>NW_028227256.1:54306428-55506428 GCF_978045245.1 Mus caroli
TAAATTCCCAAGACAGTAGGTTTTCTCACAGTTGATCACTGCTTGACTTCAATAGAATCTTGTTAAATCCCTCAATTCTGAATACTTAGTCCTGTATTTTCCAAGAAAGGATGCTATCCTGTATAGCACAAGAAAATTAATAATCCCATATTCTCTAATATTTAAGTCATTTAAAATTGCACTATCTTTTAAATGACTTATAATGTCCCTCTGATCCTCTTAACAAATTTAGAATATTCACCTTTTTTCTATGACTTCACAATTATGAGGACTCTGGGGTTGTGAATCTCACACCATGCACTCCAATCCCATTCATCTCCTCTCACACCACCCTCCACCCTTGCAACCTCCCAACAAACAGAGAAAAAAAATCTTGTTGTGGAAGCTGTACTGTGTCATGGTGTGTCTCACAGTATACCCTTTTGTCCACACTTCTTTGCTTGCAAATGTTCATTGCAATGAGTCATTGGTCTGGTCCAAGGCTTCTGCTACACTATCAGTACTGAATCCTCACTGGGGCTCCTCTCAGATACCCTGTTGTTGCCCTGTGTAATGGAGATTGTGCAGGTTTGGATCTGTAGGACTGGCCCCTTCATGCATTTCCAGCAGTTCATCAATAGAGTAGATGTTGGGGTAGTCCAATTCAAAGCTCTTGGTCTGGTATCTGAGGTGGTCAGCCCTCAAGCTCTCCTGCTCTCATGCCCTCAGGGCCAGCTCACCAGCAACCAGGGCAGCTCCACCCTGCTGCCCAGAAGTGCAGGAACTGCTCTGCCATATGTTGCAGCCGGTAAGGGTCAGGGACAGTTCACCCACTATCGTGGCTCCAGGATCAGATTTTCTACCTGCCATACCACCACCCAGCAGATAATTGGTGGACTAGCTCACTTGCAACTCCCACATCCAGGGACAGCTCTACTGTGCTGCCCGTGTGAGATATAGAGCTAGCTCTCCCAAGTGCTGCAGCAGGTAAGGGTCAGGGCTGGCTCTTGTATTCTCATGACTTGCCATAGGTGGCACAGGGTGAGGGGAGGAGAGGGCATCCCTCCCTCACCCACACTACCACATGGCAGACAAGTGGGGCCAGTTTTCCCACCCCAGTGTCCTTGAAACCTGCTCACTCTCGCCCCTGACAGCAGGGTCAGCTCTACTATGCTTCCCAGGGATTGCTCTCCTAATATGTTGGCCCCAAATACAGGTCTCCCACCTGCCACAGGTGGTGAGGGGTGAGGATAGAGGGTATCTATCCCTTTTCCATGCCACTTCACAAGAGATGAGTGGTAGCCCACACTTGTATCCTGGGGCTGGCTTACCTGCAATTTCTGTAATGGGAAGAGCCCACTCTCCCAAGTACTGCAGCTGGCTTGGGGTTGGGTCAGTTCTTCGGTTCTCATTCCCTCAGGTCCAGCTCTCCCATGATGCCCAGGTGAGAGTGGGACCAGTTTTGCACAGCCTTCAGACATCAACATGTTCCCGGACAGCAACCCAGACCAGGGACATCCACCTGGCCTTTGGTGATAATAGGCCCCTGCTGCTATAAAGCTGTGGCCCCAGATATGGTTGCAGCGCAGGCCAGGACCCTATCATGTTCCCAGGTGGACCACTGAGTGTCCAGTTCTGCCTCTCTTCATTGTGCCCACACCCGTCTGTTTCTCTTTCTCTTCCATTTCTCCACCATTGACTTGCTCCTCTTAGTGGCTCCTGGGGTCTCTGAGTGTCTGGAGTCATCTCAGGAGTGCTATGCCCTGCTTGTGCATTATGGCCCCAGGCAAGGCTCATCTCAGGCATGGTCTTCCCCACCCCCATGCCTACAAGGCACCCGACCAGCAATCAGCTCAAGCAAGCTCCAATGGCACCAGTCTGGTGGTTGTCTCAGGCTTGAATTTTTTCAGGGACTTTTAGGATACTATTCATTCAGATGTTCATGGATCAGAACACTAAGCATAGACATAGCCTCTCTTCTCTGCCACCTACTGATGCACATGTGACACACCAGCCATATCTACAATGCCTCTCGGGTTAGGAAGAATATCTTATAAGTTATTTGTGCATCATATACTAGATCAAAATAAGTGCTACGTAATTCCTCATCATTCCATTGTTTAGGGTAGTAATAATGAGAATCCTTAATTATGAAAGCCAATTTTCTCCGTTGCAATTAACCATCAGTCTGTAAATAATAGTTTGATATCTTGTAGGTACTCTACTCACAAGCAACCATTCACAAAGCTGTGGTGGGGGTATAATGCCATCTGTACCCAATCCCTGGTACTTCTGACTGTGATGACTCCTGTCCTGGGTGTGATTACATCACTGGTCTTGTGTTATCCTGGTTCACGTCTGTGGCTTTCAGTGTTATCAGTGGTATTTTTATAAGAGGTGGAAAGGTCAGAATGGAAGGAGGTCAGATAACTCAGGCACAAGTGAAAGACACGGGTTATTGAGAGTCAAGGGATGTGAACATCATTGCAAAGCTAGAAGAGCATATTCCTTGGAGGTTCCTGAAGGAAGCAGCGTGCTAACCTGGTTTGGACTTCTGGCCTCCAGAACTGCCAAAAGATTGGGTTATATAGTGGTAAACAACCACACTGGGATAGTTTGTTGTCTCAGCAGCCAGACATCAATATACAAGATTTCAGAGTTCAGTTATCATTTGCAAAATAATTATTCATTAATTCTATACTAATTAGTTCAGTTATCATTTGCAAAATAATTATTCATTAATTCTATACTATTTTCTACTATCTTTTTTTTATAAAGTAGGGACCTATTTCTTGATACTTAATTATCACTATAAACTTTTAAATGTTTTAAATAAGCATAGTATCAATTATAGTCATTGTTCGTGATGATGCTTTACATGTTCCCCAGTTTTCCAAGTGGGAGCCTCTGGGTTCTGGTTTGTAGACACATTAAAGATTGCTATGACCCAACATTGTTTTTTGAGTGGTACTGTGTTTTCTGGCGTAAAAACACATCCCAGGATGTTTGTTTCCTTCTTTCACAGACATGGGATAGGTGACTTCTCTAAGGAGCTCTGGATTCTGTCCAGTGTGATAACATTTCAAAACCAAGATGTACACATCTTGATGCTTTGCAGTCTTTCAAGACTGTAAGAACATGCTCACATGGAGAGTAAAATGTGGGCTGCCTGGCGATGTTTCTGTTAACTTTATTTAGAATAACCCCTCCCCTCGCCCATCGTTCCCTATCCTCTGAGCCTGGCTTTATCATGCCATTGTCCATCTAACTGGAGCAGGAACTTGTAACAGCTGTGTCCCTAAGCCCTACCTGGGAGAACTTAGTAGATATTAGTTGAGTTCTCTTGAGCTTCCTAGATCATACCATGGGAATAACTTCCCTTTTACTCCTCCTTTGATGTCCTAGCAAACTGGATGTGGGTTTTTGTTTTGTTTTGTTTTGTTTGTTTTAAATTAAGTCCAATCCCTTCTCAAGGAGTATTAGAT
The DNA here is from genome assembly GCF_978045245.1 of Mus caroli. NCBI lineage: Eukaryota > Metazoa > Chordata > Mammalia > Rodentia > Muridae > Mus > Mus caroli. The sequence goes on from NW_028227256.1 coordinate 54,309,893, forward strand.
ATGTGACCTTGCTTTTGTGATAGCTAATGTCATTCATTCCAACTTACCACATGGTGGAGCTAGCTGTGTGTGGAATCTAAATGTCAGCCTTGACACTAAGCTTGTAGGCTCTGTCTGGAGTCACTGAGGAATGGAGGCTTGCTTTGCTTACTGACATACTTTTGTGGCAAAAATATGTAAAATAAGTCATTTCACTAAAAAGGTTTGGCAAAAGTTAACTTCATGTTACAAAGCTGACACAAGGCAGAGAAGAGGAGGCTCTCCCCACATTTCTGAGGTGGCTGAAAGGATGTAGCATTCTGTCTCTCCAATCACTCCTCCTGCCTGAAGGCTATTTTTGTATTGCAAAGTGTGTCAGTTCACATACAACAGTAACAACTTTAAACCAATGGAGCGAAACAAAAGTGAGTGCTTATTTGGGGCTCTGGAGTGTATGTTTGGGAAGACACACCTGGACCCATGTATAGGAGTAGGTAGCAGACACAGGCTAGTGACGGTTAGCTCATGGCACCACAGTAAGCAAAACACACAGCTCCAAAATGTCTCACATGAGCACTTAGGTGTTGACCTGGACAGTGATAAAGTTCAGTGACTAGGGCACAGCCCCATCAACTATGAGGATCAAGGAAGAACAATTTATCACATTCCTGGGAAGCTACTGCTGGACTGGAGGTAGCAAGAGGCTCAGGAACAAAAGGAGCTATTTCCAGATCTGGGAGGTAATGCCAGCAGGTAACTTGTGGGCACTACAGGACTCCGAAGCTTTGAAGAAAAGGCCAAAGACAACTTGAGTCCCAGTCCTGTCTGTTGAGATCTGCTCAGGTAAATAAAACACCTTTACACTAACGGAGTGCCAAATGATACCAAAAGTGTTCATATAACACATTACATCATGTTAATCTGACTATAAATTATTTATTGGTCACTTAATCTCACGATATGGGCAGAATGTAGAAATAATTGGTGTTAGTTGTGGCTGCATGAAACTGGAGTTTTTAAGACTGGCAAGTACATCTGGAATAGGTAGCTCATTTCCTGGAATCGCAGCCTGTGGGAGGCTGAGGCAAGAGGATTATTATGACCTCAAGGTCAGACTGAGTTACATAAGGAATTGGAGGCCAGTCAGGACTACACAGCAAGGCCTGATTTCAAAACACCACTACCACCACAGGCACACACAAGATGGTGGCTTAAGTAACAGATGTCAGTCTCTGGTACAAGGGCAAGCCCAAAGTGGAGATGCATTGGTCTGGTGTATCAAATCACAAAGTCTGCAGGGACCCTGTATCCCTCTAGTCATGGCTGCCTTTCTTAGGGTCAGATCCCTGTTCTCACGGTACAAACTCGCAGACAGAACTCCATAGTCAGGGGAAAGAACAGAGGCAAGGAAGGAAAGGGTAAAGGGCAGGTGTACAAACTGCTTTATTAGATGTTGTCTTGAGACCACCCCCCCAAAACATACTTAATCTTCCTGACTAGGGATTATCCATACATCAGACAATTCTGTTGGTTATGAGAAATGCAGGGGTAAGGGACAAAGACAGGAGGTAGAGGAAGAAGGGGAAGGGGACAAGGGAGAAAGGAGAAAGGAACAAGAGGGGAGGGGCATTTGCCCAAGGGGAACAAAAGTCTGCCTCTAGCTAAAGAGGAGACAAATGGCAGATTATAAAGGTAAAGAGGGAACCCCAAGTTAGGAGGTTAATTTTAATTGGACATGTTAATTAGGTGAGCCAAAGAGGGCTCTGATTGCTGAGCTATAATACTCTGATAGCTGGACCTTGGTAGTCGGCCTCAGAAGTAAGTGGCCAAGAAAACGAACCTTGGTGGCTAGCTTTAGGAATGTCATTTATTTTTATTTTTTTTTTTTAGCAAGGCAGAGGGAATGGGGTAGAAGGGTAAGGCCTGCCAGAGCCATGCCCTACATTCTAGAGCTGGCTAGAGTCCCTTCAGTGAAATTGGGGCCCACCGATGTGATGAGACACAGTCACCACCTATGTCAGGGATAAAAGACAGAAGCCATTCTGGCTGAATGTGTTGGTTAGCTGTGTTCCATGTAAAAGAAAGAAAGAAGAAAAAAGAAATTACTTTGCTGAATTACTCTTCGTGTGTTCCTTTGTGTGACAAAGAGATTATACTTTCCCCAACACTATGAAGCAAAATTGTCTTATACTAATAGTAGTTGTCATTTATCTATTGCCTACAGTGCCCTAGGGACTCACACTCAATATTTCCAACAAGACTTCCACTTTAAAGAGGGGTTGTCATTATCTTCATTTTACAGACAGGGAAATGGGGGCATGGAATGATTTACAAACTTGTCTGGGTTTGTGCCATTGGTAAAATCTAGGCTGCAGAACACTGGATGAACAGGAGTAGGCACTGCTGTGAGACTCTTTGCCTACCTACCCACTAGTGCAGAGACTGGGAAGCAAGCGAGCTCCCAACCGGTGCATGCGTTCCGAGTGATGGTGCCAACTTTCCTTTCTAAGCCTTGGTTACTGTTCTCAGTCCTCATCATAACAGCAACACACAGGATTCTCTTAGAAATTAAATGCAGCAGCATTCATGAAAGTACTTAGCTGGTTTCTGGCACACGGGTAGCTCTGAATTCCTTTTCCTTCCTCTCCATATAGCTCCATGCCCTTAGCACTGAAAGTAGATCCTAAACACCTTGGTCAGACAAGCCCACTGGGAAATCTAACCTTTAAGCGACCTGTACTTTCACAGATCAGAATTGAGCAGAGCAATCTCCTTAGAAACAGCCTGCCATGCTGGCGTCTTGTCCCACTTTGCTAATGACCAACAGTACCAGTCATCAGCACTTGCCCGCTAAGCCAAAGGGGGCTTTTAAATCTGCACTGATTGGATGCCGTGGGGCTGGGTTGACAAGTAGCCTCCTGCTCCATTTCTAGATGCGAGAGTCAGTGAATTAATAGCTTGCCGCATTGTTTTCTAACACAGCCAATTAAGTGAACAGTCTGAATCTTTTGGCCAGCAGGCGGCAGCCTTTGCTAACATAATGGTCGGTACTCCTCTGTCTGGCAGAACCCCACCAAAAACTGGGTGCCTGTGAAGTTTACATGGTGTAGTCTTTAAATTGGGGCGGGGCACAAATCTCGGCAGATAGAATTCCGAGAACTGGAATGGGGGCAAACCCCGTGTTGGTTTTTATCCACCTCCAGCTGAAATCGAGAGTTTTGATTCAATTATGAACACAAGTCAAAGATAATTTGCAGCTCCCACTCGGGACAGCTAGAAACCCTGCTCACACTCTTCATCGCTTTAAAACTGCAGTAACTGTGGAACCTGCTGCTAGCTCTTGTTATTTAGCACATTAATAAAGAAGTACACATAGAACCATATCACAAATCTGTTGGTTTTGTTTTGACATTTTAATACCTACCTTTTGATACCACTGGCTTGCTTTGAATTGCTATAGATGGTTTTATTTAGTTTTAAGTGTATTTACTTTAAAGCATTTTTTTTTAATGATGAGAAATCTACAGACTTCACCACGCTGTCAACTGGTCCATAATTTAAACCCAGTACCAAGAGCATCCAGTGACAAGGCTACCAGAACAGTCTCTAGAAAAAGGAAGATCAAATGATTTTTTTTTCTTTTTTGTACTCAATAGTTGTGACTTTACTCTTATCCTTCCATCTTTTCTAAAGGTGTGTGCCATATCTGTATGAAACTGTTTGCCGCGACGCCTGGCAGAGTACACTTTAACCTCAGGGTGAGATTTTGGCGTATTCAGATCACATTACTAACAAAAGCTTCAGTGTCTAGGACGCCTGCCATCCCCGGCCTAGGGAAGGAAGAGGCACCAGCTCTTCCAGCTGCTTTCACATCTTTGTTCCGCTTGATTTATTGCCAGGACTCAGGGATCCCCGACAATTACTTCCTTTTCGGCAAGAAGCCCTGCGTTCCCTCGAAGCGTCACTTCTAGAATCTAGTCTCCTCTTCTTCCTCCCTTAAGAAATATTCTGAAATGTGTTTAATAGGAGGGGGGAAAGTGTTCTTAACCCCCCACCCCCATCTTCTTGTTTCCTTTCTCCCAAGTAAGGGAAGCCTCACTAATTGGGCAGACCCAGCCTGGGGCCAGGTACATTGTCCATTTTCCTGATACTTTATCCCTGAGTGTTGTCATGGAGACTACAGGAACCAAACAAGTCCACTGGAGGAATGTTACCTAACACTTTCTCATTCTTGGTCGCTGAACCATCTTCCCAGCTGGATCTTCCAACTGCCTCTATCCCCACTGCTCCCCAGCCTTGCTTTTCCACCCCTAAGTAAACCTGTTTTCTTCTGCTGTGCTAAAGTACCATAGTCCAAGCAACTTAAGGGAAAGAACTTTATTTGGCTCACAGTTCCAGAGAGATAAGAGTTCCTGTTGAACTGGCGTGGTGGTGCACACCTTTTATCCCAGCACTTGGGAGGCAGAGGCAGGCAAATTTCTGAATTCGAGGCCAGCCTGGTCTACAAAGTGAGTTCCAGGATAGCCAGGGCTACACAGAGAAACCCTGTCTCGAAAAAAACAAAACCAAACCAAACCAAACCAAACCAAACCAAACCAAACCAAACCAAACCAAACCAAAACAAAACAAAACAAAACAAAACAAAACAAGAGTTCCTGTTGGCAAAGTAGAGCCATGGTAACAAGCAGCAGGCACAGCAAGAGTTTGAAGACCAAACTGCAGCCATAAGCACGAAGGGAGAGAAACCAGAAACTGCAGGAGGCTCTTGCTTTCAAAGTCCACCCCCCAGTGACATACTTCCTGAAGCAAAACCACATCTCTCCAAACACTTTCACCAACTGGGGACTTGAGTATTCATACCTGCAATTATTACAGAGGACATTTTCATTTGAACCTCTACTACGTCCCGTATTCCCTAAAAGGACACCAACAGCATCTGCAGTGGCAAAAATAACAAAAGCAGGAAGATGCTCTCTTATTTCTTGAAGGCTGACGCTGTCCCCGTCATGTGCCCTTTAGACCAGCCATTGAGTATCGGTAGTGCTCATCAAATCTGCATTCATAGGGAAACAGAGACTCCGATCTTTTCCAGAGCTTTACACATGTATCCAGAAGAACATTCTGGATTAGGGTGAGTCCTGATTCCATTGTCTGGTCCTTTTGAGACGAGAAGAGGACATGGAGAGAGGATGAAAATGGGGGCAGTCAGTGGCCATCACAGTTGTGAGCTAAGGAGGTCTGGGACCATCAGAAGCTGGAAGAGGGAAGGGAAGACTCAGGGGGAACATAGATTGATCATATATTGATTTTTGGAACCCTAGACTCGGGAAAGATGAAGGAAAATGATCCAGCTGTTTTGAGACACTAATTTATAGTTCTTTGTTGCAGCACACCTGGGAAACTAACAGGAAAGCAAACACAAAGTGTTCATTTCACGATGAAGCCAATGAGGTGGCTCTCACTGCTCCCATTTGTCAAATGCAGAAACCTGGGCAGAGAGGCTTTGTCCAGGTGCATAATTCTTTTTATTCATAGGGACATTTTTAATAAAATGAACTATTCTTCTTATATAAAATTATTCCATTCCCTGTGGCTCAGGTCAGTCCTTCTCATCCCACATGCCCTGGCCCCTAGCGTTTGGGTTCCAGAGATGGCCCACTACAGTGAACTTCAAACCATGTCTGCAAGCTGTCCGGCTGACCTGTGTCAGGGATTCAATGATGTCAGCTCACACAACTCAAGGGCTCAAGCCTATCAATGTCCCAAATCCCCAGCTTGTCAAAAGTCACCTGGTTTGAACTGACAGCAGGGTTTTCATTTGGGGGGAGAAAAAAACACCAAAGGATTTTTACAAGATTTGCTGTAGAAGTGCCAATCCTGTCACTTTAGGTGAAGCTCATACCAGTTCAGGTGGCTGCTCTAGTCTCACCAGGTGGGTGGCCTCAGGCACATACCTGAGCTTCTACTATGACAATATTGGCTCATCTCAAAGGCTTCTTCTAGACTGAACATTTCAAACAAGAAATATAATAAAAAGAAAGAAAGAAAGCAGACTAAAAAAAAATGTTATCTTCTTCCAAATGCAATAAGAGGGTTATGTTATAATAGAATGTGGATATGGCCAGAGAGCTGCCTGCCACAAACAAGAAGCAGCAGATTTTTCTAAATAAGAAAATCTGAAATAAAGAGCCGGTTGACTCCCTTCTCTCCAGTGCCTGTCTCATGTTTAAAAGGGACATAAAGGCGAAGACTAAAAGCCTACTCTGAGTTGGCATTTTACAGAACATCACATAATTTTTTTTTATTATTAATTTTGTGTAGTCGGGGCACAGGACCATATAGGAGAGTCCTTATCTCTAGTGCATGAGCCACGACTTGTGTGCTCTTTCCTGGAGTCAGGGGCAACCGTTCCCATCTTACTTTCTTCTGTATTTTAAGAATGTAGAACGATGCCTTGTATTTGAGCCCCAAGCTAGTGTGTGAGCCGCAAGGCTTGGTATTGCCATTAGATGGTGGGGCTCACTCCTCGCCTGCCTTGACTCTTCTGTGATGCTGGTGAATTTCTCAGTGGGTTTGTTCCTCACAGGTTTCTGAAGGGGTTGATTCACACACAAAGACTTTGGTTCCTGGGACATGCTGAGTGCTTATTTATAGTTATTTATGATTTTTATGTGAGTGGCCAGTTTGTAAGGTAGTAGGAAATTAACACATCTGGCTCTTCATCATAAACAAACCTAGACACACAGAAGCGATGGGTTTCGGTCCAACTGCTTTGATGCTATTTCTGACTGCCATGACTGTGAAACTAATAAACATTTTCCCCTCCTCTTCTATTGTTTAGAACTTACTTAACTTACGTCTGTGGTGATGAGGATTGGTGCCAATGCCCAGTGCAAGCTCGACAAGTACTTTACCATTAAGCTACATCTCTAGCCCATCTTAGAAGGGGTAACAAAACACCCATGGACGGAGTTACAAAGTTCAGAGCAGAGACTGAAGGAAAGGCCATCCAGAGACTGCCCCACCTGGGGATCCATCCCCTAAACAACCACCAGACCCAGACACTATTGTGGATGCCTACAAGAGCTTGCTGATAGGAGCCTTATAAAGCTGTCTCCTGAGAGGCTCTGCCAGTGCCTGACAAATACAAAGGTGGATGCTCTCAGCCAACCATTGGACTGAGCACAGGGTCCCCAATGAAGGAGCTAGAGAAAGGACCCAAGGAGCTGAAGGGGTTTGCAGCCCCATAGGAGGAACATCAATATGAACTAACCAGTACCCCTAGAGCTCCCTGGGACTAAACCACCAGTCAAAGAAAGCACATGGTGGGACTCATGGCTCTAGCTGCATGTGTAGCAGAGAATCGCCTAGTCGGTCATCAATGGGAGGAGAGGCCCTTGGTTCTGTGAAGGCTGTATGCCCCAGTATAGGGGAATGCCAGGATCACAAATGGGAGTGGATGGGTTGGGGAGAAGGGGGAGGAGGGAGGGAATAGGGGATTTTTGGAGGGGAAACTATAAAAGGGGATAAGATTTGAAATGTAAATAAAGAAAATATCTAATAAAAAAGAAATTTAAATGTGTGTTCTGAGCAATGGCTTGTGCTGTAAGATCGAGAATTGACAAGTGGGACCTCATGAAACTGCAAAGCTTCTGCAAGGCAAAAGACACCATCAATAAGACAAAAAAACCACCAACAGAGTGGGAAAGGATCTTTACCTATCCTAAATCAGATAAGGGACTAATATCCAATATATATAAAGAACTCAAGAAGGTGGACTCCAGAAAGTCAAATAACCCCATTAAAAAATGGGGCTCAGAACTGAACAAAGACTTCTCACCTGAGGAATACCGAATGGCAGAGAAGCACCTGAAAAAATGTTCAACATCCTTAATCATCAGGGAAATGCAAATCAAAACAACCCTGAGATTCCACCTCACACCAGTCAGAATGGCTAAGATCAAAAATTCAGGTGACAGCAGATGCTGGCGAGGATGTGGAGAAAGAGGAACACTCCTCCATTGTTGGTGGGATTGCAAGCTTGTACAACCACTCTGGAAATCAGTCTGGCGGTTCCTCAGAAAATTGGACATAGTACTACCGGAGGATCCAGCAATACCTCTCCTGGGCATATATCCAGAAGATGTCCCAACCGGTAAGAAGGACACATGCTCCACTATGTTCATAGCAGCCCTATTTATAATAGCCAGAAGCTGGAAAGAACCCAGATGTCCCTCAACAGAGGAATGGATACAGAAATTATGGTACATTTACACAATGGAGTACTACTCAGCTATTAAAAAGAATGAATTTATGAAATTCCTAGCCAAATGGATGGACCTGGAGGGCATCATCTTGAGTGAGGTAACACAATCACAAAGGAACTCACACAATATGTATTCACTGATAAGTGGATATTAGCCCAAAACTTTGGATACCCAAGATATAAGATACAATTTGCTAAACGCATGAAACTCAAGAAGAATGAAGACCAAAATGTGGACACTGTGCCCCTTCTTAGAATTGGGAACAAAACACCCAGGGAAGGCGTTACAGAGACAAAGTTTGGAGCTGTGATGAAAGGATGGACCATCTAGAGACTGCCGTATCCAGGGATCCATCCCATAATCAGCTTCTAAACGCGGACACCATTGCATACACTAGCAAGATTTTGCTGAAAGGACCCAAATATAGCTGTCTCTTATGAGACTATGCAGGGGCCTAGCAAACACAGGAGTGGATGCTCACAGTCAGCTATTGGATGTATCACAGGGCTCCCAATGGAGAAGCTAGAGAAAGTACCCAAGGAGCTAAAGGGATCTGCAACCCTATTGTTGGAACAACATGATGAAATAACCAGTACCCCGGAGCTCTTGTCTCTAGCTGCATATGTATCGAAAGATGGCCTAGTCGGCCATCAATGGAAAGAGAGGCCCATTGGACTTGCAAACTTTATATGCCCCAATATAGGGGAATGCCAGGGCCAAAAGAATGGGAATGGGTGGGTAGGGAAGTGGGGGGCGCTATGGGGGACTTTTGGGATAGCATTGGAAATGTAATTGAGGAAAATATGTAATAAAAATATTAAAAATTAAAAAAAATAAATTTGTGTTCTGTGTGTGGAAGGTACATATACAAGTGCATTTACATACATGTGGAGACTAGGAAGCAACGTGGGTGTCTGTCCTTAGGCACCACCTGTCTGTCTGTTTTCCTTCCTTCCTTCCTTCCTTCCTTCCTTCCTTCCTTCCTTCCTTCCTTCCTTCCTTCTTTCCTTCCTTCCTTTCTTTCTTTCAGACAAGGTCTCTCACCAATCTTGAAGTAGTCTAGGCTGGCTGGTTAGCAAGCCCCAGGCCCCTTCTCAGTGCTGGGATGCAAGTAGGCCACCACACCTAGCTTTTTTTTGGGTGGGGGAGATCCTGGGGAAAGAACTCAGACCTTGGTTTTACAAGATGAGCATTTTACTGAGTTATCTCCACCATGCCTAGGTTTTTATTGTGAGATACAGACTCACTGAGTTGCCCGAACTATAACTTCAAACTCACTATGTAGTCCAGACAGGCCTTAAACTTGAGATTCTCCTGCCTCAGTTTACCTGGTGACTGAGATTACTGGCTTGCACTGCTGGACCTGGCTTGAATTGTCTCTATCCTCTATAGCACTGGTGGAGTTTACAGCACAGCTTAACTGCATGCTTAACCAATACGCCATATTTATATCCCTGGGCTGAGAGGGCAACACAGGCATTTGTCTCCATGGAGGGGTGCCAATGGGAGATGGTGGGGGTGACAGCAGTAGGGGAGAACGAACTGCTTCCTGTTCCTGCACAGCAAGCAGCTTATTCCAGATTGTAGTGTTTACAGAACCCCTCCCACCAAGGCACAGACTTCCCTGAGATCAGAATGCCCCAGAACTATGTGGACAGTCTTCTAAGCGACTGCAGTCTACACATCCCAATCGTTGTCCCTTGCCTGAGGCAGTCACTGTGTTCTGCAGCCATTACTTCTTGATACTTCAGTATTCCACTTTTCCTTTTATTTAAAAAAAAACTTCATTATCTAGTTAATGTTTCTTTATAGTAAATTTCCGTGGATGAAATAATTGGATTGCTGTGCTGTTGTTGTTGTTGTTTTTAACTTGGCTGGTATACACACAAATATCTATTTTTATATAATATAAAAATATTATAAAATATAATAATAGAAGGAGGGGCAAGTTGGAAGTCATGTGTAGTAGCTCCTCCTTTTCACATATCATACGGTGCTCGTAAACATTATCCCTTTCTTTACTGTGCCTGTCACTCAATTCCCTCATGCTCTCCAGAAACTCCATGCTTATTACCAGGTACCTGCCCCTGAAGAAACTTAACAACAACAACAACAACAACAATTTACAAACATGTATGCAGGGGCTGGAGAAATGACTTGAGGTTAAGAACACTTGCTGCTCTTGCAGAGGACTGGGCTTGGGAACCCAGTACCCACATGGCAGTTCACAACCATCCCTAACTCCAGTTCCAGAGAATCCTATGACCTACTCATACTCATGAACAAAAGCATGTGTGTGTAATGTACGTTACCATACATTAGCCTTTTACCGTCTTTTGTCTTTTAAAGAAAACTTTCAGTATTTTCAAGTCTTAGTTAGAATAGGCCCTAGTTCTTTAGCCTTAATTTCTTCCTGTTTCACCCCTCAAGACACTATGCCTCACACTTCCTCTCGCTAATTTTCTTAGCTTTTAGGATAACGTTTGTTATATTAATTTTAGACACAAAATAAAAGATAACTAATGGCATTACAGCATAGCCCATTGCCTGACTTACTCTGAATGTCAACCCCTAATAAAATGAGATATATGGAGTCCATTAGAAGATACCTACATGCACTTCACTAACTAACACCCAACTTATTCCGAGTCTCTTACCAAAATATGCGGTACAAGGAATCAAGGAAAGCATGCAAGACATTGCCCCTGCCCTGAAATTGCTTACCCTCTAGTTGGAGACCTTTCTTGACAGTTAAAAAATAAATGCCAATGAATGTGAGAGGCAGTATGTGCTGGAAGATCTCACACCACATGAGGGACCAGGAAAGACTTTGCAGAGAAGAGAGATGGGATTTGGACCAAACCTTAGAGGGAGGTTTGGATTTGAAACAGAAGACAAAGAGAGTGTTAAGAAGCCTAATGTCTGTGATTCAGATGCTCTGTCAGTGAAATAAGCCACTTCCTGCATCCTAGAACATGGTTAAACAACTTCTCTGAAATGGAGCCAAGAAAGCAGCTACCTATTCATAAACGGTGTCTCTCGCCAGTCTGGGGAGTGACAGTTCTTGAATGCATGCTCAAGATGCTATGAAATGGACCGTCTCGGTTTCTCCTCTGCACAGAGTTGGCCATTTACTCACCGTCCCACTTTCTCAGCCAGAATTACTCAAGACCCCCTTTCCCACCTCAAGAGCTCCAAACCCTCCCTCAACACACAGGAAGTCTTCTTACTGTTTTGCTTGTTGTTTACAGAGTATGTGGGCCCGGATCTTACATTCAAAGCCAAGCTGCCTTCCTTCCTTATCATCTGTAATCCCCTTAGAATTTTTCTTAAAGTCTCAATGATATCCTCTCATAAACTCCCTTCTTTGCTGACCAAGTTAAGCACAGTTGCTGATTTTGCAAGATACATGCTAAGGCAAAGTTAAGTCTCCAGTCTTTGTATCACGTGACTGCTCCTGGCCCCGCCCTCTCCGTGTTAATATCTTTTATCAGAGCTGTGCAACGTATTTCAAGTGAGCCTCAATGTTCTTCCTGTCCCATCCCGAATATTGACGGTAACTTGATAGCCTATCTCAAAACTGGTTTGTGGGATTCTTTTTCTCATTGTAGTTAAAATAGCTTGCCTTGTAAATGCCAGAAAATATTTTTGCCAATTAAGGGTTTTTATGAAGAACAGTGTCAAACGCTTTCTAGAAAGGTGTTTAAATTGTTTGGCTGCTCCATCCGTTAACATTTTCCTTTGCAGTTTAACCTCACAGGTTTGCAGGATGGTTTCCCTGCACTGGAAAAAAAAAAGTGATTTCTTTGTAATTAAACATAACTTCCTTAGAGATTCTTACGTTCAAGCTGTGGTTTAGAGCTTCAAAACGCTTTTCCCCTGCTGCTGAAATCATGAAGTCTGTGGTCTCCGAGCTCTCTTGTAAAAGCCTCTCTCTTTACAGAGTAGGAGCCATCACAGCGCCGGTCCTATTCAGCTGCTGCCGCTGATAATTTCAAAGACATATTCACAGAGTCCTGCTCTGCATCAGGCATCTGTTATGTGGTTACAGAGTGTTTGTAGCACTGAATCTCCTTTCAAGTTTCCACTTCCATGTGGGATTGTCTGCTTGAGAAAGGCTTTGTGCTTTCCAGCGTGTTTCCTGTTTTCCTTGGGAGAGCTCCGTACTGTAATCATATTTCCATTCCAAGTTGCCTAGGCTGATTTGCTTAACTGTTCCGATGCCTTCCTTCCCAGTGTCCAAATTTGCACCCCTGCAGTACAGTTTCATTGCTTGCTTCATATGGGAAGGGAACATCTCACTTCTGCCTCATTCCTATTTTTTTTTCCTCTGCTCCGTTTATCTGAGCACTTGTCACATCCTTCCAAGACCTGAGATTCGACACCTCACTTTGGGTTTTCTAGGGCTTGGATGGATGTCAAGATGATTTATAAAGCCCTGGTGCCCAGTGTCATGGGCCAGTGTTACCATCAGGTGAGCAGCAGTTTCTCCTCAGCTTACCCAGCCTGGCTTATTGATTAGGACCACGGCAAGATGCAGCTCTTGCCCTACGTGCCCAGCAAGTCTGTTTTACAAGCCAATCCACTTGTCCACGGGGGGCATCGTTTCAGCCATCATTGCATGGCCTGCCTTTGGCACTTTTTTTGATTCTCATTCATAGACCACAGTTACCTATAATTAAATTCTGCCAACGGTGCATGAATTATTTTATCTAGTCATATTTAATTTTCCTCGTTCTTCTCTGGGCATTCTTCTGTGAGCTCCAGGCCTCATCCTGTAGCTCTTTTGTCTATATCTGAAGCCAAAGTTAGATTGATGATACATTGGGCCTTTAGGTACTTTGTACTGCTCCCCATAGCAAATATATTCACCCTGTTAACACAATAACGTTTTTACATGTGATTCTTAAGAGCCCCAAAAGCCACCAGAAGATGCTAAGTGTTCCTTTAGACTGATGGCTCTTTATCAGACGTCCTTGGACCTTGCTCAAGTGCATTTGTGTTTACCACATATATGAAGGAGGTCTCCAGATGTTAGAAGCAAGTGTCAGATCCCCTGGATCTGGAACTACAGGTGTTGAGCCCCAGTGCTGAGAAGCAATCTCAGGTTCTCTGCAAGAGCAGCAAATCCTCTTAACCACCGAGCCATCCTCCACTGCCAACATTTAATTCTTCACAAGTGGACGTTTGGGGTTGCTGGCATCTGGCGGGTAGAAGCCAGAGCTGCAAATACATTTTCTACGCCAGACATGGCAGATCGCTCAACAAAAAAGTTATATATCTTCAAAATCTGATAGTGTTTGAGAGTATGAAGGATTCTAAGCCTGGAGTTCAGTTTCTAGAAGGGTCTGCTGTAGCCGTTCTCCAGCTAGTGAAGGGCAGCCGCGACTATCCAAAGGCAGAGGGAAAGAAAAGAGCTATGTTGTCTTTTAAAGACACAAAAACAGGTTCCATTCAAAGTGACTTGGGGGTCTCCATGCCGTATATGTTCTTTATCAGTTCCATGTCCTTCCTGATGCAATCATTGTTTCCTCTATCTTAAGCATTCGGCACAGACAGCCCCACACAGAGCTCTGGAGTTACCACTGCCTGAGAAACTTAAGCAGACAATGAGGTAATTTACCAAGCACTTGAAGCTCATTCTGGCTAGTGAAGAAAGCAGGGCTAATGGTAGGATTAAGGTGGACTGGGCCTTGCAGCAACTAGGCTCAGCTGGTGGCAGTAGGTAGAGGGAGAAGCTGGCCTGACAGAGAACCCTAACTATTCTCTGCCTGTGTATTGAATTTGGGGGGAGTTAAGAAAAAGAAGGAATATTTACTAATGTCTGTTCTGAAAAACAAAGCAAAACAATAAAAAAGCAACAAAGCAAAACAAAAAAAGCAACCCGATTCCCTGGAGGGCCTGGAAGGCCTTTGGATCATGCGCTGAGCACAAAGGTCAGTGCAGAAGCCCTGCAATGTCAGGTGAAGCTCTCTGGAGCAAGTTGCAAACAAAGGCCGAGACGAGAAGGAGTGAGAATCATCCATCTGGTCGTGGACTCTGACCAAGTGGCCTCAGCCAGGGAGGAAATTGTAAGACAAGATGGAAAGAAGAACAGACTTCGGGCTAGAGGAAAAGCCACTCAGAGAGCTAGTACACAGCTCTCAGCAGAGAGGCTGGGCCAGGCCCAAGGGAAGGCCCAGCCGCCTTCCAAGATAAAGAGTCCATCTGTTTCCTGCATTTTTCACAATTAGCCTCCAATGGAGACTTCTCAGGAGAGGGGAGGGAGGGAGGGAGGGAGGGAGGGAGGGAGGGAGGGAGGGAGGGAGAGAGAGAGAGAGAGAGAGAGAGAGAGAGAGAGAGAGAGAGAGAGAGAGAAACTTGGGTTGAATCAGGGCATCATCTGCCAGCTTTGCTGTGGAGAGAAGGAAGGCCACTGAAGCACTGTAGTCTCTTAGTGTCCATCTCTTGTCCCTCTACAGGACTGGGCTCATAGCTTACTTAGTAACCCATGGGGACATTGACAAAGGCTATCCTGATTACAGCCCCATCAGGTCTCCTGAACTTGAGCAGGCTGACAATGGACCAGACCTTTCTCGAAAGAATCAGTTCTGTATTTAGACACAAATTTTTGTTTTGTTTTGTTTTGTTTTGTTTTGTTTTGTTTTGTTTTGTTTTGTTTTGTCTGGCCTGAATGGTTTAGATGGGCTTACAGTAAAGATCATCTTGAAGCCTGGGAACACATTTTTTTCTCTGAGCTCAGGGGAGTCGTCTGCCATGTACCCTGGGTAATCCAAGCATGACCTTCCCGCATTCTTCCATCTAGAGGAAATGGTTTCAATCTCTCTCACCGGAGGAGTGCAGTTCTGTTATTATCTTCTTGACAGTGTCTGAGATTTAGGAAGCTTTCTATGTGCTCAGGCTCATCCTTGTCAATCAAGGCAGGCCATCCCCACTGGGGTGACATACTTAGTATCCAAATGGAAATCTTCTTCCTCTTTGCTCTCACTATACTTGGAACGTGTGAAACTGACTTTAAGGTTTTCCTCTAGTTGCCTCTACCAGGGTTCTTACATGGTCAGCCCAAGTCAAGCTACATTTAGGATTAAAGAATGTGGTCAAGGAAGCTGGCAGACCCAGGGTAAAAGAAGTTTTGTTCAGACTAACAGTGGGGTCCACCAGAGCATGGCCCATCCATAGTATTCTTTGGAAAAACTACCAAAGTCATTGGTGTAAGAGCAATAATATCCTCCCTTTGAATGGTTCACAGAGGATATGTTCTTTAAACCACATAGCAGGGCAATGATGGCACAGTTTTATTTTCAGCACTAGAGAGGCAGAGGCAGACACAGGCAGATCTCTGAGTTGGGGGACAGCCAGGGCTACACAAGTGAAACCTTGTCTAAAAAAAAAAAACAAAAACAAAAAAAAAAAACAAAAAAACAAACAAAAAACAAAAAACAAACAAAAAAAAAAGCAAAAAAGAAACAAGCAAAAACCAACTAAACAAAACCACATCAGATCAAATCAGCTCCGTGTCTAAAGCTCTGAGATACTTAGGAATAGATTGCTTTCTGTTGTTTGAGATGTAAATGTTTCTTTATATCTCCCATCACATACCTGGTCTGAAAGGACAGGAAGAGAACAGGAATCTGTTCCATGAAAGGGAGGAGAGGAAGAGCTATGGAGAGGAGAGGGGCTGGGAAGTCTCTCCCAGGAGAAATCACAGTGACAGCCTGCTGGCGAGGGCTGAAGGGCTTGAAAGGACAGAAATGCTGAATATTGAGGAAACGTGTGTGATTTCCTAGTGTTGTGTGAACACCCTGCCCTCTGGCTGCCTCCTTTCCATCCCTGGCAGTGCTCTAACACGTCAAGAAAACCGAGTTTTATCCTCAAGTGCCTGGTCAGTTGTGTCTGGTGCCAGCAGAAGAGGGAATGACTTGTCTACAGATGTTGGAGCAGGAAGCCGAGAACAGCTGCATGAGTCAAGATGTGAATGAGACCAAGAATTTACAGGGCAGGCAAATTAAAACCAGAGCACTTCTGAGAAATTAAGATGCCAAGAATTCACAAACATCCCAGGGAGGTCACAGTGTTTTTGGTCCATTCTATGAAAAGCTCAAAGGATAGGCAACTGTGACATCTGGATTGTTAGTATTCACCTGCCTGTAGATAGAACCAGACATCTCAGAAACCCACAGGTCACTGTTAGATGAAGTTTATTCCAGTCATTCATTGAAGAGATGAAGAACAAGTGCTTTATGCCATAACCAAGGGGGTATGATGCTGCGGGGGTATGATGCTGTCCTGCTTTGATGAAGGCCCTTGGTCCTGTGAAGGCTCTATGCCCCAGGAAAATGCTAGGATCACGAATGGGAGTGGGTGGGTTGGGGAGCAGGGGAGGGGGGAGGGTATAGGGGATTTTCAGAGGGGAAACTAGGAAAGGGGATAACATTTGAAATGTAAATTAAAAAATCTAATAAAAAAATTAAAAAATATAATGGACTGAACCTTTGAAACTGTAAGCCAGCCCCTATTAACTGATGTCCCTTTTAAAAGTTGCTTTGGCCATGGTGTCTCTCCACAGCAATTAAACTCTAAGTAATACAGATGGCGAATAAGATAAACAAGGACTCTAACTGTATAGAGTTGACATTATGGGGGGAGTGGGGGGAAAGGGGGTAAGAGATGATAAACTTTTAATCACATAAATGGAAATTAATGATAGTTTCTTAAGAGATGATAAACTTTTAATCACATAAATGGAAATTAATGATAGTTTCTATTTGATGTTGTTAATAGGGTACTCTTAATAGAAAACATCACAGTGGCCTGTTTAAGGTAGTGAGTGAAGTCACTAAAACAAACAAGATTTTGTTGAAATTTAAAGTTAAAGAACTCTCCACATTAGTGAGCATAGGGAAGACTGTTCCAGGGAGAAGCAGCAGCAGGTCCAAAGGGCCCAAGGGAAAAAGAGATAGAAAAATCCCAGAAACTCATGGAATTCCTAGGACAAAAACTTAACTGAACAGTTAGTAAGGGTCAGGAGGGAGGATTTTGAGTTGGATAATGGTAGTCAAGGTTTTAAGGTTTAGGGAACAGGATTAGAATTTTTACATCCTTTTGTTTTTTTTATAAATTGCTTGTCACTGAAATACAATACATTTCTTTCCTCCATCCAGACCTACACACACACACACACACACACACACACACACACACACACACACACACACACAAACTGTTTTGGTGGTGTGTATTGGCTTCAAGACTGACCACTGTACATTGAACAATCAACAGGGAACTCACAAATCCTTCTCCCAATAGTCATTAGTTGCCTGGAGTTCTTTGTCTAGAAGTGAGAGAGACCCTGTGAAATTTTCCCCTTCCACATTAACATGTCCATTGTCATTGCCAGTGTTGCCATCTTGTTTATGCAGATTTCTAGGAGAGAATGTGTCATAGTAGACTTTCTGATATTCTGGTTCTTGGCAATCTTTCTACCCTGCTCTTCTGAGATATTCCGTGAGCCACACAGATGGAGGAGTTGTAACATAGATGCATCCACTATGGCTGGGCACTCCATAGTCTCTGGATCTCTGTATTGTATCCAGCTGTAGCTTTTGGGGGATGTTCTCCATGTGCCATAAATATAAGCTTCTTTGACGAGGGGTGGTAGCTATACTTATCTAGAGGCTTAAGGATAAGATTTAGAATGTAGTAAAGAGTTATGCTTGCCTAACAAAATGGTGGCAGTAGATTTTTTTTCTAATGTTCATGCCCTTACCAGCCCTAGGAAGCTGTGTAAGTTTCTAGTACTAAGCATGACTTCCCACCTGTTTACTGGGCCTTAAGTTTAATTAGACAGCTGTTGGTTGACACCAACTGGAGAATGCTACTTAGTGCACCATTATGCATACCATGCCATGCTTGTCATTGTGCTTCATAGATGTTTCAGCCGGGTAGAACCGGGTAGAATTCTGTTCTTCTCACCACTCCCTGAAGAGAAGATTGAAGGATTTTAAAAGTAGGAATGACATCATTTTGTGCTATAAAGGACAGAGTGACAAGGAACAGAAGTGGAAGCAACAAGATGGTAAGGAATACTATCTCTAATCCGAGTAAGAAATGATCAGAAAACAGCCTTAGAAATGTAGGGTGATGGGCCTTGCTGGGTGTTGTTATTGTGTAATACGGAATTGGGTTTTATGGTAAAGTGGATGAGGCATGAGACGAATTAAAAGCTTTATTCATTTGGCAACTGAGTGTTGAGTGTCTACTGTGTGTAAGTCACTGGTCTAGTTATTTGAGACATACCACAAAAAATACAGTGTCTCTCCCATTGTGCTTACATTTATCACTGACCACTGGATTGAGCAAATAACTTGGTAGTTTTGTGAGTTATATTGAGAAAGAATGAAGCAAATATGGGTTGAAATGAATCAGAGGATCAATTTTCAACATTTCACAAGACCCATGAGCCATCCACTGGTGAGCTTTAGTGGTTAGTTGAATGTAGATTCCAAAGAATGTTTATGGATTAGGGAATAATAAGCATGGAGATGGCATTTAATGATATATACACCCATGAGAATGGATTTATCATATCTGGACCCTCAGAGTGTGTTAATGTCCTCCAAAAAGGATCTTTTGTTGAAGGTACAGCCCCAGGCTGGTGGGACCATTGAACAATAGGCTTCATCAATTGATTGATCCATTGATGTGTTCCTAGTTAAATAGAATATTAGGAGATGGGTCTAACAAAAGGAAATGGGTCACTGGGACATGGCTTTGAAGAGTACTTTCCCCTTTTCTGTTTCTGCTTCCTGCCCACTGTAGGTAAGCAGCTTTGTTCTCCCAGGCCTTCCTGGTGCCATGACACTTCCCCTCCTCTAGAAGGAACAAGACAGTCATAAACTGAAACTGTGAGTCAAAATAAATCTGGACTGCCTTGCTTAAGATTTTTCAAAACCCTCGGGTATTTTGTCTCAGTAACAGAAAACATAAATAATATATAAGGCATGTAAAAGAAGGAAATTAAACCTTTGGGCTGAACAGTGAGCAGCTTTAATGTTGGTGCTTGACTGGAATTAGAGAGCCAGAGAGGGTGATGGGTGAGGGAAGAAGACCAGAGACACACTGACAGCCAGTGTGAAGTCAACAGAAATACTTCCTGGCCTGTCAGCATGGGGACTGTTGGGATTCCAACAAAAAAACAGTTTAAATAGAAAGAAAGAATGGAAAGCATGAAGACCTGGATTTGTAATGGCTGAGCAGGAACAAGGAAGTAGAGACAAAGAGAACAACAGGCTTTATGAGATATTTTGAGATGTGTGGTGGGAGTTGAGGAGGCTGTCAGGTCAGGAGAAGGTTTGTGTTTTCTGTCTACTGAATTTAAGATGATAAAGTATGTCCATCTCAAGTTGGAATGATCCAACAGAGGAAGCACTAATGGTGACAAAGAGAGGCTGAGCCAAGGAAGACATGCTGGGCAGAAGCTCAGGCAGATCAGCCTTCAGGAAGCATCTTCCACTTTGAGGAGTAGGAGGAAGCCAGACAGAGGCAGGCCTCTCCACACTAGTCTGACTGAGGAAGCAGGGCAGCGTTAGGACCAAGTTCCTTTGTGTTTGCTTTGCAAAGACTACAAGTTGACTAAAGTCAATACAACCAGGTTGCCCTGGTCCATGCTGATGTTACCAGCTAAGAGGCCAGTGGAAGGGAGTGGGGGTTTTGAGCTGCAAAGTAAGACAGCAGGGAAGAAGGACAGATTGGGTTTCTCCATTTAGTTCCCATTCATTCTTTGACTCAAACAGAGATTTGTATTTTTTTCTATTTAGCCATTTAGATTTCAGTGGAGAGTCCCAGAGAGCTTGTCAGGCTCTGGGTGTTTACACACTGTGTGTTGACTGACACCCTGGACTGACATCTGGGCTAAGATGGCACTTATCCAAACAAGTAGGTTTTGGGTAATAGTAGGACTTTTAAATCCTTCCTCGATCGGTGTCTTAGTTAGGGTTTTACTGCTGTGAACAGGCACCATGATCAAGGCAACTCTTGTAAAGACAAAGTTTAATTGGTACTGGCTTGAAGGTTCAGAGTTTCAGTCCATTATCATCAAGGCAGGAACATGGCAGCATCCAGGCAGTCATGGTACAGGAGGAGCTGAGAGTTCTACATCTTCATCTGAAGACGACTAGAAGACTGGCTCTCACTTGGCTAGGATGAAGGTCTTAAAGCCCATGCCCACAGTGACACACTTCCACCACCAAGGCCACACCTACCCCAACAAGGTCACACCTCCTAAAAGTGCCATTCCCTGGGCAGAGCATAATCAAACTACCACAACAAATCTCTGTGTGGCAGGCTGATCAGGGCCAGAAAATTGTTGAGAAAGGACATTCTGAAACTGACAAGAAAAGAATTGGGTGGGGTTATGTTCAACTCAAAACTCAGGGATAGCAGCAGAAAAGGGCTCTTGAAGTCAAGATAGGAGTTACTAGAGAAAGCTAGTTTCAGTGGTGGGATCAACACACGATTCTGTGCTTTAGCAAAGAAGATGGAATGAAATCATTCCTGGACCTGGAAAAGAGCTGACTTGACCTAGGCTTTTTTTTTTTTTCTTTCCCACAATGATTTCCTTAACACTCCACAATTTTGTGAGGTAGGCTTTCTTTGTCCTTTCTCTCTCTATATAGATTCAGTGTATAAATTCAGTTACTCTAGGCAGCCCTGACTAGAACAACTCACCAATGGACAATGGACACCTTGCTCATTATTTCTTCCCGCTTTCCACTTCAGGGCCTTGTTATTCCCTAGCTTTGTCACATCGTGTTGACAGCATGGACAAGTACCTTCCAGCCAGCTGGGATGGGTTAAAGGCCTCTCAGGACTCACGGCACTTCATGCGACTTAGCCATGCAAAGCACATCCTCTAGTGTTTACGTGTTGAATAGTTTATGATCTGCTCTACATCTGATCAGGCAGAGTCAACGACTAAAACTGCTGATCCGTGGAAACTTCCTAGCCTTTCCGGGCATAATAATGGCTACAGCTTCAGCTTATTCAAAGAGAGAAATCGCCTTTGATGAGTTGTGCAAGGACAAATTAAGACGTGACTCTCACCCGGTATCTAGAGTGACCTGCTGCTGCAGACTTTGCCTGAGAAGAAAGGGGGCCAGATGCAGGGAGGCTTCAGCCACCCCGCTCCTAAATAGAAGGGAAGGGCCAGGACTAAACTGGGCATTGCCAAGGGAGATTCACTCATTCAGAAACAAGACATCATTCTACAGAGGCAACACTGCCACTCCTTTCATCAAACCCATAGCAGAAACAAAGAATAGTTCCTCAAATTTCCATTATTTCTTTAATAGCAATAGAATAAACCTTTCATTCTTAAGGGCAATGGTAACTTATTGAGTATTTCTATATTTCGTTCCTCTTCTACTTAGATGTTGTCATGTTCAGGGCAGTGAGATGGATGTAGAACTGGCAAGGGAAACTTATGAGAAAAGATACTCTTAATTGTTCCTTCTGTCTGGAATATGGAAGTGATGGTTGGAGCTTACAACTATTCAACTGTATTAAACCGTGAGGTGAGAAATTATCATTCAAAATATGTAGAAGGTGTCATTCAGACAGGAGGAGACTGGACCAGCAAAGTTGTGGCTTCAGATTGTAGTGGAAACTGCTATTATATAAGTAGTTTATCATTTTTTGGGCACTTACAAATATTGCTAATATGCTTTATATATAACTTTGTCTAGGTACCTTCAAATGTCCCTAATGACCCCTGGCAAGTCAATTGTTTTATTAAACAGCCTTATCAACAGACAATGAAGCAACAGCCTTTGCCTGATTAGTGATTGTAATTGGGGGCACTGTGAGGCTCTGCTGTCTTCCATAACGTTGTTCTATCCATCAGCTGATATGAGACATCTCATTTAGTCCCATGTCCTTTGCTCAGTAACACCCAGAATTCTGTGTACAGCTCTTTGATCAAACTGTGTTCCTATTTCCAAGGGCCTGCAGTTTACTGCCTCACGGGTTTCTCTAGCTTCTTGTCCTTTACACATCTGAAGGTCAGCACCCCTTTCCCTCTCTCTCTGGAGCCCGGTAGGTGGCACTAAGCATTAGAGAACTTCAGCCACACCCAATTTTGGCTTCCTACTGTCTCTAGGTAAGAAGTCCAGAGGGCAGAAGATGTCTCCATCCAGAAGGCCACACAATCTGCACTTGTAGAGTTTCTTCTATGTACCTGGCATCCTGTAGGTACCTGCCCAGATGGTCCCCGGATTGCTTCCAACACTGGTTACTCTGAGGATAGGATAGGCAAGGGCCAACTGTTTCTAGCAAGTGTGAGGAGCAAGCTGTCTATATTTGCTATTGCCTATCCTTACAAGGCTGATTTGGTGGGGATATTGCCTATCCTCAGCAAAGGCTGGGGCTAATTGTGCTGTCTATACACTACACAGTCTGACATAAACCCCAGAAGAATCCAATAAATTACCATTTCTACTTGGGCCTCAAGGACACAGTGAAGGTGTATTTGTCAAAGTGAAAGACCAGGCCATGTTTTATTTAACATTATCTTGGCTGCATGTGCACCTTTAAACATCCAGACTCATGGCATGGGAGCTTCTGCTTGAGCTTCCTAGAATGCTGCAAATGTGGCTGGGGCATAGGGGGCTTGTTCTCTCTCTCCCTCTCTCTCTCTCTCTCTCTCTCTCTCTCTCTCTCTCTCTCTCTCTCTCTCTCTCTCTCTCTCTCTGTGTGTGTGTGTGTGTGTGTGCGCAAAAGTCCAACTGAGCCAGGCTTGGAGGATGACTAGCCAGATGCTCCAAGTATCTGCTCTAGAGTACAGATTAAATGAATCCAGAGGATAACTTGGTCACAAAAGCTGAGCACAGTGAACATCAAGGTGAGAAACTGGTAGGGCAGAGGTCCCAGTATGGGACCTGCTTGTAGCAGAGCCTGCTTTCCCATCACTGTGATTGCCCTTTATCTATCTCAAGGCAGAAGGCCCATTGCTGTCCTGTGACTAGGGCTAGAAAGTAGTGAAAAAAAAAAAAAAAAAAAAAAAAAACCTCCAGCACGCACCCTGACCCTGTCAGAAAATGGAGAGAAGCCATGGATAAGCCATGCATTAAACGAGAGAGTGACACTATGTCATAGAAAAGGAGTTGGGAAGAATATGAACATGTCTTGTGGCCCTACCCCAGTCAAAGAAGGAAGGGTTTTGGTTCCAGTAAGTTAACTCAGGAATACAGGTATGTGAGCTTCGCCAGTCCAGAAGGGAAAGAGAGTTGCTAATAATAAACACCAGATTCAAGGCAATATCAGTTCTAGGTGGATTTTGGACATAGCTGCTGTTTCTAACCTGTGTCTGTTCCTACTTGTAGCATGGTTGAGTGATTGGATGGAGCACACACCATGCTATTTAAAAATGTCTCTTAATGGCACCCCCAGTTGCCAACATACTTTTTGTGGCCAGGCCTTGCTTTGAAGCTGGAGGGAGAGTGGAGATCTGAGAGCTACATCTTCGGGATCCTGTCAGAGTGAACAAATTGGCAACAGGAAGGGCCCATGGTCACTGGACCCCTGCTTCTCATCTGGGACTACATTCCAGTGTACAGGACCCTAGAAGTCTCTACCTGGGTGGTATTTATCCATTTCGGGGGCTGGCGTTTGGGACGTACCTCACCCCTAAGTACTCTCCGACATAACCAGTGACAAAGGAAGGCCGGCATATGGATAGTGAGAGCATGGGCTTGATGCAGGAGCTATCTGGTCATGTGAGCATCTCATAGCGTGGGATAGAAATGAGAGCGTACGAAGGACTTTCAATGTCAATGTGAAGGTATATCTCAAGACACAAGGCTATGGTATGTTATCTTCCTTAATATTTCCCCATACTGAGAAGTGAAAGGGATGTGTGTTTTCATTTGTCTTCATTGCCTGGGCATCACAAATCTTTTGCTTTTCCAGAATAAAAGAAGCATGGCAGGCCTTTCCATTCAGGTGCATTGTGCAAATGTAGAAGTACTGTTTTTAGCCCTGGTGTGCTGAGTATATGCAGTACACACAGAAGAGTCCCTTCACAGCCTGCTCGGGGAGGCTGGGTGGCTGGGGAGTGTTTTAGCAGCCAGAGCACCAGGACATGAGGGCTTTGTGTTCCAGAGCCTTTTGCATTCGTTCTCTGTGGTAAACACCACACTTGCCACTGCACCAACCATCTCACTATACTGAAGCAGCATAGCATCATTAAGCACACAGGAGCAAAGCCTCAGGGTGGGCAACGTCTGCTGTTGCTGACCTGTGCAGACAATCCTGCAATTCTAGGAGCTCTTGAAAGCTTTACTGTGGTCTCCCCCACATTTACCCTTCGGGGACAGGCAGGAAAGGTTTCATCATTCCATCACCAGACAGGAAAAGCCAGGCTTAGTGAGACAAAAGAACTCCAAGATCCCCCCAGCAAATAGAAGGCTCTAGGTGGGAACTGCAGCCAGATCTAATTCCTGTTTAGTGCCTTTATCACACAACAGAAACCCGATCTAGCTCAAGAACGGAAATGTGGGTATAAAGCCCCAGCCTCCCTCTTCTGAAAGCACAGGAGACCTGTACCTGGTCAAAGGTTGGCATGTCTATTTATGTGGCTTGTTTGGCGCTGGTTGGCTAATGATACTTAATCACATGTCCCTTGCAGTTGGCCAGGATAATGGAGAGAAATGCAGAGAGGTCAACTAAAAACATGTCATTTGCTAACATCCCAAAGCTTTCACAGGGTACAAATGATCCATTACCAAAGATTTCAGAAGCCAAAGGTAAAAGTTAAAGTTAGAGAAACAGCTTAAAACTGTGGGTAGGTGTACTGGACCAAGGACAGCACTTCCCCACCACCCCCTTGGTTTCAGAATCTCACAAGCCAAAATTAGAGACCTACTGTGTGAAAGTTAGTTGGGTAAAATGCATCACTAGTCAGAGGGGCTGTGTTTCTTCAGATAAACTGGCACCTTTGATGGTGCCAGAGAGTGAGATGAAGCTTTAGGTAGCCCTCACAGGGGGCTGCCCTCCCAATAGGCCGTCCAGTTACTGTGGCTGTGTAACAAACCAGTCTGTCTCTATAGCTATTGAAATGCTAACAATCTGGAGGCTAGAGCTTAAGTGGTTAACAGCACTTGCTGCTTTTCCAGGTGACTGGATTGGATTTCAAGCACACACATGGCACACAACCATCTGTATCTCTTGTTCCAGGAGATTGGAACCCTATTCTGGCCTCCAAGAGCACTCCATGTATTTGGTGTATAGACAAAGGCGGGGGGGGGGGGACAAATACTTATGAACATTACAAAAACCATAGTAACAATCTCTGATGAATCCTCTTTCCTAGGGGAAATATGAACATATGCTGACTCATCCCAGATGAGTCAAGGACAGACCAAAGCTGTGATTTTATCCAAGTCTCTCTTGAGGATCCAGTGAATCCACTGACTTTACTTATGGCAGCAGGGATGAGGAGTTACTTATAAGAGTGTGGGTGGGCCCCAGATAGCATCAGTACTGAAAAGCCCTACGCTACACAGGTGATGACTTCTCAGAGCCCACCTTCCTCCTCAAAAGCCTCACCTTACTGTGAGGTCAGACTCAACGTGTGGGATTTTGTTGACTAACTGAGGTTCAACTGCAAATGAGGTTCCTCACTTATCAGTCTTCATAGAAGAGCTCCCCGGATGCTGAATGTCTATGAACAACAAGGATGAATGCTCTCTGTGTCCTCTCCCCACATATATATGCCACGCATCAGTGTGGTACTCCGAAAAGGGAGAGAGAACAAGCAATCTCCTCTATAGGGAGGGAGGGGGAAGCACATAATGGTCACCTATTCATACCAGTTTTTCTTTTCTTTTCTTTTCTTTTCTTTTCTTTTCTTTTCTTTTCTTTTCTTTTCTTTTCTTTTCTTTTCTTTTCTTTTCTTTTCTTTCTTTCTTTCTTTCTTTCTTTCTTTCTTTCTTTCTTCAATCAAGCATGGATAGTTTATTGAATACACACCCTGTGACTGATCGATCAAGTCAGCTTATAAATTCAAAACCCACACATTCTCATAGCAACCATAAAAACACATGCACAGTGCAGGAGGTGCTGCCCGGCGGTTGCTGAGGTTGGTTCAAGTCCGAGCTTATTGCAGCTAACTATACACAGCACTTCTGACTGACCTTTATTATGTTTGGCTCTAAAGGAGGGCGAGGGTCTGCTGAACTTCCAAGAACACCAAAGCAAAGAACTTAATAGGATATGTGGTTAATGGTTAACTCAGACATGAGAAACGTCTTCTGTGACAACAAAGATGGCTGGCTATAGGCACAAAACAAAATGGCTACAGTAATGTCAGAAAGGCAGAGGCTACCTGGGTCTTAACATTCCCCCCATGAGTTATTCCTGAAAGTCAAATGGTTGACTCTAAGGTTTCTTCTGAAGCTCGGAGGGTTGACATCAGTTTTCCAACCCAGCGAAGCACATGCTGCCTGACTTTTCATCTTAGAGCTAGCAAACATCCCCGAGAAGGGTTTGCTTTTGTTACATGGCTCCTCTACCCACTGTTCCTCCTTCGTGTTACTTACTTTTCTTGCTGATGTCACAAAACACCTTACGAGAAACATCTGCAGAAAGGGATGGTTTGTTTCTTCTTACAGCCTGAAAGGTCAACGCCCATCGCGATGGAGAAGGCATAGCCGTTGCGAAGCACAGCTTACAGATTCAGTCAGGAAGCAGGGCATGATCAACGATGGCATTCAGGCAACTTTCTTCTGTTTTTTCAGTCTAAGACCCAAGCCCGTAGGATAATGCTACCCACAATTAGGGTAGTCTTCTCACCTCATTTAGCTCAGTCTAGAAACTCCCTGACAGACATGTCTAGAAGTCCATTTCCATGATTTCAAATCTCATGAAGGGCTGACAATCTGATTAACCATCAGCCTATTACTTCCTAGAAATATTCAAACTGTCTGTAGTCTTTTGACACTGATAAATTGGATAAGGGCTTACTACTTGGTTATATGCAATTAATAAATAGTAGAAACGCTTTGCAGAAACAGCACTCTTTGAAAGGATGGGAACGGCCTGCATCGCACATTAACACCTGGTGAATGCCAGTGACCGCTTTGGAAGATAAGCCAACTCCGAATGGGTGAGCATGTTCAAGTTTTAGATTATTTTGGTTAAAAGCTGGTAGTTTGAACATTTTCGGGGCTGACCTTTGGTATTGATAACCAATGGCTGTGCTCTTCCCTGAGGAAGAATTTGTCTCCCACTTTCAGTGTTTCTTGGTTGCCTGTAGTTCTTTGCGTAAGAGTGTGGCTTCCATCCACATTGGCAAATCGATTGATGCTGTCCTTGTCCAGAATATATTTTTGCAATAGGTTGATATTGATTAGGTACAAGAGTTATGTTGTAGAGGTCTCCATTGGGACTGGGATCTACAACTCTGCTTTGATTGGTTGTGGTTTTCAGTAATGGTCTCTGTCCTTTGCAAAGAGAAGTTTCCCCGATGAGAGGTGAGGAGCATATTCGTCTTTGGATATAAGCACAGAGGCAGGCAGATCGCTGTGAGCTCCAGGCCAGCCTGGTCTATAGCATGAGTTTCAGAACAGCCAGGGCTACACAGAGAAGCCCTGTCTCAAATAAGAGAAAATACCATAAAATAAAACAGACAAAAAGAGACAACGTTTTAGATATTTAGAGTGTAGTTAGAGATTATGCTGGTTTAGTGTTGTGGTGGTTATATGTTCTTAACCAAGATCCACGATTTCACTAGCTCTAGGTAGTGAGCTAGATCTCCAGTACTAGGCATGATTCCCCCCACCCCCCCACCTTTTTTTTTTTTTTTAAGTCTTAAATCTAATTAAAGAACTCTTTGGTTACTGGTAAAATATGAGCACCACTACTACACCTTTATGGTCATTATGCCATGCTGGTTGTTGTGGTGGCTGTGGTGGTTCACAGGCATTACAGCTGGATAGGGCTGTTGGCTGTGTCCCCCTTTTGGAAGTTTCCAGGGCACCTTGTGGTACCGTGAAGGCTAGTCCTTAGGGAGGAAGCACTCAGGTCAGTTCCAGCTCAAAGGCCATTTACCCTGTGTCTGAAGTGCATAGTGTCTTCAGCAATAAAAACTTAACATCTATATCTGAGCAGGAGTTACAACCAAGAACAACATTAATAGCCTGTAATGTTTTGAGAGTCTCTTGGACAACTCTGACCAATAACACGAAAGGGGGTTTCTCAGGCCTGATGTTGGAGCTTGCGTGCTTGTTTGTTTGTTTGTTTGTTTTGTGGCATTCAAAAAATATCTTTTTTAAAAAATGTATTTATCTACTTATTCACTTTACATCCTGCTCACTGCTCCCTCCCAGTCACCCCCTCCCATAATCCTTTCCCTGTTCCCCCTCCCACTGTCCTCTGAGTGGATAAGGATTCCCTGAGTATTGCCCCGCCCCCCTCCCCACCATGGCACTTCAAGTTTCTCCAAGGCTAGGCGCTTCCTCTGATGTTGCAGTTTTTGTTGGATTGTTCTTGAAGGGAACATTGTCAATGCATATGGGAAGATTTTATTTAAACTATGTGTATATTTATACACAGACTTGCATGTGCTACAGGTACTTTTAGGTAAATAGCTGGTAGTATGATTCCTTATGACTTTTTCAGATGTCCTTACTGATATCCTCCCCCCACCCCCATCCTTGAGTATTTTTCCCTCCCTTCACCATAAGCTCCCATGTCTTTTTTTCTTTCCTTGATCAGGTCACTTGTACCATGATATTCCCTCACCCCAGCCATGGTTTCCTTTTCCATTCCTGTAAAAGGTTTCTGTAGTTCCTGAAGGATATGTGCTCATATCTGAAGATTTGGAGCTCAGAGCCTGCAATGAGAGAGAGAGAGAGAGCGAGCATGCACTATTTCTCTCTGGATCTGGGTTACCTCATACTGTATGCCCTTTTCTAGGTCCATCCACTTAGCTGAAAAAGTCATGATTTCTTTCTTCCTTACAGCTAAATAGCAGTCCACAGTGTACATGTACCACATCTTCATTATCCATCTGTCAGGTGACAGACATGGAGGGTGTTTCCATGTCCTAGTTATTGATGACGGAGCAGCAGTGAACGTGGCTGAGCCAGTATCTGAGGCATAACATGTTCAGTCCTTTGGGCATATACTAAAGAGAGGTACAGCTAGGTCATATGGTAGATTTATTTTTAGATGTTTGAGACTCCTCAACACTAATTTCCAGAGTAGCTAGACAAGTTTGCAACCCTACCACAGGCAATGAGGGTTCCCTTTTTTCCACACCCACTCCAGCATCTGTTATAGGTTGTTTTGTTAATCTTTATCATTTTGACTGGGGAAAAATAAAATCTCAGAGTTATTTTGACTTGTATTTCCATAATTGGTAGAAAAAAAAAAACAGTTTTGAGATAATTTTTAGCCATGTTTTTCTTCTTTTGAGAATTCTCTATTCAGGCCCCAGGTTCCCCCTCCCCTTTTTTTCTGGAATGGGTCATTTCTTTGTTTATTTTGACTCTTTTTGGGTTCTCTATATATTCTGAATATTAATCTTTTGTCAAATGCACACCTAATAAGATTCCTTCCCACTCTGTGGCTTCTTCACCCAGTTGTGAAGTGGTTCGTTGAAAAGTCATTTGATGTTTCGCTGGGGCAAAGGTGTGAAGGGACATTTTGTGGACACAGGTGTGAACGGCTTAGGCAGACTTCGGAAGGATTGTTTTGCTGAAGCAGACACAAGAGAGAGGGTGTTCTGCTAAAGCAAATACATGACAGGACACATGATGAAGGATTTTTTGCTAAAGACATGCATGTATTGGTCCACCTTACATTGTGTAGTTGAACTGCATTTGTCGGGACACCATAGAGAGAAAAAGCACCCAAAATTTGTGGTGATGTGCTGTAGTTTCTTGCCTCTTTCACAAACTCAGACTGATTGGATGCATGTGCCGAGGCAAGACATGTGGAGGACACATGATGTTTGGAGGATATAAATAGGACTCCACCACAGAGTGACAAAGAGAGAGCTTGGCTTGCTGGTACAGCTAGCTGTGCAAGACTTGTGGGTCTCTTATCTTCACTGATTTTCACTTCCCTGAGAGAGGCACAGCAGAGAACTTCTGGTATTCCTGTTGGTCCCTCCTGCTGCCTCCAGCTGAGGCTGAGGCCTGATGTCTCTGCTAGGTTGTGCGACCACTGTTGCTAACCTGACTCTACTGAAGCAGGCTGTTGGAGTATCTGTGAGGCGTTTTCCAGTGGATCGAACTACTGAGGCCTGCTAACCTGTGAACTGAACAGATGATGTCCAGACAACACAGAAGGGAGTTGCTCCAAAGAACCTTTCTAAACAGGTCCACTCTCTCCCTCCCCGCGTATCCTTTCTTTTCCACTACGTCTGGTGGGTAGTGGGTTACAAGGGAGGTTAAGGCTTTTAAGAACCATCATTAAAAATAAGGTTTGAAAAAGTTAAAGTTACATAGCTGATTGTTTCTCCAGCTGCACAGAGCCTATGTGGAAAATCCTACACCTATATTCTATAGAATACGGCCCATATTTTCCCCTAGCAGTTTCAGGTTTTATACTCATGTCTCTGGTCCATTTGGAGTTAATTTTGTGCAAGGTAACAGATACAGGTCTAATTTCATTCTTCTGCTTGTGGACATCCAGTTTTCCTAGCACTATTTATTGACGATGCTCTCCTTTCGCCAGCATATGGTTTTGACATTTTTGTCAAATATTAAAGACTTCAGTTACAGATACTCATGTTTAACTCTTCAAGTTTATTTCATTGATCTCCACATCTGCTTTGGTGCCAACACTATATTGTTTTTATTACTATGGCCGTGTAATGTATCTTAAGATCTGAAATAGTAATGCCTTTAGCAGCATTCTTTTTGCTTAGGATTGTTTTACTATCCAGGGTTGGTTTTTTTTTTTTTTTTTTTCCTGGTTCCATATGCATTTTGGAATAGTTCTTTTCTACTTCTGTAAAGAACAAGTTAGGGATTTTGACCAGATTTGTGTTGTATCTGTGGCTATCTTTTGATGAAATGAACATTTTCACAATTTTATTTTGCTAGTCCATGAGCATGGGTATCTTTCCATTTTCTAATGTCTTTCTTTCTCTTTCTTTAGGGCTTTGATGTTTTTAGTATAGAGGCTTTTAGCTTTCTTGGCTAGGTTTAGCCCTAGGAATTTTCTTTTGTTTTGAGGCTATTGTAAATAGGAGCATGCACATGATCCCCTTGTTTGTATGTCTGTTGTTGATGTATAGAAAACCTATTGATTTGTGCATATTGAATCTAGGATTCTTTTTTTTTTCCATTTCTAGAACCTTTCTGGTAGAATTTGGGGGTTCTTTAATGTGTTCTATTCTGTCATCTACAATTAGGGATGGTTTGACTTGTTGTCCTATTTGTATCCCTTTAATTTCCTTCTCCAGCTAGCACTTGAAATGCAGTATTAAAAAGGAGTGGAGCAGCAGGAGGCCAGCTGTTCCCTCCTGACTGCAGCACGCTTGCTTCAAGGCTTCCTTCACTTAGGATGGTGTTGGCTGTGCATCTCTCACATACGGACTTTGTTATGTTGAGGTATGTTCCCTCCAGTCAAACATTTCTGTGACTTTTACCATAAAGCCATGTTGGATTTTGTTAAATGCTTTTTCCGCATCTATTGAGATGATCATGTGATTTTTTTTTTCTTCCAAAGACATCTATATCAGTGAAAAAGCTGTTTGTCATGATCTAGGCTTAAAGCCCAACTCCATGTCTATATAAATATAAACAATGTTAAGTATAGTTTAAACATATGCAGCGTTTTCCATGAGTGTAATAGAAATAGACAGAGGATTATTTTTACTCTTTTGGGAGTTAACCAACATTTGTTAGCAATGGATCTTAGTCACCGTTCCATCGCTGTGAGGAAACACCATGACCACAACAACTCTCATAAGACAAAGCATTTAACTGGGGGCTGGCTCACCATTTCAGAGGTTTAGTCTGCTATCATTATGGCTGGGAGCATGGCAGAACTCATGGTACAGGAGCAATAGCTGAAAGCTACAGTCTGATCCACAGGCCAAATGAATAACACTGGGTCTGGTGTATACTTTTGAAACCTCAAAGCCCACTCCCAGCAACATAATTCTTCTAACAAGACCACACCTCCTGATCTCTTGTGAGGTCCTCAACTTGCTAGTACTACCCCTCTGCCTGTTGGCACACTCAGGTGAAAAAATGGCAAGAGTACTACTTAATTATTTAGCCTTCTGTCTTCACTCTGTCTTCAAATAATGTCATGTTTGAATACTAGAATGATTTATTATTTTGTTAAACATTTCTTTTCAAAAAAATTCTCCTTCAAACAAAAGTTATAGCATTATATTGCTTAAAAACATATTACATGTGAAGGCAAGGTATATTATCTATGTGTGACTTTAATCTGAAAATAGCAGAGGAGGCACTATCAGACACTTGCTCTAAAAGCTGACATGTCTGGTAGCATTTAGAGACAGCTAGTGAAGACAGGCTAGACTAAATCTCAAGGGCACAAACACCAGTTGGAGCAGGAGAAAGAAAACTCATTCAATGAACTTGCGCTCAAGGTCATTGGTAGAAAGAAACTTAATATTGGAGGACAGATGCCTGTTTGCTAGAAACTAGATGAGACTGAGGTTTTCATAGAGCACTAAGAAAAAAAGTGATCTCAGGTTTTATAGCTTTGTAAAGATCTTTGCTTGATAATTTTTTGTTCTAATCCCCTCTAGAGGTTAATCGTGTATTTATGACCTCTTCAGATTATTGCGATCAGTGGCCTTGAGTCTGCATGTGTGAGGCAGAGCTGTGCTATACTCAGTTCTCAATCTCTGCCTTTCCTCCAATCTTGGCGAAATTACTCTTCCATGGGAGGGTCTTAGTCACTAGTCTATTGTCCTGAAGAGACACAATGACCAAGGTAACTCTAATAAAGGAGAGCATTTAATTTGGGCCTTGTGTACAATTTCAGAGTTTTAGTTCATTACCATTAGGGATCAAAGCATGGTGATGCGCATGGCTCTGGAGCAGTAGCTCAGAGCTACATCCTGATCTGCAGGCCATGAGAGTGAGATGGGGGCTGGTATGCTCTTTTGAAATCTCAAAACCCACTTCCAGTGACGTACTTCCTCCAAAAGGACCACATCCCCTAATCTTTCTAATCCTTCTCAAATAGGCCCACTCCCTGATGACTAAGTACATGAGGGTCATTCTTATTCCAACCACCACACTGGGTTCGAGTACATCCACTCTCCTTGTGCTTGCCTTCACCAAAGTTCAGCTTGTGAATATTTTGACACCCTCATCAACATAAATGGAGCCTTGATTAAATTCTTTATGAGACTGATGGTCATTGTTATCTCTTGTGCTGACAGGAGGAAAGAATTTGGTTGTTATTTAGATCGGGAATAATTGGTTTACCTTATGACAATATGGGCCCTCAAATGCCCCCTCACCAGATGAGACTGAGTCATGAAGGACTACATGTTTTTCCTACAGCAGAGAGAAGTTGGTCAATCTGCTCACCCAGCCCTTTTCACCAGTGTGAGTCCAGGGGGAACATTTTGCTTTGCTCTCCTTCCGTTTGCCAAGGCCCAGCAGAGCCGTTAATCTTCAGTAGATAGTAAATCTGCTGTTTGACTTTTTTGACACCTCCCTTCTCCATCTCTGCAGTGCTGATAGAGGCCGTAAACTAACCAGGTGGCATTTTAAAAGCGCCCTTTTTCCTTCCATCCTAAATTATATCTTTTGGGAAATGGATCTATCTTACTTGGCTATAGAAGCTTTCCTTTTCCAATCTCTGCTGTCACAAGCATAGGTGTATTTTAGCCCACTGGGAGACTGCTGTAGTCAGACCTTTACATCACTGTCACCAAACTCCTTAGGAGACAAAGAGTCACTTTGGCTGACAGTTCTGAGTGTTTCAGAGTTTGGTTTGCTCTATGGTCTTATGGTTATAGAGAGGCAGGAATATCCCTGGGCAGAGGGATCTCCAAAGACAGCTAATCACCCCAGAGGAGCCATGAAGCAGAAACAGCTGGGGGATGAGGATAGCTGAAGACACACCCTTTAAAATCACACCATGAGTGACCTCTCTCCTCCAATGAAGCCATACATCCCAATTCCCACCAACTTCCAATGATGTCTCAAATGGAGGGTCTGCTTGTAGATTAGTCCACAGCTGAGGTCAAAGTCCTCATCATCTGATCCCTTCCCCAAAGCCTCACCTCTGAACCTTGTGTGGAGGACTACACACTCACCACATGTGCCTCCAGTGGCATCTCTTACCTCAAATGCCACGTTTGGCTTTCCTTGCTTTCTCTCTACCATTCCAAGACAAGAGCCCCTCAATGTTTTTGAAGTCACAGAAATACTTGGACTTTAAGAACATGTCTTTTGGGGGATGAAGAGGTAGCCATTGTTGGAAGTACTATGGCAAACAGTAAAGGAAATGCTTTAGAAGCATGGTTCTATTCAAAGCAGTAGACACAGAGAGGTTCTGGCTTTACATTTCTGTTTCTGCCACCTTTTCTGGCAGCTTCCCCCTGCGTGAGAGAAAACTGCCCCAGTGAAACAAGAGATCAGCTGTTGCCATGTCTCACCCTGTGGTTTTGCACACCTGACTTAAGCAAGCAATCAGATTCCCTCCACAGTCTTCAATTTGGAACTGTGACATGAGTGTTCAAAGAAGGCATCACTTGAGCTGACTAGCATCATGGGCACTACCCAGGAGAGGAAGGCGTCCTCCTGCTGATGTTCGCTGGCTGCTCCCCTCATGTGTGTGTCTGCAGACTGCCTCTGCAGCCCTTCAATAAATTGCATCTTTTACTTAACTTAGCAAGAGATCCTTTCTATCACTTGCAACAAAAAGAATGCTAACTAACATAGGGACCATGGCAAAGAACATCAATGTTGTGAAAGATCTTCCACACTTAGTGGCAAGGGAATGAAGACAGAGAGTCCACGGGGAAGGAGGCAGACAGATGGGTCTATTGGTGACCTTGGCTTTCAAATAGAAAAGTAGGAATCCTGTCTGACTGGTATGAACGTGGAATGGAGGAAATGACATGACATGTTTGAAAGCAGGGTATACGCACATATGCATATATGTATGTATATATGTATCATGCTTGGTGGCATTATATGGAAGTGTCCACGAAGCACAAAGGCAAGCATAGTACGGCACACAGAGCAGACGAGGAATAGAGGACCTGACCAGACACTTGAAAGTTATGATGATATTAGAAAACCCTCACTGCCTCCCCCTGAGATGGCTCTGTCTTTTCCTGGTATCCTCCAACTCAACTTTCTCCCAGAAGCAAAGCAAGAGCAGCATACTAATGAGGGTTCAACTTTACATTCTCATGAACACCAACAACAGCCTAATGCTCTTTCAAGCATGCCAGATCACCTTCCAATGATATGTGTTTGTTTTAAGGGCAACATAAAAGCTGCTTTGTGGACAGTTCTCGAGGTCACTAGCACCAGGAGAGGGAATGGGAGGCTGAAGGGGACTCTCCATCCTCCATGACCTGGCATGTGCCTTTGCAAAGTGAAGACAGCATGGCTCCCTATGGTTAATGGTACAGAGCCATATCTAAAAGACTATCATCCAGGCCACTGTGACAGAGAGTTAACACTTCTCCCCGTAAGTCAATGTAACAGAGTGCCAATATGTAAATGTGGTGGCAGTATGTATGATTTGCTAGGTGATCCATTTGGGTTTGTAAGTTTACTGTTTCTAGTTCGATAGGTGATAATTTTGATTGGATTTATGCATCTGATAATCAACTGGGAAATACTTGTGATTCAATAAGATACATTATACAGCAGCATCCATTTCAGTAAGTAATGTCTCTGGGCTGCTGTATACGATGAGGGAATTCATCACATTTTTAAAAGGAGTTCTATATCAAATTTTTAGGACAGTGTGTTTATCTCAGAACAAAGACAAACTATTGCCAGTAATGCGAGCTGGCTAGATTAATCTAGTTTGCGGTAATGCAGGCACTTTGAAGCCCAATTCATGGATGTGTTTGGTAAAATCTAAAAGAAATGAAGATGTTCATACCCTTTGATCAAATGAAGGATGAACCAATGTGTGCAAATGGACTATTCGGCATCCCTCTAGCATCCTAACTACTTGTACTTTATGTAACTGAGAACAGACAAGCAGATACAGTAGCAACCATAGTTGGCTAATGGAATGTGCATTTAGCAATCATTGGAATGAGAAGAAAGCCACAAGAGACCCTTTCTCCCTGGCTCTGGTAGACATGGCAATGAAACCCTTTCTAGAATGCACAACCTCTTGATTCCCTTACAAATACCCTCAGTGAGTTCACAGCTGCCTCTTTCTTGAAGAGAAATCATCATGGCTGGATCCTCACAAAAGTGACAATGACATTTTCAGAGAAATGTACAGGCAGATTCAAGTTTGCAAAGGTCTATATAGTTGTCCCTTTTTGAATATCTTAGCACTTGCACAATAGCAAATCTCTGCACTTTGGAATTCATACCAACTTTTCTGCAAGAGAACTCCAAGATATTAGTAGTTATGTGCACAGCAAACACATTAGGGAGCTTTCCCTGTTAAATCATTTAATTTTCAAAATGGCCCCACTAGGTGGGTGCTATTATTAACACCCCTACTTTACCTGGGAGGAAAAATGACTTGCCTAGGGTCTCACAAACAGTGATGAAACTGAACAGAGACCAAATGCCTCTCTGAGCAGCTACTGGAATCTTTAAAACATGCATCACTGAAACATGTCAAGCCCAATAGGACAACTATCATGTGGTTCTACTTAGGTGGCACTTAGTGTTGTTCAGATCATAGGGACAGAAGGTAGACTAGTAGTCTGTCCTGTAATAATGAAAAGTACCAAAAAACTCATTGGGAAAAAAAAGAAAATGATTAAATGTGCCGAAGAGCTAGAAACACTATCCCCAAACAAACCAAACAAAAACAAAGGTAGCAATGGTAACTGGATCACTCAGCAAGGTAGAGTTCAACTTGAAAACAGTTAAATAGAAGAAAATGTCAAAAGCAGAAAACCATAAAAAGCTTTAAGCACACTGATCTATATGACCTTAGAACAATCTCAAAACATGTTGATACAGATCTGTCCAGATTTGAATAGATTCAAGAGATTGAGAGGGAAGGGGATGATTTTTGGCAAAAAGAAATTACACAGTCGGAGGTCACAGCCAGGCAATAACAAGGCCACTTTGACTAACACTGGGAGTGTGTGCAGAAGGAAGCTGAGAAAATAAGATTATAATGATGGGGCAGATTGCCTGTTAGGAAAAGAAGTCTCAACTAGGAAATGCGATGAGGAACAAGAGAGGTGTGGTCAAAGGTGCTCTTTGGGGAGGTCAGCATACTGCAGAGGGAAAGGCTGGTTGGGGAAGAAGGGAGTATCCGAAGATGTGGCCAAATGGGTCCTCGAGTCCTGAGCCAGGTCACATTCTTGTGTTATCCCTGGCAAAGGAAGGTTTGGAAGTTGAACTCAATGATGCATATTGTATAATAGTCTTCTGAAAGTGGAAGTGCCATAAATATGCAGTGCCAATATTAATTATTCTCATTCGTTGTATAGTATTATATTTAAATACTTGGAGTTTCCAAATTGCGATCATAAATTGATGTCTGTAATTCTTATCCCGAGGTAATTGGAAGCTTTGAAGTTGATCAAAGTGAATTCTATTACCAAGGAGCTGAGAACAGCCAGGATATGAGCAATTACGGAGCCTATCCAAGCATATTTACTTTCTCTTCTATGCTTTGAACTGCATCCCACTTTCTACTCAGGGTCAGATCTGGGAACCACAGGACAGTCAGGATGATAGGGTCCCTTATGGGAGAATCTGTCCTTTCTAGGATATTAAATTAGTTTAATAATTTTAAGACATTTCTGATAACCTCAATTTTTGAGGAAATGCAAGTCTTCACTCTGTAGTGGTCAGGATATGCAAAGATACAAACAAAGAAGACTGGATTTTCCTGGTTTTAAAAACTGCAGTTTAGTTTGCACCCCTACCCCACTCACCCAATCATTTGCATCAGTAGAGGAGAGCCAAGACGTAGCTAATCCCACAGCTGATCATGGAGGAACACATTGCTCTCCAGTTTGGGACTATATTCAATTACGTTCTTTCCCTGCAGCAACGACTTTGTAATTGTGTGCTCTCTAAGTTACTGTTCAGAAAAGTTGGCTACCCTTGGCCACACACTAATTTGTAATGGGAAAAAAATGGCCCAGGTGGGTTGGTGGGCAGTGGTTTAACAGCCTGAGATTAACCAGCAGCCACAGGAAATCACTAGTGGTTACTTTACATAGAGATCATTGAAGGGTTTTTTTTTAAGCATATATTTTATGTTGGGAGCCAACTGTACAATGTCTATGATTTCTATGATTATATGTAAGAGAGAAAGAAGAGGGAAATTCTATGATAATTTTATGGTAATTTGTTAAAACTGAAAGGGAATTACAAAGGAACCTTTAGGAACTGAAGTCTCTTTGACCCCTTTCTAGCTTTTAATATGTGAGGACTTCTACTTCTAAAGGAAAAAAAAAAATCAATCCTTTAGGATCAGTAAGTGGTTGGAATGTGACATAGCAGGAAGAGAACACACAAAAGACAGACTTCTCATTTCTCAAAGAGTCATGAAGAATTATAATATTTAATTGATAAAGTCTGGGAAAAGACACACAATGGATTATCAAACTAAAGTTGTCTCAGTTTCAAAATGTCACCAAAACCCAATAACAAAATCAGATATAAAGAGTTATCTTTCTGGCTTCATCAAGAACCCTCCTGCGGCACTGAGGGAGGATCCCTTAGAA
This sequence comes from Mus caroli, assembly GCF_978045245.1. Lineage (NCBI taxonomy): Eukaryota > Metazoa > Chordata > Mammalia > Rodentia > Muridae > Mus > Mus caroli. The sequence continues at coordinate 54,349,049 of NW_028227256.1, forward strand.
AGGGAGATAGCAGAGCCGTGTTCCCTTCAGGCCGTGTTCCCAAGGCGAGACTCATTCAATGCACCCTGCTTGTTCTGATCCCAGCAGTTCATAAATGTGGGAAACTCCCCTGCACAATTTGTGGTAATGGAGGTGTGCATTTATTCAGGCTTCTCCTCCTTTTAATAAAAATGGGGTTGGAGAAGTAGCCAGGAGTTCTTAGTGCTCTTGCAGAGGACCTGAGTTTGTTCCCATCTCTCACCAGGTGGTTTTCAACCATCTATAACTCTAGTTCCTGGGGATCTGATGCTCTCTTCTGACCTCTGTCAGTATCAGAAATACACACACTGCACATAGGTACATATCATACGTACAGGTAGGTAAAACACTCATACACACAAAATAAAAGACATAAATCTTTTAAAAAGAGGAAAAATACAAAAGGAGGGAGACATAGTTTTTATAGAATGACAGAACCTACTTATATTCCAAAACATCCATAAGATAATTTAGAGGAAATTATAATTAAAATGAATGTACATTAACTCCCTCTGAATAGTCAGGGAGAGATGAGTGGCCTGTTCATAGTTATCTCTGTCCCATTCTACAACACCAAAGATTGCATCACTGTTGATACTTGGTAATAGCAATCAGCAGAAAAATCAGCTTACCAAAACCTTGTATTGGAGATGAGTGTCCTTCTGTCCAGCTATCATTTCTGGCCCATATACCTCAACACAAGTGCATACTTGACACTGACAGACACTGACAGACAACTGGAATAATGTGCCCCACCACCACCCTCGCAGCTGCCTGTTGATTGGAGGACCTGATAAGACCAAAGCTGAAAGCTCACCTATATCTCACACTTTCTTTCCTGGTTTTCAGGTGTGTAGACTGATAAAGCACCTGCAAGCAGAGCTAGCAGCACTGAAGTATACCTACCCCACAAGACAAATGAATGGGACAGACAAGCAAAGATGAAGGACCAGAAGGACAGGACAAAAGCGAAGCAGGAGCAGAAGAGCAAGCATATTGGTATCATTCTGGCTCTGCAAAATTCTGCTGTACTTGCTAAAGCTGGACTCCTTGAGACGCTCTAATGTCCTTGCAACAAACCTCTATTTAATTAGTCTAGCTTATGTAAATATTTTTCTCTTGTAGCCATGCATAACTAAACTGTTCACTATATTAATTTTCAAGAATTCTGAAGACAGCAACAACCTACACTTTCCTGACATCAAAAATGCTATCACAAAACCTTTGGCTGAAATCCCATGTCAGTTTAGACAAACAGCACAGAAGCAACGTTAGCACACGGCCCGGACTCAGCCCATCCCACTCAAACTTGAAACCATGAAAGTGGCCAAGCAATTTTAAATTAGTCTTTTTTTAAAGTTGTCAATTTGACATAAAGACAATTCGTCAATAAAAGCCCTTCAACCTATTGTGATTTTGATTGACAGGTAGAGAATGAGGAACGCAGTAGAACAAGGGAGTAAACATGTGGTCCAAAGCAGAAAAGAAAGCCAGGAGCTTCTTAGATTCCAAATATGGGCTATCCCAATGACTACGTCTCAGTAAAAGGCATAATCTTCCATTTGCCCCGTTAAGAGGTAGTTTTAGGGAAAATAGTGAGTTGTTGGGACCCAGCTGAAAGATTAGAGCCTAGATAAAATGTGAAGGATGTTTCTTCTGTTACTAGAAAACTTTCTAATGCCAAGATTGATTACATATTTTGTTATGTTCTGAGTCCTTGGAAGCCAGTCTTGATAGACATCAGCAGAACTGTTTTGTATAGTTATCCACAATAAGCTTGGACCTGAACCAACCACCCATCACCACCTCCTGCACAGGTGTCTAAGCTTCGGTGATATAAGCTGTCCCTGGGATGGACCCCAACATAAGAGATATAAGAAACTGTTTGGAATAAGACTTCCATTTTGAGGAGTGGTTGAGAAAATTAAAGTTCCCAAGACCTTCCAGGAGCTGCCATCCTACTTGGCAGAGAGAGATACGAATGTGGGTAACTGACATCCTGGTTGGCAAGTTAAGACAGGAATGTTAGACAAGTCCCATCACTCTAGACAAGTTAGGACATGCATATTAGACAAGATAAATCCCCTGCCATAATTGAATAACCCAACCAATAGAAAGAAACAAGAATAATGACCAACAAAGATATGTTCCTAAGGAAATCCCCCTATCCCTAAAACCCAAGTGATGAAATAACTTGGCACAGATGTTTGTGGATTTGAAACTTGAAATCTCTGTAGGATCTTAACTCAGGATTGTGGTTCAGTTCCTGAATCTCGACCATGGCTCTGATCAATCAGTCTTGGAGCTGTATACTCAATAAATCCCTGACTGACTGAGGTGTGTGTGTGTGTGGTCTGTGAGGCAATTCCTGGGCCTCAACAGAGTGGTGCAAGGCAGGAACACTTAAGTGAACTATTGACCAATGTAAACAATTAGGGGTTGTGTGCACAATTAACATGTGAAGATGTAGACACTGGGTGCTGGTTAGGTTTGTCAACTTGCCACAACCCAGGACCTTCCAGGAGCTGCCATCCTACTTCCAGGGGCCCCTTAGGAAGAGAAAACCTCAGCTAAACAATTGTCATCATCAGACTGTCCTGTGACTGCATCTGTGAGAAACTGTCTGGATTGACAATTGGTGTGACCCTGCCCACTGTGGACAGCACAATGCCTAGGTAGATGGGCCCGGTCTGCATAAGAAGACAGTCATCAGAGCAAGAGTCAGAAACCAGTGCTTGCTTGTCCATAGTTCCTGCCCTGATTTCCCTCAGTGGGGAACCTGGAAACATGAGCTGAAATAAACCCTTTCCTACCCACACTGCCTTTGTTCATGCTGATTATCACAGCAGCAGACAGCAAAACAGAACACAAGGAGCCTGAGAGGAAATAGAAGAGAAGAGAATGACACGAATAATTCAAGAGGAGGGAGCCTAGATATAAAGGACTCAGGCGAATTATTCTTAATGCAATTTCAGAAAAGTTCAAATGATATGAAAGCTATACCAAGAGGATGTTAGAAGAGTGGTGGGCACAGGGAAACCCTGAAGAACAAATGTCTCACACAGAGAACCTCCTCACGTATGAGCAGTGGTTCCAGAAGCTTCCAGAGTAAATCTTGGATCTGAATAGTGGCAGGTTGGTGGGAAGACCTGTGTAAAGCCTCATAGGTATATATATATATATATATATATATATATATATATATATATATTTGAGGAAGGGAGCCCTGGGCTATTAAAAATGGCAGACGATAGGCAGGCAGACCTACAGTCCAAAAGATTCTTGAAGGCAACCTGAATTTATGGGTGAAAGTGATAATTTTCTTCTCTCTCCTCCCACACTTGGTCTTAGAAGAGTTGAACACATTCTGTTAGGCTATGGAAGTGGGTAAATGGTATATTAACCCAAGAATCTATGATAAGCTATCCCAAGCTGGGATTTGAACTGTTCCATTTGCTGGAGGTTTCAGATTCCTATGGTATTTTGGTTTTCTTTCTTTAGTGAGAAAGACTAAAGACTTTAGGTGACCATGGCCCACCACTGTTACCTCAGAACCCTGGCAGTGGTGGTGCACTGCGGGGGATGGGAAGCCATCCAAACTCTTCTGATGGAATTTCTCTTTTGTTTTGTTCAAGGTTTGTTTGTTTAATTTTTTTACAGTGGCACACTTTCCTTCCCCTCTTTTCCCCAATTCTTTCTCCCAAATGCAATATTTCTCTCTATTGACTTTGTTTCTTCCTGTGCACAATATAAGACATGTGCCCCAGTTGGAAGAACCCTTTTAATGTGGATAAGTTTCTGGGAAAGTCGCATCCCTGTTACACAAGCCACCGTTGCAGGGAAACCTCTGGATAGGTTTCACAGCAATTGTTCCTTTCCTCATCCCTCAGCAGCCACCAGGAGATCTTTGGTTTTGCCCTGTTCGAGTTCCAGGAGACAGCCTCTGCCAAGATGGCGTGAGGGTCCCTCTCAGACTGTGCTTCCCACGATGCCTCATGCTAGTCCATATTCAGTCTCTAGCAATTTATCAAAGTGCTATTTAAGTGGTTTCTTCTAGCTTATAGCTTGACTGACTTCTGCCTCAAACATGCAGATCTGTGCTATGCATCACGAAATCTGAAACGCCTAGGAATGAAGTTAATAAAGATGCACAAGTCTGCCAGCCTGACAGCCATAAAACACCACGGAGAAGAGTCAGGGAACACCTAAATAAATGATGAGCCACACCATCGTCATAGATTGGAAATTTTAATATCACAAAGATATCAATTATGTTTGTTCGCACGACTGCCGTGACAAATCACCACAAACTTAGAGGCTTCAAATAACACAAATTTATTACCTTACAGATCTGTAGGTTGGAATTCTGAGCTGGGCCTCATCAAATCAGGACTGCATTCCTTCCCTGGGCTCTGGGGACAAACCACTTTCCTTTCCTCTCTCTGTTCCCACACAGCACTCATCCCTTTTCACAAGTACTTCTTCTCCACCTTCAAAGTCAGTGGTGTGTGCCAAAGTCTTTTGTTATTACATCATTCTGACTCCCTCTTTTCTACATTTAAGGAACAGAAATGTTAACCCTGGGCCCACTCAGATGAGCCAGGTCACCCTCCATATTTTTAAAGTCAGTTGAGTAACAAGCTGAGTTTGCTCTTTGCCATAAACCCTAACATACTTACAAGTTCTGAGAATTAGGGCATGAGCAGCTTTGGCAGGAGGAAGGAGAATTTTTTGTTGCACTTTCCTTAAATGATATAAAGATTCAATGCAATTTCTTTTCTTTTTTTGTAGAATATGATTTTTAATATTTTCAATTGTTAATACTCAACAAACAGAATAATTATTTTAAGATGTTATGTCTCCCTCTTCATTTCTGATTTTATTAATTTGGATACTGTCTCTGTGCCCTCTGGTTTGTCTGGCTAAGTGTTTATCTGTCTTGTTGATTTTCTCTCTTGGTTTTGTTGATTCTTTGTATAGTTCTTTTCAATTCAGTTTCAATAAGATACCAGCATGCCTTGTGTAGAAATTGCCAAGTTGATATTCAAATGTATAAGGATTTTAGAATAAAATAAAACTTAAACATGTTAGAATAATACACTAAACAATCTTTTAAAAGATGCTACTCTGGCTAGTTTATGTTGTCTAATTGTAAAATTGTCTACAAAGCCAGAATAATCAAAATTGTATGTACTGATGTCTGAACAGACTGAGGGACCAATAATAAATGGTGTTGGAACATCTGAATACATGTATATAGAAACAAACAAACAAACCATGATGAACACCTCACAACATACCCCAAACTAGCAGAAGAATTGCATACTTACGTGCTAAACCCTGGAGGTCTGGGGTGACAGCTCAAGTGGGTGAAGTGCCCACTGTTCATGCATGGAGACCTGAGTTGGGACCTGCAGCACCCATGATAAATTAATGAAGAAAAAGTGAAAGAAAAAGAAAAAAAAAGCCAGGCCTCATGCATCTGTAAAGGCAACCAGTGGGACAGAGACAGATGGATGGATTCCTGGGACTCCTGGCCAGCCAGTCTAACGCAAAACAGTGAGCTCTGAAGTCAATAATTCACTCCGGGAAAGTGAGGTGAACAACAGTAGGAGAAAGACACCCAGGACCAACCTCCAGCTTCCCCTCAGGCAAGCACACTAGACTCTCTCTCTCTCTCTCTCTCTCTCTCTCTCTCTCTCTCTCTCTCTCTCTGTGTGTGTGTGTGTGTATGTGTGTGTGTGTGTGTGTGTGTGTGTGTGTGTGTGTGTGTGTAAGAGAGAGAGGAGAGGGAAGTGGAGAGGGATGGGGAGATGGGGAGGGGAAAAGGAGGGAGAGAGGGAGGGAGAGGGAAGAAGGAGGGCAAAGAGAAGGGGAGGGAGAGGTGGGAGGACTCAGAAAGTGAAAAACCAGACTATAACATTTCTAGAATAAAACTACAGAGGTGTACCTTTCTGACCTTGAGAACTGTCTGAGAACATGCAAACTGTCCTGGATAGGGGGGAATGACAAACTAATAAATTGGAATATGTTTTCTTGAAGTCTACTCATCAAAAGCCACGGTTAAGACAGTAAGACCTGACAATGGAGATACAGCACAGTGACAGAGAGCTTGCTTAGCATATATAAGCATGTGTGCCAAGGGAGGAGAGAAAGAGCCAGAACTGGGCTGGTGGAAAATCCTTGGAATACCTACCTATATTCAACCATCATGGATACATGTTGCAGTGCCCAAACCTCTTTTTCCTACATTCATGTTTGTAACATATATCAGATATCAGATATTCATTTCTTTAGTAAGTTTAAATAAATGTCATTGTATCTTTGTTAGTTGTATAGATACTTTAATTTATTGTGTGGATAGCCGCATTTTGAATGCATGATACTGTTTTCCCTGTATGGTTGCCATACGTAAAATGTGTGTTGGCATCCTTGTCTTTAATTATTTTATGAATATGCATGCAAATGGAGTTGCTGGGCTCCAAGGTATGTTTAATTTGTGATTAACAGTGGTGGTTTGAATGAGAGTGGCCCGCATAGGCTCACAGATTGGAATACTTGGTTCCTAGTTAGGTGAACTGTTCTGGAAAGATTAGGAGAGGTGGCTTTGTGGAAGAGGAGTGTTCTTGCACGCGCCCGACTGGCCAGGAAGAACGACACTGCAACAGGATCCTCTGCACACATTTATTGGGAGAGCTTGATTGCAGAGGCGAAGTGACCCCCAAGCCCAGAACTGGTGCTGCTTATATAGGCCTAGGAGAGGCGTTCTCTCTCATCTGATTGGTTAACTTGTCTCTCATCTGATTGGTTAACTTGTCTCTCATCTGATTGGTTAACGTCGGTTAATTCTCAAAACCTCATTTGGCAAAAGAACCTTTACTGCCTATGTATGTGTGGTGGCCAGCAGTAGCCAACTGCCACTCTGCAACTGTCACTCTGTAACTGCCAATCTGCAACGGCTTCCCACAGAGTGTCACTAGGGGTGGGCTTTGTCATCCAAAATCCCATGCCAGATCCCCTTCTCTCTCTGTTTGCTGCCTATAGATCAGAATGTAAAGCTCTCACTACTTTTCTAATAGTATGTTTCCCACCATGCTGATTATGGACTAACCCTCCAAAATATAAACAAGTTCCAGGTTGGTTAAATGATTTCTTTAAAAAAGTATGAGAGAAAAGCACCGGGGCAGCTGGGGCGCAGGGTCGGCTGACACTCGCCAGCTACCCACAACACCCGCCACAGGATCTTAAGACTTCTGGTGAGTGGAACACAGCTTCTGCTCCAATCCAATTGCGCGGGACCTGAGACTGCATTAGTTAGGGAAGCAGAAACCGGCCTGAGTAGGGCCACAGGCCTCATCAGGCCGGATCAGCGCCGGGGTAGCTGGAGCTCAGGGTTGCCTGACACCCGCCAGCTACCCACGACCCCGCCACAGGATTTTGGGACTGCTGGTGAGTGGAACACAGCTTCTGCTCCAGTCCAATCACGCGGGACCTGAGACTGCTCTGGTTGGGGAGAGAGAAATCCGGCCTACATAGGGCCACAACCCTCTTCCGGTCAGAAAAGCACCAGGGCAGCTGGGGCGCAGGGTCGGCTGACACTCGCCAGCTACCCACAACACCCGCCACAGGATCTTAAGACTTCTGGTGAGTGGAACACAGCTTCTGATCCAATCCAATTGCGCGGGACCTGAGACTGCATTAGTTAGGGAAGCAGAAAACCGGCCTGAGTAGGACCACAGGCCTCTTCCGGCTGGACCAGCACCGGGGTACCATCAGCTACCCACGACCCCCGCCACAGGATTTTGAGACTGCTGGTGAGTGGAACACAGCTTCTGCTCCAATCTTTAAACAGTGACAACGATAACAACTAACCCCAGAGATTACCAGATGGCGAAAGGTAAACGTAATAACCTTACTAACAGAAACCAAGACCACTCACCATCATCAGAACCCAGCACCCCCACTTCGCCCAGTCCAGGGCACCCCAACACACCGGAAAAGCTAGACACGGATTTAAAAGCATATCTCCTGATGATGGTAGAGGACTTCAAGAAGGACTTTAATAACACACTTAAAGAACTACAGGAGAACACTGCTAAACAGGCAGAAGACACTAAAGAGGAAGCACAAAAATCCCTTAAAGAATTGCAGGAGAACACTGCTAAAGAGTTACAAATCCTTAAAGAAAAACAGGATAACATAATCAAACAGGTAGAAGTCCTTACAGAAAAACAGGAAAACACATCCAAACAGATGATGGAAATGAACAAAACCATACTAGACCTAAAAAGGGAAGTAGACACAATAAAGAAAACCCAAAATGAGGCAACACTGAAGATAGAAACCCTAGGAAAGAAATCTGGAACCATAGATACGAGCATCAGCAACAGAATACAAGAGATGGAAGAGAGAATCTCAGGTGAAGAAGATTCCATAGAGAACATCGGCACAACAATCAAGGAAAATGTAAAATGCAAAAAGATCCTAACTCAAAACATCCAAGAAATACAGGACACAATGAGAAGACCAAACCTACGGATAATAGGAGTGGACGAGAATGAAGATTTTCAACTCAAAGGACCAGCAAACATCTTCAACAAAATTATAGAAGAAAACTTCCCAAATCTAAAGAAAGAGATGCCCATGAACATACAAGAAGCCTACAGAACTCCAAATAGACTGGACCAGAAAAGAAACACCTCCCGACACATAATAATCAGAACAACAAATGCTCTAAATAAAGATAGAATACTAAAAGCAGTAAGAGAAAAAGACCAAGTAACATATAAAGGCAAGCCTATCAGAATTACACCAGATTTTTCACCAGAGACTATGAAAGCCAGAAGATCCTGGACGGATGTTATACAGACACTAAAAGAACACAAATTCCAGCCCAGGCTACTATACCCAGCCAAACTCTCAATTAACATAGATGGAGAAACCAAAGTATTCCACGACAAAACCAAATTCACACATTATCTCTCCACGAATCCAGCCCTTCAAAGGATAATAACAGAAAAAAACCAATACAAGGACAGGAACCACGCCCTAGAAACAACAAGAAGGTAATCCCTCAACAAACCTAAAAGAAGACAGCCACAAGAACAAAATGCCAACTTTAACAACAAAAATAACAGGAAACAACAATTACTTTTCCTTAATATCTCTTAATATCAATGGACTCAACTCCCCGATAAAAAGACATAGACTAACAAACTGGCTACACAAACAAGACCCAACATTTTGCTGCTTACAGGAAACTCATCTCAGAGAAAAGGATAGACACTACCTCAGAATGAAAGGCTGGAAAACAATTTTCCAAGCAAATGGCATGAAGAAACAAGCTGGAGTAGACATTCTAATATCTGATAAGATTGACTTCCAACCCAAAGTCATTAAAAAAGACAGGGAGGGACACTTCATACTCATCAAAGGTAAAATCCTCCAAGAGGAACTATCAATCCTGAATATCTATGCTCCAAATACAAAGGCAGCCACATTCATTAAAGAAACTTTAGTAAAGCTCAAAGCACACATTGCACCTCATACAATAATAGTGGGAGACTTCAACACACCACTTTCACCAATGGACAGATCATGGAAACAGAAACTTAACAGGGACACAGTGAAACTAAGAGATATTATGAATCAAATGGATCTGGCAGATATCTACAGAACATTCTATCCTAAAACAAAAGGATATACCTTCTTCTCAGCACCTCATGGTACCTTCTCCAAAATTGACCACATAATTGGTCACAAAGCAGGCCTCAACAGATACAAAAATATTGAAATTGTCCCATGCATCCTATCAGATCACCATGGACTAAGGCTGATCTTCAATAACAAAATAAATAATAGAAAGCCAACCTTCACGTGGAAACTGAACAACACTCTTCTCAATGATACCTTGGTCAAGGAAGGAATAAAGAAAGAAATTAAGGACTTTTTAGAGTTCAATGAAAATGAAGCCACAACATACCCAAACTTATGGGACGCAATGAAAGCATTTCTAAGAGGAAAACTCATAGCTCTGAGTGCCTCCAAAAGGAAACTAGAGAGAGCACACATTAGCAGCTTGACAACACACCTAAAAGCACTAGAACAAAAGGAAGCAAATTCACCCAAGAGGAGTAGACGGCAGGAAATAATCAAACTCAGGGGTGAAATCAACCAAGTGGAAACAAGAAAAACTATTCAAAGAATCAACCAATCAAGGAGCTGGTTCTTTGAGAAAATCAACAAGATAGATAAACCCTTAGCCAGACTCACTAGAGGGCACAGGGAAAGCATCCTAATTAACAAAATCAGAAATGAAAAAGGAGACATAACAACAGATCCTGAAGACATCCAAAACACCATCAGATCCTTCTACCAAAGGCTATACTCAACAAAACTGGAGAACCTGGATGAAATGGAGAAGTTCCTAGACAGATACCAGGTACCAAAGTTGAATCAAGATCAGGTTAATGATCTAAACAGCCCTATATCCCCCAAAGAAATAGAAGCAGTCATTAATAGTCTCCCAACTAAAAAAAGCCCAGGACCAGATGGGTTTAGTGCAGAGTTCTATCAGACCTTCAAAGAAGATCTAATCCCAGTTCTTCACAAACTATTCCACAAAATAGAAACAGAAGGTACTCTACCCAACTCATTCTATGAAGCCACAATTACTCTGATACCTAAACCACAAAAAGACCCAACAAAGATAGAAAACTTCAGACCAATATCCCTTATGAATATTGATGCAAAAATCCTCAACAAAGTTCTTGCTAACCGAATCCAAGAACACATCAAAACAATCATCCATCCTGACCAAGTAGGTTTCATCCCAGGGATGCAGGGATGGTTCAATATACGGAAATCCATCAACGTAATCCAGTATATAAACAAACTCAAAGACAAAAACCACATGGTCATCTCGTTAGATGCGGAAAAAGCATTTGACAAGATCCAACACCCATTCATGATAAAAGTCTTGGAAAGATCAGGAATTCAAGGCCCATACCTAAACATGATAAAAGCAATCTACAGCAAACCAGTAGCCAACATCAAAGTAAATGGTCAGAAGCTTGAAGCAATCCCTCTAAAATCAGGGACTAGACAAGGCTGTCCACTTTCTCCATACCTATTCAACATTGTACTTGAAGTCCTAGCCAGAGCAATTCGACAACAAAAGGAGATCAAAGGGATACAAATTGGAAAAGATGAAGTCAAAATATCACTTTTTGCAGATGATATGATAGTATATATAAGTGACCCTAAAAATTCGACCGGAGAACTCCTAAGCCTGATAAACAGCTTCCGTGAAGTAGCTGGATATAAAATTAACTCAAACAAATCAATGGCCTTTCTCTACACAAAGAATAAACAGGCTGAGAAAGAAATTAGGGAAACAACACCCTTCTCAATAGTCACAAATAATATAAAATATCTTGGCGTGTCTCTAACTAAGGAAGTGAAAGATCTGTATAATAAAAACTTCAAGTCTCTGAAGAAAGAAATTATAGAAGATCTCAGAAGATGGAAAGATCTCCCATGCTCATGGATTGGCAGGATCAACATTGTAAAAATGGCTATCTTGCCAAAAGCAATCTACAGATTCAATGCAATCCCCATCAAAATTCCAAATCAATTCTTCAACGAATTAGAAAGTGCAATCTGCAAATTCATCTGGAATAACAAAAAACCTAGGATAGCAAAAACTCTTCTCAAGGATAAAAGAACCTCTGGTGGAATGACCATGCCGGACCTAAAGCTCTACTACAGAGCAATTGTGATAAAACTGCATGGTACTGGTATAGTGACAGACAAATAGACCAATGGAATAGAATTGAAGACTCAGAAATGAACCCACACACCTATGGTCACTTGATCTTCGACAAGGGAGCTAAAAACATCCAGTGGAAGAAAGACAGCATTTTCAACAAATGGTGCTGGCACAACTGGTTGTTAACATGTAGAAGAATGCGAATCGATCCATTCCTATCTCCTTGTACTAAGGTCAAGTCTAAGTGGATCAAGGAACTTCACATAAAACCAGAGACACTGAAACTTATAGAGGAGAAAGTGGGGAAAAGCCTTGAAGATATGGGCACAGGGGAAAAATTCCTGAATAGAACAGTAATGGCCTGTGCTGTAAGATCGAGAATTGACAAGTGGGACCTCATGAAACTACAAAGCTTCTGCAAGGCTAAAGACACCATCAATAAGACAAAAAAACCAGCAACAGACTGGGAAAGGATCTTCACCTATCCTAAATCAGATAAGGGACTAATATCCAATATATATAAAGAACTCAAGAAGGTGGACTACAGAAAGTCAAATAACCCCATTAAAAAATGGGGCTCAGAACTGAACAAAGAATTCTCACCTGAGGAATACCGAATGGCAGAGAAACACCTGAAAAAATGTTCAACATCCTTAATCATCAGGGAAATGCAAATCAAAACAACCCTGAGATTCCACCTCACACCAGTCAGAATGGCTAAGATCAAAAATTCAGGTGACAGCAGATGCTGGCGAGGATGTGGAGAAAGAGGAACACTTCTCCATTGTTGGTGGGATTGCAAGCTTGTACAACCACTCTGGAAATCAGTCTGGCGGTTCCTCAGAAAATTGGACATAGTACTACCGGAGGATCCAGCAATAGCTCTCCTGGGCATATATCCAGAAGATGTCCCAACCGGTAAAAAGGACACATGCTCCACTATGTTCATAGCAGCCCTATTTATAATAGCCAGAAGCTGGAAAGAACCCAGATGTCCCTCAACAGAGGAATGGATACAGAAACTATGGTACATTTACACAATGGAGTACTACTCAGCTATTAAAAAGAATGAATTTATGAAATTCCTAGCCAAATGGATGGACCTGGAGGGCATCATCTTGAGTGAAGTAACACAATCACAAAAGAACTCACACAATATGTATTCATTGATAAGTGGATATTAGCCCAAAACTTAGGATACCCAAGATATAAGATACAATTTGATAAACGCATGAAACTCAAGAAGAATGAAGACCAAAGTGTGGACACTGTGCACCTTCTTAGAATTGGGAACAAAACACCCAGGGAAGGAGTTACAGAGACAAAGTTCGTAGCTGTGATGAAAGGATGGACCATTTAGAGTCTGCTGTATCCAGGGATCCGTCCCATAATCAGCTTCTAAACGCTGACACCATTGCATACACTAGCAAGATTTTGCTGAAAGGACCCAAATATAGCTGTCTCTTGTGAGACAATGCCGGGGCCTAGCAAACACAGGAGTGGATGTTCACAGTCAGCTATTGGATGTATCACAGGGCTCCCAATGGAGAAGCTAGAGAAAGTACCCAAGGAGCTAAAGGGATCTGCAACCCTATTGTTGGAACAACATGATGTACTAACCAGAACCCCGGAGCTCTTGTCTCTAGCTGCATATGTATCGAAAGATGGCCTAGTCGGCCATCAATGGAAAGAGAGGCCCATTGGACTTGCAAACTTTATATGCCCCAATATAGGGGAATGCCAGGGCCAAAAGAATGGGAATGGGTGGGTAGGGAAGTGGGGGGCGCTATGGGGGACTTTTGGGATAGCATTGGAAATGTAATTGAGGAAAATATGTAATAAAAAAAAAGTATGAGTTGCCTTGGTCATGGTGTCTCTGCACAGCAATAGATCAGTGATAAGATCCCTGTTTTTCCAATAGTCTATATTCCCAGCATGCCCAAGGGTCTCAGTCTCTTCATGCCCTCCCCAATACTTGTCATACTCTATTTTTCATTTTATTTTTATAAATAGTAGCCATCCCAGTCATCCTAACAATGTATGGAAGGGTGTCTCTGGGATTTTGATCTGTGGTTCCCTAATGATTAGTGATGCTGAGCCTTTTTCTCCTCTTCTAGAACTCCAATTAGCTGAATGTTGGATCTCCTGCATCTGTCTTTCCTGTCTTAATGTTGTACTTATTTTCAGCTCATTATTTTTTACTTTACCCTAGGATAATTCTTTGGCCACATATTTTAATTTACTACTTCTATCTTATGTTATGTAAATTTTGTTCTTTATGCCATCTGTTATTTAATTTTAGTGATGACTTTTTTTTCAGTTTGCAGGGATTGTAGTAGATTGTCCCCCACAGCCATCTGTTTCTTTTGTGATGTAAAAGTTCCTGACTTTTGGCTATTAACTCCATTTCTTCAAGAATTAGTTCTTCTGCTCATTGACTTTATTTTCTTAAAATGATTGGCTCTTGGTGGCTGTATATTTATAGTCTTTAAAGATCTGTATTGAACTGGATGGTTGCTGAGTTCATTCCCTTAGCCTAGCAAAAAATCCCCTGCTTTTCTGGTTACCTTTTGTGGTCAGTTGATGAAGCAGGCGAGATGTACCACGTTCATTTCCCAAGTTGCTTGTTTTTCCATTGAGATCGTAAAGTGATCATATATTATTTGGGCTTCCCTGTTTTTCTGATGCCAATGAACATCCTATAGATTCTCCAAATTCATCAATACTCAAGTTTCCATTTATTTGGCAAATGGCAGACTGATCTCTTGGCAGACAGCAATTCTGAGAGCAAGGCTGGAACAGCTGCTCTCACACAGCCTATCCTGTCCAGCCAGTTCTGTCCATGGCTGTTGGCCTTGAGTCTGCTGCTCAGAAACTTGCTTCTTTTCTGATTTCCCTTCCTTGCTCTCCCTTGTTTCCATTCCATTAGGCCTCCCTCCCTCCCTCCCTCCCTCCCTCCCTCCCTCCCTCCCTCCCTCCCTCCCTCCCTCCCTTCCTCCCTCCCTCCCTCCCTTCCTCCCTCCCCCTCCCTTCCCTCCTTTCTTTTTATTTAAAAAATGTTTTAAATTTTAAATTTATGTTTATTTCTGTCTGTCTGTCTGTCTGTGTATGTGTGTCTATGTGTCTGTGTATATATGTATCTCTGTGTGTGTGTGCATCTGTGTGTATGTGTATCTCTGTGTGCATCTGTGTGTATGTGTATCTCTGTGTGTGTCTGTGTGTATGTGTGCCTGTGTGTGTCTGTGTGTGTTTGTGTGTATCTGTGTGTCTGTGTGTCTCTATGTGTGTCTGTATGTGCCTGTGTGTATCTGTGTCTGTATGTGTGTGCCTGTGTGTTTGTGTGTATTTGTGTGTACTTGTGTGTGTGTGTGTGTGTTTCTGTGTGCCTGTGTGTGTCTGTATGTGCCTGTGTGTATCTGTGTCTGTATGTGTGTGCCTGTGTGTGTGTGTCTGTATGTGTCTTTGTGTGCCTGTGTGTGTTTGTGTGTATTTGTGTGTGCTTGTGTGTGTGTGTTTGTGTGTATTTGTATGTGTGTGTGTGTTTGCGCCTGTGTGTGTCTCTGTGTGTGTGTGTTTGTGCCTGTGTGTCTCTGTGTGTGTGTGTCTGTGCATGCTGGGGGATAAAGTTACAGACCAATGTGTGTCACTAAACATGGGTGCTAGGAACTCAATTTGGCCTTGAGTCTGCTGCTCAGAAACTTGCTTCTTTTCTGATTTCCCTTCCTTGCTCTCCCTTGTTTCTATTCCATTAGGCCTCCCTCCCTCCCTCCCTCCCTCCCTCCCTCCCTCCCTCCCTTCCTCCCTTCCCCCTCCTTTCCTTCCTTTCTTTTTATTTAAAAAATGTTTTAAATTTTAAATTTATGTTTATTTCTGTCTGTCTGTCTGTCTGTCTGTCTGTCTGTCTGTCTGTGTATGTGTGTCTATGTGTCTGTGTATATATGTATCTCTGTGTGTGTGTGCATCTGTGTGTATGTGTATCTCTGTGTGTGTCTGTGTGTATGTGTGCAAGAGAAGGAGGCTCCAATTCATCTCTCCAGCACCCTCTGTAATTTTTAGAGAAACATCAAGAGGGAGAGAAAAGCCAGAGGGAGAGTGCACAGTCCTCTCTTGTTCTGTTTCAGCCATGTAAGTTTATGTGGCTGGACAATTTGGTGGGCAAGGCTTAGAGTGACTGCACTTGTTTGGGTTTCTATACTGCAATGGATTTTTTTCTCTTATTTGGAAATTACACATGACATTTTGGGAGACTTATAAAATAGAAACATTTTCATTTGGTTAGCGACTCCTAATCTGAACATTTCAATTTACATGCTACACTTATATTACAGTCACCTTCATGATTTAAATCTCGGTCCTTCCTGCAAGACTTTCTTACCATCTGAGCCCATAATCTATACTTCCACACAAGCCTTCCAGACTTGTTATAACAGAAGGAAAAATGTTATTGAAATGCAAGCTAGTCATAGCAGTTCCTGCCCTTTGTAAGCCTCCAGTGATGAGTGGCAAGATTGATATTTCTGGAAAAGTATTTATATTGGTTCAGTGCTGGAGATCGATAGGAGAGTAGATGGCCCAGAGTCTAACAGCTGGAGAGCATTTGCATGCATCCAGCAGAGCCAGGAGCCACACTGAGGAGAGCTGAATTGCTTTGCATGATCACATGGTACAAATTACTGGTTAGCAATGAAAGCAGAAAAGTAAAACAAGACATGGTAGAATGCTAGACCTGAATGGCCAGAATTGCTATAAGAATTTAAAAATAAATACACACACACACACACACTTTTAAAAAGTATTATCTTTTCCTTGCTGTGAAAGTTCTCCCCAAAGTCTGAGTGCAGTTTTTGGTGTTCATCTTGTCAGCTAGTATGAAACAGAGTAAAGTCAACAATTATGAGGAAGAAATAAAAAATGAAAATGAAACTCCAGGGGTGGAAGAATCTATGATTTAAAAGTGATATTGAAGTAGAAATCTCTGGAATCTTTCAGGGAACTTTAGAAGGGAGAGGAATGTGACACTTCCCATAACATCTGGATTGCATATTTGTTCTTTGAACTGTGGGTCATCTCAGGTGTGGCAAAGTATTATTTAATGTGACCATGCTTCTTTTTACTGGGCACAAATCTAGCACAGCAGTGTCCAGATCACATACCTTCAATAAATGGTCTTCAAATCACTTTACATATTTAATTGTCATGGATCTGTTTACACGTCCATTTCTTTATGAAAAGACCCATCCTTTGAAGAAGTGCAGTTGGGATAGAGTCTAAGGCTGTTCAGCACCTCACTTGTGTGACTATTAAATCCATCCAAGAGCCAGGAGTCAGGGCATTGAAAGTACTTCATTTTAACAACTTGGGGAAACATATGTACAAACAAGGAGTACAAATACTCATGGCAGAAAACGCAATCAAATGAGTCGGATAAAACACGACAATCTGTCCCTTCCGGGCCACACCAGCACCGTGGTATCTTCGACACGGAGTCTGCAGACACCTGCAAGGTCCCCACATGACCTTCTATGGGATCTTAAGACCTCTGGTGAGTGGAACACAACTTCTGCCAGGAGGCAGGTTCGGACGCCAGATATCTGGGCACCCTCCCTGCAAGAGGAGAGCTTGCATGCAGAGAGTACTCTAACCACTAAAACTCAGGAGAGAGCTAGTCTCCCAGGTCTGCTGATAGAGGCTAGCATAATCACCTGAGGAACAAGCTCTAACAAGAGACAACTATAACAACTAACTCCAGAGATTACCAGATGGCAAAAGGCAAACTTAAGAATCTTACTAACAGAAACCAAGACCACTCACCATCATCAGAACGCAGCACTCCCACCCCACCCAGTCCTGGGCATCCCAACACACCCGGGAAGCTAGACCCGGATTTAAAAGCATATCTCATGATGATGGTAGAAAACATCAAGAAGGACTTTAGTAACTCACTTAAAGAAATACAGGAGAACACTACTAAACAGGTAGAAGACATTAAAGAGGAAGCACAAAAATCCCTTAAAGAATTGCAGGAAAACACAACCAAACAGGTGATGGAATTGAATTAAACCATCCAAGACCTAAAAAGGGAAGTAGACACAATAAAGAAAACCCAAAGTGAGGCAACGCTGGAGATAGGAACCCTAGGAAAGAAATCAACAACAGAATCAAGAGCAGCAGAATCAAAATCAGCAACAGAATGCAAGAGATGGAAGAGAGAATCTCAGGTGCAGAAGATTCCATAGAGAACATTGGCACAACAATCAAAGAAAATGGAAAATGGAAAAAGATCCTAACTCAAAACATCCAGGAAATCCAGGACACAATGAGAAGACCAAACCTACGGATAATAGGAGTAGATGAGAATGAAGATTTTCAACTCAAAGGGCCAGCAAATATCTTCAACAAAATTATAGAAGAAAACTTCCCAAACCTAAAGAATGACATGCCCATGAACATTCAAGAAGCCTACAGAACTCCAAATAGACTGGACCAGAAAAGAAATTCCTCCCGACACACAATAATCAGAACAACAAATGCACTAAATAAAGAGAGAATATTAAAAGAGTAAGGGAGAAAGGTCAAGTAACATATAAAGGCAGGCCTATCAGAATTACACCAGACTTTTCACCAGAGAGTATGAAAGTCAGAAGATCCTGGACAGATGTTATACAGACATTAAGAGAACACAAATCCCAGCCCAGGCTACTATACCCAGCCAAACTCTCAATTACCATAGATGGAGAAACCAAAGTTTTCCACGACAAAACCAAATTCACACATTATATTTCCACAAATCCAGCCCTTCAAATGATAATAACAGAAAAAAAACCAATACAAGGACGGAAACCATGCCCTAGAAAAAGCAAGAAAGTAATCCCTCAACAAACCAAAAAGAAGACAGCCACAAGAACAGAATGCCAATTCTAACAACAAAAATAATAGGGAGCAACAATTACTTTTCCTTAATATCTCTTAATATCAATGGACTCAATTCCCCAATAAAAAGACATAGACTAACAGACTGGCTACACAAACAGGACCCAACATTCTGCTGCTTACAGGAAACACATCTCAGGGAAAAAGAGACACTACCTCAGAGTGAAAGGCTGGAAAACAATTTTCCAAGCAAACTGTATGAAGAAACAAGCTGGAGTAGCCCTTCTAATATCGAATAAAATCGACTTCCAACCCAAAGTTATCAAAAAAGACAAGGAGGGACACTTTATACTCATCAAAGGTAAAATCCTCCAAGAGGAACTCTCAATTCTGAATATCTATGCTCCAAATGCAAGGGCAGCCACATTCATTAAAGACACTTTAGTAAAGCTCAAAGCACATATTGCACCTCACACAATAATAGTGGGAGACTTCAAAACACCACTTTCATCAATGGACAGATCGTGGAAACAGGGACACAGTGAAACTAACAGAAGTTATGAAACAAATGGACTTAACAGATATCTACAGAACATTTTATCCTAAAACAAAAGGATATACCTTCTTCTCAGCACCTCATGGGATCTTCTCCAAAATTGACCATATAATTGGTCACAAAACAGGCCTCAACAGACACAAAAATATTGAAATTGTCCCATGCATCCTATCAGACCACCATGGACTAAGGCTGATCTTCAATAACAACATAAATAATGGAAATCCAATATTCATGTGGAAACTGAACAACACTCTTCTCAATGATACCTTGGTCAAGGAAGAAATAAAGAAAGAAATTAAAGATTTTTTAGAGTTTAATGAAAATGAAGCCACAACATACCCAAACTTATGGGACACAATGACAGCATTTCGAAGAGGGAAACTCATAGCTCTGAGATCCTCCAAAAAGAAACTAGAGAGAGCACACACTAGCAGCTTGACAACAAACCTAAAAGCTCTAGAAAAAACGGAAGCAAATTCACCCAAGAGGAGTAGACGGTAGGAAATATTCAAACTCAGGGGCGAAATCAACCAAGTGGAAACAAGAAGAACTATTCAAAGAATCAACCAAAGAGGAGCTGATTCTTTGAAAAAATCAACAAGATAGATAAACCCTTAGCCAGACTCACTAGATAGCACAGGGACAGCATCCTAATTAACAAAATCAGAAATGAAAAGGGAGACATAACAACAGATCCTGAAGAAATCCAAAACACCATCAGATCCATCTAAGAAAGGCTATACTCAACAAAACTGGAAAACCTGGACGAAATGGACAAATTTCTAGACAGATACCAGGTACCAAAGTTAAATCAGGATCAAGTTAATGATCTAAACAGTCCCATATCCCCTAAAGAAATAGAAGCAGTCATTAATAGTCTCCCAACAACAACAACAACAAAAAAGCCCAGGACCAGATGGGTTTAGTACAGAATTCTATCAGATCTTCAAAGATCTAATTCCATTTCTTCACAAACTATTCCACAAAATAGAAGCAGAAGGTACACTACCCAACTCATTTTATGATGCCACAATTACTCTGATACCTAAACCACAGAAAGACCCAACAAGGATAGAGAACTTCAGACCAATTTCCCTTATGAATATCAATGCAAAAATCCTCAATAAAATTCTCGCTAACTGAATCCAAGAACACATCAAAACAATCATCCATCCTGACCAAATAAGTTTTAACCAGGGATACAGGGATGGTTTAATATATGGAAATCCATCAACGTAATCCATTATATAAACAAACTCAAAGAGAAAAACCACATGATCATCTCGTTAGATGCAGAAAAAGCATTTGACAAAATCCAACACCCATTCATGATAAAAGTCTTGGAAAGATCAGGAATTCAAGGCCCATACCTAAACATGATAAAAGCAATGTACAACAGGGCAGTAGCCAACATCAAAGTAAATGGCCAGAAGCTGGAAGCAATCCTACTAAAATCAGGGACTAGACAAGCCTGCCCACTTTCTCCCTACCTATTCAACATTGTACTTGAAGCCCTAGCCAGAGCAATTCGACAACAAAAGGAGATCAAGGGGATACAAATTGCAAAAGAAGAAGTTAAAATATCACTTTTTGCAGATGATAAGATAGTATATATAAGTGACTCTCAAAATTCCACCAGAGAACTCCTAAACCTGATAAACAGCTTCAGTGAAGTAGTTGGATATAAAATTAACTCAAACAAGCCAATGGCCTTTCTCTACACAAAGAATAAACAGGCTGAGAAAGAAATGAGGGAAACAATACCCTTCTCAATAGTCACAAATAATATAAAATAACTTGGCGTGACTCTAACTAAGGAAGTGAAAGATCTGTATGATAAGAACTTCAAGTCTCTGAAGAAAGAAATTAAAGAAGATCTTAGAAGATGGAAATATCTCCCATGCTCATGGATTGGCAGGAGTAACATTTTAAAAATGGCTATCTTGCCAAAAGCAATCTACAGATTCAATGCAATCCCCATCAAAATTCCAACTCAATTCTTCATCTAATTAGAAAGAGCAATCTGCAAATTCATCTGGAATAACAAAAAACCTAGGATAGCAAAAACTCTTCTCAAGGATAAAAGAACCTCTGGTGGAATCACCATGCCGGACCTAAAGCTTTACTACAGAGCAATTGTGATAAAAACTGCGTGGTACTGGTATAGCAACAGACAAGTAGACCAATGGAATAGAATGAAGACCCAGAAATGAACCCACAAACCTATGGTCACTTCATCTTCGACAAGGGAGCTAAAACCATCCAGTGGAAGAAAGACAGCATTTTCAACAAATGGTGCTGGCACAACTGTTGCTTATCATGTAGAAGAATGCGAATTGATCCATTCCTATCTTCTTGTACTAATGCCAAATGTACGTGAATCAAGGAACTCCACATAAAACCAGAGACACTGAAACTTATAGAGGAGAAAGTGGGGAAAAGCCTTGAAGATATGGGCACTGGGGGAAAATTCCTGAATAGAACACCAATGGCTTGTGCTGTAAGATTGAGAATTGACAAATGGGACCTCATAAAACTGCAAAGCTTCTGCAAGGCAAAAGACACCGTCAATAAGACAAAAAGGCCACCAACAGATTGGGAAAGGATCTTTACCAATCATAAATCAGATAGGGGACTAATATCCAATATATATAAAGAACTTAAGAAGGTGGACTCCAGAAAATCAAGTAACCCAATTAAAAAATGGGGCTCAGAGCTAAACAAAGAATTCTCACCTGAGGAATACCGAAATGGCTAAGAAGCACCTGAAAAAATGTTCAGCATCCTTAATCATCAGGGAAATGCAAATCAAAACAACCCTGAGATTCCATCTCACACCAGTCAAAATGGCTAAGATCAAAAATTCAGGTGACAGCAGATGCTGGGAAGGATGTGGAGAAAGAGGAACACTCCTCCATTGTTGGTGGGATTGCAAGCTTGTACAACTACTCTGGAAATCAGTCTGGCAGTTCCTCAGAAAATTGGACAAAGTACTACCGGAGGATCCAGCAATACCTCTCCTGGGTATATATTCAGAAGAAGTTCCAACTAGTAAGAAAGGCACATGCTCCACTATGTTCATAGCAGCCTTATTTATAATAGCCAGAAGCTGGAAAGAACCCAGATGTCCCTCAACAGAGAAATGGATACAGAAAATGTGGTACATTTACACAATGGAGTACTACTCGGCTATTAAAAAGAATGAATTTATGAAATTTTTAGGGAAATGGTTGGACCTGAAGGTCATCATCCTGAGTGAGGTAACCCAATCACAAAAGAACTCAAATGGTATGTACTCACTGATAAGTGGATATTAGCCCAGAAACTTAGAATACCCAAGATATAAGATACAATTTGCAAAACACATGAAACTGAAGAAGAACGAAGACCAAAGTGTGGAGACTTTGCCCCTTCTTAGAATTGGGAACAAAACACCCATGGAAGGAGTTACAGAGACAATGCTTGGAGCTGAGACAAAAGGATGGACCTTCTAGAGACTGCCATATCCAGGGATCCATCCCATAATCAGCCTCCAAACGCTGACACCATTGCATACACTAGCAAGATTTCGCTGAAAGGACCCTGATATAGCTGTCTCTTGTGACACTATGCCGGGGCCTAGCAAACACATAAGTGGATGCCTATTGGATGGATCAGAGGGCCCCCAGTGGAGGAGCTAGAGAAAGTACCCAAGTAGCTAAAGGGATCTGCAACCCTATAGGTGGAACAACATTATGACTAACCAGTACCCCAGAGCTCTTGACTCTAGCTGCATATGTATCATAAGATGGCCTAGTCGGCCATCACTGGAAAGAGAGGCCCATTGGACTTGCAAACTTTATATGCCCCAGTACAGGGGAATGCCAGGGCCAAGAAGTGGAAGTGGGTGGGAAGGGGAGTGGGGGGCGGGTATGGGGGACTTTTGGGATAGCATTGGAAATGTAAATGAGGAAACTGCCTAATAAAAAAAACAAAACAAGGAAAAAAACCCCACAACAATCTTGTGTTTAATAATCATTAGCTTTAGATATTGTAAGGTTATTTCATACAATACTTTCCAAAGGAGAAATATATATATATATATATATATATATATATATATATATATATATATAGTATATTTTGAGAGAGAGTTTTATTCAAAAAGATACCTCTGGTGGGAAAGTGGAGTGAAAGGCTGAGCATATGGCTTAGAACTTGGAATCTATAATTAAGCATGCTGGCTTATATCCTGGATCCATCACTTAAAAACTGTGAAATCCCAAGCAAGTTATTTCCCCTGTCTTAGCCTCCCTGTCTTATCTACAAAACACCTACCTTACAGGACTATCATGAAGTGCCAATGACACAACCCCCTGGAGTGCTTAGCCTGGAGTGGGCACTCAGTACATGTCAGTTGTTATTGCTGTAATTGTTCGTATTACTTACTGTGTACCAGGTCATTATGGAGAGGCCAGCCAGTGTCCTGGAAAGGTGGAAGGGACATTCTTTCTCAGTTCGCAGGACAAAGTGGCAGATCTGGGTCATGTGAATCTCTGTCTGCCCCAGGCTCAACTCAGGGCTCTCACAATGGACCCAGAGCACTTCCTGTCTTCTCTGGAGTAGTGGAAGGTTGGTTTCACTCTTGAGGAATTTAATTTTAAGATGAAATGTTTAACCTGTTTAGCATATTGTTAAATTGGCCTGGCTCCCTATCTTCCAAAATGCACATTTTTGGGATTGATGGATTTAGATTTTTTTTTCACCCTGTTTAAGTCATTAAGTCTTTTCATCTCCTCTTCCACGGCTAAACATTGGCAAAATAAAAGCAGTGAGTGTCTCATTTGAATAAAATGAAACAGTCGGGGAGTCATTCTTGTTTTTTTTTGTTATTTGTTTTGGTTTTTTTCCTGTTTTTGTTCAGGTTGCAGCCAGCTGGATATCGGGGTGCCAAATATGAAATCCACCCTGTGCAAATGACTAGACATGTGGTGTGGCCTTGCACTCAACCAGGTGTTAATGGAGCCTGTTAAGGAAGGGAGTGAAGAGAGGTGTCTGGGGAAGCTGTTTTGCAGCTTATGGCCAGGGAGGATTTCTCGGAACTAGTTAGTGCCAGTCCGGGCTTTTCAGACTTCCTGCTCAGCCACAGTTGGTGTCAGTGCATTCCTGATTGTTTGTGGCCATTGCACGGCTCTTAATTAGGAGAATAGACATCTGGATCATTTTCCAAAGTCATAGGAGTCTAGATGTGTTCAGAATTTAGCTATTTTAAATAAAAATATCAAAGCCAATACAATCTCAATTGCCAAACATCGGCGTAAATCTCAGAGCAGACAATAAGGTTTCCAGGTACAGGGATCCCTTCAAGTCTAAGCAAGGCCTTAACCGACAGAGAAGTCCAACTCCCAAGCTTACATTAGAATAGCTGATCAGTGCTAATAATTCCTGTCTCTTTGTCTGTAATGTGAGGATAATGATTCAAGCCAGACTCCAGGCTCCCTGTGAGAACTGGATCAGATAGATACACGAGTCCATCCTATTGTACTTGGATTTTTAGAGGTTGAAAAAAATCTAGGCATTTATCCTAGAGAAACAAAATATTACATTCATAAAATGGTATCTACACAAATGTTCATAGTGACTTTATTTGTAATACTCAAATGCTACAAAGAACCCAGCTCTTCTTCAGTGAGCCACGACTGAATAGCCTGGTGAGTGCATCAGAGGTTTGGTGCACACCCCTGGGCTGGCTCGCAAGTGAATTATGCTAAGTTTAAAAGTCAAACTCAGTAAGTTTATATACTGTGTGGCTCCTCCAGTACAGCTTTACACAACCCATTCTTGTTCTTAGGGCAAGGCTTTGAAAAAAAAGCAAAAGTAAAAGATAAAATTCAAAAGACTCCACTAATTTCTAACGTGTATGTATTTGATTCTGAAAAGTTGTCACTTGGATCCCTGAGCCAAGTACTAGCCATTGACGTTTTCTGTTAAAAGCAGGAAGTTTATCAAGCAATTATATATATATATAATTATATATAAATATAAATATATATATATATATATATATATATTTAAATACACAGGTCAACCTTATTTTTATTTGTAATTATTTGTGTGTGTGTGTGTGTCCTGCTCCATCACTTTCAGCCTTATTCCCTTGAGCCAGGGTCTTTCACAGAAACTGGATCTAGCCTGATGGTCAAAATATCTCAGTGACTGTCCTATCTTTGCCTCCATAGGACCGGGATTACAGACGCGCGAATTGTGATGCTAGCTCTCCCTGTAAGCACTGAGAATTTGAACACAAGTCCTTCTGCTGAGCGTCTCCCCAGCCCCAGGACTCAGCTTTTAATATGCAATGATTTGCTTTTCTGCCTTTATTTTGACTCCAAAACACCACAAAGAAGCGACTAAAAAAGCTATTAAAATTAGTGTCGCTTCTTATGAGAAAGTACATAAGAATATGAGGGAGGGAGGGTGAAGGATTAAATTCTGTAGCTTGGGGAAATGCAGGATGAATCAGACATTTCTGCTGCACATCCTCTGGCTCTCTGAACCCCAGCCCCTGTTTACTTTACAGTAAAGAAGAGCTGTTGGGCCTATGGAATGTGATCCTGCAGTGTTAGTTCTGAGGGATCCCTGTGCTGGCCACTAAAAAAAGAGGTCAAAGACTATTAAAGATTCAGATAAGATAATCATTCCCTAATAAGTTCTTCTAAGACTGTAACATTAGCCCACTAGAAAAGAGTCTGACAAGCAACTATCAGATTTCCATAAACAGTCACTAGTATTTTAGAAGCAGTAAAGCTTGTGCCCAAACCCCATCATCTCATGAGTATGAGGACTAAAATGACACATAGGGTTTTGGCTAAAGCACAGATCTTCATCTGTGATAATGAAGTTGAGGCCAATGCTGATTAATGCAGGTATATTTGGAAACTTGAGCACGTGTTTTGGACCAGGCTGGCCTATGGTAAAACACTGGTCCTCAAGGGAAGAACTGGGCTCCTTTGAATGGTATGCAGCAACTGGTTCTTTAGGCACATGCACCTAAGAGTTGTCTCTGGCAAACGTCACTTTTAATAGTCACCTAGTATTTAGCTCCAGGGGTCTCTAACATGTAACAGTGGTAGAGTGGGCTGATATAGGAAAGTTACCTCTTGTTTGTCCTTACTAAATTAAGGTCTAATTCTGCAGTTCTCAACCTGTGGTTTGCAACCCTTTTATGGGTTGAACAAACCTTCTTCAGAAGTTGCATATCAGATATTTACAATAAGATTCACAATAGTAGTGAAATTACAGTTATGAAGTAGCAACAATAATCTTATGGTTGGGAGTCATCACAACATGAGAAACTTTGTTGAAGGGTTGCAGCATTAGAAAGGCTGAGGACCACTGGTCTTGATGGACAGACCTGACAGCTAGTTCCAAGTCCCCTTTCCCAGGCCCCAGCATCTTGTTCACTAGGCCTTTAAGACGGCAAGAACTTCCTCAGCCAACCCTATATCAGCTTTAAGTTGTCCAGTGGGGAGAAAGCTGGAGAGACCCCAAAGAGAAGATTGAACTAGACTTGGCTCTCCTTTTGAGCTTTTTTGTTCTCTTAGAACAGAAGAACTCACATGTTTTCTTGAAACCATGTTTTGTATTTATCCAAGGACAGTGAATGTGAGGAAGGGAATCCAGAGCATCCTGGGATGTAGGATTTGATCAAGAGCATTTGGGGGAAAGCCTCCCCCATGCCCTTGCTACATATCATCTCAACACTCAGAATGAAGACCACAATCAGACTGCTGGACTCCCTAGGCCACTAGCGTGTGTGGCTGATGTGCCAATGACTCTTTCTCAGTGGCTCACTTGTTCTTCCTTTGAACTTGCCTGGTTTCAGGTGGAGCCACTGCCTTAGTTTCCAGGCTCAAGGAGAGTTTATTTATCTAGCTGGCTAATGTCACTGCTAGGTACAATAAAACTGCAGAAGGAAATACAGTATCCCTGTACATCTCCCACACCAACTTTGCCAGGAACTTTGTTTCTCTTTTAACACTATGAATGTATCTGTAAACTGATTAGAACAGATAAAGAGTGAATAATAAATGCTTTCAATGGCAGTGCCATTGATTCCAAATTTAATAAAATCAATTCTTAGAAGAAAAATGGCCAGCCCAATCTGGGGAAGGAAATTAATCTGACTAAAAAGTGAAAAGGGAAGGCACACACATACTAGTGTGATAGCTAAATTTCAAGAACTGTATATAGATGAAACACCGCAGTTAGGCATATTGAGGAGCATATTGGATGGGGTATTGTCTCCTTATGACTATTTAGATGACAAACTTCATGAGAGAAAATTCACAGTAGAAGGAGAAGTCAAGTCTTAGGCTTTCAGTCAGCTTGTGCACTCTGATACGTGGAAGGGAAAGGTGATTCTGAGTACAACAGAACACTTGGTCACTTAGGCTTGTTCCTTGGACGGATGCCTGACTTTTCTACATCACTGTGGTATTTCACTTTGAAATAATTTCGTGTGAACCATACGACATTTGTGTACAGAGCTGGATTTTAATCCACACCTAAAGCTTAGGATATGAGCAGCTTAGCAGTCAAAAATTCCAGTGTTCAAATTCACAATCAGGAAGTGGTCAAAAAAGAATCTCAGATACCCTTATTAGAATCTAACCAAGCATATATCTTGAAAAAAACACTAATTTCACTCCTGAAAATGTATGTCCAGTGTTTTGTTCTCCAGTTAACAAGATCAGCATTGCGTTAGCAATGTCCCTCGCAGTGAGCCTTACTCTAGAGGTCAGAGGGAGTCTTTCTTACTTCCCAAGGACAGTGTGGGAACAAACCCCTCTGAGCAAACCCTGGACCCTGAGATTTGCTGTATTGGGGAGGTGGCCCAGCAGAGCTTTTTAAATTGGTGATGGACTCAACGTGGTGATGGTAGTTGAGCCAGGTGCCCAACATAAGGGGTAGAAACAAGAGATCCCCGGGGAAGCCCTGTTGGGTGCCAACAGGCTTGATAGAGTTTAATGAAAATGGCATCACCTAGGGAGGAAAGATTAGAAATCACTAATGAGTCACTTGAGAGTTATCAAAAATACTTGGTACAGATTTTGTTGAATATGAGGGTCAAACCTGCAAACAGAGTGGGAAGTTGGATATTGAATTGCTTAATTAGCATAAAAATGTAGAGTATCTTTCAAAGGGTGGTGCCAATTTTATCCTTTAATCAACCTCAAACAGTTGTCCTGAATTCTTACAAGTATTAAAGGGCACCCTGTAGACACAGGTTGCCATAGAAATATCAAACTAAGATGACCAATAAAGGATGTGGGTGTAAACTCAGGCTTCTTGTGAGTGGCTTCAAAGCTGGCCTGAGAAACTCATGCAAGTTGAGAGTCGTGATTTCATTTGGAAGGCAAGATAGAAGGGAAAGTGTGATCATTTGAACCACCTGGAGAATATTTTTATCGCACGATTGCCTCGGGGCTCACTCTCGGCTTACTGAATCAGAACTTTGCGTAATGGGACTGAGAATGAATGTGGCACCCCAGATCGTTCCAATATGCCCAGTGTGTCCCCTTCTTACCTCGGTGGAGAACTAGTTTTATTTATAATGCACTGATATTCAAGGAGAAAGGTTATAAGAATAGGCAAGCGAGAGAATAGTTTGTAAGGAGTAGCCAAATCATGTCAACAAAGGGAGAAAGTTTACATGTTTATTATAAATAATCTCCCAAAGGTCTCTTAGGTATGCCAGAAATATCTTTGGTTTTCTTCCCCCCCACACACACCTTTTTTTTTTAAATAAAATATCTTGGTTGAATTTGTTTATTTTTCTATGCTTACTCATTAGCCCTGACATCAAAGTAGGTAGTGTTTTCTCAGACCTACAAAGAAACAAACTGATATGGAGGGATAAGAAACGTGAGTGCTATGCAGCCTATAAGCAGTAGAATTAAGAATAAACACGCATCTGTCTGCTTTTATGATTATAAGAATATAATGGATGGTCTTGGGAAAACATGAAAAAAAAAAAACAATTACTAGATCTAAAACAATATCCAGACCCTATCCACAAAGGTGTCTCCACTATTGGGAGCAAAGTGAAAGGTGAAGAAATTGTAAAGAAGAAACAGAATCTTTGTTCACGTTAGTGGTGCATGGGAAGGACATCGGGGAGCTTTGAAGAGAACAACAAACAAACAAAGCAGGGCCCTTTATCCTTTAGAAGCAAACAACAAACATGTGAATTAGAAAGTCTAGCATTAGCAAACAGAGACAGCCTTAGCCCAGCTTCTGAGGGTCACTGTTTTCTCAACAAACTCAACTATAATAAGCCCTGATGATTTGGGGAGGGAGACAAGGGAGGGAGACTGGAGGTCCCAGGAGAGGAAAAGATTTCTCTGTCACCTACAGTAGTGAGTTGCCAATCTGGTAGCGCACAGACCAAGACCAGGCTGTTTACATGGCTTAGGAGTCAGCATTCTTCTGCTTTCCCTCCTGTCATGTTGTCTAATGAAACTCTGATATTATGCCTTTCGAGTTAAGTGCCCTCCTTGAAAAGTAATTTCTGTCACAATTAATGTGATGGATGCTGAAGATAGGACGGCCTTTTGCATTAAACTAAATTGTTTCCACTTCTCTGCAGCCATCTCTTGCTTTCTAGCCAGGATCTGGAGTCCCTGTTTGGTTAGGATCTGTGTTTCTTTTTGCCCAAGGTAAACCCTAGTTGTGAGGAATCCCTTGGTGAGAAATTATGCAGAGTAGCCATCAGTTTTTGGTCCACTCTTTCTCCTCCTCAGCTATTTTTCTAAACCGAGATCTTCTTTTTTCTTGTTCTGGGACATAGACAATGAAATTTCTGTTCTGGTCATCTTAGCCTTTATTACTCAAGGCATAGCATCTCTAAGCTTAGTCAATTTGTAGCAGAAGAGTCTGAGCCCCTTTGCCCAGTCAGAGTCACTGTCTGAATACCATGTGCTTGACCTAACACCACGTTTGCAGCTACAGTCCCAGGAGAGAAACTCCAGCCAAAATGCACTAAAGAAAGAGCCTGCAGGTGGTCAAGAAAGCATGCAATAATCCTTGATTGATTGATTTAGTATCCTTTACATAGCTAGGTTAGTGTTTTACTCTAGAAGCTACAACTGACATTATCCAGCACCCAGGATGTCTCATTTTGGTTCATCTTGGGACAAGACAGAGGTATTGTTGCCTCTCCAATAAAAGGTGGCAGTAACTGGGAGAGAGAGCAAAGCAGGAATAACCTATTAAAAAAACAAGCATGGGGGAAATTGCAAAGCACTTCAAATCTCACATACTTTTGTATATGTATGAATATTTTAAATGATTACACATGTTTTTAGTCCTGTGTTAAATATTTACTGAGAAAACAGACCTTCTGGACTTTAATTCCTGATAAACAAAACAGGTATTTATCTAAAATCTGGCCAAACCAAACAGCAAACAACAACAAAAACCAACAAAAAACTTGAATTGCATTTTGTTTTGTTTTGTTTTGTTTTGTTTTGTTTTGTTTTGTTACTTTGTCTAGTTAAGTGTGTCTATCTCAGAAATTAACCTTTTGGCAAGGTTCAGAAATATATAATTTAGGATTTTTAGACCATACGTTTTTTGTTATAATTAGTCAACTCTGCTATTATAACCTGAAAACGTGGGAATTATATAAATTAATGAACATGTGATGTTCAAATAAAACTTTATTTATAAAAACAAACAGTGGGTCAGATTTAATCTATGAGTTATAATTTACTTTCCCCTGGTACCAAGTATTTATAGTCTAATCTATAGATGGGCAAATAAATTCCTGAAGAAAAAATATTTGCTTATGGTTGATACAGGAAAATATAGAATACAATATATGCTAGGTATTATGCTAAAGCTAACAAACATTGTCTAATGGACTAATGTCTAATTATGTCCTCATTTTGTGTCTTGAGAAGCTAGACAGAAAACTTAAGTAACTTACTCAAGAACATAAACAAACATTAATAAAGCCCTGCATTCTGTGTTTCTGATAGTTGTGGTCAGCCATGATAGTTGGCTACAAGGCCCCAATACTCTTAGTGATGTTTGTGGAACATCACTTAGGAAATCTAACACTCAGAACTCCTGACATCCTTCATTCCCTCTTCCGAGGGACCTCAGTCTGGCTATCTGCAACAGTATCTAGACAGGTCTCTCCACCACATCACATCTGCTAAAAAGCATAATGATTTTACTACCTGGTAAAGCTGTTGTTCAGACTGTGTGAAATGCTGGACCAGTATACAATGTTTGTTACTCCAAAACAAAAGAAGAATCCTGGCCAAAAAAACAAAGCAACCAAACCAAACCAAACCAAACCAAAACAACCCCAAAATGGTGCCTTATGCATAGGCTGGCTGACAAGATCCATACTCATAGAGGACCAGAAAGGAGAAAAGAAGGGAAGAAAACACGTAGAAGAATATAAATGAATGGCATGAGTATAGTAGAGACAAAATTTAGGGTGCATGGTTATATGTGTTCACGTGTGTTCAGATGCCCATATGTAAAAGTGCATGTACACATGTTTAGTATACATATAGAGGTCAGGGTCAGAATTGTGTTGTTCATTTGGATCCATCCACATTGTTTTTGAGACAATGTCTCTCACTGGCCTGGATCTTCCCTGGTAGACTATGTTGGTTGGCCAGGGTGCCTATGGATCCTCTTGTCTCTGCCTTATCACTTCTGGGGTTACAAATATGTATTGTTATTTCTAGCTTTTTATATGTGTGTTAAGGATCAAACAGAGGTCCTCCTGCTTGTATAACGAGCACATTACCAGTTGAGCCAACTCTGCAGTCTCAGAGCAGGGCTTTTAATGGATTGTGCAAATATGGACCATGCAAAATGATGCTCCACATGATAATATATCTATTTTTCCTTCTCTCTGTTTTAGAGACATGTGTATTCCAGCTTTCTCTTTAGAATTGAAATAATAATCATTCAAACTTCATCTAAAGTCAGTGAAGGGAGACCAATTCTGACTTACTACTTCCGAGTACCCTGTAAGACGGTTGGCACTCCCAGCTCTTCCTGGCTATCTTCTTCCTCTCTTGCTCTGGGATGCTCAGACTTCCCTCTTAACATCTCTTATAAGTGCTCCTTTAAGCTTCTGTAAACATCTATGCTACTCTACTGCAGAACGTGAGGACAACCAAGTACTCCTGTCATTCTGCATGGCCCATACAGTACAAGGAAGTGTATCCAATACACCATAAACACTTTGGGTCATTGGAGAGAATTTCAGTGTACAAAGGTGCCCGACATTGTTGTGCCAATTACCCACCCATTCACCATGTCTATCCCATTCAGTGTCTCTGTACTGAAACCCTAACAAACTGCTGTAGAATTACACTGGGCTGCTTACTACTGTGCCTTCTCCACCTGTCACAGTGCCAGAGCACACAGTGGGGTTCTGTAAATGCTTCTTGCTCAGATTCACTGAGAAATTTTGTAAAGGTCAGCATTGGCCATGATGAGGCAGGTCCTGCTTATGTTAAACAGAACACTGCAATCGTGTGTGGGTTACTCTGCTGGTTTATGGTTTCCCTAAAGCTAGTGGCCTAGTGTCTTAGTTAGGGTTCTATTGCTGTGAAGAAATGCCATGGACAAGGTAACTTTTATAAAGGAAAGCATTTAATTGGGGATGACTTACAGTTCAAAGGTTTAGTCCATTGTCATGATGGTGGGTGTCTTAGTTAGGGTTTTACTGCTGTGAACAGACACCATGACCAAGGCAAGTCTTATAAAAAACAACATTTAATTGGGGCTGGCTTACAGGTTCAGAGGTTCAGTCCATTATCATCAAGGTGGGAGCATGGCAGTATCCAGGCAGGCATGGCACAGGAGGAGCTGAGAGTTCTATGTCTTCATCCAAAGGCTGCTAGTGGAAGACTGACTTCCAGGCAACTAGGGTGAGGATCTTATACCCACACCCACAGTGACACACCCATTCCAACCAGGTCACACCTATTCCAACAAGGCCACACCTTCAGATGGTGCCACTCCCTGGTCCAAGGATATACAAACCATCACATTCCACTCCCTGGTCCCCATAGACTTGTTCAAAAACGTGAGTCTATGGGGGCCATACTTAGCATAATGCAAAATGCATTTAGTGCAACTTTCAAAGTCCTCATAGTCTATAGCAGTTGCAACAATGTTAAAAGTCCAAAGTTCAAGGTCTCTTCTGAGATTCATTCAACTTAATTAACTGTAATCCACAAAGCAAGGCAGGAAACCAGCTGGGCAAACTCCAAACTCTGCATCTCCATGGCTGATGTCAAAGTGGTGTTCAGATCTCCACTCCTTTTTCATCTTTGTTGACTGCAACAAACTGCTTTCTCCTGGGCTGGTTCCACTCCCTGTGAGCACCTTTCCTCAGCATGTATCCCATGGCTCTGGCATCTTTAACATCTTTGAGTCTCCAAGGCAACTTCAATGTTACAGCTTCTTGTTTCAGTGTCTGTGATTCCACTTGATCTTTTGGACTCCTCCTAAGGGCTTTCACCACTTTTCCAGCTCTGCCCTCTGTAACACTCTAAGCTCAGATTGATCCACTCCACTACTGCTGCTGTTCTTGGTGATCATCCCATGGTACTGACATCTCCAATACACTGGGGTGTTCCACTCCAACTAGGCTTCACCAATAGCCTCTCATAGGCTCTCTTCAGGGTGCCAAGCCTCAAATCCTTTGCATGACGCCTTCAATCCTGGGCCATCAACTACAGCTGAGGCTTCACCTTCTCCAATGGCCTTCCCTGGCCTCTCACAGTGCTAAGCCTCAGCTTCTCTCCATGATCCCTTCATTCCTTCACAAGCAGTACCACCTGGGTGACTTTTACACATTACCAAGTCCAGCCGCAGCATGAGGTACAACCTTGGGTATCTCTGGGTATCACAGCTTCTTTGTGCTCCCAGAAAACAATTTCCAGAAAATTTCACCTCAGTGATGCTGGTCTCTTCTTAATCACTGCTAATTCCTTTGCTCCAGCTAACCAGCATCAATTTTCCCAGTAGTTCCTTCCATTCTTAACTCTAGAGCCAGAGTCACATGGCTGAAGCTGCCAAGTTCTGCTGCTTACAGGAACTAGAACATGATCCCCTTGTCTCCTGGGCTTTTTTGAAACTTCTTTTGTCAATGCAATTAATCCAAGTCTCTTCATCTTAGCCTCAGGCAAACTTTTCAGACAAGGGCAAAAAGTAGCCACATTCTTCACCAAAATACCACAAAACCAGTCTTTATGCCACATTCTGAAATTCTTTTCCTTTAAAATCTCTTGGGCTAGGTCAACACAGTTCAAATCACTCCCAGCAACAAAATCTTCCATATTCCTACTAAGATGACTCATTAAGCCCCATTTAAAGCATCCCACTGCTTTCCAAATCCAAAGTCCCAAAATCCACATTCTTTCAAATAAAAGCATGGTCAGGCCTATCACAGCAATACCCCACTTCTGGTACCAACTTCTGTCTTAGTTAGGGTTTTACTGCTGTGAACAGACACCATGACCAAGGCAAGTCTTATAAAAAACAACATTTAATTGGGGCTGGCTTACAGGTTCAGAGGTTCAGTCCATTATCATCAAGGTGGGAGCATGGCAGTATCCAGGCAGGCATGGCACAGGAGGAGCTGAGAGTTCTATGTCTTCATCCAAAGGCTGCTAGTGGAAGACTGACTTCCAGGCAACTAGGGTGAGGATCTTATACCCACACCCACAGTGACACACCCATTCCAACCAGGTCACACCTATTCCAACAAGGCCACACCTTCAGATGGTGCCACTCCCTGGTCCAAGGATATACAAACCATCACAGTGGGGAAGCAGGGAGGGTGCACAAGCAAACATGATGTTGGAAAAGACGCTGAGGGTTCTACATCCAGATCAGTATACACCCAGACATTACCATCCCTCTGCTCCAGTATTTAACACCCATACACAAATTTCAATTTTTGTCCTGGACTTCAGAACTGGTAGTTTTAAAACTAACACTGTTCTAGCCCCACTGGGCACTGGACATATCATTTCACCGTCAAGATAAGGTATAACCTTGGTCTGTATCCTGTTCTCATGTCCCTCTGCCTTTGAAAATACTTATCAACAAGACTTTTAATGACAATCTAATATAGCATAGAATGTGGTTGGTGTATATGATGATTTGCTCAGTTGTTGCATGGTTTTGCTATTATGAAGTGTAGATCTGAGCATTCATAGTTAATTGTTCATCCACAGTTCATGCTTAAGTCTTGAGGCTTGCTTAGCTACAAGATGGCTGGCTCAGAATATGTGTCTATTTCTATGGCTCTTGAGCCTCTGGCCAATTTGCTGTCCAGAAAGCTTGTGCAGATCTGTTTCCTCAACACAAATTAGATATGTGCTTTCGTCATCAAATCTTCTTCAACATTAAAGAATATCTCTTAGCTTGGGGCCAGCATTTGTTTCCAGGCTGAGTTAGAAGCCTAAGACCCACATGATGAAAAGAGAAAGCCAACTCCCACAAATTATCCTCTGACCCCCACCAGTAGACAGTGGCAGGTATAGTCCCCATTCCTCCAATAAATACATGAAGTTAAAATCTTATTCCTTTAATCTAATAAATGAGCAATAAATTGCCATTATGATTTTCCATCATGTTCCTTTGATTACTAGCAAGTTGAAGAGCTTTTCAGAAGCCAGGTTAGCAGCCATCACTCCTGGCAATGGCAGGTTCTACAGCTATTAATATATGTGAGCTTTCTGCATACAATTTCCTTTAAGCCTGATGCCCCTACTGCTTAGCAGAAGGCCATGATGGATTATGCAGCCCAAGCACTGCCATATGTTTGGTGCTTATTATTAAGCCCAACTACTGAGCAAAGAAAGACATAATTAGCCTTTTTGGGAATTATTTTAAGCCTTCAGCAGTAAAAAGCCTGAAGTTGATTTATTTCCCAGAATCTATTTGTATTTGATGCCTTTTAAAGTCTAGTCAGACTAAATGACCAGGCATGTTTTCAACCTTCGAAGACAGAGTTTTCTGAGTTCTAGGAGACAATCCAAAATAATCACCCATGTACATCTCTAAGATAGCAACTGAAGACAAAGGATTGAATCATTTGGAAGGAGACAGAGCCGCTGGGGTATTCAGAGACAACATGAGTTGAATTCATCTCAAGTTACCAGTGGTGGGAATGGAGGGACTGATTTCTGGCTTCAGAAGGCTGCAAGCTCTGCCAAGGGCTGAACTTAGCCCCTGCTGTTGATATGGGCAAGTGTCCTTTCATGGAAACGACTTCATCAAGAAAACTGTTTCTGCTGTAATTATCCCAGGCAAGACTTGAATCTGTACTTTCAAAACAAAACACGTTGTCTGGTTCTAAAGCGATCTTGCACATTATTGTGCTTCCAGAAGCTTTGCTGCTGTATAATGGCAGGAATGGATTCCTACCCCAGAGCCCCCAGAAACAGATTGTGATTTCCATTCTTAGCTTTCTGCCTAAATAGTTGTCTAGCTGATTTTGCTTATTTGTGCTCTTACTCATTGATGGCACATTTGGAAATAAAATCCTGAGGTTGTCACGGAGCTGTACGTATTTACATAGTTCTCAAATGCCAAGATGATAAACATTGTGCAGATGTTCCCCAGGACAGTAACCCAGCCTGCCTTTGGCAGTTTCACACACAAGTGACTAAACACATCAGTTCTGGAAAGACAGAGGCATGAGCTCACGGACTCTCCCTCCCTCACAAAAAGCAGAGGCTGAGATTAATTAAAGCCAGGAGCTGGTTACTTTGAAAGATAACATGATGTAAACTGTTCCAAAATGATCTCCCTTCTAGCAAATGAGGCCTATTGGGGGAAGCCAGGGAGGTAAACTAGGGGAAAAAAAGACCCATTGAATTCCCTTGGCCAAAGGTCTGCTGATTTTTATTTGCATATTCAGGCAAATATTGGATGGTCAGAGTCACATGTATTGAATGAATAAATGAGTGCCTATATAAGAGAATGAATGATTGGAATTCTGTATTGACTAAGTTATGGATGCAAGTTGTTGTGGTTAGCAATCCTGGCTCTGAGGCATGGGGTTCCCATTAGGTGCTTAGCCTCTGTTAAGTGTCCTCCTTGCCTTATTATGCATTCTGTAGGTCAACACTATAAAACAGCTGTTGGTTTTCTGCCTCTGATATAAAATTATTAAGGCTTAGGCTGTGGTGGAAGAACCTGGATTCGAGCCTAAGTCTTCTGTTCTTAGCTCACACCAGCACTGGAAGTTGCTCAGCAATGGTCAAATTCAGTGCGAGGGTCTTATTTATTTGTGGTTTTAATTGGCCATAGAATCTGCTGATACTCAATTTTGAAGGACTCTAAGCTACCACTCCTTATGTGTGTAGGTTGGGAGTTAGGCCCTGTCCCTTGTCCACGGTCATTTCACTGGCAGGTGGAAGGGAGACCCAAACTGCAAGTGAGCTAGTACGTGCCAGCTAACTCACCCGGCGCTTTACTGACATTATCACGGAGACGTAATCAAAACGAGAATCAAATGAGCTGAAATAATGAATTTGGATCATTGCAGAGTTTCCAAAAATCACTTAAGCAGGCACCATGGAGGAATCAACCATGTGTCTATGACTCCCACAGCAGAAATAGACATCATGAGGACAGATGTATGAGCAACACTATCACTCAAAGCCATGGCAGGAACACGATGGACTTGTTAATTGTGGGGTGCCTCCAGAATATTTGAATATAACATTACAAACATCGGTACGTGTGCTATGAGCAGGTTTCTGACAGCAAAGAACCTGATGATATGGTTCTGGTTGAAGCTTGAGCGGGAGTCATGAGTGATGCTGAACATGCGCTATCAATCTCTGATGACCACTGACTTCATTCCCTGAACTACTTAAATGAGTTATCTCTTGACCTCCGTTCCTTCCCACCCTGCCTCCCTTCACTACTGCTTTGGAAGCCTTTGGTATTGCTTTGTGGGCGATATCAATGCCACTGCTTGGCTGGTGGGCTACTTCCCTCTCTCTGGTCCTGCACCTTTTAGTCCCCTCTAATTCTCTACAAAGCTTTGTCCAACTTACCCCTCCTCCAATGAAGACCTTCGCTGGCTCCTCAGAGATGAATGCTTCTTTGCACTGCCCTCTCCAATCCTACCTCATCTCCTTCCTCTCCTGTGCTTCTCCTTTAATTCCCTAAACACTCATCACCTAGACATGACCATGCATGGCATTCTGTAGTTCATCTAAAGTTAGAAATTATATGAGAAGATTAGACAGAATTTCCAAGCTTCACTCAAATCCAAGATTCTGTGATATCCATGAAACCCATAGTTCACATCCACAGGATATACCAAGCTTTAAAGATTCATGAACTTATGGAATAGGTATAGTAACCAGGAGAAAAAAATATGAAGGAAATTCTCAAATAGAATATAAAAAATATATTGAATTCCCCACCTTCTAAGCTGAGCCACATTTCTATGATGATGGCCAGTGTCTATGTGCTCATGCTCACTACAGTAAGCCGGGAGACAATGAGGGCAAGGAGTGTTTCAGAGGAAACAATGTAGCAACTGCAGTCATTATTAAGTTTGCTGCACAAAAAGTTCTGTTACATACGGTTGCCAGGTTAAATATAGGATGGATTTTAATTTCCTATTCCTGGAAACCTCCCACTATGTCTACCTCACTTTCTTTTTCTTAAAAGATGCTATCTCTTTGGACACAAGAGTAAAAATGTTTGCAATTTCCATTCTAATATACTAACGTGTTTTTTTATATATATGCATATATACACATATACACATAATGTTGACTATGATATATTATGTTACATATAATATATTACACGATATATTAATATACAATATATTAATATATAAAAAACAGTTTTTATGTATATATAAAAAACAGTCAGGACTTCCAAATGAAAGTATGATCTTTGGTTGTGATTGCTAACTGGGAGTTTCTGGAAGCTGCACTCCTTGCCATGAGATAATGAGGTCTCAGAGATAAAGAGAAGAAGAAACAGCAATGAGGGAAAGGGACACAGACCACAGGACCTTCAGGTCCCCTGTTAGAGCTTCTGAGAAGCTGGTTCCTTTAGCCATTGTGTAAGTGCAGTTTATCCACCCTGCAGGTGCTGGAATTGGTATTAGTTTCCTTTTTAGTCCATTAAGTTAACTTGAGCTGGATTGTCATACACAGAGGGCACTGGTCCCAGGGTTAACCATTTCCTT
This sequence comes from Mus caroli, assembly GCF_978045245.1. Lineage (NCBI taxonomy): Eukaryota > Metazoa > Chordata > Mammalia > Rodentia > Muridae > Mus > Mus caroli. Next base: position 54,388,526 of record NW_028227256.1, read on the forward strand.
AGGCAGCATGGGTAGAATCATGTTCAGGGCAGAGGGCTATGACCCTATGGACACAGTTTGCCTACTTGCCCACTAAGCATTCATTTTTGCAAATTAGAGCTTTGCCTCCTGTTTCTCTGGTCTTAGATTGTCTTCTGGGTAGTTTTCAAGATCATAAAGTCAAAGACCTCGTTTTACTAGGAAAAATTGTCAACAAGAAGTTTGACAACTTGTTTTAAATCATGTTATAAACCCTGGCTTTGAATCAATTATTATGTACTGAGGTTAAGGAAATTAATTTAATGCAAGTATAAGATAATAAAAAACGAGAAAGAACATTTTATGTCTAAAAAAATCTAATCTAGTCAATAGGGAAATGTAAATGCTTGTGTTGCTTTTATGACTATTGATTGTAGCAAATCACAGCTTGGAGAGACTGTCTCAATGATTGTCTTGGCAGTCACAACCCTAGTCAGATTTCGTCTGCTGTCACTTCCTGAAACATGGTCAAGCTGAGAATAAGACCCAGTCTTCTCGGTTAAGACTAGATCCCCCTGTCACAAAGATGGGTGCAGGAGTGAGTGGCTCATTGTCTGGTAAAGGACTAACCAGAAACGATTAGGCAGTAAATTAGGCCCTTTGCTGAGATTTACTGATAGCAGATGTGGTTAGGGGCAGGCTGTCTTCCCTCATTATTAAACTGAGAGGATGTGAGTCTGCAGTGCTCTTAGACTTTTGCTGCTTTGATGAAACACCATGACCAAAATAACTGAAAGGCAAGTTGGAGAGAAAAATGTTTATTTGGTTTACACTTCCAGTTTGTAGTCTATCATTGAAAATTCCAGGGCCAGAACTCAAAACAGAATGGGAAGCTGTAGGCAGGAGCGGATGCAGAGGCCGTGGAGGGGTGCTGCTTACTGGCTTGCTCCTCATAGCTTGTTCAGCCTGCTTTCTTATGGAACTCAGGAGCACCAGGGGCAGCCCCACCCACAACAGGCTGAGCTCTCCCACATGAGTCACTAATGAAGAAAATGCCTATAGCAGGATCTTACAGAGATGTCTTCCTTTCAGATAACTCTAGCTTATGGCTTAAAACTAGCCAGCACAAATGCCATGTACCAGTTGCTTTTGATCAGATGGGGAATGGAGTCGATGAAGAATATATTTTCAGTTGAGGGAAAACACACACTAATAAAAATAGGTAAGAAAAGAGAGAGAGAAGGTATGGGTGTGTGAGAGAGGAACCGACTTGGTAGATTTGTCCTATCTCTAAGTTCTTCCATTTCTGAGCAGAGACCTATATCCTCTGCTTCTTCCTGAGAGCCAAAAATTGTTACAATTTTCTAAAGTTATTTGAAAGCAAGTCCAACATCTAAAACGAAAAGGAAAGTTTGGTTGCATCAGTGATACCATCCTTTCTTCATTAGATGCCTGCAATCATCTGAGTTAATACCCATTTATAAGTGCCAAAAGAAAATCTGAGGCTACCTTTAAATTCAAATGCATACGTGATGGGAAGGGGCAGAAAACACTGTACTAGCAACATGCCATATTCCAAACCAAATCTGGACTCTACATCTAACTGACAAAAAAAAATAAATAAAATAAAACAGAAAAAGAAAAAGAAAAAGAAAAAGAAAGAAAGAAAGAAAGAAAGAAAGAAAGAAAGAAAGAAAGAAAGAAAGTAAGTTTCAGAAGAAACCCCTCAGAAGGTTTCAGAATATAACCTTAGGCTGGAACAAGCTTTCAAAACCAATCTACTTAGAAACAAAGAAAACACTGACATTTTGGCTAAGAAAATACTTAAAACTGTCAGAATATGCAAGCTGCTACTAACAAATTTATTGGGGAATGTTTGCAAAAATGTTTAATTATTATAGATTGTCATCTATATTACATACGAAGTTTCTCTAAGTGTATGACCAAACAGTTCCTAGGAGGAAGACATATAAAATAAAGAACTTAAAAATAAGCAACTCCAGGGGTGGGGGAGAAGGGGGGAAGAGAGGGAGGGAGGGAGAGGGAGAGAGAGAGGAGAGTGAGGAGAGTGATTTTAATCTTTCAGTGCAAGGAACAAGGCTGAAGGTTTAAAGTAAAATTGGAAAAAAATATTGGAAAACATAGCCTTTTCTTTGAGAAATTTCCCCTGTGTTGGCAATGCTTTATCCTTCTTTGCAGGCCTGAAGCACTAATATATAATATTTCTGCCTCACAGTCAAGCAGAACCCACAGAAATCCCCTTCATGTTACAGGATAGCAACCACACAATGCCTATGTCCCTTCAGTTACTGGCTTCAGTATTTGCTTTCCCCAGGGCTGGGTCTATTGCTTTGTTTTGTGTCTGAGACTTACTCCTTTATATTCCAAGCCTTACCTAAAATATATCCATAGACCAGACTTTCAATAGATGTTTGGTAAGTGGATAACAAGTCCGTGTTAGGTCGTGGTGGACACTGTTAAAAATCAATACTTATATTCTGTAGGAAAGTGTCTAACTTTCTCTCTCCTTTCAACTAGAGATATTGATTGACACATATCATTTTATTCATATGAGAAAGTAGAGAAACTGGCAGGGAAAATACTGTATTTTATCAGTTGTGACATACCATCTTGGGTGTTTATTTCTATACATAATATCATTCCTACAGCATGATAAAACTAAGGTGCTTTTGTTTTGTTTTGTTTTGTTTTGTTTTGTTTTGTTTATTCAGCCAGTGAACAATTCAACTGTGGAGAAAGAACGTCTCAGGCTGCCAAATGCAAACCTTACTGCTATACCATTTCATATCTGAGAAGCGTGGGCATGAAATCTTACAGGAAGGGTGTCAGTGGCTTCAAAGGTGCACTAGCATCGCCAGACAGGTGACGGCCAGAGAAGCCCTATAGGAAAACACCAGCAATGAAGTGTCAAAAGTCATTTATGGGGCCAGGGAGTGGCTCCATTAGTAAAGGGCTCATCATACAAATGTTAGAACCTGAGTTCAGATCTTTAGCTTAAACATGAAAAAGTCGAGGGCAGCAGCAGCAGCAGCAGCAGCAGCAGCAGCAGCAGATGCTGTAACCCTAGTAACGGAAGGTTCCTGGAGCTTGTTGGCAAGCTGGCCATGCTGAATCAGCGAGATCTGCATTCAGTGATAAGCCTTATTCCAAAAAGTAGGATGGAGGATACCCAGTGGTGACCTCTAACCTCTGCATTCATACATGCACACATGCATGTGTACCCATACACACAGATGTACACATACACATTCACACACTTGCACACACAGAGTCACTAAGACTGTCAGACTATGAATTCAAGTTTAGAAATATATACACCAAGTTCTTCCACTCACTTTTCTTCACATGCCTAAAGATGCTCCATGATAGGCATCTGTTTCAATCTTAGCCTTTCTTTATAGATGTAAAATAAAAATTTGAAGGATAAGGTAGCAAAAGAAAGACCTCCCAGTTTCAGGGTTAGCGCTAGGGAATTATTTCTTCTTTCATGGTTGTGTAATCAATAACGGTGCATCTTGCAATCTCTGGCATACTAGAGTTGAAGAAATTGATAACTGCACCCATCATTTTTACGAAGCCCTTACTTTTTCCTAGGCACCACACAAGGAACTTAGCGTGCCCTGCCTCACATACTTCTGCACTGTTTCATGTTGCTTCCATAGCAATTCTATAGGCAGAATATGACTGACCTCAGTTTGCAGGTAAGGGATCTAAGACAGTGAAGTTAATTACTGAAGGAACCAGGATTTTTGAGGCTGTGCTATTACCCACTGCATAAAGGAGGCAGTAAAGAGGTGTGTTTGTAGATCTACGTATACCAGTAGCCTGAAAAAAGATGTGACAAGGTACTCTTGGGTGCAACAGATTCAGTCAAGTCATGCCTGGAGAGTGGTGGGCCATAGGTCATACCTCTCTCTCCTATACAGAACTAAAGACTAGGTGCCATCTTAGATTTCAGGAGTGTTTTAAAGTCTGGACTTGAGCAACCCCAGCTCACAAATTAATATAGCAGGAAATAAGTCAATGTAGAAGCGGCTCCTAGTAGTAAGTACAAAGTCAACTTCAAAAACCACTGCAAGTGATAATCAGCCCCTATGCCTGCAAACAAAAGCCACCAGGAGTGAGTCAGCAGTGTCAGCCAACAACAGATTAACCCTTAGGATACCGCTGCTCCCTGGTCACCTAGCAGACGGCTTAAGGCCTGAACATGAACTTGAGCTCATTAGAAACTGATTTTTAAAACTCCCTTATTTGCTACAGGATGTTCTCTCAGACAGAAATAGTGTAATTTGACTTATTTACTATGCAGAAACCCAACGGGACAGAAGTCAAGACAGAAATACATGTTAAGGCTTCTCTTAGGTGTCAAGAAGAGCCATTCACCTGGACCCTGATGCAGAGTGTTCTATCTATCTCTGAAAGTTTAGTATGCCCATGACAGTTTTATCTGCATGTTAACTAGCTTGGAGACAGACTCTCAGCTGAGTGAATTAGCCACCAAATCTTAGAAGAACACTGCTTCATGTTCTCATTTTATCCATTCTGCATCTGTGCCTAATGCCACCCAGCTCCAGGTGGAAACACAAAATTTGCATTTTTTTATTTCCCCTTTCGGCAGCCTTCTTCACACTCTGAAAGAACATTAGATTAGCTGCTGAAAGCTGGCGGCAAGGTTCTCCATAATTCTGCGTTCAGTTCTGTTAAATGCTTGACCATTGTGTCACCTAGAGGTGAATATTTATTGCTGCTGATGTTCAGGCAAAAATATTCAATTTGACCCTGGGCTTTAGGAAACAATGGCCAGTGGGGTTTTGCACTGGAGGGAATGGAGGCATGGAGCTCTGCCCATGTTCCTGATGAATTTGAACATTGCAGACAGTACATCAGAGGCAGGTTTCCTGTTTCTCGGGGTTTATTCCCCATCTCAGTGGGAGAGGCAGGGCCCTCTGTCTCCTTGTTCTTTCCAGAAGTGCTCTCTCTCTCTCTTTCTCTCTCTCTCTTTCTGAAATACAAATCTGGCTGGGTTACTAGGGTGTCAAACACGCAGAGAATTTAATCTAAAACAGGTTTAAGTATAATCCTATTAAAAGGTTTTCTGTGTCCTTTGAAATATCCATTAGCTAAGAAACTGTCCCTGTTGAAAGCACAGTCTCTTACATGGAAGGAATTGTGCTCCTGGCTACTGTTGGCCTGTGGGATCCTGCTTTTTGCTTTGTTTGTTTCTTGGAGCCCTGTTCCAAGACCATTCTTTTCCCCTACCAATGTTTCCTCCTTAAGAGTTTTTGAAATGCTCTGGAAAGTGAAAAGGCTTTGTGAGTAGCTGAGAGTAAATCAATTAGATTGTACCAGGCTAAAAAGGCAATCTTCCCATTGGGTTTCTGCATAGTAAATACTTCATAATCAGGGACTTTGTCGTTCTTGTTGATGATTGAGCCCCACTTCCTCGAACAGCAGCTGGCACATTGCAGGCGTTTAGAACATATTTGCTGAATGAATGGACAGATGAATGACAGTTATTTGGCTACACTTGAGACATTGACTATAATATACTAAAGATGGTCGCTCATTTCCCTCATTATGATCACATGTGCACAGGACAGAGTAACACAAATGCATTCTAACCATGAGAGTGTTAAAAGGACACTCACTGTCTAAGCACGTAGGCTTGAGGCTGTGGAAACACCAGACCCACACTTGGCAAAGCCAAACCACACGATGCAGACTGATAATCTACATGTGGAATCGCTGTTTTTCCCCCACCCCCAACCATAGGCAGGGTCTTTGCACTGTCACATTTCTCAGCTCTTTTGTTAGTTCAAAGTGGAAGGCTTTGAATCTTGAACAGTTAAGGGCCATGATCATGGCCGCTGCTTCCCAGCTAATTTGCTGATGTTCCCAAAGAATTTGTTCCAGGAGAACTCCCAAGCCAAATAATAAGTATTGATTTGGTTTTGAATTTGCTCGGCTGCACAGGTCTTCCTAACTCCAGTCAAGCACTGTATAAAGAGGGTCGGCTAGGAGACCGTGGCTGCCAAGGCAGTGTGGGAGCACGGCTGCTGTGTGCAGTCCTTCCCACTTTTTATTTCAGTCTCTATTCATTTTAATTTACCTCTCCATCTTTTTTATTTGTTTCTGTTTTCATCTTCTTGGGTTTTCTTAATTTCCCCTTTCCTTGAACTTTTCCCAGTTTCTTGTTTGTTTGTTTTCAAATATCTACCTCTAAAAATAATTTGTATTAATCTTATTTGAATAATTTTCAGAGATTTTTTTCTATCCACAAAGACCTTCAAACATCATCCCCCTCCTGAACCCCCATGTCTAAGGAGACTCTTGTCTACCGTCTCACCTAAAGAAGAGTCTTCTGTTCCATTAAAGATCATCAGAAATATATAACAATCTATCAAATCCTCTGACTGGCGTGGATTGAAAGACTTTGTGTCAATGATGATATTTTACCCAAGCAAGGAAGCCTGAGACTGAATGAGCTCACTCAGCTTTGTGTTGTGTTCTAGGATAACCTGGGCTACATGAGACTGAACCCAGTTTCAGAAAGAGAGAGAGAGAGAGAGAGAGAGAGAGAGAGAGAGAGAGAGAGAGAGAGAGAGAGAAAGAGGAGAAAGAGAAGGAGGAGGAAGAGGAGGAGGAAGAAGGAGGTAAGAGAGTAACACAAGATACTTCTGTGTAGTCTTCCAAAGTCAGCATTATGGGGAGGGGTCATAAGACCAAATAAACATTTTATCTTTTAAAATAAAATTTAGCCAATTAATATAAAAAAATTCTCACCTATGTTGGACAAATGTGTGGGGGAATTTGGAACATAAAGTAATTAAAAAGTAGAGTTGTATAATTTGAATGTGTCTGTTTTCCAGCTTGGTTAGGACAGTGGGAGGTGAAACAGTAGATCCAATACAAAATTATATTGCTACAGAAAATTAGTTTGAGGAAGGTCATGAGAAATACACACTAATTTCTTTCATCTGTAAGGATTCATGATTTAAAAATACAAAAGAATCTGATTATTCTCACCAACTCAATATTCTGCTCCAAATCTCAAAAACAGGAGATGACAGTGGATAAAAGGTGGAACATTGCTTGTTTCAGAATGTAGTCTGGCTATGTGACCTACCTCGTCTACATAGTTAGGATTCTCCCACAGATACGTTAAGGAATATCTACCTCTACTCACAGCAAATTGCCTTTTGAAAAAATATTGAGTTAAACTTTTCTTTCTTTCTTTCTTTCTTTCTTTCTTTCTTTCTTTCTTTCTTTCTTTCTTTCTTTCTTTCTTTCTTTCTTTCTTTCTTCCTTCCTTCCTTCCTTCCTTCCTTCCTTCCTTCCTTCCTTTCTTTCTTCCTTTCTCTCTCTCTCTCTCTCTCTCTCTCTCTCTCTCTCTCTCTCTCTTTCTTTCTTTCTCTTTGTTTGTTTTTTTTTGAGACAGGGTTTCTCAGTATAGCCCTGGTTGTCCTGAAACTCACTCTGTAGACCAGATTGGCCTCAAACTCAGAAATCCTCCTACCTCTGCCTCCCAAGTGCTGGGATTAAAGGTGTGCACCACCACTGTGCAGCTTGAGTTAAATTTTTCTTAACTCTGATTTTAATAACAGGTTTTTCAATGCTTTTAACCTCTTTTCTAGCCCACCACCCACCAGAGGTAGTGGAAAAGAAAGGTTATTAAAGTATAGGGGGGAGTGAACCTGTTTAGAAATAGTTCTTTGGAACAATTTCAATCTCTAACTGTCTGGATATCATGAATTTAATTCAGTAGTGTCAGGATGGCAAATATGAATCCACAGTGATGGCATGACTCAGCAGAAATAGCCAGGCTTCTGCTGAATCAGCACAGGTCAGCAGGAATGGCCAAGACAAGCAAGAATGTCAGGAGAAGTTCTCTACCGTATCTCTATCAGCGAAGAGGAAGACATGTGACCAACTAAGCAAAGCTTAGCTAACTATGCTAGCTATGCAAACCCACTATCACTGTCGCTTGAGTCCTATTTATACTCCCTCCAAACATCATGGGTCCTTTCATGGGTCTTGCCTCACCACATAAGTCTGTTTTAGCAAAACTCTATGTGAGTCTTCATTAGCTGACATCACTCAGTCAACTGACCCAAGTCCATGGAAGTGGCAAGAAGCTGTAGGAACCTTAAGAGAAGTTTTTTGCTGAGTTTCTCTCTATGGGATCACCACAAGTGGAGCTCAACAATGCAATGTAAGGCGAACCAGTACATGCATGTGGTTAGCAAAGAATCCTTCACCACTCATCCTTTCGAGTGCTTGCTTTAGCAAAACGTCCCTTACCTGGGTCTGCCCAAGCAAAACACCATCCAACACAACTGACTTTCCAAAGAAAATGTAAGTTTCCACTTCTGAGTTCAGCTGTTTCAGGGCTGTTCTTCTGTCTTAATGAAGCCTGTAACACGGTTTGGGCCCATAAATCTGTACTTGTTTATATTATTATAGTTAGAATGCAGTTGCATTCATCATACAAGACAGACTGCATGGGAGCTTAATGTGGGAAAATAACTCTCGATTCTATGTTTGTTGGTGGATTTGTTTCTAAGCAAGAAAGCATAATGCTCAATGCTCAATTAGAAAGGTCACTGCTAAAGGCCAGCAAGGTGGCTCAGTAGATAAAGGTGCTGGTTGGCAAGTCTGATGACTTGAGTTCCATCCTCAGACCCCACATGGGGGAGAATAGACTGAGATCCTCGCAGTTACCCCCTGACTGCTGTACACGTCATGCATGCGTGCCCCACCCACACAGTAAATACGTGCAAAGATCCTCTTCACAGCCCATGTGACATACTTGTGGGCTGAAGTAAGGCACACAGTTTTTTTAAGTGTCCTGGCTGAATCAGGAAAAGCTGTTGTTACTTAACCTTTAAAATACAGGCAATTATAGCTTAGTAGACCTTCCCCAAAGAAAAAAAGCCTTGGATTTTACTTCGGAATTATTATTAATAGATTTATATGTTAGACTTGAATCACAGTAAAGACTAACAGGACCAATAGAAATATATTTTCTTCATTTCCTTTTAATGTTCTTTTCTGTAAAATGGGGATAATAATAACAGCTACCTCAGAGGGTGTCTATGAGAATTACATGATTTAATACAAATAAGGTATGTAGAACAGTTCCTAGCAGGTGGTAACCACTCCATATAGGTTCTATATTATAGTGTTTTTAATAATTACAAACAAAATAAGCAACATTGTACAGTAACAGATAAAGATACAGATTATGGGACAAATTGTGTGTTATGAAGCTGCTCAATAATCTATGAAAAGAACAGGTTTTGATTTTTTTCTTAATATAGTAAAAAAAATTTTTTTTTACTCAAAAAGATGTGGTCCATGGCTCAGGAGCCTCTTCATGCCCTGAGAACACATTAGAAACAGATGATAAAACCTGAGTCCAAATGTGAGTCCCAGTGAGGACCTGCATTTTGCCAAGATGCCTTGGTCACTCTCCAAAATCTCACTAGGTTGCAAAAGGGCTTTGTCTCTGGGCTATAGTATACATGATATGTTAATATGTTTTATTTTATTTCATATCTCTTATAAAATTTGACTTTGGTGGTATGCATGTCTCTTATCTATCCTCTTGGAATTTTGTATGAAAGGCAGCATAGACACAGAACAACTTCAGATACGTTGTGACCAGAAGAAAGGGCCACAACTTCGCTCTCCACTGACCAAGCTGTAGCTCTGCTTCCACCCCCACAGCCTATGACCTTCTTTTGCCTCATTTCTCTGTCTTGTAATAGGGGAGATGTGTTTCTGCAGCTCAAAGGTTAGCTTTCTTCCCTCATGTGAGGCTCACTCTTTCTAAGGCACCTGAAGAAGATACGTCTGTCCCCCATCTGCCTCACCTGCTTCCATATCACTCCATCCAGAGCATGTCATATGCTTGCATATTACCCCACCCCATCCCAAAGCATGGTCATCTTACACCATTCTCAGTTCCTTCTCAGGTCGAAATAGAGTACGCAACAGTCACCAGAGCATACCTGGATGTCCTCTTTATATCAGCTTCAATGGAAAGAGGGATTGAAAGACATTACAAACATGCTAGCTCCTGGTCCAAGAAAGTTACTGTGTTTAATATAAGCAGTTGGAGTGAAGTATCCACATGCGTACCATACACTACACAGATATTACACACAAGCACACAAGCAATATACCACTTCATACATACATACCATGTATGTGTAGCATACAGACCACATTCAAGTTAGATACCATCGCAACAGGTACATCACACACATATTCTTTATAGATACACACACATATTGTGCATATACATTTACCACAGCACAGCATACACACAGGTTGTATTGCTTTATACACAGGTGCACAGGACTGCCCCTACAAACAGCACTTACTCTCAAATAAAGTATACCATAAATTGGTGTTTTTCAAACCAAGATCTATGAGCAAATATTTTTCCTTCACAGAGAGCAATTTTTCCTTACAATAAAATATAAGAGAAGAGAGGAAAAGAAAAGATAGAGGGTTTACATTTAGAATCCCTGTTCTAACTCCATAGGGTGTAGAACCCTCTGCCCAATTCCCTTGTTCCTCTTCAAACCTGCCAGTCTCACAGCAGCGTGATTTCATATGGCTGCGTTACAGCACTACCCTACCCCACAATCCAAATGAGCATCCATGCTCTAATGGTTGTTCCAGGGCCACTCAGAAGCCCTGTAAAAGGTTGCTCATTCTCTCTGATTCCGTTGTCTGGCCTGATTGTAAAAGCAGAGTCATGTTCTGCCTGTTGCCTGACAGTCTGTAGAGAAGCTCCACCTGGAAGCTACTCAGCCGCCTTGGGTCTCTTCCTTGTAGATCAAGGTGTTGTGTTGGCTCATCCTGGATCTGCACTTGGGGTGAAATGAGCCGTGGATGGGTCCTTGTTGAATTATAGTGCAATGGAGAGAAGCCCTTTTCATATGTAGTATCTTCTTTGGGATCCTTGAGCACATTTCTCCATGTCCTAAAAGCAAATAATCTACACTGTAGGGTTTGATGGAAACACAGGGCTGGTACCCTGGAGACCGGGCAGGGTGCCTCCATTTTCAGCCTTAAGCCCTTCAACTTTAAAATGAGCTAAAATCTCCACGACACTGACAAACACTCGGTTCTTAAATATATAGTGCATAGTGCAATTTATGCTTTTTTTCATACTATTTCTTTTTGAAAATTTAAAACCTCCCTTGTATCATCAAGGATTTAAGGAGCTTTACAAGGATACATGAGGGAAAAAAAAGTAGCAAGCCAGCATAAATTAGAACTATGTGAGGAGCCAAAGGAGAAAACAAAGACAGGGACCTCAGTGGAGCCAGGGGACCTGGAACACCCAGGTTTGCATTTTTATTTCCTGAGGAGAGAGGGCAAAGCTCTCTGAACTTTGCCCTCTCTCCTCAGGAAATAAAAATGCTACAGATAGTTTTGCATCCACATTGTTTATCGTGCAATCTCTAGCAGTGCCACCAGCAATCACAGAGATACCTTCCTGTTCCTGAGGACCACTGACTTGCCCAAATTTTAATCAAGGATGCTGTATAAGTCAAGGACAACCTAATTTACTGTGTGCTTTGTTATTTAACGATGGATAGATTTAATCATCCCATACATATTCTTTGTAAATTAAGAGCAAGCACGCTACATGTAAAATATTAAAAAATTCAATAAATCAAAATAAGTAGGAATCCGCCCATCCTGGTTCTATAATGCAGTCAGTTAAGCAAGGAAAGCATTCAGGGGTGTAAGACTGGGATCTGGAGTGCGCTGTCAGGAAGGAAAACACCACCCAGCCACAACCTTGAGTAGTGTAGACTCAAGCTTCCGGGTCCACCCTGAGTGAGGAGTCTGGCCTGATCTTGAACAAGTCTATTCTTTTTAAAGACATTTGAAGCCAGTTGCACATCTGTGGTCCAGTGGAGAGCAGAGGTTGTGAATGGAAAGTGTTCTATTTGCAAAGAACTGAAACCACCCATATCCATCAAGGATCCAAACAAGATCCAGTCTAGCTTCATTGTCTCTCTCTCTCTCTCTCTCTCTCTCTCACACACACACACACACACACACACACACACACACCTACACATGTACACACCTTCACGTAGATTCACCCACATGTTCATACCCCGCCCCAGCACACACATGCGCATCATAGGACACTGCAGAAGCCATCACTCTCTGTAGCCCTCAGTGTAAGCTGGAACTCCCCTACAGTGGCCTCTCCTTTCCATCCCTGCTGCCCCCTCTTTCCACAACAAACCCTACTTGTCCCTACAAGTCAACCTAAATGTCACTTCCTCCTGAAAGCATTCGTGCAGGATATGGACTGGCAATGTCCCTTAAACAGCAGCTTTCATAACTTTGCTCAAAGCAGTACACAGAAGAGATGTGTTACCACAACATTCAACTAACACGATTTGGAGAGACTACTGTGTCAGAGAAGAGCTGCCAGGGTGCGCCACCACACCTCAGCTGCCTGCCACCAAGTCTCACACAGTGTGAGAGCCCAGCACAGAGAAATCAGCAGAGATTAGGGAACACTGACGGATGGCAACAGATGGGGTATTTATTTATTTCAAATGCTTTTTTTTTTTGGTCTGGGAAAGCCACATGAGATATATATCTTTATTTCCAGAGAAGATTCAGAGGGAAACAGCTGTCATGTGGTTTCATTCCAAAACTCTTTAGTACAGAACAAACAATATGAGGGAGACTAGACAGCCTGAAGAGTAGACCTCCAACAGTACAGACCCACCTCAATGGCAGTTCCCTGTCTCCTGTAACTTCCCAACCTAAAGCAAAATTCCCTCCAATAAACCAGCGCAATGACCTTTGGGTGTTAAATCAGGCTTCACAATCTGCAACTGTGATCAAAATATTCCCATGGGTTCCCCCCCCCCCTTCCAAATGGAACCAAAGTGCTTTCGTAAAATTTATGGAATCCTTGAAAACCTAATGGTCCCTCAGTAGCCTTGCGTAAGCTACTGAAAATTTTAATTTCTGCTAACCTGCCTACAACTGAAAACAGCAAAGAAGATGCTTTCCTGTGGGCTCCCGTTTGGGTTTCTGTGTTGTGTCAGAGTGTTCCACACTCTTGCAAAGCAGGCATGGTAGACAAGGTCTGCATGGACCTACACATCTGTGGCACTGACTTGGTCATTCCTAAGCCATAGGTGGTTTGCTCTTTAAAACGTCATTCAGCAGATTTTTCTGAACCAGGATGAAAAAGTGGACCTGTTTCTGAGTTTCATAATTGGAAACAGAAGAATAGCTACTAAGGCTTACATATAATTCTTTTTAAATGTTGTGTCTATGCATCTAAACATTTGCTTGATATGTTTTGTTTTGTTTTGCTTTGTTTTGTTTTACCTTCCTACCCAGAATCTGTTCCCTACCCTACCATTTTCTTTTAGACAATGACACCCAATGTCCTTTTAATGAACCATTTCTCTTACTTTTGTGGGGCCACCCATAAGATGTGCTGCCCTCCTCTAGTCCACTCATGAGCTGGCTAGACCAATGTTGAGGATGGTTGGCACTGACCCATCCCAGAGCTGGGACCCTGATGAGGCAAGCTCCAGTTAGGAGCCAGATAGATCTTCTTCTCTCACATCCCTTGATTGCTGTCTGTTTCCCAGCCGGTTCCTCCACTGCTCCTTCAGTTCATGAGGTTCTACTGCTTTTGCAATACACTGTTTATCTTGCTTGGTAAACAGGAATGGGTAGTGGGGACTTAGGATCAAGGAATTCATACTATAAAAGTATTGGTAACAAGATGTGATGTTTAAGGAAAAGCAAAGGATACTTAGGAGAGAATGCAGTGACTTATGAGAGAACACAGTATGGCCCATCAGGATTGTTGGGCCAAACCATGCAAAGACTGGTCCCGGGCAAGGACCACACTGCTGCCATCAGCCTTTATCAGTGCTGCTCTGGGCTCTACACTCTGGGAGTTACTGAGACAATTGGTATCTTTGAATGATGAACATGATTTTCTCCCTGCCAACAGAGCAGAACATCCCACACAATTCAAATATTCAACACATGCATGAGTTAAGGTCTCATGTTGCACACCAGCTCCTCAGGGGAGCCCCAGCGAGAGCTGCCATTTCAGCTGCAATAGTGGACGGCTGAGTTCAGCAGAGCAGATTTCAGCACATTTAGGAGATACTCAACTCTCTGGCAGACGCCGCCTATAATTTTCAAAAACAGAAATGATTGCATGGGGTCAGAAATGAGTCAGAAGTGAGGAGTGTGAAAAAGATTGCATATAATAGAGGATAGAATGCCAAATTAACAAATAAACCTGCATAGAATATAAAACAAAATGATGGATTGCCATTCTTCTTTACATAAGATGAACTATTAATTTCTCTTCACATTAGAGCTCTGAACCAGAGGCCCTGCCAGAGCAGGATCTGCCTTCCTGACCCACAGGAACTATGAGATGATAAGTGTTTACTATAAGCATGCCACAGTTAGAGTAATTCATTATGTAGCCATTGATAACTATTAAACACTCCAGTAAGAAGGCAGAGATTTTCCTATTGGATTAAAAAGTGAGATTCAAATATTTGCCACCTGTGACAGACATATTTTATAAAGATATAAGTAGGTCAGAAGTGTGTGGGAGATATCCTGGGCTCATGGTGTCCTGGAGTGATGAAGCTAACAATGAGTTGAGTTGATTTCAGAGCAAAACTATTGCTGTGGAAAGTAAAGGTTATTTCATGATGCTGAAGGAATCAATTCAAGATGCCTTAATAATCCTAAATGGTTATGTGCTTAAGCATGAAGCTTCCAAATATATAAAGCAAAAAACTGGTAGAACTGCAGAGGGAATGAGATCCTTCCCAATTACATGGGAAATGCAAAGTCTTCTAATGGTAATTGATACTTTTGTATCAATTACTACTGAAAATTTTTGTAAGGGTTTAAAGAGCTTGAAAAAGACATATAACCTAATTGACATTTACAGAGCTCTATATCATCAGCATCAAAGTGCACATTCTTTTGAAATGCACACAGAATATTTATTTACATAGGAATTCTGAGCTATAAAAAGGCTAAGTAGGTCTTAAAAGATTTGAATCATACAAAACACATTCTCTGATTATACTAGAATTATATCTGAGATCAATAAGAGAACGAACTCAGGAAAATCTCCTTCTATTGAGACACTAAGTAGCACACTTCTAAAAAAATGCATGGGACCAAGAAGCAATCAAAAATGAACTCAGAATGTATTTTGAATGGAATAAAAATGGAAACATGGCATATTAAAATTTGGGGGACAAGCCGGGTAGTGGTGACCCATGCCTTTAATCCCAGCATGCTGGGAGGCAGAGGCAGGCAGATTTCTGAGTTCCAGGACAGCCAAGGCTACACAGAGAAACCCTGTCTCAGAAAACAAAACAAAACAAAAAAATTGGGGGGATAGGATTCGAGCAGTACTTAGACTGAAATATATACAGTGCTAAATAATCAATATTAAGGAAAACAAAGAAAGTTTCTAATCAATGACTTCAGCCTCCTCACTAGCCAATCAGAAGACCAACAGCAGGTGAAAACAAACATTAGTATTTAAAAAATGGCTGTAGCTGAGGTAGTGAATGGAAAACATTAGGAAACCCTCCTCCTCCACATTGTTTCTGCCAGGCATTTTATCACAGCAATGGGAGAAGTAACAAATACAGTTGATTTCACATTTGATAGCTACCCAACACATTTACCATATTAGCACACCAAGGATGCAGAAGCACAGCTTCTTAGGAGCTGTAGAAAAGCCCATAGACGAAATCCAGGATCTGCTCTTGATATAGTCTCCCTGAATTACATATAGGGAGATATAGTCTCCCTGAATTACGTATAGGGAGCATCTAAATCTTTCTCTTGGAGATTAGATGGAGATCAGTTTCTTGTTTCTTCCCTGGCACCTCATTACTCTTCATTTCTTTTCTTTTTATTTATTTGTTCTTTTCCTTTTTTTCCTTTAATACTATTTTTATTCATTGTTTGCTATTTTATATATGTAAACAATGCATTTTGATCATATCCCCCAATCACTACCTCCTTCCAACCTTACCTCGTCTCTCTCCAGACTTCTCATCCTCCCTTATCATTACAATCATTATTATTGTTATTAACCCTCTGAGTCTACTTAGTGCTGACCATATACACTGAGACGAGATCAGCCCACCAATGACAATGTCCCTAAAGAAGAGTCGCCTTCCCTCCCTCAGCAGCCACCAAACACCAAGAATCCATCTGGGGGTGTGGCCTAGGGAACCCCTCCCCATCCATGCTGGAATTTTGGCTAGCCTGATCTTGTTCAGGTCTTCTGCAGGTAGGCGTAGCTGCTGTTCATTGATATGCACCTCATCCATGCATGTCCACAAGTCAGCCTTTCACAGCTTCCTCCTCATCCCCTGGCTCTTTCATTCTTTCTGCCGTATCTTCCATAATGTTCTCGGGACTTTGCATGAGGAAGAAGGTGATATAAATGTCCAATGTATAGATGAACACTCAACTATTTGTTCTCAGCACTTTGACCATGTATGAGTCTTTGCATTAACCACTACCCACTTCTGAAAGAAGTTTCTTTGACCAAAGTAAAGTGCAGCACAGCTCTAAACATAAATATTTGGAAGGCAGTTTGACAACATGACCATTTAGAGAATAGCCACCAATACATTCTCCACTGGGGTCTATGATATCCTCAGTCATAGACTTTTGACCAGGCATGAAATAGCGTCTGTGGAACAAGCAATTAAAGCCTATTAGAAAATGGCTGTGATCACCATTCTGCCATTGTACCAGTGGACCCAACTTGCCTGGAAGGTTGGAATTGTAATATGCAGGGTCCAGTTTGGGGTAGGACAATTGATGGGTTTTGTTTGCTTGTTTTTTGTTTTTCCTTCCTCAACAGCGTTCTAGCACTACAAAGGCTAACCATCTTAGGAGCTCCCTAGTCAGTTTAAGATAGATTTTCTATGTCCTGCAATAGGATCTTTCCATCTATGGTTGGTAATAAAGAGCAATAATAATAGACTGAATTGATTGGGTGTCTCTAGGGCTGCCCTGAACAATACCTTACATGGAGGCAACCTCTACCTAGCACTGAGATTGGTGTTGCTAACTGTGTCTTCAGGGCAAAGCAAGTTGTCACTGTTCAAAATCCTTTTCTTAAAATTATATTTTTAATTAAATTACAAAGTGGTGAGTTTTCAGTGGGGTTCATAGTTTGTCCTTAGCTTTATTTCACTCGCATACCTCCTTCTTCCCTCTTCTCCCTAGCCCTACCCCTGCTTGAATGCATAGTCTCCAGAACCCTTCCCTTTTCTCCCATATCTCATGTGTTCTAATATCTCCTCTTACTGTGTTTGTTTTTACTTGAGTTGAAAGCTTATTGGTTTCTATATAGTTTCTTCATGCTCACTTCATTTTAGTTAACTTCTTTTCTCCTATCCTTGTTCCCATCCTCACCACTCCAATACCTACTTGAACCTTTCTTTCTGTCCCCCAGAATTTACCTCTCTACTTTTATTTGACCTATATTCTAGTATCATCCTTCCCCCCACCCCTCCCCTCCCCAGTGGCCATCTTCTAGATTCCTGGCTTTCATTTGTGCTCCAGGTTAATTCACAGACAGCTGTGATGCTATTTAGAAAAATTCTGAGAATATTTACAAGGAAGGTAATTGAACTAGGTTCCACGATATAGGTCAATATACCCAAAATCACTTCTGTCTTTACATAATAGGATTGGGCAATGGAAATTTGAAATTCTAACATCACTTCTAGTAGTAGTAATTTATGACTTACAGATGAATCCCACAGAAAGCAAATAATATCTATAAGCTTCCAACTTTCTAAAGTTTTAAATAATACCAATAAAACACTCAACTGGCTTCTATGTATTTGTTGATAAACCATTTTTAAATATTGTACAGAAATTCAAAGAACTGGACTGGCCAGGACAAGTTTGAAAAAGAATATAGAGAAAGAACTTAGACTTCTGGCTTCATAGCCCACTATCGAGTTGGGGTAAGGAAGACATGTGGTAAAGACAGGCAAAATGACTGTTCAAAAACAATAAACACCCCAGGAAACTCACAAGGTGTAAAAACAATTTGATATCCATATGAAAAAAAGAATGTGAATTCTAATAGATCACAAGCGTCATATGTAAATACATCTGGAAATGGATCATAAGTATAAACGCAAAAAGCTAAAACTGTTTTTGCAAGAGAAACCTTTTTGTTTGCATTGGGTAAAACATTTCCATATAACATTGTATAGCTATTTTGAGTATTAAGTAAGAAAAAGAAAAGCTTTTAGCCAACACATATGGGATCCTTAGTAAATGCAATCTCTTGCTGTTGAATGTATACACTGCTTAAGGTTTATATATACGTTTAAACTTGAACCAAATAGTGGCCATAGGCAAGATTATCAGCTGTATTCTTATATGTCCAGTAAGTGCAGCTGGAAGAAGTTAAGTGACTTCAATTGTTCGGTATCACTAAAGAAGACAAAAGTGAATTTGGCTTTTAGAACTGGCATGCTCCACTTCCAAAAGCATCAACAAGGCCTCGTTTTCCTCATACAGCAACAGTCTAGGTGAGTAGCCATTGCTGGTATTGCAATCCACTCAAGTTCCAAGTTCAGACTCAGGGACACAGTGTGCACAAAGGCTGCAGCATGAAAGAGCGCCTCGCTCCTTCTTCTCACCCCCTCTTCTAGATCATATACAGACTTTCTCAGACATCTTACTATCTAGAACTAGGTTGTAATACCCGTGCCTTGGTTGCCACCTGTCTCTGCTTTTCCCCAGTTGGCAGAATCTCTGACACATACTTAACAAAACTGTAATTTGTTTTAGCAGAGAAAATGGAGGACAGGATCCATGATTGGCGTCTGTCAGAGCCACACAGTGACACATAGATTTAACTGCATTTTTTGGCTTTAATTCTAGTTCTTGTGCAGCTACATAAAAGCACTGTGAAACTGCTAGTATCGGGATACAAGCATGAACGTTGCATTCCCAGACCTCAAGAATTTATAGTTTACCAAGAAGACAACAGATGCAAGCAAGTAAAATCATATTTTAAGTTTACCATTCAACACATATAAACTATTAAGTTTAGTTACATATATGTACTTACATATATGTACACACACATACACTACACACCACACACACACAGGCATACAGCACACACCACACACACACCCACCATACCACACAAGCATTGGGTGCATGGGAGGAGTCTGACTGGAGTTGAAGGCAGGTGTGGAAGGGTGAGTAGCTATTTACCAGGTAGACTTCACCAACAGTACACAAGGGAGTACAGAGAGAGGGGAATTTTTAAAGGCAAGAGAATCAAGCAAGGATGTCATTTCCAGAGCTCAATATGACATTATTTATTGGAAGTTTAAAAAAATTCAGGAAGTGGAGCTGGAGAGCTGGCTCAGCAGTTAAGAGCATTGATTGCTTTTCCAGAGGTCCCAGGTTTGATTCCCAGCAACTACATGGTGGTTCACAACCTTCTATAACTCCATATGATCTGACAACCTCTTCTGGACTTGACCGGCACCAGTCCCACAAGTGGTACACAGACATACACGCAGACAAAACACTCATACACATTAGATACATACATTTTTTTCTTAATGTATGAAGATGTTTAATTGGATTGTTAGCAATTTAGAACACCAGTTTGTGAGGATACAACCAAGTTGTCACGGAGAACTGAGACCGCGTGTAGACCTGGAGCTGAGGAACAGCTTTGATCTTTGGCAAAATCTGCACGTCTTCAGTTTTCTGATGAACCTTGCGCTGCTCTGTAATCTTGTCTAAGCTCTTTCCCTCCTGCTTCCTGCGCTTGCGCAGCTGCTGCTTCTTGACGTAAGTGTCAGTCAGGTGCTTGGGGGAGTTTTAACCTTGTTGATATCAGCTTTTGTAGAGGTAGTGATGACAAACTTTTGGTGTGTTCTGCGCAGAGAAAGTCAATTGGAGGACAAGAGGTCCAGTCACACGTAGCAAGCCACTGCCCAACTGCTTCAGAAGAAAAACCACACTTGCCCCTGTGCGCCCAGTGAGGATGATCAGGTTGGTCCTAGGGGTGGTGCTAGAATGTCGCCTACTCACGTGCTGACGCAAGGGCTTTTGGTCATGACTTAGCAGCTTCTGTATGTCTTCGGTAGGATAATACCTCGGCATTTTTCGAAGCTTCGCCATCCGGGTACCACCGTTCTTGTTTCCACCATCCGTTTTTGAGACTGTAGCAAGGACTTAATCCCTTTTCTTCTTTTCAGCCTTGGATTTGGCAGCTGAGTATTTCCTTTTGTGCAAGGCCTTTCTGGAATACATAGCAGATCGGTTGTACCTGCCAATCTTCTAACCAGGTCAGGATTTTGGCTGCAATGGGGCTTCCCTTTCTTGAGCCTTTTAATCTCCAGGGCATCCTTTTTTGGCTGTGCGAGCGGCTGGGTAACCAGCGGCAGCAGCATCCCTGCCAGTCTTCCTGACTGCAGGTTTCTTTTCCTTTGTTTCAGGCTTTTCCGTTTTTTTGTTTGTTTTTGTTTGTTTTGTTTTGTTTTTTTCACCCGCCATCTTGCAAGATGGGAAAGAGAACCAAGACCCCACTTGTGGGAAGCCACATACGCCATTACAAGATGGCGCTGGCTACTGCTGGCCACCACCCATGAATATGGGTAAACAACCAATGTGCGCATGTGCAAAAGAGTTTTTTGCCGAGTCACTGCCTGGCCGAGGCATGTTAATGATGTACTGAAAGCATAACCAATCAGGTGTAGACATGCCTCTCCTAAGCCTATATAAGCAGCACCGGATCCGGGGCTCCGGGTCTTTCGAATCAGTAGTAAATGCTTTCCCAATAAACGTGTTGCAGAAGGATCCTGTTGTGGCGTCTTTCTTGCTGGCGAGTCAGGCGTCTACACCCACTTCTGGTCTATAGACAATCCCATACATAAATTTTAAAGGAGGTGCTAGAGAAATGGCTCAGTATTTAAGAGAACTTGCTGTTCTTCCAAAGGACCAGGGTTTGATTCCCAGTATCCAGGTCAGGAAGCTCAGAATTGTCTTTAACTCCAGCTCCAGAGTACTGACACCTTTAGCCTTCTTGAATATCTGCACTGAAGTGCACAAAACCACATGCTCTCTCTCTCTCTCTCTCTCTTTCTCTCTCTCTCTCTCTCTCTCTCTCTCTCTCACACACACACACACACACACACACTTTAAAATGAAAAATATAAATCTAACCTACAGGAAGTGCATGATGGGATGGGATAAAGATGAGGCTTTACAAAGGAGAGAAGGAACAAAAATGCAAACAAAACACCCCCTAATTACTCCCCACATGATAAACAAATGTCAAGGTGCATTTTGTGGAGATGAGTGGACAGATCGTAGTGATCTGCAGTTAGAAGGCGATTCTCCTCCTGAATTTGCATAAAGTAACCTTTTTGGAAAGCTAAGGTCACCACATCATTTCAAAATTAGATTAATTCAGATTCACCTTTAAGTCATCTGTGCTCAGTGGAAATTGTGATGCCCACCCCAAGATTTTGGTGTTTCTAAGCACTGTATTAGTTGACAGGGCTTACAAAACTAAAGATTTAAAAAGCCAGGTGCTTTAAAACAACAGAAATGCATTGTGATCTCACAGCTTCAGAGTCCAGAAATATGAACTCCAAATTAACAGAGTCAGACTCCCTCCGAAAGAATCCATCCTTGTATCCCAAAGTTCTGGAGACCGGGCGTCCTCCGGCGTGGGGGCCAGGGGGGGGCATACTTCCTGATTCACTCTTCCTCTTCATGTGGCCTCTTCCCTGCTCATAAGGACACTAGTCATTGGAACTAAGTCATTGAAACTAAGATTCACCCTAAATTCAAGAGGATGTCATCTGAAATCCTTAGTTATATTTACATCTTAACAGTAAATATAACGTACATATAGATCTTATTCTAAGGAAGACTAGGTTTGGCAGTTCTAGGTGAAATGAAATTTGGAGAACACTATTCTACCCACTCCAAGAGCTGGTAGAGGTGAGTGTTGGCTGAGCTTGGATTAATTGTCAGGTTTTAACCTCCTATCTCATTTTCCATGGATACTGTTTCTTTACTACCTTGCAGCCTGGATGCAAAACACAGTCCTTTTCCTTGATGTGGCCAAACTCTGCTCAGCAATGTAACTGTGAGAACAAGTGGCCTCATTGACATTTAGGAGCAAAAGATGTGATGCACATTTCATCACCACACACCTAAGCTGAGAACACCAGTAGCTGAGGTCACTCTGTCCCCGGAAAGTTCTCTTCTGTCTGCTTTCATCAATCCCTGGAGGCCAGATCTGCTCCTTTCTGGACCCTCTCCTTCTGCCTTTCTCCACTCCTGATTGGTTCTCTATAATGTGTCTTTGAATGGTTGTATCTGTTCTTTCAGACCCTACCCTCAAGAGGAGATCATCTTTTATGAATGTCAAAGAGTTAATGAAATAAAACGGTTTCCTGGAAAAGGAAAGGAGAGCATCTCTCAAAATATGAGCCGTCCCACACACCCGTAAGGCAAATAATGACACATGCCGTGAGTCTGGATGCTTTCATGTGGGGAATGTAAAGTCTTTCACTCTTTGAAGTGCTTGAATGAATGTTTTCACTTCAGATAAGTTTCCCTATGATATACTTGGGAGCCTCATTTAAGTAATTACAAAGTGAGCTAAGGCACAGATTAAGACAGATGTGTCTATTGCTACCTCATTAGTAGAAAACAAGCAGAAGTGTTGTGTCTTTGTATGCATAGATATAGACACACTTGTGGCAAGTATGTGTATGACTACATGTATACACATGTATTTAATTAGTATGTATAATATATACCATAAGTACATATATTGTGTCTATTAGGGTGCAACTATGCATTTCATGAGTGTATACAACTAGTGTATATGTATATAATTATCATATATGTTTACCATTAATAATACCTATTAGTATTTTGTCAAATACTATATGTCAAATATTTCGCTTAATCATCTGAACTGTGAAGTAGCTTTTGTTATTCCCTTAATTTCACAAATAAGAAAATTCCCTTAATTTCACAAAGAAGAAATTCATATATAGATGTGATATTAACCCCAAGGTTAAGTGGATAATAAACAATAAAATCTGTCCCAAGCAATATTCTTGCACTTAATCCAATAATTATTGCCACCTAAAAGCTTATTCTACAATGGTAATAGTGACATTATCTGAGGGACAATATGTTGATTCAAATACATTTTTTTGTGGATGTTAATTCTTTTACAATGATCACACTCTGTATTTATAGCAGAAAGCCAATCCATTTCTCCCACTAGTAAATATTATAAAGAGACAGCAATGCCAGTTTCATAGCTAGCAAACATGTGGTACTGATATAAAAAAATCAGCATTAAGCTAGAATAATATAGTACTATTGCCTAGTAGTTTCTGCAGTGCTTTATAAGATATAAATCATGGCTTCCTGCCATCTTTAATCCTCATGTAAGTCTGTGGGCTAGGAAGGGTAACTAAGGTGGAAGCATTTCTCTCACTCTCCTCTTTCATTTGTCAAATGAAAATCAAAGATTAAGTTGACTGTAAAGTCATGAAAAGACTAGCTAGTCTTCATGCATTTTTCGGATTGGGGACACATCTGAAATGTTGGAAGAGTTCTATTCCAACCCCTACCATATAAATCATCACCCAATAGATGCTGAGCAAAAGCTGAATGAATGAATGGGTGAATGATTGAATGAATGAATGAATGAATGAATGAATGGATATCAGTGTCTCATCCTTTCGGATATATTCTACTTTTGACCTATATCCTGAGATACCATCATACTGTACTATCCAGTCAGGCCTTTAGAAATCTATCTTCTTAGTTACCACACTTAGAGAGGTAGCATGCCAAAGTGGAGAACCTTCAGAGAACCATTTTAACATTTGCATACATGTGTTAAAATACACGTGTAAATAGTATGTTTGGTAGATTTAGTATATGCACCATGTTATACAACCTTCACCACTATCTAATTCCATCATACTACATCATCCCACAGAGGAGACTCATCAACCCGTGGCAGCAAAGGCTTGCTGTGTCTATTGCTTTGCCTCTTCTGGGTAATTTATATAAAGAGACCCACAGAATATGTGGCTTCTTTCACATAGTAGAATGCTTTCGAGACGCATCCTTGTTGTGACCAGCAACACTTCAGTTTCAATTCCATTGTATGGATAAACTTTGTCATATATTTAAGGACAGAAAGTCTGACCTGGTAGGAGCTGAGGTTGGCTTGTGTAAAGTAACCTAAAGCCTGGCTTGCCTTGTACCTCCATCCTTGAGAACCGTGTTTGGGGAGGAGACTACACAGGCGTTGTTTCCAGCTGTAGGGACAAGATGAAGCCAATGGAGAGGGCAAAAGAGAGACTCTCGACTAAGCAAACATGAACCGTCCCCAGGAGCAGATAAATAGGAAGGCACCACCCAGGGCAACCAGGGAGTCAGTCCTTCACGAAGAGAAAGGCATGTTTTTCTCTAGATGGGGTTGGTAGACATTCACTACCTAAAAGCTAGGCAGAATCTCAAAACCACTTAAATCCCATGGACAGAAAAATAGTCCCAGAGCATTTATGAAGATCTAAAACTGACCATGTAGGAAGCTTTATTACATAGCACAGACCTATGTCAGCTGGTTACCGTGTTAGAAAGGCCAGGTGGTACTTGCGAAAGAAAAATAATTAGGATGAAGCGGCAGTTGATGGCGCTGACTATAATTTGTAGTACAAAGAAAAGGCTTGATTTATCTTCTCAACTTTATTTGGGTAAGCAGTAATTATATTTATGTTAAAAAAAATGAGACTCCTAATTGCAAGATAATGTCAGCTCTTTAAAGAGTATTTTGAGCCCCTTCTCTTTCTTCCACAATAGGAAAAAAAAAAGGTATGGTTAAAATTCTTTTAATTTCAAGTTCAAAAGTAGCATAAATTACCCAGGAGGAAAACTATCTAGACAGGTTCTGAATATTGTAAACTCTCAAATCATAAGACTGAGAGCCCCAAGAAAAGCCCCTACCAGTGCTTCCAGCCGGGGTCCAGTCCTAGTGGGTAAATGCTCAAACAGACACAATACACACAGACCAGTGAGTGAATCAGACGGATTTTCAGAGAAAAAGATTCCATTTCTGTGTTTCCCCAGGAGCCAGCTAACACACATTCCATTTGGCCCTGACACACAGAAATTTGAATTTTAGGGTCTGGAAAGGGAACTTTATGTCTTCAGACATAGCAGAGGGAATATGGTGTGTATTTTACAGAAATCATGAAAAGTCTCTCTCTTCTACCTTTTAATGAGCCATCAAAGAGGCTATTATGTGAACAAAATAGCACAGTACCATGTCACATTCCAGATCCATCAATTTATCAAACCCAAGAGGAACCTTCACACCCCATGAACTGCTGATCAACCCTGGACCAAGAAAATAAGCTTAGAAATGGAGAATATTCAAGAAAAACACACATTTAAAATAAGCACTCCAAGTCTTTTTTTTTTCTTCACACATTTGTACTTTTATTTACTTATATTTTGAAAAGTTAGTAACAAGTATCAGCATGACTTTGGGGTCCTCAGGGAACTTTGTCTTCATGGACTCATTCCTTTATTGAGAAATATTAAGAATGATATTTTATGGCTTAGTGTAGCACTCAATCTAAGCGAGACTGAATGTTACCCATTTATTATTATTAAATTCAGTTACTTCTTCTGACTTCAAAAGAAAGGTTTCCAGGGACCTTGAACTTTTGTGAATCAGAAATTTATGTCTACAGAATCTAATAGGCACGTGAGCCCCAAATCTGTTAACCAACAAATACTTAGCCCATGTGGTGACCAGAGAGGCAGAAAAGGCCCTGGAAGACAGGATGAAATGGCAGATGGGACTTGAAAAGTGGTTATGATGACGAAACTTTAGCTCAGATGTCTAAGAAGCAGAAGCCAGTGAAAGGTGGTAGGGACAGAGCACCTGAGAGGACAGGGCAAAGACAGCCCTGGGGAGTGTTTAATTTGTTGCGGGTACGTCCAAGTTAAAGCCCAGGGGCCTGAGTTACAATGTCAGGAAACATGGTTAAGAAAGAAAGTGTTCACAAAAGACACAAAGAACAAGAATGAAGTCACTGACGTTGCACAGTATCATGCAATGTCTAATCTTATAATTCCTAAAAGATTTTATGTCACATTAGTATGATTTCCTCTGGTGTTGGCCTTTAATATTTCATTTAAAATGTTCTCTTTTTATTTCTTGCCCCCACAAAAAAAAAAAAAGCAGCGAGAGACAGACTCATAAGTATAATTAAAATGCAACTTCAGTGGAGCTGTGAGCACATCTCCATCTTGTTCTTAACAGCCATCTTACATTCTTAAAACAGTGAAAGTATAATTTAAAAGGAGATTGGCTGACACTCACGTTACGGACTTTTAAATTGCTACTGCATGGTCTGAATACCCTTGCCAGGCACTGTAGTCTGGACAGTTAGTTCCCTAGTAACTGATCCCAAAGGACATAACCCTTCAAGTATCAGCATTTTAAACTTATTTTTGGTTTGATGTTGAAGTCACATACTCCTTCTCCCAGAACTGCAAAACTGGCACCAATCAGTGGTAGCTTGTAGCACTTTGAAATAACCTCCTGAATATTTTTAATGTTTCCTCTGTGAAAATGCTGTTAAAAAAAGGTGGGGGAGGCATTTTGTAGAAAATTCAGCCTCTGAAGATGTTCATAGATGTTCAGTAATGTGATGATTCCTTAGGGACTAATTACCTGAGACCCTCTTCTGGGGAAGACAAGGTCTGCCCTGAGATACGGCCCAGAGTCTGCAGGAAACCAGGAAGACTGCACCTTGCTGTAGTATGCATTACTGCTCAGATATGCCTGGAACATAACAGGAATAGACATAGCCATGGGAGGGGCAGGACGAAGGACAAGAAGCAAGTGACCGAAGGTGGTTTACCAGAGAAGATAAACCTTACACAGACTGCCAATTATCTATCTAATATCCACTTCCATCCATATCAACAGATCCCTTTTTGTCCTCTGTGTGATGGTTAACTTTAATGGTCAGCCTGACACGTTGTAGACTCTCCTGGGAAGGGAGTCTCAATGAGAGGTTGTCTAGATTAGACTGTCCTGGGGAGAATTGTCTTGACTTCATGAACTGTTGTGGGAGAACCCATCTTGACTTTACAGAGGCAGAGGATCGAGGACTATGTAAGCATAGAGAACAGTTGCCGTACACTAGTGAGCACGTGGGCATTCATTCCTTGCTCCTTGTTCTTCTCTGTGGATATAACATCACTAACTGCTTCAAGTTCCAGCCGCCTGTCTTCTCCAAATGGGCTACAACCTTGAATTGTGAGCCACATAAACCCTTTCCCTCTGAAGTGGCTTTTGTTAGACCATTCATTCCCAGCAGCAGGAAATGAAATCAAAACAGTATGTAATAAACTCCCTCGACAGATGACATTTTTCACATGCCCTAATAACAGGTGACTGTGTTGTGGCCACCGATGTAAAATGGGATATTGTGATGACTTGGCCAGGACCGTTTCTCCTTAAAACAAATAACATTACACATAGATCTTGCGCGATTTCCTTTCTCTCGTTTTGTTTCTTAGTAGCCATTTTGGACCATTAGGTGACCCTAGGGTAGGGACTAAGGATGACAGACCAGGGGGCATATAAGAGATATAAGCTAGCTGGGCATGGTGGCGCAAGCCTTTAATCCCAGCACTTGGGAGGCAGAGGCAGGTGGATTTCTGAGTTCGAGGCCAGCCTGGTCTACAGAGTGAGTTCCAGGACAGCCAGGGCTATACAGAGAAACCCTGTCTCAAAAAAAAAAAAAGGAGATATAAGCTATCAAAGCTCATGGTGTTCTCCATACAACTATGGACCATAAGCCCATCTACCCAAGTGATCATTGTGCTCTTCCTGAATCCTAACCTGCTTGCACCCATTGAACTAAGTCTTAAAGGCTCAGGTTACACTGTCTGTATAAACAAGGGACAGGAAAGAGAAGTTTTGCCTTTGAAGATACAAGGAGCACTCAGGACTTGCAGGCAGTTCTGTTGGACAGGTTTGGGCAGGATGGCTGCTGTCTTTCAGACCAGCTGTCATGAACATGTGGCCACAGGCAATGTTCCTTCCTTAGTGGCTCTAGAAGACAGGTGAGAGTGTGGGCCTAAACACTGCACAGTGGCATGAAGAAGGAAGATGGAGACCAGGCAGACACCAGGTTGCATGGGTGTTCAAGGGTGTGTGCTCTGGGTCAGTCCACAATGTCTATTTTCCCTGTGAAGGAAGAACAGGGTCCTGGAAGAGACGGGGTTTTGGGTCACAGTTGCTACTTATTCATACCTTTGTGTCTTTGTGTATCCAGTTTTACCTAAACTGGAATGATTTCCTGGCTCCTTCCTGCTCATTTCCATCAGGCCCAGAATTTTTGTTAGTCCCTCATGTTGTCTCTCTGTTGAAAACCACAAAGCTACCTTGGTCTGGGTGTTTCACCTTCCTTGAGGTCTTTTGTCCTGTGATGCCTGGTCACTATGTACTGCTTTGCTCTGCATTGGGATGTATCTATTCCAGACCACAATTGTGCCTTCAGTTAAGGTGATTAAAAGAAAGAAAGAAAGAAAGAAAGAAAGAAAGAAAGAAAGAAAGAAAAGAAACAGAAAAAAAAAGGAAAAATAGAAGAGTTCTAAACTTCCCTGCACCCACGATCTCAGTGAGTCTCTCTACACGGTAAGTTCTTCTGCTGCACAGTGAGGGAAATCACCATCGTGAGTTGTTAGAGTTTCAGGGCATCCATGTGAAGTGCCTGGCACTGCTGCTGCTGCATGGAAGACATTAACCAGAGGTGGTGTCGGGCATCTTTTTCTACAGAGCACAGTAGGCATTTCATGATTGCTCTTAACTGAGGTAAGCCCCTGCATCTCATATACGGTCTTCCTTGAAAAGGATCCCTTGGAAACTTCTCACCACAACTCCTTTGCCATGCCAATGGCCATCTCACCTCTGAAACATGGAGAAACCACATGGCTTATCCTGGTGTGAGCTTAAGGATTCTGAGGTTTCAGATGCAGAAGGAACGGTCCATGAGGACAGGGATCAGGTCCAAGCATGAGTTCACAGTAGTGAGGAGCACACAAAACATTCATGCAGTCTTGGGTGTTAACATTCATGCAGCCTTGGGTGTTAACATTCATGCAGCCTTAGGTGATGAATGAAAGAATTAAATGGACTTGTAACTGGCTGAATGAGAGGGGTCTTCTGTTTTGGCAATAGCAGCTCTTCCCCTTAACTTACTGTTGAGTGACTCAACTATCTTATCCAATCAAAAACAGCATTTTCATATTCTTAAATTTTGTTTGTTTGTTTGTTTGTTGTTTTCACATTCTTCCCTCTTGACTTACGCAACTTGACTCCCACCTCTTCCCACTGAGTCTCGACGGGACAGGCAGTAAAAAGCAAAGGAAGATCTTTAAAGAAAAGAGACCCTTGAAGGCTCTTTGCAGAGCCTCTGAGCAAGCCCAGCATGCACACTGCACTCCTACCTGAGCCTAGGCAGCCACTGGCCTCACAAAAGCAGAGTCTGTATTCTTGCTCCACAAAGCACCTGATTCACGAGACAGCTTTGCAGGAATTTAATTAGTGAAGGAATGTGCAAGGCTTAAGCGCTTCAGATATCATTAACCACTGGGGAGGGGGGAGGGAGGAGAAGAAAGCTGAACAGATGTTTGGTTCAGCCTCGTTCCCTTGAAGCATGTCGGTGCCCACATCTTTTTCTGTTTGGGTAGCTCTTAGGTAAATCTCATTCATGCTCATTCATTCTTTCAGGATCCTGGTTTACTATGCATCCAGTTTAATGCACAGAGAAAGGCATTTTCTGCCTTATTCGGGGCAGGGGGAGAGAAGAGCCTGTTGTTTAAAAAAAACATGATTATTTCAATGTTACCATATTAAAATCGTTATCTTGACACAGGGACTGGTGATCCATGAGTTGAAAGATGTGGATCTTCAATTTCAGGAAGTTAACTTGTGGCCTGCCTGCGAAGGAAACTGAATGTTTGGGTTTTAATAGTTGTAAGTGTTTGCCCCTTATTTACTTAGAGCATGAGTTTGTGCTTGGAACATGTTCTGCGAGAATATTGTTAGCCTAAGCAGACAGTTATCTGAGCAGCTTCCAGTCCCAGGCTGGCAGTGAGAGCCCCTGCTGCTCTCAGAAGCTAGACACCAACTGGTTGAGAGGGGCAGACAGTGTTTGCTTCTCCTTTACCCATTCTAAGATGGCAGATTTACAAACAAAACTACACAGAGATTCAAGTTGTCACAGAAACAGAAGCCAAGAATCTCCATCTGTCTACCTACTCCTGTGTAGAGCCTATTTGTGAGTGCCTGCCCGCTCCAAGACCATTCTAACGGTAACATCTTGGGTTACTCAATTTGGTAATTAGAAAAGGAAGGAGAAAGAGGCATACCAATTAGCCTTGTTGAAACTCCATGTATAACCTCCAAACTACTTTTGATTGTTCCAAAAGCAAGTTCCTAGAACTCTTTTCTTCTCTTCCTCTTCCTTCTCCTCCTCCTCTTCCTCCTCTTCTTCCTCCCCCTTCTCCTACTCCAGGTAGAAGTGTGAGCATTGTGGTGCTCTGCAGCTAATTGCTGCCAATCCTAAATCACACCCCTAATCTTCAACACTCTTGATGAACACAGAAATCAACAAAACAACCGTCCTCACCCCATCTCCTTCATTTCTGGACCTCGCTACTCCAAAACCCTTACAAATTAACACTGAGCTGCCTCCTGCTATCCTCGGGGCCATTTAGTGCTTTTTAATACATTTAACCATCTTGATAGATAATAGTGAGTTGTTATATAGTGTAATTGATCCTAAGAATAGAATGAAGGTATTTTTAAATCTTTGAATATAACATAAAATGTTTTAGATGAGTGGTTCGCAACCTGTAGGTCATGACTCCTTTGGCAAACCTCTACCTCCAAAAAAAATATTTACATTACAATTCATAACAGCAGCAAAATTACAGTTGTGAAGTAGCAATGAAGACAATTTTATGGTTGGGGGAGGGGTCACCACAGCATAGGAACCGTATTAAGTGGTCTCTACATTAGGAAGGTTGAGAACCACTGTTCTGGATGGTTGTGTTTTGTCTACAGCCCTTTAGGTCCACCCTCAAGCACTGAATAGCTGTAGTCCACTCTTTTTTTTTTTTTTTTTTTTTTTTACTGGGCATAGTAATATGTCTTTTTTTTTCCTTTTTTTTATTAGGTATTTTCTTCATTTACATTTCCAATGCTATCCCAAAAGTCCCCCATGCCCTCCCCACCACTCTCTTCCCTCCTCCCACTTCTTGGCCCTGGTGTTCCCCTGTACTTAGGCATATAAAGTTTGCAAGACCAATGGGCCTCTCTTACCACTGATGGCTGACTAGGCCATCTTCTGCTACATATGCAGCTAGAGATACGAGCTCCGGGGAGTACTGGTTAGTTCATATTGTTGTTCCACCTATAGGGTTGCAGACCCCTTTAGCTCCTTGGGTACTTTCTCTAGCTCCTCCATTGGGGGCCCTGTGTTCCATCCAATAGCTGGCTGTGAGCATCCACTTCTGTGTTTGTTAGGCCCAAGAATAGCCTCACAAGAGACTTTTTCTTCAACTACCAGTTCCTCCTTAAATGCTTACTCCGTAAGCCACAGTCCCCACATTCACAGCTAAGTTCACAAGCAGAACTCCAAAAGGAGCTAAAACAGCTCTGAGCTACCTCCTTAGGGGACATCATACCTAGTTGTAGGAAACAGGGTCTCTGTACAGTCATGCTGGTCATACAATGATAAGACTACCCAGGTAAGAAGGTCAGTGAATTTTGACCAGCTTGAAAAACATTTCTGACCACAGGGGATCTTCGCTCAGGTCTCCTAAGGACACATTTCCATGTTAGCAGTTAGCCAGCTGGGACCCACGCACCACTTATGAGTCAAAATTTGTAGGAAATTATGTGTCATATTTTTGTGCTAATTTTTTTTTAATCTTTAAATTTTTCTCTTTTTTTCCTTTGAGTTCAAGATCGTGGAAACAACAGTGGACAACTCTCAGAACTTCTAGGCAGGTCTCTGCAGTGGTTCAGGCAGTCTTGGTTTTATTTTTTCCACACAGCAAATGGTGGTAGGTCAACACCTTACCCCCTGCTTTCAACAAGCCCTGAAAAAAATGCACCTAGTAAGGATCTCCGAGCAATCTGCTGAGACAGTCAACTGGAAGACAGAGAAACAACTTCAAATACATTACAGCTGAAGTCAACAGTCAGGTTATTAAAAATAAAACAAAACAAAAGCTTTGAACAGTATGGCTCACAATGTTTTAAGAGATGGAAGTCATGCCCGGCACTGCTAAGGTGACACCAGACGTCTCATGGGCCTAGGCCAGAGCCTACTGCTGTTATTTTGCCAAAGGAACTTGGCAACAAAGTAATTCCTAGTAGCATGCCTCCATGCCCATGGATCAGAGCGTTGCTCAACACTCAACAGAGAAGTTTTCTTCTTGCGGTAGGGGATGACTGACACAGAGACCTACACCTGGACAGTGTGCCCAGTCTGAAAAGGAATGTCTTCATCCAACCTCTTCCCTCAGAATTCAGGGATCCACACAGAAGAGGAGGGAAAAAGATTCTAAAAGCCAGAGGGGATGGATGACTTTAAGGAAGCAGCTTCTTCAAGACACAGAAGGACAGATGCACATATGAACTCACAGAGACTGTGGCAGCGCACACAGGGCCTGCACAGGTTCAAGTCAGACAATCTCAGCACTGAGAGGCCAAGTGGACATGGGCTCCTGTCCCTAACCAGGAAGCTATCTGCTATTGACACCTACTGGGAAAGAGAAAATCAGTTCTCACTGAGACTATTGCTGGATATGTCAACCTACACTACAGAGTATTTTTCAGTTTGGTTTGGGTTTTGTTTTTTTTTTTTTAAGGGTGTTTTGCTTTGTTTTATTATTCTGAGAAAGACAACATAGGTTGGATGGGTAGGGAAGTGAAGAAGACCTGGTATAAGACAGGTATTGTGATTAAAATATATGTTATGAAAAGATTTAAATAACATTTTTTATAAAAATATGTATTAAAAAGAAAATACTCAAGTCAAAATATCTCTCAGTTAATGTTTTATGTCAATATTTCCTGGACAACTGAGAAAGAATCAGGAGTAATATTCTTTCCTGAACAAAGTTTTAAATATCAACAAATCACAGATTTTGCTTGCTTTTATTCATGTCTTAAAACATTTAGCACAAATCTGTCTTTTTTTTCCATGAATTCCTCTATTTTTGAGGATGTTTCAAACTCTGACTTTTTTAAAAGCCATGTTTCTTTTTCAAACGGAGCCACCCTACTAGCAGGGGGCTGTTTTCTTCCAAAGCACAAATCCTCAGGGGCCATGTCTGATTCCTTCAATTATCACTCTAAGTGCTATCAGTTACTGCTTTGGACTGTTAACTGTAGGGAAAGTCCTGTGTCTGTGTATAATATGCAAAGGAAATTTCCAATTTACTCTGCTGGAATAGGTGGAATCAGGTTTAGAGCACAGTAAGACAACCACAATGAAGTAACTCTAGGGAAAGCCCTACAAAGCAGGACTAGATATTCTGTCTGGCTCATCCTCTTGATCAGTGCAGAGCAGGCCAATGGCTCTCTTATGCCAGAGCTGAATCTATATTTCCTGTGCTTGTTGAATATCAGGAAATATATATACACATACATATATACATACACATATACACACACACACACATATGGTGGGTGGGTGGGTCTATCTCTCTGAGAAGACTTGAATGTTTACTTCATTGTTTACTGATTTCCAATATGATTTAAAAGCAAAAACAAAATTCTAAACTCTTTGAAGGAAATCATTCTGTTTTGTAATTATAGGGATTTTGTGGTGGGGTTTTCTGGGGATTCTTTGGAACTTTCTATTCAACTTACTATGCTTTAATGCTGTCACCCGTAAATGAGGAACTGGATTCTTTAAAGTTCATTGCTCCCCTAAATATGAGCTATAGAATGTATAGGAGAACATGGATGTTTCCCTCTAGCCTTTCTAGGCACGGCCATACAAAATTTGTACAGTATCACCTGGCTACATGAGGTTTACCTTCTCCTTTATAACTGTTGGGCTGCCACAGGCCAGGGTCATTCTCTGATTCAGGAAAGTAGCCCCAGTCTTCAAAGGGCCATGGCCTGGCTAATCTTTTTGGAAGTTGTTCCCCTTGACACATGGGACTGTCCAGGTGGACAGTGACGAGCTACAAAGTCACCTAGAATCCTATAAGCCCCACTCTATAGTCCCTCCCCATCAAGACACCTCCAGTTCTCTACCTTCAACCTGGGTTGTGCAGGGAAACTCAACTAGATATGCTCAGGACTTTTCTAGTTCTTATCCATGAAGACTTCTTAGACCATAGCCAGGGAGTTCTGGTTCTAGGACAGCCATTTAGTGGGCAAGTCACAGTCATTGGACTTTCAAGATATTTTGAGAAAATTCTTCTAAAGAACAGGCCAGCCAAATGGTGCTGACCTGCTGTTGACTTGGGCTTCCTTTACTCTGTCCAGCCCTTTTGATGTGAGCAGCCATAACAAAATTACCCAGCCGACTCCACAGACTCCATGGCAGCTACTGGATAGACTTCAATAGGTGGCTGCTTCTATAGCTTGGGCTCTTCAGGGCCTGTATTGACATAAGATCTACTCAAAGTCACAGGACTGCTTTTCTCATTAAGTCCATGGACCCTTTGTGCTCCTCCCTTCTGGTGACGGTATAACATGGATACAGAGACCCTACCCTGGAAACACACCTACTATAGTGTGAAGAGAAGCTGTGGCCTATATCTGTGTAGAAAGACTACAAAAGGAAAACATTAGTGACCAGAACAGGAGTTATTTTTTGTTTTTTTGTTTGTTTGTTTTTTAATTTTTATTTATTTTTATTTTTATTTATTTATTTATTTATTTTTGCTCACCGTAGGAAAGACTTGTGGGATTTACTCATTGTAGATTAAACACAGTAACAACTTTTGACCGAGCCACAAAGGTATTTGTAGGACACAGGTTATATCATGAGCACTGCTGTCACTGGTACTAAGTTATTGGTAATCAGGAACTGCAGAGGCCAGAAGATACATATTGTTTTAATATAAAAGGTTGCAAGAAGCCATGGCATTGTGGGTAATGACAGAATTTCTCTCTTTTATTTGTAGGGATAGATTTTTTAAATTAGCATTGACCTGAGCACTTGACCTTAGAGAGCACATTGAGAAGGCTCCTAGACTTGGTCAGGAACACAGAGCAGACACTG
Organism: Mus caroli; assembly: GCF_978045245.1. NCBI lineage: Eukaryota > Metazoa > Chordata > Mammalia > Rodentia > Muridae > Mus > Mus caroli. Next base: position 54,423,985 of record NW_028227256.1, read on the forward strand.
CAAAGAACGTCATGAGCAAGATGGGTCTGTGGGGAGCTATGTGAGTGTCTCTTCTACACAATATTCAAACTCTTTGTCACTAGGGCCCTGTACATGAACCTAGCTGTTTTAGAGTATGTTTTTACAATCAACGTGTATAGATAAAGTTTCCACAATTTTTTTTTTCTAACCTGGGTCCTGCTTAGGCCAGGACTACTTCTGCATTTGCAATGATGCTGGGGCATATTTTTGTAGTTTTAACTCCCCCCCCCAAGTTTACTTAATAGAGTGATTATTTCAGCTCTTCCCAGAGCTGCTGAAAAACCTTCTAGCATGGCAGCTTCTCTATTCTCTTTCTTTTTTCCTGTCTTCAGACCTGGACCTGCTCCTGCTGTCTTAGCTTGAAGCTTGTGTCTCATTATATACACTTGATTTGGGCTTTGGAAATGTAAAATTTATTAGAGAATTCATTTAACAAAAATATTTGCTCAGTTCTTGCTGTGTGCTAGGAAATGTGATTGACATAAAGCTCACAGAGATAAATAAGATATGTTCTGCATCATCTGGGAGCAGTTTAGTGGGGATGCATATCAACAAGCAGACTGATGCGGTAGGAAGTGGGAACTATCAACAGACACGCACAGAGCATGCGCTGAGTGCACAGAGGACACTGGTGATTTCTACACCAAGTAATCCTAGTCCTTAAACAAACATGTTTAAAATAATCTGTGAGGGATGAGGAGAGTTCACCATGATATGGGGAAAGGGGAAAGGGCAGTCAGACCATAGAGCCATGGGAGAGCAGATGGAACAGACACTGAACTTAGCAACTGGAAGTTGGTTCTGAGCACCTGATGTAGGGAGCAGCTCAAGATGGGACGATGCTAAAGGTGGGAGGGAGCAACACTGCAGTGTGGTGGCAAGGAGTCTGGGTTTTAGACCATGGGCAATGGGAGCCAGTGATGGTACTAAATTACAGGACATGTAGTCATATTTTTTAGAGATATAGGCCTGAACCTGGTTCAGATTATGATTTAGGGAGAGACTGAGGCAGGGCAAGTGAGCAGGATGCCATGGCCATCGGTTCATGGGATGGAAAGTCTAAGGTTGCAGTCTTGTGGTAGGAAAGGCCAGGCTGAGAGAAAGACAGCTGGGAAGCCACATGAACACAGTTCAGTCCTGCTCATGACCATAGTCAGTGCTAAGAGATGTCTTGCCTGTTAGAAATGTTTGTTTGTTTGTTTGTTTGTTTTTCTGGAAGAAAATCCAGCAAGGAGAGAGGGCTTTCCTCCCCTGTGAGTCCTCTTAAAATCAAAGTCTGCTGGTACTGACTGCTAAGAGATGCACACTGTCAGGGCTGGCATTTCTCCTCCAGACCTTATGTAAAGGTTCAAGGCAGGAAGAGGGATGAGCAAGCACAAGAAGGACCTCTGTCACTGTTTTTCTCCATCCCAACTGTCTTCTATCCTTGACCAATCAATGCAAGCGGGCAGAAACCACTGTGTCTGTCAGTCACCAGAGCTCACCTGGAGGAGGTCCCCAGCCCCAAGGATGCAGGCCCAGATCAAACTTACTCTGGCTGCATTGATGCTTTATTGCTTCTGCCTAGGCCTATGGAGTTGGCTCAGGTACCTAAGCATTGCTGAATCAACTGTGGAACCAGTGCCCATAGTACAGGTGATTAGCAAATCTAGTTAGGCCATCCCTTCTCCTAAAAACAGAAAAATTAAGAACAGTAGGACATATGTCATGGACCTGTGTGGGATGGACCTCAAGGTCAGTTTAAGGATCAGAAGCTGTAAGTGATAGGCTGGCAGCCTCCTCTGAGACTTTCATTAAGAGGACAAAATGACTGATAACAATAGCCAATAGTTGTTCATTAGTTTTCATGTGCCATGTGTCAGAAACACACTGCATGGATCACATTTATCTTTGGCTGATGTTTGATGATCAATATTATCACCCTGGTTCAAATAAGAGAAATCGAGGCTGGGATTGTTGTTTACCAAAGCCAATCCATCTAGCAAGTGCCAAGCCAGGAGCTAAGCTGAATCAGATCAACCTTCTATCTACTGATTGATAGTCACTTTGATTTTACTAGGTAAAGTCTTGACCCAGAAGAACCAAAGCTGTAAAGTCCATCTTGGGAAGCAGACCAGGATCCTTCCTGGTGATTTCTCCCACTTCCTGCACTCATGACTCCTTGGCTGTGTGTGGGGAGCTTCCCTGACTCATGGAGCTGAGTACCACAACCCCATCCTGACTTCTGCTCATTGTCTAGGTGCTAAGTGCTGTTGTGCCCAAGGCGTGAAAGGTTGAACAATTCTCTCAACTTCACTGTCAGCTCTCAGAGAATTATTCTGTATGTTCCTCTCCTAAAGTCATAGCTAGCATCAAGGCCCACTCTGCCTACTCCTCTACAACACTTTTATGTTGCTTAAAACTGGTGGAAATACCATAAATAATAAAACCCAGAAGCCTGCAGTAATCGATGATCTTCTCCAGAGAACACTTCCAAAAGGGGGACAGACAGCTCCACACACCCAGGCAGAAGCAATAGGATATCCACATAGCCAGAGTACATTAATTCTTGCTTTCCTTTCATGCGTCCTGGGTACCTGGGTGGAGTGCCCAGTAGGGTCAAAGGCTGATCATCTTGAGGTCTAAGAGGCCTCTGACTGGGAAGATGCAAGGAAGGACAAAGAAGCCTGTCCTTCTTATCAGCTGCCTCTCTGCGTGTTGGCTGGGTCAGTGGAGTTTTCTCAGGAACTCTGGCATTATCTGGATCAACCACTGAATAGCTGTCCTTAAAGAAAAGACACTTACTTCTCTCAGGACTGATTCCATTATGGCTCTTTGGAGGTGGGCATATGATTTAGTGGTCTCATAAATTCCACTCCAGCCCCTGGGTTCCACAATTCTGTTTCCTCTGTTAGTGCATGAAAAGCAACTGTAGCAAGCCTCGTTGCCTTCTTTATACTTTTCTTCTCCACTGTCATCCGCCTCGGCTTTAGCGTGTGCCGGTTGCCATAGAAACAGTGATGTCCTTGCTGTGGACAGAACTTAATCACAGCCAAAAGGGTGAAATAAAGTACATTTTTATCTTGGATTGAAATTTGTATCATGATTCATGAAATGGGAGAAGGAAAGTAGACATAGAAAAGGAGGAGGATAAGAAGGCTGGGGGGAGGAGAAGGGAGAAGACAGAGACTGAAAATGTAGTCAGTGTGTAGGCCTGAAGAAACTGTTGGTGCAGGGCTGTGGGTTGATGGAAACAGCTCCCTTACTGTGAGCCAGCCTGGTCCGCTCCAGATCTCTGGAGGCTCTGTAAAGCCAGAGAAGCAGCTGGCCCTCCAGGCTACAGGCAGCCTGGGATATTCGAGATGCTTGCCCCAGGGTCTCTCCCTAACCCTCATCTAAAACTTTGCAATTAGAGGTAAATCCCCTAGGAACAGGTTTTCCATCATCACAGGGTTCTGACTAAACTCACTAGCACTTTCAGCTTGGTTTTTAAAGGATATTATGCTCAGATCTCCCTTCAACTATTGGCACTTAGGTGAGGACCAGGCACACTGGCACTTAGGGAATGTGTAATTAAGTGATAGGTTTCTAAGACATTCCCTTGTCTTCCGGTTTCCTGTTGTGCTGACCTGTCATGGGGTCCTCTGAGCAATTGCCTGGTTCATCCACCTTGGTTGCAGTTGACCCAGGTTGACAGGGTTTGAAGATTGGATGGTTTTGGTTCTACTTAAAAAAACAAACAAACAAACAAACATACACTTAAAACATTATGTAGAAGTTTCTGAGGGGGAGCTCCTGGAAACAAAGACATCATTAGCTTCCTGGTCATTTGCCACTGCTTCTCCTATGCAAGTTAATATTTGAAACAACATTAAGAGGTACACAATTATTCCCATTTATAACTAAGAAAGCTCAAGTTCTATGATAATCAAATTTTGTATTTTTTTTTTTAAGAATAAAGACATATTCAACCAATGAGCTTAACTGTGATTCCTTGGGATTAATCATAAGGAGTACACTGGAGTGAGGTATGGCCATAGCTGCCTTTCTGTTTTGTTTGGCTCTGCTTTTCATCAACATGAAGAATCAATCCCACTTTTCCAAACTGTGACTTTCCCTTCCCTTCCAAATCCAAGCCAGCCGACAGAATTGGATTTCAGCTGTGGCTGGAGTGCTGGAGATGGTATCTTCTATTCCTCTTGCAAATAATTGATTGGCTTCCTGTGATGCATTGCATGCTCTCAGCACTGGACAGGGATGTGAACCAAAGCTGTCAATTGGATAGCTGGTTAATAGCCACAGTCAATGTGTATCACCGATTCAGGGATGGAAATTGCCGCAGCTTGCAAAGCAGCTGGATGGACTACTTTATGGAGTCCTTCTGGTGTCATGAATACCCTCAGGAAGACAAGGGAACTAAACTTCTTATTTTCTTTTCCTTAGTAGGGAAATGTGATTCAATATTTTATTTGCTGTTAGCCAATTAGAATAGATACACGAACACAGAGCCTCACATGCAGTATCCCTACATGCATATTCCAGTGGCTGATGTCTTCAGAATGGTGAAAACTCATATACAAGACAGAGAATCAGGATTCCCTAGAAAAGCATGTGGGGCACACTAGTGAAGAAGCATGCCTTTCAGGAGACTGATGACTACCTATGGGACACTGAATCTGCACACAAATCTCTCCTTCTGGATTTTGTGCACAGTGTAATCTTGTCAATCGAATGACAACAGCACATTTATGAGAAGATGGCCAGGTGCCAAGCATTGGGTTAAGTTCACGTAGACCCATGCTCTAATTTAATCTGTTATCTATTTGTCCTTTTAGCATCACCATGAAGTCAGACCAATTGTAAGCAGCTCCCCTTTTAATAGGTGGGAAATAGGGGCTCCCATAGATTGATGGGATATCTGCTGTGTGATCATTCCCCTGCAACTTATGTCTCCTCAAACTCCACCTCTACATTATGAGGTAGTCCACTTCTGTCTTTTGATGACCTTATAATTATCCCTAGGGTGGGAGGGGGAATGGGATAAAGTAGAAGAGATTTATGGGTTTGGTTTGGTTTTGTTATTCATTTTCAGTTTTGTTTGTTTTATCTTCCGATATAGATCAGAGTAAAGCAAGCACCAAAAGAAGGATAAAGAATCCAGTAAATGTTCTAGTTTGCTTCTGCTGTTTCTTGTTGCTGTGATAAACTATCAAAACCAAAGCAGCGTCAGGAAAAGCTTATTTTGGAGTATCTTTCCAAAAGGCTAGCTGTGCATAATGGCAGCCACGGAGGCAGAAACAGAAGCAGGAAGCTGAGAAATCACATTTTAACTGCACTCTGGAAGCAGAGAGAACAAGCAAAGAGGGACAACGCAATAATCCCACAAAGGCCACTCTCGGGACGTGCTTCCTCCCCAAACGATGCCACCAACTGTGTCCAAATCCATAGGCCCATGGGAGAAATTTCTCATTTAAATCACTACTTGAACTCAATGGATTGGGAAGGAAATTTTAAAGATAGTTTGGATGGGCTGGGGATGTAGCTCAGTTGGTAGGGCACTTGCCTAGAATACAGGGAGCTCTCAGTTTGATTCTCAGCCTCATGTAAGCCAAGCATGGAAGAGCAGGACTGTAATTCCCGTGCTTGGGAGATGAAGACAGGAAGAACAGAAAATTAAGGACATCCTGGGGTACATGGTAAGCTCTATCCTCAGCTGCATAGTGAGGTCTGGATCAGCCAGGACTACAGAAGACCTTGTCTCCAGGAGAAAAATTGTCCCTGTTGTTTGGTTGAAATCTAGGCTGTGCATAGGAGAGATTTGGTTGGGACATGTAGGCTGGTATTAAGTGCCAGATTGAACTTTTCTGAATTAATCTATAGATGATAGAGAAAGTGATCAAGATGGAGCCAAGTTTTCCAAAGCAAAGCTCATGTGTAGGCCAAACAAACTTAGTCATTCTTTGGGGAAAAGATCAGAGTAAGAGACTAGAAATCAAAAGCCAGTTCCTGGCCAGTGAGAGTTCATAGGCATAACCCAGGAATCCCAGACTGCTCTCATCAGGAGCCTGTGTCAACTGACACCACAGAGCTGCAGCCCAGCACCCTATGACTGCCCCTTGACAGGGACAGTACCTTGAGCAATCTGGTCTATCCTCTTTCATGTGGCATAAGTTACCTGCCAGGAAACTGTACACAAAAACAGTCACCCTTAAAGTAAAAGTACTTCTCCTAACTGGATACCTGCCTCCTGGGCCATTGTCTTAGGTGGTATTCTTGTTATTGGCCATTATGCTATCTTCTTGAAGTACATTCAATAAGCTGCTTTTCCCGTTCGTGCCAAAAGGGGTGGATTCATGCACTGCCTGCCAATTCCTGTTATTGTAGTGACTGGTTATCTAGTCCATTCGTTTTCACAAGAGATATCAAAGAGCTGTGGTATGGGTTGGATGGAGGAGAGGGCCAGGAAATACTGAACATCGGGCTTTTTCTCTGAGACAGATCACCTAATGTTAAGTTATAATCCCCTAAGGGAAATATCTCCAGGAAAACTTGTTTCTTATAGAACTGTTGATGTCCAGGGGAGCCAGAGCTAGGCTGCTCAGTCCAGTGTGGCCCATCAGTAGTACTGACTAAGCACTAGGTTCCCCACATTCAGGAGCTATGAACCCCAAGGAACAAGAAAAGTAATGGGAGAGCCAAGAGTTTAAGAGGAATAGTTGCTGGGGTAACATAGACACAGCTTACAGGTCTGGTGAGGACGTTGACTTTCATAGAGCACAGATATCTCTACACTGGAATCAAAATCATTTTATAGGTTTCTATATTTCCAGTGTTGCTTCCCTCCCTCTCGCCTTCTAAGGTTTCCAGGGTGGTGCTCTTCCAAATGAAGCTCCTTTTGAAAATCGCTGCCTGTCTCAGCTATGTGGGGCAGAAATATGAAAAGGAAATTCATCAGGGTTTCACCAGTCCTCCCCACCGTATCTCAGCTTTAGACAGTGGAGGAGCATCGAGGTGAAGGCTGTAGTCCAATCCAGTGGGGATATTTGGGGGCAGGGCTTGAACAGCGGTTCTTTCTGGTCCCAAGAATATGGATTTTTTTGATTAGCAGAAGAGCCCCCTTCTGAACACACCATAGACTTAGTGACTCATTTCCATGAGAACAGAGATTCAGGTGACCCCACAAATAAGAAGAGCTCAGGTGCCAGGGGTTTCCATCATCCTTCAGTCTATCATCGACTGAGTTCCCAGTGAGATCCATCTAAAAGGCAAACATTATCATGTCAGACGAGACTGTGCTTGCCAGACTGATCTCATTGCCACTGGCTTATCTTTTCTATACTTTATTTCCTAGTAAGTCTGACCTACTTGGTTTTTAATCCTTCCATAATAGGCAAGTGAACATTGAAGCACGAAAAAGCGTGTGTATATGAGTGTGTGTGTGTGTGTGTGTGTGTGTGTGTCTGTGCGAGTTATCCCCAGTTCTCTTAACAGGTATTTCTTAGAGTGCTTTTCTACCTGCTTAGAGTGGCGAGGGGAAAGTTATACTTAAATAAAGATGAAAACGGATTGATGGTTTCAATGTGAACTTCATTTGGAGTCACCAGGTTGAGAGCTTTCAATTCATTGATATTTTGTGTTTATTTACACATGGAAAAAAAATCTGGTTTCCTGTTCTGAGAGAAAAAGGTTTTTCGAGGCACTTTATTAAAATGTTCAAATAGTCTCACAGACATCAAATCACTCCCACAACACAACTCCTTAATGTAAACAGATCAGAAATGTGAGGATTAAATTCTCCTTCAAACATATGTGGGTTTAAAAAAAGAGAGGGCAGCCATGCTTGGAGAGAAAAACTCTGAGCTGTGCCAAGCCCCTGTTTCCACGGATGCTCAGGACCCCAACTTAACCAAAGATGCACTTAAAGTCTACGTTTACCATACTGCCTACAAGGGGCCATGGAGAGGAGCTTGAGGGAAGTGGAGAGTCAGAAAAGCCCTCCAAGGCAAAAGCTTTCTTCTTTACAATACGGAACCAGACAACAAACAAACAAAAAATAGTAAATGTCACCAATTCTTTGTTGTTGTTCTTTGGTGGGTTGTTTTTGTTTGTTTGTTTGGTTGGTTGGTTGGTTGGTTTGGTTTTGGGTTTTTCAAGACAGGGTTTCTCAGTATAGCCAGCCCTGATTGTCCTAGACTCACTTTTAAGACAGGCTGGCCTCAAACTCACAGATTCTCTTGCCTGTGCCTCCCAAGTGCTGGGGTTAGAGGCATGCACAACAATGCCAGGCTTGTTTTGTTACTTTTGAGATAAGCTCATGTAGCCCAGGATAACATCAAATTCTCTGTATGTAGTCAAGAGTGACCTTGAACTCCAGATACTCCTCTGTCCTGGAGTTCTAGAGTCACAGATGTGCCCCACCACACCTGGTTTAGTCCATTTTGGGGGTGGACCTCCTTGTGTGGCAGGCAAAAGCTACACCCAAGCTACACCCCCACTCTCTAAGCCTCCATTTCATCTTTCAAACAAATGGCACTAAAGGACAGGACTCTCCTTACTAACACATACTTCTTACCCGTATAGAGAAGGATAAGTGGATTTTGTTGTTGTTGGTTTACTTTTAAATACATGGTAGCTTCAGAGTCTGAAATCATGCCCAGCAGGGAGAGAGCTGCTATCCTGTTTCCTCCACATGGAAAAGTAGGCACATGCTGGGGTGACAGGCTGGCCCCACGGTAAGGCTGCTGTTACTGTTTTCCCTATGGTGAACAGTTGCAAAGCAAATAATCAGGAAATTACTGATGACTCTCTTTGCAGTTCTCCCCTTCTGAGGGTCTAGATCGTGCCTGCTTCTGTGTACAATAGATCCGCTAACAAAGGAAAATCTGAAAGCACAGCACATATGCTTGTCTGTACATTCTCAGGTCCACATGGGCTTTTCCCACTTCTTAGCTTACTTTCAGAAGGCAAAGCTGTCATTAAGGAAAAGGAAAAGGCTGCTTTCAAGCATGAATCTTCCTTCACAGCCTTCATTAAAGGAAAATAAACTTCTTTGCGAGTTAGTGAAAGGCAGTGGGGGAGGGGGAGCGAGGAATTTCAAACTTTCCCTCCTGTGCTGAAGATAAGGAGAGATGGCTCTGCGCCTGCCATTTGAAAGCGGCAGGAGACATCAAATCTGTTCTAAAGATACATAAAATGAAACCCGAGGTGTCAGTGGCTTTAGCCTGGAGATTCAAAATGAATCAGCAGAAGTGAAAACAGAATTAATTTTTTTTTTAATTCCAGTGCTCTGGCCCCCTGGCTTTTGCAATGCTGTCAAATTTGGGGTCAGGTGTAAGCAGTTTCCTAATTATGCACAATACATTCCAGAAAAGATGGTACTGAAATTGAAAGTGCAGGCTTAAAGAAGGTTCTCTACCCAGAAATCTGAAATAAAACACAATAGAAATCTGTTTGTCATCTGCTGACACACATCACCAGCTTAGCCATATATTAGAAAGTGAGTGCCTCTTCCTAAATTTTGAAATATATGAGACATCAATAATAACAACATAAAACCTATATTCCTAACACACTGCAAGCTAAAGAATGGGGATCTCTGTGACTCTGGTGTCAGCCTCGGCTGTATAATAAGTTCCAGCTCCTTCTGGGTTACAGAGTTGAGGCTGTTTCAAAAACTCAAAGCAAAACCCCAACTAGAAACCCACAGAAGGCTCTCTATCTGCACTGCTCAGTAGCTGGCTTAAGAAATGCTTATATATGAAATCCAGTAGGAGCTCCCTACATACCGCCTTTCTGGTATGTGTGGTTGGTTGGATTGGTTTATAGCACTGAGAATCAGAACACACCACATGTCTTGCATGTAAGAGACATGCACTGTGTGTCTCTGAGCCATATCCCCGGTCCTGAAAACTCTCTTCTGCCACAGGAGGAGCCATTCTCCAGACTCTTGCCCTCATGTTTTTGCTAGATTCAGTCACTCAGAAGACCATGTGATGAACCAGCCTGCCTCCATCTTAGGCTTGAAAGCCATGTTATATAGTAAAGACAAACTAGGTTTATTTCTATGTATGATTACATCTGTTTCTCAAGGACTGGGCTATGCCCACCTATCACCTTAACTACAAATGGTTCTATGCTGCCTGTTCCAGGAAACAGCAAACCAGGCCTTTGTTTCAAAAGGTTACTACGACCACCTTGTTATGGCTACCTTGCAGACATGGCTTTGTTTTACAAGACGTGGTTATGACCAACTTGTTATGTCTATGTTCCACTTCTGTAACCTACCTATTTGCCTGCCATACCCCCCATTTGGAAACCCCTTACTCCTGACATACAAACCCCTATCTCACCCATGTCCAATGTGCATCTCTTGAATCCCACCTTTAGGGGGAGATAGCACATGTGCACACACACACACACACACACACACACACACACACACACGTTCTCGTGCACTTGCACACACACTGATTTGTGGTTTCTCTCCTAGCATCTGTAGAGCTAACACATAATCCTAAGACTTTACAAATACTTTAAAAGGATTCATTCCTCGCCAATCCCGTGAACAGTATGGTGAGTTAGATACCGCATTTATGCCCGTTAGCAAATGATAAGGCTATGCACATCAAAGGTAAATAAGTAAATTGCCTGTAGTTAGCAAATCACGATAAAGCTAGAATACAAAGTATGCAGGAGTCTGGACCTCTGGTTTCTCTTACTGAGAACAGTGTTATGTTGTCTTCTGCTGTCATCTTGCTACTCAGCTCACTAGCTAACTGTCATGTGCCTATCCATCCTGAAACAAAACAGGCTATAATAGACACCAGGAGGAAGTCATCTTCTTACAGTGTGCAGCCCTTTGCAATTTGCTTTTCTCTCAATGTTATTTTATGAGATCCATCCACATTGCTGCAATTAGCTCTGCATCATTCATTTTCATTGCTGACTATTACATCATAGCACAAGAAGGCAGGATTATGTATTTTAATAGCAGGGAACATTTATGGGTTTCCAGAATATTTTCCTACTACATGCGTTGCTGTAATGAACATTGCTGTACGTAATTTCTGTGCACGTGTACACGTTTTTCCCTCAGGGGCTGTGGGCTAAGTGTAGAATTGCTGGATCAAACAGTATTCTCATCTTCAAGCGTAACAGACATTATTCTCCCAAAGCGTGCTAATTCACATTCCTCCTGCTGATGAGTCTCCATTTCCCCAGAGTTCTTTTGCTAACTGGGTGTGTTGGCTAATCAGTTTTATCAACGGAGGGAGAGGTTTGTCTCTCAGTCTGTCTGTGAGGGCATTTCCAGGAAGAATTAACTAAGGTGGAAACCTCTCCCCCACACTGAGTATTCCTCCCCACGGCAGGGAGGTAGAAGGAGCCTTCCTTCACTTCTTGCTGGTGGGTGCTGTCACTACTGCCATTTTAACTGTCATTGGAACCAGGCGGTTTTGGACGTCCATGGGGACCAGAGAACTTCCATCTCACTAGGCATCCCCCGAGGCTTTCACGGCACCATTGCTGAGCCATCCAGCTTTGTGGACTGAGCTACTGGCAGCTCATCCCTGCAACATGAGATGGCCACTGTTGAACTTCCTGTCCCTAATATTTAAATCAAGCTAACAAGTTCTTTCCATGCTGTGAATTCCTTCTAGACACAAAAACCTCTATTACCTAAGTGTATCAGAAATATTTGATTCTCTTGTATGCAGCTTACCATTCCTCCTTTGAATATTAATTTTTGAGATGTAGGATTTCTAATACTGAATCTTCTCATTTGCTTTTAATAATGATGATTCTGAGAGGATTGTCTAAGAAACAAACCTGTGCCCATTTCAGAGCTGTATGCCTGTGCTTTCCTTAAGGTTTTAGCTTTCAGGTTTAGGTTACTTGATCAGCTCAGATGAACTGTTTAAGCTTTTATTTATTTATTTATTTATTTATTTATTTATTTATTTATTTATTTATTGTTACTGTGTGTGTATGTCCATGTGTGTGTATGTGTATGTATGTGCATACGTGTGCGTGCCAAGTGTGTGTGTATGTGTGTGCACGTGAGAGTGTGTGTTTGTGTGTGTGTGTGTGTGTGGCAGTTGGTGCACAGGTGCCACTGGTACCCATGCTGATGACAGAGGACAAGTTAGTGGAGTCAGTGCTCTTTCCCCACCTTTGTTCTGGGGATCAACTCCATTGGTAGGCTTTCATAACAAACATTCTATCCGTTGAGCCATCTCAATGACCCCTCAAATTATTTTTTACGTGGTGTGAAATATCAGTGAGAATATTTTTCCCTGCATGTTGCAAAAATACCTCTCTCCCAGCGGTGTTAAAGTGCCCTGATTAAAATCAAGTCACATCAGCATGGTTTTGTGTCTGTTCTCTATTTGCTTCAATTACTCTTATTTATTTATCTTTCAAAGAATGCCACACTACATTAATTACTTGGCCTTGCATTAAGTTTAAATGTGCTAGTTTAAGTCTTCCGCTACCGTTCTTATTGTCCAGGGTTGTTTTTAGCTATTCTATGTCTCTTGTATTTCCATATAAGTTTGTTTGCAATCTTTGAAAATCCTGCTGAGAGCTAACTGGCATTATATTGACTCTACAGATCATCTTAGATGAAATGGATTAAACCACAGATCAATCTGGTTTTTAAAAAAAAAAACAAAAACAAAAACAGATACTACAATGATATTGAGTTTTCAAAGCATGAACAAGATGTATTTGACCATCTAATTTAGAATTTCTACTTAGCTCAGTGTCAGTTTTTAGTTTTCATTATAAAGGTCTTACACTTTTTTCATGAAGTCTGTTCCTTAGGTCTATTGTATTTCTGATGATATTACAAATAGTGTTTTAAATTTTTTTCATTTTCAATTATAATTGGTTTTTTTGTGAGGTGATCAAATATCTTGAATGTAGTGACAGTGTCTATATACCTCATGGTATCTTCTTTTCGTATTTATATTCTTATGTAATCCCTTCCTCTTTTTTTCTGAGTTAGACCTGCTTGGTAATGTTCTCCTAACAAACAAAACCAACCAGGTGAGAGGCACTCCTGGGCTGGAGTTCAAAGCTGACTTCCATCTTGTTGACCTAGCTGACTTTTTCTTGTTCACTATGAGGGAGATCACCTGCCATGAGGGAGGCAGAAGATCATTCAACAAGAAAGGCTAACACGAGGCTCAAAAGGCAAGCAGGGAAGAGCTGGGAGCATCATGAGGGATGGGATGTTGCCAGCAAGGGATGCTTTGACCATCTTCAGAGGAGATGGCAGCCCCAGCTGACACTTGTCTAACTCAGACAGCCTGAGTTAGAATGCTCAACTAAACTGTGCCTAGCATTTTCCTCTTCTTTCCTACTCTTGCCTCCACTTTCTCCCTCCTTTCTCCCCTTTCTTCTTATCGCCTACTTCTCTCTTTGCCTGCCTGCCTTCCTTCCTTTCTTCCTTCTCGCTTTCCTTCCTTCCTTCTTTCCTTCCTTCCTTCCTTCTTTCCTTCCTTCCTTCCTTCCTTCCTCCCTCCCTCCCTTAATTTATTTTTTTGTTTCTCTGTGAGGTGCTAGAGACCAAACTAGACTCAAAATCAATCTGTGCACACTAAGCAAGCAGTATCCATGCATTATAAGCCCAGATGCTCCTCAATTTGAGATAGACTCTGGGTCATGCAGGCTGCCTTAAATTTATAATCCTTCTGCTTCAGCCTCCCTGGTATTGAAAATACAATCTTGTACAACCATTCTATGCTGATCTACAGCTACAGCAGCCAGTACGTAACAAGTGTTTTCGATTTTACATTGTTAATTTTTAAGGCAATGCTGTACTTGAATAAGTGACACACATACCATGGACTTCCTAAATTCACTTGGTTACAATAACTTTCGGACTCTAGAATTTCCTATATTTATAGTTATGTTCTCTACAAATAAAATATGGCCTCACCGTTTACTTTCCTGGGAACTGTTTGCTTGCTCTCCTTCTCAAGAGAAATGTAGCCAGTCTTTCATCAATGAGAATGGAATCAGCGGGAATTCTTCGCTAGCGTCTTGTGTTCACAGAGTGATAGAACTCATTTCTCACCTTGGATTTCTGAGGAAGTTTTAAAAATCAGACTGAAAGTTGAAGAACTTTCAAATTTCTTTCCTGCATTATAAACAAACCCCAATTATATTAATTTATGACCATCAACTGTAAAATGTTAAGCCAACCATTAATCCCAGGGATCAACTCTTGGTCATAAAGTATTATCCTTTTCTCATATTGAAAAATCAAATTTCTAATATTTTCATAGGGATCTTTACATTACTGTTCATATGGATTATTTTGTTACTGTGTTTTCTTCTCATTTTTTTCATGGTTAGCTATCAGAATTATGCATCCCTCATGAATTAAGTTATAGCATAAAATTATAAGACTTATAGATTACAATTTCAATGCAATAGTAAATTACATCTTATAAAATATAAAAAAAATCATTATTTCATTATTATTTGATAAAATTAAACAGGAAAGTTATCTGGGCCTATTTTGGATTTGCTTTGTTTTTTTTTTAAAGATTTTTTTCCTATTATTTCTCCATGTGTATATATGTGTGTATACGTATGGAAGGCAGGTCTTAAGAGGCTGTTGGATCTCCTGGAGTTGAAGTTACAGGCTATGATTTATGAGCCGTCTGACATGGGTGCTGGGAACCAAACCTGGGTCCTTTGGAAGAAAAGCCAGTTTGTTCTTTCATTCTCTGTCTGTCTGTCTGTCTGTCTGTCTTTTTTGTTTCCAAGACAGGGTTTCTCTGTGTAGCTATAGCTGTCTTGGAATTCACTATTCAACTGCTGAACCATCTAATCAGCTGTCTTCATTCCCCTTTAATTTATTAATTTAATTTGAATTCATGACTAAGTTTTCAATTAAAAATTAATTTCAACTGATAATGAGAACTCATTTCTATTCTATTTCTTTTTTTGTATATTATCATACATTTTGTCTTTCAAGAAATTTTACATTTTTATATAAAGTCTTTGTGTTGGCATAGACTCGTTCCTAACATTCCCTTATTGCCATTTGAATGTTGTTAGGAGGGACTTGTGATAGGTTTTTCTCTTTCAGTCCCCACAATTGCAATCTGCTATGGATTCTGACAGATTAGTAAGTTAGGAAATGTTCAGCTTTACTATTCTTCCAAAGAACCAATTGTTCCATGGGTTCCCTCTTTTAATTCTCAACTTTTATGTCATTTGTGCTATGAACTTCAGAAATTTTGTTTTGCTGTTATTTTGGGGGTCAATTCCCTGTTCTTTTTCATTTTTATTGGTAACTTAGATAATCATTTAAAAGGATGTCTTAAGTTACAGCATGAGTCATCCGTCTGCATCTGTGCAGCCTGTTAACGTCCACTAGTAAACGTTTGTGTTTACTATTACTCAGTTATAAATAGTTTTCTAATTTTCTCCCACATCTTTTTCTTCCACACCTTTTTCTTCCTATTTATCTCTTTTCTTCCTTTCTCTTTGTTCTCTTTCAGAGCAATCTTGTTTTCATTTCTGAGCTTTGGGTTAGAGTCTCCGGCTTATCTTCAAGGGTCTCGATCCTCTTCAGCAATGTCTAATTTGATAATTCTATCCAACTGGTGTTCTGTTTGGTATAATGTACTGTTCAGTTCTGTAATTCTTGTTTTGATTTTTATTACATTATATTTGCTCATTTATTTGTATGTGTGTGTATGTGTGTTAGATGCATGCCATGAGATGTGTGTGGAAGTCGTAGGACACCTTGCCAGAGCTGATTTGATGCTTCCTCTAGGTCCCTGGGATAGAATCCACTTGTGTGTATGTGTGTGTGTGTGTGTGTGTGTGTGTGTGTGTGTGTGTGTGTGTGTGTGTTTAAGTCTTTAGACATATTTACAAAGTCCTGTCTACTATTTCTGTCATCCTGGTGGCTTCTGGGTCTGCTTCTATTAACTGGCTTTCATTTTGGTTAAGTGTCTTATTGTCTGTGTTTCTCATGACTTTAACTTTACTAGGTGTGTCATTCCTGTGGTTGGCTGAGGATCCTTTTGCTCTACTGAATGGAAACTGCAAACGGAGAAAAATAGCTCCTTCCGTGTTGGCAATCCTGACTTCTTGTGCCACAGACATGCGGATTGGATCAGATTTAGGGGGGTTTACTTCTAAGCCATGAGAGCTTGAGCCTTTGGGCCTTAAAAGACAAAAGCTTATGGTTCTCAGCCCTGAGAACTGGAATTTATTGGTCCAAACTTTCAAAGCCAGTGACTTACATGGCTCTAGATGTTCAGGTGTTCAGCTTATTGCTCCAGGCTTTGAGTACCATCAACCACTCAGTGTTCCGTCTCCCTATGTTCAGGTCTTATGCCCACGGAGCTTTCAGTAACTGGTGCCTGCAGCTCTTCCCTTGTCTTGTTATAGCCTCTGCCATTTGTAGCCTCAGATCCTTACCCTACTGTTTCTGTTCCTATCTTGCTGCTGTGTGTGTAGAGCAAAAGTCGCAGCAGCTGCTCTCTTGTTCTTTGTGCAAACAGGACAGCCTGGTATACTTATAATAAAGACCACACACAACCATTGGAACGAAGCCTTTACTGTGTTCTAATGCTGGAATATGGTGCACAGAACAGAGAAGTCTCGAGGGCTGACCCAACAAAACTGAGAGGTAGCTTGTTTACAGAGCAAGAAAAAGTAGTATAACACCCTAGTGCACTGATCGAATTCTACCAGTCACAGTGCATGTGCAGAGCTTCTAGCTTGCACACAAAGCAAGCTCAGGCCTTGTGTAAGCAACACCAATCCCAGGCTTTTCCCAGTCACTAAAGGAGGTATTCTCTCTATACTTGATCCTGAGAGAGAATTGCAGAGAGAACAAAGTCACAGACAGTTCACCATGCTTGTCTTATCCAGAGAGGAGACTTCCAAAGCCAATGAAAGTAGCTTGGAGAAGTAGTGACTGAAGCAAGACCTCCTAAAAGAGACTTCTTTCTCATTTTTTTTGAGACAGGGTCTCACTATGTAACTCTGGCTATCCCAAAACTCATTATGTTGACCAGGCTGGCCTCACACAGATATCTGCCCACCACAGTTATTTTTTAATGGATATTTTCAAATGTTATTTACATTTCAAATGTTATCCCCTTTCCCAGTTTCCCTCCCATATCCCACCCTTCCCCCTGCTTCTATGAAGGTACTCATCCACCCACCCACCCACCCACTCCTGCCTCCCTACAGTCACATTCCCCTACACTACGGCATAGAACCTTCACAGAACCAAGAACCTCCCCTCCCATTGATGCCCAACAAGGCTATCCTCTGCTACATATGCGACTAGAGCCATGGGTCTCTCCATATGTACTCTTTGGTTGATGGTCTAGTCCCTGAAAGCTCTGGGGCATCTGGTTGGTTGATATTGTTGTTCTTTCTATGAGGTTGCAAATACCTTCAGCCCCTTCAATCATTTCTCTAACTCCTCCATTGGGGGTTCCATGCTCAGTCCAATGGTTGGCAGTGATCATCTTCCTCTGTATTTGTCAGGCTCTGGCAGAACCTCTCAGGAGACAGCTATATCAGGGTCCTGTCAGCATGCCCTGCTTGGCATCTACAATAGTGTCTGGGTTTGGTGACTGTATATGGGATGGATCCCAGGTGGGGCAGTCTCTGGATGGCCTTTCCTTCAGTCTCTGCCCCACACTTTGTCTCTGTATTTGCTCCCATGAGTATTTTGTTCCCCTTTCTAAGAAGGACTGAAGCACCCACACTTTCGACTTTTCTCTTCTTGAGCTTCTTGTGGTCTGTGAATTGTATTTTGGGTATTCTTAACTTTGGGGCTAATATTCACTTATCAGTGAGTGCATGCTATGTGTATTCTTTTGTGATTGGGTTGCCTCACTTAGGATAATATTTTCTAGAACCATCCATTTACCTAAGAATTTTATGAAGTCATTGTTTTTAGTAGTATTCCATTGTATAAATGTACCACACTTTCTATATCCATTCCTCTGTTGAAGGACATCTGGGTTCTTTTCAGCTTCTAGCTATTATAAATATGGCTGCTATGAACATAGTGGAGCATGTGTCCTTATTACTTGTTGGAACATCTTTTGGGTGTATGCTTTTGGTATAGCTGGGTCCTCAGCTAATACTATGTCCAATTTTCTGAGGAACAGCCAGACTGATTTCAAGAGTAGTTGTGGCAGCTTGCATTTCCACCAACAAAGAAGGAGTGTTCCTCTTTCACCACATCCTCACTAGCAATTGCTGTCACCTGAGTTTTTGATCTTAGCCATTCTGACTGGTGTGAGGAGGAATCTCAGGGATGCTTTTTTTGCATTTCCCTGATGACTAAGAATGTTGAACATTTCTTTAGGTGCTTCTCAGCCATTATATATTTCTCAAATTAAAATTCTTTGTTTAGTTCTGTACCCTTTTTAAAATATGGATATTTGATTCTCTAGAGTCTAACTTCTTGAGTTCTTTGTATATATTGGATATTAGCACGATATCCAATGTAGGATTGGTAAAGAACTTTTCACAATCTGTTGGTTGCTGTTTTGTCCTATTGACAGTGTCTTTTGCCTTGCAGAAGCTTTGCAATTTTATGAAGTCCCATTTGTCTATTCTTGATCTTAGAGCATAAGCCATTGGTGTTTTGTTGAGGAAAATTTCCCTGTGCCCATGTGTTCGAGGGTCTTTCCCCACTTTCTCTTCTATTAGTTTCAGTATATCTGGTTTTATGTGGAGGTCCTTGATCCACTTGAACTTGAGCTTTGTACAAGGAGAAAAGAATGGATCAATTTGCATTCTTCTACATACTGACTTCCTGTTAAACCAGCACAATTTGTTGAAAATGCTATCTATTTTCCACTGGATGGTTTTAGCTCCTTTGTCAAAGATCAAGTGACCATAGTTGTGTGGGTTCATTTCTGGGTCTTCAATTCTGTTCCATTGATCTGCATGCCTGTCTCTGTACCAATACCATGCAGTTTTTATCACTATTGCTCTGTAATACAGTTTGAGGTCAGGGATGGTTATTACCCCAGAAGTTCTTTTATTGTTGAGAATAGTTTTTGCTATCTTGGGTTTTAGGTTATTCCAAATGAATTTGCAAATTGCTCTTTCTAACTCTATGAAGAATTGAGTTGGAATTTTTATGAGGATTGCATTGAATCTGTAGATTGCTTTCAGCAAGATGGCCATTTTTACTATATTAATCCTGCCAATCCATGAGCATGGGAGATCTTTCCATCTTCTAAGATTTTAGATTTCTTTCTTCAGGAGCTTGAAGTTCTTGTCATACAGATCTTTTACTTGCTTGGTTAGAGTCACACCAAAGTATTTTATATTATTTGTGACTATTGTGAAGGGTGTCCTTTCCCTAATTTCTTTCTCAGCCTGTATATCCTTTGAATGGAAGGCTACTGATTTACTTGAGTTAATTTTATATCTAGCCACTTTGCTGAAGTTGTTTATCAGATGTAGGAGTTCTTTAGTGGAACCTTTGGGGTCACTTAAGTATACTATCATATCATCTGCAAATAGTGATATTTTGACTTCTTTCTTTCCAATTTGTGTCCCTTTAACCTCCTTTTGTTTAATTGCTCTGGCAGGGACTTCAAGTACTATATTGAATAAGTAGGGAGAGAGTGGGCAGCCTTGCCTAGTACTTGATTTTTTTTTTTATTAGTACTTGGAATTGCTTCAAGTTTTTCTCCATTTAGTTTGATGTTGGTTACTGGTTTGTTGTATATTGCTTTTACTATGTTTAGGTATGGGCCTTGAATTCCTGGTCATTCCAAGACTTTTATCGTGAAGGGGTATTAAATTTTGTCAAATGCTTTCTCAGCATCCAATGAAATGATCATGTGTTTCTCTTATTCTTTGAGTTTGTTTATGTAGTGGATTACATTAATGGATTTCTGATGGATTTCCATATATTAACCCATCTCTGCATCCTTGGGATGAGACCTACTTGATCATGATGGATGATTGTTTTGATGTGTTCTTGAATTCAGTTTGCAAGAATTTTATTGAGTATTTTTGCATCAATATTCATAAGTGAAATTGGTCTGAAGTTCTCATTCTTTGTTGGGTCTTTGTGTGGTTTAGGTATAAGCATAATTGTGGCTTCATAGAATGAATTAGGTAGTGTTCCTTCCGTTTCTATTTTGTAGAATAGTTTGAAGAGTGTTAATATTGGGTCTTCTTTGAAGGTCTGATAGAATTCTGCACTAAACTCATCTGATCCTGGGCTTTTTTTTTTTTGGGGGGGGGGGACACTTTTAATGACAGCTTCTATTTCTTTAGGGGTTATGGGACTGTTTAGATGGTTTATCTGATCCTGATTTAATTTTGGTACTTGGTATCTGTCTATAAAATTGTCCATTTCATCCAGGTTTTACAGTTTTGTTGAATATAGGCTTTTGTAGTAGGATCTTATGATTTTTTAAATTTCCTGTTTCTGTTGTTATGTCTTCCCTTTCATTTATGATTTTATTAATTTGGATACTGTGTCTGTGCCCTCTGATTAGTCTGGTTAAAGGTTTATCAATCTTGTTGATTTTCTCAAAGAACCAGCTCCAGGTTTTGTTGATTCTTTGTATAGTTCTTTGTGTTTCTACTTGGTCAGTTTCAGTCCTGAGTTTGATTATTTCCTGCTGTCTACTCCTCTTGGGTGTATTTGATTCTTTTTGTTCTAGAGCTTTCAGGTATCAACTTGTGTGATGTCAAGCTGCTAATAAATGCACTTTCCAGTTTTTTTGGTTTTTTTTTTTTTTTTTTGGAGGCACCTAGAGCTATGAGTTTTCCTCTTAGCACTGCTTTCATTGTGTCCCATAAGTTTGTGTATGCTGTGCCTTCATTTTCATTAAATTCTAAAAACTCTTTAATTTCTTTCTTTATTTCTTCCTTGACCAAGTTATCATTGAGTAGAGTGTTGCTCAGCTTTCATATGTATGTGAGCTTTACGTTGTTTGTGTTGTTATTAAAGACCAGCCTTAGTCCATGGTGATCAGATAGGATGCATGGGATTATTTCAATCTTCTTGTATCTGTTTTGACTTGTTTTGTTACGAATTAATGGTCAATTTTGGAGAAGGTACCATGAGGTGCTGAGAAGAAGGTATATTCTTTTGTTTTAGGATGAAATGTTCTATAGATAATTGTTAAATCCATTTGGTCCATAACTTCTGTTAGTTTCACTGTGTCTCTGTTTACTTTATGTTTCCATGATCTATCCATTGATGAGAGTGGGGTGTTGAAGTCTCCCACTATTATTTTGTGAGGTACAATATGTGCTTTGAGCTTTAGTAAAGTTTCTTTTATGAATGTGGATGCCCTTACATTTGGAGCATAGATGATCAGAATTGAGAGTTCATCTTGGTAGATTTTTTTCCCTATCTTTTTGATAACTTTTGGTTGAAAGTCAATTTTATTCAATATTAGAATGGCTACTCCAGCTTGTTTCTTGGAACTATTTGCTTTGGATTTTTTTTTCCAGCCTTTTACTTTGAGGAAGTGTTTATCTTTGTCACTGTGGTGCATTTCCTATATGCAGTAAAATTCTGGGTCCTGTTTACATATCCAGTCTGTTAATTTACTACTTTCTGTTTTGTTGTTGTTGTTGTTGTTGTTTTTTGAGACAGGGTTTCTCTGTGTAGCCCTGGCTGTCCTGGAACTCACTTTGTAGACCAGGTTGGCCTCGAACTCAGAAATCCACCTGCCTCTGCCTCCCGAGTGCTGGGATTAAAGGCGTGCGCCACCACGCCCGGTAGTCTCTATTGAGGAATTGATTCCATTGGTGTTAAGAGATAGTAAAGAAAAGTGATTGTTGCTTCTTGTTATTTTTGTTGTTAGAAGTGGAATTATGTTTGTGTGGTTATCTTCTTTTGGGTTTGTTGAAAGAAGATTATTTTCTTGCATTTTCTAGTGTGCATTTTCCCTCCTTGTGTTGATGTTTTCCATTTATTATCCTTTGTAGGGCTGGATTTGTGGAAAGATATTGTTTTAAATTTGGTTTTGCCATGGAATACCTTGGTTTCTCCATCTATGTTAATTGAGAGTTTTGCTGGCTATAGTAGCCTGGTCTGGCATTTGTGTTCTTTCAGGGTCTGTATGACATCTGCCAAGGATCTTCTGGCTTTTATGGTTTCTGGTGAGAAGTCTGGTATAATTCTGATAGGTCTGCCTTTATATGTTACTTGACCTTTTTCCCTTACTGTTTTTAATATTCTTTGTTTTGTGCATTTGGTGTTTTGAGTATTATGTGACAGGAGGAATTTCTTTTCTGGTCCAGTCTATCTGTAGTTCTGTAGGCTTCTTGTATGTTCATGGGCATCCTTTTCCTTAGGTTAGGGAAGTTTTCTTCTATAATTTTGTTGAAAATATTTACTAGCCCTTTAAGTTGGAAATCTTAGCTCTCTTCTATACCTATTATCCTTAGGTTTGGTCTTCTCATTGTGTCCTAGATTTCCTGGATGTTTTGGATTAGGACCTTTTTTACATGTTGCATTTTCTTTGACTGTTGTGTCAATGTTTTCCGTGGTATCTTCTGCACTTGAGATTCTCTCTTCTATCTCTTGTATCTGTTGGTGATGCTTGCATCTATGACTCCTGATCTCTTTCCTAGGTTTTCTATCTCTAGGGTTGTCCCCTTTCCTGATTTATTTATTGTTTCTTTTTTTATTTTTAAATCCTAGATGATTTTGTTTAATTACCTCACCTGCTTGGTTGTGTTTTCCTCTAATTCTTTAAGGGATTTTTGTGTTTCCTTTTTCAGGGCTTCTACCTGTTTACCTGTGTTCTCCTATATTTCTTTAAGGGAGTTATTTATGTCCTTCTTAAATTCCTCTATCATCATCATTAGAAGTGATTTTAAATCTGAAACTTGCTTTTCTGGTGTGATGGGGTATCCAGTGATCACTGTTGTAGAAGAACTGGGTTCTGGTGATGCCAAGTACCCTTGGTTTCTATTGCTTAGGTTCGTGTGCTTGCCTTTTGCAATCTGGTTATCTAGTGCTACCTGATCTCACTTTCTCTGACTTGAGCCTGTCCCTCCTGTGATCGTGGCTGTGTCAGAACTCCTCAGAGTTTAGCTGTCTCTGTGATCCTGTGATTCTGTGATCCTGGGATCCTGAGATCCTGGGTGGTTAGAGCTCCTGGGACTCAAGCTGCCTCTGCATCCTGAAATCATGGTGTGACCAAGCTCCTGAGATCCTGTGATCCTGAGTGTGTTAGAGCACCTGGGAGTTGAGTTTCTTCTGGTGTTGTAGGACTAGGTGTGGAGCTAGTGCCCAAGGTCTTCTCAGGGCACTGGCTCAGACCAGAAGGAACCCATGCCACTGGCCAGGCAGGGGGTTCCTGCATCCCTGGATCCTGAGGGTCCCAGTGACTCCCAGTGTTAGAGCAGATCTTGTGGTCTCCTCACATATGATCCTGGGCATGTTAGAGCACCTGAGAGTCAAGCTTCTTCTAGGTGTTGTGGGACTGGGTGCAGAGCTAGTGCCCAAGGTCTGCTCAGGGCACCAACTCAGACCAGAAGGCCCCACCACAGTTTTAAGCAGCTGCTTTGCTTGCATTGGTTCTTGCAGCTGGAGTAGAATTCCTTTAAAGAGATAGTACAGTGTTCAGAAAAAAGTACCACTGGCTGACAGCACCTGCCTAGGGGAGCAAGGCACAAGGGAAGGATCTGTTAGCTGTCATTCAACTATGAAGTGGCTCCTTCCTAAGAGTTTAACTTATTTAAAGAAATGAAGTTAAAACAGATACTTAGCTAATGTCATTTGCAATGCAAACCTTTCATGACAGTGACGTGCTCTTCTACTTCATTTTATGTAAATGGGCGCTTTGCCTGCATGCATGTCTGTGCATCACAGATTTCCTGGAACTGGAGTGACAGGGTTGTGAACCACCACATGGATTCTAGGAATGACCCTCTAGATGAGCAGCCTGTGCTCTTAACTGTGCTGTCACTCCGGTCCCATATTAACATTCTTAATAGTACATAACAATGTTTAATCCTTAGCCAAATCTGTCTCATACTGGACACTGGAACACTGTATTGTTGACTATAAAGCATCAGGTTTCTTTCTTTGTATGTATCTACCTGCTATTTTGAAATATTTTCTGCAATCTCTGTTAGGATGAATTATGTAGTTAGACTGAGTTGAGCCCATCTCTGGGGTCTTTACCAAAAGCTTGGGGTCCAGTGAAGTTCCATATTCTGATTGCTTAGCTATTCTGACCTCATGAGCCCCACTAACTATTCAGATCAACCATTTGCCCCTCTGTTCTTTCTTCCCTGGAAGAATCTTGTGGAATCTAACTATGCATGCATACCTTAGCCTTTGGTCTAAGGACCATTGAAGCCCCAATGTTGATATTCCTGCCCTCCTTTCCTGTAGCTTCTCCTTTGGTAGTCTGCTCTGCACATTCCTCTTCAGGAGCCATAGCCATGTTTGTCTCCTTCATTTCACAGGGCTGTGGTGTTCTTTCTGGGCCCATTTCCCTCTCTTTGCTGTCTGGACTGTACAACTAGTTCCATTTCGTTGCAATCTTTCAGGCTGCCATAGTGAGGTGGGCCAGATAAGACAGCCCAAATACCTGGAACAACTCCCCTGGGAAAACCATGTCTGCCCCTTCCCATTAAGACAGCCCTCTGTATCTCCCCTCTGCTCTTCCTGTGGGTAGTTTTGGGTCAGGAACTTCCTGGTGAAAAGAGAGGCAGGCTTAAAACAGTATTGGGAGCAAGGGGAATGAGAGCAAATGGGTGACCTGTTCAGAGGAAAGCCTTACATGCAAACTCATGAGTATGAATGACAGGGTACACACATGCTCACAAATATGAGATATACAGCCTGCACATGTGCAGATTCATACAGGTACTATAATTGTCCAAAATTATGTAACAGTCCATCTGTCCACCTAATTCTCTCTCCTCCCAGCTCCTAAACTCAAAATCCATTCCCCAAAAGAACTTGGGTCTATTTAGTCACATGATTGCTAGACGGCTGACATTCTAGAGTGCCTTAGGGTTTCCACTGCTGTGAAGAAACAGCACCACTATGACAAGTCTTATAGAAGAAAACATTTAATTGGGGATGGCTCAGAGTTTTAGAGATCATGTCAAGAAGCGAGGCAGTGTGCAGGCAGATCTGGTGATGGAGTTTAGGGTTGGTCCATTATCATGGCAGGAAACATAGAAGTGTTCAGACAGACATAACACTGAAGATGAAACTGAGAGGTTTACCTCTTGATCCATACACAGCAAGGAAAACCTGTGTGCCATACCAGGTGTAGCTTGAACATAGAAGACTTCAAAGCCCAACCCCACAGTGACACACTTCCTCCAACAAAGCCACACCTCCTAATAGTGCCACTCCTGTAGGCCAAACATTCAAACACATGAGTCTATGAGGGCCATACATATTCAAGCACTGAATATACAGTCTGCTTGTACACGCACTTTTAATAAATCTATATTTTCACTATGTGTCTTGTTCAATTCATTGATCTCCATACAAAGCACCTGGACATTGCCTCAGGGACACCCCATGACCCCTCCAGTAACAATAGCCGTGCCTTCTTTTTGCCTAACATTTGAAAATAGTCATTAATGTATTTTGTCTAGTTTTATAGTTATTTGTAATGAAAGAGCTAATTACTTCATTATGGCCCAAGAGTTTTTTTTAACAATAAGTGTATTTTAAATGTTATTGAGTGCACTTTTTTTACTTATTAAGATTATCTTGTGGCTTTTCTTCAGTTTGTAATGATGGTGAATTACTTTAATAACTTTTCTAATGACAAAATGCCTTCATATGCCTTTGAAAATCCAACTTGAAAATGAGGTTTTGGTAGGGTTTTCTGTTTGTTTTGTTTGTTTTGTAATTTTAATTGAAGCACTGCTAACTCACTTATTGAACTCGTTCTCTCTCATAATCTCCAAATTTTAATATCTAAGTTAATTTTGGGGGCTAAGAAATATCATTAAGAATTTCTCTCCAGAACAAAGCAATGATGTTCATTCTGCCAAATGTCCAAACTAAAGGTCTTACTAAAACCAAAAAAACAAAGTCCTCCCTGAAACAAACAAAAAAATTTGCATTGTAAAGGTGAGTGTACCCTACAGCTTCTGTAGCAATGTCTAATTGTCATACAGCTGGTTTTCACAAAATAAGCACCCAAGCTAATCAAAATATACATTTACTTTAAAAATTAAAAATAATAATTAAAGAAAAAACTTGAAGTAGTTTAGTCCATTTCCTGGCTCTTTACCATGGCATGTATAGCATATGGAACTAGGAAGGTGACTTGATACATCATGAGGGATGTTCACTTTCAAGCCTTAGCTTTCTTCCCCAAATCAGAATATGCCCACAAGTCCACTCATGAAGGAACACAGATGATCTCCTTTGAGAGTCCCATAGGAAAAGACAGGTGCCCCTGCTGTTTTTCATAGTGCAATGGGGCTCGCCTCAAATGGTCATGGCTCCCCAGTGTGAAATATTTCCCATCCTCCTCCAGTAGTTTCATTAAAGAGTCAGTATTAGAAGCTCCCGTGTGGAATCAGCTCTTCCAGCCGGACCAGCACCAGGGTAGCTAGAGCGCAGGGTCGGCAGACACCCGCCAGCTACCCAGGACCCCCGCCACAGGATTTTTGGACTGCTGGTGAGTGGATCATAGCTTCTGCTCCAGTCCAATCACGCGGGACCTGAAACTGCTTTGGTTGGGGAGGCAGAAATCCGCCCTCAGTAGGGCCACAAGCCTCTCCGGTCAGAAAAGCGCCGGGGTAGCTAGGGCGCAGGGTCGGCTGACACTCGCCAGCTACCCACAACACCCACCACAGGATCTTAAGACTTCTGGTGAGTGGAACACAGCTTCTGCTCCAATCCAATTGCGCGCAGGACCTGAGACTGCATTAGTTAGGGAAGCAGAAAAACGGCCTGAGTAGGACCACAGGCCACTTCCGGCCGGACCAGCACTAGGGTAGCTAGAGCGCAGGGTCGGCTGACACCTGCCAGCTACCCAGGACCCCCTCCACAGGATTTTGAGACTGCTGGTGAGTGGAACACAGCTTCTGCTCCAATCTTTAAACAGTGACAACGACAACAACTAACCCCAGAGATTACCAGATGGCGAAAGGTAAACGTAATAATCTTACTAACAGAAACCAAGACCACTCACCATCATCAGAACCCAGCACTCCCACTTCGCCCAGTCCAGGGCACCCCAACACACCGGAAAAGATAGACACGGATCTAAAAGCATATCTCCTGATGATGGTAGAGGACTTCAAGAAGGACTTTAATAACACACTTAAAGAAATACAGAGGAACACTGGTAAACAGGTAGAAGACATTAAAGAGGAAGCACAAAAATCCCTTAAAGAATTGCAGGAGAACACTGCTAAAGAGTTACAAATCCTTAAAGAAAAACAGGATAACATAATCAAACAGGTAGAAGTCCTTACAGAAAAACAGGAAAACACATCCAAACAGATGATGGAATTGAACAAAACCATACTAGACCTAAAAAGGGAAGTAGACACAATAAAGAAAACCCAAAAGGAGGCAACACTGGAGATAGAAACCCTAGGAAAGAAATCTGGAACCATAGATACGA
Source organism: Mus caroli (assembly GCF_978045245.1). Lineage (NCBI taxonomy): Eukaryota > Metazoa > Chordata > Mammalia > Rodentia > Muridae > Mus > Mus caroli. The sequence continues at coordinate 54,451,599 of NW_028227256.1, forward strand.
GCATCAGCAACAGAATACAAGAGATGGAAGAGAGAATCTCAGGTGCAGAAGATTCCATAGAGAACATCGGCACAACAATCAAGGAAAATGTAAAATGCAAAAAGATCCTAACTCAAAACATCCAAGAAATACAGGACACAATGAGAAGACCAAACCTACGGATAATAGGAGTGGATGAGAATGAAGATTTTCAACTCAAAGGACCAGCAAACATCTTCAACAAAATTATAGAAGAAAACTTCCCAAATCTAAAGAAAGAGATGCCCATGAACATACAAGAAGCCTACAGAACTCCAAATAGACTTGACCAGAAAAGAAATACCTCCCGACACATAATAATCAGAACAACAAATGCTCTAAATAAAGACAGAATACTAAAAGCAGTAAGAGAAAAAGGCCAAGTAACATATAAAGGCAAGCCTATCAGAATTACACCAGATTTTTCACCAGAGACTATGAAAGCCAGAAGATCCTGGACGGATGTTATACAGACACTAAAAGAACACAAACTCCAGCCCAGGCTACTATACCCAGCCAAACTCTCAATTAACATAGATGGAGAAACCAAAGTATTCCACGACAAAACCAAATTCACACATTATCTCTCCACGAATCCAGCCCTTCATAGGATAATAACAGAAAAAAACCAATACAAGGACAGGAACCATGCCCTAGAAACAACAAGAAGGTAATCCCTCAACAAACCTAAAAGAAGACAGCCACAAGAACAGAATGCCAACTTTAACAACAAAAATAACAGGAAACAACAATTACTTTTCCTTAATATCTCTTAATATCAATGGACTCAACTCCCCGATAAAAAGACATAGACTAACAAACTGGCTACACAAACAAGACCCAACATTTTGCTGCTTACAGGAAACTCATCTCAGAGAAAAGGATAGACACTACCTCAGAATGAAAGGCTGGAAAACAAATTTCCAAGCAAATGGTATGAAGAAACAAGCTGGAGTAGCCATTCTAATATCTGATAAGATTGAACCCAAAGTCATTAAAAGAGACAGGGAGGGACACTTCATACTCATCAAAGGTAAAATCCTCCAAGAGGAACTATCAATCCTGAATATCTATGCTCCAAATACAAAGGCAGCCACATTCATTAAAGAAACTTTAGTAAATCTCAAAGCACACATTGCATCTCATACAATAATAGTGGGAGACTTCAACACACCACTTTCACCAATGGACAGATCATGGAAACAGAAACTAAACAGGGACACAGAGAAACTAAGAGAAATTATGAATCAAATGGATCTGGCAGATATCTACAGAACATATTATCCTAAAACAAAAGGATATACCTTCTTTTCAGCACCTCATGGTACCTTCTCCAAAATTGACCACGTAATTGGTCACAAAACAGGCCTCAACAGATACAAAAATATTGAAATTGTCCCATGCATCCTATCAGATCACCATGGACTAAGGCTGATCTTCAATAACAAAATAAATAATAGAAAGCCAACCTTCATGTGGAAACTGAACAACGCTCTTCTCAATGATACCTTGGTCAAGGAAGGAATAAAGAAAGAAATTAAGGACTTTTTAGAGTTCAATGAAAATGAAGCCACAACATACCCAAACTTATGGGACGCAATGAAAGCATTTCTAAGAGGAAAACTCATAGCTCTGAGTGCCTCCAAAAGGAAACTAGAGAGAGCACACATTAGCAGCTTGACAACATACCTAAAAGCACTAGAACAAAAGGAAGCAAATTCACCCAAGAGGAGTAGACGGCAGGAAATAATCAAACTCAGGGGCGAAATCAACCAAGTGGAAACAAGAAGAACTATTCAAAGAATCAACCAATCAAGGAACTGGTTCTTTGAGAAAATCAACAAGATAGATAAACCCTTAGCTAGACTCACTAGAGGGCACAGGGAAAGCATCCTAATTAACAAAATCAGAAATGAAAAAGGAGACATAACAACAGATCCTGAAGACATCCAAAACACCATCAGATCCTTCTACCAAAGGCTATACTCAACAAAACTGGAGAACCTGGATGAAATGGAGAAGTTCCTAGACAGATACCAGGTACCAAAGTTGAATCAAGATCAGGTTAATGATCTAAACAGCCCTATATCCCCCAAAGAAATAGAAGCAGTCATTAATAGTCTCCCAACTAAAAAAAGCCCAGGACCAGATGGGTTTAGTGCAGAGTTCTATCAGACCTTCAAAGAAGATCTAATCCCAGTTCATCACAAACTATTCCACAAAATAGAAACAGAAGGTACTCTACCCAACTCATTCTATGAAGCCACAATTACTCTGATACCTAAACCACAAAAAGACCCAACAAAGATAGAAAACTTCAGACCAATATCCCTTATGAATATTGATGCAAAAATCCTCAATAAAGTTCTTGCTAACTGAATCCAAGAACACATCAAAACAATCATCCATCCTGAACAAGTAGGTTTCATCCCAGGGATGCAGGGATGGTTCAATATACGGAAATCCATCAGCGTACTCCAGTATATAAACAAACTCAAAGACAAAAACCACATGGTCATCTCGTTAGATGCGGAAAAAGCATTTGACAAGATCCAACACCCATTCATGATAAAAGTCTTGGAAAAGCTGGGCGTGGTGGCGCACGCCTTTAATCCCAGCACTCGGGAGGCAGAGGCAGGCGGATTTCTGAGTTCGAGGCCAGCCTGGTCTACAAAGTGAGTGCCAGGACAGCCAGGGCTACACAGAGAAACCCTGTCTTGAAAAACCAAAAAAAAAAAAAAAAAAAAAAAAAAAGTCTTGGAAAGATCAGGAATTCAAGGACCATACCTAAACATGATAAAAGCAATCTACAGCAAACCAGTAGCCAACATCAAAGTAAATGGTGAGAAGCTTGAAGCAATCCCTCTAAAATCAGGGACTAGACAAGGCTGTCCACTTTCTCCATACCTATTCAACATTGTACTTGAAGTCCTAGCCAGAGCAATTCGACAACAAAAGGAGATCAAAGGGATACAAATTGGAAAAGATGAAGTCAAAATATTTTTTTTTTGCAGATGATATGATAGTATATATAAGTGACCCTAAAAATTCCACCAGAGAACTCCTAAGCCTGATAAACAGCTTCGGTGAAGTAGCTGGATATAAAATTAACTCAAACAAATCAATGGCCTTTCTCTACACAAAGAATAAACAGGCTGAGAAAGAAATTAGGGAAACAACACCATTCTCAATAGTCACAAATAATATAAAATATCTTGGTGTGACTCTAACTAAGGAAGTGAAAGATCTGTATAATAAAAACTTCAAGTCTCTGAAGAAAGAAATTATAGAAGATCTCAGAAGATGGAAAGATCTCCCATGCTCATGGATTGGCAGGATCAACATTGTAAAAATGGCTATCTTGCCAAAAGCAATCTACAGATTCAATGCAATCACCATCAAAATTCCAAATCAATTCTTCAACGAATTAGAAAGTGCAATCTGCAAATTCATCTGGAATAACAAAAAACCTAGGATAGCAAAAACTCTTCTCAAGGATAAAAGAACCTCTGGTGGAATCACCATGCCGGACCTAAAGCTCTACTACAGAGCAATTGTGATAAAAACTGCATGGTACTGGTATAGTGACAGACAAATAGACCAATGGAATAGAATTGAAGACCCAGAAATGAACCCACACACCTACGGTCACTTGATCTTCGACAAGGGAGCTAAAAACATCCAGTGGAAGAAAGACAGCATTTTCAACAAATGGTGCTGGCACAACTGGTTGTTAACATGTAGAAGAATGCGAATCATTCCATTCCTATCTCCTTGTACTAAGGTCAAGTCTAAGTGGATCAAGGAACTTCACATAAAACCAGAGACACTGAAACTTATAGAGGAGAAAGTGGGGAAAAGCCTTGAAGATATGGGCACAGGGGAAAAATTCTTGAATAGAACAGTAATGGCTTGTGCTGTAAGATCGAGAATTGACAAGTGGGACCTCATGAAACTGCAAAGCTTCTGCAAGGCTAAAGACACCATCAATAAGACAAAAAATCCACCAACAGATTGGGAAAGGATCTTCACCTATCCTAAATCAGATAAGGGACTAATATCCAATATATATAAAGAACTCAAGAAGGTGGACTCCAGAAAGTCAAATAACCCCATTAAAAAATGGGGCTCAGAACTGAACAAAGAATTCTCACCTGAGGAATACCGAATGGCAGAGAAGCACCTGAAAAAATGTTCAACATCCTTAATCATTAGGGAAATGCAAATCAAAACAACCCTGAGATTCCACCTCACACCAGTCAGAATGGCTAAGATCAAAAATTCAGGTGACAGCAGATGCTGTCGAGGATGTGGAGAAAGAGGAACACTCCTCCATTGTTGGTGGGATTGCAAGCTTGTACAACCACTCTGGAAATCAGTCTGGCGGTTCCTCAGAAAATTGGACATAGTACTACCGGAGGATCCAGCAATACCTCTCCTGGGCATATATCCAGAAGATCTCCCAACCGGTAAGAAGGACACATGCTCCACTATGTTCATAGCAGCCCTATTTATAATAGCCAGAAGCTGGAAAGAACCCAGATGTCCCTCAAGTGAGGAATGGATACAGAAATTATGGTACATTTACACAATGGAGTACTACTCAGCTATTAAAAAGAATGAATTTATGAAATTCCTAGCCAAATGGATGGACCTGGAGGGCATCATCTTGAGTGAGGTAACACAATCACAAAAGAACTCACACAATATGTATTCACTGATAAGTGAATATTAGCCCAAAACTTAGGATACCCATAATATAAGATACAATTTGCTGAATGCATGAAACTCAAGAAGAATGAAGACCAAAGTGTGGACACTGTGCCCCTTCTTAGAATTGGGAACAAAACACCCAGTGAAGGAGTTACAGAGACAAAGTTCGTAGCTGTGATGAAAGGATGGACCATTTAGAGACTGCCGTATCCAGGGATCCTTCCCATAAGCAGCTTCTAAACGCTGACACCATTGCATACACTAGCAAGATTTTGCTGAAAGGACCCAAATATAGCTGTCTCTTGTGAGACGATGCCGGGGCCTAGCAAACACAGGAGTAGATGTTCACAGTCAGCTATTGGATGTATCACAGGGCTCCCAATGGAGAAGCTAGAGAAAGTACCCAAGGAGCTAAAGGGACCTGCAACCCTATTGTCGGAACAACATGATGTACTAACCATAACCCCGGAGCTCTTGTCTCTAGCTGCATATGTATCGAAAGATGGCCTAGTCGGCCATCATTGGAAAGAGAGGCCCATTGGACTTGCAAACTTTATATGCCCCAATATAGGGGAATGCCAGGGCCAAAAGAATGGAAATGGGTGGGTAGGGAAGTGGGGGGCGCTATGGGGGACTTTTGGGATAGCATTGGAAATGTAACTGAGGAAAATATGTAATAAAAATATTAAAAATTAAAAAAAAAAGAAGCTCCCGTGTGGAATCTTTTGGAGATGTGAAGATTGGTAACACTGTCACATCGTTAATCACACAATCAAAATCTGTCTTCTCTGGCAGATCTCTTCAACACTGGAATAGTCTTCCTTGAGAATGTAATTGAAGCCTCCTTCAAGTTTGCCTAACTCACCACTGAATGTTCTTCACATGTATTTCTTACAGCCATCAATCATCATTTGACTGGGCTCTACCACGTGACCATCCTTGATTTCAGTCTGACTATTTCACATAATATGCACTGTCACCATCTCCAAGAACCACTATACTTTGGCAGTGTGGTTCTCAATGTCACTGCCCACTATGGCTTGGATATACTCTGAGTCACTCTCTGCAGACTTGCCATCCCCTCTAAGAATTAAAACAATGTTAGAGTAGCAGTAAAGGCCATTAAGATAAAATTGCTGTTGAACTCTAGAGAAGGGGATACTAGGATTCAGGAGCTATAGAAGGGGCAATGGGAAAAATGGGAAGGGGTATCTACCCAGGGAGGGAGGAGAGAGACAACATAGAGATAGGGAAGATGGATAAATGACATTAGAGATGCGTGGGAAAGCCATAGGGATTCACAATATTTTGTGTAATTAAAATTGCATGCATATGTGTGCATGTGCATCTATAGTTACAATGAAATTCTGCCACATGAGGTAACTGACCCCCACCAAGTGATAGACTATTTAACAACAACAACAAAAACAACTCAGTGCCATGCATGAGACTCCTCCTTTTGAGTTGTTGGTTAGGAGAGTTCAAGGAACTCCTAAACCATGTTAGGCTGCTGCCATTTCTCTTGGTTGCCTCTTAGAAAAGAAGATATGACTCTATCACTGAAGGAGCCAGACCTAAAAATGACATGCAAATGTAGATGGCGGAAATCTCACAAGACTATACTCCCAGATGAAAAGCTATATAGTACTACGACAAGGGTAATTATGATTCTCCAGGAACAAGCACTCTGATAGGTTATCCAATCATAAGTGATCAACCTTAAACATATACACAGGAGCAATATTAAACCCAGAAAGTTATGTAATAAATAAATATTATAAATGTTTACAAATATAAATAATAATCATACATATACATGTATATATATTAAACAATAATTTTAAAATTAGAGGCCATGAATTTGAGAAGAGGTGGGAAGAAGTAGCTGATGGGTACCTGGTTGAGTAAGACGTTTATGAAGTGGTGTACAGTGAAGACTCCCCTTATCCATACTCAAGTCTACCTCAACTCAACTTGGAAATACTCACACAGGAGAAATCACAGTTCCCCTTTGATGTTCTTAGTTTGTTTGTTTGTTTGTTTGTTTGTTTGTTTGTTTGTTTGTTTTAGACAAGGGTTTTTCTGTGTAGCCTTGGCTGTCCTGGAACTCACTCTGTAGACCAGGCTGGCCTCGAAGTCACAGAGATCCATTTGCCTCTGCCTCCCAAGTGCTGGGATTAAAGTTGTATGCCATCAGCACTCAGCTGATTCTCAGTTTCATTACTAAAAGAATTTAAGAATGAACTCTAATGATTATTGGAACAAAATGGTTGGTTAGACTATCAGACTGTTCCGATTTCATGGGTGCAGCTATGTATAGAAGATGCTATCTCACAACAGACTCCTGATCCTCTGACTGTCATAGCATTCAGCCCTGTTTCCACACTGGTCCCCAAGCCTTAGATAAGGGTTGTGTTGTAGAAGTATCATTTGCTAGATATGTCTGCCAATAGGAAGAGCTGGAGAGAGGAGAGAGGGAGAATAGATGTAAATATGGTATTTGGATATAAATTCTCAAGAATAATTAAAAAGACAGATAAAACTAATTTGAGCCAGATCTATCACCTGGCCAAATGACCATCCAGATGGTGGCTCCACTTTCTAAAGACAGGCAGAGTAGTCATTCTTGCAAAGAGACACTGTACTTTTCTGCTCCAGCATTGCCACTCCTAACAGAGTCAATACCAGCTACAGGGGGTTGGGCTGGATCTGTCTGCCTTCTGAGGCCCACGTTAGGAAGACCTGACTTTCCCTCTTTTCTGTCTTTCTTGTGGATGCTGGCAGAACCCAGGTGTGCCTTTGTCCTGCCCTCCCTCTCTCTTCTCTCCAGCTTCCCTCCCACAATGTGGTGTGCCCCTTCCCTGCTCTTCTCCACTCTCCTCCCGATGGTTGCTAAGATGTGCAGCTTGCCTGCTCTGATCCTTTTAATCTCCTTAAGCTTCCATTAGAAGTCCATTCTTAAATTCTTTTAGTAATGAAACTAAGAACCAGCTGAGCGGTGATGGCATACAGCTTTAATCCCAGCACCTGGGAGGCAGAGGCAAGTGGATCTCTGTGACTTCGAGGCCAGCCTGGTCTACAGAGTGAGTTTCAGGACAGCCAAGGCTACACAGAGAAACCCTTGTCTAAAAAAAACAAAAACAAACAAACAAACAAACAATAAAACTGAGAACAACAAAAAGGGGACTGTGATTTCTCCTGTATTAGTATTTCCAAGTCGAGTTGAGGTAGAATTGAATGTTGATAAGGAGACTCTTCACCATACAACACTTCATAAATGTCTTACTCAACCAGGTTCCCATCTTATGGGAGGTAAGCACTGCGCATGCCCAGTGCTGCACCGATTCAGTTCTTTCCTTGTTTTGTTTGTTTGTTTGTTTGTTTGTTTGTTTGTTTTTCTTTCCCTAATTTCATTCAAAAGGCTTTCAGCTTTTGCAGGTCCAACAACACCAGCACAGTCAAATAAATTTTTTTTTTTTGAGTTTTGGCCCAAAATCCATTTTTTTTGTTTTTTTTTTTAATTACATCTTTTCCTCAATTACATTTCCAATGCTATCCCAAAAGTCCCCCATACCCTCCCCCCTACTTCCCTACCCACCCATTCCCATTTTTTTGGCCCTGGCGTTCCCCTGTACGGGGGCATATAAAGTTTGCGTGTCCAATGGGCCTCTCTTTCCAGTGATAGCCGACTAGGCCATCTTTTGATACATATGCAGCTAGAGTCAAGAGCTCCGGGGTACTGGTTAGTTCATAATGTTGTTTCACCCATAGGGTTGCAGATCCCTTCAGCTCCTTCGGTACTTTCTCCAGCTCCTCCATTGGGGGCCCTGTGATCCATTCACTAGCTGACTGTGCGCATCCACTTCTGTGTTTGCCAGGCCCCAGCATAGTCTCACAAGATTCAGCTATATCTGGGTCCTTTCAGCAAAATCTTGCTAGTGAATGTAATGGTGTCAGCGTTTGGATGCTGATCATGGGATGGATCTCTGGATATGGCAGTCTCTAGATGGTCCATCCTTTCATCACAGCTCCAAACTTTGTCTCTGTAACTCCTTCCATGGGTGTTCTGTTCCCAATTCTAAGGAGAGGCAGAGTGTCCACACTTCAGTCTTCATTCTTCTTGAGTTTCATTGTGTTTAGCAAACTGTATCTTATATCTTGAGTATCCTAAGTTTGGGGCTAATATCCACTTATCAGTGAGTACATATTGTGTGAGTTCCTTTGTGATTGTGTTACCTCACTCAGGATGATGCCCTCCAGGTCCATCCATTTGCCCAAGAATTTCATAAATTCATTCTTTTTTAATAGCTGAGTAGTACTCCATTGTGTAAATGTACCACATTTTCTGTACCAATTCCTCTGTTGAGGGGCATCTGGGTTCTTTCCAGCTTCTGGCTATTATAAATAAGGCTGCTATGAACATAGTGGAGCATGTGTCCTTCTTAACGGTTGGGGCATCTTCTGGATATATGCCCAAGAGAGGTATTGCTGGATCCTTCGGTAGTAGTATGTCCAATTTTCTAAGGAACCGCCAGACTGATTTCCAGAGTTGTTGTACAAGCTTGCAATCCCACCAACAATGTAGGAGTGTTCCTCTTTCTCCACATCCTAGCCAGCATCTGTTGTCACCTGAATTTTTGATCTTAGCCATTCTGACTGGCTTGAGGTGGAATCTCAGGGTTGTTTTGATTTGCATTTCCCTGATGATTAAGGATGTTGAACATTTTTTCAGGTGCTTCCCTGCCATTTGGTATTCCTCGGGTGAGAATTCTTTGTTCAGTTCTAAGCCCCATTTTTTAATGGGGTTATTTGATTTTCTGGAGTTCACCTTCTTGAGTTCTTTATATATATTGGATATTAGTCCCCTATCTGATTTACGATAGGTAAAGATCCTTTCCCAATCTGTTGGTGGTCTTTTTGTCTTATTGATGGTGTCTTTTGCCTTGCAGAATCTTTGCAGTTTCATGAGGTCCCATTTGTCAATTCTCGATCTTACAGCACAAGCCATTGCTGTTCTACTCAGGAATCTTTTCCCTGTGCGCATATCTTCAAGGCTTTTCCCCACTTTCTCCTCTATAAGTTTCAGTGTCTCTGGTTTTATGTGAAGTTCCTTGATCCACTTAGATTTGACCTTAGTACAAGGAGATAGGAATAGATCAATTCGCATTCTTCTACATGATAACAACCAGTTGTGCCAGCACCATTTGTTGAAAATGCTGTCTTTCTTCCACTGGATGGTTTTAGCTCCCTTGTCGAAGATCAAGTGACCATAGGTGTGTGTGGGTTCATTTCTGGGTCTTCAATTCTATTCCATTGGTCTACTTGTCTGTCACTATACCAGTACCATGCAGTTTTTATCACAATTGCTCTATAGTAAAGCTTTAGGTCAGGCATGGTGATTCCACCAGAAGTTCTTTTATCCTTGAGAAGAGTTTTTGCTATCCTAGGTTTTTTGTTATTCCAGATGAAGTTGCAGATTCCTCTTTCTAATTCGTTGAAGAATTGAGTTGGAATTTTGATGGGGATTGCATTGAATCTGTAGATTGCTTTTGGCAAGATAGCCATCTTTACAATGTTGATCCTGCCAATCCATGAGCATGGGAGATCTTTCCATCTTCTGAGATCTTCTTTAATTTCTTTCTTCAGAGACTTGAAGTTCTTATCATAGAGATCTTTCACTTCCTTAGTTAGAGTCACGCCAAGATATTTTATATTATTTGTGATTATTGAGAAGGGTGTTGTTTCCCTAATTTCTTTCTCAGCCTGTTTATTCTTTGTGTAGAGAAAGGTCATTGACTTGTTTGAGTTAATTTTATATCCAGCTACTTCACCGAAGCTGTTTATCAGGTTTAGGAGTTCTCTGGTGTAATTTTTAGGGTCACTTATATATACTATCATATCATCTGCAAAAAGTGATATTTTCCAATTTGTATCCCCTTGATCTCCTTTTGTTGTCGAATTGCTCTGGCTAGGACTTCAAGTACAATGTTGAATAGGTATGAGGAGAGTGGACAGCCTTGTCTAGTCCCTGATTTTAGTGGGATTGCTTCAAGCTTCTCACCATTTATTTTGATGTTGGCTACTGGTTTGCTGTAGATTGCTTTTATCATGTTTAGGTATGGGCCTTGAATTCCTGACCTTTCCAAGACTTTTATCATGAATGGGTGTTGGATCTTGTCAAATGCTTTTTCAGCATCTAACGAGATGATCATGTGGTTTTTGTCTTTGAGTTTGTTTATATAATGGATTACGTTGTTGGATTTCCGTATATTAAACCATCCCTGCATCCCTGGGATGAAACCTACTTGGTCAGGATAGATGATTGTTTTGATGTGTTCTTGGATTCGGTTAGCAAGAATTTTATTGAGGATTTTTGCATCAATATTCATAAGGGAAAATGGTCTGAAGTTCTCAATCTTTGTTGGATCTTTCTGTGGTTTAGGTATCAGAGTAATTGTGATGTAATCTTTCCTGGGTTCCTGGAAGAAGCCTGGTGGACTCGCCTGTAAGCCAACAAAGGCTTTTGTTCAAGCTCTTTTGCAAATATTCTCAAGAATGAGATCAGTATATTTCTTTCAACTGTCTGATTTTGCTGTTAAAGTTACGTTAATCTTGTAAAGATTAAAATATTTTTATTAACACTGAGAATTTCATACAATGTATTTTGAAATTCACCCCTCAACTCCATCCCTTACTGTGCTCCCAATCACAGAACTTTAAGTTTACTCCTCCTGTTTCCACAGAACTTTAAGATTACTCCTCCTGTTGTTTTCTTTTGTTTTGTTTTCTTTCCCCATCAAGTCCGGATTATGTTGTTCAGTTGGTTTTGGGATTGGATTTGTCCTAGTGTGAGGTCAGCAGAGAGGTCACATTATCTATTATACTTTTTTAAATACCTGATTCTCCTTTGTCCTGCAGCTATCAAATGCTAATAGCTCCTCAGCTGGTGGTGAGCTAAATTGTCCTGGGGGAGAGGTGTTTGTTTTATCTGTCTGGAGATTTTGCCTGCATGTATGAATGTGCACTGCATGTGTGCCTGGGGGCCATGGAGGTCAAAAGAGCATATCAGATTCCCTTGAAGTGGAGTTACAGACAGTTGTATATCATCATGTGGGTGCTGGGAACCAAACCCAGGTCCTCTTCCAGAGCACCAACTGCTTCTCTTCACCCTGTGTGTTAATATCTGAAAAGATGTTAGGGTGGATTAGCTTCTGTTTCTGCTATGGCAATTCACTGCCAACATAGTGACATAAATCCATTATCACGAAGTTCTGGAGGCCAGAAGTCCAAATAAGTCCCACTGGCAATGATTAAAATGTTACCAGGGCCATGAGAAAAATCCCCCGGTGTGTGTGTGCTTGGGTGTTTCCATCCTTTAGAGGTCATCTTCATGCCTTGCCCATGATCCCCTTCCTGCCGCAGTCACAGCCCTCTCCTACCTTCCTTTCCCATTACTAAGGACACACGTCTTTACTTGGGACCCTTTGTATATGGGATCACCTGCTCGCTCATTTGCACTATTTGCAGAAGCTAGGATTCACAGGCTCCAGAGGTTAGGGCTTGGGTCTCCTCGAGGAGCCAGTGCTCTGACATCCCTGCAGGAGAGTGTGTTCTCTAATCCTCTTCTCTGGGGAGATTTTTACATGTGATTGGAGTCAACATTTTATTGAATAGCTGATGGAAATTGTCTATGAAATTGTCTGGGGCGTTTATGCAGGTTGATTTTTATTTTAAACACGGCCAAACTTTGATGTCTGCTTCAGTAAACACAGCAATATTATTAGAGTATACAATTATTACCTTGAAGATGAAGAATATAATTATATTCTGTTATATTTTGCCCATATTTATATCCCTCTATCCATCAAAGCATTCCCTTTTAAATATTTGTAAATACTCCCATTTAATTTAAATAACCAACTATAAATACAACTGGGTGCTTTTTGTGAGTCACAATTCCCTGTATTATTTTATTTCATTTAGTAAAATGCCTCCTGCATGGTTCTAATCTTAGGCCAGTTACTGTAACATCAAAGTGGACTCAACAATGTCTGGCTTCCATCCCTGCCCACTGTCTCGGGTATGACGTTATTTTAATGTCTTTCAGGTTGATTACCCCACTGTGCTGCTTTTCCTATGAGGAACTGTGGGTATGCATGCATGTGTAGACATGAGGAACTGTGGGTATGCATGCAAGTGTAGACATGAGGAACTGTGGGTAAGCATGCATGTATAGACATCAGTTCTTTGTTTTACTTACATACATGCCAGTGACTATCTTTATTAATTTTTTCAGTTGCTGCTGATATGGTAAGTGAGAATTGGCATTTCAAGGTACTTTTTGTTTGTATTTTTTTTTAATTTGAGAAAAGTTATATACCTTTTCCTATGTTTAAGGGACACATTTTTTGTGAATTACCTATTTAAAATTATACAAATATATATTACTTATATTTTTAACAGATCTTTTGGCAGATTTCAACCACTTTTGTGAAACAAAGCATTAATATTTTCTCCAATATATCATTTCTTTTACTCTGACTAGACATGGATTCGTGTATGTGTGTGTATGTGTGTGTATGTATGCTGCTTTTTCCAGTTTTTTCGTCTCAAATACTATTTTTACTTTGTATACCTGTGTAATAGAGTTTTCTAACATTTTTACTTTGTTCAGTTTCACTTTTAAATACTACTTAGGAAGCATTTTTTCTATCTTCAATTTATTAAAATACATCTATTATTTAAAAAATCATTACCTTATTGCATTTTTCATGTAGAATCCTGTCTTGTCTTTGCTGACTCTCTTCTCTGGCTGTTGGGATAAAACATCCTGAAAAGCAACTTAAGGAGAAGTGTTTGTTTAGTTCACAGTTGTGGTTACTGAAGCTGTCATAGACAACCTTGGTTGTAATGTTAAGCAGTTGGTGATACAGGAGTCATTGCTAGTGGTCTTGTGTGAGATGTGTATCTCGTTTTCCATGTGCATCATCAACATGAGGACATCAGCAAAAGTGGCAGACATGATCTTTTTGGCTCCACCCTTCAGGCGGGCCCTGCCTTTCCCATGATAGTGAAGTGAAGACTCAATTGAACTCCACAGGTTTTCTGCACCAACATGGGATCTGTTCTAAAAGATAGAGATGACTTTATCATTGATGACAAGGCTCCCAAGTTCAGTCTTGACTGTACCTTGGAACTTGATGGGGATGGAACACCTTGGAGTTAATAGACCTTGTGGTTGAGGTTCACGAAGGGACACTGGTGGCCTCAATAACCCCTTTGTGGCTGCTGACCAGCAAACCTGTCACTTCCATCTTTGCCATCATTACTCAAGGATGGCACTAGAGCTATACAAGTCATTATAGCTGTCAGTGGAGCAGAGAGAAGTAAGGAGGTTTTGTCTGAACCTCACAATTTTTGCATATAACTTAGAAATTTGTTCTTATCTATACTCATAGCTGTTTATTTTATTTTATTTCATTTTTTGCCTGTGTAAAATGACATCTTTGGCTTCACTGTACCTTTGAATTGGTTATTCTTTGTGTGTGTGCTATGAATTTATATGTTGGTTTTTGATTTCCTTATTGTTCATAATAGTTTTTTCCTTTACTCTTTTGAGTTATCTAGAGATAATCATATTGTCAACAAATATAGTCTGACCCCAGCCTTTCCAATTTATGCCATTAATTGCTTTATTTTTCTAATTATTCTGTTTGAGCCTGTTTCTTAACTTTAATCTTTTCATTTACATTTACCTATAAAATCTGAGTCAAATAATTTGCACAGTAAATTTCCAAATGAGGTTAAATATTTGATTAAAAATGTTCACCTTTAACTCAGTTACACAAGACAGAGTAGTGGCCTGCTTTTATTAGCAGTCTCAACATTTGTATTCCTCTATTTCTTCTTTAACAAAACACTAAGTGCAAGTAAAAAGCTATTTTTACAGTAGCCCAACCACCACTAAAGAGACAAGAGGACACTGTAGTGAAAATGTAAATATCAGACCACAGCTAGAGCCCTCCTGAGGTGCTTCGTCTCCTGACCTTGTAAGTATATGTAGCTGCTCAGGTGGGAGAAGAACTCAAGGTTACTAAAAGCAATGTAGCTAACTGTAAATAGTACCAGAATTAGAATTTTCAAAGTTTGAGGACAAACTGTATCTTTTGCAGCCAAGATGTTTCCAGAACATATTCTCCAGCAATTCTGTTATCTAACTATATAAATAGTAACAACATTCTTTTCCAAAATTCTGTGAGAGAGATCTATATATTTCTTTTTAATTAATGTTTTCATTGGTATGCAAAATAAAAGGTCTCTTGAGTATTTTTATATATGTATGTCATTGTTTTATACATGTATGTCATTGGTCTTTGCTCATGCCCACCAGCTCCTTATCAGCCTTTAAATATTAACATTTTAAAGAAAGTTTTCAAATTCTAAATATGAATTGCTTTACAGCACATGTGGTTATACATTGTCGAACTTGTGGGACATATGGCACCATAAGTGAATCCAAATGAAACCACGAACTTATGACTATGATGTGTCAGCTAATTTGACCCATCCTAACGAGTGGGAACTGCTTTGTGGGACATTGACAGTGGAGAGGTTGTAGCAATGGGAATAGGGCAGATGTGAGACCCCTGGACCTCCCTCTGTTTTTCTGTGAAGTAAAAATAGCTTAAAAACTAAATTCTAATAAATTAATACATGGGTATTCATGAGTACATATGAATAATCTACCATTTTCATTTAATAAAACTATCAAATGCTATTCTAGATTATTGTTGTTTTACAAATAAATACTTGATATTGCAATTGGGGTCCATTTAACCATAGCAATCTTCTAATTTTCTTTTAAGCCATAGAAATAAAATAATGGCTCTGGAGAAATACACATCTTAGAAAACTTTTTGATACTAAACGTCCTCTCTAATCTGGACATAGTAAATACTCACTTTTGTGGGGAGGTGGGAGATGAAGAGTCAGGGTAAATGGTTCTCACTGGTGAAGGCTCCTGATAGCTAAGGAGAAAGTGGGAAAAGCACAGAGGCCTGGTGTTTTCCCCACCTGCAACCTGTTCCCATCACTCTAAAGGGAGCTTCCCCCCAAAGACGCTGTTGTAGTTAGTGTTTGTGTCACACCCTCTCTGAGACCCATGCCTATGAAACCTGTGAGCCGCTAGGACACAGTATATCGGAGAGGGCAAGGATCATTCAACTTTTTTGCAGTGAGAAATCCAATTTGTGAATCTCATATTTGAGGATGGGGGGTCAAATCAACAGGCTCTTGGTTGTCTGTGAGCCAGGAGGAAGGGGAGGTGCTGGGCCCCAGCTGAGTTTGCCCTGGATCGCTTGGCTTTGCCCACCCCATCCCAGTCACCCAGTGACACCATCCCTTCTAATCAACTCTGGAGGAAAACATAAACACGCATATCCAACACTGAGTAAAATGTCACAAATAGTTCATTAAGTGTGTCATCGTGCCCACTTCTGTAACCAGAATGCCCCAACACCATAAATGATGGCAGTCAGATATGATGTTATTTTCCACAGTAAACTTGTAGTTCCCTATATGTTAAAGTTATTCCTGGGAACATTCCACGGGCGGAAATGACAGCAGCAGCCTTGCCAAGCCCTTCCAGATCCCCACCACCGTGTTGCTTGCAACTCTCTGTGAGAATGTCTTCCCAGCCCCTTCCTGAAATAACTTCTACTCCAGTGACTCCTGTCAGTCAGTGTTGCCATCATCCTTCCTGACCTTGACGGTCTCAGTCCCACATCTTCTCTAGGTTGCTTTTTCTAAGAGTTTCTCTCTGGGCTGGATCTTCTTATCTCCTGGGATTCCCAGCTAGAGATGTTTCCCACAGCTGTTTCTCCACAGACAGTGGGGAAGTTGATCTTGCTGCCCTCTAAGTTATCTTGTGACAGCTGAGTGGGCACAGTAGGGGAAGATCTTGATTACAGACATGCGGTGTGTCTGGATCCATTCTCCCACACTTGTGGGGCATTTGGCCTGATCACTTCACCCTCTGGCTTTAGTTTCTGAAAACAAAACAAAACAAAACAAAACAAAAACCAAAAAAAACAAAAAAAAACAGATTACACTACTAAATAATTCTCCTGTCCTTGAACTAAGAAACTTACCCTGTGTCAGTCCTGTGCCATTTATTTTATTCATGATAAGAATAAAGATATTTTATTCATGATAAGAATAAAGATAACGACAAACTGAATTTAATATCAAACCTTCTGGAATTATCGGGATTCCGATACATGGAGTGTCTTAGCCCCTGAGGGACCCAGCAAAGCCTCGCTTACTTTTGACCAGCTTTCTCTGCTTTAACATGCATAGTGTGATAGGGTGATGGAAGGGAGAGACAACTCAACTTTCCCAGTTACACAGTATGGCCTAATTTAACCCTCATGATGAATCTGCAAGCTTGTCTTAGTCTCTTTCTTACCTCTGGGGCAGATGGCCTAATAGGATGAAATGGGACATAAGGCTAGCTCATTAGTAAGTGTGATATGACTTGAGAGACCCTCGCTGAACTCTGCCTTAGCCTGATGATGTGAGGATGGTTGTCTTAGCTTCTGTCTATCACTGCATCAAAATAAACCTTGGAGTAACCCTGGGCTCCAGCCTGGAGCCATCTTACTGGAAGAATACATTAAGACGTCCTAACACTTGGCTAAACAAAAGCTTGCAGGAAGCACAGTCTTACTACATATAACCTAGCCTGTGTGTAGATTGGATATAAGGAATGGCAAATTAAGTCTTTGCCCACTGTAGATTTATTTTCAGTTCAACACTGTCATCACAGGCAAGACCTGTCACCTTCTTTACAAGCATGCTGCCTCTTACTGGTGATCAATAGAAAACACTAGTACACCATTTTTCTTAAAGATGTCTACAAAACTCCTTCCTTCCAAGTTTCATTGGTCCTCTTCATGTAGGTCTTCACCTCTGTCTCCCTCCTAAATCTCTCTCTCTCTCTCTCTCTCTCTCTCTCTCTCTCTCTCTCTCTGTTTTGGTTGATCAGCAAGGATGACCCAAGCATGCCATCCAGCCAGCTAGAAGCCAGGTAGGACCACGGGCACTCTCACAGAACTCCATGAATATGAGGAGAGCTCAGCGGATGAAACCATGAAACTCACACAGCCAGTGCCTAGGTGACTTTCTCATACTGTCCAAGGGCAGAGGGAGTTTTCTGAGACTGCTAGCCATTCATTTATCCTGCCACATTTACCCTGGGCCTCGGGCAATAAGAGGATCTTCTGTCCAGGCTGACCAGCCCCCATCTCAGGACAGAAGTCAGCATGACTCTTTTTAGCTGCACATTATCCATGACAGACCTGAGGCTGGATAGGTAGGTACAGAGCACTGTGAGGAAGGACCCAAGCCCATCATTATTCTTCAAATTCTAGTTGTGAACACCCAGGCTGCTTTCAGTTTTTGCTTTCAACTTCGTAAGAATTCTCATTGTAGGTTTTTAATCCCAAGCCCCTTCTGAGTGTGACCTTGAGAGAACCTCTGTTTCTTGTTATCAAAAGAGCCCGGCTGGGCTGAGTGCTGATAAACCAGCCTGAGCCCCTCTAGCCTCCCAGCATCAGAAAACAGGCTACAGCTCTTTTGGATAGATCCACAAACAGCTGCAGGGCAGCAGCAGACTCTTAGCTTACTGCCCAGCACAAAGGAAAGTTGTTGAACTGAGTGACTGAAAGGAGAGAGGCAGAGGAATACATTGGAAACATCCGGAATCCATAGGGCAGGACAACTGCAGGCTTCCAGCAAACAGCATATTCATCATCAGAGAAAAAGACAGGATGACGGGAGGCCTGGAGATCGTAAGGCAGAGTCACCTACGAGCCTTGGCACACATACAAGTAGACCTTTCCAGACACATCCCTAAGCCATGGCAATTCAGAATAACAAGCATAGGGCACACACAGCCATTCTGTGTGCCCTAGGTGCAGTGACCACATGGGCAGCTGCAGAACCCTTCTTCACACAGCTACTCCAAACAAGGCTGTTGGCACAGGGGTGGGACCAAGTTGCCAACAATGTCCCCACAGTCTTCCTCTCATGGCAGAGCAGAGAGCCTCAGGGACATTTGCTGAATTTTCCACTCCATGTAGTTATTTTGTCAAAGAGCTCTAAGTCGAGTTTGGGTCTTTTTAGTCTTTACCCACTACTTTTTTCTAGTTAGAACCTGACCCTCGAAATGCCTAGTTTTCAAGAATACTTTCTGAGAAACCTAAGCGCTTCTCCAGCGGGTACAGTTCAGATGATGCTGTAGGAAGGTTGTCTAGCATCTAGCCAGACTAGAGGAAGCACACACCACAATGCCTTGTCATATATGAATGGACTTAAAGTAAGAGCTGCGCGTGAGAGAGGAACTGATGCGCAGTTCTTATTTCCCCTCTACTTCCTGTCTGTGACACACCCGAGGTTTCTCTAGAGGAGTGTAGCAATGGCACTAAAATGGCCAAACAAACAAACACCAAGCATTTGGAAAGCTGAGGCAGGAAGAACATGAATTTGATGTCAACCTGCATTTAAAATAAAATAAAATAAAAAATAGGAAAACCTGTATTTAAAAGCAAATAAAAAGAAGTGAAGGAAGGGATGAAGGAAGAGGCTGAGGGAGGGAAGGGGAAAGGAAGAAGCAAAGGAGGGAGGGGCAAAGGAAGGGAGGGAGAAAGAGAAAGATAGAGGGAGAGAAGTAGAGAGGGAACTGATGCGCAGTTCTTACTTCCCCTCTACTTCCTGTCTGTGACACACCCGTGGTTTCTCTAGAAGAGTGTAGCAAGAAGTGTAGGGAGGGAGGAGGGAGGGGAGGAGGGAAGAAGGGAGGAGCTCTAAATAGAGTCTGGGTCTTTTGAGTCTTCATCCGCTACATTTTTTTCTAGTTAAAACCTCTGACCCTTGAAATGCCTAATTTTCAACGAGGAAGGAAGGAAAAGAGAAGTCACATATGATGACACACATCTTTAATCCCAGCTCTCAAGAGGCAGAAGCAGGCAGATTTCTGTGAGGTTGAGGCCAGCCTGGTCTACAGAGTGAGTTTCAGATCAGACACAGTTATGTAGCGTTTTACAAAGAGAAGGGGAAGGAGAAATGATTAAAAGAGGTAAATATTGAAACAAAGCTGTTCTAGGGCTTTACAATTGATCCCTACTGTTGTGACACTTTGCTCTGAAACAAAAGTGTCTACGTGCATTTCCCTCTTTGGTTGTTTCATTTCTCATAAGGCAAAAAGTCTTAATAAATCTTTTATCTGTTTTTAACTCTGATAGACTCATTTTTTTACCATGCTAATATACTATATTGCTGGAAGAAGGTAATTACTGGGTGAAATTAAGACATTTTGCAACTCTATCTTATAACATCTTTAATTTCCAGATGCACACAAATTCTATCTACCTCAAGAAAAATAGTAATTTCCTTTGTTTCTCTCACAAAAGTGGGTGATAACAATCTTTCTCCTGCAATTATTTTAGACAAATTTTCCAATTTGTTATCTCAGACCTCTTAGGGCAGTAATGATATATTATCTCAAGTTTTGAGTTTTACTTCTATCCCTGGACTGCTAGTGATCTTTTAGATTGAAAATGATGCTTTCTTTTTTAAAAAGTATTATCTCAAGTTTTGAGTTTTACTTCTATCCCTGGACTGCTAGTGATCTTTTAGATTGAAAATGATGCTTTCTTTTTTAAAAAGTATCAGAACTCATTGTCATAGCTCTCTAGTTTCTTCATAATCTGAGGAAGAAAATCATTAATGGTAATGAATGAATGAGCTTATTGGAAACAATTATGCCATATCTAACTTACCTTCATCAATACTGAAACAAGGATTATGTCATAGGAGACATAAATAGATAAAGCTAATGGCACGGAACAGAAAAGCATAAAGAATTGTGACTGGGTGTGGCTTATCAAGCTGTTGCAACATTTATTAGAGGCTTGTGTTCGTAACAGAATCAAATATTATTGAGCACTTAGCTGTAAACAGCACTATGTTGGGGAGCGCAACCTCACTGGACCTCCAAGAGCCCAGAGTCTTGCTTAAGAGATGGGCCCTAAGAAAATACAGAAGTATGAGAGATGCTGTGAGAAGAGGCTTCCGTTAGCAATGCAAGACTAGATGCCAAGAGAATCCTATGGGAAGTGTCTATGAGCCCCAAAGGAAAAGACAAGATGAGAACTGGGCATAATGTCCAGGTAGGAAAGATTTGGAATGAGCATAAAAGACCCCTGAGCCAAAGTTGAATCTGATCCGCTGACATTCGCCATGATCCCATCTCATCTTTCCACACCTCCCTGGGTCTCACCTTGCCTGGCCTCACTTAGTTCTCCTTTCTGTTTCCTCTTTGTGATGGTTTGAATATGCTTGGCCCAGGAGTGGCACTATTAGGAAGTGTGGCCTTGTTGGAGTAGGGGTGGCCTTGTTTGAGGAAGTGTGTCACTGTGGTTGTAGACTTTAAGACCTTCATCCTAGCTCCCTGGAAGCCAGTCTTATCCTGTTTGCCTTTGGAAGAAGATGTAGAATTCTCAGCTCCTCTTATACCATGCCTGCCTGGATGCTGCTATGCTCTGCCTTGATGATAATGGACTGAACCTCTGAACCTGTAAGCCAGCCCCAATTAAATGCTGTCCTTATAAGAATTGCCTTGGTCATGGTATTTGTTGATCCATGTTAGTTAGTAAAACCCTAACTAAGCCACTCTTTATAACACCACTAACTTTCATGGGCTCAACCACTGCTTCACTGAGACAGACTCTTAAACGTGCATCTCCAGCAACTCTCACCACGTGGACTGTAAGTCCCACCACACCTCCTGCTAGAACCGGCCTTCTTTACATGCTGGGCTGAAGGAATCTTTTCTTTCTATGCAGGCTGGTTCAACAACAGAAAGTGCTCTCTGGAGCACTGGAAGCCCCTCCCTGGAGGTCTTGGAGCATCTTGGTTCTCCACCTACCACTGGCTGCAACCCTGGCCTGTGGTTGTTTGCCTCATTCAGGTGTCAGTGCAATTGAGAACAGGTTCTACCACCAGCAGAGATGAGGCTAGTAGCTTTGCTTACACTCTTGGCTGTTATTGGTGGATTTTTTTTTCCTTCTAAGTGAGCAAAACCAATTTCCTACTCCAGAAATCCTAATTGGGATCTAGAGAAGCAGATGGGTTTCTTTCCTTTCTCAGATTAAAATACTTGATATTTAGAGTCAAAGTATACTGTCAAAAGAATAAAGAGACAAGGCACAGAATGAAAGTGTTTTAAAATGCATGTCTGAGGAAGGATTGTGTGTGTACAGTATACAAACCATTCTTATAACTCGAAAATAAAAGACAGACAAGTGAAGGGAGGACTTTGAAAAGGTAGGTGTTTCAATAAAGAAAACAAATATGAAAACTATTTTCTGCCATTGGTTATTTGTAAGATATACATCAAAACTACACAGAGGTGAAACATTAGTTAAGATCAGTAGCTGCTCTTAGAGAAGACTCAGGTTTGGTTTCCTTCGTGGTGGCTCATAACCATCTGTGACTCCAGTTCTAGGGTTTCCAATGTTCTCCTCTGGCTCCTTCCGGCACTGCATGGTACACAGACAAGTATGGTGCATAACACACAGAAAGTAAAACTAAACAACTCTCAAAATCAAACAAAAAATAGAAACCCTAGTTCATTCTTTTGGATGGTTTTAATCCAAACTATAGTGTTATTTCCTAAAGCAAAAGTACTTCTCATGGGAAAATCAGTACCTGCATGTTGCTGGTGGGGATGTAAAATGGGGCAGTTGCTATGGACATCAACTTGTTCCTGGGGAAGTGATACAGAGAATCACCCTTTCACCAAGCAATTCTACCCTTGGTGTATACTCAAGAGAGGTAAAAGAAAGGCTTTCTCATTTCTCCTGTCCCTCATAAGTGGGTCCCAGTCATGTTTGTGTGTACCCGAGCCTTTGATTTTCATAGTTATATTTAATTCCCTCTTTTTAATTTTAAATTACATTTTAGATGTACTTATTTATTTTATTTATGAGTACACTGTAGCTGTCTTCAGACATTCCAGAAGAGGGCATCAGATCCCTTAATAAATGGTTGTGAGCCACCACATGGTTGCTGGGAATTGAACTCAGGACCTCTGGAAGAGCAGTCGGTGCTCTTAACTGCTGTACCATATCTCCAGGCCTAAATTACATTTTAATTTATTACATGTGTGCACAAACTTTTTGACCTAAGTAAAAACAGACCTAATGGGAGAAATTCCTCCCATTTCTCATAATAACATGTGTACACTCTGGCCACAACAGCTTGCATGCCACATCTAAATTGTGGAGTCAGAAGAAAATGTCTAGCAGCCTGTTTCCTCCTACCACCATGTGGGGCCCAGGGATTGAGCTCAGGTTCTCAAGACTGGCACCTCACTGACTCTCAAACACCTCTTTTAAAAAAAGATTTCTTATTTTTAGTTATGTGTGTTTGTTTGAGGTATGTGCCCATGTGAGTACAGGTGCCCGCAGAGTCCAGAAGAGGACATTGAAATCTCTGAAGCTGAAGTATGAGTTGCCATGGAAATAGATGTGGGGAACCAAACTTATGTTGTCGCAAGAGCAGGAGGTGCCTTAAGGGCTAAGCTATCCCTCCAGCCTCACCAACTCCTCTTCCTCCTCCTCCATCTTTTTAACTCAGCAATTTGAATGGGTTTCTGTGAGTGTGTGTAGATCTCTCAGATGCTCCCCGTGCTCGTTGGGGGCATAGCACACAGAAAAAGCCAGCTCAACTCTGTGGCCATAGCCCCCATGACTAAGTGGCACACAGAATGTGTGCGTTAAAAAGAAGGATGGAAAAATAGACTGGAAACCAGCACAAGCAAAAAACTTTTTGACCTAAGTAAAAACAGACCTAATGGAAGACATTCTTCCCATTGCTCATAATAAGTTAAATCAGGTTGCCTAGTAACCATTGCCTTTAAAATGGTTCTTTATATAAAAAAAAATAGTGTTTTTATAAGAAGCTGTGGATTTCCAAGCCAGGTTTTATAACCTCATGAAGACCCATATGTCTTTTTCCAGGCAAAATTCCAACTGGCTTACAGAGGAGCATGCACCCTTGGAAGGCAATCTCAGAGAGTGGAGGGCCCCCCTGATGTAGGAGGAAGGACTTCAGTGGAATGGTATTATCCAAAGGGTGTCTTAAAATGAAAAAAAAAAAAAGTCCTGACCTTTATTCTACATTCTGCACTTACTTTCCTGGAAAGAAACCCTTGGGGGTGTTGACAGAGCTGCCATGCAGTGACTATACAAGGTAGTAATGTGCATATGGACAGAGAGCCAAAGAAGGAAGATGGGAGCCCAGCATTCAGATTTAATATAAGGACTCAAAACCCATTAACAGAATGTAACATAGGAGGTGCAGATGTTTTAAGATTTTTTGGGAATGTAATTTGGTTTTCTATTC
This sequence comes from Mus caroli, assembly GCF_978045245.1. NCBI lineage: Eukaryota > Metazoa > Chordata > Mammalia > Rodentia > Muridae > Mus > Mus caroli. The sequence goes on from NW_028227256.1 coordinate 54,475,797, forward strand.
ATCATTATATATACATTATATTGCATTTGCGTTACTCAATAGTCTTATTAATACATTGTATTATACTTAGTCAGATTTTGCTAACCACCTCCAAGAACAGAATGTTGAATTAAAGAACAAAGCATTATAATAATGTTTGTTCCCTTAAAGCATTATTAATATCAATTTTTGGAGCCCTGTGGGCAAAAAGAACCTGGCATTATGGTTGTTTGTAGGTTGTGGCTTCCTCCTCTATGTGCAGCAGGACAGAGGGCAGAACTTGGAAGAGAAAACACTCCATCTCAGACTGTCTAAATGAGGGAACTCAAAAAGTCAAGTAGGAAGCGCTCAATTGGAGTGATTAGCAGAGCAGTCCACCTAATGTCACAGTACCAGCAGGTAACCAATGTGACATCTTGATTATCACACCATTCAAATGTGCTCATAGCCTCATGCCCTACTACAGCTAAAGAGCCCCTGGCATTTTCCAGGCATGCTTCCTCCCTAAGAGTCTAGTTCAGTCATTTTCCCTGGGGTCAAGATGGCAGGACAATATCCTTGGAAACAAATACAAATCTCAATAAGAGCTTCAAGGAACATAGTGGGGTGCTCAAGAGTGTTTGCCTATGTCAGTCAAAAGTGATTTTTTTTTTCTTTTTGTGTGACTTCTCTCTATTGTGTGACAAGGATAGACATATCATAGAAGCAGACAGACGTTATTCTGACAGACACAGGACAGATGTCCCTGGTCCCTGTGTTCAGATGAAGTGCCTGCATTGTTCTTCCTGGGTCATCACAACTGTGTGGGCACACACATGAGAACAATATGGTTATTTACAAGGTATCCACACAGGAAGACCAAGTTTATAGGGCATCATAGGCAGGGGAGCTTGAGATGACCCCATCTAGGCCACTGGGTTTCACTTGGAAGAGAGCAGTGGACTCCACAGATGTACAAGAGATGCCTAATACTCAAGCAACTACTTCCAGAGCCTCTAGTAGCCTGACTCTCCACTCTCAGCCCAGACCCTCAGAACAAACCCTGACTGTTTAGAAATGGAGCCAGGCACATGGGGATTCAGAGTCATAATTTACGGCTCTATTCACATATATAGTATTCAGTACACCAAGCTAGTAAAAGTTTGTCATATCTTATAAGCAATGAGATACGCATACGCTATACTATTTCAGAACAAAGGCCATTTTCTACAGGCATGTACACATACCTGTGATCCCAGAACTTGGGAAGTGAAGGCAAGAGGATAATGAGTTTAAGGCCAACCTTGGCTACATAGCAAACCCCTGTTTCAAAAATAAGAAGGAAAGGCTGAAAAATGTAGCTCAGTGGCAGGCACAGCGGTCTGGTCTGATTCTCAGGACTGCAAAGCCAGACATGACTACAGGTTTGTTTGTTTGTTTGTTTGTTTGTTTGTTTGTTTGTTTAACTTTGTATTGATTTTTGTGAGTTTCCCATCATGCACCTCAGTCCTGCTCATCTCCCAGTCCCTGTATCCCTGCTTCTCACCCTTACAACTCCCCCCCCCAAATAACACAAACAAACAAACAAACAAACAAACAAGCAAAAACAAAGCATAGAAAATATCTCATCATGGATGCTGTAGTGTGTCACAGTGTGTCCCCCAGTATTATCCCTATGATCATATAGCTTCCCTTGCAAATGTTCATCACAATGAGTTATTGGTCTGTTTGGAGATCTCTGGGTTCTGTGTCATCATCAATATTGGATCCTCATTGGGACTCCTCCAAGTTATCCTGTTGCTGCCCTGTGTCATGAAGATCCTGCAGCTTTGGATCATCAGGACTGACCATTTCATGCCTCCTACTCACAGCTGATAAAGATTTGGGGTGGGCCAACTCAGAGCCCTGGATCTGGGCCTAGGTGGTAGCTGTACTGGTCAGCATGCCAACTCTCCCTTATCCTCACCACCAGGGTGAGCTCTCCAGCACTACTCTGGCTCTGCCATCCAATGCTGCCATTACAGGAGGCAGGGTCAGCTCCCCTGCTCTCATGCCCACGTGGCCAGCTTACTTACACCCACACCTTCAGAGCCAGCTCCATTATGCTGCCCAGTCAAGGCGAAGGGCCCACTTTCCCAAGTGCTGCAGCCTGCAAAGGGCTGGGCCTGCTCTCCCACTCACACACTGGGGCTGGCTCATCAGTGCCTTCACCATCAGGGCCAGCTCCACTGTGTTGCCCAGGCGAGGTCCAGGACCAGCTTTCCAGGGCACTATAGCCACTGAGGGGACAAGACTAACTCTCCTGCTGTCATGCCCCTGGGGCCAGCTATCTAGACTACCACAGGTGGCAAGCAGGGGAGTGGAAAGGGGATCATTCCTGCACCCATGTCACCTCATGGCAGAGAGTGACAGGGCCAGCTCTCCTTTGTTCAGTCCCTCAGGGCTGGCTCATTCTCACCCCCCCCCCCCCAAGGGCCAGAACTACTATGCCGCCCAGGCAAGGTACAAGGTCCACTCTCCTGAGTACTACAACTGTCAAGGAGCAGGGCTAGTTCTCCCAAGCTCATGACACTGAGGGCAACTTTCCTGACTGCCAGAGGTGTCAGTAGCGGTGGCAGTGCTGGTGTGGTATCACCTCTGAGCCCATGCCACTCCAAAGCAGATAAGTGGTAGGGTCAGTCCTCTCATCCATACTTATGCCTTCTGGGTCAGGTTACCCACACCCCATCATCAGGACCAGCTCCATTATGCTGCCTGTTCAAGGCACGAGGCTCAGTCTCTGAGTGCTGCTGCTGCTGCTGAAAGCTGGGAGCAGCTCTGCAGAGCACTGCAGTCAGGGAGGGGTGAGGCCAGTTTTGCACAGTGTCCGGACATCAGCATGGTCCCCAGCATCTGACTCCACCAAAGATGTCCCCATGTTCTCCAGTGGTAATGTGAACCACATACGTGACACTGGCCCCTGCTGCTGCACAGTCACAGACACAGACATGGCCCCCAGCAGCAGCTTGGGCGGGCATCCCATCATGGCCTCAGGTGACAGGGATGACATACAGGCTTTCCTCTGCTCCCTTGAGTCTCCAGTTCCACTTCTCTTTCTCTCCCATCTGACCACCACATACTTGCACATTGTGGTAGCTCTTGCTGCAGGCTGGCAGGCCTGGGTGATATCCTCCTTCTACCTGTGTAGCAGTCACTGGGTGTCTCTGACCTGTTCCTTTCACAGAAGGACAGATCTGTGGGTGGGACATCAGTCTGCAGGTCTCAGTCTGTATTCTTCTTCCCACACTGTGCTTCCCGTATTTTATTTTATTTTACTTTATTTTACTTTATTTTATTTTTATGAGTTCTAGGCATAAGACAGCGTTGACCACCAAGCCAGGAACCAAGCTAGGATGATCAAAGGACTGCCATCTGCTCTGCCCTGACTGGTATCAGAACAATACCACCTACAAAGTGTCTTTTTGACCATTGCAGAAGTGGTGTTGTTCGTTTAAAATTTTTCCCCTTTTGCTGGTTTGAATGAAAAAATTCTCCCATTGGCTCATAGGGAGTAATACCATTAGGAGGTGTGGCTTTGTTGGGATAGGTGTGGCCTTGCTGAAGGAAATGTGTCACTGGGGGTGAGCTTTGGGGCTTCAGAAGCCCAGTCCAGGCCTTGTGCCATTCTCTCTTCATGCTGCCTATAGATCCAGACAGAGAACTCTCAGCTTCTTCCCCAGCACCATGTCTGCCTGCACACTGTCATGCTTTCCCGCCATGATGATAATGGACTGAATCTCTGAAACTGTAAACTAGCCCCAATCAAATGTTTTTCTGTGTAAGAGTTGCTGTGATCATGGTGTCTTGTCACAACAATGGAACCACCAAGACATCCCTGACAATCAACCACTTATAAGGAGCTGGAAGAGATGTTTAGAAGATAGGGACATATGGCAATCCCAAGTCCACCTAGCAGTGAGATTGTGGGCATACTAACCTCCTGGATCACTAGCTGTAAAAGTCATATGATCTGTAAGTTACCTTAGCTCAATGCTCAGTATGAATGGAGAGCTGATGTCACTATTACAGACCATAATGTGAAACTAGCTAGGGCTAGTTTTTTCAGCTCCTCAGTGTATACGAGGCATGTTTTCATTTCCACTGAAACTTGAATTCAGCTACACTTAGAATCCAGACCTGTGAGTACACTATGGGTCACTTGGGTTGTGACAATCAAGAGCTTTCAGTCCCCACTGGGGACCAGGTCCTGTGCTAAGAGCTGGAGGTATGACACATGAGGCACCGCCCACAGACAGTGCCCAGCTTAATGTGAAGAAGCCAGTGAAGGCAGCAGTGAGAACAGGCTGTGCTGTGTCGAGCAGGAAGTGCTCTGGGTAGTGCAGGAAGGCTTTAGAAGGCAGAAGCACAGGATCTGAACAACAGCATCTGCCCCCAATAGGAGGCAAGGAGAGGGCAACTAGGTGTGCCCAGGCCTGCAGGCAAAAGGAAGCTCACAGATGGGGAACAGTGGTGGCCTGAAGCTTGCTGCTCTGCCTTTCTCTGTAATATTTGACTATAATTTCTTTTGTTTTTTTTATTGTGAAATATGACATTGATTGCAAAAATGAGTACCATATAGCCTCAGTATAATATATAATTCTAAAGAAATTTGTGAAAATGAGTACCATATATCCTCAGTATAATACATAATTAAAAAAAAAAACTACCTATTAAACAATCTAACTAGTAAGAATGGAGCTGTACCCCTAGATCTCCCAGCCTTTCTTTTCCTGATCACAGACGCTCTTTACCAGACATAACTGACCCTTGACCTTCTTGATAATTGATTTTAACAGTATATTTACTACTTAAAAAGTAGGGGATTATTTTTCCCTATGTTTTAATATTGTGTTTGTTTGTGTGTATGTGTGTGTGTATGTGTGTGTGTGTGTGTGTGTGTGTGCATGTTGTATTCTCCCCTTATTATTGTTTCTGATCTGCAATTACATTTGTTGCACATATTTGTAACTGGTTAATTTTATTGCTGTTTTGCATTGCTGTATCAGAATTTATACGTTTATCTAAAGGATAGCTGAGTTCTCCCAGGTCCAAATAAAAATAGGCCATATTTTCTGCATGAAAGAAAAAGCAAGAAAAGAGATTAGTATGGTAGCTGGTCGTTTGCTTTGTGATATTCTAACAAAATACCCAGGGCTGGGTGTCTTATAAGGAAAAAGAGGTTCTAAAAGGATGAGAATATGCTGTTGGCATCTGCTGGGCTCTTGTGATGACATTGAACTGGTAGGAACACATGCAGAAGAGAAACTGAGTAGGCGCTGTGACGTCTAGTCTCAGGACCTGATTCACCCTCCATAACCTGCTACTGAAAATCGTATTAATCCATCTTGAGGGTTACTATCCTCCCCTGACCCAATTAGCATCCAGAGGACTCCATTCCTTATCAACACCTAACCACTGCCGCATAAGGAACCAAACTGTTGGCATATGGACTTCTGTTCATATGATAAAAACTGTGTTCATATGATAAAAAGTAGGTCTGCTTGTATTTGGGGATTAGAGAGAGAGAGCTCACTGGACAACAGATGTGTGGGAAATAGGTGGGATCATTGGGTTGAAGTGCTCATTCTATTAGCCCTGAGTTAGGAACATTAACTGGGGCATCTCCTGGGCAAGAAGAGCAATGGGGAAGGAAGAGAAGCCCTCTTCTCCCCATCGCTCATATAAACAGGCTCCTTGACTTCTGCTCAGAGTCCCAATGGCTGCTACACTCCTGTGTCCCCCACCCTGCCTCATGGGTATCAGGCTTTATCTCAACCTCCTTTCCTCTCTGTTCTCTGGCAAAAGTGGTAGCAGCAATGCATTGCTGCCTCATGTATTGTTGAGGCTCTCCCATGTGATAATTCCCAACCGCTTCCAGATGTAGGCAGAGCAGGCATTGTTTATAATTCCTAGATAATGGATCCCAGTGAGTTATCAGGGTTACACAGGTCAGGTAGGCATTTGCCCCCTGATTCTGCATCAGCTTCAATGACCCCACCTTGAAGCTCCATATATCATCAGTCTGCATCCTACACCCAATTGTGAACAGCTCTGTACATTTGATGGACCTACTGTCAGCCCAGCCATCTTTGAGGGATTTTTATATTAATCACATTAAAGTACAACATGGCCAGAACTCTCCAATTCTAAACCCTTCATTTTCATTTTAGAAAAAATCTAAGCTCTTCACTGAAATTTTGTGTCCCCTCACCATGTCTGTCCCTCACCATCATGTCCTCCCCTCCCCATTCCTTCCTTTGCTGTGAACTTTACATGCGTTCTTCATCTCACAAAGCACCTAAGAAACAAAGAACCCCCTGACTCACAAAGGTTTTAGCCCTTCATTGTTCTATCTCAGAGGAAAGAGAGAAAGGCAGAATTTCCCCTGTGTTTCAAAGATCCAATTTTTGGTGTGAAAGAGTAAATGGCTCAGATCTGACCCCTTTGAAGCATGTGCTGAAGAAAGAAAAAGAAACAGACAAGCGAAAATCAATACTCCCTTGCTATTGTCTATCAATTTGGGAAACCAGTCCTGAACATATGCTTCTCAGCCTGCTTCAGGTGCCTGTAAATACCACATTCTAATATCAAGATCAGCGATAATTCTCATGTATTCTTGCATCATTTAGAAATAATTTTTAATGTTAATCTTTCGCTGTCCTTGATTTTTTTTTTAAAGAAAAATGCAATGTGCTAAAATTGTAACTGGCAGAACAGATATGCTGGTGGGTTATCACTTGTATTACAAAACCATTCTTTGTCTTAACAAGCACACATTGATCACGGTCTGTCTCCAGCTCTCGGCCAAAGCTGGGAAGCAGGATTCAGCACACCCTGAACAAGAAGGCATTCCAGCCTTTTGGGAGCCATCTCTTGAGTAAAGGGGGAAATATGTGTACACTCATTTGAATAGGGACATATAAAGCTTTCATAGAAAGTATCCAGAAGTGATCCTATCACTTTCTCCCTGATATCCAAAACCAACCTGTGCTGTCACCAAGGACAAAGACATAGGAATGTGGAAAATAGCCATGGTTGTTTCAATGCATAAAACTTACATTAGAATCTTATGTCACAGTCAAATCAACATCATGATGGACTAAAGTGTTCTAAACAATAAGTGAAAATAGTACCTTCTCTAGGTTATGATAAATGTTCCCATTTAAAGTGCATGAGCCATTTAAACTATCAGGTAGAAGATTTGTTACATCGCTTTGTTTTGGTTTGGACAATGATAGCATCATTTCGAAAATTTTCATTGCAAGCAAATAATCTATCTATTGAACAGAAAGCCTTTGTTTAATCTGGCATCTTTAAAACCATTTTCCAAGATCCAGCCACAAAATCACCAGCATTTCTAATCAGCTAAGATAGGAAATGGAAGGCAGCTCTGCCAAGAGCTTCAACTGCAAAGGACCATGGGTAATTTCTTCTCTCCTTCTGAATTTTCTTTTCTAATTCATACAATTTAATTATCAGGACCTGCCTCATAAGATTGTTGTGAAAACTAAACACAAGGAGATTCTGGAAAGCTTTTTGTACACATTGCTTAGCAGAAAGTAAGAGGGAGCTTTGGGGAGGAGGTAGGAATTAGGAATAATTGGTCCTACTGTGAACTCAGTTGCAATTAACTGTAAAGCTAAAACTGACCTTCATCTCTTACAAGCCCAGGTTTCCTCTCTGCAGAGTGGACACTATTGGAGCCACAGGTTGTCATTCTCACCCAAGCTGTTAGGTAGCTGGTTAGATATCAGCAGTCTTGAAGGCCACTGAGGATAGACCCTTCCTTCATGTAAGGTTTTGTACCTCAGTTCCTTTATTCCCTTTTATACACTAATTTTACAAGTTAAAAACATTGATGGTAAAGGAAGTGAGACATCTCAATTGTCCTTCCTTAAGAGTTAAAATGTTGTAGATGGATTGGTGGCGCAGCTGTTAGAACTACTTCTGTTTATGCAAGACCCAGGGTGGGTTCAAGAATCAGGTCACAACTGTCTGTCTGTAACTCCATTTCCAAAGGTTCTGATATCTTGTTTTGGCACCTGTGGGCATGTGCATGCAAATGGTATAGTACACTCTCTCTCTCTCTCTCTCTCTCTCTCTCTCTCTCTCTCTCTCTCTCTCTCTCTCATCAAAAAGGACAACTATAATCTACACAAAGGGGAGAAAGGTACAAGATGGGGCTGCTTTGTTGAGGCCCACAAAAAAATGGTTGTTTCCTCCTGGCAAAGTCTACTGTTTCTGTAGATTCATTTTTATGCTCTATCTTTGACTTTTTTTTTAAAATCTGCTCAATCTCATGATTGTTGATCATAAGAATGAGATCTGAGTTCTATTTCTGCCTGGCCTTTCATAGAGAAAGGACTTTCTGAACAGTCTAGAAAGATAACAAGATCACTGTCCACCAAGAGGCCTTATACAATGGACTGTATTGTCTTTTATTATTAATTGATTGATGTAACAGCCCTAACCCTCCCCCCCATTGTGGGTGTCACCATTCCCTGGGCAGGAAGTCATAGCTGTATAAGAAAGCTAGCTAAGCATGAGCCTCTGTGCAAACCATCAAACAGCATTCCTTGGTGGTTTCTGCCCTACTTCTTTGGATGTATGTTTGTTACTGCTCATGGTCTTTCTTGACTTATTGCCCTGGATGAACTGGGGAAATTTGAGCTGTAAGCTAAAATAAAGCTTTCCTCCCCTAAGTTGCTTTTGGTGAGAACATTTTATCATTGCAATAGTGAGGAGCAAGACTATCCCTAATCAGGGCAGTCACCTCGGGGAACCAGATTGCTATTCCAAGGGAGAATAACAACTTAGATACCACTGAAAATCAAAACTGAGAAAATGATCTAGCAGATTCAGCCACACCATACAAACCTTCATCCTAACCCTTTCTCTTTCCTCAATGTGTGTGTGTGTGTATGTGTGTGTGTGTATGTGTGTGTGTGTATGTGTGTATGTGTGTGAGTAAGTGTGTATGTGTGTGTGTGTATGTGTGTGTGTATGTGTGTGTGTATGTGTGTATGTGTGTATGTGTGTGTGTATGTGTGTATGTGTGTGTGTGTGTGTGTGTGTGTGTGTGTATGTGTGTGTGTGTGTGTATTATGGGTTCTAAATGTGTCACCGTTCTTATCCCTCTTTCAAAGACAGAGCTGGAGGTCACTGAACATCTTTATTTGTTCTTTCCTGTGGGGCCACATTGATTAAGGCTTTCTCTGCCCTGTACCAATGTTTGACTCTGACACATGGGGATAGATTACAGGAACCAGTTTATTGTCTGATTTCTAGAGTTGAATCTTTTCTTTAGAACTCCTGTAGCACCATTAGATTAGTATAAAGGCCACAACTCAGTAATATCTACTGGAAAAAAGGCCCTCAGCATGCTCTGGGGCAGGGCTGTAAAGCTCACCCATCCTCCACCTGGGAGCCCAATGTGTTCAACGCCCTGGGCTGTGTTCTCCACAACCTATCTTTTAGTGATTTTTAGTGGAGGGCCACATTATGTAGCATGGTTGAAATAGTCATTAACGTCTGAACTCAGACACTCCCTCCTCTCCCATCCCTGTGAGTGAAAAGTTCTCACCCTCAAGTCACACAGTTGGGCCATCTTGAAACTTACCAAGAGCCCACCAGGAGTGTGCATATCATCATAAGCTCAGGTGTGACTGAAAGGGGCTGGTGGGTAACAGAAGATGCTCCTCTGTTCTAGATTCTCAGGAAACTGTAAGGGCTTTAGGAGATCCCTGCTGTGCCGGCATATGGGAACAAGGACCAATATGTGCTTATTATATCACAGTATCACCCTCCCTCAGAGCCTGAGGTCAGACAGAAAAGAATGCACATGAGGAGAGTGAGGTGCAAGGGTTGGAAACCCACTGGTTGTAAGTGTTTTCAGCAGAAGCAGCCTGCCACGCTGCCCACAGCAGATTTCATTCTGAGTATGTGTTATTCCCTGGTAATATCTAATGGAGACTCTGGTGAGCTTCGGAGGGGAGGCTCCCTTAGTCTCCATTTTTACTATCATTCCCTTCTCCCTGTCTACCGCAGTTAGATGAACAACACTTCAGACAAAGAGGTAGATACTGTGGGGTACTGTTCCCCACGTCTGAACTACTTCTGTTTGATCATTTGCACCCCTAAAAGCCCACATATAACTCCCTCCACCCCACACCAATATCGTTTCCTGCAGCCACCGTGTTAGGTTATCTATTTTGCATGAACTACATGTCCATTCTTTGCATCTCTCTGCCAAGCTGCTTTCCTCATTCATGAGTATTTTAGGGGAGGCACATCATAAGGTGCGTGTTCTGACCAGGGGCTCAGTTTTGTGGCCATGTAAGCCATGGCGATGAAAAAGTATGCAAGCACAAATTTGACTTAAATGCATTCCGTAGCAGGCTTCTTTTTGGTTCCCTGAGCAAGCAGTGCAATTAAATTGCTTCTTAAGTCCACAGCAAATAGGGCTTGTTCCAGTGTACTGAATTATTTCTCCACCCAGTGCTTCCCACTCAAGACCTAGCTGGTATAGAACAATCCCTTAAAGCTGTCTTTCTCTGACACTGCAAAACAACACACAGTAAAAGCATCGTGGGGCTCAGATGTATGAAGAACATCCCATGCCTCCAAAAAGGAATGAGATACAAAGAGCGAAAAGACCTACCTATTTCTCAGGGCTTGTTAAAGAAAAATCCCTTTCGCATCACTTTCATTACCTCAGAAATGGAGGCGAATGCTTTAAGAAGAGTCATATAATACTTTGAGAGGCCTGCTGCCATAGTGTGGTTATTAAGCCCTTGGGAAACAGTGGGGTTCTCTAATGTCTTCTGAACAACTATGCCCATCCCCTCATCTCCCCCCACCCCCCGAGAGTCACCTTAAAACAGAATCTAATAAACTGGTCACTCTGGAGAGCAAAATATGACTGATTAAAGCTTAAAATCTGGGGTGTTTGGGTCACTCACGCCTGGCTCTTTCTGACATACTCCACAGCCCAACAGAGCACAGGGCTGGCTTTACAAAAGCTCTCTGGCTCCCAGCATAATGGAAGGCACAATAAAATGAGTTCATTTCTGAGTTATGTTTTTCTTTTTCTTACCCCTCTAAGTAAGACTGAATTCCAAGAGTGAGCTAGAGAAAGAGAAAGAGGCAGCAGGCAAAAGCAAGCAGAGTCGGGGTGAGAGTTGCAACCCAGCGTTCACATTGAAGAATCATGAAAAATGCATACCCGCGAAGAGCACGAAAACCCCGAATGGTCCCTGTTCAAGCTGTTTGCACACATTTGCCCAGTTCTGAGATGTCTGGGCAAGCTGAGCATCGGTTTCAGTGCACACATGCACACTCAGTATGGGGTCTGGAGGGAAATACTACAATAGCTTCCCTGCTTCATATAAGAACATCTCTGTAAGTTGAATGAGCTATATTAAAAACAAAAAACAAAAAACCCAAAAAACTTAACCTTTAATGCCATTTCCCCCATGCCCTGCCCCATAAGACATTTCTACAAGTCAAGCCAAGTCTGTAATAAGAAATGACCTCAAAAGAATTCCTTTTCCCTTTTACCCTGTGGTGCTGAAAATTCATAGATGTGCAGGCTGTTTGGTTAGAGGAGTTCTCAACAGGCTCTTACTGAAGCATCAAAGCTTTCCATTTCTTGTTGCAGGCTGGGACTCTGGACATCTGGCTGGAAATCATGAGAGAAACAAATAAACAATATACATCATGCGGGAGCTACTGCTGATGTGACATTTGCCGTTGCTTTACAGTTTGAGATTGCATGTTGTCTAGCTAATACCCTTGGGGTTACCTATAATTAGGTAAAAGGGTAGTGGAATAGAGGAAGCAGTAAATTAAATATTTTGACCCATAAAAGGAAGGAGTGGTTACAGTTGAATGCCCAGGCATGCTGAGCTGCCTCTATTACTTCCTGAAGCCCCATCCTGTGTGCAGAGCCTGAACAGCTCTGTCCTTGAGATGAGTGTATCAAGTAAAACCATGGGCTCATCTATCAGGGAAGGTACTGGGCGCCATGCATTAATCTGAATATGAATACACATCACAGATATCTAGCAACATTAATTATAATCCTCCTTTGTATATACATGTGTTTGGATGTTTGCATGCATGCATGCATGCATGTGTGTGTGTGCATGTAAGCAAATACTCTACCTATATTTCCAACATAATATTCTGCTTTCACTATTAGAAAACAATATTAACAGAATGTATAGGATAAATTCTGTTGGAATAAGATCACTTGGCTAACAGGAATGGACAGCATGGGGGCAGTTCTTGGTGCCCCACTGTGTTCTACAATGGCAGCTGCCATGTACCACCCTGTTATCGGGCATAGCCTAACAATTTCTCTAGGACCTCGTCAGGAGTGGATTCTTGTTTCACTTTCAAATAAGTATAAGAAGGAATTTTCAAAGTTACTCGACTTTCATTGCATCTCAAAAAAGTCTTAAAGTAGTTTTATCTCATTAATTATACCAATAGGAAGAAATTGACTCCTCATAACAGCCTATCTTCCTTTCAAGATCTCATTTTCTGCACTTCTGTAGTCAATCTCAAATTAGGCTACGGATTTTAAAATGAAGCATAGTTCTGAGGCAATTATCCTACTCCCTGCTCTATTTTAGGATCAACAACAAAAATCTCTGTTGATAGAGACTCTGACAGCAGTACCACCGGCAGAATCGCAGTGGGGTCTAGATGGTTCTTCATCGGCTGAGTGGCTTTGGATGGACCTCAGCCCACTGTCAAGCAGATTCTACCTGCTCTGCTAGAGCCACAGGATTGCTCTAAGTACCTAGTGAGGTAATAACAGCAACAGTACTTCGAGAAATAACATTAGTTAAAAACACAACAATTTCAGTTCTCTGAGAATAGCGGCTACTAAGAAAACAAGAGCAAACACTGGGGCGGGGGGGGGGGGTATGGGAGAGAGAGAGAGAGAGAGAGAGAGAGAGAGAGAGCTCTTATAGACAAGTCCAGCCATGCGAAAACCAGTACAGAGAATTCTCAAAATGTAAAACTAGATCTACCCTATAAGCTAGCTGCACAATTCCAGACTATTTACACAAAGGTCTCTGAGTTAACCTACCATACAGGTCCTCACACATCAGTGTCTGTAGTAGCTTAAGTATGGATGCGGCGTAGTGTCCAATGACAGAGGAACCAATAAAGAAACTGTTCAGTAAGTACACAGAGGAGTTTTTTCCAGCCATAAAGATAATGAAGTCTTGTGGTTCTGAGAGTTTAAATAGATATGTAAAGTCAAGTGTATATAGATGCCATGAAAGTAGAAGCAAAAGAGACATTTGACTGAAGGGGGAAAGGCTGCAGGCAGGGGTCTGGGGCAAAGCAGTGATCAGGGCACACATGAGAACAATGTAAAATCACACACATGGATGAGGATCCTGTGATGAAACCCATTTCTTTGCATGCTAACCTGAATGTGATATTTTTTTTTAACATGGAAACATAATTATAAAAACTAATTGATTATTCTCCTGAATAAAAGGGAGGAATTTTTTTTTAAAACTTGAAATTTACAAAAAAAAAAAAAAAAGATGTTTGAGGCTGGGTGTGGTGGCTCATGACTTTAATCCTAGCACTCAGGAGGTAGAGACATGTAGATATCTGTGAGTTTGAGGCCAGCTCATCCTATATAGCGAATTCCAGGACAGCCAGGGCTGCAAGTGAGACCCCCTACATTTAAAATTTTTTAAATTAAAATTTAAAAAATGCTTATAAAACAGCATATAAAAACTATTAAGAAAACAATAAATTGGATTCTTATAAAAATCTGTTATTGTACAAATTATAGTTACACATGCTTCATTTATATTTTTACATATAGTCTATATATACATGACACATACACATTCATGATATAATTTTATATGACTGATACAATGTAGCTAACATTTCAAATATATACAGAAGCCATATCTGGTAATACGTACTTCTAATGCCACTACTTGAGAGGTTGAAGCAGGAAAATCACAGGTAAAGGCCAGCCTGGAAAAAAACCCTGTCTCAAAATAGAGATGGAGGTTGTAGTTCAGTAACACTTGCCTAGCATGTTCAAGCTCCATCGTCTCTCTCTCTCTCTCTCTCTCTCTCTCTCTCTCTCTCTCTCTCTCACACACACACACACACACACACACACACACACACACACGAGAGAGAGAGAGAGAGAGAGAGAGAGAGAGAGAGTGTTTTACAGACCCAATTTAAATTGGAGAAAAATCTTGAACATGCATTTCTTGTCCAAAGAAATTTCCCACAAAGGGATGTCAAACAAAACAACAGGCATAAGAAAATGTCAATATAATCTATACTAGAAAATTACACATCAAAATGTGTTCTTTGCTGCATAATAGTAACTGTTGAAAAGGCTGTGGAACAATTGGATCCTTTGAGTATTACCGAGTGAAGGGAAGTCCAGACTGGGAACTAACAGTTTTGCTCCTTGGTACATGCAAGGGGAAACATAATTATGTTTACAAAACAAGCAACAAGTACATAAATCTTAGAGCTTTATTCATAACCACTAAGAGCTTTAAAGACCCAATCTTCTTCAATAATAGACCGGATAAGTGAACTCTGTTGTGTCTGGTAATATAGCATTACCCATCAGTCTGTGCACACATAAAGAATAAGCTCACAGACATTATGCTGAGAAAAGAAAAAATCTAGACATGGTGAATACTTCATGGGTTCATTAACATGAACTACAAAAGCAAGAAAAATTAGTCTATGTTTATAGAAATTAGGCTTAACTCTAGGAATTATTGATTGGAAAAAATATGAATGGGAAGCTTCTAGAGTAAATGAAATAGCCCATACTTTTATCTGGGTGGCTCTCTCAATGCTTGCTCTGTGTGTGTGTGTGTGTGTGTGTGTGTGTTCCATTAAGAACCCATTTAAAATGTATTCCTGCATGTTATATTTCACTTCAGAAAGAAAGAAATGATATTTTTTACTTTAAAGATATTGAAAGTTTATCTCCCTTTTTGTTTTGGAGACTAACCCCAAGGCCTCTCACATGCAAGAAAAACACTTGAAAATTTCTATATCTCAAGCTCTCCTTGCTGAAGTAAAATTCTGGACTCTTGGTGTTGAAGAATATCTTAAAGATCAGCCATCCCATTCTAGAATTCACCCTAAGGCTTGGAATTTCTAGGACCTTGGGTCAGACACCAGGGTGACCCCACCGAAGGGCGTCTAAGAACTCTGACTTTCCTTCTCTAATACCCCACTTAGCTGGGCCTTCAGCCAGCTCCTCATCCTGGTAAAATGTATGTAGATTGGTCCATGCATCGTTATGTTGAGAGAGTCCCATTTGAGGAACTTTGTAGATCAGGTTGGCCTGTGGATATGTCTATTTTGGGTTGCCCTTATTACTGATTGAGGCCAGAAGATCCAGTCTAGGGCCCTGAACTGTATAAGACAGAAGAAAGCTAGCAATAGCAAGCAAGCAATATGTCCGTGTTGTTTCTCTCTACCTTCACTGTGAATAGGATGTGATGGGCTGCATGACTTCCTAATTTGTCTTCCCTTCAGTGATGGGTTTACCTAGACTTGTAAGCCATATAAAGATGCTCTTCCTATGTTGTTTTTTGTCATAATCTGCAGTCACAGCAATAGAAATGAAACTAGAACAGCCTATCATCAATTTGGTTTTAAAACATTGCTTAAGCTTTCCCAATTCTTACATGGATTTCTCTGACCTTCCCTTGGGAGAGCTGGTGCCTCTCTGCCTGTGATACTGCATTTGCACTTCATGTCAATCTTCATTAGGAATCACTGTGCACCAGGTGTATTGCAGATACTTGGCATTCAGAGGTGAAGACACACAAAGTACCTGTCTCTTTGGAACTTACATTTGGGTGAAAAAGAAATAAAGTTTAGCACTAGCAAGCCATTAAGAGGAGGGTACGGATCAGTAGTTACAGAAGTGATCTTTAGATCAGTTGTCAATGCACGTCCCTCTGAGGAAGTGACATTTGAGTAAAGACCAGCCAAAGATGAGGTAAAGACTCTACATGGCAGCAAGACTCTCTATGGCCTCTTCATATTTCTGCTTTGTTCATGCAAGGTTCTGTTTAACTTGAAGGCAAAAACAATGTCTTCAACTTATTGTTAGCTTTGCATCACTGTAGAGGATCTGTGTGTGTGGTAGAATGTGTAAGGGACACAAGCCAAAAGAAAATATTAATAAATTTGGCTTTACTGAAATTTGAAATGTCGTGTTATAAAGGGCCCAATCACGAAAGTGAGAAAAACCACAGAATGGGGAAATATTCACAAATTGTATATCTGATAGAGTTTCAATGTCTGAAGACATGGAAAAAATTGAATTGATAGGTCTCCAAACACACACTTATGCATGAGTATACGTGAACACACACGCACACACACACACACACACACACACACACACACACAAGTAGTCAATAAGGATATAAAATTTTCTCAAGAATTCTGTCAGGAAAGTGGAAATAATGACATACCACTTCACAATCCCTGCAATGTCTACAATCAAAACGACAATTACAAGTGTTGGCACAGGTGTGGAGAAACAGGAGCTGCCACTCGTGAGAATGTAAATGTTACAGTGGTTTTGAGAAATAATTCAGAAGTTCCTCAAAACGTTACCACAGACGCATACACAAGAGTACAGGAACACTTATAGCAACATTATTTATGATAGACAATAAGTATAAACAACTAAAATGTCCACACATTGATGAATGGATAAAGAAAATGTCATGAAAATGTCTTATATCCATACAATGAAATGTCAGTCAGCCATAAAAAAGAAACAAAGTTTGGCTGCATGCTATAACAAGGATGACCCTTGAAAACACTAAATGGCAGGTAGGAAAAATGCAAGATGCAAAAGGTCACATTGTCTATGACTCCATTTCTAGGAAGTGCCCAGAACACACAAATTCATGGAGGTAGAAAGTAGATAAAGAGGCTGTCGGGATTTGGGGTTGGAGGGAGAGGGAGTGACTACTGATGAACAGGGGTCTTTAATTGCCATGTTGAGAACATGCTGCAATTAAGAAATGATAATCATATCCAACTTTGTAAGTAAACAAAACAAAACAAGAAACTACTCAATTGTACACTGCAAAAGAGTGAATTTATAGTATGTGAATTGAATCTTGGTTTTCTTTAAAAAAAAACGAACAAATAAATAATAAAAACCTGAAAGAAGACACAAAGCTTTGTAAAGTTACAACAAACACAAGTTCTTCAACTTCTGCATCTACTGCTTCCTTGCCACGGTTGGTTTTCCCCGTCCTTGCTCACAAGGCTGCCAGCTGTGCCCTCGCTGGTGGAGCAGCCAGCCCATCTGATTTGAAGCCTGGAGCCAAAGCAGAACCCCGGCCCCAAAGTCAGTCTTTCAGGTTCAGAACTCATAAGCACATCGAGACAAGGCCATAGCCAGTTCAGACAGCACTCACACACCTTCTGATTACAGCCCAAAAATTCTACAGGGAAAAAACAACTTAGAACAGAGGGTATGTGAGTAAGTTCACTCTGTAACAAGCCAATCAAAGGTGGGTGAAGCAAGAGAAGGAAAAGAAGAGGGAGAGGGGGGACTCTGAACAAAAGCAGCAAGTGCTTTTGATCCAGTTGTTTATGTCAGAAATCAATAGAGATGTTTTCCTTCATTTTGGAGAGTGAGAATTGGAATTTATCGAAATTGGATCTTGAAGCACTTAGATTTCTTTCTTTTTTTCCTTTGGTACTGGAACAATGGCACACATTCTGTTTACAAGAAGTGCTGAGCGCTGGGGCAAAAATTGTAGCAATTGTAGTGATTTTATTCTCAGCTCTCCATTTCCAGGATTGTATAGAACAGGCTCAAAGGCACTAATGGATGCTGTACAAAGGAAACCCTTAAGACGTTTCTGGAAATATGTAAAATATTTCTCCTTGGTGAACGCTTGTTTCTAGAAGAACTGAACTATGTTAATAGGATGGTGTCAGAGAGATACCACCATTGCAGATTTTCTAGTTCATCATCTCAGAAGCAGGAAACACCTGCAGGAAATAAATGATCTCTGCATAAAACCTTTTTATACAACAAACCAGAATGAGATGGCCAAGTGCAGTTAGTTTACTTCGTGTGACTTTGTTTTAAAATTAGTTCTGATTACTGCAGCTGCTATTTGTTTATCTAACTACAGTGCTTTGGTGTACTAAAGTCAGAGAACTTCAGGCCAGGACTGTGGTGTCTAAGCTGAACAAAGCATATCATGGTGACCTTGACCGCAAGGACTGTGAATTGCTGTAGGGTTTTGCCTAAAGCCCCATGAAAATTCATGGCAAAGAGAGCATTGTATTGAGCTATGGAATGAAAAGCAGCTGTCCAGGGATGCTTCCCATCCAGCTGCTCTAAGCTTCTGTGTTCCCCCATTGTGAATCAGAACATTCTTTATCAAAATCCTAGCTAGTTTGCTTGGTCTCTCAAAGATTCTATTTCTCTTTAAGCAAATGAGGTGACTAGACTTGAGTAGCTGATAAAGGGTATATTCAACAAGAAGCAGAATTGTCCCCTTATATCCATGGGGATTGGTTTGATTACAGTCCAATTATACAAAGTCTGCAGAGCCTTGAATGTTTTATCCAAAGTAGTGTAGTCAGGGAACATTGTTGAAGAGGGGGTGGAAAGATTATAAGAGTTAGAGGATCAGGGACATTGCTCTGAGATTGTGTCTCCTAGTAACATCTGATGCTGTACACTCCAAGTCTCTCCAACACACTCATCCAAATGTGAGCAGACAAGGATAACACCAATGATCAGGACAAACTGTTGAGGAAAAGTCCATGAGATCTCAACCCTACACAAGGAACTACACACAACTCAGGAAAGACAGGAGTAGGAAACATGGCTTTTCCCAGGAAAGAGCATGCTAGATGTTTGTCCAGTGTCAAATGGTCAACACTAAAAACATACCTACAAGTAACATTATTATAAGGACTCAACTGGGAATGTGTGTGTATGTATAAAAACACATATGCACGTAATAATAAGTCATTAAAATAGCACAGTATTTGCAAAGCCCTACTCACAACTCTTCAATCGATCACCTCTTGTTTATTTATAATACACAGGACTGTGTGAATACTATGTAAACAGTTGATATAGTATAATCTTAGGGAATAATACCAAGAAGGAAAGCACACGTGTAAGGTTCAAGTTAACATTTTTCTGAATATTTTCTGTCTACAGTTGGATGAATCTCTAGATTCACAACCCACAGACATGCAAAGTCAACTATAATTTGATCCATGTCATAGAAATACCAGGAAACAAAGTAAAAGGACTGTCTTAACAGACAGTGGTATGGGACTTGGGGTGGCAAAGACAAGATGATTGGTTGAATGACTGTACAAAGAGCCAATTAGAATCCACATCTAGGATACCCACCCAGACAATTGTTTTTTCCTATGATAGGTGTGAAAGTCTAGATGTTTAGCCTCCAGATAGAATGAAGAAGAGACCTAGTGATATTGTGCAGCTGAGAAGGGATACCTTTCAGATTACTGGAGAATTACCACAAAGTCTACATATTGCCGACCTAAACAGTCAGCCTCTCCCTCAGCCCCCTCAGCTCAGACAACAAACTTATATCTGGGTAGGATATTGTATTTATTCATTAGAAAAGTTATTCAAAGGGACTATTTCCCAGGGACACTGGTAGCAGTGAAATTCCAGTGACACTCATTCTCTCAAGGACTCAGCTCACAAAACAGTTTGGTCATTGAAAAATTCCCCCAGACAACTCAAAGTTTCAGTAAGTGCAAGCATTTCACTCTAAAGTACAAGGTAGCTGGAAAACAGTGAGGAAAAAAATACACCAACATGAAAAGACAGTGGCTAAGAATTAGCAAAAACCAGAATCAGAAAAATGGGAGAATGCATAGCATATAGAGAACAAAGTAAAATTTGTATAGCAGTGCAATTATTACCATCTGATGGGGGAAGATACCCAATCACAGGGGAAGAGTGCAGGCTATGGGAGGGAATCAGTGACACAGTGTCTTCTAGTTCCAAATATTTACCTACAATATTCACGATGTCATTTTTTTCATACCCATATGTGTGTGTACATTTCCAACCTTCCACTCACAGGTTGAAGGTCAGTTAGGTTCTTTCCATTACTTAACTATTTTGGATACAGCATCAATGAACAGTATGGAGCAAATGTCTAGGGGGTAGGACATTGACTATTTTGGTCATATGTCAAGGAGTGGTATAGCTGGGTCATATGGTAGTTATAATTTTAGCTTTTTTTTCCCCCACTGATTTCCAGAGCAGCTGCCCAGTTTGCAATCTCACCAACAGTGAAAGCACATTCCTTTGCCCGACAGCCTCTCCAGCCTTTGTTGGTCGTTGTTTCCTTGGTCACAGCCATTCTGACTGGGGTGAGATGAAACCTCAAAATTGTTCTAGTTTGCATTTCCTCAGTTGCTAAGGATGATGAATGCGTTTTGAGCTATTTCTTAGCCACATTCGTTTCTTCTTTTTTGAGAGCTCTGTTCAGATCCACAGCTCATTTCTTAATTGGTTTGTTCGGGTTTTTTTGACTCTTTGTTTTTGAGCTCCTTATGTATTCTAGATATTAATCCTATATTAGAATGTGTAACTGACGAAGAGTCCCTCCCACTCTGGGGCTTCCTCTTCACTTGGTTGCTTCTTTTCCACCCTGAGATAAAGAGCTACAGGCAGTTAAGGAGTGCCGAGAGAGGAATGTAAAATATTTTTATTGGAGGTTTTCTGCCCAACTTGTTCCTGTCTAGCTCCCAAATAAGAGACACAAAAACCTGGTATTTTTATTAACAAGCTGTAACCCTAGACTGGGCAGTTTCTGAGCTATTCTAGCCTACATTCCAGCCATAGGCCCCATGTTACTTGCTATTTAAGTCTCAGCCAGCTTGCTCTGTTCCATGTGCATCCTCAGGACAAACTTCTCTTGGCCACATACATCTTCATAGTCCATCCTGCCTCATAGTGTCTTTCTCCACTCCTTTTTCCTTCTCTTCACCTCAGATCCCCTACTCAGTATCTAGTCCCACCTTCATCTCACTCCTGGCCAATCACAGGCTCTAGCTTTTTATTAACTAATTAGGGATTATTGGGGAATATACATATATATATATATATATATATATATATATATATATATATATTAACAGTACATAGGTTAACATTGGGCCAGGATCAGGTTGCAGTCTGGATGGGAGCACAGGGCTCAGTTTCTGAATACCCAGCACACAAGGCTAAACCCCGCAGAAGGATTCATTTTCTCCAGAAATGAGGAGCCTCCTACGTGGTTATCTAATACCAAGGAGTCAGTCTTAAAATATACACATGAGCAACACTAAACTTACTCAGCAGGTTGTAGCTATATATTTATTCATTTACATATATACATATGCTTAACAACAATAGTTTAAAGAAAAAGAGACAGTGGATTTGAGGGGGATGTCATGGGAGCAATTGGAGGGAGAAGAGGAAGGGGTAGACCTTAAGTACATATAAATGAAATTCAAAAAATAAATTTAATTTAGTAGAAATTTAAAAGACAATAAAACATATTGAGTGCACGATTCAGTTAGTTTGTCAGACTCTATTTTAAGTGTCCAGCACACACTTTTTCAGTGTCTTTACCTGGACTCATCACTGGGCTGTGTCTGTCAGTCTCTCAGTCCCTTCTTGACATTCTGCCTCGGGCTTTCTCTTACTTTCTCCAAACTTTCTGGTTCTTCCTCTGCTCATGTCACCTCTCACACATTCCTGTCTCTGCTTACATACCTTCCCTTTGTTCTGCATGGCCGCCTATTGTGACTCCTGAAAGTCAGCCTTTTTCCTTCCCTCCTACAGACGGGCCAGCCACACCCACCTCACGAGGGTAGCCTACTCCTCCCACGCTTGCTTTCTCCACGACCGTCACTGGCGCCCACAGTAACTCAGACATCTCCTTGTTGCTCAGTTTTCTGTTTCTGCTTCCCACTCATTATAAACTTCATGGAGAAAGAAAGATCAGGCAGAACTAGATCCATCCAAATTACAATTATCTGCATCAGAGACTGGAGCATATACGGACCACAGTCCATCATTCAAGCGGTGTGGTGCCGGGGATTTTTGCACTGTCTGCCTAGTTCTGCTTCCAGCTTGGTTTACTGTGTAGCTTCTATGAACCCATTTCCTTGTCAGTAAATAGACCATACAGCTGGCCAAACCCTAGTTTCATTGTGAGAAACACATGTCCTAACATGTATGAGAACAAATACGTAGTCACTAAAACAGAAAATATATAGTTGGTACTGAGTCCATGGATATTAATACTTTATATTCTTTTCAGATAACCTTGAAACCACCTTCAACTACACCAACAATGCTCTCATTTTGCTTTTTAAGGCAGAAATTACTATACAACCCAGACTGGCACAGAACAGAACTTACTGTGCAGCCAGTGCTACACACTCCTGGCCATGATCCTCCTGGGTGATCTTCCCAAGTTCCAGGGTTCCAGGAGTGTGCAGCGAGCCACCATGTCTGGCCCTTTCACTTTTAATCATGGATTTAGGATGTGGAAATATAATTAATCAAGGTGAAGGTTCTTAAACTTCAAATATTGTCAACCTTAGTAAATTAGCTTGTCTGTAAAGGGTAATTTCAGGTTAAACTAAAAAGCTCCTCCATTGAAGTTCCACTGATAATTGGGAAGAATTAATTGAAGTTAGTAAAGAATTCTGACTTAATGAGATCCATCAATACGGCACAGCGCTTTACTTATCTTATTAATTGGTGTAGCTCAGGGGCTGGGATAGTCTCATTAGGGAACACTTCGGCCTCATACAGAAGCACGGAGAGGTCTGGGTCTCAGCATTCCCACCGGTGGGGAGGGTCCTATGCCCCAGAGAGCAGTTCTGAAAGTCAGCTTGCATCAAAGCTGCAAGAAGGCCGGGCATTCAGATTACTCCTGGGCTCCGGATTCAGAAGGCGTGGCTCAGGAGCAACAGATCTTCACTTTGATGTTTCTGACAAAGTCCCAAGTGCTGTGACATGGTGGGTGTGAGGGCTTCACTCTGAGAACATATAAGAGTCTGGGCGTGAGCATCAGAGAGCACCATGGTACAGCCCTGGTACAGGGCTATGGTACAGCAAGGAACAGATCAGAGGGCATACAGGTGCAGATTCCCACAGGGCCTAATAAGCAGCTGGTGGTGGATGCAACAAACAAGCTCCCTGCTTTTGCCCTGTGACACTGTGAATGCTAGGGAAGCAAGCACCTCTATACTCCTCACAGGGGCAGGGGCACTAACTCTACTCTCCTGCAGGCATTACCCACTAAGGGCCAAACCTCCAAAAGCCATTGCATTAATCAACAAATGAGTTTAAGAGGACACAAGCATTCAGTCTGTAATCCTTCCCAGTGCTTGCTGGGCTGCTAAGCTCTATGCATTCAAACAATGATGGGGGGGGGGGGGGGTGGAGCAGAGAATGTGGCTCTCATCTACCACATGGGTAGGTAAGAGGTGAGCTGTCCACGACCCAGAAGAAGGCTTCAACTCTCTTGGTGACTCCATCTCAAACTTCAGCCCCCAAACTGTGAGACCTGAGGTTCTGTGGTTGAGAATCCTCTGGTGTTTGCTATTTTGACATAACAGTTCCAATAGATGAAGACAAGAGGTATTAGAGTAAGTTGATTATGTTGCTTTATAAATCAAGATTCGAGAAGTAAATTCATCTACAGGAGAAGCTGGGCTTTGAAATGATTTGAAATTATAATACAACACATTCTTGCTTGTCTGTTTAGGAAGAAAATTATGGAAGGACTTTTTGTGCCCAGACAATCATATTTTATATAAAATTAATGTTTTGAAGTGAGAAAGCTTTAGAAGTGGTAGTAGTTATCTTTTGAATTTATGGATATTTTTGCTGGCACGTAAGTCACATTAAAATTAATGGAAGCCACACACGTGTATTGAAGAGGAAGGAATGGAACCCTCGCTGAGCTTTTGTTGAGGACTACATTTGTGCTGAGAAATGGAATTGGAGGCATGATGTATAATCAAGCATGAATTAGTAGCATGGCAGAGTAGGGGGCTGCAGTAAAGGCACATGGTTGTCTTTCAGAATCCAAATGCTCTGCTCCACTCAGAATCCTAAAATTAGGCACTTAAATCAGATATCTGTAAGTTCTTGGCAGGAAAACGCTGAATTTCTCTCATAAGCCTGATTTGGTTTGGGGAGGGGGAGGGGTGGGTGGCCGTGTTACAGATTGTTCCTTTGAGTGCGGCTCCTGTGGAGTCTATTTGAACCATCCTGACACTGGGGAGGCTTGGGGGAGGGGAGATGCTATGAGGAGATGCTGCAAATGTGGAGTCATCTGATAATGACACCAGCTCGTCTAGGAAAAATGATGGGGGGTGGGCGGGGGAACTCAGCTGATTTACCTAGACAAAATGACATGAAATTGCAGCTATTTTTTTTTCTAGAGCTTTCTGGTAGTAGCATTAGAGGGAGAGATGTTTGTTTCTCAGAGAGCAAGTAATTTGGAAACATTGTTTACAACCAGTATACTGTTATAGCAATAAACACGTGTCAGGAGATGTCTTGTCATTCTGAGGACGGGATGAGGACTGAGTAGCTCATTTAAGGTAGGGGAGAATCTTCCTTCACATTTAGGGTTAGGGCATCTCTTCCTCCACACTTAGGGTTAAAGTGCATCGTCCTCCATATTTAAGGTTAGGGCATGTCTTCCTCCACTTTGCAAATCAGAAGTGGCTCGACACATCTTATGTTCAGGTTATCAACCGAGTCTACCTAAGGCTGGTGACGATAATACAGAAGCGTCTATTTGTAGTGCACCTAGTTTTCCTCTGGTAAGGCTGAGTGGGTGCTAGCCCATACAAAGGTCTGCCTCACAGGAGAAAATAAACACGTTCCTGAAAGGTGGGATGTAAGTTAAGTCATCTTCCTACTGGCTTACATCATCTTGTCAAAGATGATGTCCCTCCAGACTGAATCTTAATGTCTAATGACTTAATTCCCAATTTCTCTCTAGTCCTCTATTCCCTGTGAAGTATTTTGCATGCTTATCTTGGTAACCTTAAAAACACAAAAATTATTCAGGAAATTTTAAGATTGAGGCAACCTTTATTTATACAAATGACTTCTTTTTGTAAATAATAAATAATTTCCCTTTTCTAAAAATATAAATAAATAAAACATGTGATAACCATGTATCTGATGTACCATGGATGTCTGGCTGTCTGTATGAATTGTCATGGTGACTACTGGTCCCCAAGAGAACAAAATGAAGTCACAGACGTCGTCATCGACGTCGTCATCATCGTTGTCATCATTGTCATCGTCATCATCATCACCTCCGTCATCACCATCATTTTCTAGCTGCCAGGACAGTCCAGTATTTTGAAATGCTGGGAATTCTTCTCAATGGAAGAAATGGTGAAGGGCTGCTACAGGACATGCTTGTCCAGTCTTCTGCTGTTATCTACCAAGTGATCGTGGACTCCAATTGCTTGCCAGGGGTTCGGTCCTCTGCAGTCAAGCTTTGTATTGATTTTTCTTACCACTTCTCCATTGCACTCTACACTTTTCTACCAAAAAAATTTACTGTGTAACAGGTTACATAGCTGAGCCATGGGAATCTATATTTAATTCTGACGCTGATACCTTTTTAAGATGGATATTCTGTGCTATCTCATAAGCTGTTATACAAATTAGCAATGATATACTCAGATACCTAATAGCACATACACATAAACTTATACCACAAACAACAGTTATCACCACACTTGTCATAGTTGTCACTACCACCACCACCATCATCATCATTAGTGGCTGATAATCTCTTTGTTGCCATTAGATTTGGAGAACTCTAACATTACAGCCTAGCAGAATATCAGGCATAGCAGATGCTCAGTGATTACTTATTGAAGGACCTAGAGGTACCACTGAGCATATAAACTACACATCTGTGTACTGCAGATTTCTCAAGCACTATCAAGCCTATGAATGCTAAGTAACTCACCGTTCCTGGCTCTTCAACACCGGTCCACAGATCCTTCATCTCTGAGCATGAACATTTCTGCAAGGATGCAGGATTCAGTTACAGCTACACAGACGGGCCCAGTAGACTCCAGCACACTGCCATTCACCTGGGTCCACAGCAGCAGTTAGGGCTAAAGAGACATGGAAGTGCTTCTTTCCATGTGGGGACTCCATCATTCAGAGGACCTCTAAACAGTTTGGGAACTGTCTTAGTTACTTTTCTATTGCCATGACCAAACACCATGACCAAGGCAATTTATAAAATAAAGCATTTAATTTGGGTTCCATAGTTCTAGAGGGTAGTGAAATCCATGGCCATCATGGTGGGTAGTACGGCAGCGGGCAGACAGGCATGGTGTTAGAGCAGTAGCTGAGACAACAACCACAAGGCAGAGAGAGAGAATTAACTGGGCTTTGGGAACCTCAAAGCCCACCATGCCTAGTGGCACACCCCCTTTAACAAAGCCATACCTCCAAAGTCCGCCCAAACAGTTTCACTAACTAGGGACCAATCATTTGAATATAAGAGCTGATGAGGGCCATTCTCACCCAAACTTCCACGGGAGCTGAGGTCACAGACACTAGCCTGAAGCTCCAGTATATTCCCAGGAAGCTGCAGAGAAACAACATTGTGCTATATTAAAAATCATCTGCCGACTTTGGACAAAGCCCTGTGCGTCCTGTCTGCATCTCTCTGAGGAGGAGTCTCCAAAAGGCAGCCTCCGGAAAACAGGAGTGGCATGGTGCTGTTTCTGTGGCACCCTTAACACAAAAGGACATACCTGACCTTCAGCAGTGCATTTTAGTGAATGTTAGTTGGAAATCAGTATGCTGCCTTCCTCTGAAACTGGCAAGCCTAGACATCACTCATTGTCTTCTCTCCATATGAATAAGGGTGTCTATTCAGAAACCTGAGGTTTCTTTTCAGAAGACCATTTGAGAATGCACAACCCCACACAATTACAAAACACATCTATTCATTTACATGAGTCACGGGACTCCTCTTGGGACACCAACCACTATGGTCCAGAGTCCCACCTAGAAAAGTTTGAAGGCCAAGCAGAAACAGGTCTTGTGCCTGTCTCCCATCAGGACCATGGAAATCACCAGGAACTGAGAGCCAGGAGGCAGCACACAATCAAGAATCAGCTAATCACCTGACCTCTGCAGAATCCTGGGGATGCTCTAAGCATGGGGACCAAGTAGCGACAGGTCCCAAGCACCACTGTCCCAGCAGACAAGTGGGGAAACTCAGCTCAAGGCTAAATGGAAAGATTCTAAAAGTCAGCGTTAGAGAAGCAGATTTACCCACAAATGACTGCTAAGCATTCTGCAGTTGTCAAGTTCCTGGGCACTGAATAATAATGCAAGGGGCTTCCAAGGGGTAATGACTAATGGCCCCTCAATTTCCTGCTGATGCGAGCAGTTTTGTGTCATTTTGTTTTTATGTTAATTTATGCACACAGGATTAGAATGTAGCATTATGTGGTCATTTAATTTAATTGAAGTATGGAACTTCCTGGGCCCAGTTTTACATTCTCCTTATAGATTTCAGTGATTTTTATCTGTAGCATTTAATCCCCCCCACCACCACATTCCTAATGGCAATAATAATACATTTACACTAGATCACACTCAGCTCCAAAGCAGCTCCAGGCACGTCATGGCCCATTACCCCCCAAGAGCACTGCAAGGCAAATGCCAGGGAGGATTTGAAGCACTTTCCTTAGGTTGAACACACATAAAAAGGTGCAGCCTTTATCAGAGAGATAAGTTCCCAGCCATTTAAATTACTTCTGAGTGCGGGGAGAAGCTTTGCTTATGCATGAGGCTTCCGACCTGCTCCTTCTTCTTCATAGCGCGGAAATATGTGACCTTTAAGGCAGACAGCGCGCACTTGGGGTGCACGTGACTTATTAGGGTGCTCTCCTTGATCACCCACCCCCTTTCTCGAGGAGCATTAGTGTCACCCTGCCTGGAACAACAGCCAAAGGGCAAGGAAGGGCACCTTGTGAGGTGCAGGGGAAGGTAAACAGGGGCCATGAAGTCACCCTTGCAAAAGCAGCAGAGGGGCGGGGGGGTGGGGGTGGGGGGGGCTTTCCGTGGTGAACACAGACCGTTGAGCTTCCCTGGTCCTTTCAGGCTGTCTCTGCAACGCAAAGCCAGTGACCACAGGAAGACATGGCACCAGACACCCTTCTTTCTTTTAAAAATGATTATTATATTAGACTGGGTTACATAATACTGTTCTCAGGCATGTATGTGTCTTTCGAGCACATCCCCCACCCCTCGCTACTCTCTTCCTTTCCTCCCTTCCCCCTCCCCATTAGTTCCCTTTGTTCCCTCAGACAATTTCATTTTGATTTTCACATCATCTCTATGTATATGACTTGCTTTGGTATATGCAGCATTTTTTTTTCTATACCTACATTTCTTTTCTATTTCTATGCTAAATCTAAGACCCACAAACGAGCCAGAGCATGATATCCATCTTCCTGAGACTGACTTAATTCACGTAATATGACTGTCTCTGGCTGAGTCCATTTGTCTTTCCTTGCAGATGACAGGACTTTATTCTTTAATGTATTTATCACCCTTTCCATATTCATTCTTCTGCTGATGGACAGTAAGCAAGAAGGTAATACGTGTACTATGTATAACAAAAAGATAGATGTTACTTTGCTTTGGGTTGTCACACAAGGTTCACACTCTAAGCTCCTAATTACAGTCCTAGTGTGACATATCTTCGCTGAAGGTCAGGTCCAGTCTCTAATAGAAACAAGTCTCTGATTTGAAGGTCAGGATCCTGGGGGAAGATCCTCTAGCCCCAGGGCAGATCAAGGTGGCATCTCTCCAGATGTACAGAGCAGAGCATTGCTCTTGGTCTCTGTTTATATACTGTACAATGGGTGTCATCGGGTTCTAGAACTATGCCTGTTTATCCTGTGGGAGGAATGTCACTACGTTTTAGTTATCATGTGCAGCCTTGGGTATAGTGGGGATCCCAAAACTTGTAAGCAAGTTTTACATGTCTATAAGCCATTTACTCATTACTGACACCTAAGTTGCTTCCATAACTTAGCTACTGTGAAATACAGTCCTCTTTGTTTTCTGAAGGGCAAAGATCAGGAAGAGCAATCAGTGTTTCTCTCCAGCGGAGGAGGAGGCTTGCCTCTGCCTGACTTAAGGTGCCACTAAGAAAGGCTGAAGTGAGCACAACCAAGAAGTGGCCTGGTCACATGTGCATGTCCTTGAAGGTCCACCATCCAGCCACAGCTTCTCTCTTCCTTGAACATCACACAAACACATCTAGATAGGTTCTTGGATGGTCACAAGATTCTGAACCAATAGCCTGGATTGTATTGTAGCAAAGAAGGCACAGGAGACACGGATATGGGACAATAGCTAGGACTTGTACTCTGGCACCACAACTGTGGCCTGTATCAACCCAAACTGGTGTACTGTGATCCCGTTTTAGTGCTGACCACCCAGAGTGACTGACGGCACACCCTACAAGTCACTGACTTAGTCCCCCACAAGTCTGTTCCCACTTCAGGTACCAACCACAAGTAGAGTTCCTATCCTTCCTCATATCTGACCAAACAACTACACCTCCAAGGGCTTTTCACAGCTTCCTTTGATTCTGTAACTTAAAGTGAGCAGTAGAAATCAGACAAAGGACTGTAATTATAATTCTGTTTTATTGTGAAAGATACAGATGGGTCCAGCCAAACAAAAAGACTTATGAGTTAAGGTTGGAGATGGTCCAGAGCACACAGTGTTTTCATATGCTTTCCTCCCCAAGGGCTCTTTAGGCATCCCCTCCCGCAACCCACCCCATCCCCAGTCCATCAGTGTGCTCTCCAGCCAGGAACCTGGGCTTGAGGGTCTGAAGATATGATTGGTTAGACCACTGCCACAAGGCTGTAACTAAGCTCCCTCCCCCCACTAGCTCCTCCCCTCCCCCAGATTGAGCTGGCTCAACCTTCTAGTCACATGGTGATTCTTTTCAGTGACCAGCAGTAATCCTGAAGCTTCCTCAAAGCCTATGCCCAAGAGCCTGTGAGGAGCCTCAGAACTATTTCTCTGGGCAAGACTCTATCAGTCAGAAAGATCCAAGTTCTAACAGTTTCAAAAACTCTGGGTCAAAAATCTGAGATAAAGCCAGACAAATTCTTCATCCTGCAGTAAGAGGCTCCTGAAGCAGGAAGCACGAACTGCCAAGCTCTCCATTCTCATCCCATGGTGACTTTGAGCAGAAGGCATATAGAGAAAGAACCTCAAAGTTTGGCCATTTTCACTATGTTAATCTTACCTGTCCATGAACATGGGAGATCTTTCCATCTTCCAATATCTTCCTCAGTTTCTTTCTTCAGAGACTTGACACACTTGTCATACAGGTCTTTCACTTGCTTGGTTAGAGTTACACCAATATGTTTTATAGAATTTATGGCTATTGTGAAGAGTGCTGTTCCCCTAATTTCTTTCTTAGCCCATTTAGCATTTATATAAAGGAGGGCTACTGATTTTTTTAAGTTAATTTTGAATCCAATCACATTGCTGAAGATGTTTATCAACTGAAGGAGTTCTCTGGTAGAATTTTTGAGGTCAAGAAATTAGATACCAACAAACCAAATAATCCAATTAAAAATGGAGTACAGTGCTAAACAGAGAATTCTCAACAGAGGAATCTATAATGGCTGAGAAGCACTTAAAGAAATATTCAATGTCCTTAGTCATCAGGGAAATGCAAATTAAACAAAATTGAGATTCCATTTTATACCGGTCAGAATGGCTAAGACCGAAAACCAAAGTGACAATACATGCTGGTGAGGCTGTCGAGCAAGCAGAACATTCCTCCATTTCTGATGCGAGTGCAAATTTTTACAACCACTGTGGAAACTAACTTGGCTGTTTCTCAGAAAATTGGGAATAGTTCTATTCAAGACCTAGCTAGCTATACCACTCATGGGCGTATACCTAAAAGATGCTCCACCATACCACAGAAATACTTGATATATTTCCTTTAGGAGCCAAAAAACAAACAAACAAACAAGTTAAAACCTCTGCAAGTTATCCTGCTGCATAAATAATAGGAGAATATTTTGCACAGGCCAACAATGTTCTGTTCCTGGGATCAACAAAAACCTGAAGCAGCAAGACTTGTTAAAAGCATTGCACAAACCTAGAAGCATGTGCATGAGTTTAAATTTAAAAAGGCATTGAGAGGCAGCCAGAGGGTAAAAGGCAAAAACAAATGGCCTGAGAGGCCCTGTGTGAAGACTATGTAAAGGTCCCTTTTGTATCAGCAGCTTGCCTGATACAAAATAAGTGTAAGGAGGAAAACCTGATGCTATCCCACATCTGGGCCTAAAAACCAAAGCTATACCCATATCTCTGGACCTGTGGTAGAACGGGAGCTAACAAGGACCAGGATCGGATGTCTGAGTTAGAGTTTCTATTGCTGTCAAGAGACATCATGACCATGGCAACTCTTATAAAGGAAAATATTTAATTGGGGCTGACTTAGAGTTCAGAGATTTAGTCCATAATCATCATGGTGGGAAGCATGGTAACATGCAGGCAGACTTGTTGCTGAAGAGGGAGCTGAGAGTTCTGTAACTGGATCAGCAGGGAGCAGGAAGAGACTCACCATACTGGGTCTGGCTTGAGCATCTGAGGCCTTAAAGTCTGCCTCCCAGTAACACTTCCTCCAACAAAGCTACACCTACTCCAACAAGGTCACACTTCCTAGTAGTGCCCCATTCCTATGGGCTAAGCATTCAAACACATGAGTGTATGGGAGCATTCCTATAGAAACCACCACACTTGTCAAAGACTTGTCAAACACTTTCTCATCTGAGGGAAAAGGAGACAGAGATAAAGAGGCAAATTGGTTCGGTGTGCAACTCAGGCCACACCCATACCAAGGTGAGGTGGAGCTTATATTGGGTATTCCAAGTCACGAGTTCTGCTGTGTTAAAATACATTCCTGGAGAAGCAATTTAATAGAAAACTTAAAATTTCAGAACCACTTTAGAAAGATTACATATATTCCATTTGAATTAGAATAATTAAGCTTCAAACATAGCCCTGATCTTTCTGAAAACCCAAGGAGAAAAGAGAATTTTCATTGAACCATTAACCTCCTAATTATTCAACAAAAGGGAACCTTGAAGTCATTTTATATAAGCAAGCTTTGTACTGGAAATAAATGCTCCTGGCTCCTCGAAAGGGAAGCTCTCGGGAACATGTGGACAGTGTTGTCAGTTACGGTTTTTCAGAATGTGCACAGGCGTTCTTCAAAAGAACATCCCACATCTGCACTTTGAAAAGGACCTTGTGAAGAACAAAGATCTTCACTGTCATTGTACAATGTTATGAGCAGTGACATAGAGTCTGAAGTACAAAATAAGGGAAGTCAACAGTCAACGACCACTGGCATGGAGTGTCCAAGCTATTCTCAAATACACACTCAGCATGTCCAGGCTTGTCATTCTCAGGAACTCTGTGCCAACTCAGTCCTTTTCCCCATCTTACTGTATTTCTCAAGAACAACTGAATAAGGTGCTAAAAATGCATCATCTATTGGGAGGATGCAGAGGGATTGGTTGAAAAGCCAGGACTCTGTACTTGTACTCCCAGCCCAGGATATCCTACATGGCTTCTACACAGGGGCATCTCATGGCCTCTTAGCCAAATTCCTCAGCTGAGATGTGAGACGTGCGTAGATACAATTCCCTGTTCCCTACACACCTTTCCTGGGACTCCATGAATCCTGGGCATCATGTTCTTCAGTGCCAGTCTGCAATAAAGTCCCTTTGTTTAACTTTGGTGCAAAAGCTCTGTCTCCCTGGACTCCTGAAAGTGGTTAGATTGGCAGAGGTGCTTCAAGTATGATGTCCAGCATGTCCCCCTGGGACTGTAGCTGCTGGCGAACCTGATCCACAGCAGTGCCTGTGCATATTAGGAAAAAAATTGAACTCAGATCGTGTTAGAGTTGGCAAATTATCCTTTGGTGTTAAAATAAATCCTAACAGGACACCCTCTATGCTGTGTCCAGGCAAGTCCACCCCACTTGAATCTAATCAGACAAACCAAATATGAAGAACAGTCTATTAAAAACGGGGCCAGGAAATGCATTCTTCAAATATGTGGGTATCACAAAATGCAAAGTCATTCTGTAAAATGTTCCAAATTGAGAGATGTGATAACCAAGCACAACACCTTATCCTAGTCTAGGTCTTACCCCAGAAACAAGAAATACACTGTATAAAAGGCCTCCTGAGCCAACTGAATTTGGATGTAGATTAGTTTAAGATATCATAGCAATGTGGATTTGCATATGAAAATATTCCCTACTCTTAAGAAATGCTTTAATATTTAAGGATTGAGGGTCATAGTGTATATTACTAAGTATCTTTACATATTTATGAAAATATTTATTGAGAAAGACACAGAAAGTACATAAATAAAAATGCAAATGAAGTAAAAAATGAATCTGAGTATTATATAAACCTCTCATTTTCTTTTCTTTTTAAAAAATTTATATTTATCTATTTATTTATATTCCAAACTCTCCCCTACAAGTTCCCCCCAAGAGACCCTCCCCCAATCCTTCCTTCTCTTTTCCTCTGAGAGGGTGGGCACCCCTTGGATATCTCCCCCACCCTAGCATATCAAGTCTCTGCCAGGGCAGGCACATCCTCTCCCACTGAGGCAGAGCAGCCCTGTTGGGGAAAGGATACCACAGTCAGGCTACAACTTGCCTTCTGTCCTGGTTATACTTTGAATTGCTGTGATAAAATGCCATGACCACAACAACTTATAAAAGAAAGCACTTGATGATCCTAATGCAATCAGAGGGTTAGAGTCCTGTTATGGATTTGGTCTAACACTTGCATTATGTTTGCATGAGAATCCCTGCATGTCACACTTGAGTGTCCCTGCCCCCAGCTGGTTCTGATTGGTAAATAAAATTGCTGGTCGCCAATGGCTGGGCAGGGAGATGGAGGTGGGACTTTAGGATTCACTGGCAAGGGGCCTGAGGAAGAAGCAGAATCCCAATGCTGAGAAAGGAAGAAGATGCAGGCTTGAGAGCTGGGGAAGACAGAGTATCAATCATGTAAGAACCGGGGAAGAGCAGCCCCAGCACCTACTCCCATCCCCATTGGATCTAGGGTAGCAAAGATGGAATATAGATTTTAGTAAGTAATAACTCAGGAGTATCAGAGGGGAGGCGCTAGCAATGTGGAAGTTTGGGAGTGACCCAGCCATTGAGCTGATTAAGGCATATTTAAATATAAGGCTGTGTGTTTGTGTGTATGTGTGTGTGTGTGTCTTTCATTTCTGAATTCAAAACATCAAAAAGGGTAGGGAGGAACGCTCGCTGCCTGCCGCTGCCAGAAAGATTAGAGAAGATTTATCAAATACAGCAACAGTCCATAGTGTCTGAGAACAGCTGAGAGCTTGCATCCTGAACTTCAGCCATGAAGTACACACATAGAGAAGCACACTGGGAATGGCAGGAATCAAGACCATACCTCCTAATCCTTCTCAAAATGTTCCACCAATTGGGAAACAAGTATTCAAATATATAAGCCTGTGGGGGGGGTGCTAGTCTCATCTAGACCACCATGTCTTCCAAATTTTCCACAAATTTAGAATTATTTCCAATAAAAACATTTCTTAAAGAATATTACTTTAGGGCCAGTAAGATATCTCAGCATGTAAGAATACTTGGTGCCTAGCCTGGCAAGCTGAGTTCAATCTCTGGGACCGTTTAAGCACCTTGGTATGAGGTTCAGTGTACAGTTGTCCTTAGAGCTATCAGTCACATACAGGGCTTCAATCCTCATGCTAAATCGGCTATGTGGAAACCCCCTTCAGCTTGAACTTCCATGTGCTGAATGAAGATAACCAACTCCCATAGTTGCCCTCTGACCTTAACACACATGTCATTGCACAGCCACACCCTCCCTTTCCCCACAAAACAAACAAATAAATAAAGGTAAAAATATTATTTTCAAAATAGAACACTAATACTTGAAGAGGTTGAGAGTTATAAGCTCCAACTGTGAGTAGTTTTTAAATATACAGCTAATGGATGCCTCCTTTAGACTAGATTATGGCAGCAATATGGCTAAGTTGTGGAAAGATCTGGGATGGCAGTATTCACTGTTGATTAGAAAATGGCCCACATATTTAGCTAGCAGTTGGGTAGTACTCAGTTATTAAAAAGTGAAGCCTTTCATTCCTAGACCAGCCCAGCTTTTCAAGGAGGTGTGTCCTCAGAATGCCTAGAGATATGTGGCCTCAGACTCAAAAAGAATAAAAAGCAAATAAAGTTTTGCATTTCAAAGAAAAATCTACGTTACGTTGGCTGTAAGTATAGATTAGCAAGTGCAATCAGTCTTCCGTGGTTTTTTTTTTTTCTTGAGCAATAACTCCATGCTGGTTCTTCACACCACGATTGATCTTCACATGGTCAATTGTGATGGGCAAAGAATATTAATAAGAGTACCAAGAAGGTAGGCCTGAAGTTTGACACTCAATGAATTGGAAGTGAGACCAGGAGGGCATCAAACTCCAATTGAGCCTGGTAGCCTTCATGTTGAGGGGTTAGTTTCTTATATAGCCCAACATTAGACATCTGGCTTTTCATTCCTCAGGGCTGTCTACCTAGCTTCCTAAATAGCAATGGTGTATCTGAGTTAGATTAAGAAGTGACAAGCTGACGTCTGCAGTGACACCTGCATGCTGCAGCAGCTCCACTGACCATGACTTGCCTTCTATCACACCTTCAGAATTGTAAATCTTGTCCTAAGCTAAGTCTGGATCTCTTGAAAGGAGGCGTGTACGAGGGAAAGGAAGGAAGAGAGCCTGTGTTATCCTGTGTTATGTTACTTGCTGAGAGTTCGCTTTCATTAATCTTTGCTCCGAAGGTGCCTTTGAATGGTGCTTGGTGCAATGAAGGACGCTCACACTCCATCTCTCCTGCCAAACATTTCACCCACTCTCAAGTCTGCCGACAGTTTGGAAGCAGGGTCTTTTGCTACTATGTTTTCCAATTGGCTTTCTATTGTCACTTCAAAAGAGTGTGGCAACACCTGATTTATGAGGGTCTTGCTCCAAAGGTGCCATTTCCATTGCCTTCCTAGACACTACCTCTAATAAGGGGAGGACAATCTGGCTCGCACTAGCTTGGGGGAGATTTTCGATGTAATTTATACATTGGATGGAGCTTGGACTCATTGAAATTCTCCTTAATGCTGCCTCCAAAACACCTGGAAGACTAAACAAGCAGAACTGTAGCATGTGTGACCTCCTAGCTAAGGTGGCAGCTGTGTGCTTGTGAACACAGTCGCAATGCAGGCGCTTGACTCTTTCTCCCCTACACTGACAGAACCTATAAAATGCAGAATTTCAATGACTCAGAAGCCACACCCCAGTTAATAATTGGACCAGTTTTTCAAAGATGCTTTAAACTTATTTCGTTAAGTACCTGCCTGCATTTTGTTCACGCTGTGCCTGATATATTTTCTCCAATAACCTCGGGTGGTGTGGGGTGCAGCTTGAAAGTCAGCAGCAAAGAACTGACAATCTGCAGAGAGGAGGCTTAACTTAATATGCGAAGGCACCAGAGTCTCTGAGAAGACAATTGATGCCAAGAAATCTGGAAGGTCATTATGTGGACTATCTCCCGCACAGCATCTTTTGAACCTTTTTAATGAGTAAGGAGGAACATTTATGCATAACTGTCTGAGGCTCATTGTACAGTTGTCCTCAGAGCTGTCAGTCACCTACATGGCTCCAAGATGAGTTTTGCAAATGCAGGCTCACAATCCCCGTGCTGAACCAGCACTTTGGGAGTTCCGTTCGGTCTGACCTGGACAGTTTCTTAGAGACTGTTTCTCAGACTTTCAGTCATGTGCAGAACCACTGGGGAAGCTAAAGGTTCTGATGGACCAGCTATGGGAGAGCAGATCTGCATTTCTCACAGGTCCAAGTGAATATGCTGATGCTTTGGGTCCATTTCCTTACATCTAGAGTAGCAGAACTCAGAGAATAGGGCTCCCTGGCTCTTCTCACACAGGAACGAGGGCCAGGACATTGGGTGTACACAGTTCACCTGCTGTGCTGCCTGTTACTGGTCAGAACCATTATCCATGTTTGCTTGTAGTTTTCTGGAACTGCCAGACACCGGGGGATGGTGAGGACACTGAGGCAGGAATCCAAAGACTCATTTGAATCTCTGAGATGGTCTTGTGATTGATTGACTTTGGTTTCAGAAGCTTGATGTGGAAGCTAGTGGATAAAATGTAGATTTTATTTTTATTATATTGTATTAAATTACATTGGAAGGAAGTATGTGCCGTGACATGCAAGTGCATGTGGAGATCAGAGGACTACTGGGAGGAGTCAATTCTATACCTCTATCATGAGGGCCCTAACTCGGGTAATCGGATTTGGTTGCAAGTGTCTTTACTCATTGAGCCATCTTCTCAGGCCAACGTCCAGCTTTTAATCTATCCATGTTGACTATGAAACAGGCAGGCATTTCCTATGTGTTCCTGTGTTGAGATGAACCCAGGCATGCTCACTCTGATGATGACCTGGAACTTCTGATCCTCCTGACTTCATCTTCTGAGTGCTGGGATTACAGCAAGGTCCACCACGGATGGTCTCCTTACCCAGAGGTTGGGACCGAGTCCAGGATGCCTGTGCATGCCAGGTAAACACTCTATTGATGACCTACATCTGAAGCGAGAGGTGTGAATAGGAACACACATGAGGATGTGTGTTCAGAGTTTGTTCTCCAGTGAATGGTGAGACTGCTGTGGAGTCACCACATTTGTCTGTATTTGGACAATTGTTTTCATGCGTGAAAGCTACATGAGGAGTCTCTATCTTTTCAATTTATCATAGTCATTATTTCAGTAGTGTAGCACATACTTTCATATAGACCAGAATTACACCACCTGGATGCACTGGATGAATTAAAGTTGAAAATCTCTCTTGTTGATAATATTTTGAAGGATTTTTTTTTGTACTTCTGTGTATTTCTTTCTGGACATCTCAAGCATTTTTCATCAGCTTCATTAGGAGTCTGGTAACGCATGGGTCTCTAACAGCCAAACAGCTCATACTAAGTATGTACACATATTAATGATGGATTGTGGGAGAGGCAGTTGTGGTCAAAGCTTAGGGCAAAGGAACCCCCAATGAATCAATTTTAAAGTCATAAGAACAAGGTGGTAAGCTCAAACTGACTTATAACTGGGCAATTCTTTATTGTTTGTTAAGTTCTTTGTGGGCTAATCCAAAGATGGAAGTACAAAAGGCAAGCATGGCTGCACTGTCTGTTGCTCTAGTTTTAGTGCAACCAAAGATGGTTGGGGGCAAGAGAGGACCTTGAAATCCCATACCTAAAGACAATATGCATAACATCACAACCAGGTAAGCATACAGAATTCCCTTCAGGAAGACCTACGTGATGTGTAACACTGATTACCTTGGGCCAATACAAAAGGCTTCTACTCTCCCCAGATAGTAATTCATAGAAATAAGAGCTAATAATGGATTGTGAGATATAGCTCAGTGGCATAGTACTTGTATAACATCTGCATGGGCCACCATTTAATATCCTGCAAAAAACACACAGACACACACACACAGACACACACACACACCGGGGGGGGGGGGCAGAGATGGGAGGCTAAGAGTGGAAATGTAATATGAATCAGCACTGTTAATATTCAATATAATCCAATTGGAATCAAGATTTCTCACCTAAGCAAACTGACAGCTGTCTCTAACATCAAGATATTTTATTTGTAACAAAAGTTGAACCTTGATAAGACTTTAGCGTAGTTTCACCATAGTCCAGCCATGGGAAAGTTGAACTCTTTGAATCTCCACTGTGTGAAAATCAGAGCTGGATGCTATATGCACATGCAGAAGTCAATGCTACAGCTGCCTTGGGGAGCTGTTTTATATTCAATTTGGGCCACTTGTTTTATATTCTGTAAGGAAAATACTCCAGGTGCACACAGGAAATCATTCATTCATTCACTCATTCATTTTCATGCCCTCCATGCTGCTTCCACTATGCCACAGTAGGGGCTTGCAAAGCTCAGATAGGACCCCGCACTGCCATGCTAATGCCTCCTGCTGGCATAATTCTTCCTTGACCCCATCAACTGCCATTCACTACCTTCCTTGAAACACTTTCTTTAATGGCCTGTAAGAAATCATATCTTGCTGCCTTTCTTCCTGTCCTAAGGTTAGTTCCTTGACCCTCATTGATTTGACCTGGTTTGGATGGTCCTCTCTCTTCTTCCTCAGTTCTGTCCTTTGGTAATGACAGCCAACCTCAAGGCTGAGTACTCTAAAATGCAGTCTCAGGCTTAGACCTGTCCTTTGTACTCAGCTTGCTCTTCATGTCAAACTGACAGTAATCTTTTCTTTCTAAGACATGGTGATTGTTTGGTCAAACCTGTGGCCAGTCTTTGACT
The DNA here is from genome assembly GCF_978045245.1 of Mus caroli. Classification (NCBI taxonomy): domain Eukaryota; kingdom Metazoa; phylum Chordata; class Mammalia; order Rodentia; family Muridae; genus Mus; species Mus caroli. The sequence goes on from NW_028227256.1 coordinate 54,515,424, forward strand.
CACCTTCCATCTATTGCAATATCTTGGCTCAGAAAAACATATTCTAAATATCTGTTGACTGTATTTTTGAAATGAATCTGCATATATCTTATCATTCTTTTTTTTTTTATCAATAACATGAAATGCACTTTTATTGACTAGGTTTTTTTTTCTTTTTAAATATATATTTTTTAATTTTTAATATTTTTATTACATATTTTCCTCAAATACATTTCCAATGCTATCGCAAAAGCCCCCATAGCGCCCCCCACTTTCCTACCCACCCATTCCCATTCTTTTGGCCCTAGCATTCCCCTATATTGGGGCATATAAAGTTTGCAAGTCCAATGGGCCTCTCTTTCCATTGATGGCCGACTAGGTCATCTTTCGATACATATGCAGCTAGAGACAAGAGCTCCGGGGTTCTGGTTAGTACATCATGTTGTTCCAACAATAGGGTTGCAGATCCCTTTAGCTCCTTGGGTACTTTCTCTAGCTTCTCCATTGGGAGCCCTGTGATACATCCAATAGCTGACTGTGAACATCCACTCCTGTGTTTGCTAGGCCCCGGCATCGTCTCACAAGAGACAGCTATATTTGGGTCCTTTCAGCAAAATCTTGCTAGTGTATGCAATGGTGTCAGCGTTTAGAAGCTGATTATGGGATGGATCCCTGGATACGGCAGTCTCTAGATGGTCCATCCTTTCATCACAGCTCCGAACTTTGTCTCTGTAACTCCTTCCCTGGGTGTTTTGTTCCCAATTCTAAGAAGGGGCACAGTGTCCACATTTTGGTCTTCATTCTTCTTGAGTTTCATGCGTTTAGCAAATTGTATCTTATATCTTGGGTATCCTAAGTTTTGGGCTAATATCCACTTATCAGTGAATACATATTGTGTGAGTTCCTTTGTGATTGTGTTACCTCACTCAAGATGATGCCCTCCAGGTCCATCCATTTGGCTAGGAATTTCATAAATTCATTCTTTTTAATAGCTGAGTAGTACTCCATTGTGTAAATGTACCATAATTTCTGTATCCATTCCTCTGTTGAAGGACATCTGGGTTCTTTCCAGCTTCTGGCTATTATAAATAGGGCTGCTATGAACATAGTGGAGCATGTGTCCTTCTTACCGGTTGGGACATCTTCTGGATATATGCCCAGGAGAGGTATTGCTGGATCCTCCGGTAGTACTATGTCCAATTTTCTGAGGAACCGCCAGACTGATTTCCAGAGTGGTTGTACAAGCTTGCAATCCCACCAACAATGGAGGAGTGTTCCTCTTTCTCCACATCCTCGCCAGCATCTGCTGTCACCTGAATTTTTGATCTTAGCCATTCTGACTGGTGTGAGGTGAAATCTCAGGGTTGTTTTGATTTGCATTTCCCTGATGATTAAGGATGTTGAACATTTTTTCAGGTGCTTCTCTGCCATTCGGTATTCCTCAGGTGAGAATTCTTTGTTCAGTTCTGAGCCCCACTTTTTAATGGGGTTATTTGACTTTCTGGAGTCCACCTTCTTGAGTTCTTTATATATATTGGATATTAGTCCCTTATCTGATTTAGGATAGGTGAAGATCCTTTCACAATCTGTTGGTGGTTTTTTTGTCTTATTGATGGTGTCTTTAGCCTTGCAGAAGCTTTGTAGTTTCATGAGGTCCCACTTGTCAATTCTCGATCTTACAGCACAAGCCATTACTGTTCTATTCAGGAATTTTTCCCCTGTGCCCATATCTTCAAGGCTTTTCCCCACTTTCTCCTCTATAAGTTTCAGTGTCTCTGGTTTTATGTGAAGTTCCTTGATCCACTTAGACTTGACCTTAGTACAAGGAGATAGGAATGGATCGATTCGCATTCTTCTACATGTTAACAATCAGTTGTGCCAGCACCATTTGTTGAAAATGCTGTCTTTCTTCCACTGGATGCTTTTAGCTCCCTTGTCGAAGATAAAGTGACCGTAGGTGTGTGGGTTCATTTCTGGGTCTTCAATTCTATTCCATTGGTCTATTTGTCTGTCACTATACCAGTACCATGCAGTTTTTATCACAATTGCTCTGTAGTAGAGCTTTAGGTCCGGCATGGTGATTCCACCAGAGGTTCTTTTATCCTTGAGAAGAGTTTTTGCTATCCTAGGTTTTTTGTTATTCCAGATGAATTTGCAGATTGCACTTTCTAATTCGTTGAAGAATTGATTTGGAATTTTGATGGGGATTGCATTGAATCTGTAGATTGCTTTTGGCAAGATAGCCATTTTTACAATGTTGATCCTGCCAATCCATGAGCATGGGAGATCTTTCCATCTTCTGAGATCTTCTATAATTTCTTTCTTCAGAGACTTGAAGTTTTTATTATACAGATCTTTCACTTCCTTAGTTAGAGTCACGCCAAGATATTTTATATTATTTGTGACTATTGAGAAGGGTGTTGTTTCCCTAATTTCTTTTTCAGCCTGTTTATTCTTTGTGTAGAGAAAGGCCATTGATTTGTTTGAGTTAATTTTATATCCAGCTACTTCACCGAAGCTGTTTATCAGGCTTAGGAGTTCTCTGGTGGAATTTTTAGGGTCACTTATATATACTATCATATCATCTGCAAAGAGTGATATTTTGACTTCATCTTTTCCAATTTGTATCCCTTTGATCTCCTTTTGTTGTCGAATTGCTCTGGCTAGGACTTCCAGTACAATGTTGAATAGGTATGGAGAAAGTGGACAGCCTTGTCTAGTCCCTGATTTTAGAGGGATTGCTTCAAGCTTCTCACCATTTACTTTGATGTTGGCTACTGGTTTGCTGTAGATTGCTTTTATCATGTTTAGGTATGGTCCTTGAATTCCTGATCTTTCCAAGACTTTTATCATGAATGGGTGTTGGATCTTGTCAAATGCTTTCTCCGCATCTAACGAGATGACCATGTGGTTTTTGTCTTTGAGTTTGTTTATATACTGGATTACGTTGATGGATTTCGATATATTGAACCATCCCTGCATCCCTGGGATTAAACCTACTTGGTTAGGATGGATGATTGTTTTGATGTGTTCTTGGATTCGGTTAGCAAGAACTTTATTGAGGATTTTTGCATCAATATTCATAAGGGATATTGGTCTGAAGTTTTCTATCTTTGTTGGGTCTTTTTGTGGTTTAGGTATCAGAGTAATTGTGGCTTCATAGAATGAGTTGGGTAGAGTACCTTCTGTTTCTATTTTGTGGAATAGTTTGTGAAGAACTGGGATTAGATCTTCTTTGAAGGTCTGATAGAACTCTGCACTAAACCCATCTGGCCCTGGGCTTTTTTTAGTTGGGAGACTATTAATGACTGCTTCTATTTCTTTGGGGGATATAGGGCTGTTTAGATCATTAACCTGATCTTGATTCGATTCAACTTTGGTAGCTGGTATCTGTCTAGGAACTTCTCCATTTCATCCAGGTTCTCCAGTTTTGTTGAGTATAGCCTTTGGTAGAAGGATCTGATGGTGTTTTGGATGTCTTCAGGATCTGTTGTTATGTCTCCTTTTTCATTTCTGATTTTGTTAATTAGGATGTTTTCCCTGTGCCCTCTAGTGAGTCTGGCTAAGGGCTTATCTATCTTGTTGATTTTCTCAAAGAACCAGCTCCTTGATTGGTTGATTCTTTGAATAGTTTTTCTTGTTTCCACTTGGTTGATTTCGCCCCTGAGTTTGATTATTTCCTGCCGTCTACTCCTCTTGGGTGAATTTGCTTCCTTTTGTTCTAGTGCTTTTAGGTATGTTGTCAAGCTGCTAATGTGTGCTCTCTCTAGTTTCCATTTGGAGGAACTCAGAGCTATGAGTTTTCCTCTTAGAAATGCTTTCATTGCGTCCCATAAGTTTGGGTATGTTGTGGCTTTATTTTCATTGAACTCTAAAAAGTCCTTAATTTCTTTCTTTATTCCTTCCTTGACCAAGGTATCATTGAGAAGAGTGTTGTTCAGTTTCCACGTGAAGGTTGGCTTTCTATTATTTATTTTGTTATTGAAGATCAGCCTTAGTCTATGGTGATCTGATAGGATGCATGGGACAATTTCAATATTTTTGTATCTGTTGAGGCCTGTTTTGTGACCAATTATGTGGTCAATTTTGGAGAAGGTACCATGAGGTGCTGAGAAGAAGATATATCCTTTTGTTTTAGGATAGAATGTTCTGTAGATATCTGCCAGATCCATTTGATTCATAATTTCTCTTAGTTTCTCTGTGTCCCTGTTTAGTTTCTGTTTCCATGATCTGTCCATTGGTGAAAGTGGTGTGTTGAAGTCTCCCACTATTATTGTATGAGGTGCAATGTGTGCTTTGAGCTTTACTAAAGTTTCTTTAATGAATGTGGCTGCCTTTGTATTTGGAGCATAGATATTCAGGATTGATAGTTCCTCTTGGAGGATTTTACCTTTGATGAGTATGAAGTGTCCCTCCCTGTCTTTTTTAATGACTTTGGGTTGGAAGTCAATCTTATCAGATATTAGAATGGCTACTCCAGCTTGTTTCTTCATACCATTTGCTTGGAAAATTGTTTTCCAGTCTTTCATTCTGAGGTAGTGTCTATCTTTTTCTCTGAGATGAGTTTCCTGTAAGCAGCAAAATGTTGGGTCTTGTTTGTGTAGCCAGTTTGTTAGTCTATGTCTTTTTATCGGGGAGTTGAGTCCATTGATATTAAGAGATATTAAGAAAAGTAATTGTTGTTCCCTGTTATTTTTGTTGTTAAAGTTGGCATTCTGTTCTTGTGGCTGTCTTCTTTTAGGTTTGTTGAGGGATTACCTTCTTGTTGTTTCTAGGGCGTGGTTCCTGTCCTTGTATTGTTTTTTTTTTCTGTTATTATCCTTTGAAGGGCTGAATTCGTGGAGAGATAATGTGTGAATTTGGTTTTGTCGTGGAATACTTTGGTTTCTCCATCTATGTTAATTGAGAGTTTGGCTGGGTATAGTAGCCTGGGCTGGAGTTTGTGTTCTTTTAGTGTCTGTATAACATCTGTCCAGGATCTTCTGGCTTTCATAGTCTCTGGTGAAAAATCTGGTGTAATTCTGATAGGCTTGCCTTTATATGTTACTTGGCCTTTTTCTCTTACTGCTTTTAGTATTCTATCTTTATTTAGAGCATTTGTTGTTCTGATTATTATGTGTCGGGAGGTATTTCTTTTCTGGTCCAGTCTATTTGGAGTTCTGTAGGCTTCTTGTATGTTCATGGGCATCTCTTTCTTTAGATTTGGGAAGTTTTCTTCTATAATTTTGTTGAAGATGTTTGCTGGTCCTTTGAGTTGAAAATCTTCATTCTCATCCACTCCTATTATCCGTAGGTTTGGTCTTCTCATTGTGTCCTGTATTTCTTGGATGTTTTGAGTTAGGATCTTTTTGCATTTTACATTTTCCTTGATTGTTGTGCCGATGTTCTCTATGGAATCTTCTGCACCTGAGATTCTCTCTTCCATCTCTTGTATTCTGTTGCTGATGCTCGTATCTATGGTTCCAGATTTCTTTCCTAGGGTTTCTATCTCCAGTGTTGCCTCATTTTGGGTTTTCTTTATTGTGTCTACTTCCCTTTTTAAGTCTAGTATGGTTTTGTTCATTTCCATCATCTGTTTGGATGTGTTTTCCTGTTTTTCATTAAGGACTTCTACCTGTTTGATTAGGTTATCCTGTTTTTCTTTAAGGATTTGTAACTCTTTAGCAGTGTTCTCCTGCAATTCTTTAAGGGATTTTTGTGCTTCCTCTTTAATGTCTTCTACCTGTTTACCAGTGTTCCTTTGTATTTCTTTAAGTGTGTTATTAAAGTCCTTCTTGAAGTCCTCTACCATCATCAGGAGATATGCTTTTAGATCCGTGTCTAGCTTTTCCGGTGTGTTGGGGTGCCCTGGACTGGGCAAAGTGGGAGTGCTGGGTTCTGATGATGGTGAGTGGTCTTGGTTTCTGTTAGTAAGATTATTACATTTACCTTTCGCCATCTGGTAATCTCTGGGGTTAGTTGTTGTCGTTGTCACTGTTTAAAGATTGGAGCAGAAGCTGTGTTCCACTCACCAGCAGTCTCAAAATCCTGTGGCAGGGGTCGTGGGTAGCTGGTGGTACCCTGGTGCTGGTCCAGCCGGAAGAGGCCTGTGGTCCTACTCAGGCCGGTTTTCTCCTTCCCTAACTAATGGAGTCTCAGGTCCCGCGCGCAATTGGATTGGAGCAGAAGCTGTGTTCCACTCTCCAGAAGTCTTAAGATCCTGTGGCGGGTGTTGTGGGTAGCTGGCGAGTGTCAGCTGGCCCTGTGCCCTAGCTACCCCAGCACTTTTCTGACCGGAAGAGGCTTGTGGCCCTATGTAGGCCGGATTTCTCTCTCCCCAACCAGAGCAGTCTCAGGTCCCGCGTGATTGGACTGGAGCAGAAGCTGTGTTCCACTCACCAGCAGTCTCAAAATCCTGTGGCAGGGGGCGTGGGTAGCTGGCGGGTGTCAGCTGACCCTGTGCTCTAGCTACCCCGGTGCTGATCCGGCAGGATGAGGCCTGTGGCCCTACTCAGGCCGGTTTCTGCTTCCCCAACTAATGCAGTCTCAGGTCCCGCGCGCAATTGGATTGGAGCAGAAGCTGTGTTCCACTCACCAGAAGTCTTAAGATCCTGTGGCGGGTGTTGTGGGTAGCTGGCGAGTGTCAGCCGACCCTGCGCCGCCCTAGCTACCCTGGTGCTTTTCTGACCGGAAGAGGCTTGTGGCCCTATGTAGGCCGGATTTCTCCCTCCCCAACCAAAGCAGTCTCAGGTCCCGCGTGATTGGACTGGAGCAGAAGCTGTGTTCCACTCACCAGCAGTCTCAAAATCCTGTGGCCTTATCATTCTTTTTTGCTGAATATTTTATTTATTTACATTTCAAATGTTACCCCCTTTCCCACTTTCCTCTTGTGAAACCCCCTATCCCATTCTCCCTACCCCTGCTTCTATGAGGGTACTCTCCCACCCACCCACCTACTCCCACCTCCCTGCCCTGGCATTCCCCTACATTGGGGCATCGAGTCTTCATAGGATCAAGGGCCTCTCCTCCCATTGATGTCTGGACAAGGCCATCCTCTGCTATATATGCAGCTGGAGCCATGGGTGACTCCATGTGTACTTTTTGGTTGGTGGTTTAATCCCTGGGAGCTCTGGGGTATCTGATTGATTGATATTGTTATTCTTCCTATGGGGTTTCAAACCCCTTCAGTTCCTTCAGGCATTTGGCTGACTCCTCCATTGGGGTCCCCATGCTTCGTCCAATGGTTGTCCGTGAGCTTCCATGTCTGTATTTGTCAGGCTCTGGCAGAGTCTCTCAGGAGACAGCTATATCAGGCTCCTGTCAACAAGCATTTCTTGGCATCTGCAAGATTGTATCTTGAGTATTCTGGGTCTTTGGGCTAATATCCACTTATCAGTGAGTGCATATCATGTGTGTTCTTTTGTGACTGGGTTTCTTCCCTCAGGATGGTATTTTTCTAGTTCCATCCATTTGCCTAAGAACTTCATGAAGTCATTGTTTTTAATAGCTGAGTAGTACTCCATTGTGTAAATGTACCACATTTTCTGTATCCATTCGTCTGTTGAAGGACATCTGGATCCTATCTAGCTTCTGGCTATTATAAATATGGCTGCTATGAACACAGTGCAGCATGTGTCCTTGTTATATGCTGGAGCATCTTTTGGGTATATGTCCAGGAGTGGTATAGCTGTGTCTTCAGGTAGTACTATGTCCAATTTTCTGAGGAACTGCCAAACTGATTTCCAGAGTGGTTTTACCAGCTTGCAATCCACAAGCAATGGAGGAGTGTTCCTCTTTCTCCACATCCTTGACAGCATGTACTATCACTTGAGTTGTTGATCTTAGACATTCTGCCTGGTGTGAGGTGGAATCTCAGGGTTGTTTTGATTTGCATTTCCCTGATGACTAAGGATGTTGAACATTTCTTTAGGTGCTTCTCAGCCATTCAATATTCCTCAGCTGAAAATTCTTAGCTCTATACCCTATTTTTAATATGGTTATTTGGTTCTATGGAGTCTAACTTCTTGAGTTCTTTGTATATATTGGATATTAGTCTCCTATTGGATGTAAGATTGGTAAAGACATTTTCCCAATCTGTTGGTTGCTGTTTTGTCCTATTTAAAGTGTCCTTTGCCTTACAGAAACTTTGCAATTTTATGAGGTTCCATTTGTTGATTCCTGATCTTAGGGCATAAGCCATTGGTGTTACCATTCTTAATGCTATCATTGTAGACCAAAGCCCTCTCAACTAGAAAATATTTTCCTAACCATCTCCATCCTCTCTGACCCACTGCACTTCATACTGAACATAGCAGAAGGGTTGATTGTTTGGAAAACTCAGATCACATCTTAGTCCATTCAGAATCTTGCAGTATCATCCCATTTCAATCACTAGAAAGGTCCATGTCCTTTGAATGCTTTACAAATCCCTCCACAGTCTATGCTTCCCCAGAACTCACCTTCCACCTTCTTCCTTTCACATGAGCAGCCACAGTCACTCTGTAGGATTCTGGCACATTCTGAATATACATACCTTCCCATCAGGACCCTTGCAGCTACCTTCCCCCTATTTTGACTAAGTCTCTATACTATGGTGTCACAGCTCCCTACCTTCTGTTAGGTTTGCCTGACTGTCATTTTCTCAGTGTGACTTTCTGTCACAATTCTGTTTGTGGCCTAGCAAATGACTTATAAGGACAGTGGTTAATGCAATAACCATTATGCTGAAGGATGCAGCAGGACAGAAATTCAGACAGGGCAGTGAGGATGGTTGAGGTAACAGTATCTGGAAATTAAAGGTCCCTGATATGGCATAGAAATTGACATCTCAGCCAGAACACCCGAATGTGTCCTCTCCATGTAGCTTCTTGGTCTTCCTTATAGTATGGTGGCTAAGTTCCTGGAGCCAGTGTGGTGGTTTTAGTGAGAATGGCCCCCACAGGCTCATATATTTAACTGTTTGATTCACAGTTAGTGGAACTATTTGGGAAGCATTAAGAGGTGTTGGAGGAAGCAAGGCACTAGGGATGGGCTTTGACATTTTTTAGAAGATAGATGGAGCCGTTGTGTGTAAGTCAAAAGCCATTTCATGTGACTTGAATGAAAAAACCTAGGAAATAAGTTGCTGAGCAGTTCCAATAAGAGCCACGTCCCAGACGCAAGCTAAGCAGGCTACCTAGCAGCTCCACAGCCTAGCACAAGGCAGGCCAAGACAAGATGTTAATAAACTGGCCCCAAGCTGGCATTGATATGCTAGTGGACCCTCCAAGCTGTGAACCCTGATAAGGCAAAGCTACCATCCAAGGAAATGATGCAAACATTAGAATATTGAGGATTCTGTAGGATCTCACTGCCATGCTTCCTAGACAAGGTATCTCTAGTCTCTGTGTTGATACCCATTGGTGACAGAACTTGAGATTCTCTGTGTGGCCCAAGCTTCGGTAACTTATAATTCCCACACTGTCACTGTTCCCACACAGGCCTGCTTGTTAGCACTAGCTGCTGCCTATGCTCTCAAGGACCTCCTGGAACCCCATCAGTTCCATCCCCCATAGCCTGCCATGGCTGCAGAACACCATGGCAGACAAAGGTTGAGCCTGCAGCAGTTGAGCCTTCTGAGGATCCTCACTGGAGAAGATTCCCCAGTGGAACCCTGCAGTAGCATTTCTGCCCAAACAACTGTTGCCCACTTAGTGAGGTCTCCGTTAAGCCTTTGGTATTAGCATGACATCATAAAGAATGTTTGTGTGAGTAAACCAAACATATTTGAAAGCCAAATCTTGGAGCCAAAATCTTTTATTAGGGAGAGATCCCGAATCAAAGAAAAAAGTGGAAAGCAAAAGAAAAAGCACTGAATCTGACCTCTGCATATACACATGTACACAGAAACAAATAAAAAATCTGTGAGCCTTAATTATTAGAAGCCACTCACATTACAGAACAAGGTATCGCCCTGAAGCTCACCTTCAGCAATTCAATGCCAGCAGCCACATCATCACCACCGACCACGTGTAGCATATCTACCCTTTAAAAGGTCCCTAAGATCATGGCTTACTCTCTTGCTCTGTTTGTAGCTATGTCTCTTTGTCTTTCGCAGTCTCTCATTTTTTATATGGATATCCTAGCAGCTGAGTGTCATATAAGCCATGGGCCATGCTTGCCACAGTTTTAGAAGCCCATATGATTTCCAGTTAGCTCTCTCTTTTCCTCCTACTCATGGATGAAGATGCACATAAATCCTCAGCTACTGCTCCAGTACCACGCTTGCCTGTCTTCTGACTTTCTCCCAGCCATGACTGTCATGGACTCTAATTCTCTGGAACTGTGAGCCAGTCTCTCTGTCTCTCTGCCCGCCCCCTCTCTGTCCTCCACCATCTCTCAGAGGCAGCTTTTGCATCCTGCCCATCTGTAAATCTTTTGTGTGACATCTGTTGTGGTATGATCTCTGGATCACTCCTAAGCCCTGATTGATCACACCAAGGTACTTTTACACCATAGGGACTCTAACACTAATAAACTCTTTCTTTTATAAGCTATTGTGTCTCTCCACAGCAATGGAAAAGTAACTGAGACAGAAGTTGGTACCAGGGAGTGTGGGCTATTGCTGTGAGAGATCCAATCATGCTTATTCATGGAGGAATGTGGAAGGGAATTTGGACTAGAAAGTAGTTTGAAAATTGTAAGGAGGACTTAATGGGCCATCCTAGCAGAAGCTTGGAAGGCAGCAGCACTAAGAGACATGTGGACTGTGGGTTAATAAAAGAGTTGGAATCTTCCTCTGCAGTTAAGGAAAGCCACTGGGGCCAGGTATCTTAGTTACTCTTCTATTGCCATGACAAAACACCATGACCAAGACAAGTTATAAAGCTAAATATAAATTGCAGGCTTGCTTACAGTTCCAAAGTGTTGATCTGTGACCATCATGGTGGGGAGTATGGTGGCAGGTCCCAGATTTGGCACCAGAGCAGTAGCTAAGAGATCATATCTAATCCTCAAATTTCAGGCAGAGAGAGAGTTTGTTACACTGGGCCTGGGATGAGCTTTTGAAATATGGCAACCCACCCACAGTGACACACCTCTAACAAGGCCATACCTCCTAATCCTTCCCAAACAGTTCCATTAACTGGGAACCACACATTCAAACATACAAATCCATGTGGGCCATTCTTATTCAAGCCACTACACCAGGCATATGGGAGGTTCCATCAAGAGATCTTGTATCAAAGAGAGAAGGCAGAGAGCAGGACACTCTTGGCCTCCATATGCATATGCAGGTGTATGTAGTGTCCCCTAGATGTGCACACACACACACACACACACACACACAGACACACACAAGCCACGTATCAAAGAATATTAAAGGTTTTCCTCATAACCATGATAAAATAATAATTTTTCATTTTCTTTTAGGCATTATTCAAAAATGTTATTGCCATTATCAGAGCAAGCATGTAGCCCAACTCTGCATGTAGCCCATCTCTCCTCCTGAAGCACTTGTCCCATATGAAGTGGGAAGATATGAGATCTTGATTATATACTCTCGAGGTTCAGGCACTGTCACCATTTAGCTCTTAACTGAACATCCCCTGGCTCTGCTTCTCTGACAGTCTACACAAATAAAACTGGTTTGTATTTTAACGATGAATTTCCTGATTTTGAGTCAAGCCAGATATGAGGCCATGTGTGTGTGAGAGAGACCCTGATGCATATGCCCGTGTGCGTGTGAATTCCATGACCTCTGTCCCTTTCTTCCCTTGATGAATTGTGCAAACAACCTCGTAAGGCAATCTCATAATTAAATTGGATCTGTTTCAACCATGAATTTTTCAAAAGATCATAATCACTGTGGTTTCCATGTCCACTTAAGAAACAATATAGTCATGTGTGTCCACAAATGAGCCTCACAGGAGACTGCCCTTATCAGTCTTGTTCTATGATGTGAGCCAAATTGGACTTGTTTATACTCGTTTCAGATGTAAAGACTTAGCTTTTTGCTAAACATTACATAAAAATCAGAATCTCACAACAAAATGAATTTAAATAGGTAAATATTGCTTTCTCTGTGAGCTACAAAGAGAACAGTATTGCGGGGTGGGGGAGGGGGTACAAGGAGAGTATCTAAGACTTGCTGTGTCTGTCTCTAAGCCTCAGTTTTCTTAGCTGTAAAGTGAGCATGCTACAAGCTTCCTTGGCAACTAACTGGGAATCTATAAACTTGGATTCTTGTACATGAACTTGACATGATAATAATACCCAACTCATAAAGGAGATGAAGTATGAAATTACTTTCAGATGTAAGTGCCTAGTTTTTAGTGAACATTCAATACATTTTAACTCATTATTGCCATCCACACAGAAATTTTGATTTACTTTAACTGATTATAGTTATTTAAAACACATACACACGCACACACCACATACAATATTTAAGAGAAGTTACAGACTCATAGCATGACTGAACTGAATGTTCAAGTATTTCACATACACCACCCTCCCCACCCCCCGCACATGCTAGCCTCCGAATAGTCAATATCCCCTATCAGAATGGTACCGTATACATTCTTAATTCTGCACAAACTTGTAATGATGCCTTTATCATTCCAATGCTATACATGGTAGTTTCACGTCGGTAAAAATCCTGTGCTCCTTCTATCTTACCCACCCACAACCATGGGAAATACCGATGGATATTTTTAGTTTTACTTTCTCCATATTGTTACCATTTCTGCAAGTAATATGTAGTCTCTTCCTCCAATGTCATAATATTTATTCAAGGTTCTCCTCATGGTTTGATATCTCATCTCTTTTAAGGGCTGAATACTATTCCATTGTCTGGACAGATATATTGAGGGACTGCTTAGTTGGTTTCTTTCCTTTTTATAACCTTTATTATTTAAAAGAGAAACTTTATAAATAAAATATTACATACCCAAACTAACAAGACCCAAAGTCTATTCAACTTAATGAACTTATATTCATTTAGAATTGGTTGATTATTAAAAACAAAACAAAACAGAAAGGACTTTATCTAGCTGAAAAATTAAAGAACTACTTGTATAGTGTGATTTAAGAAACACTAATAATGTTCTGTTTACCCTTAAAGGTGTTCTACCTTGAAACAAAGCCTACTGTTTCTCTAATAAAGCTTAATTTATCTTGCTTAAAATGTTAACATAAAAATACTCCTAAGAGAAATATCACTTTAAGCATCGTTAGCTATTTACACATTAGACTGAGTGAGTTTTATGTTTTGTTCTGAGAAATTTCCCCAGAGGTAGGAGGAAACAATATGAGACTGTTGGCGATGAGGAAGGTAACCTCACCTGCTCCATGTGATCAGCGCCACCTGCGTAGCTGATGTGATCAGCAGAGCTAACATAAGAAGAAGGCTTTTGCCTCAGCATATATTCTGGAACTCTCTCTCTAAGCATGCAGACTTCTGAGATAGTATCAATTGAGGCAAAAAATCCTCAGCTGACATTAGTTGGTGATTAGAATTTTGGGTGAGGAGGGTGGTTTAAATATTTTTAAATTGGCAGTTGTTGTGATTTGGGGATAACATTCATTTGTATATTTGTTGTGTGGGATTAAGGTTCAGGAAAAAAAAAGCTCACTGTTGGTCCTGGATTCCCGGATTCTCCCTACCTGGTCAAGCATCTGAGATCTAGAGAAACTCAGTAACAAGAGCTTAAAGCCGGCTGGTCAAGTTACATCTGCCTTTGAACCAGAGGAAGATGGATGCTCCTGGTTGGCCATCTGTACCCTTTTCATTGAGTTCAGAATCCTGACTTGTAGAATGTTGTGATCCACATTTGGGGGGGAGGGTTACTCCCTCAAGATAACCCTTTCCAGACATTCCCAGAAGTTAACTAGATAACCCCAAACAAGCATGCCCATGTCTTCTAGTTGATTCTAGACCCTGTAAAGTTGACAATATTTAGTTGAAGAACCATATCTTAAGACCCCAACCCCTTCATTTTCTCCTGCGGCCATGCCAGCTCTGGGATCCTAAATCCTACTCACTCTTAGCAATGGATCCAACATCTCTGAGTCTTGGAGCTTTATCTTGTCTAGTTTGTGAAGAACTAGTTTATATAATCTTTAACTCACTTAGCACAATGTCTGCCAAATATTGGCAATTTTCCTTTCCTGTTGACTTCACTGATCTGGGCTTTCAAAATTCAAATTCTTCCCTTTACACAGAAAAGAAAAGGACATTATTCAATGACACTGAAACTCATTTCTTTTCTAGGTCGGTTCCTCCAGGCTTGTGTGAATTCAGTGTTTCATCTCTGACAGTGATAGGCTTCAACTAACCAGAAATGGGTCCTGAGTGTGTGGGTGGGGGTGGGGAGCAGGGCTTTCTTGCAGTAGTCCTCCAGTCTACTTAGGTTTTCTCTAGGAAGCCATTACACTGGTGGGTTGGCATGGCAAGACTCCACTAGGTCTTTCACCACATGCCAAAAAAAAAAAAAAAAAAAAAGACAACTGCCCAGACTCCCTTTGGAAAGTACTAGCAGCTGCTAGAAGCTCTTTCCTGGGAACTCGTAGGCTGGAGGTAAAATGCTGGCATCAAGGGTTGTTTGTACTGACTCCCCCACCCACTCCAGCTGGATGCAGCAGTCTGGGTGTAGAACAAGTGGAAAGAAGACCATGAAAAGCCAGAGATAGCTGGCTGTATGTACGGATCTCATAGGAAAGGCTGCTTTGAGTTTTCAGTACCTCACCCCACCCACTCCAGAGAAGTCAGCCCAAAGTGACTAGTCTGGGACACAGTCCTGTGTTACCTGTGGTCCACAGGAAGCATCCAGCCTCCACCCCACCCCCATGTTGTCAAGAACTTTCCCAGAATGGCTACTGCTTGGCTTCATCTCCCACAGCTCCCCACAGCAGCTTCTTGTTTTTTCCTGAGCAGCCTCCACATGATCACACTTCCATTGCTATAGAAACCTCTTCATTCCATTTCCATCTCGAAGACCCTGACACAGAACAGCAGTGCCATCTCAAGCTCAACTTCCATGTATTGACCATGTGGTATCTGCCATGCATCTTCACAGCATCATACCTCAGTGAGGTTGTCTCTCCAGCCAAGTCATGACTGTTTACAAGGCTTTCTCCTCCCCTAGGGAACTGCTTGGGAATGAGAACTCTGCTTAACTCCCTCTAATTTCTGGCCCTAGCCTGATGTATGGGGCAGCCATGTTCACAGTGAAAGCCTCCCAAGTCTGGTTTGATCCCCAGAAGAATAATGTGATGCTTCATCGTCATTGCAAACTTATAGAAACTTGATTGCTAACATGGTGTACCTGTGAGAGTATTTCCAGAAAGGTTTAAGAAAACAGGGGAGATACACCCCAAATCTGGATGGCCTTGTCCTGAATGAGGAAGAGGCCCTGAACTGAATAGAAAAGAGGAGAGCTGAGAGCTAGCTTCCATCTCTCTGTTTCCCGACCTTCCATTCCCACCACCATCCCTTCCCTACCATGATGGACTGTGCTATGAGGAGAGTAAATTCACCCAGGACTCATTCTATCAAGGATGGATCAGAATGGATGTAGCTCAGGCTCAGCTGGAGGATTCGTAAAGATAACATCTAGAAACGAGGTTCACCTGCTGAACAAGAATGCTAATTTTAGTCACTTTCTTCCATCTTAAAATTTATTTTCCTTCTGTTGTGGTGTTAGAATTTCTTCCTCAGCTGCCAAGGAGCCTTGCAAAGTATTTCTCCTCTGCCTTCATACCGTTATAGTCCTACAGGCACAGCTAGAGAAAAAATAGTTATTGCACGCTGATTTACACAGAATTTTGGCACATAATAGACATTAGAGCAATTACCTGTGAGAATTTTCTTTCTGAGGAAAAAAAAATCTAATATGTTAGGTAGGACTTTTGGGGAGAGTTATTGTAGATGTCTCTTTTCTTTACCCTTCACAATACTCAGCCACTGCTACACAATTACTTTAGAAGACTTCATGAATACAAAGACTATTTACTTAATATTGTAGACTCAGGGTTGGGTGCTTGTAGAACATGTAGTGGCCAACAAGGTTTTGGAAGTTATGGTGGCTAATCTCAATTGTCAACTTGATGAAATCTAGAATCACCTGGTAGACTGGTCTCTGAGCATGTCTGTGGTCATTATCTTGATTAGGTTAATTGTAGGAAGACCTGCCCACAGTGGGTGGAACCATTCCCTAGGCTGAGAACCTGCAATGTCCCAATCACCACTCTTTTCTCATTCCCTTTCATGTGTATATAGGCTTGCTTCATAACATGGGGGATATCCCCACCTGTACTATGTTTCCCTTCATCTTGCACAGGCATCCCTAGCCCCAAACTATTCACACTTCCAGAACTGTTTGCTTCCCAGAGAACACAAACCAACACTAGTCACACACACACACACACACACACACACACACACACACACACACTCACACAAGATAACAAATTTATTTTGACTTTAAGAAGTTACATTGGCTTAAAATCTAGGTTCATAATGTTTTCTTCACAATTTAAAATAAAAAACTCTCTGAAAACACCAAGATTTGATCTTACCTTACACAAGACTATTTGTTTCCTTTGGGTATTCCACTTGGTCAAATATCTCGTTACAAAAATATTGATGTGCTTTGTTGGAGTACTTTTTTCCAAATCCCACTGAAAATAAAATGTAATATATGGTATATCCATTAAATTGACACTTTGGTGCCTGATAATACTCTGAATTAAATAAAAATATTTTAAAATATTTTAGAGTAGCCAGTCCCTGAGGGAAGCTCCACTGAACAGTATGCACTTGTGTGTTATCTCACATTGAATTTGGCCACCTTATCAATAGACTATGGCTGAAAAGGTGCTGTGCCAGTTCTGAACATGTTTCTAGAAGCTTCCAGTGTTGTCATTTCAGATAACCTGGCCCATAAAGAAATCTGGCTACCCTGGTAACCAAACCATGTGTAGTGTAGACATCCACAAATTGTTTGAGACAGAGAGGACTTCAAGTCCCAGGGTTTGATCTAAGTCACTCCTTCTGGTCATCCTTGCCCAAGAACCAGGTGTTGAGGTTCCTCCTATCTGACTCTAAGTCCTATGAGTTAACCCAAGGCAAACCAACATCACAACTATGCAGCTGAGCCCCAGTCCAGCCACAAACTAGACAAAATCATAAATCTCTCTAAGTTTGTTCTTATGCTGCAATGCTAAGTGCAGGCCTCTAATACCTGGTTGAGATCAGGGAGTCTACATGTAGAACAAAGTGCCTCTGTGACCTTGCTCTCAAGTTATTTCTGATTAAATTAAAATGTTGACAGCTAATAATAGCTGGCTAGCAGAGACATAGGCAAGGTTTAGGATTCCTGGGTTTGAGAGTTGGAGGAAGATCATGAGGAGAAAGAAGGGAGGAGAGAGAAGCCACCATGGGTTAGATGAATCATGAAAACATGGCCCTAACTGCTGGGCAATTGGAGTTAAGACCAGCCCAGATGAAACATAGTAATAACTCAGTGTTATTGATAGGAAAGTAGATTCTAATAGCATAGAGGGTAGATATCTGCCCAGCCCTTGTGCTGTTTAAGGCTTATTATAAATATAAATGTTGTGTGTGTCTTTTATCCGGGAACTAAATGGTCAAGGCTGGGTAGGAACCTTGAATTGGGATTAAAATTTTTTATAACACTGAGATGTTTATTACATAGCAGAACTGGTAGAATGTAGCTATGATATTGTACTGCTTGCTTGAAGCACAGATAAAGGAGAGGTCATGCGATGAGGAAGGCAGTCCTCTGCTCCTTGAGACATGAAGCTGTATCAGAACACAGACATGAGATAAGACAGCTCTGCTAACCAAATGCCATTACATGCCTGCGACTGAGCTTATGTATATAGTGTCAGAACAGCCCTGGGAAGAGAGCTTTTACTAACTCCATTATCCATGCTAAGAGGAATCTGTAATTTGTCTGGAATTTTTCAGCTAGCCTGTGATAGACTGAGATTTCACACCTAGTAATTTCCTACAGGATGGATGCTGTCCACCTGTCAGCTCTTCAAGCCTTGGTGGAAAATGTATTATCACAGTTCTACAGCCAATCTCCCAGGAACTGCACCCTAACTTCCCTTTATGAACTATGCCCCTGACTCTGAATGCATGTGCTTTGGATACCCTTGATCCCAACCCACAGGCACATGCCATTTCCCAGGATATAGTGTTGGGGGAGAGGGCAGTGGAGGTGAGATTTCTTAGGGATTTGATGTCAGTATTCTACTTTAGACTTAGCACAGAGGAACGTGCTTGTCCACCTCATCCAGGTCTCTCTGTGGGCTGTCCCAGGATATATCACTATATTCTTAGCATTTCCACTAAAGGATCATTTGTCCTTGACTGCAATATCCATCCCTCTCAAATTGTTTTTGTCCAATTTGTCCAAACTCAAGATTTGGTTCATGTCTCTTCCAGATCCAGCCTGAACTAATCCACTCCACTAACTCCTCTCACAAAGACTAGAATTAGGGGTTTCTTCTTTGTGCCCTGTGGATGCTTTATATACATGCTCTGTAACAGCACTCACCACTGTGCTGTGCTACCCAGAGCATTTATTTTCCTGTCTCTATCACTGGCAGCAGTATATGCTAAGCATCTTTCTGTCCTTGTAGCCTTGTATAATTGTCAGTCTATAGATAATGACATCAATCAAATGATAGTTAAGTGAAGGAGGGACAGCAGGGCTGGCAGGAGGACCTTCTTACCCAGTGTAGTTTCCACATGGAGTTGAACATCAATGAATAACTGAAGAAACCCAAAGTCCTGCCTTCTCTTCCCCAGGTTCCTCCATGTTGCAGTTGGTTGCATTGGCTTGTGGGAAGTTGAAATACTGCTCACTACTGGGCTTGGGAGACAATAAACTGCACTTCCTTCTGCCCAGCTGCAAGCCTGAGCTAGTTTTCGTATAGTTAAACTCAACTGGAGGACATGAGTGATTTGGGGGCTGCCTTCAACTTTCAATGCTCCCTACCATGGGGAGAGCTGAGACTGCAGGGCAGACCTTTGATTCAGATTTGCCGCTTCTTCCAGCTTCCCACCAAAGAAGCAAGTGGCAGGGCGGTGATCACAACCTTTCAAGAGTTTAGGTCCATACACTTGATAAAATAATTTACTGCAAACAAAATAGATTGCTACTCTTCCTGTTATGTGGAAAAGAGAAAAGCCTCATCCCCCACCCCTGCCTATAGGAAGCTGCTTCCTGGAAATGGGAAGCCAGGATAGGAATGTACAACATGTGAAAGAACATAGAGAAACCTGGGACTCTGGAGCCTAGAAAACTGTTGTTCATCCAGACTAAAGCATGTGTACTGCTTTAGTCCTTATAGGGAGCAACCAAAATACTTAGGGAAGCTGTGGTCCTTCAGGGCCTGGGTGCTCAAAAACACAAATTAGAACTTTTAAGAGTGCATGTATGTCCTCATGCAGTATGTTATGGCATGTAGAATAATAAGCCTCTTTGCAAAGAGATCCAATGACATTTCTGAAACATGAAAAATTAAGTGTTCTACAGTTTACTTGGCTATGTGGCAATTTCTTGTTTTAATGGAAAATGCTGAAGTATTATATTATAATGCTCAGACAGGAATAAATGAGGTTTTTAAAAGCATTATTTGGAAAACATGGGGGAAAGAGTGACCCTGTTTCATGTCCCACTTCTACTTAAAATACAGTATGTGCTGACTTGTTTTCCCACTCCAGACCCAACTTCCTCTTAGGCTATAAATAGGGGATCAGAAAGGAGACTACATTCAAAAGATGATGGTTCTGGAGCCTGGGATTGAAGCATGAGTGTGGCCTGACAGCTAACTCCCTTACCTCCATTCCCCTTGTTGCATCTGTAAAATGGAACGTAAAAGCCATATGGTACTGTTACAGTTTGGGCAAATGTCTCTAGAGAGCCTTGCCTGCTCAGGACTTGGCTCCCAGTGTATTCAGATGTGCAGCTTTTGGGGAGCAACTGCACCATGAAGACTCTAACTAAAAAAATCAGTGAACTCATCCATTCATGGTTGCAGAGCTTGGTAGCATTGCTGAGCAGTAGTAGAGACTGAGAGGAGGCGCTTCACTGATGGAAGTAGGATGCCGTAGGTTTGCAATAGGAGAGCACATCTTTAAAAAAATGTTTTTTTCATTATTTTTAAATTGTGTGTATATGTGTGCATTTGTGTGTTGATATATACACATGATAGCAGTTGACTACAAAGGCCAGATGAGGGTTATTTGGATCTCCTGTAGATGGAATTACAGGAGATTGAAAGACACTTGTCCCGGGGGCCAGGAACCATATTGGTTCTCTGCAAAAGTAGTATGTGGTTTTTAACTGCCATCTTTCTATCACTTGGAAGGCTATACCTTATCCTTGGCCATTGCCTGAACCCATCTGCAGATGCTACATCGGCACGCCCCACCCCTGCCCCGCCCCTCACATCACCCTCATCCTCCTCCATCCTCTGCCTTTCTTCCTCTGCTTCTTTTTCTCCTCCCCATGCCCTCTCATACCTAGCAGCTCCCCTCCATCGTGCTTCTCTGTTATGATGTCTCAACCTTACAAGTGCTTTCTCTCACAAATTTTGTCGCAGCCATGCTAAACAAACACTAATAACTACATCCTGAAATTGAAGTAAACGAATCAACATTCAGAGAGGTGTTTAACAAGGTGCTTCATCTGTGATTTCTTCAAGTAGTCAGAAGGTCCTTCCAGGATGATGATAATGTCATCAGACCCCAGAGCCAGGGGATGCTAGAAAAGTCTGGTTCATAATGTGTATGGTGGGAGATGGGGGAGGTTGTCCTGGGTGCCTTTGCTGCTTCTGTGAGATTGCTGTCAAGCCTGATGACCCAAGTTCCACCCCCAGAACCAACACAGTATATGAAGTGAACCAACACCTGTGTGTGACCCTACACACAAGTCCACACAAACAAACAATTGAATGTATACACAAATTCACAAAAACTACACGAATAAATGTAAAAAAAAAAAGAAAAAGAAAGAAATACCAACAATAAAGTTTGGGAAAAGTAGGAGGAAAAGAGTGAGGCTCTTAAAGGCCTCCTTGAGCCCTGTGCTGAGGTCATGAAGTTGGAACTATTAGTAAGGTGGACATAGCAGCTCAGGAATGGGTGGATGGTGGGGACTCAGGCATTCCCTAGGTGTATATGTGGTGAGCAGTTACACAAACCGAGAAATCATTCGGTTCATTCTGAGCATCTTCATGCGACATCCCAGCTTTTTCATTTAATAATTTCTCACTCATATTCAAATATGCCAAGACCAAAGTGTGCAACCCGTGGGTGGGGTAGGGGCTTGGGATCCATGTTGGAGTGTCTACGTGACAAGAAGAGCAGATAAGAAGAGGAAGTCTGGAGGCACTCACCAAGTGTCTCCACATTTTCTGTATCCATTTGTTCAGGATCTATCTTTTCATGGTTAGAATGTGGGGCAGTGGGCAGAGAACAGAACCAGAGAGCTTGGCCAAACCACATTTCGTTAACAAACCAGCGTGCCTCTTGTTTGGAGATACACTTGAACACAATGTGTGAAAGACCGTGTTTCCTGAAAGATGTGTCCCTTTATTCCCATATTCAAACCTGCCTTGGATCCTCCACTTCTAATGTGGATATCTGAATATGGAACTCATGAAATTATTTGGTCACAAATCTTAAAATGACATGCCAAGAGGTCTATGGACTTGGTTAACTAGGGCTGCTTACCAAGCAAGCATGAGGACTCAAGTTAAATCGCCAGCATCCAAAGAAAGAAGCCAGGCAGGGTAGCGTGCACTCACATGTAATCCCACTGCTGGGAAGGAGGAGACAGGTGAGTCCCCAGGGCCTGATGACCAGACAGTCTAGCCTAATCAGGAAGTTCCAGGGGAAGTGAGAGACCTGAGTCTTAGGGTTTCTATTGTTTTGAAGAGACACCATGGCCATCATGGAAACTCTTATTAAAGGAAAACATTTAATTGGGGCTGACTTACAGTTCAGAGGCTTAGTCCATTATCCTCGTGGTGGGAAGCATGGTGGCATGCAGGCAGACATGATGCTGGGGAAGTATCTAAGGGTTCTATATTCAGATCCTCAGCCATCAGAAAGAAAGAGAGACACTGGGCCTGGCTTGAGCTTCTGAAACCTCAAAGTCTACCCCAGTGACTCACTTCTTCCAATAAAGTCAACCTTACTTCAACAAGGCCATACCTCCTAATAGTGTCACCGCCTGTCAGCTTATGGGGGCCATTTTCATTCAAACCAGCACATTCTCTCCCAAAAAATAAGGTGGAGAATGATTGAGGAAGACACTGTGTATCAACCTCTGGCCTCTCTCTATATGTGTGTGCATGCAAGCAAGCACACACACACACACACACACAAGCACATACAATATTTTAAGATGTTTAAGAGCAGAAATTATAATTTTTTAACTACTGAATCCTCAGCATCTGTCTATAATGATCTAGTAGAATCTCAATACACTGGTAATTACTGTCAATTGGTTTTGATGGACTCAGAAGTATAATAGAGAACAAATAATCTTTCATATTTTTCCATAGTCTATGAAATAAAATGAGGTGCATCAGTACACATGGCATTAGGAGCACTTTAGTTCCTTTCTGAGGACAATGTTTATATAACAAGTACAATCCTTTGCTTCTCAGGAGTGGATCTGATGTAATCACACAGGCAGGAGACAGCCAAGTCCCTGCAGTACCATTCTGCCTGTTGTAGGAAACTGCAGAGTCTCTCACATCACCGCTGATGTCACCCCCTGTTTGCCCCACCCTCCTTTTGGTTATGAATATGCCAAGGATCTTACCACTGTGGACATGTCTGCTTTCTCTCTAAAAAGGACAATGAAGTTCACAAAGTATGTTCAAAATTTTCCCTCATATCGACCAGTTTGAAATGAAAAAAGAAAACACTACCTATCTTCTTTAGCCTGCCTTCAAACTGTTGGAAGGAATGGCAGTTACTCTAACATGTTCCTGCTCAAAACTGTTCTAACCTGCTGGGAGTGCATGGTTTACTCTCTAATGTCACAAGGAGAATGATTGTGCTTTGTGGACTAGTTTTTCTTTAGGATAAATGGGTAACTGAGCTACATAGCTCTACCCGTGGATAACTAAACCTAACAGTGCCAGCACCGAACGTGGGTCTCAGCAGGGCTGAGAGGTTTAACTGAAAGCTAGGTGTTCATCTATTTATTCTCCTCCAAGAAAGATGACGGCAGAGCCACCATGAACATTATTCCCCTGGATGTTCACTGAACTTAATAGGTAGTGGGGCTTAGGGAATTGCCTCTAAGATCAGTTTGTTACAGCTTCAACTTAAACTGTCTTCCTCTGCTGTAGTTCCCTGCCAGCCCCCTGCCCCATCCCACCATGACCCAAAGTTGGAGACTGATGGTCTGAACTTCACTGAGCCAACACTCACAGCTTCCCAAGGAAATTTGTGTGTTTATTAAAGAAAAATGAACACCTTTCGTTAAGCAGGAATCTCAGAAATCTCTGAAGGGTTTCTATAAGACCCAGACAATAGGAAAAAAAAAAAAAACTGAGGAGCAAACAGAAGGAAAGCAGATAGGATCAACTCAGAATAGCTAAAAAGAGAACCGTGCAGCACTTTGATTGATAACGTGATTTAAAAATTAAAAGAGAGGAATCTGTCTGTGAGCTGAACACCAGCTCTGGAGATTGATGGATAGCAGGAGGCTTCTGTTATTTCCAGCATTTCAGATAAAGATGTGTTTTCCTTTAGAGAGTATCTTTATAAGACAATTGCTTGACTAGAAGTTGCGTGAGGGGGGAGGGGAGGGAGAGGAAAGGGAAGGAAAGAGAATGAGAGATAGTGAGGATGGAAAGAGAGAGAGATAGGGAGGGAGGGAGGAAGGGAGAGAGAGAGAGAGAGAGAGAGAGAGAGAGCACTACAGCATCTCAAAGCAGGGTTCCGTGAGCTGGAATGCATCATCCGTATTTTCCATAGCTGGTGAATAGATAAGGTACTCTTCACACATTGCTCCTGGATGAGGCTTCATTTCCGATTGTGTCTATGCACCCTGTGGTCGCCAGCATGATTAAGGAAAAAGTGATTGTGTGAACCTCCAAACCCATCTGTCATAGCACTGGCATTGAAGAGCCTCCCTGAAAAATGAGCCTCCTCCTTCCCCCTGCTTGTGTTTCCCCATCCTTGAGACAATACTCCAAGCTGAGAGAGGAGGGAACAAAGGGGCAAGGAATTCAATAAAAAGAGATCCTAAGCAAATGAAATATTGTTTCCCTTTCTATCTAGCTCTAGTCCTCTCCGGTCTGCCAGAGCATTAACTGCTTGTCTGCTGCACCAGAAGACAGAGTCCTATCTAGGATTTGCCCGCCAAGAGTCTTTCAAGCATCTCAGTTGATTAGTGCGATAGTGTGGGACACAGGAAGCTGAACCGAACACAAAGATGACAGGGAAATGTGAAAAAGCTATTAGTTCCTATATGTTTGCAATTATCCATATAGAGTCAGAGACATTAGATTTTTAAATAGTCTCCGTGCTTACATTTACACATGCATATGTGCATTTGTCCAGGGAGGAAACCCATAGAGATCATGGGAGTTTAAAAGGATGCTTATGGTTCATGACACTAAAACCTGTATCACTATAGCATTTATTTCTAACAACTTTGTGTGTGTGTGTGTGTGTGTGTGTGTGTTACAATTAGAGAGGATGCATTTTCTGTTACAGGGGATTTGTGGTTGAAAGACAAATTGTGTCTATGAAATAGATATTTATTTGGTCCAAGATGGTCACACAAAAAACATCAAAATATCATTCTCAACATGAAAATGCTAGGACACCAGAAAATAAATGCTGATCTAGAAGACAAAAGGAAAAAGGAAAAAAGACATTAGACTCATGTGGAAGGCTTTGCCATCTCATAATTGCAATTGCATATTGCAAACATGAAATGTACAATATATGGATTTTTGTTGTTTTCTTTATCTTTTTAGTTTTTTTCCCAATTTTCTTCTTGTTTCATTTATATGAAAGAAAATATGCAAGTATTTGGAAGAATCAACTCATTATAGGAGTTTTCATTGCATTAGATTTGAAGAAAACTAATTAGCCTGGAAAAATTATAGAATAGCCAGTGTTTCCGGTCAAGGGCTTTTGGTAGAAAGAATTATTGATAGAGCTTGCCAGAAGCAGGCAAGTTTCTGCCATAAATGATTTTTTCATTCATATTGTGCCATTCTTAAACTGAATATTTTCTTAAGACTTAAACAACAAGGTTATGAGCATACTCCCTAATGGTAAATGTTAGCTACTGTGGTAGGAAAGCTGCACAGGGCACACGGCTACCCAAGTAGGTATGAAAATGAAAGCAGTTTTCTTCCTCACATTGATTTCTTGTACTTTACAGTAGAGATGCATGCTATAACCTTTAAGAGTCATTCACACCCCTCCACAATTAAAACCCTCAATGAAAACAGATGGGCACTTCTATAACCTGATAAAAGGTATCTATCTCAAATCTAACCTGGTATTTGATTTAAGACACAAAGTACAACCATGGCAAATGTATCTACTCTCGCTTCTTCTTGTCATCATTGTGCTAGAAGTCTTAGTGGAGCCAATTGGTCAAAAACCCAGACTAGACAGGAAAGTGTTAGATGGCTCTACCCAAATACAGTCTTGTATATATCTAACCCTAAGGTACACACACAAAATTGTAGTGCCAAGAAATGTGTCCAAGAAGATGCAGGATTGATATAGAGAAAAATTATATTTTTTACAATAGTAATGAACAACCCAAAACTGGTTTCAGAAGACAGTTCCATTTATAGTAAAGAATAAAACATGTAGGACCATAGTTTATATGTACAGTGCAAGGCAGTCTCCTGAAGTCACAATAAGATGCAAATAGACAGAGATACATCCAGTTGATGGGTTAGAAGACATGCTGTTCATAGACTGTCAGTGTTCCCCAAAGCAATCTTTAGATTTTACACTGTCCCCATTAAAAAATCCACGCTGAGATTTTTCATTTACTTTCTGTTCTTTTAGGTGAAATTGGTAAGTGGACACAATAACAAAAATTATATGGAAATGAAAGGGGCCTAGAATACGCAAACAACCTTGACAGAAAAGAAAAAAATGGAAGATAGGCATTTCTTTCTTTCAAAATTGACATAGGTTATGTTCTTCAAAATAGTGTGGCATTTACATAAAGATAAGCAAGTCAGCCGATGCAATGCAATTCAATATTTGAAAATAAACTATTATATTTTTAGTCAACCAATTTTTGCTAAGTATGCCATTATATGAATTAACTTTTCAAGGAAGAGAAGTTAGAAAACTAGTTGTTAAACACAAGGAATGAAGTCCACACCTTATATGAAAAATAGCTTAGAATATGTCATATGCCAAAGTGTACATGCTAAAACTTTAGAGCTGTAAACCTCTTTTAAAAAGGAAATAAAGGGAAATGTTCATGACTTTTGCTAGGCAATGACTTCAAAGACATGACTGAAGAAGTCTGGAGATGTAGCTCAGTTGGTAGGGTGTTTCCTAGTGGGCACAAGGTCCTGGGCTCGATTTCTAGCAATCCCAATGCTTAGGAAGTAGGGCAGAAGAATCATTAGTTCAAGGTCTTCCTTGGCTACATAGTGAAATCAAAACCAACCAAAAATTCCGGACCTAGTCACAAAAGAGGTGGAGGAGGGAAAGAGGTAGGAGGGAGAGAAAGAAGGAGGGAAGGAGGAAGAGAAGGGGATGGAGGGAGGGAGAGGAGGAGGGAGAAAGAGAAGGAGGGAGGGAGGCAAAAAGGAGGGAGGGAGGCAAGATGCCTCAGCTGTTAAGAGTACTGGCTGCTCTTCCAAAGGATACCAATTCCTAGCACCCACATGGTATCTCACAGCCATCTGTAACTCCAGTTCCAGGGGATCTGATGCCCACTTCTGGCCTCCATGGACACCAAGCTCACATGTGTCTCTTATCTATACATAAAGGCAAAATACCAGTATACATAAAGTAAAAATTAATAAACTTAGCAAGAAAGGGAAAGGAAGAATTGAAAGAAGGGAGGGAGGGAGGGAGGGAGGGGGTAGAGAGGGAGGGAGGGAGGGAAGGAAGGAAAGAAACAAAAAAACACATAACAAAGAAAAATATACGAGAAGCTGGGAAATGGTTTATTGCCATGAAAGCACAAGGACTCGTCTTTAGATTCCCCAGAACCCATGTAATAAAAGAAGGCTTGGCAGTGTAGCTGTGTAATACTGCAACCACGGCATTGAGGTTCAAGGAGGGATACTGGTGGATTTCTGAAGCTCATTCAAGCTAGACAGCCCAGCCGAATGGGTTAGACTCAGGTTCAGTAGATACTATCTCAAAGAATAATGGTAGAGATTAATCAAGGAAAGATACTTGTCATTGACCTTTGACCTCCACAGGCACATCCATGAATGTACAGTCACATATAATAGCAAGAGCACAGAACACACATTTTGCCATACACATAAAATCTCAACATCACCACTGGAGAAATGAAAATAAAAAGGACAAACAGAAGCAAGTACTGTTGTTTTAAAAAGCCACAAGCCAGGTGGTCATGGTGCATGACTTAGTCCCAGCACTCGGTAGACAGGGGCAGGCAGAGCTTTTGAGTTTGAGGCCAGCCAACTACAGTGTGAGTTCCAGGACAGCCAGAACCACCCTGAGAAATCCTGTCTCAGAGACTTATTTAAAGAAAAAAAAAAAGAAAAAAAGGAAAGAAAGAAAAAAAAAAAGAAAAAAAGGAACAAATGGACCAGTCATGAATTGTTGGAGGGAGCATAAAATGGCAGTCATTGTGATGGGTGTAGTTAACATGTAAGCCAGCAATTGTACTGTGCAAATAAATGTTCAGGAGGACCGAAAATACATGTAAACACACACACACAACCATGTGCACAAATGTTTATTTGCCCCATGTTTTATAGTAGCCCGAAACTGGAATTAATACAAAGCCCACAAAATAATAAAGAAATAATCAAAATGTTCTCTCTCCATGCCACAGCTTACTGTTTACCCAGAAAAGTAAGTAAATTGCACCATGTAGCAAAACCAATGGGCCTGAAAAACCTGCTAAACAGAAGAAATCTGGGGCAAAAGATCCATTGTCCTGTGATTCTCTTTCCATGAGGGTCAAAATAGGTGATTCTATGGGGGCAGAAAGAGATTTGTGGGTCCAAGGATGGGGGCAGGAGAAATGTTGAGTGAATGCAGAGAGGTGCAGGATTTGTTTGGGGTGATAAAATTGCTCTGAAATGTTTTGTTATGAGTATACATCTCTGTAACTATACTAAATTCTATATTTGTAAAGAGTAAGAGAAGTTCTCATATACTATCCTATGCTATAATAACTATAGTGGTATATATTACACTGCATAAATATATGATTTATAAAATATGGTAGAGAGTATAGTGCCTTGCAAGGATAATGGCTTTCATTTATTTAATAAGTGTGTCAATCATGAAAGCAGTCACTTGATAGCTACAGTAGGCCATATTACTTATTCTAATTCTTCATTTCCTTGGGTAATAAAGTATAATAAGGTCAGAATATGTAAAATTGTCACTTTGGTTTTAGTAAAAAAACAATATAGTCAACCATCAGCAATTTTATGTTGTTTAATTTAATACATAGCCCCTCTTGCAATGTAACATTGCAATGCTTTCCCAGTGAGGCAAGAGTGCTCATTCATATTAGCCTTGACTGTGTGGCCTTGCCTTGGTATGTAGAGAGTTAGAAAACGTCTGTGAGCAGAGGTTTACATGTGCTCCTGTGGTTTGGTTTGTGTACTGACTATTCAGAGTCAGAACATAGCTTGCATAGTCACCAGGCCAAGGAAGATGAAATACACAAGAGGTGAGATGGTGTTGACACATTGCCTTCTGCTGACCCAATAAAGAGGCACCCTACACCAGGATGCTTAGGCTTACAACAACTGCACCTCCCTGACAGATTTGTGAGTATAAAAATAATAACCTTTAATGTAAGCCATTGAACTTTTTAAATGCTTTGTTAAAAAGCATCATTGTGATTATAGCTGACTGATGTGTCATCTACAGAGAGAAAGAAGCAGGCTGAGTCTGTCAAGCTATACTCAAAGGAAATGCATTCTGTGAAACAGACTATAATAGATAAATTTCCTAGACCCTAGAAGGAGGACTTACAGATAGCGGGAGGGAAGCTGTGACAATGGACACCCCGACACAGCAGACAGTACCTTGAAGGCAGGCCTTGGATGCTTGCTTGAATAACATGCTAAAGGGAAAGGTGACAGGTATCAGCTTCTAGAGTTTTCTAATTCTGACCAAGGTCTATGTTGCAGCCACTATTTTAATCTGAATTCACATAAAATAGAGGGAATATCAAGGGGAAAAGTTTGATTACAAGCAAGGACGTATGGTAGTTATGACTGGAACATGCTGAGAAGCAAACACTTGGATTTTATATTGCTTTCATTTACTTTGAATTTTATGCTAAGTATTTTTCACTTGTGCAAAATCCTCAAGTTGAGAAAAGACTTTCAGAAGTGAAATCACAATTAATTAAAGTTGCTGGAAAACATAGAATCAAAGGCTTGTACATTTATTTATGTCAACAATTTCAAAGAAAATTGCCAGTACATCTTACCAAGTGTCATCTGCTTGTCTCCGTTCATACCCTGGGTTAAACTATGACGATAATATCCTCCACTTTTCCTAAGCACAAATGACGATAATATCCTCCACTTTTCCTAAGCACAACAGTAGTTGTGGTTTCTAACATCCACCATGTACCAAAGAGTCCTCAAGGCACTCTTGGAAACTGGATTAATCTGTTTTGCTATTTTTTTAAATATTTTGAGAACTTCAAACATGAGTGTTGTGTTTACATCATTCCCATTTCCTTCTCACCCTTACTAAGTTCTTTCATGCCCCCTGCCACCCCTTCTCAAAATCATAAAATCGTGGCCTCTTCTTATGTGGGATATATATATATATATATATATATATATATATATATATATATATGAAACATATACAT
The DNA here is from genome assembly GCF_978045245.1 of Mus caroli. Lineage (NCBI taxonomy): Eukaryota > Metazoa > Chordata > Mammalia > Rodentia > Muridae > Mus > Mus caroli. The sequence goes on from NW_028227256.1 coordinate 54,545,471, forward strand.
ATATATATGAAACATATACATATATATATGTATATACATATATATATATGAAACCTGCTGAGTCTGTTTAGTGTTGTTCACATGTGCATGTATTTGGTGTTTGGGACTGACCACCTGGGACTAGATAACCTGCCAAGGGGGCCCATCCCTGGAGAAGACCACTGTAGACTCTCTGTAGCTTTTTCCTAGGGGCAAGGGCTGGACATACCACAGTCATTTATTTGTTCTATGTTGCAGTGTCAAATTAATCCACTGTAAACTTCCTAGCATGCGACTCCCTGCCGGTGGTGGAGTGCATTGCTCACCACCTCACCACCTGCCAAAATGCTCTGGATTCTCAAATGAAAGACAGACAGACAGACAGACAGACAGACACACACACACACACACACACACACACACACACACACACCACAGCCTTCTATTTTAATATGTCTTAAACAGTGCAATGGCTTGGCTACTCTCAAACTTTCATGTTGCTAACCACTCCCCTCTAACACTCCTGAATTATTACTTACTAAAATCTAAATTCCATCTTTGATACCCTAGACCCAAATGGGAGGGCTCCTTGGGGCTGCTCTTCTGCAGCTCTTACATGGCTGTAAACTCTCACTTCTTCAGCTTTGAGGCCTGACCTTTCTGCTTCCCTGGCATGGGGATTCTAAATCCTTCTTCCCCGAGTTCCCTTGCCCAGTAAATCTAAAGTCCTGCCTCTGTCTCCCTGCCCAGTCATTACCTGCAGGCAACTTTATTTACCAATTAGAGCCAACTGGGTCCTGAGGCATCTTATATGTGGATTTGTGAATTCTCATATAATTCAGGAACCCAATTAATATAATATAAGCAATAAACCAAATCCACAGCATCTCACCATTTCCACCCATTAGAAAAGCCTTTTCTTTGAGATATACATTGAGCATAGTAATAACAGTTATATAAACTATAAGGTACGATATACACTAATAATGTCCAGTCCATCAATTTTGTCAGTTTAAGTACATTATTCTAACATCAATCCTAAATTAAAGAGTTTACAATTCTATACCTGAATCATGTTCTCATTTTAACTTGTATTACCATCTGAAAACCATCCTTGCAAATCTAGATCATCTTCCTTGGTGTTAAACAACTTAAGTTTAATTATGAGACTATAAGTAGTTTTCAACCCTAGTAGCCATGGCTGCTACTAGAGTTTTTACCTTTGTGGAAAGTCCGCCAAAAGTGGCACGTACAATGTGTCCAAGCAGTGCATGCACCTCACTGTAAGGGAGAAATGCACACAATGTGCTCTCCAAGGAGATAGTTGTCCACCCCTAGGACAAGACTGATTGTCCTCATCTGCACTGCTCTCTGTCCATATCCATCTATTGCTGGAATTGTCTCTAGTGTTTTGGGGGTTACTATAAATTACTGTGTACTTGGTACCAGCATCCCCAAAGCCCAAGTATGCTACAAACTAAGAGGAGACAAATATATTTTCACTCAGCATGGAATCTTTGGTTGCCCTGAATGGTCCCCACCTAGAGTTGGCCTTGATTATTCCGTTAAGGGAGCAGCTGGGATGGTTTCCTCCCCATGAGAGCTCCTTCTCCTGGAGGCAGTAAGATGGAGATCACCTGTATCTCTGCCATGCCTCTCGTGCATGTTTGCTCAGGTTTAAAAGCCTTCCAGAAATTCACACATGTGACATTTGGCTTCCAGTTCATTCTTTCCCTAGGAACTCTAGCTTGACAGGAATCTTGTCACATTTGCTTTCCAGTGACCCAGACAGGCCTTTTGTGTGCCTTCTCTCTTGCTCACCTTTTCTTGATTGCTTTAGCATTTTAAAAACCCAATTTACATGCCAGTCTACCTCATTCTCATCCTGTAAAGCCTCTTCTGCCTCATTTTCTTCCTCTTCACTATTCATCTCTTCCCACAGGCTTTGCACTTTTGGATTCCAGAGAAAACTCTTTCCCACAGACCTGGTTTATACGCTCTTATCTTATCATTTCCCCACCCACCCGCCACACACACACACCAGCTCTAAGAAATGACAAGCTAGCTCCTCTATCTCATCCCTCACTTTATCCAACATTCTTGCCAAATCAGATGTAAACACAGAAGATACCACCTCCTCATCCTTTACTTGTGCTTTCAAGAGTGAATTCCCGCTGGGCAAACACTTGGCCTCGGGTCTTATCACAAATGGCAAAGGTCATGCCTCTGATACCATGCACTCTAAACTTCTGTTTCATACTTTCAAGAACAGCTGTACATTCTCTGTTCCTTCCATTTCCAAGTGTTCCTGTACTCATCTGGCAAACCTCATTCATGAGGAGGTTTGCCACACAATATTACATGATAGAGCAGACCACACTGGTGTTTCCCCACATGGATGCTGTTGGCTGATCCCACCACCACCACCAAAAGACATTTCTCAATCCAACACATTCTAAATGTTATTGTCATTTCACAGAGGAAAAGGTAAGGTCTTAAGTACATCGCAGCACACTAAACACCCTACTATGAGTTAAACAAACAGATTAAACTAAACCATATACCTCTGGACCTGATCATAAACCACTGCCAAAAACTCAAATAAAAGCATATGTGAATTATGTAATAACTTGTTCAATATATCTTCTAAATGTCTTTTATTAAGCTGCATGGATTTAGAATGTCTTCAATTAACTAAGAAAATAATAAGAAAAGATAAAATCATAAAGTGTATATCCTTACAAAAAAAACTTATGAAATAAGTGTCTGGGACTGGGATGTGGATCAGTGAGTAAAGTGTCTTCAATACAAGTATGAGGACCTGAGTTCAAATCCCCAGGATCACCTAAAAAGACCATGTGGTATTACAGGTATGTGATCCCATGATCTTGCAGTGAGATAGGAGGAAGAGACAGGAGAACCCCCAAAAGTCCTCTGGCCAAAAATCTTGATATACTCACTGCAAACAAGTGACCTTGTCTTAAGCAAGGTGGAGGGTAGGGACTAGCACCCCAGACTGTAACTCCATGCCCATGCAATGACACATAAGAATTCACATTCACACACACACACACACACACACACACACACACACACACACACACAAATAACCTGTAATTCAAAACAAAAAGAAAGTCATCCTGGTTTATGTTCTGATAGGGTTATTTTTTTGAAGATGATAGTTTGAGTTTTTTGTTATTGTTGAAATTTTCTTCTTGATATATCTTCAAGAAAATTCTGAATTGGCTAAAATTAGATAATTCAAGAGTCCCCAGATATCACTACACTAGAGCATCACATTCCATTTTATTTCCTGTGCTAAAGATATGGCATTTATAGTTAGAGGTGCCTAAGGCCAAACCTGGTGACCTGAGTTCAATCCTCAAACCTCCCATGGTAGAAAGAAAGAAAGTGTTCCTCTGACCTCCAAATGTATGCATGCAAACACACACACACACACACACACACACACACACACACACTCATACACAAGTATACACACACTCACACACACATGCTTACACACATACACACACATACTCTCACACACACTCACATACATATGTTCACACACACATGCTCACACACAAATATACAAATAATTGTTAATTTTTTAAGATATTAAAAAGAAGGTGCACACTTCCAGTTGGCGCCAGCACCAAGTCATTTTGGGTGCGGAGTTGGCGGACACCCCCAAGGTCCCCTAGGTAACTCTCCACGCGATTTTTGGACCACCGGTGAGTGGAACACAATTTATGTTCCAATCCAATTTCTCTGGACCTGAGACAGCATTAAGGAAGCAGAAAAGCCAGCTTGACCAGGGTCACAAATCCCTTCTGGTCGGTGCCAGCACCGGGACACCTGGGCGCAGAGTTGGCAGACACATCCAAGGTCCCTAGAGGACAGCTTCTGAGGCAGACCCCATTTCAGGCTCCAAATATCCGGGCACCTTCCTGCCAGAGGAGAGGTGTCCGACCCACCCAGGAGGGATTTGCAGGAGCACCTGGGGGCACCATCTTGGTTCCTGGATCCCACTTAGACTACTCTGTGCAGGTGAGAGTGTGGACTACAGAAGCTAACAGCTTCTGGGACAGGCCCTGTTTCAGGCCTTCATCTTCTGCCAGGAGGCAGGTCCGAACACCAGATATCTGTGCACCTTCCCTGTAAGAGGAGAGATTGCCTACAGAGAGTGCTCTGACCAGTGAAAATCAGAGGAGAGAGCTAGTCTCCCATGTCTGCTGATAGAGGCTAACAGAATCACGAGAGGAAGAAGCTCTAACCAGAGACAACTATAACAACTAACTCCAGGGATTACCAGATGGCGAAAGGCAAATGCAAGAATCTTACTAACAGAAACCAAGACCACTCACCATCATCAGAATGCAGCACTCCCCCCTTGCCCAGTCCTGGGCACCCAACACTCCCAAAAAGCTAGCCCAGATTTAAAAGCATATCTCATTATGATGGTAGAGGACATCAAGAAGGACTTTAATAACTCACTTAAAGAAATACAGGGGAACACCACTAAAGAGTTACAAGTCCTTAAAGGAAAACAGGAAAACACAACCAAACAGGTAGAAGTCCTTAAAGAAAAACAGGAAAACAGATCCAAAAAGGTGATGGAAATGAACAAAACCATACTAGACCTAAAAAGGGAAGTAGACACAATAAAGAAAACCCAAAGTGAGGCAATGCTGGAGATAGAAACCCTAGGAAAGAAATCTCGAACCATAGATGCAAGTATCAGCAACAGAATACAAGAGATGGAAGAGAAAATCTCAGGTGCAGAATATTCCACAGAGAACATTGGCACAACAATCAAAGAAAATGCAAAATGCAAAAAGATCCTAACTCAAAATATCCAGGAAATCCAGGACACAATGAGAAGACAAAACCTAAGGATAATAGGAGTAGATGAGAATGAAGATTTTCAACTTAAAGGACCAGCAAATATCTTCAACAAAATTATAGAAGAAAACTCCCCAAACTTAAAGAGATGCCCATGACAGAAAACCGGCCTGAGTAGGGCCACAAGCCTCTTCCTATCTGACCAGCACTGGGGTAGCTAGGGCGCAGGGTCGGCTGACACTCGCCAGCTACCCACAACACCCGCCACAGGAACTTGGGACTTCTGGTGGGTGGAACACAGCTTCTGCTCCAATCCAATTGCGCGCGAGACCTGAGACTGCATTAGTTAGGGAAGCAGAAAACCGGCCTGAGTAGGGCCACAAGCCTCTTCTGGGCTGACCAGCAACGGGGTAGCTAGGGCGCAGGGTAGGCTGACACCCGCCAGCTACCCACGACACCCGCCACAGGAACTTGGGACTTCTGGTGGGTGGAACACAGCTTCTGCTCCAATCCAATCGCACGGGACCTGAGACTCCTTTGGTTGGGGAGGCAGAAAACCGGCCTGAGTAGGGCCACAAGCCTCTTCCTGTCTGACCAGCACTGGAGTAGCTAGGGCGCAGGGTCAGCTGACACTCACCAGCTACCCACAACACCCGCCACAGGATCTTAAGACTTCTGGTGGGTGGAACACAGCTTCTGCCCCAATCCAATTGCGCGCGGGACCTGAGACTGCATTAGTTAGGGAAGCAGAAAACCAGCCGGAGTAGGGCCACAAGCCTCTTCCGGCCTGACTAGCACCGGGGTAGCTAGGGCACAGGGTCAGCTGACACCTGCCAGCTACCCAGGACACCCGCCACAGGATCTTAAGATTTCTGGTGAGTGGAACACAGTGTCTGCTCCAATCTTTAAACAGTGACAACGATAACAACTAACCCCAGAGATTACCAGATGGCAAAAGGTAAACGTAATAATCTTACTAACAGAAACCAAGACCACTCACCATCATCAGAACCCAGCACTCCCACTTCGCCCAGTCCAGGGCACCCCAACACACCGGAAAAGCTAGACCCGGATCTAAAAGCATATCTCATGATGATGGTAGAGGACGTCAAGAAGGAATTTAATAACACACTTAAAGAAATACAGGAGAACACTGCTAAACAGGTAGAAGACATTAAAGAGGAAGCAAAAAAATCCCTTAAAGAATTGCAGGAGAACACTGCTAAACAGGTAGAAGACATTAAAGAGGAAGCACAAAAATCCCTTAAAGAATTGCAGGAAAACCAGGCCAAACAGGTGATGAAATTGAATAAAACCATCCAAGACCTAAAAAGGGAAGTAGAGACAATGAAGAAAACCCAAATTGAGGCAACGTTGGAGATAGAAACCCTAGGAAAGAAATCTGGAACCATAGATGCCAGCATCAGCAACAGAATACAAGAGATGGAAGAGAGAATCTCAGGTGCAGAAGACTCCATAGAGAACATCGGCACGACAATCAAAGAAAATACAAAATCCAAAAAGATCCTAACTCAAAACATCCAGGAAATCCAGGACAAAATGAGAAGACCAAACCTACGGATAATAGGAGTAGATGAGAATGAAGATTTTCAACTCAAAGGACCAGCAAATATCTTCAACAAAATTATAGAAGAAAACTTCCCAAACCTAAAGAAAGAGATGCCCATGAACATACAAGAAGCTTACAGAACTCCAAATAGACTGGATCAGAAAAGAAATTCCTTCCGACACATAATAATCAGAACAACAAATGCACTAAATAAAGATAGAATACTAAAAGCAGTAAGGGAAAAAAGTCAACTAACATATAAAGGCAATCCTATCAGAATTACTCCGGATTTTTCACCAGAGACTATAAAAGCCAGAAGGGCCTGGACAGATGTTATACAGAAACTAAGAGGACACAATTTCCAGCCCAGGCTACTATACCCAGCCAAACTCTCAATTACCATAGATGGAGAAACCAAAGTATTCCACGACAAAACCAAATTCACACATTATCTTTTCACGAATCCCTTCAAAGGATAATAACAGAAAAAAACCAATACAAGGATGGAAACCACGTCCTAGAAAAAGCAAGAAGGTAATCCCTCAACAAACCTAAAAGAAGACAGCCACAAGAACAGAACACCAACTCTAACAACAAAAATAAAAGGAAGCAACAATTACTTCTCCCTAATATCTCTTAATATCAATGGACTCAACTCCCCAATAAAAAGACATAGACTAACAGATTGGCTACAGAAACAGGACCCAACATTTTGCTTCTTACAAGAAACGCATCTCAGAGAAAAAGATAGACATTACCTCAGAATGAAAGGCTGGAAAACAATTTTCCAAGCAAATGGTAGGAAGAAACAAGCTGGAGTAGCCATTATAATATCTGGTAAGATTGACTTCCAACTCAAAGTCATCAAAAAAGACAAGGAAGGGCACTTAATTCTCATCAAAGGTAAAATCCTCCAAGAGGAACTATCAATTCTGAATATCTATGCTCCAAATACAAGGGCAGCCACATTCATTAAAGATACTTTAGTAAAGCTCAAAGCACACATTGCACCTCACACAATAATAGTGGGAGACTTCAACACACCACTTTCACCAATGGACAGATCATGGAAGCAGAAACTAAACAGGGACACAGTGAAACTAACAGAGGTTATGAAACAAATGGATCTGACAGATATCTACAGAACATTTTATCCTAAAACAAAAGGATATACCTTCTTCTCAGCACCTCACGGTACCTTCTCCAAAATTGACCACATAATTGGTCACAAAACAAGCCTCAACATATACAAAAATATTGAAATTGTCCCATGCATCCTATCAGATCACCATGGACTAAGACTAATCTTCAATAACAAAATAAATAATAGAAAGCCAACACACACGTGGAAAGTAAACAACTCAATGATACCTTGGTCAAGGAAGGAATAAAGAAAGAAATTAAGGACTTTTGGAGTTTAATGAAAATGAAGCACAACATACCCAAACTTATGGGACACATTGAAAGCATTTCTAAGAGGAAAACTTATAGCTCTGAGTGCCTCCAAAAAGAAACTAGAGAGAGCACACATTAGCAGCTTGACAACACACCTAAAAGCTCTAGTGTTGCGGCCTGCCCGCAGTCCACAACACGAACGGTTCAACTGAGAATGGCAGTTCGAGCTGAAAAGAGAGGAATCTAGACGGGGCGGAAGAAAGAATGGAGCTAAGACAAGATTCTGATCAAAGCTCAATTTTACTATTTTCAGACACTCAGTTATAAAGGAAGGGGGAGGGAACCCGATTTCCCGCCAAGTAACTCAGGGTCCAGTAGCAGAACGAACACGTGTGTGCCTCCAGGCAGCAAAGGCAGGGTCCAGCAGTAGGCGTGGCAGGACAAATGAGCAGGAAGCTCCACCCTTGAGCAAGCAGGTTCCAGGCTGGGGGAAGGGAGGCCACACTCTAGAACGAAACGAAGCAAATTCACCCAAGAGGAGTAGACGGCAAGAAATAATCAAACTCAGGGGTGAAATCAACCAAGTGGAAACAAGAAGAACAATTCAAAGAATCAAACAATCGAGGAGCTGGTTCTTTGAGAAAATCAACAAGATAGATAAACCCTTAGCCAGACTCACTAGAAGGGATAGGGAAAGTATTCTAATTGACAAAATCAGAAATGAAAAGGGAGACATAACAACAGACCCTGAAGAAATCCAACACAACATCAGATCCTTCTACAAAAGGCTATACTCAACAAAACTGGAGAACCTGGATGAAATGGACAAGTTTCTAGACAGATACCAGGTACCAAAGTTAAATCAAGATCAGGTTAATGATCTAAACAGTCCCATATCCCCCAAAGAAATAGAAGCAGTCATTAATAGTCTCCCAACCAAAAAAAGCCCAGGACCAGGTGGGTTTATTGCAGAGTTCTATAAAAACTTCAAAGAAGATCTAATCCCAGTTTTTCACAAACTAGTCCACAAAATAGAATCAGAAGGTACTCTACCCAACTCATTCTATGAAGCCACAATTACTCTGATACCTAAACCACATAAAGACCCAACAAAAATAGAGAACTTCAGACCAATTTCCCTTATGAATATTGATGCAAAAATCCTCAGTAAAGTTCTCGCTAACCGAATTCAAGAACACATCAAAACAATCATCCATCCTGACCAAGTAGGTTTCATCCCAGGGATGCAGGGATGGTTCAATATACGAAAATCCATCAATGTAATCCATTATATAAACAAACTCAAAGACAAAATCCACATGATCATCTCGTTAGATGCTGAAAAAGCATTTGACAAAATCCAACACCCATTCATGATAAAAGTCTTGGAAAGATCAGGAATTCAAGGCCCATACCTAACCATGATAAAAGCAATATACAGCAAACCAGTAGCCAATTCAAAGTAAATGGTGAGAAGCTGGAAGCAATCCCACTAAAATCAGGGACTAGACAAGGCTGCCCACTCTCTCCCTACCTATTCAACATTGTACTTGAAGTCATAGCCAGAGCAATTAGACAACAAAAGGAGATCAAGGGGAAACAAATCGGAAAAGAAGAAGTCAAAATATAGCTTTTTGCAGATGATATGATAGTATACATAAGTGACCCTAAAAATTCCACCAGAGAACTCCTAAGCCTGATAAATAGCTTCGGTGAAGTAGCTGGATATAAAATTAACTCAAGCAAGTCAATGGCCTTTTTGTACACAAAGGATAAACAGGCAGAGAAGGAAATTAGGGAAACAACACCCTTCTCAATAGTCACAAACAATATAAAATACCTTGGTGTGACTCTAACTAAGGAAGTGAAAGATCTGTATGACAAAAACTTCAAGTCCCTGAAGAAAGAAATTAAAGAAGATCTCAGAAGATGGAAAGACTTCCCATGCTCATGGATTGGCCGGATCAACATTGTAAAAATGGCGATCTTACCAAAAGCAATCTACAGATTCAATGCAATCCCCATCAAAATTCCAACTCAATTCTTCAACGAATTAGAAAGGGCAATCTCCAAATTCATCTGGAACAACAAAAAACCTAGGATAGTAAAAACTCTTCTCAAGGATAAAAGAACCTCTGGTGGAATCACCATGCCTGACCTAAAGCTGTACTACAGAGCAATTGTGATAAAAACTGCATGGTACTGGTATAACGACAGACAAGTAGACCAATGGAACAGAATTGAAGACCCTGAGATCAACCCACATTCTTATGGTCACTTGATCTTTGACAAGGGAGCAAAAACCATCCAGTGGAAAAAAGACAACATTTTCAACAAATGGTGCTAGCACAACTGGCCGTTATCATGTAGAAGAATGCGAATTGATCCATTCCTATCTCCTTGTACCAAGGTCAAATCTAAGTGGATTAAGGAACTCCACATAAAACCAGAGACATTGAAACTTATAGAGGAGAAAGTAGGGAAAAGCCTCGAAGATATGGGTACAGGGGAAAAATTCCTGAATAGAACAGCAAAGGCTTGTGCTGTAAGATTGAGAATCGATAAATGGGACCTCATAAAGTTGCAAAGCTTCTGCAAGGCAAAAGACACCGTCAATAAGTCAAAAAGACCACCAACAGATTGGGAAAGGATCTTTACCTATCCTAAATCAGATAGGGGACTAATATCCAATATATATAAGGAACTCAAGAAGGTGGACTCCAGAAAATCAAATAACCCCATTCAAAAATGGGGCTCAGAACTGAACAAGGAATTCTCACCTGAGGAATACCGAATGGCAGAGAAGCACCTGAAAAAATGTTCAACATCCTTAATCATCAGGGAAATGCAACTCAAAACAACCCTGAGATTCCACCTCACACCAGTCAGAATGGCTAAGATCAAAAATTCAGGTGACAGCAGATGCTGGCGAGGATGTGGAGAAAGAGGAACACTCCTTCATTGTTGGTGGGATTTCAAGCTGGTACAACCACTCTGGAAATCAGTTTGGCAGTTCCTCAGAAAATTGGACATAATACTATCAGAGGATCCAGCAATACCTCTCCTGGGCATATATCCAGAAGATGTCCCAACCGGTAAGAAGGACACATGCTCCACTATGTTCATAGCAGCCTTATTTATAATAGCCAGAAGCTTGAAAGAACCCAGATGCCCCTCAACAGAGGAATGGATACAGAAAATGTGGTACATTTACACAATGGAGTACTACTCAGCTATTAAAAGGAATGAATTTATGAAATTCCTAGACAAATGGATGGATCTGGAGGGCATCATCCTGAGTGAGGTAACATATTCACAAAGGAACTCACACAATATGTACTCACTGATAAGTGGATATTAGCCCAAAAACTTAGGATACCCAAGATATAAGATACAATTTGTTAAACGAATGAAACTCAAGAAGAACGAAGACCAAAGTGTGGAAACTCTGCCCCTTCTTGTAATTGGGAACAAAACACCCATGGAAAGAGTTACAGAGATAAAGTTTGGAGCTGTGAAGAAAGGATGGACCATCTAAAGACTGCCATATCCAGGGATCCATCCCATAATCAGCTTCCAAAAGCTGACACCATTGCATACACTAGCAAGATTTTGCTGAAAGGACCCAGATATAGCTGTCTCTGTGAGACAATGCCGGGGTCTAAAAAAAGAGATGCCCATGAACATACAAGAAGCCTACAGAACTCCAAAAAGACTGGACTAGAAAAGAAATTCCTCCCGACACATAATAATTAGAACAACAAACACTAAATAAAGATAGAATATTAAAAGCAGTAAGGGAAAAGGTCAAGTAACATATAAAGGCAGGCCTATCAGAATTAACCAGACTTTTCACCAGAGACTATGAAAGTCAGAAGATCCTGGACAGATGTTATACAGACACTAAGAGAACACAAATCCCAGCCCAGGCTACTATACCGAGCCAAACTTTCAATTACCATAGATGGAGAAACCAAAGTATTCCATGACAAAACCAAATTCACACATTATCTTTCCATGAATCCTGCCCTTCAAAGGAAAATAACAGAAAAAAAAAATACAAGGACGGAAACCACGTCCTAGAAAAAGCAAGAAAGTAATCCTTCAACAAACCTAAAATAAGACAGCCACAAGAACAGAATGCCAACTCTAACAAAAAAAATAAAAGGAAGCAACAATTACTTTTCCTTAATATCTCTTAATATCAATGGACTCAATTTCCCAATAAAAAGACTTAGACTAACAGACTGGCTAAACAAACAGGACCCAACATTTTGCTGCTTACAGAAAATCCATCTCAGGGAAAAAGACAGACACTACCTCAGAACGAAAGGCTGGAAAACAATTTTCCAAGAAAATTGTCTGAAGAAACAAGCTAGAGTAGCCATTCTAATATCTAATAAAATCGACTTCCAACCCAAAGTAATCAAAAAAGACAAGGATGGACACTTCATACTCATCAAAGGTAAAATCTTCCAAGAGGAACTCTCAATTCTGAATATCTATGCTCCAAATGCAAGGGCATCCACATTCATTAAAGAAACTTTAGTAAAGCTCAAAGCACACATTGCAGCTCACACAATAATAGTGGGATATTTCAACACAACACTTTCATCAGTAGACAAATTGTGGAAACAGAAACTAAACAGGGACACAGTAAAACTAACAAAAGTTATGAAACAAATGGTTTTAACCGATATCTACAAAACATTTTATCCTAAAACAAAAGGATATAGCTTCTTCTCAGCACCTCATGGTACCTTCTCCAAAACTGACCATATAATTGGTCACAAAACAGTCCTCAACATATACAAAAATATTGAAATTGTCAATGAAAGAGCTGGATATAAGATTAATTCAAATAAGGCAATGGCCTTTCTCTACACAAGGATAAACAGGCTGAAAAAGAAATTAGGGAAACAACACCCTTCTCAATAGTCACAAAAATACCTTGGCATGACTCTAAGGAAGTGTAAGATCTGTATGAGAAGAACTTCAAGTCTCTGAAGAAAGAAATTAAAGAAGATCTCAGAAGATGGAAATATCTCCCATACTCATGGATTGGCAGGATCAATATAGTAAAAATAGCTATCTTGCCAAAAGCTGTTTATCAAGCTCAGGAGTTCTCTGGTGGAATTTTTAGGGTCACTTATATATACTATCATATCATCTGCAAAAAGTGATATTTTGACTTCTTCCTTTCCAATTTGTATCCCCTTGATCTCCATTTGTTGCCGAATTGCTCTGGCTAGGACTTCAAGTACAATGTTGAATAGGTAGGGAGAAAGTGGGCAGCCTTGTCTAGTCCCTGATTTTAGTGGGATTGCTTCCAGCTTTTCACCATTTACTTTGATGTTGGCTACTGGTTTGCTGTAGATTGCTTTTATCATGTTTAGGTATGGGCCTTGAATTCCCGATCTTTCCAAGACTTTTATCATGAATGGGTGTTGGATTTTGTCAAATGCTTTCTCTGCATCTAACGAGATGAACATGTGGTTTTTGTCTTTGAGTTTGTTTATATACTGGATTACGTTGATGGATTTCCGTATATTGAACCATCCCTGCATCCCTGGGATGAAACCTACTTGGTCAGGATGGATGATTGTTTTGATGTGTTCTTGGATTCAGTTAGCAAGAACTTTATTGAGGATTTTTGCATCGATATTCATAAAGGAAATTGGTCTGAAGTTCTCTATCTTTGTTAGGTCTTTTTGTGGTTTAGGTATCAGAGTAATTGTGGCTTCATAGAATGAGTTGGGTAGAGTACCTTTGGTTTCTATTTTGTGGAATAGTTTGTGAAGAAATGGGATTACATCTTCTTTGAAGGTCTGAAGGAACTCTGCACTAAACCCACCTGGTCCTGGGATTTTTTTGGTTGGGAGACTATTAATGACTGCTTCTATTTCTTTAGGGGATATAGGACTGTTTAGATCATTAACCTGATCTTGATTTAACTTTGGTACCTGGTATCTGTCTAGAAACTTGTCCATTTCATCCAGGTTCTCCAGTTTTGTTGAGTATAGCCTTTTGTAGAAGGATCTGATGGTGTTTTGGATTTCTTCAGGATCTGTTGTTATGTCTCCCTTTTCATTTCTGATTTTGTTAATTAGAATGTTTCCCTGTTGTAATCCACATCAAAATTCCAACTCAATTCTTCAACGAATTAGAAAGAGCAATCTGCAAATTCATCTGGAATAACAAAAAACCTAGGATAGCAAAAACTCTTCTCAAGGACAAAAGAACCTCTGGTGGAATCACCATGCCTGACCTAAAGCTGTACTACAGAGCAATTGTGATAAAAACTGCATGGTTCTGGTATAGTGACAGACAAGAATACCAATGGAATAGAATTGAAGACCCAGAAATGAACCCATACACCTATGGTCACTTTATCTTTGACAAGGGAACTAAAACCATCCATTGGAAAAAAGACAGCATTTTCAACAATTGGTCCTGGCACAACTAGCATTTATCATGTAGAAGAATGCGAATTGATCCATTCCTATCTCCTTGTACTAAGGTCAAATCTAAGTGGATCTAGGAACTCCACATAAAACCAGAGACAGTGAAAGTCATAGAGGATAAAGTGGGGAAAAGCCTCAAAGATATGGGCACAGGGGAAAAATTCCTGAATAGAACAGCAATGGCTTGAGCTGTAAGATCGAGAATTGACAAATGTTACCTCATAAAATTGCAAAGCTTCTGTAAGGCAAAAGACACCATCAATAAGTCAAAAAAGGCCACCAACAGATTGGGAAAGGATCTTTACCTATCCTAAATCAGATAAGGGACTATTATCCAATATATATAAAGAACTCAACAAGGTGGACTCCAGAAAATCAAATAACCCTATTAAAAAATGGAGCTCAGAGCTATACAAAGAATTCTCACCTGAGGGATACCGAATGGCTCAGAAGCACCTGAAGAAAATGTTCAGCATCCTTAATCATCAGGGAAATGCAAATCAAAACAATTCTGAGATTCCACCTCACACCAGTCGGAATGGCTAAGATAAAAAATTCAGATGACAGCAGATGTTGGCGAGGATGTGGAGAAAGAGGAACACTCCTCCATTGTTGGTGGGATTGCAAGCTTGCACAACCACTCTGGAAATCAGTCTGGCAGTTCCTCAGAAAATTGGACATAGTACTACCGGAGGATCCTGCAATACCTCTCCTGGGCATATATCCAGAAGATGTTCCAACCGATAAGAAGGACACATGCTCCACTATGTTCATAGCAGCCTTATTCATATTTATAATAGCCAGAAGCTGGAAAGAACCCAGATGCCCCTCAATAGATACATAAAATGTGGTACATTTACACAATGGAGTACTACTCAGCTATTAAAAAGAATGAATTTATGAAATTCCTAAGCAAATGGATGGACCTGGAGGGCATCATCCTGAGTGAGTTAACCCAATCACAAAAGAACTCACACAATATATACTCACTGATAAGTGGATATTAGCCCAGAAACTTAGAATACCCAAGATATAAGATACAATTTGTAAAACACATGAAACTCAAGAAGAATGAAGACCAAAGTGTGGACACATTGCCCCTTCTTAGAATTGGGAACAAAATACCCATGGAAAGAGTTACAGAGGCAAAGTTTGGACTTTGAGACGAAAGGATGGGCCATTTAGAGACTGCCATATCCAGGGATCCATCCCATCATCAGCCTTCAAACGCTGACACCATTGCATACACTAGCAAGATTTTCCTGAAAGGACCCTGATATAGCTCTCTCTTGTGAGGCTATTCCTGGGCCTAGCAAACACAGAAGTGGATGCTCTCAGTCAGCTATTGGATGAAATATAGGGCCCCCAATGGAGGAGTTAGAGGAAGTTCCCAAGGAGCTAAAGGGATCTGCAATCCTATAGGTGGAACAACAATATGAACTAACCAGTACCCCCCGGAGCCCGTTTCTCTAGCTGCATATGTATCAGAAGATGGCCTAGTCGGCCAACAGTGGAAAGAGAGGCCTATTGGTCTTGCAAACTTTCTATGCCCCAGTATAGGGGAACCCCAGGGCCAAGAAGTGGGAGTGGGTGGGTAGGGGAGTCGGGGGGTGGCATGGGCGACTTTTGGGATAGCATTGGAAATGTAAATGAAGAAAATACCTAATTTAAAAAGAGGGAAAAAAAGAAGGTGCAACATTTTAAAGCATGGAGCTAAATGAAAAGTTCATCAGGAGGAGGTGAGGTCAGGAACTTTCCTGTTTATTGTATGACTTTTTCAGCTACTGCTGAAACATCATACTCTCTGGGAAAATGAGAAGCCTCAGGTAATTGCCATAGGCAGGGTATGCACATGGAGCCTTCTAGAAGCAACAATGATTAAATCATCAATGATACACAAATCAAGAGGAAAACCATGCAGCAAACTGGATCAGCACACAATCTTAAGCTAGCAGGAAGGAAGGAAGGAAGGAAGGAAGGAAGGAAGGAAGGAAGGAAGGAAGGAAGGAAGGAAGGAAGGCACATAATGGTAGGAGTTACAGTCTGAATTAAGACAAGATCTTCTGCATGTAGTATAACAATCACAGATCTCTCTAGGACCTTACAAAGGTCAATGATGGCACATAAAGCTTGCAGTAGATGGACCCAAATTCTGCAGCCTGTGCCTTATACAGAACTCCACATGAAAGGTCTTTGTGCGGTTATTTCTTGTACGTTTCCATCTCACCTGTCAGAACTTTCTATTTATGTTTTTGCCTTTTCTGCAGCAAAGAGGGGAAAGTTGTTATGGACAGTCGATACAAAGTAAAGTGTGAGGCTCAATTTACATAGCCATTCAGTGACTGTCATGTACCATGATGCCCATGGAGTACGATTAAGAGAGTCTCTAATTTGAATGAAAATGTGCTCTTTTGGTTTCATGTCATATATAATATCACTACAAGCTCATCTACATAGCCTGTTATAATGCACACTCTTACTAGACGGTAGTCGTCATCTAATCAGCCCTCCACGAGCTAATCAGCTCAAATACTGTCACAAGTGGCAGAATGCAGGCAATTATCCTTAATTCAACTCCCAAGCATAGAGGTGAAAGATCAGATTTAACCAAATGGGCTTATCAGGAATTCATGAATTGATAATGGTGATTAATGGGAAATCACATGCAAAGCTTGTTTTAATTTACCTGGTCATGTAACCTGTACTACAGAGAGATGTGAACTTTCAGCCAGAGAAAACAAAGAATGTCCAGACCATCTGATGAATTTTAGTCCCCAGGAAAAGAAGTGCAAATTCACTACTGCAAGAAAACAAAACAAAACAAAACAAAACAAAACAAAACAAAACAAAACAAAACAAAACAAAACAAAACAACCTTAAATGATAGAAATCAGTGTAGCCATGTAAGGATTGTAGCTTTGAACACAGTCTGGCCTAGACTCCAGTAAAGAGAAATGAATACTTGATCTGAAGTCATCACCAATAAGTGTTTGAAGGAGGACTTATGTGGAATCAGGCAAATTGAGCTTCTTGTGTCCAAAAAGTCATCGATTTCTCCAGTGTGCTACTTTTGAAAAATGATCCTTGAAAAACATAACTATATCAAAATTTATGCCTTGAACAGCAACCTGAAATGCACTCATTTATTGAAATAATATTTATTGAGAAAATATTATATAGTAGGACATATGCCAAATAGTGAGAACAAAAGCAATGTGTAAAAAAAAAAAATAAGAAAGAAAGGCTCATGCTCAAGAAACTCACAGTCCAGTGGCAAAGACATGGCTGCTGAGAAAACTCGCACACTATGATGGGACACCATGAAATTGCTTACTAGCATCCTGGTGTTTTGTTGTTGATTTGTTTGTTTTGTCTTGTTTTTGCTGTTTTGCTATAATGAATTAACCTGGGAGGAATAAAATGCATTCTCGTACAATGGCAGTATTAGGTATCTGGAAGGCTTGGCATTCTTTTCCTGGACATCCAGAAATAGAAACATCTCTTATGTTCTTGAGATAAAACAAAGGAGGGTGCAGATTGTGTCCCTAATGGAGGAATTGGAGCTGATGGCGGCAATAAAAGTGAGATCCTGGTCAAAGCCAAGATGATCACTTCAACAAGAATGAGAAGAAAGCAGAGATTGTTGTAGCTAACTGCAAGACCCAGGAAGGACTAACTGTTTAGATCATGCAGCTGAGAGGAACCAGAGATTGAAGTAGTGTAGCTGAGTGGACGAAATCAATCTGTGGAGGAAAGCCCCATGAAGTACATCCCTTGAACCTCAGACAAGGCAGCAACACAGAAATGATAAGAGATTTGTGCTCAGTTCAAGGCTGTATCCATCTGTTCAGGAAACTAGCACAGAAGTCCTGTGTTTTGCTGTGCATGTTTGGGAACTAAACACACACATCTGAGATTTCTAGGGAGGAAATACTGCCAGGAGTCAGAAATGAGTTGCCTAAAATACTCGAGACTATACAGGAAAATCTAGAGGTGAGCTGGGTTTGGTTGAGAGGTTAACTGGAACCACCCACTTCATAAAGAACAACTGCTGCCCAGATCCACCCAGACAAAGCAAGGTGGAAACACTGAAAGATTACAGTAAGGTCTCCAGGATTCTAAATGTTGGCAATTGACTCAACATTTAAACTATGGGAGATAAATAACATCCATATTCTCTACTGATCTGTAATTTGATATCTATGTGTCTTAGGGTTTTATCACTGTGAAGTGTCACCATAACCAAAGCAACTCTATAAGACTTAACTGGGGCTGGCTAACAGTTTCAGAGGTTCAGTGTGTTATCATCATGGTGGGAATAATGGCATCATGTAGGCAGACATGGTGCTGGAGGAGCTGAAAGTTCTACATATTAATCCAAAGGCAATCAGGAGGAGACAGTCTTCTTCAGGCAGCCAGGAGGAGGCTCATTTTCACCCTGGTTGGATCTTGAGCATAAGACCTACTTCCATAGAGATGTACTTCCCCCCAACAAGGACACACCTACTCCAAGAAGGCCACACTTCCTAATAATGCCATGTCCCATGGGCCAAGCATGTTCAAACCACCACACTATGCATTTTAATCTAAGAAAGTAAAATTTTAAATGGTGTAAGCTGTGGCAAGTGGGTAGAGAAGTTGAATTTTGACATGAGGTTAAGGGTGTTATTAGACATCAGCAACAGTAGAAATAATAAAACACCATATTTGTGAATTTGTTTGCCTACTTTTCTGCCATTGTTTATTGGCTATCTCCTGTATGGAAATGGTTCCTTTACTCAAAAACACTTAGTAAAATAAATACATGGAAGATTTTAAAAAGATTATCAGAGAAAAATCAAACCATAAAGAAACTATCTCAGAAAGAAGAACATATAAAAATGTTCAAAAACTGACCATGGTAAGGTGTATCTGCAGAGCCAGGGGAGCATGAATGTTTCAAGGACAATGTTCGAGACGAATATGTGAGAAAAGGCTGGAGAGATGTCAGGGGCCAGAGTCCCTGGAGCCTCAAGGAGAAGCCCTGAGCAGAGTTTGAAATAATCCTAACAGCAGAAGAAAATTCATCAAGGACTTTAATCAAGAGTCCCATGATCAAGTTGGAGTACTCAAAACCACTAGAGGTAGGCATATGAGGCATGAAGTGAGAGGCTAAGAAAGAGACAATGATCATGCAGGTAAGAAAGAAGTAGATAGATTTAAGAGGCAATTTAGACTTGAAGGTAGACCAGATGTAAACGATGAGTGCAAGATGAAGGAGCTAGCACTTAAAGGTAACTTTTCCAGAATCCTTGTCAACCTACTGAGAAAAGGATGGTATCATTCTCTGAGGAAGTAAACTTCAAAATGAAAGCACAGAGCTGTTTTGTGGGGTGGGAGTACAGGGATTCATTTGTTTGGTCAGAATACTAAATTCATGGTGCAAAAGAGAAAGACATCCAAGTGTTGACATCTGACAGGTAATTGGTATATGGGCTAGAGATTCGGTTTTTAATGCCATCAGCCAGTCGTTGTTGGTAGAGTACATTGTCCACTGAGTCTACAGGAAGAGGGTGAACAGTCCAGATAAGACTCCATAGGACTATTGCTATTTGATGACTAAGTAGAAACAGCAAGATAGGGTCTCAATATGAGAGGCAGCAGATAGAGAGGGAAGAGAAGAATCTAAGGATGAAACTGGACAGCAACAGAAAAATATTCTAAACAAAGAGCAAAAAAAGCAACAACTTTAAAATGTCCCTAAGAGTTTACAACATATAGGATGCTGGGGCAAGAAAATGTCCTTGAAGAAACAGAAATAGGAAATATAAACAAGTCTTCTAAGTGTGGCTATGAATAGGAGGAGTCAGTTAACTTGGGTGCTGGGGACATGAGATTAAGGAAAAGGGTGTGGGAGTGTGTGTGTGTGTGTGTGTGTGTGCATGTGTGTTTGTGTGTGTCCACACAGCACAGGAGCAAGTGTACTACAAGTTTATCTTGATGTGGATGTGAAGAGGAATCAGTCAAGGAATCACATAAAAAACAGAAAAAGGTAAGACAACAGATGTAGTGAGTCCTGGGAAACATCAAAAGCATAAATGATAGTCCTATGTTCCTTTGCACATACACAGACAGACACACACACACACAGAGGCACACAAACACACATACATAAACACTCTCCCTTACACACACACACACACACACACACACACACACACACACACCACTGTATAAGAGACATCATGGCAGCATGAAGGGACTTTAGTCTCATATCTGTTTTTGTTTTTTGTTTTTTCTGTGAAATAGAAAGCAAGATTATGCCTTGGAAGCAAGAAAGGGAGAGAATTGGGAGCTGGTGGTGACAGGGAGGCCAGACAAGGTTGAAAACATATCTTGTAGTGAATAAGGAAGAAAAGTTGAATTCCTCATAGTGTTAGAAGCCCCACAGGGCCATAGGTTTGCCCTTCTTTGATAAGTTAAGCATTCAGATTCTTCAAACTGGGCATTAGGAAAGGGGCATCTAAGTCTCTCCATGACTGGTAATGACCATAAGGATAAAACAGAAGGAACCTGATGATATATATTAGGAGCTTAGAGAAACTGTGTTGTGTGACTTTTCCTGGGAGACATAAACACCCATTCATCTCAGATGGAACATCAACAGGATGCCAAAAACAAAACAAAATGAAACACACAACACACACACAAGAAAACCCCAATACCACTCAAAAGCTTAGAGAGTCAGTGCTTTTGTTGGGGTTATTTATAGTAACATAGATGACTCAAAGGCAGCTACATCACTGAAAGCACACCTCAGCAACAGGGACAACTGATATAAGCTGCATCCCTAGAGATCCCTACAGGACTTGCTAACATGCTCAGAGAGCCTGCCCCTCCCAGAATTTGTTTGTGTTTGTGTAACCTTGGAAAGGGAACTTAAGAATCTTGTAAGTTTTAGGAGCTTTCTGAGACTTGTGAGTTTTCTATACTTCCTATGTTTTATGATCTCTTTCAAGGAGGAAATCTTTCAATTTTGATGAAATAGGTGTATAAAAGGTAGGTGTTTGAACATCTAAGAGCAAATTTAGAAGTCTCCATTAATAATTATAATTGGAAGCTGACATTTGTATTGGTAGTTACAATACCTTCTATAAGCCAGGAAATATTCTGAGTTCTTCCCATTAACCCCTTACAAGCATATGCTTTGGTGCTGGCACTAGTGTTTTTCAAATGACAACACTAAAGCATAGAACAGTTAACTAGCCCACATAGTTAAAGGATGATCACATAGTTAAAAGGTGGAGATTCAGAATTTGGACCCAAGAAGTCTCATGTAGAGGTCATGTTTGTAACTAAGAGACATGATATTACCATCCTCTGCCTTTTGGTATCTCTTCCTTTGACATCCACAGACTGACATTTTTACCCACTAAATGGAAGAAGAAAATGATCCGGCCTTACCATACTGTGATACATATGTGCAGTTGCAGACCAGGGGTAGAAGGCAGAATTGGTAAGGTTTTAGCATTGTTTTACTTTATTCTAAAATAATCAGACCAGCCATAAGACTTGGAGTCCAATCCCAGAGGAACAAGGGAATATGTTTCCTTGAAAACTAGCATATATGCCAATAACAGTTGCCAGCCCCTCTATTGCCATCAGCACTAAGACTATCAAATGGATGTAACTAGTAAGCTCCTGCCATCCTACAGAGGCTGCAAGGCATTGAGGAAGGACCACTGCCCCCACCCATCTTCCTTCTGTGCTGCTGATGCCATGAATCACAGATAAAGACTCACTCTATTGTATATTTGATAAATACTGTATGGGAGACTGAATGTGAAGCCAAACTACAATAAAGATCCTGCTGTTTACTTCTCATTTCATGTAGGGGCAGTGAAATTTGCTCAGCTCCCACAACTTAGATAGCACACATGGCCTCTGACACCAGGAAGCTTTACTGTTCACAGACAAACCAATTAGACCCAAAATAATGCTGATTGCTTTAAACACCCAATTAGCTAGTCTAAACCATTCTACAGTGGCCTATGAGATGGTTCCTAAAGTATTACTAAAATTTAACAATAGAGATCTTATTAAATGTATTAGTATCCCTTTGATTTCATCCGTATAATTTATATGGCAAATTTATCTCATGGATCTTAAATTTCAGCAACAAAGAAACAAAAAGATTTTGTCTTAGATGAGGCCCCTTCAGAATTATCCAACAGGTCTCTGCACTGAGTTCAAATCCAAAACACTCAATTAAAAAAATCATAATCTAATAATTAAAAAGGCAAAAACCAGACCCTGGCACCCATTGTCCAATACAGCTCAAGGATGTGTGGCAAATGTGCATTGAACAAGCAAAGAGCTTGAACGAAATCCAGTAGGATCCTCCTGATTGAGTTGTTCGCCAGAGGACAGTTACTCAGTGGTCACTGCTTTCCTCTGTTCTGTTAGTGCAATCAAGGACTGAGGCTCTCCTAACTACTTGCTGCTTGCTTCCTTGCAGCTCCACAGCCTTGAGCTCTGCCTGCAGACATTGTCAGGGGAACAGTCATTAGCAGATGTCACTCATCCTGCCTTAGCAATGTTGCAAAGCTCCACAAACCACAGATCCTCTTTCTTCCTCCCTTCCTCCCTTCCTCCCTTCCTCCCTTCCTCCCTTCCTCCCTCCCTTCCTCTTTCTCTTTCCTTCCTTTATTCCTCCATTCTTCCCCTCCTTTTTCGTTCTTCCTATTTATATTGAAGCACTAGGGTTAAAACTCAACAAGAAGCAGGTGACAAACCAAAACAAGAATGGTAATCTGAACAAAAGAGACTATTAAGGACAGTGGAAGGAACACCAAGGGTGGAACAATTCACCAGTGAGAGTCCCAGGGAAAGGGTAGGTAAAAGGGGAAGGCAGGGTGAGCTGTGTAGGAATTAGCTCCTGAGAGGAGCTAGAACTGGCCTTTAATCCTGAGGACCTGTGAGGAGGGTGCTGGTGGGATAAATTCCTCCCCCTTTACCCTCTTCCAGTGCTTCTCACTGATCAGCCCAGCTGGATGTCATAGAGCAATGGAAACTGTCAACAATTTCAAAACATGTGTGGCTCCAGGGACACAGAGAGAGCAGAGAGGGCAGGTGCGGGTGAAGAAAAGGCACAGAATATACCGCTAGGTCCTCAGACTCTGCATTTGATGCTGGCTTAATGACAAAATTAACGTGTCCTTGAGACCATTATTATTTTTCTCTCTCAATTGGATTTCCTTTTTTCTTTTTTCTTTTTTTTCTCTCTCTTTTTTTAAAAATTCATCTGTCTGCTGACTACAGGGCCTATTTTAATTCCAGAAACCTTGACTGTCTGGTTCCTAAACTCCAAGACTATTTCAAAAGTTTCAATCCAAAGCAATCTTTTCAGAAACTGGTCTACTATCTACATCACACAGACAGTGGTTTAGAAATTTAAATGTCTACAGTTTATTTTAACCCATGCTAGTACAATGTTTTTTGAACTTATACTAAAAAAATAAAAGACTAAAATCTCTCAGTCAAAAGCCAAACTAAACTGTTATCTCGGTTAAATTTAACCACATAATAAATTCTGTGCTCAAATTCACCCACAGTTGTAGCATGTGGTTTCTACTACTCCACTTTATGCTCCAGGTGGACCGTGCTACCAGCCCCTCCCAGGTTCCCTCAAATCCACGGATGAAAGACATATACACATTAATTTATTTTTATCATGCTTTTAGGTCAATGGCTGGGCTCTTCTAAGCCCCTCTCAGCTAGCCTGTCCTTCTCTTCACTACCAGCTCAACACCTCTAAATCTTCTCTCAGCTCAGTTACCTTTAGTTCTAGCTCAGCACCCTAAAATCTGCCCTCAGCTTAGTTGTGTTTCTATTCTCCTGCCTGCTACCCTAGGCCCAGTCCAGGAAGCAGCCAATGGCCACTCCACTAGAGATCTCACATGGCTAGTGACTCTTTCTCCATCTGAAACATGGTGAAATATTCTTCTCTCCTGCATCTGCTAGTCTGCCTGTGGAAACCTGGAAATTCTGCCTCTTCCACCCAGCAATTAGCCGTTAGCATCTTTATTGATTGATCAAGAACCAATTGGGGAACAGGACCGTCAGCATTCATTCTCAGTCAGAGCATCAGAACCACCGCCTACACACAGTGGCACAAATGTGATGGCTTAAATGTGTTTTGCCCATCAGAAGTGGCACTATTAGAAGATGTGGCCTTATTAGAGGAGGTGTAGCCTTGTTAGAAGTGTGTTACTGTGAGGGGTGGGCTTTAAGGCTCCTAAACTCACGCTCTGCCCAGTGCAAACGAGTTTCCTTCTGATGGCTATGGAAGAAGACATAGAACACTTGGTTTCTTCTCCAGCACCATGTCTACATCAACGCTGCCTTATTTCCTGTCAAGACGATAATGGACTGAGCCATCAAAACTGTAAGCCAGCCCCAATTAAACGTCATCCTTTTCAAGAGTTGCCTCAGCAACTCTCAGTTGTCTCTTCACAGCAATGGAAAACTCTAACTAAGATAACACATTATTCAGTTTTGCTTGACTCTGGAAGGACACATGAAATTCAGACTAGTAAACCATAAAGAATACTTGATTGTCAATATTTCTACATGGTTGTCACTCTTTCTTGCTTTAACACCCTAACACATGCCAAAAACACTCTCTACCACCTGCCATGTGAGATCTCTTACAATAATAAAATTCTTCCTTGCTTGGGTTTCCTATGAGAAGCCTCACCTAATGGTATCTATCCAAAGGAGCCATTTTAAAATGCAAAATCACTTCAAATCTCACATGGGTTGTTTTTCAAGCATTCATCAGTTTATTTGAGTAGATTTTCAATAAAAACATACTGTCTTTTAGGCTGGCTATCTTGGATACCTTCTTTTCTAAATGGAAAAATAATCAGGGGAGATCAAGTTACCTGGCCAAGCCCATCTCTCCAAACCAGCCATAATGATTGAAGGCAGATGCCAGTTGGTGCTTCAAGACAGGTGATGAGAATCCAGAGATACTTGAAGAATAGAGTCTTGACATTATCTCTTCATTTGTTCCACATATCTATACCCAAGCCAGAGTTTCTTAAAAGTAATTTAAGAACTATCTAGCCCACAATAACATCAGGAGAGGTGAGTTTCTGGCTCTTTATAACAAATGGGCACTATCTGGGGTAGGATTTAGTTAGACTGTATTAGAATTAAAGCTGTTCTACCATGTTGGGTCAAAAAGACCTTTATGGCAGTGATTCTCGATGTCCCCTATGAAAATAGTTTGCTCTTGAGGACCAGTGTTGCTGAGTTAAATACTCCTATTCTCCAGTCAAGGACCGACTAGGTCAAAAACAATAGACTCCAGTTTTCAAGTCCTTCTCTTCTTTTGGTCTCATCTATTGATTTGTTCTCTTTATTAGACAAGTCAATAATAAACATTTCTAAAAGTCCTACCAAGGACAGCATGATGTGGTCAAACCTCACAATCTCAATATTCAGGAGACTGATGCAAGATGAACTGTGCTCAAGGCTAGCCTAGGATGCACAGTGAAAAAATGTTTCTCTAAAAAATAATCAATCAAAAGACAGACAAAAGTGCTAAGGTTATAGTAGTACAGCCAGAAACGTGTTTGCCATTTAAATATAAAGATTAGAGTTCTATTCTCAGAACCCATGTAAGAAAAGATATGAGGGTATGCTCCAGTAATCTCTGGAGTAAACACCGAGGGAGCTGAGACAGGAAGATGTCCAAGAGGGGTTGGCCAGCCATCCTATTCTACTCAGAGAACTCAAACAAACCAACAGGGTATAGTGTGGTGTTTTTAATAAGAATGGCCCTCCTTGGCCCCCATATATACTTAACTTGTTGGTCCATATTTGGTGGACTGTTTGGGGGAAAAGTTAAGAGGTGTGGCCTTAGTGGAAAGGGTGGGCTTTGAGGTTTCAAAGGCTCATGCCAGGCTTAGCCTCCTCTCTCCTTCTTCCCCTTATCCTTCTCTCCTTCCCCCTCCCTCTCCCTCTGCCCTATTCCTCCCTCATGCCTGTAGAACAGACATAAGCTTTCAGCTCCTGCTCCACCTTCATGCAGTACTGCCTGCTGCAGTTACACTCTCTGCCATGATGGTCACAGACTCATCTGAAACTATAGGCAAGTGCCCAGTTAAATTCTTTCTTGTGTACATTGCCCTGATCATGGTGTCCCTTCATAGCAATAGAAAAGAGACTAAGACAGATGTTACCAAGGTTGTTGTCTGGCCCTCACATATATGTCCCATACATGCATACATGCATATAAGCATGCTCATAAAACAGAAACAAAAATCAAGGAGGGAAAGATAGATGGAAAAGGAAGAGAGAAGAGGAGGGAAGGAAGGAGAGAAGGGGAGGGGAAGGGAGTAAACAACCCTTTTGTAGGTTGTATGGTAGAAATTCTTTGTTCTAGAGAAGAAGCTATCCTGGGCAACCCCACACGGAGGGAATTGATAGAATAGATGAACTTCATCCCCCCTGCCTTTACTTGGCTTAAATTCTATTTTATCTAATTATCGGGTGGGTGTTCTTGGGCAATTTTATTAGCCTCTCTTAACCTTGAATTCATTTCTTCC
Source organism: Mus caroli (assembly GCF_978045245.1). Classification (NCBI taxonomy): domain Eukaryota; kingdom Metazoa; phylum Chordata; class Mammalia; order Rodentia; family Muridae; genus Mus; species Mus caroli. The sequence continues at coordinate 54,572,323 of NW_028227256.1, forward strand.
CTTTTCTTTTCAAACTTTGGGCGATGATAAAAATCCTATTCCAGGAGGCTGCTATAATGACTAAATAAAAATGTAAATCCCTTGGGGTGTCACCTACACTACTGATTAAATAAACATTAGCTTCTCCACATCCCTGCCCCTCTCTTCTCCACTTCATTGAGCTTTTTATGCTCAGGTAAAAGCTGCTGCTCTTACAAACAGGCTGGCAGCAGGGAATTTTACCCTTCAGATGGATCATAAAGGGTGTCTCCACTTCATCCTTCCCCACAGAAAAACCATTTCCTCAATCTCTCTTAACATCAAGAGTACATCATGTTTTAAGAGTAGGGTTACTTAGTCTGCTCTTAAAGACACATTTTTCATTCTGGACAGAAATCTGTCTGTCCATTGATTCTTTACAATACCACTTCTGCTACACTATAGAAATGACCCTAGAGTTAGATGTGAGGTTCCAGAAACTGGTCAGCTTTGTGACCTTAAATAAATGACCTGTACTACTATGAAATAAGCATACAGCCAGCCTCTTTCAGGACTCTCACAGACGCTCCCTGGACACTGTACTCCTCACTGCCCGCCACTGAGCACACACACACACACACACACACACACACACACACACATGAAAGCACACTCTTTTAGTACTTTATGTTTGGGAGTTTTAGAAGACAATGACATATCTGTAGTAAGAGCTACCAGGGAAAATTCCTGAGAACACTGTGCTGGCAGGCAAAGGCTTTTCAGACACTGGGCAAAAGGGACAAAGTTGTGACTATAAGACAGGACAAAAAGCCAACATCCCAGTATTTCTGAGGCTATGGATGATTAAGAAATCTTGAGCTCCAGATGAGGGGTTTAAATGAGATACAGCACACAAGAGGGAGGTCTTGAAAGTTTTAAAGTCAGAAAGGGGGCATTCAGAAAATGAATTCTGCCCAGCAGCTGGGAGCCACGAAAGCCTAGAGTTAGTGATGCCAAAAATGTGTGGCATGCTGAAAGAAGCGTGAGCTGATGAAGGTTACAGGATACGGAGAATATGTATCAGGACATATCAGACATTTCTAGAGATGGAACAAGAGGAAACATGGTAGGTGGCTCCAAGATTTCCTAGCAACATATCAGCGTGCCCCAAATAATGGGCTTTGAGCAGAGGCATTGAAGTAAGGAGGAAAAGAGACTCTTGTGGAGTCCAGACTAGAAATAGCAACTATAGTCACCTGGACCATGGCACTAGACTCTGGGCAGCGAAGGCATGACAGATGCAGCTCTTCAGTGAAGCACACACTGCAGTGAACCACATGTGCTGCTCTGGTTTATTTGAGCCTATTTTTCAAGTCACAGTAACTGTGTATCTCTCTTAGACAGTTCCTGTGATACTATGGTTATTTATATAGATCTATCTTATCCTTCCTATCAGAGCACACCACACATTTGAGAGCAAACATCGGATCCAATACCTTTATTATCCAGTGTGTCTGAAACAGTGCCTGTGCTCGGTAGATGCCAATTAATAAATGAACAGATTAAGTGTGAATGTGATGTAGGGCCTAAACTGGCCACACACGATTGATGAGCTCTTGTGCTAAAGATGCAAACCAGACAGAACAGCATTGTAAAACTGGATTGAGATCTGCCCAGGCACACAGCAAGGAAACAATATATGCAAAGACTATTTAAAGATGTAACTCTAAAACAAAACCAGAAATTTTTGTCTTGGCTAAAACTAAAGAAGTCATTCAAATCAGCCAGTGTGGAGTGGTGCTGCAGACCCACTAATCTTAAGGTACACAGCAGACAAAGACAAGCAGAGGCTAACCCCTACACTGAAATAAAGTCACAACAGTTCAACACTGAATGAAGAGATTAGTAGATTTTTTTTCTACACACTGCTGCTGAGAAAACCACCCAAAATTACCATAATGTAGGGCAACAGTGATTACACTATGTTCATTGATTCTGTAGGCCAGGGACTCTGAAAGGGCAAAGGGGGAGTCTTCTCTATAGGGTCGAAGGCATCAGTTAGAAGAGTTTGATGGAAGACCTTACCTGGCTGATTGGTAGAAGAGTTGGAGCAAGATAATCCTTTTTCAAAATGGCTTCATTTGGATCCCTGGATATAATGGCTGAAAATGGTCTCAGCTGGAACTGTAAACTGTAAACCTCTGAAGAAAACAAGAAAGTACAGAGGAAATGGTAAATGAGATGTTATAGCCTCCTGCCCTTGTCTACAGGGGCCTTCTTCCAAGGGCTCGGTCCCCTTGCACAGGGGTCTGAAAGTGTGAATAACTGAACCTGTCTGGAGGGAGGCTTTGCTGTGATAGACCTTAATTTATAAATTGAGCATGGCAAGACATTAATAACAGCTAATCATAAACTAAAACCATTATAATACATTCAATAAGCGTTATTTAAAAACCATGAGTTATTTCTGGACCTTTCCATTTACTATTTTCAGACTCTGGTCACAATAACTGAAACTGGGCAGGGGGTCATTACTGGACAGAATAGAGAGTGCTGGTGAGAATGTAGGAGAATGGGATATTTCACTTGTGAAAACAAAAGGGGGAAATTCCAATGGAAAATTAACTTCCCTTGAAACTCAGAGTTCGACGGCTGAGTAAAATCTTAGAAGTTTTCTCTTACTTCCTAAGATGTTCTTCATTTTATAATAAATATCGGTGTCTCCATGACAACGAAGGTTGGGCCCATAGGGCTAGTTGTTGGCAGATAGAGGTTACCTGAGCTGTGTGTCTCTGGATCTCTGCTGGGAGAGTTTCTATCCAAATGGGGATCCGCTAATACAGTCTTGATCCAGCTATGTGCACTGTTCTGATCAATGAGCCTTATTCAGCCTCCTCCAGGGTCTAGCAAGTAGCCCAAGCATAATCTTCTTGTGGCAATGACAGGACTCAAGAATACCACCTCAGAACATACAATATTCCTCCTGATTTGGGTTATACTTTATCTAATAACATTCCATTGGCCAAAAGAAGGCATAGAGTCAAACCCAAATTTAAGGGACAGGAAGGTATATTCTAGTTGGAGGGACAGGGTAGAGGGACAGAGTCACAGGGTAGAGGACATGGATACAAAGAGCAGTAAGGAAATGAAGCCATTGGTGACAGCAGTGATGTCCACTGCAGAACTAGTTAGAACAAAGCAATGACATGACCTACGTTCATGGAAGACAGAGTGGGTGATAGATTGTGGAGTTTGACTCCCTAGAGCCCTGTGTGGCCGTAGAAATAGATAAGTCACCGATACTGTGCAGCAATATGTATAAACTTCCAAAGTAAAAAGGTGCTGGAAACGTAAAGTTTCAAAATAAAAATGCAAACTATTAAATCATTCCTGAGAAGCCTTTAAACACAGCACATGCTTTTGTGGATAGACAGACATGTGCTAAGTGTGAATAAGAGAGACACACTTCAACCTCACAGCAGTGTTTACCTCTAAAGGAAGACAGAGCAATGGGGTGCTGAGGAGAGACACAATAGGCTGCACTATGTCTGTGACACTGAACTTCCTAATTCAGATGATATGGCAGAAACTAACATATGTAGAATATGATTGCTGAATTGCATAATGCTTTTTCTATGAGTCTGGTGGTTTGCCAAGGAACCTACAAAGAGCCAAGCAAATAGTATTTGGCCCTAGTGTGGAATTGCCTGTCTGCTACACACAACAGGGGTTTCTGACCAGTCCAACCACTTTCTATCCTATCCCCTGTCAATGCTTTGAACTTGTTCCAGATGTGTATGCAACAAAAATTAGACAAAAAGAGATTCCCCTACTCCAGCTCTCTCATACACTGCCTGGCTTTGGTTGTAAACCAAAGACATACAGATTCTTGCCTGGCATGGATAGCTGTCTGGCTCTTTCCTGAGTCGGCAAATCAAGTTACAGGGACACAGGACCAAGGTGCCTTTGTGGGAGGACTGAGCTTAGTGGGAGTTAGTGTAGCCTCTCTCTCCTCCACCCTTTTTAAATTAAACCTTTATCAGAGCATCTCAGAGTCTCTTCATCCTCAGGGAAATGAAAGGGACTATTATGGGAAGAAAACAAACCCCAAATTTTGTTAGCAAATATTAAGAAAAATTTCAATCATGGCCAAGAGAAACTGCCAGATGGCCTGGAAGTAAATAGTGGTTGTGGGGTAGGACTACAGTGGGAGGTGGGAGGGGGCCAGGGCGAGGGAATGGCTTGTGGGGGATTACAGGGCTCTCACTCTCAAAAACAGTGAAGCTAAATCCCAAAGAGAAAGATTTTTAATGGCATGAGATCTGATACTTCTCTTTAAAAACAGCATGGAGTTAGTTTATTCTCCTCTTGTTTTTGCCATATTTCACTCTGAAAACACTGGTTTGGAATCAAAATGTGCATGCAACTGGAAAAGCATAGAAATTATCTAAATGCAATGTCAGGTTTCCGGCCTGCCTTTGCTGTTGACGCTTGGATGGCTGTATTAATATGTATTAATGGTAAACAGATGAGACTTCTTTGAAACAGCAGCTTAATTGAAGAAAATGGGCCTGGTGGCTGCGAGGCCACGATGGGGCAGTCAGCACAGTCTGCAGAGGCGCTCAGCTGAAATGAATATCTTTGCCTATTTGCAACACTGCATTCAACATTAATCTGAATGGTTTTCTTTTTCTCTCTTTCTTTCTTTTTTTTTTAACAGAAAAAAAAATTTTAGTTACTATCTATGATTTTTGAGGTTGCATATGCAGGTTGTAAATAAAAGAAAAAAACCTCTCTTCCCTCCTCTTCCATTCCTTTGTGTTGATGGAATCGTTTTTCTTCAAAGTACATCCTGAAAATTTCCATTTCACTTCCTCTCCACAGTTCCCTCCCTACCACTATCACCCAAATGACCGCCCCTCCCACATGACAGTGTGCGAGTGGTGGCTCTAAGCTGCTCTCCTGTGGCTACTCATCTTATCTCAATACAGCACCAGGGTAATCTCTCCAAATTATCAAGTTGGCCATATGACTTCCTTGAGGAAAAAAAAAAAATCCTCCCTTTGCTCTCTTTCTGTTTTTCCTTAAAATCCTTGTCCATGGTCATGACCCCTCCCCACAACTCAACTCAGCCTTTGCCCCTCCTTCCCCAAGCACACTGCCATGTCCTGGTTTTCCTTTCCAATCAGGAGTTATGGTATGCTTATATAGGGAAATCAAACAATCTTGCCTGGACCAGGAAGATGGCTCAGTGGGTAATGCGCCTGCTGTACAAGTGTAAGGAGCTGAATTAGGATCACTGGAAGCCACAGGCACTGCAAGGGCAGCCTTCCTGTAATCCCAGCAATTGACAGATAAAGATGGGGAATCCTTACGACAAGCGGCCTAGCCAGACTGGCAGACTTGGCAAGCCCTGGGTTCAGCAAAACATCAAGTGTACAGAGCGATCGAATAAGACATCGCTAGCTTCCAGAAGCGCACATGAGCACCAGCCTATGCATGTGCCCCATACATGTGAGTGCACATACAAAACTCTTGTGAAATGTAAACTCCCTGAGGAGGGGTCTCCTCCTCCCATCTATTTCTCGGAGGGAAACCATGTTCAACTATTTTGAGATACTCTTTGGGATTTTGCTCACATATCTCAAATCTGCACTTTCAAACCAACTTTTAATTTTGTCTTAAGCATATTCTGTTGGGCCCTAGCTGGGAAGAGGAGATTTGATCTGTTAACATCCATCTCTAGTGCGTCCTCCATAATCAGTTACCTGCTCATTATGATTAGATCAATAGCCCTTGTCTCTGTTTGATTGCACCAACATTTTCACATCTGAGCCATGGAGCAGCAGACCTTCCACTCTTCCTTGTCGGAATGGCTTTTATTTTCCACAGAGTTGATCATTATCATGTGTCTTAGTCAGGGTTTCTATTCTTGCACAAACATCATGACCAAGAAGCAAGTTGGGGAGGAAAGGGTTTATTTGGCTTACACTTCCATACTGCTGTTCATCACCAAAGAAGTCAGGACTGGAACTCAAGCAGGTCAGAAAGCAGGAGCTGATGCAGAGGCCATGGAGGGATGTTCTTTACTGGCTTGCTTCCCCTGGCTTGCTCAGCCTGCTCTCTTATAGAACCAAGACTACCAGCCCAGAGATGGTCCCACCCACAAGGGGCCTTTCCCCCTTGATCACTAATTGAGAAAATGCCTTACAGTTGGATCTCATGGAGGCATTTCCTCAACTGAAGCTCCTTTCTCTGTGATAACTCCAGCTGTGTCAAGTTGACACAAAACTAGCCAGTACACCATGTGTCTCCGTTGGCTCGATTTTCTCACCAGTGTCAATAGTAAACTCTTCCTCAGGAGTGTGAACAGCTCTGTCATCTTTCAAACAATTGTGTGCATGTCAATTTTTATCTCCTTAAGGAATTATCCTTGGCTGGACATTATCATGTGACAGACCTCATCATGTGATGGTGGCTGCCATGCTGACCCTGCCTTTGTCATCATTTTAGTAGAATTGCGTGAGGGAGCTAAGTCAGTTCCCTTGTCCCTCACATCCCTCTGATTCTCAAAGCCTTGACACACTCTGACTCCTTTACCTTACAGCTTGCTCTGACCTTTCCCTAACATCTTAGCTTTTAGAGCTGAGTCATTTCAGAGCATTCCCTGATTCCCACTCAGAAATCAAATTCTTTCCTAATGCCTTCCTCTCTTGCTGGGAAGCTCTTAACACACATGTTAGTGCACTGCACTAATGACCTGAAATATTCGTCTTGGGGTTCGTTCTGCCTGCACAACTAACACATGAACGTTTTCCTAATCAGACTCATTTGTCTACCAAGGAACAAGCAGGGATATTTTAGAGGATGTGATAAGGGCAAGAAGCATCTAATAGCCCATTGTTTGACTTCCTGTAAAAGCCTGAGAGAATTTAAAGGGCAGGTCAGGAATGGGAGTAGAGAGGAGAAATGATGCTGTCCTGAGGATCAGAACAAAGACAAAAGTAGAGTCTGCATCAGGACCACAACCAAGCCATCTTCAGCCAGAAGCAGGGAGATCTGGAAGATACCTACAGGACCACAGACAGTGGGCCACTTAAAATACTCAACAGCTTAATCAATAGTACTGGTTAGTATATAAATAAACATATGCTAGTATGTAAATAAAGATTCCAAAACATACTTTCTTTTATCTAAATTATCTAGATTAAGTATGATATGATATAAAACTGCTAATGTGACATAGAAGTTGTAGCACAAATCATTCATTAACTCACTCTAAAATCTCAAGCATCCTTGGGCCATAGAATTGGATGGGTATGATCTTGTGTTCGCTGCTGGAGGAGTAAGAGTCTCCTGGTGGCCAGGCTCTACCCTCTGCAGGCCCCGGGATCCAAATGTAGCTTTGTGGGTTAACTCTCAGGTATACCTTCTGCTCTCATATCAATTGCGGTGACAGCTCTCTGCTTGTATTCCCTAGGGCTTTCTCTATGGCCTCTGGAGCTTATTCCTTGAAGGCAAAGCCCAGAAGTGCCAAGAAGCAAACCTCTTGGGAAAACCTCAAATAATGGTAAACTGGCATCTACACTCTATTATTTGGAAAACCTTGAACTGGCCACCCTCCTATCCCAGTCTCCCAAGTAGCTGGAATCAGGGGCTGAGTCTAGTAGGCCTTGTTTTAGGGAAGCATTCTGTGTGGTCTCTCAAAGGGTCACTGGCAGTTTAAGGTCCCAGTTGCCCATGGCGAAGAGTAGAATAAGCACATGCCTTTGTCACCTTCTCTTCCTTTCATGCATTAACTAATCCCCTGTGTCCTCATGCTTGCTTAACTAAGAAACCTTCTAAAACACTCTAGCTGCACCAAAGACCTTGTCCAGCGCTCTGGTCTTGAGAAGCACCAAAACTAATTGTCTAAACTATATCCAATGAACTGAGGACTAATTTTGGGAACTGTGTCAAACTTTTTCAATGGTTTCTCCTTCAAGTGAAATCACTGGGAATTGGTGAGTAATAGTATATGCTTCCCTGCCACCACACCATTTCATTCTAGCTGTGCCAAGTGCTTCTCAGACCTCTGCATAGTCCTGCTAGCCCCCTTCACCTTCCTGGGATAGGCATGGCATTGGTGGAGGGAGGAGGCAGGAGGAAAGGCTGAGAGGATGTCAGGTTATACCAGTAGATGAGAAGGCCTGGTGAAAGATGCATTACCAAAGAAGAAAAAGAACAGAAGAGATGAAAGCAAAGAAGACACAAATAGCAATGACTGGCAGCCTGGCCAGCACTTTCACCTCATGTTGTCTGAAGCTCCAGCTTCATTGTCTGCTCTGGTGACTGTGAGGGGGACCAGGAACAAAGCAAAGAAAGGAACAAACAGGCAAGAGTGTAGGTTCAGAGCAGGGGAGATAGCAGAATTCTCATGGTCACTTGCTTAAGCTCATGGCTTCCTAATCCTTAAACAGGGTCTTGCAGAACCTTCGAAACCTCTCCTTGGGCATGGAGTCTATTTCTTCCCATGAGTATAGTTCAGTTTCATTCTTGGTATATGCAGAATTAGTCTTTTTCAGCTCATTATATGATGTTCTTACCCTATCCCCACAACACACACCACACACCAAGACTTTAGGAACTGGGCACAAATTCCCAATGCCTAAAACAAGCCATTTGATTGATGCCCATTGTATGTTCCACAGATCTTTACTTCAAGTGCCCTAACCAGAAAAGTCTGTACCATAATGCATGGGATCTCTGCTTTAAAATCACATATGCAGGAATTTTGCTAAACTATAATTTTACTGCTTATTGAAGTTGGTCCAGTTATTTCCCAGGTGGTACAAAAACATTTCCATATTTCAATAACTACTAAAACTACATCAATGCACCTGTGGAATATCAATCCTGTCTGCAGACTTTTCTCCATCTCAGGGTAAACCTGTACCCCAAAGCTACCTACCCAGCCATAGATAATCCATAAGATCATATGTCCATCCCCAGAAGCTTTTAAAGTCCCCATTCAAACCCTGTTTCCACTTCTACATAATGACTCATCCCCCAGACCCTCAGATTAAAACACAAATATATATTATTACTTCTAAAGCTTCTTCTCACCACTAAACAAAGGCCAGTAAGAAAGGTGGTTCTCACTCAGGGTCCCTTCTGGGCTTGCAGCAAAATGTCAGACAGGGCTGCCATTGTCAGATGGATGCCTCAAATGGCTTTTCCCACATGCTTAGTCCCTGAACTGGGATCCATGGAAGAGGTGGAGGAGGATATCAAGAAAATTTCTTATCATGTGGCCTCTCCTCAAGTCCACAGCATGTGATGCCTATAAACCACAGAAACCAGCACTACAAGATTCCCCTAAAGGTGCAGTGGTGGCACTCATGTCTTGATGGTAACCAACAACTCTCTAATTGGACACAAGGCAAGCTCAGCAGGAGGGAAATCATGCCTGGTTCTGGAAACCTAGCCAGCTTCCTAGGGCTGGTGAGGTCATGGGTCGTAGACGAAAACCTACCACCACTTGACTAGACCAGCAAAATCTCTAACTGCATTCTAAATGCTTACCCTTATTCTATGTGGATTTGAATGAGATACCACACACACACACACACACACACACACACAGGCTCATATATTTACTTAGTTCCCAGTTGGTGGAACTGTTTGGGAAGGATTGGGAGGTATGTACTTGTTGGACACTGTGTCACTGGAGGTGGGTTTCAAAAGCCCATGCCATTCCCAGTTAATTCTCTCTCTGCCTCATGCTTGTTGTCTCAACATGTGAGCTGTCAGCTATTGTTCAAACGCCATGTCTGCCTCCTGCCATGATGGTCATAGACTCACCCTCTGAAACTTAAGCCTCCATTCAATGATTTCTTCTGTAAGTTGCCTTCGTCATGGTGCTTTGTCACAGCAGTAGAAAAATAACTAAAACATATCTTCAGGTAAGTGTAGCTTTCAACCTTGTCAAAGAAGTTTTTCTTCATAGCTGACAGGGACCATCACAGAGAACCACAACTGGTCAAAATACAAAGACCAACTGCTCATGGAGTGCCCATCCCAGCAGACATATATACAACTCAACTCCCATACCTAAGGCTCAACATTAGAGAAGAGGTGGTGGAAGAACTGTAGGAGCCAGAAGACTGGGAAAACTCCTGTTATATTGTTTCTCCTAGAGAGGATAGGAATGCTATCTACACGATACCACAGCAATATGGCTCTGTCAAGAAGACTTAAACAGTGACCAATAGATATGCAAGGAGGGAATCTTAAAGGATCCCACCACTAAACAAAGGCCAGTAAGAAATACTGAGAAAGGCTGAACCCTAGCTGGTTATATATTACCAAGTAACCAGTCCTGAAATCATGTATACATAACCAACAATAAACAGACTCAGCAGTGTGTGTGTGTGTGTGTGTGTGTGTGTGTGTGTGTGTGTAAAACAATCAAAGGAAAAGGCCATGAATTTGAGATGGAGTAAGGAGGGAGCGGGAGGAGTTAGCGTGTGCGGACACAGGAGGGGTTGGATGAAGTAAAGGGAAGGGGAGAAATTATATAATTACATTTTAACGAAAATTTGTAAATTATTCTTTTATGTGTATATGTATTTTGCCTGCATGTATATCAGTGCACTACATGCATTCCTGGTACCTATGGGGGCCAGAATCAGCCATCAGATCCTGTGGAACAAATGGTTGTGAGCCACCATGTAGGTACTGAGAATCGAATCTGGGTCTTCTGGAAGAACAGCCAGCATGTTTAATCACTAAGCCATCTCTCCAGATCTGCTTTTAAGACTTTAATTCTATTAGCATGTATATGTACATGTGTGTCTCTGTGGATATATGCGCATGTGTGTGCTGGCCCTGAGGAAGCCAGGAGAGGGTATCAGGAGGGAGCTGAAGTTCTATGTTGTGAGTCATCTCATGTGAGTGCTGAACTGGACTCTGGATCTCTATAAGACTAACACGCACATTTAAACACTGAGCCACCTCCTTATCCCAACATTCTTTTTGTTTTGTTCTGTTTCATGATATTTTCTTAACCATTTCCAAATGCAAAAGCCATTCTTAATATTCAGGCAAAACAACAAAGCAGCAGGCCATATCTGACCCAAGGGCTGAAGTTTGCCATGCCAACCCGTAGTCTAGACTAATTTCTAGAGAGTCAAAGACCATGTTTGTCATACTCACTCTTGTGAAACCTGTATTAACACACCATCACAATTCTCAATAAATATTTATCAGGAAAATGAATAGTTGATTTATAAACAAATTATAAAAGCCCTAAGTAAGAGCATCTCTGAAAGGTCTTTAGTGAAAACCTCAACATTCCCCTCCCTCCACCACTTAAAATCTACATCCAAAATTACATTTGCAGTCTTATTGACGTTCTTCTAGAAATATAGCAGTATCGGTACACACAAGTCTCACTTACCCATGTTAAATGTGCCCAAAGCTCCTTGAATAATGGGAAACTTCAATACAAATGAATGATGGAGGCTTATTGCCTTCTCAGCTTCTCCTAGAGTTTGCAAGCACAGGCCGTGAATCAGTAATATCAGCTCTGAGCCACAGGCTACTGTTAAAGTGCTGGTAACATGACACTGTAGAGGCACTGAACTGCCAAAAGTTGTCCTGGAGACTCTTGCTCAAATCCCCTCATTTTCCTGCCACCCTACTGGCAATCCCTACTTGAATGCCCAAACCACAGGCCCTCGTGCCAGACCATTTTTGTGTTCCAAGTTGTTCCTCCTCTTCCTGCCTTTTTATAAATGACAACAAAGTTCCTAATTCCCAAGGCAGAAAACAGGAATTTCCCTTCTCCTCTCTTTCTTCCTCATCATCTTACGTTCCAATTGCTCTAGAGTCCATTTAGTTCCCATTAACACTGTTCTACATCTACAGAGTTTTCTAGCCATGTTTGCCTCTCAATCCTCTCCCATCCCTACACAGCCTCTCCTGCTTCCCACATACACTGCCTATAGTTCTCAATTCAGGAGTGGCTTTCAAATTGGAATTAGTAGTTATTGCCTTGTTTGATAATCATTTGAATAGCAAACATCTTAAAGAGAGTCCTGATCATGTCAATCAGCTACTCTGGAACATTTGGTGGTCCCTAGTACTGGCCAAATTAGACAACCTCCTCAGCACTGTATCCTTTAGAATCCTAACTTTTTAGCTTCGTCTCTCATATAGGGCCTACATTTTTGGTACAATATAAGTGAAAAGGACTTGTCTTCTAATATTTATTCTTTCCTTATTAGAAATAGTACTATTGGCTTTGATATAGAGCCAGGATCACTGGATCACTGTATTTCTGAGCTTACTTTATAGCTAGCCATGCATATTTTATCAAGTATTAATGTTCTGATTGATTTTTTAATTTTCTGTTATTTTGTCAACTTAACACAAACCACAGTTATCTGAGAAAAGGAACCTCAATTGAGAATTGCCTGTGGTTCCGGAAGTCTGTGATGGTTTGTATATCCTTGGACCAGGGAGTGACACCATCTGAAGGTGTGGCCTTGTTGGAATAGGTGTGACCTGGTTGGAATGGGTGTGTCACTGTGGGTGTGGGTATAAAATCCTCACCCTAGTTGCCTGGAAGTCAGTCTTCCACTAGCAGCCTTTGGATGAAGACATCGAACTCTCAGCTCCTCCTGCGTCATGCCTGCCTGGATACTGCCATGCTCCCACCTTGATGATAATGGACTGAACCTCTGAACATGTAAGCCAGCCCCAATTAAATGTTGTTTTTTATAAGACTTGCCTTGGTCATGGTGTCTGTTCACAGCAGTAAAACCCTAACTAAGTCACCGTCTATGGTGCATTTTCTTGATTAATGATAGATAGGAGAGTGTGCATCCATCTTGGGTTGGGGACACACCTGGGCAAATGGTCTTGAGTTCTATAAGAAAGCAGACTGAGCAAGCCATGAGACAGCAGTACGAAGCCAGGAAGCAGCACCCCTCCACAGCTTCTACTTCAGCTCTTGCCTGCATGTCCCAGTCTTGAGTTCCTGCCCTTATTTACCTGGACTATTTCTTCCCTACATTGCTTTTGGTTATGTTCTTTATCACAACAGCAGAAAAGTCATTAAGACATCTGTAAGATAAGAAGTAATAGAAGCTATTGTGCACAATTGTAGAAAGCATCTTTCCATGGTAAAAGGTACTCCCTCTCACGTATTGCCAGACAGCTGGGTAGAGCGTGGATCTGATGGCAGTGGCTTGGGTTGTCATCTTCTACTATGATAGAAACCACTTAGTAAGGATATAAGCATGCAAGGAACCTGGGTTCTTAGTGTTTGGAGACATTCTACCCACCCTAATCCCACAACTGTCAGGCTCCTTTATTTGAGACAAAACCAAGCCACTATCTTGCTCCTGCCATGACTACTTTGCTGTCCATTCCTTTTTTCCCTCTTTTAATCACTTGCAGCTGAGGCCACTTTTAATTGATACCAGAGCTATTCTTTGTTTCCAGAATATGGTCTCCTTGCCCTTGGACCTCCCTGTTCTCAGCATCCACTCTGTGGTTTTACACACCCCTTTGCTATTTCTAGTTTCTATGCTATGCATATCTTTACCTCCCCAATCTGCCCATTGCCAAGGCCTCCAGGCTAGACCTCCCCAAATCTCCAATTCCAAGCGTTTTCCACTCCTTAGATTCTTCTAAACACTTGCTTGCTTTGTTTTGTTTTGAGACGGTGTTTCATCATGTACCTCAGGCTAGCCTCAAACCCTAGTCTTCCAACTTCCACCTACCTGGAACTACAAGTGGACACACTATACCTGGCTCCTCTCCTAGACTTTTTAATATACCTTTGTCACACCTTGCCTCATAGTGGTCATGTCTGAACTTGAGTCCTCTTCATTCGTGTGAGAGCAGACAGGCTCTGGAACTGCATGTCTTACACACAGTAGGCATTTGCTGAGACACATTTTAGGAGTTGTTTCAGCTTACAGGGATAGTTCCTCCATTGGTGACCACCCTTTTGCCTGCCCTACCTTCATGCTTTACAATAAGATTGTTCTGGGTCAGTGCTGTCTGCCCAGACTGTGGATACCATCTTCTTAGCTAATCTGCCATCCACTTCTGAAAAATGAGAGCAGAGACTATAAAAAGGATACATCGTTCTGTAGTGTAGGAGATAGTGAGGTCCTAGCATCTTGCCTCCACTGTTCCAGAAGCTTAGTGTTTTCCTACTCTTGGATTATATGAACCACTTTTGATTCTTATCATAACGAGTATCTACCTTTCTTCCCAATAGAATCTTCTTGTGGAGGTTAGGCTAACCTGGAGCACCGAGTCTTCTTTCCCCAGTCTGCTGAGTGCTGGGATTACAGGCACAGATCACATACTGCCGTGACAAGTGCCTTTGCATTTAGTTCTTGCTTACCTTTTGTTCCATGAACTGCAAATATGTGTCTAGGTATGCATAGATTGATGGGATAACCTTTAATATAATATTAAGTGCAGTTCTCTAGCTGGAGGGTCACAGTTGGTTGTGTGGCAAAGCAAGGGATCCTACAACCACATGAATTTGGTGACAGTCCTCCAGTTGCCACCAAATTTCTTCTTCTTACTCTCTTTCTCCAAATTGTTCTCTCTTTGGGTTTTCTGTGACATTTTTATGACACTTAACCATTTTCCCCCAATTTATCAGGATCCTTAAGCATACAACTTACAAACTTCAATGCAATATGGCCCTATCTTCCCTGCCCTCCTGTGCCCAGTACTCAATGAGTCTTCTTGCATTAGAATCTCTGTTTGTATCAAGAGCAATCTAAACTATAATAGGCTAGGGTTCTTTTTCTGTTCTGTTGAGATTTTTTTTGTATTGTTTTGTTTGTTTGTTGTTGTTATTCTTCTAATCAGATTAATTTAACTTTTATCAAAACTGAGGTTTATCTATAAATTAATGAAAAGAAAGAAAGGGAAATACTGTATCCATTTGATGAACTAAAACTTCTGACCACAAAACGAATGAAAAACCAGAAGTGAGAAAGGTAGAGAAAAGTGAATTTCAGTAAGTGAATAGCTTCAGGTTTGAAAATGGACTCTGCTCTCCAGTGTGCCATAACTTAAACACCAATCCCTCAGTTTCCGAGTCCAGCAGGCAGCTGGAAACGCACACAGGATGCCCAAACAGTGTGACCTACATCTGCAGCCAGGCAGCCTCTCCTGAAGTGCAATCTGGGATTCCGACTCTTTAGCTTGAATTTTCTCTGGGAGTATTATGTGTTCTGGATAAGAGGGTAGCAGATATTGTCCAACTTTTGCTTCCAGGCATCTTAAACCACACTAATCCACTTTTCCGTCCTTCAAACACAAGAGCACGCAAACAAAAACCATGTGCTAGAAATGTTTCAAGGTTTACAGTATTACTTGGAGAAACTAGAGAACTTTTTTGGTTCTTTGGAAGTTCAGCTATCATACTGTATTTCTGCATCTTCTGGATTAACATGAACTCTAAAATACGAGCTTGCATTTTGGGTTACATCTGCTTCTGATTAATGTGAATAAAATAAATAAAACTAAATGATGACCAACCATTACAGAGTGTCCTCATGCGTGTGGGTAGCTTTTCAGGAGTCAGAAGCAAATGTTTAAAGGGAAATTCCTAGATGCTCAAGATTCCATGAAGGAGACCTCTCAAACCTGCCGTCTAAGGCTTTAACGTAAGTATAGGGTTTGTTTTGATGGTATTGGAAACTAAGGAGAGGGGTCATGTTTCAGATCCCTGGACCAGGAGGGATTTTTTGCTTCCTGAACTTCTGACCCCTAATCTGCAGACTGTAAAAATGCAGTCAAACACGGAGGTGGTTATCACATCTCAGCAGCCTTTGTAATTGCTATCCAAGAGCCAATCACCTTGCCAAAATTTTAGAAGGACTGTGATGGGCACATTTTTTAAGGGGGCACTTTTGTTCTCAGAGCTTTCTCTGCTCTTCTTTATGGTCTCTTTCCCTTTTCCCACATCTAAGTGATCTGTTCACTCCACAAGACATTCTTGCCAAACTATCAAAATTAATCACTTTCCTCCCGAGAGTTATAATACCTCTGTTTTCCTACCCATAACATTTACACAACCCACACAGAACAGTCCATCCCCACTCACCCTGGGCCTACTCTCCCTAACCATCTTCCAGTGGGTGCATCCTCCGGACCTAGCCAAGGCCAGTTTTAAAAAATACAAAACGGGTTAGACTCACTGTACCGGTCATATACTGTCTCCTCTATATCTCCCTGACTTTTTGTATGCCTATAAGCTCACTCAAGCACCCTAAAATCTACCCAATACTAATAAGTTAAATAATACTATAAACAAGACTCCATAAGTGACAAGGGCATAAGGACTAATCAAATGGAAAACAGAAAGCCCCTCCTTATATTAAGAATGTGGTTAAATAGCCGGGCATGGTGGCGCACGCCTTTAATCCCAGCACTCGGGAGGCAGAGGCAGGCGAATTTCTGAGTTCGAGGCCAGCCTGGTCTACAAAGTGAGTGCCAGGACAGCCAGGGCTACACAGAAAAATCCTGTCTCGAAAAACCAAAAAAAAAAAAAAAAAAAAAAAAAAAGAATGTGGTTAATAAATGTAGATGGGATGATGGATTTAGAAAATCACCAATGGATAAGAAACATAATTGATTGACTTATGCAGGAATCATCAATAACTTCTCTGGATGATAAAACTATAAGGAGAAATAGGACATTTATTGTCTCAAAATAGCTCCCGGCAAGGCCTATTATTTTTCAAGAGAAAAACAGTAAACTTTACAGTTGTGCTATCTAGCAAACCATACCTTGAAGAAACAGCCAAATGACTCACTAGACTGGAAGAAGGTGTCACCATGTGCCTGCTGATCAGATATGCTGAGAAAGACACAGCACTTCATGTGTGGTACCCCTGCCACAAAGGCATAAGGAAGCATCCAATTATCTGCATCAACAGGCTGCCTGAAAAACATTGGCCCCATCTTCTTTTTAGTGTTCATGTCTGGGGCCAGAGAGATGACTCAGTTAGCAAAGTGCTTGCTGTGCGAGCTTGAGGACCTGAGTTCATAGCCCAACGCTCATATAAAAAACCTGGTACCCACCTATAATTCCAGCAAGGAACATGGAGGCAGAGGCAGGCAGATTCCCCAGGACTGACTCTGTGTAAGCACACACATGCACACATGCATGCACACATTCACACTTGCACACACACATGCACACGTGTGCACACGCACACACATGCACATATGCATGCACGTGCACTCACACACCACAGTAATACATCATGAAGTATGAAGACAAATGATTGTGTACTGAGAACAACAGAATAGCTAACTGCAATGCATGACCTAACATTCTCATGCAGGGCAGAGCATTATTAGAACAGTAAGGAGAGCCCAAATTAGATCTGCAAGGTATTGCACCAATGTTAATTTCCTGCTTTGGGCCATTTTGCTGTGTTATGTAAGGACAATTTTGTACTTTAAGAAATGCACTATAGACCCCAAGAGATATTTAGTTTGCCATTGGTCACAACAGTCTTCTCCCTGTAAAGAAACTGGAACCCTGCATGAAGACCAAAAAAGACAATGGCTGTTCAGGATTCTATATCGCAGGGACTGCACCAACAGATGCCATTAAGAAGACAACACCTTCACACAGTGCTCACACAGGACTGCTTCCTGTCAGTATTATACTCTATCTATCCCACCCCAGCACTAAATAAAGACATAAATGTGCAAATATACTCAAGCACGAGGGGTAAACAGCATCAGAGACTTACACCCAAACAGTTCAGAAAGCAAGAGAGAACAAGCTTGTAAAAATCAACAACAATAATAATAATAGCAGCTGACAATAGCTCAGTGAGTAAAGAGGTTTCTCCCAAGCTTGAACTCAGGAGGCTGAGTTCTATTTCCATGACCCACGTGGTAACAAATCTCCCTCCCTCCTCTATCCTTCTCTCCCCTCTTTCATACAAAATAAATAGATATAATTTGGGGGCATCCATCCCATAAACAACCACCAAACCCAGACAACAAGACAGATGACAACAAGAGCCTGCTGACAGGAGCCTGATATAGCTGTCTCCTGTGAGGCTCTGGCAGTGCCTGGCAAATACAGAAGTGAATGCTCACAGTTATCCATTGGACGGAGCACAAGGTCCCCAATGAAGGAGCCAGAGAAAGTACCCAGGGAGCTGAAGGGGTCTGAAGCCTCATAGGAGGAACATCAATATGAACTAACCAGTATCCCCAGAGCTCCTTGGAACTATACCACCAATCAAAAAAAAAAAAAAAAGCACATGGTGGAATTTGTGACTCTAGCTGTATATGTAGCAGAGGATGGCCTTGTTGGTCATCAATGGGAGGAGAGGCCCTAGGTCCTGTGAAGGTTCTATGCCCCAGTATAGGGGAATGCCAGGGCCAGGAATGGGAGTGGATGGACTGGGGAGCAGGAGGAGGGGAAAGGGGATACGGTATTTTCAGAGGGGAAACTAGGGAAGGGGATAACATTTGAAATGTAAATAAAGAAAATATCTAAAGAAAAAAAGTAAAGGAATAAAGTCAAAAAAACAAACATTACAAAAAGTCAATTCAACTCCCCTTGCCTTTGCTTCGCAGTCTGAAGTCCTGCTCACCAGGCCAGACCTGGCAATCCCGGCTCTGCTTGCTCTCTTATCCATTGCTCAGATGAGGTCCTGATGCAATCCCCAGTGTTCTCAGTCTGCCACAGCTAATAATCTCTAAAAGCCTTGCCCCATTTTCCAGTATTCATGCCCGAGACTTAACACTCTGTGACTGCTCTCTAAGCACCCCCAGCACATTATGACAGCAGTCAGTTTACTTCCATGCCTCCCCACAAACCGTGAAGAGCATAGACCATGTTGACTCATCTTAGCTGTATCAACTGCACTTCACATACATTGTTAGCACTTAGTAGGTTCTTGGTACACACTGGATGCATCATCAGTTAGAAGGAACCGTGAGTCCAAACTGGAAAGGAACTTGGGCCTTTTATGGAAGGATCTTAAGGAACATGTTTGACTCTGAAGCAAGATGCTTCGGCGAAGCAGAGTCTTTGGTTTGTTTGTTTTGTTAATTTTGTTTGTCTAAGCAGACCTATTTCATTGTTATTGCTGTTACTGTGACTGGGCTATAATCCCATTTTGGAGCTACTGTCTGGCTCCTATAATGACCGACAGGACGAGAACAGACGCTTTCCATCCTGCCTTCCGCTGATTTGTAGGCTTTCTCACGACAAATGCAACTTAGATTTTTTCTTTATACTCTGGTTTCCTACTGCTTTCCATTTGGTAGAGAAAATGAAGTTTGGCATAGGACATAAAATGTATTCATTAACCTTACAGCAGCTTCAAAATGATGCTTAAATAATGGCTTTATTTCCCCTGAAAACATTTTTTCATCAAATTGCTGGAAGAAAACAAAACTCCAGAAGAGCTTCACATGAGAAATGTTTTACTTTTTGTTCCCATAAGGAGTGATCCTGAGACCACCATCCATAATTTTTCTCAACTGCTTGTGTCTAAACAAGAAGCTGAAGCAGAGGTGACCCCTGATGTCCTTGACAATAAACCATATCATGTCAAATAATACAGGATACCAAATTCGGTGTGGCTATTTTTTGTTTTGTTTTGTTTCAAAATTTTTATTTATTTTAATGTGTATGGGTGATCTGCCTGCATGCATGTATGTGTGCTGCATGTGTGCTGTACTTAAGAAGGCCAGAAGATGGCATCATATCTCCTAGAATTGGAGTTACAGATGGTTGTGAGCTGCCATGTGGGTGCTGGGAATTGACCTTGAGTCCTCTGAAAGAGCAGCCAGTGCTTTTAGTCTCTTAACTACTAACCATTTCTCTAGCCTTGTGGCTTTTGGTTTATAATAATTATTTATCAACCATTATTTCCTTGGCTATATATGTGCATGTCTCTGTGCACACGTTTATGTGAATGTGTATAAGTGTGTGTGTGTGTGTGTGTGTGTGTGTATGTGTGTGTGCATGTGTTCTTGAGTGTATGTGCATGCAGAAGACAGAGGTCAGTATTAGCTGTTTTCTGCTATCAGGCTCCACCTTATTTTCTGAGACAAGTTCTCTCACCCTAGACTGCCTGGCCAACAGACCCAAGGCTCTTCCTGTCCCTCTGTCCCCAGTGCAGGGATCACATTGTCACTATTGGCTCTTGCCATGGGTGCTGAGAGAAACTCAGGTCTTTAAACTTGCTGAGCAAGCACTTTAGCAACAGAGTCATCTCCCAAACACAAGTATTTTCTCTTTTGAATGATGAGAAGGAATGAGGGGAGTTACCTGAACCAGTTTGTTTTCAACTGCTCTGCTAAAGTACCATGACCCAAAATAGCTTGGGAAGGAAAGCATTTATTTGACTTCCACTTCCCAGGTCACTGTCTGTCACTGAAGGACATCATGGAAGGAATTGAAACAGAAACGGTGGAGGGAGCTGCTTACTAGCTTGCTCATCATGGCTTACTCAGCCTGTTTTCTTATACATCCCAGGACCACCAGCACAGGGGAGTCAATAATTCCAGAAGCTTCTACATCAATCATTAATTAAGAAACTGCCCACGAATATACACACAAGCCACTCTGATGGAGGCCATTCCTCATCTGAGGTCCCCACTTCCCAGATGACCCGAGCTTGGGTCAAGTTGAGAAGAAACTACACAGTACAGTTTCTTTGGTGAGAAAGTTGACTACTTGGACTGGAATTGGTATCTTTCTGGTCTAACCTTTCCTTTAGGAAAACATGTCTTCAGTTGAGCATGGTTTGGGGTGGGGGTCTGGTTTTATCCTGATGGACAATAAATTTTAAAATTCTTTCAGAGTCTCAGCAAGCTGCAAAAAAAAAAAAGATTGGTAAGCATTCAGAGAATTTTCTCAAAGATTCATTTTCTCGGAAGTTAAATTCAAACACAGCTCCAGTGTGATCCTCTGCCACCTGGATTTAACACCGATGATGGAGCCATTTCACAGTGTGCTCAGACTTCGAGTTACTGAGCTGGAGGAGGGCAGAGCAATCTGTCTCACACCTGAGTGGTGATTGGACCCAAATGGCAGGAAAACGTTTGAGGAGTAACTTTTCAAAAGGAGGCCGAGAAGCACAGGATGTCTTAATGTTCTTTAAAAAGGCATTCTTCTTCAGTGGGACACAACAATAGTTCTGATCATGAAAGAAAGATGAATAAATTAGATTATGTTAAAAGGTCAGCGCTCTGCTCAACATAAATATGAACAGGCCCTCACTTGATGGACTGTTCAAGTCACACAAATGACTGGGATCAGATCATAGATTTGGTATTATTTCGAGAGGGTCGGGAGAGAAGTAGGGAGAATTTTATAGAAAGATGGATCAGCAAATTGGTAAGCACTTCATAAAGACACACAAACTGTCACTCAGCATCTGAAATGGTGCCCAGAATCTTCAGTAATCAGTGAACTGAAGCTTGCTGGCCTCAAAGCTGAGTGGCTAGTTTGGTATCTGTACATGAACGTCACCAAGTACTGGGGGCTGTGAGGACCACCCTTCTGCCATGTCTGATTTACTTCAGCCATAATCTCTTAGGGAAGGACAAGTAGATCCTACGTCATCAGGCTCATGACTCCAGGACCCCACTTTAGTTCTCCGTCATACAGTCTCATGAGGAGTCACTGTTCCTGCAAAGTACCCGAGGAGCTGCTAAAAATTCACCTACACATCAATTTACTGTGCAGCCAAACTAGTGTGGAACAAATAACATACTTCTTAGCTTTGTGCCCTCCAAAATCAGTGATTTCTTTTTTAGCATCAGGTATGATAGTGTGGTGTGGCTTCCTCTGCTAAGCTGCCCGACATCTGAGGCTGCCCTCCCCACCCTCACCTACTTCAGTTTGTTCAGGATTTCCAGTCTGTAACACCCTGCCCTTGCAGCCAACCCAGCGTTGTAAGGCAAAGCCATTGAAACAGAATAAGGGGAGGGGGCTTGGAGTGAACACTATGATTTTGATAGATGAGGGGCCCAGAGTTTGCCTTTCAAATCCTTATGGAGGTGCCTTAGCTGTCCGCACTTGAAAATTCCACTTGTCCTTACCCTTGTCCTGTACTTACAGGGTCCCAAACTTGGCCCAGATTTTCATCAACCCTTTTGAGAATTTGATTGAGTGGTTCAGACGTCCCCTCTTCCAGTAAGCTCCTCCATACCCTGTGCCTGGCTTACAAGAACCCTTCTCATACAGAAAACCAGTAGATATTCTTCTTTCCAGGACCTTTGACCCACAACTTTAAGTTTCATCTTTTTAAAACTCGGATCCCAAATCTTGACATTTTCACTACCCCTGAAGCATTTGGTAGGGGGAACAGGAAGAAGGTTGGGGCTCAAGAGAAGAAATCCTGAGAACTTCAGGATGGGAGCAGCAAGCCTTGATTACTGTTTCAAGACAATGACCTGGTGTACTCACTAAAGACCCATCTACCTCTGAGAAGATGAATACTTCCACAGTCAACTGAGAGGAGCATAAAGATCCACATAAAAGAAGGTTTGCCTACGGCCAGAAGAGAAGAGTTGGAGAAAGTTCCTGGAAAAAATAAAACTCAACGTGAGCTTGATCCCTGGTGGGGAAGAGGAAGGAGCCAGTGTGGTTAGAACAAGCCCAAGAGCTGAAGGTTTCCCCAGGGCAGCTCCAAACTTGAAAGAGGTGCACGTCTGTCATTGTTTCTCCTAGGTTCTAGACTTTCTAGAAGATTTTTTTAATCTATTATTTTGTTATTGTTATTATTTGAAGATTTGGGAATTGTAATTTTCTACAGCTTCTCCATAAATTTAATCTTTTACACATTAAGTAATATGCCTCATTTCCCTGTTGAACATAGTTCACCTTATGTTTAGAGCTTACCTAAATGTTAACATTATCCTTCTGCCTGCCTTCCTTCCTCCCTCCTTCCTTCCTCCCTTCCCTCCCTCCCTCCCTCCCTCCCTCCTTCCTCCCTTCCCTCCCTTCCTCCCTTCCCTCCCTCCCTCCCTCCCTCCCTCCCTCCCTCCCTCCCTTCCTTCCTCCCTCCCTCCCTCCCTCCTTCCTCCCTTCCCTCCCTTCCTCCCTTCCTCCCTTCCCTCCTTCCCTCCTTCCCTCCCTCCCTCCCTTCCCTCCCTCCCTCCCTCCCTCCCTTCCCTTCTTCCCTCCCTCCCTTCCCTCCTTCCCTCCCTCCTTCCTCCCTTCCTCCCTTCCTCCCTTCCCTCCCTCCCTCCCTTCCTTCCTCCCTCCCTCCCTCCCTCCCTCCCTTCCTTCCTTCCTTCTTTCCTTCTTTCCTTCCTTCCTCCCTCTTTCCCTCCCTCCTTCTTTTAACACCCCCATCCCATCTGAACAGTTGCCTGTGTTCCTTCATTTCTTTGTGTTTCTATGTCACTTTGACAGACTGTGCAATAATTAGTACACAACTAGATTTTGTTTTGGACCCATTTTGACAGTTTCTGTCTGTGAGTGGGGGAATCAGTTGGGCTGGTATACTGCAACCAGTGATGTGGGTAATTTTTCTTTCCTTGTTGGCTTGTTTTCCTTTCTTAGTTTTTTTATTTATATATTTTTATGTCTTCCCTTTGGCCTTGTTTTTCATTGTTTGAGACAACACTTTTCCTTTTCCATTCCGTGTTTCTCAGATGAGTTCATATATTTGTTCTCCACTAATTGCCGGCTTTGCTCTTCTGCTCAGCCGCACCTGCTTTGCCGTGTTCCATTAAGAGCAGGATATTTGTTGAACAGGATACTCTCTTCCTCTGTCAGTAGACTCCCTCTCCCTCAGCGTGTTTCTAAGTTCAGCTGAGTGTGACGTTTAGAATGTTTTTAAAATCCTCATTCCATTTGTTCCTTTATTTATCTGGAGAGGTGTGAGGTGAGCCTTTGCCACAGTGCATATATGGAGATCAGAGGGAAACTGTCTCAGTTAGTTCTCTCCTTGCACCATGTGGGAATCAAACTCAGATCGTCAGACTTGGCAGCAAGCACCTTTAACTACTGAGCCATCTTTCTGCCTATAGAATGTTTTTACTAGCCCCATTATATCCCACAACCTTAGCTTTAAACAGATAATTTAGTGCTTTAAATCTTGGACTGTTTTCTAAATTCATCTGAGCTGGATCAATGAAAGGTGCTAATGTGTAATATTGCAATGGCTAAATTTGTATTAAAAGCAACATTCATGGGAAAACCTAGATGACAGCAGTTGTATTTCATGCCCCTTACTTTTAGGTCATCTCTATGCTGAAGAGGTACTCCATAATAAATGAGTTGATGCACGCATGAATAAGCTATGTGTAAAAAGGCATACATCATTGCCACAGATGGACATAGTTTATGTTACAGCATAAAATGTCACTGTGCTTGTTACATCTGTTTGTAGTGACAAAACACCTGAAAAGATGTAGCTAAAGGACAAAAGACTGATCTTGGCTCTCAGTTTCAGAACCCCCAGTCCTCAGTCAGTTGGCTTTGTATTTTCTAGGCTGTGAGGAAACTGTTGGGGAAAATGAGGAGCAAACATACTGATGTCATGAGCCCCGTTAGAAGGATCAGGTGGAGAGAGGGATGTAGAGAAGAAGAGAGTGAGGAGGGTGAGGAAGTAGAAATTGAGAGAAAGAGAGGGCAAGAGAGAAAGTCATCCAGGGACAGGAACACCCTTCAAGGTCACTTAATGTCATGCCCCCAGTGGCTCATTTCCTCCATTAGCCCCCTCTGATTAGCCACTAGGCTACAGATTCACCAGTGGGTCACTAACGTTCACGATGTAAGAGTCTCTCTGATCTGATCACCTCTTCTTGGCCTTCCCTATGAACCTGCCACCCTGTAGGCACGTACTCAACCCATGGAGCTCTGTGGAACATCCCGCATCCACATACTGCATCCGAATCATGACTGATTTATACATTACAAAAGAAATACAATAAAGTCTTGTTTTCAGCGACGACAGGCACGTTGTCTGTTGTACAGACGTTCTCTCACACACCTCAGAGAGGAAGCAGGAGAGCTGAAGCAGTTGGTGAAAATTGAGGTGGAAAGGTGAACGGCAGGAGAGCTGGTGACAGGGGAGGAGCCAGTGACCCTCTAGTCCTAGACAGGTATCCATCATCTCTGTAGCAAACAGAAATCAGTACACTCCAGGAAAAACTACTAGACTAGAAATTTAAGGAAAGCAAGGACTTAAAATGAAATACACAATTCTGTTCCTGTTTTTTTTTTAATTTAGATTCATTTTCATTTAAATATTAAATTTAAAGTAATGGTCATAGAAAATCAGTTGGTAATTACATAAAATATGTCTGAAAAAGAGTTTG
Organism: Mus caroli; assembly: GCF_978045245.1. Taxonomy (NCBI): domain Eukaryota; kingdom Metazoa; phylum Chordata; class Mammalia; order Rodentia; family Muridae; genus Mus; species Mus caroli. The sequence goes on from NW_028227256.1 coordinate 54,597,628, forward strand.
TGTTTTTATGAAAAATATATTTAAGGAAAATGTGTTGTATGTTTTCTTCATGAAAGAGCTGTGCATTCTCCCGCATCCTGTAACTTCCATGTTTGCTATCACAGCATCTCAGCATCACTATAGGTGCCATGCAGGCTCTTGTGACAGCACTAGGATTTAATCGGTGTGTGTGACCACCATTCACCCAATATCTAAATGCTTTTTATATATGAACATGGTAGAATTATATAAAACTTCTCAAACCAAAAATATTTCAATTTAAGCTAATTAAAATAACTGTGCCTAATCTTCTTTTTTGGAATATAGTCTAACATAATAATGCCAAATACATATAAAATGGTATTTGTATGATTATTATATAATATTAAATGTAAACCCATATGGAAATTGTTTAATAAAATATGGTATGCTCACTTGGTGAATAGTGCTTTCATGTGTCACGTGATCTCAGGTCTAGTGATATTTTTTTTGTAATTTTTTTTTCAGCATCTGAATTTCTCTTAAGAATTTATATAATCTTCTGTGTCTGTCTTCTTCACTGGTATATTCTAGGTCCTGCATAGTGCCTGCACAGAATTAGTGTTCAATTTATGGTTGCCAAATGACTAAATAAGTCAGCTAGAAATAGAAATACTACTTAAAAACAAACATTAGATTTAGAGTATAAAGTCAGCTAGCAACTACATAACACAGGACTGAAAATGGCTGGAACAGAATGTTTAGAATGACAACACTCCTTTACTATATTGCAGTATGAAAATTGTAGACCTAAGGATGTACCTCAGTGGTAGGATGCTTGCCTACCATTCATGAGGCCTGGGGTTCAATACTTAGCATAGGGATGGAGGGAAGGAATCAGGAAGGGAGAGGGAGAGGGAGGAGACAGGCAGACTGACAGACGGGAAAAAGGGAATAGAACAAATTCAATCTGAAGTCTGAACAGGCCTTTTCTAACCCGTGGCTCACTACAAAGGGCTATCATGAAGATTCCAAGCATGCGTTGTGACTTTAAGGCCCCTTTCTGCCCCCCCCCCATCTTGTCTATATTGAAGGGAGAGCAAGAAGGGATCCTATGAGGGGAGAAGATGTCTTTGGACCTTCACAGTAGGGATGGTGCAGAAACACCTCCTAGGAGACCCAACTCTCACTTAGACAAATCTACAGGAGGCTGTGGGCTGGAAACTCAACACCACGGCGGCAAGCATTTTAAATGCCTGAAAGCTGGGTAAGCTGAATAAATCTGAGATGCAGAGGGAAGCAGTCAGCAGCCAACACAACAGAAAGCCTGGTGCCTTAGGATGCTCACACAGTAGAAGGTGTTGGAATGTCTACAGCTTCATGTGAGAGGTGGGGGTGCTGAAGGGGAGGCTGTGAGTAACCACAGAAAGGCACAGTGGAAGAATGTAAGGGACAAAGCTCACTAAACAATTCTGGAGTTCACAGACGTACCCATGAGAGAAAACCATCAGACTACAGAGACAAACACCAAGGAAAACAATGGGAAAGCAGGTCCCTTGTGCCCTTCTCTCAGCAATGCAGTATTCTACTGGGAGTCTCTGAGAGAATGGAGGCCTTCCCTGGGTATCCCCCTACCCTGATGCATCAAGGCTGTGCAGGGCTAGGTACACCTTCTCCCACTGAGACCAGACAAGACAGCTTAGATAGGGGGATCAGATTACACAGATAAGCAACAGCCTTAGGGATACCCCTGGTTCAGTTGTTCAGGGACCCACATGAAGATTGAGCCCATATGTGCTGATGTGGGCAGGGTGTGGGGACTAGGCCCAGCCCATGCATGTTCTTTGGTTGGTGATTCAGTTTATGAGAGCCTTCAAGGGTCCAGGTTATTTGGTTCTGTTGGTCTTCCTAAAGAGTTCCCATCCACTTCTGGGCCCTCAGTCATTCCCCCAACTCTTCTACAAGGGTCCCCAAGCTCCATCCAATGTTTGACTGCGGGTCCCTGCATACTTCTAAGTCAGAAGCTGGATGGAGCTTCTCAGAGAATAACCATGCTAGGCTCCTGTCTGCAAGCATAACAGTGTATCATTACTAGTGTCAGAAGTTGGTGTTTGCCCATGGAATGGGGTCTCATGTTAGACTGGTTATTGCTTGGCCATTCCCTTAGTCTCTGCTCCATTCCCTGTCCCTGCATTTCTTGCAGACAGAATGGAGTTGAAATTCTGTGGATGGGTTGGTGTTCCTACCACTACAATGGAGTTCCTGCCTAGATACAAGGGTTGGCCTCTCCAAGTTCCATATTCCCAATGTTGTGAGTCACAGCTAAGGTAACCCCCACTGATTCTTGGGTGAGTCCCGTATCCCAGGTCTCTGGAACATTCTCAGGAAGCCTCCCATCCCCTCCAGCTGCAAACTTCCTTTCATTTTCATGGCCAAGTGCCCATCTCTCCTGCCCTTCTCCTCACCTGGTCGTGAACTTCTCCCCCATTTCCCTCCCCATTACCCCTCCCTCCCAGCTTCCTCCCTCGATCTGCCTCATAGGACTATTTTATTCCTCCTTCTAAGTGAGAAGCATCCTCACTTGGGCCTTCCTTCCTGATTAGCTTCTTTGGGTCTATGAAGTGTAGCATGGTACCTGTATCTTATGTCTACTATCTACTCATCAGTGAGTACATACCATGCATCTCCTTTTGGGTCTGGGTTACCTCCCTCAGGATGATATTCTCAAGTTCCATTCATTTGCCTCAAAAATTCATGACGTCTTTGTTTTTAATAGCTGAATGGTATTCTAGTGTGTAGATGTAGCACATTTTCTGTATCCATTCTTCAGTTGAGCGACATCTAGGTTATTTCCAGTTTCTGGATATTACAAATAAAGCTACTATGACTATAGCTGAGCAAATGTCCCTGTGGTACAGTAAGGCATCTTTTGGGTATACACCCAGGAGTGGTATAGCTGGGTCTTGAGGTAGAACTAGTCCCAGTTTTCTGAGAAGCCACCAAATCTATTTCCAAAGTGCTTGTAAATATTTGCACTCCCATAAGCAATGGGGAAGTGTTCCCCTTGCTCCACATCCTTTTCAGGATGTACTATTATTTGAGGTATAGATCTTAGCCATTCTGATGGTTATAAGAAGGAATCTCAGAGTGCGTTTGATCTGCATTTCCCTGATGACTAAGGACATTGAACATTCCTTTAAGTGTTTCTTGACCATTGGAGATTTCTCTGTTGAGAATTTTTTGGTTTAGATCCCTACTCCATTTTTAATAGGGTTATTTGGTTTGCTGGTGTCCAACTTCTTGAGTTCTTTTTAATTTTGGAGACTAGCCCTTTGTCAGATGCAGGGTTGGTGAAGATTCTTTCCCAATCTGTAGGTTGCTGTTTTGTCCTCTTGACAGTGTCCTTTGTTTTACAGAAGCTTTTCAGTTTCATTTATCAGTTGTTGATCTTAGAGCCTGAGCCATTGGTGTTCTGTTCAGGAAGTTGTCTCCTGTATCAATGAATTCAAGGCTATTCTCACTATCTGCTCTACTAGATTTAGTGTATCTGGTTGTTCGTTGAGGTCTTTGAACCATTTGGATTTGAGTGTTGTGTAGGGTGAAAAGTATGGATCTATTTGCATTCTTCTACATGCAGACATCTAGTTAGACCAGCATTACTTGTTGAAGATGCTTTCGTGTTTCCATTATAAGGTTTTGCCTTCTTTTCAAAAATCAAGTGTCTATAGATATGTAGGTTTATTTCAGTCTTCAATTCGATTCCACTGATCAACCTGTCTGTTCCTATACCAAAACCATGTGGTTTTTATTACTATGCCTCTGTAGCACAGCTTGGCATCAGCAATGGTGATACCTCCAGAAGTTGTTTGTTTTTTAATTGTTCACTGTTGTTTTAGCTATTCTGGAGTCTTTCTATGTAGCCAACAGTTATGTTAAATTAACTGTATAACACAGACTAAACTCTAACTCCTAATCTCCTGCCTGTGCCTCATAATGCTGGCATCACAAACACATGACACCATGCCTGGCTGGCTTGAGATTGAAGATTCTTATCTCAAATGACTGGACTTTTTATTAATTCCCCAAGACTCCCAATATGTATTAATGTATTAAGGTGACCAGGTGTGATTGTGGGTGCCTGTTATCCCACACTCAGGAAACTGAGGCAAGAAATCTTCTTGAAGTTCCAGAACAGACTGGTCGATCAAACAAACTCCAAGCAAGGTAGGGCTACAGAGTGAAACCTTGTATCCAGCAAACATACAAGCCAAAGAATACATTTTAAAACAAAGAAAATGGCTGGAGAAAAATGAGCAGTTTGCCTTAAGGATTTTCTAGTGATAGAGAGAGGAAATGCAAGCAGAGTAGTTCTGAAATATTGTAGGGTATAAAAAAAGTGAAGTAATTTCACAACAGCAATCCACAGACCCTCGCTCATTCATTAAACTCTTTCTATAAAGGAAGAGGGAAAATGTGTCCACACATAAGCAGACCTCATGAGAAACTATTTCTTAAAGGTGGATAGACACAGTGCGGGGAAATCCATTGTAAAGAGCCGACTATGGAAGAGGATGATGGACCGACTTAATAGAGAAGCTTGATGGGAAATGGGGAGGAAGAAGGATAACCTTCCAGGAATCAGCATTTGCCAGTCCCCTGCGCCAACACTGTTTGCTTGCCCTCATCTATCACCCCACCAGCTCTCTCAGCCCCTTGCTTTGGTTTGTGGTCAGCCAACTAGAGAAGCTAGTAGAAGATTAGATTAGCACAGAGGCCTGCTGGGATATCCCTGGTCCCTCCAGTCTATCTGGGCAAGGGTCTGGAGTCTGTAGCTACAACCCTCTAGACTCCTCCGGTTTCTGTTGTCGTCAGCAGCTTCCTCTTTAAAGTTTTCGAGAGACTCTAGTGATCTTTTGTCTTCCCTTTTATAGTTTGGATAGTCACTGTTCCTGTGCATGGCTGGAAGCTTCACAATCTCCTGCTGGCTCTCTTACCCTGCCTTTGATTCTTTGAATAGAACCTCTGCAAAACTCATTTGGTCTTGAGGGAAACCTCTGATTCTTTCCAGAAACAGTTCTTATCCTCAGGATTGCTTCTATTTTCAATGAGAGCTGGGAGAGAAGATGTCAAAGAGTTCACTGGTAGCCAGTGATGAATAGTCTTACTGGTGTGTCCAGAATAATACTAGGCAGAGTGGAGGGGCCCAGGTATACAATTCCAGACTGTGCAGCAGTGACTATAGTCTAATTACTGATAAAGCCAAGAGCAGGGAAGAAGTCTCAGTTTAACTGTTTTATAAGATCTTTATGGGAAGAAGACACTGTGTTGCAGCCTTCACACATCCCACCTCAGCCTCCTTCAGCACAAGCACAGTGCATCCATTGGCTTTATGCATTTCAAGCAAAAGGGGAAGGGCTAATACTTGGTGCCTAGGATCCAAAATATGGGTAACACAGCAGAGGAAGAAACTACTCCCATAGTAAGCTTCAGCTAGGGGGAATAAGGAGGAGGTAAAGGAAGAAGAAATGCCCAGCTTCCCGGAAGCCCTAAGACCCAGCCTCTGTCTGGCACTCCCAAAGCCTCTCGTGCTCAGACCCAGACTCCTCATTTCTGAAAGAGTGCTCCGCATTTTCCTGTCACCTTCCTTCCTCCACTAGCATGTTTTTCTGCTCTAGACTACCTATTGCTTCAGACATCTTGTAAGCTAACAACACAAATTCTCTTTTGCAGGTGGGAAGAAGCCATTTATCAGACTGGTTCTGAGCCAGGCAACTTCACAAGGTGCCCTGCCTGCTGGGGCTGTCTCAGTGCCATATGAAGATTTTCTATTGAGGATTTAGATATCACGGCCACAGCCTTCTTTGACTGTAAGGATGATGGAGGCACGATCAGGTAACAGACTCTAAACATCCATTTTCAGGCATTACATGCCTATTAATGAAAAATTTTAAATGTGTTAAAAAACCACTTGGAAAATTTAAAATGCTCATGCTTTCAAGGCTAGTTGGGCATATTAATTTTCCATCACAATAAACCCGATTGGTTCTGCTACAATCTTCAATATTTGAGAATCAATGCATGCCAGCAAGGAGCTGGCTAGCTTTTAATTTGCTCTTTAATTTTCAATCCATGTGGTTCTTAAGAAAGAACTTTAATATATTGATTCGAAATTCAGTTCAAAGAAAAATCAGTTCCCTCTAGGCGGCAGGTTTAAATGAATGATCAGGGCAGCCATTGAGTCACTGCTAAAGGCCTGAAATTTCTGTTGCATAGGAAGAGTATATTCCCAAGGGAAAAAATGTTCATGCCTGAGGGATGAATGAAATGCATCCTGAATGAAATATGCTTTCTGGAAGGCTTGCATTGGGTATGTATATTCATAGAATGAAGAACATAAAGAATAAGATTGTCCAATGGAGAACACAGCTAATGTGGTAGATGACTAGAACCCAGCAAAGACAGTTGGCTTTAGTTGTTATGTTTTCTACATTCTTGATCATTCTTTCTCCATGTGTAATTTGTGAGGGGGTATAGATATGTCTTTGTGATGTATGTGCACTTGTGTGCAGAGGAACACACCTATGCTATGCATGCAGAGGTCAGAGAAGGATATCAAGTGTCCTGCTCTGTCATCTTATGCCTTATTCCTTTGAGTCAGGCTCTCACTGAATCTGGAGCCAGGCAAGTGGTCAGAAAGCTCCAGTGATCCCGTCTTCCCACTCCACCCCCATACACACAGCTCTGGGGTTACAAATGCACATGTGGCTTTACAAAGCATTTGTATGGGTGTCAGGATCCAGAGTCAGGTCCTCACGCTTGTACAGCAAGCACTCGTAAACACTGAACCATCTCTCCAGCCCCCAAGCCTTACTTTTTTTACTAGTATCTTCTATTTTTATGTCACAAGAAGCAAACTATTAGTGAACTATTTAGAAAAACATGTAGTCTTAGATTTTTCAAAACCTGCTTTAATTAAGGTTATTAAATCCTTCAACCTCCCTTCTAGCCCACCAAACAGAGATAGCAGAGAAAGAAGGTTAATAGGAAAGGAGGGCTGTGGACCTGCTTAGAAGTAGTTCCTTGAGGCAATTCCAATCTCCAATGTCAGGCCATCAGCAGTCCATTATCAATAGTAAACACCAAACACAAATCAGTAGTAGCAGTTCAGTCTGTTCAATCCAGCAGAAACCTAAGGATCCACCAAATTGACACAAGTTAACAGAAGCAGTAAGTATGAGCTGAATACCATGAGAAAGACAAATGAAGACCATCAAAGCCTTGGAAGATGTAGCAATGCAAGAGCATCCTCTCACTGTCTGTGGAGTTATATTTATATGCTTTCTAGACATCATATGCCCTCTCACGTGTCTGCTTCAGCAAAACATCCTCTCACAAGACATATTCCCAGGAAAAACATCGCATGGCTCAGCTGAGTTTCCAAAGAAACCAAAAATTTTCACTTCAAAATGTGTCAAAATTCTATGCCATTGCTTTAAAAGAAGTGTGTTAATTCAACAATTACAGAAGTGGGTGTGGTCAATAAAATCAAGAAGAAGGAAGACCAATGTGTGGATACTTCATTCCTGCCTAGAATAGGGAATAAAATACCCATGAAAGGAGTTGCAGAGACAAAGTTTGTAGCTAAGACGAAAGGATAGAACATCCAGAGACTGCCCCACCCAGGGTCCATCCCATAATCAGCCACCAAATACAGACACTACTGCATATGCCAGCAAGATTTTGCTGAAAGGACCTTGTTATAGCTGTCTCCTGTGAGGCTATGCCAGTGCCTGGCAAATACTGAAGTGGATACTCACAGTCATCTATAAGATGAAACACAGGGCCCCCAATGGAGGAGCTAGAGAAAGTACTCAAGGAGCTGAAGAGGTCTGTAACCAAATAGGTGGAACAACAATATGAACTAATCAGAACCCCCAGACTCATGCCTCTAGCTGCATATGTAACAGAAGATGGCCTAGAGGGCCATCATTGGGAAGAGAGGTCCCTTGATCTTGCAAACTTTGTATGCCCCAGTACAGGGAACACCAGGGCCAAGAAGTGGGAGTGAGTGGGTATGGGAGCAGGGCTGAGGAAGGTATAGGGGACTTTTGGGATAGCATTTGAAATGTAAATGAAGAAAATATCTAATAAAAAATCTTTTAAAAAAACTTTGAATATCAAGAAGAAGAAGAAGAAGAAGAAGAAGAAGAAGAAGAAGAGGAGGAGGAGGAGGAAGAGGAAGAGGAGGAAGAGGAGGAGGAAGAGGAAGAGGAGGAAGAGGAAGAGGAAGAGGAAGAGGAGGAAGAGGAAGAAGAGGAAGAAGAGGAAGCAGAGGAAGAAGAGGAAGAAGAGGAAGAAGAGGAAGAAGTGGGTGTGGTGATACAAACCTCTAATCCTAGCACTTAGGAACTAGAAGCAAGAGGATTGGGAGATCAAGGTCATCCTGGCTACATAGGGAGGACAGAAAATCCTTCTTTTTTTATTAAAGGCACGGTAAATGTAATACTCAATAAAGTAACGCAAAGCACATAATAACTTAATTATTCAACGGATCTTAGATATATGGTGATAGTCTTCCTGGTTATGTTAATTCCCCAAGCAATATGCTAATTGAAAGAAAAATATTTATGAATAAGAAGGCTATGGCACCCCTCGGTAAGATCTTTCCTTTCTGTTTGGGTATAATACCAATGAGGTAGTGCTATGAAGGAAACAAACTGGTGTTTTGCAGCACAAAAATATATAAAAGCCTACTCAAATCATTCTATAATATTGAGTCTAATATAAAGATTTGAACCAGTGTGTCAAGAGGACAGTTTCTTTTCTTAAAACTCTTAAGATACATGCTCCCATCTTGTGAATGCCAGGGACTATGAACCCCCTTTCACTTGGACCACACCTGGGATGGTCTTCAAGGCCAGAGCACACATAAGAGGGAGGATATGAGAAGAATCACTCTCCCTAATGCAGAAACTGAGGCCGCATAAAGGATAACAGAGTTTGGAACAGAATATACCATTATTTCCTGAAGCTAGTCAGTGGACACATTTACCTCCCCCTCAACCCTTCCTTTCTTTCCTGAGTTTAATACAATTACTAAATAGTTTGGGGAAAGTATAAGTACTTGTAAAAAGAGAAAGAGAATTAGACTTTGAAGCACAACTCCAAAGCCTTGCTTTTTTTCTTTCAGTTTCTTTACAAGCATGATGCTTTTGCGTAATTTAATTGGCTCATTTCTCATTTTCTGTCATCTCTTTCTTGTTTCCTAGCCGAGGGGCAGACCACTGTACTGTGTGCCATTGTTTTAACCTGTATCAAAGGCCTTATTATGCATGCCTTGTCATAGGTAATATCAAAATCCATAATCCTCACCTTCAACGGAGTTAAATATAATTGGACTTAAAACAACCAATTACGTCCTCAATTCAGCTGGTGTGTGAGGTGAGGAATGCAATTTCCCTGATGGGAATGGGACTATCCTGGCTCTGTAAGATGCATTTAGAGGAATCTTACCATTGTCCATATTCCTTGCCAGGCCTGTTTCCCACTGCACCTCCCTGAGCTCAGGGGATTTCCAACACACCATGCTACCCACTACTACAGAAACATGCCTCCCATCTCTCTTCCAGACTTGCCTGCCGTTTCTCTCTTCAGTGAAGCCCTTTTCAAGCACTGTGACTCCCCTCTAGAACTCCCACTCCTCCTGCCTAAGCTCAGTGGCCACCTCCTTCCTAAGGCCTTGCTAAAGCTTAGGATTACCCTTTTCCCATTGCTCCTTGACACCTAGCACGTGTTCTAATACTGTGCCTGTTTTTATAGCAATTGGAGTCTCTATTGTTTCACTCAGTATCCTGTGAATTCGTTAAGGATAAGACTTTTGAAGTTTTATTTATACATCCCGTTTGTTCCCCCACATAGAGTACCTAGGCCCTGGGTGACATTTTGTAATTGTTTTTAAGAAATAAATAACCAACCACCCAACATATTGTGTGTTCAAAATCCTCATGAAGGTCAAATATGCTTTCCTCTCCCCAGAAGAATTTTCTAATAGACCTTCTTTCCCTGTTCACATCTATAAGAAAATAAATAGAAAACCTTGTACAGAGGAAAACGCTAATGTTGGCTTTTGTTCTCCCTGCAGCATCTCTGTCTATAAAACTATTTTCCTCTAATCATTGCAGTGAACTTGTACTGTGCCCTGGTAAACGCTGTGTCTGATGTGAACCTTTCCTAATATATTCAGCTCTCTACCCAGGAATTTTCATTAAACAGTGCCCTATTCTAGAAGCTGCATTATGTCTCTGCATGACTGTTTGCCTCTTTTATAACACAGGTGAGGTGCTCTCAGAACTGTTGTAATTTCTGTCTCTTTGTTGTTTGAGATGATCTTAACACATGTTCTTTGAAGTAGTGATTTCTTTTTAATTAATCCTGGAGTCTCTTAGAGGATGTCCAGTTCTTGTAGACTCACAGTCTTCAGCAGGAAAACCATGTGGTTACTGAAGCCAATAAATTAAAGAATGTTTCTCTCCTGCCTTACCCTCCAGAAGAACCTGTTTAGTGTATGCTCCAAATAAATGATGATTTTAAAGAATACTTCATCAGTTGAGCAAATCTAAAACCAGAGTAGAACATTTAGTTTGTTCCTGCGCTGGGTTGATCATCCAACTCTATGAGCTCCACATTACAAGCTTGTATTCTGTAAGAACTGTTTGAGATGTTCTCAAAATTGAACCCAAATCTTGGAGCTTTCTGACATCCTTTTTCTAGATCTTCCTTCTAGCTGTTGTCTGGGTCCCCTTCAATGCTAGCTATCACAGACCAGCTCTCCATCATACACCTAAGAATGACTCCAATGACATTTATGGCTCTGTGCTTCCAAGATGTGCCCCAAGAGCCTGCTGGGCTAACTCAAGACTCTGGTCCGGTTGTCCTACGGGTGCCTCGGACACAAGAAAACATCGCAGGCAGTGTCTCTCTGTCCCTCCAGGCTCCAGACGATGCTGTGTCCAAAAACAACTAGACAGGAAAGTTGGAATCTAGGAAACTTTTTAGCTCAGATATTTATTTAATAATGGAAACACTGGTCCAAAATTTTCCTACAGAGGCCTCTGCTTGCAGATGGATTTATTTATACATAGCTACAAAAATACCATTTCTGAAATGCTCAAGGAGGGCTCAGTATTTAATCTTTTTTGTGTGTGTGACTTCTGGAAAAGCTCTTTCAACTGGAAAAAAAACTTTTTCCTCCCTTTCCCAACCTCTTCTATAAGTGTAGCCAAGACTACAAAAAAGGAAAAAGGGGAAACAGAGCATGTTCGGGTATTCATGGTTTGATGCTTCATTGATAAGGACTTTATTTTTTCCAGAAAAAAGTCTGGGCACATTTTCTTCTTCATGGTTTTTTTTCAAGATACTACCCTATATTTAGCAGAGAAAATGGTCGTGGATATTTTATTTCATTTAATGCCTAGCAATGCTGTCTATACTGTCATTTTGCTGCTTAAAACAAATGCCATAGTTCTTATAGTTCTAAGGGAGCTTTGAATTCCCTAGAAAATGTTACAGAATGTTTAAATCTCACTAAATGAAAATAAAACCACTTTTCTAATTAGTAGGACATGAGCCCCCATTCTTCATATTTTAACAGCACCTTTCTTAACTCCAGTCTCAGGTTTGCTGTCTCCTCCCTCTCTTGGCATCTTCCTAGAACAGAGACAGTGGAGGCATGATAGCCAAGTGGAAGGGACTGCAAGGGCTACCTACCCCGTGTCTAATATGTTCTAGGGTGGTGCTGAGAAAGCAGCAACAAGCAGATTCAGAGCTTAGTTACCAAGCCCAGAATATCCCTCCCTCCCTCCCTCCCTCCCTCCCTCCCTCCCTCCCTCCCTCCCCACCCACCTTCCTATCAGATCCAAGAGTTACTCCATTCCCCCCAAAATGGCAGGCCCACTGACTCAGTTTGAAATGTACTGCAGGTCCAGCTCAGTCTGGTCTCTAGGAAGGTTTCTGGTGGGTAGATAAAAGCCGGGATTCCTCAGGGACTCCTGAAACTGTTTCCCTCTGCCAAAAGGAGTCTTTTCCTTTTCCTCTGGCAGAAGGAACATATGGCTCTCTATTGACATGTACCCGCGCCTGCATATCAAAGTCCATGCCAGCCTCCAGGATTCAACAATTCCTTCCCACAAATACTTGCTATAGAAGTCAAAGCCCCTACCTTAGTTTCCTAACAACCCGCCCACACACACACACACACACACACACACACACACACATACACACACACTCATCATCCTTATGGTCTTCTGTTCTCTACTATCCCCACACTTAAGTCTCCCTTGCTCTCTCTATATATATCTTCGTATGGCCACAATTCCCTCCTACACCTGCTTCTCTGGCACTAGCCATGTCCAGTCTGGTTTTCTGTCTGTTCTTTGCTCCTTCAGATGCCTCTGGCTGTTCTCTCTCTCATATCTGCAATAAAAACCTCAACCGTACTATAAAGTGTTCAGATTGGCAGTTTCTGTACTTCATCTTCTCCCTTACATTTCCCTCCTTCCTTTTTTCTCTCTTTCTTTCTTTCTCTTTTTCTCTTTCTTTCTTTCTTTCTTTCTTTCTTTCTTTCTTTCTTTCTTTCTTTCTTTCTTCCTCTCTTTCCCATTTATTTACTTACTTACTTTTGTTTTGTTTTGTTTGGCATAGGGTCTCATGAAGCCCATGCTGAGGGTGGTCTTTTTTTTCCCCCTCGAGACAGAGTTTCTCTGTGTAGCACTGGCTGTCCTGGAACTCACTCTGTAGACCAGGCTGGCCTCGAACTCAAAGTTCGCCTGCCTCTGCCTCCCAAGTGCTGGGATTAAAGTGTGCACCACCACGCCTGGCTCTGAGGGTGGTCCTGAACTCTCAATCCTCCAGCCTTCCCCTTCCAAGTACTCAGATTGCAGGGGTGCAACACTGCACTCAGTTCAGATTAGGGCTTAAAAGCTATAGGAACCCAGCCACTTCTGCCTCTCTACTCCTGCACAAGCCTCAACTAACCTCCCTTCCTACAGCCCTTGTACTCCTATCACTAAGGTTCTTGGTGAAATCAGGTAATTTACAGTTTGCAGAAAGGCATTTTGTAACCGAGAGCGACAGAGAGAGAGACAGACAGACAGACAGAGACAGAGACAGAGACAGAGACAGAGAGAGAAACAGAGAGAGAAACAGAGAGAGAGAGACAGAGAGGTACAGAGAGAGACATGGAGAGAGAGACAGACAGAGACACACACACAAAGAGAGAGAGAGAGAGAGAGAGAGAGAGAGAGAGAGAGAGAGAGAGAGAGAGAGAGAGTTACTTTGACAAAGATTGGAGGAAGTCATTTCAAAGCCAGGCCTGCTATGAGGTCCTCTAGGTTGTTTTCCAAATTATTTTCCTAATTGCTTTTAAGAGGCTGCCAGAGTAGCAGAAGGATTTTTCCATCCATCGTTTTCAGAGTTTGGGGCCAACTAACTAGTCATCAGAAGGCAGAACTGCTGAACACATCGTCTAGTAAGACTTCCTCAGCATGCAGGACAAGCCTGCAGGAAGCCTAAACTAATACACTACCTGCTCTGTGTAGGGTGGGCACTGCCCTGCCTCTCATGAGATCCCAGATGCTGGTGTCTGAATCAGTCACATGACAAGAGGACCCATCACCATATTAATGTCTCAAAGACATGAGGTTTTGTTTCTTGTTCTCAAGTAACTAAAATAGCAGAAACTGCTCTCCAAAGAGTATCCAAATGAGGCTTTGGGTTAGTCCCATATTTAGGCTCCACAACCTTCAACCCAGAGCTCCTAGGGTATGTACATAAGTCTCAGAGCCAGCAGAAAGAGAAGAAGTGAAAGAGAATACATCCTTAGCCACTTTGCCTGGAAGGGATGTGTGCCATCTCTTCTTACATTCCCCTGCCAAGGCCTTGTCACAGGCCCCATCCATTTAAGAAGCTTTAGGAATCACAGCACCTGGGCACACAGCCATGAATGCATGGAGGAGAATGGCTCATGCAGGTTTACAGCCGCTGTCAAGTGTCACGTAAAAGGGCGTAAAGAGCATCCATGCTGGATGGCACCTTGACATCATCCCCCTCAGCATCCCTCACATGCCAGGTAGCTTAGGTCCCTGCCAAGTAGGTTACATAAAATGAGTTTTTCCCGACATGTGTGATACATGAATCCTTTCTACCACTGTATTTCATTTTCCTTGTTACCATTCGCTTCAGCTGACTATTAAGTTGTGACCCATATTAGGATCTGGCTTACCACGTTAGAAATGTCATCAATGAGTCTCTGAGTGGGGAAGTTATATGATATACCTAAGGTCACAGATAATTGGTAGCAGTTTGAATCCATATTTGCAGTCACTAGCCATTAACCCAGGGATTCTTTTTTTAATTTTAACTATGTTTTTTAGTTTGTATGTTACATATGAGTATCTTCACTGGAAAAATATAAGATGTTTGATATAATTAAGCACTTATATGCAACTTATATAAAATAATATGATTTTTCTCTGCATCTGCATGTTTTAAATTTGAAGATTACTTATGAAAATATCAAGATTTTTTAGTCCATTGAAAACCAAGAAATCACCAGGCAGTATGATGCATGTCTTTATGTTTTTATTTTTTGGGGTAGTGGGGGTGTTCGAAACAGGGTTTCTCTGTATAGCCCTGGCTATCCTGGAACTCACTTTGTAGACCAGGCTGGCCACTCAGAAATCCGCCCAACTGCCTCTGCCTCCCGAGTGCTGAGATTAAAGGCATGTGCCACCACGCCCGGCTTTTTTTACTTTTTTATTTTTTATTTTTTTTGTTTTTTATGCATGTCTTTAATCTCAGCATTTAGGAGGCAGAGGCAGTTGGATCTCTTGGGTTGAAGGCCAGCTTGGTCTACAGAGCAAGTTCAGTCCATCCAAGGCTACATAGAGAACCCCTGTCTCAAACAAACAAACCAAAAATAAAACCCTTAGAAATAAGTTTTGTTCTTCATTATGTATGACTTTAAGAATGAAATCAATTTATTTTTGCCAGATATGATGATCCACACCTTTAATTCCAGCATTCAGGGTAACAATACATTGTGATAAAAGAGACTGGAACTTTTGCTGAACCTCACAGCCAGAGTTAATAACACACCCTGAGGTCACTTGAGCTATGTACTCAACCTGACTGCTTAACCTGAGTTTAAGAGAGCCATGTAACAATCAGGTTTAGTGGCCTTGAATTTTCCATGTAATCAGGTTTTACAATCTACATGCTAACTCATAGCTGTGATCTTGGGTTACGTACTCTCACATGAACAATGCATGTGTATCATTTGCTGAAAGTAGCAAATGCAGAGATTTAAAGCAATCTTCTAAAATGAATATGTAGCATAAATGTTGAACACAACATTTGGGTATTGGCTGATAAACAACAGTGTTTGTAATCTACTGTGTTCCTAGGTCAATTGGGGTCCATTGGAGCCAGTGACTTAATCCCTTGTAGAATTCTGTTAAGGATTTCTGTAAAATATCTCTCATTCCTTCCCTATGTGATGATTTCTATGGAGTTCAATAAAGATAGAACATGGTCCTTTGTTAGGGACAGACACACAGGCAGATAGAGATCCACATATACAGACACAGGAGCAGAGTCACAAGACAGGCTTCACAGAGTCATGCGTTCAGACCAAGGCAACAGAGGACAGAAGACACAGGGCACATAAAGTAGAGGTTTCAGGTCTGAACTTATTCTTGGTTAAATGACGCCAAAGGCAACTGCTTTGCTTTCTTTTCTGTGACACTGATGCACTATTGGTGCCTAGGAGTTAATCAGTAATGAACTCAATCCTAGCACTCAGGAGGCAGAGGCAAGCAGATTGCTGTGAGTTCCAGGACAGCCTAGTCTACATATCAAGTTCCAGGACAGCCAGGATTACATTGTGTGACCCTCTCTCAATTTTATTAAAATTATTATTATTATTATTATCGGTAGTGGTGGTGGTGGTGGTAGGAGGTGGTGGGTGTTAGGGGACAACTTTTGAGAACTGGTTCTGTCCTTCACCATAGGTCCTGGGGATGGAACTCAGGGGGTCAGGCTTTTACTGAAAGCACTTTCACCAACGGAGCCATCTCTCTGTCACTCTTTAAAATATTTAAATTATAAAAACTGCTGGCAAGAGAATTTCTAAATTTACTTTGCAATTTCTTCCTTATTAAGGAAACATCTCAATACACAGGCATACAAGACTTTAATGACTCTGAGTCTTTGTTCACAAAGTTATATTCAAATTATAGAGTTGCTTTGAGGCTCTTGTCAAGAGCAAGATTGAGACAGGGCACCTCCCTCATGGAAAACATGGCTGCCTTGATCTTGAAGGAAAGATTATTAAGAATTCTTCTCTGGACTGAATACCCTCTTTAAATTCAGTCATATTTTTATTTTTCTTACATTCTTAACAAAGCTTGTGATGTTCTTATGATCTCTTGCCAATGGTTTTCATGAACAAAATCGTGTGAAAAGATGCTTTTTTGAGCCCACATTATACAATTTCCTGAAAGAATTGGGCAGTACTGGGTAGCTGATAGTATAAGTAGGGAGTGAGATTCATAGGATGATGCTCCCAGTATGGACACCAGTGGGTCATAGGGAAGGACTCACTTAGTTGAGAAACCCACCCTGAACTCACAGACTATCTTCATGGGATGAAGCCTCCCAGGAGAGGAACCTGTTGGGTTGCTGTGGGAATGCCTGTTGGAAGAGAATCTCCTCCTTTCCTGGAATACTGGCTAGTGCCCTGAAACTGGGCTGCTTCTGCAGTGGTTTCTCCTTGTGTCAAGTGGCAGGTCTGAGCAAAGCTGGACACAGGCCTTTTCTAGGCCTGGTTGTCCATTTTAACGTTCTCATCCTCTACCTATTTAACATCAGGCAATCCCCTGCATCCCTCTGAGCCTTCCCATCACTCAGCTGAAGACTGGGAGTATAAACATTATTGACTTTTATGAGGACTAAATGAGAAAGTAGTCAAGAAAATATTGACCATAGAAAATGTACAATAAATGCCATTCAATACCACTTTCAGGTCTCAACAGAAACATCACAAATAACCGCTTCAGGCTGCATTTTTAATTTCTTATTACATTTATCTACTTGTTTGTTCATTTATTTATTTGGGACGGAGGCAAACAAGTGCCACTGTACAAGCATGGAGGTCAGAGCACAGTTTCTGATAATCCATCTCTCTTCCCATCATATGGGTCCTGGGACTCAAGCTCAGATGTTGGGCAACTACCTCAGCCCACTGAGCCATCCGTGTGCTCCAAGCTCATTTTAAATGATACTTAAACAAATATCTTTGTGCTATAGAAGTATTATTAATTTTTACAGAACTCCAGATTTATTGAGAAGGGATTTTACAGACTGAGTCTGGTCCTCTTGTAACATTTCATGGGAAGACCATTCATAAGTATCACATAGCAAAACCAACCAAACAAAAGAACCCAGAGCAGTACCGTGTTTAAGGAGTAGACCACCCGTCAGTATGAGGTGGTGGATGGCACCCTTGTAGAGAGCAGCTCCATGTGTGGACTCAGAATCTCTGATGAGAAATCTCTCTGGGTTTCTCTGGGATGCACCACTGCAGGCCACAGACTCTCTTCATGGTTTCTTAATTTGTTTCAGATGGTGGTAAATGATCAAGGAATCCAAAAATCTAAACAGCTCTGGACAAGATATTACCCTAGTTTATCCTTCAAGGGAACCTTTGAAAGTGAGGCAATCCAAATAATTATCTAGACCACTTTCTGTCTACATACTTTCCTTGCTGTTACCTGGTTGATAAAATCAGTGTTCTTAGTCTGGCCCTTACCCATCAAAGATTACAGGTTTAGGAACTTATTTTGTATTTGTTTGTTGTGTAGATTTTCAGTGCTCTTTGTCAAACCCAGGGGCTTGTGTATTCTAAGGAAGTACTGAACCACAGAGTCACATACCAAGCTGGCTAGATTTCCACACTTGTGAACTTCAAAAGTTATTCTCTATGTAAATGCATTACTTGCTTTGAGTAGAAGATTTAATAAGTTACACACCTGTATCAAAACAGGATCTACCCTGCCTTTGGGGAGACTTCTGTTTTTACTCCAGGGGTGGGGGATTAGTTAGCAAATTTCCAATTCTGCATTGTATCACATTAAATTTCCCTTGTGACGATATGTAATTTCAAAGGCAGTATCAGAGAAACCCACAATCCAACTGTTTGTCAGTGGCACAATGGCAGCTGTTCTCTCTTTCCCACAGTGGTGTCCCCAAGACCAAGACGTGGACCCACTCCATTCTATGTAAATGTCGACTGAACATAGTCACAACTGGTCAAAATCCACGATCATTAAAGACAACTTTCCATAAGATTGTATGAGATCAGAATATAAGCATCATGGTTCATTAAAATATTGCTGCTGGAGAATCCTATCTGCTTGCCACCCATTTATCAAGAGTCAATAGTACAACGCCAAGCAGAAGAATGAGCCGCCTCATTTTACACAAATGTGTCTTTGACTCTTAAAGTTTAAAGCAGAAACCATCAGACTCTATAACTATTTTGATCAACTGAAACTACTCCCCTGCTCCAGTGAACAGACTTTTCCTGTTTGCAATTTTCAGCTGGCAGATGAGAAACGCATGAAGCTTTATCCAAATGGAAAACCCAGTCACTCTTGGTAAAGTGGAGGGGGAAATTGTCGGCTCTCAGAATTTGTCACTGGGGAGAATATTAACCTGATGCGACTTATTTCTTTGAATAGTAACAGGGCACTGAGTATTGAATAATCTCTCCCCCCTCCCCACACACACACACATTACTGGACTCCCACTGTATTAAATGTCATCATTTCCCAGTTCCCTGAGGTACAGTCTCTCACCTCTCCTCCACCTCCACCTCCACCCCCTCCAACACACACACACACACACACACACACACATACACACACACATACACACACACACACCACACACACATACACACCACACACACACATACACATACACACACATACACACACACATACATACACACACCACACACACATACACACCACACACACACACATACACATACACACACATACACACACACATACACACACACACACACACATACACACCACACACACACACATACACACACACATACACACATACACACCACACACACACACATACACACATACACACACACACATACACACACACATACACACACACACACACATACACACACACACACACACATACACACACACACACACACATACACACACACACACACACACACACTTACTTATACCATGGTTACTTGGAATTTCTGGACAGAGCTGGATAAAAGGTAGAAGACAGGGAAAGGAATCTCTCCTACCTGGGACTGCAGCCAATCCCTGGGCAAGACTATGAAAAAGTGAGGCAGAGTGGGCCCAGGGACATTCCTACAGGGTCAGCTTTCCACCGACCCGTTTGAGTTACATGGGAAACTGCGCATTGCTGAGTGCAGTGGCCCTGGGGGAGGAAAAGCAATGTTTACACAATTAAGACTCAGCTGCCTTCCAAACTCTTCATTGCTTTGTTGTTGGCCTTAAGTCTCAGGGAGAATTCTACAAAGTATGCCGGAAACTATTTTAAAGGAGATGAGCTATGAACTAATATCAGGTTCTCACCATGCATGTGTGTGTGTGTGTGTGTGTGTGTGTGTGTGTGTGTGTGTGTGTTTGCCTACATTCATTTTGCTAAATACAAAACAGTATAAAGTATTGTTATTTGTTATCACCAGGTCTTCATATGAAGAGTGACAACTTCCTCCCTAGAATAGGGAATAAAATATTCATGGAAGGAGTTGCAGAGACCAAGTTTGGAGCTAAGACGAAAGAATGGACCATCCAGAGACTACCCCACCCGGGGATCCATCCCATAATCAGCCATCAAACACAGACACCATTGAATATGCCAGCAAGATTTTGCTGAAAGGACCCTGATATAGCTGTCTCCTGTGAAGCTTGACCAGTGCCTGGCAAATACAGAAGTAGATGCTCACAGTCATCTATAGGATGGAACACGGGGCCCCCAATGGAGGAGCTAGAGAAAGTACCCAAGGAGCTGAAGGTATATGCAACCCTATAGGTGGAACAACAATATGAACTAACCAGTACCCCCCCGGAGCTCATGTCTCTAGCTGCATATGTAGCAGAAGATGGCCTAGAGGGCCATCATTGGGAAGAGAGGACCCTTGATCTAGCAAACTTTATATGCCTCAGTACAGAGAAATGCCAGGGCCAAGAAGTGGGAGTGTGTGGGTAGGGGAGCAGGGCAGGGGGAGGGTATAGGGGACTTTTGGGATAGCATTTGAAATGTAAATGAAGAAAATATCTAATAAAAAATACCAAAAGAAACCCCTAAAAGTGGAATGAAAGACTATTCTTCCCAAGAAATTTGATAACATAGTTGATAACTATGAAAGATAGTTGATAACAACAGATTTGATAAATGATACATAGGATGGATGGATAGATGATAACTCTGTGTGTGTGTGTGCGGGGGATGTTATTGTATGTGTCTGAGGAGGAGAAGGGTTGATACTCAGCTCTATTAACACCCATCCACCAGATTTCTGTATGCTTCATGTCTCGTACTTTCCACAGCAGCCTCCTTCTGAGGATGGTCCAGGATTACTTGGGTTCATGCATAATAAACAGAGGCATCTGGAAGTGTAACTCCCTCCCCTGCCCCCACTTCCTAGGTGGTCTATGTCAGTGGCTGAGAGGGCAGCCTCTATCAGAAACTGACATTTGTTCTGCTGAAGCTGGGATGTGCCCTGAAGTCCTTCCTAGGGTTCCTAGAGTCTTTTCTTGACAACTCATTTACAGATAAGTCTTTGTCTCAGGTAAGTTTCTGGGCAACAGGATGGGAAACAAATAGACAAAAAATGTCTTCCCAGATAGCTGCCAGCCTGTTCATGACCTTTGCATGATAGTCAAGAACACAGAGTTGGTAAAGAGCCCAGCTTCCAAGCCAGTTCACCACCATCTAGATTTTGACTTTGATGAGTCACTTAACCTCACCATGGTAGATAACCAAAAAGGTATGGACTGGGGTCCATTGGGGGCAAGTTTACAGACACAGGGAGGAGAAAACAGGGTACCTTGCTCCCCTTCATCCAGTTCCAAGCTCTCGCCCAGCATGTGCAGAGGACAGCTCAGAGTCCCCGCCCAATCAACAGTCACATCCACTAACTTAAATCATTTCTGTGGACAGATGACTGGAGAACCCTGCTCAATACTGCTCCTGAGATGCCTGCTACTTTCTAAGAGGCTGACCATGCAAAACCAGGGGAGGGGCTCGCCATGAGCTAACTCAGCCCCATCTCCCTGTTCCCTGCTCTCTGTTCTGGATCCTAGCTATAGTGGTTTGAATGGGTATGGCCCCCATAGATTCATGTGTTTGAATGCTTGGCCCACAGGAAGTGACACTATTAAGAGATGTGTACATGTTAGGATCGGTGTGACCTTGTTGGAAGAAATGTGTCAGTACCGTGGGAGTGGGCTTTGGGGACTCCTAGGGCTCAAACTCCTCTCACTGCCGAAGAGACCCTCCTGCTGGTTGCCTGCAGAAGACTCCTGGGTGCCTTTGGATCAAGATGTAGAACCCTCAGCTCCTTCTAGACCACCATGTCTGCCTGGATGCTGCCATGCTTCCTACCATGATAACAGACTGAGCCTCTGACACTGTAAGCTAGCACTAATTAAATGTTGCCCTTTACAAAAGATTATTACATTGGTCACGGTGTTTCTTTACAGCAATGAAAACCCTAAGATGCTAGCCACCATGGTGTCACCAGCTTCTGAACTTGGGGTTTTTGAATAAGCTATCTGATCCCTGGTTCACTCAAAGCAGACCCCACCTCTTCACTGACATTCCAAGGCTCTCCTTGGTCTAAAGACCTCTGAAGCTTATCTGTGATTTCCACTTGAGGCCACTTGAAAGGGTTTGACCCAGGCCACTATCTCTCTGTTGTTGTGACCCCCTTCGGAGTGCTTCCTAGGCACTCAATCCCCAGACACACTTCCACAGGCCACCAAGGACAGTCAGATCGCTCCACTATCTGTGATCCAGCCATCTGCTATTATAACCAGGCACCGCCTTCACTTTACCTCAGATTTATTCCTCTGGTTTCAAGATCACATATTAGAATGCCTCCTGAGGTACACAAAAACTGCATTTTATGCCATTTGGAGTAATTGGTTCACTGAGAGACGGATCTGTAATCACATACCAGTTCTTCAAACTCTTCCGCAAGGCAAGGTCAGGTATGTCCCTGCAGAGGCTGCAGATCTGACAAGCCACTTGGTCTGCGTGGACTGGAGCTGGCTCCTTCTTTTTCGTATAAATAAATCTGTTTACAAAGCTATGTAGTGTGTATAAATATTATAGATATTTATAATGAGGCCAAAGATGGGGAAGAGAGAATAAAGCGTTTTTCTATTAAAGATGATAAAAATGTTATTTATGATCCTTCTCAGGAGATTTTTCTAGATGTTTTCCCCCCCTTTTCTCTATTTATCAAAATAGATGCACTAAGAAAAATAATACAATACATAAATTCTAGTTATATTAGCATAAAAATGAAAAGTAATCACAGGAAATGATTACAGTGTAAGTATGCTTATAAATTCAGTGTTTTTCCGGGCAAAAGATACAGTGCACGATTTCTAGTGGAAAAAAAAAAGATACTATGTTCATTTCATAGTCTAAACTGGACTCTCTTTTAACATAAAAAAGGGAAAACTACCCAAGATGCTTAATGTGATTTAATATTATTGCAATTACTCTAAACAATTCTCCACATTGTTGTGAAGCAGTCAGGATTAAACAGAA
Organism: Mus caroli; assembly: GCF_978045245.1. Lineage (NCBI taxonomy): Eukaryota > Metazoa > Chordata > Mammalia > Rodentia > Muridae > Mus > Mus caroli. Next base: position 54,620,503 of record NW_028227256.1, read on the forward strand.
ATGTCATTCCCATTCTGCTGGGCTCTGAGAAGAGAGTATTGGCATTCACACTTGATCTCTGCATCCCACAAGGTGGGCCTGCTAGCAAAGGTGAACCAGTGTTAGCCACAACAGCGGTTCCTACGCCAGCACGCGCACCTCTGCTCCCCTTGGTCTCTGCTCTGCTTGTCCAGACTGACGATCAGTGTCTTGCCTTTGGAAGGCGCAGAACAGAGCCACAAGACATGCCAGCTGCCTTCCACTGGAAAAGCCAAGACCATCATGTGGAAACTGTGAGTGGTAGAAAGGTACCCCAAAGTCACATGGTGTGCCTCCTAGGCTACGCTCATCTGCAGTGCTACTTCTGAGAATGACAAGAAGAGAAGATGAAGGATTAATATTTTAAGATCTTTATCCTGAGCCAGCACTGTGGCTCAGGACTCACAGTGCTTCCTGCCAAGCCTGAGGACTTTGGAGACCCTCAATGTGGAAGGAGGAAACTGAATTGTGCAAGTTGTCCTCTGACCTTCATAATACATTGGTGCTCATGAACACATTCACACACACATACACACACACAGAGGCATGCATAAATGTAATGCTTAAAAAATGTTTTAATAAAGGATCTTTATCTTTAAGAATATTTACATTTTTGTCCTCTGACTTCTTTCTTGCCCTTACTCTATAAACACAGCCTTCTTTATTTGCTGGCCCTGGTCCCAGGTTTTGTGAGAAAGAATTAAGCAAATAAAAGGAAAAAGGAAAAACCTACCAAGACCAGCTAAGAAGTAAGGGAAAATGGGAAGAGCTGAAGGCCAAGCCATGGATGGTGACTGCAGAAAACGTGGGTGAGAACAGAAAGAGCAATCATGGGTGTAGGGAGAGGCAGAATCAGGCACTGTGGAAATGGTTTGCATAGATGCTGAACTGTACTGCAATAGCCATCCGATCACAGGAAGATAGGAAGCATTCTTTGAGACACCCAAAGACATGGATAGCTCTTAGAGTGTTTTGAATGAGCCTCAGATGACACTTGGTCAAGACCAAGACCACCTTTGGGAGTCAAAAGATTTTTTTTCACAGAAATAGCCTAAGACCATCAGAAAATGTAGATATTTACATTATAATTCATGTAGAAAAATTGGTTATGAAGTAGCAACAAAACTAATTTTATCATTAGGGGTCACAACACGAGGAACTATATTAAAGAGAAGATTGAGAACTGTTGCTCTAAGCAATCCTGGGCCTTGGGCACTGTGGTGTCTATGTAGGTCTCCAGTCAGTGTCTCTGTGGCTTCTATGATGGCAAAATTGCAGCATCTTATTGACAAGACTCAGTAATGAGGCCTACCTAAGGTGACCCAAAAACTCTTGCAACAACTAAGAAATGTTTCAGATCCCCTCTGTGATGTGAAGACCAAAGACAGCATTTTTTTTATTTGTTTGTCTGTTTGTTTTTCTCCATGTGAGAGCAAGCATGTCTCAGGGTATAGCACACAGAACTGTCTACTAGAAATTAACAGGAAAGTTATGAGCCTCCTATTTATTCCCGCATATAAGCACTGCTTTTGATTTAGCTAAATCATCATTGATAACTCTCCCAAGAATTTAGTAGGAAAATAAATCAGATAATCATCAGAATCTCTGTGCTCTATTGAGCATTCCAACAAAATGAGCAGTGTTGTCACCGGAGCATTATATTCATCGGGCATCTGAGTACTGCATGGCCCAGTCAAGTGGACACATAAGGATAAGCATTACAGCTGTGTTTATGAAGTCATAAATAATACCTGGTTTTATTCTATAGAACACAGTGTGAGATGTATCATGGCTCATTAGACTCAGAGCCAGTCAGGAATTCAACTCTCTGAAACAAGGCCTCTCCTGATGTTGAAGGATGCTCCTTCGTGGGTTCTCCTCCCTGCCTCTCCTGCTGCAATGCAGGCCACGTCTGAACATGAGTGTGGGATAAATGGGAGCAGAAAGGGACAAGGAGGCCTTGTGGGAGCCCCTGTGGGTTCTGGGGGATGTTGCATGGAACAAGACTTACAGGCATGCTAATTTGTTGCCTACTCCTCAGGCTAAAACTAGTCCCCCTCTCCCTCCTGTTCTCTCTTTCTCTCAGTCTGTCTGTCTCTACTACTGTCTCTCCTTCCTTTTCTCTCTCCCTCTCTCTACATCTTCCCCTTAGTCTCCCTCTTCTCTTGTCTCTGTCTCTCTCTGCCTCTCTCCAATCTCTCTCTCTCTCTCTCTCGTTCCTCTTCTCTGTCTTCCTCCTTTCCCTCCCCATCTCGTCTCTTTAGGATGCATCTGCACACCTCTTGGGGGTTAAACATCTTGTAGTATCATTACTCAGGCAGACACCACCTCCTAACTATGTTATAAGTTCCTTGGTCTTGGTCTTTTCAGGATTCATCGTTAAACATTACAAGTTACTTAGCACAGTGTTTTGCAGTGGAAAAAAATTTCTAAAAACATAAACAACATAGAGCAAATGTCTATTTGTCGTGCAAAAGCCAATGAATACTTAAACATTCACTAACACCCCAGGACTGTCCCACTTCTAGGAAGGGACATGATCCTAGCAAGGAAAGCATTCACAACCATGTAGGTGGACCTGAGGTCACTGTGCTAAGGACACAAACTCAGAACAAAAAGAAAACAACCTCTCAGTCCTGTTTATACAGAGAACCTTTCTCTTTTAAAGGCACACAGACAGAAACAGGGAGTAGAACAATCTTGACCCAGGGCAGGAGAGGAGAGGAAATGAAGAGCAAGCCACAGAGACAAGTCTGACTCTCAGTGGGATAAATAAATCCGGAGACTGAATGAACATTGCGCTCAATGTTATGAGCTAATGGGATTGCATCTCTACTAAGACTTTCTGAAGGATCTTAGGTGACACACAATGGAACTATAGAAGGCCATAGCTATATAACTGGGTTTGACTACAGTAATCATTTCACTGATTTTATGTGCATCAAATTAGCAGTTGTAACTCTTCCTCTGTATGCAACAAGTATTTAAAATAAGTGAAAGTAAAGCATGCTTGTAAACTAGTTTCTTATATTTGGAACGGCCACTCTGCACAGAGAGAGAGGCTGTTAGTGCTCGTGTTTGGGTTTGCTCAGTATCTTCTTAATTTTAGCAATGCTAGAAAATACGCAAAATAAGTCCTACAATATTACATAGAGCACAATTTCTATAAATTGGTAGCGCATTAAGAGATATCAGATTATTCGCAGATAGTTAAGTGCGTAACTAGTAAGATAGCTCTATTTTAGTAACAAAGTATGTATCTATTAAGAACAAGGGTCTGTGCTTGATTTTAAAATTCACTTTAAAAAACAAACATGAAGAGCAAGAAAAAAATCAGCTTTAAAAAGTCTTTGTGTCTGGGCTGGAAAGTTAGCTCAGTGGTTAAGAGCAGATTTGGTTACTAATTGGTTACTAATGCCTACATTGCCATTCACAACCATCTCATTCTAGGGGATCTGATACTCTCCTCTGTGCCTCACAACCACCCCAGCCAGGAGCCAGGCATACATGTGGTACACACACATACAGACAAGGCAAACACTCATACACATTAAATTAAAATTAGCATTTTGAAATCTTTGTATCCAACATATAAAGTCAAGAACAGCAGAGAGAATAGGAAAAGCTTCCATAAGGGTGTGTTGTGTTCTTGAGAGAAGTGTCAGCAGCTACTAAAGCAGGTTACCACACATGTGTGACTAACTGTGTCATGAGAAGCAGATCCAGAGAGAGGAAAGGAAGACACGGATGTGGATCTAATTGTGTATATGAATATGCTATTTGATAGAACTGGCATCTCAGCTCAATGAGGGAGCGGCTGGGGGTACACATTTTACTGAATGAAAAAGGGTAACTAGAGAATTATAAAGGATAATAGAAACTGAATGAATCCCTCAACTTACACACCAGGGTGAATTCCAATGGGTTTAAGACTTCAACATAAAGAAGTTAAATCAATTTTCAAATGGAAAAAAAAATAACATGATTGAATATAAGACTTTGGAGGAAGTGTCCCCAATTAGAACTCAGGTATCTCAAATCGAGAAGAGAAACAGGGGTTTCTGTCTGCACCCAGAGCTGATCCTGTGCCACATTGCTCCATACTCAAATTCCTCCTGGAGAGAATTGGTCTCCCAAGAGTACTGACACACAAGCCTGCAGGAGGGACAAGCCACAGTCAGAGACAGCAATACCAGCTAACACCAGAGATAACCACATGGCTAGAGGCAAGGGCAAGAACATAAGCAACAGAAACCAAGGCTACTTAGCATCATCAGAACCCAGTTCTCCCACCACAGTGAGCACTGGATACCCCAACACACCAGAAAAGCAAGACTCTGATTTAAAAACCACACCTCATGATGATGATAGAGGACTTTAAGAAGGACATAAATAACAGCCTTAAAGAAATACAGGAGAACATAGGTAAACAGTTAGAAGCCCTTAAAGAGGATACACAAACATCCCTTAAAGAATTACAGGAAATCACAACCAAGCAGGTGAAGGAATTGAACAAAACTATCCAGGATCTAAATATAGAAATATAAACATTAAAGAAAACACAAAGGGAGACAACCCTAGAGATAAAAAGAAAGAAAGAAAGAAAGAAAGAAAGAAAGAAAGAAAGAAAGAAAGAAACAAACAAACAAACAAACAAACAAACAAAGAGATCAGGAGTCATAGATGCAAGCATCACCAACAGAATACAAGGGATTGAAGAGAGACTCTCAGGTGCAGAAAATACCACAGAAAACATTGACACAATGGTTAACGAAAATGCAAAATGCTCCTAACACAAAACATCCAGGAAGTCGAGGACACCATGAGAAGATGAAACCTAGGGATAATAGGTATAGAAGGGAGTGAAGATTCTCAACTTAAAGGGCCAATAAATATCTTCAATAAAATTATAGAAAAAAACTTCCCTAACCTAAAGAAAAGGATGCCCATAAACATACAAGAAGCCTACAGAACTCCAAATATATTGGACCAGAGAAGAAAATCTTCCTATCACGTAATAGTCAAAACACTAAATGCACTAAACAAAGAAAATGTTAAAAGCAATAAGGGAAAAGGGTAAGTAACAAAAAAAAGGACAGACCTATCAGAATTACACCAGACTTCTCACCAGAGACTATGAAAACTAGAAGGTAGATGTTATACAGACCCTAAGAGAACACAAGTGCCAGCCCAGGCTACCATAACCAGAAAAACTCTCAATTACCATAGATGGAGACATATTGAAACTAACAGAAGTTATGGACCAAATGGATTTAATAGATATCTATAGAACATTTCATCCTAAAACAAAAGAATATACCTTCTTCTCAACACTTCATGGTACCGTCTCCAAAATTGACCATATAATTGGTCACAAAACAGGCCTCAATAAATACAAGAAGTCTGAAGTAATCACATGTATCTTATGAGATCACCACAAACTAAGGCTAACAAACAACAAAACAACAGAAAGCCCACATACACATGGAAGCTGAACAACACCTACTCAATAACTTGGTCAAGGAAGAAATAAAGAAAGAAATTAAAGAGATTTTAGTATTCAATGAAAATGAAGGCACAACATACCCAAACTTATGGGATGCAATGAAAGCAGTCCTAAGAGGAAAACTCATAGCTCTGGATGCCTCCAAAAAGAAACTGGAAAGTGAATTTATTAGCAGCTTGACAGCACACCGGAAAGCGCTAGAACAAAAAGAAGCAAATACACCCAAGAGAAAATAATCAAACTCAGGGCTGAAATCAACCAAGTAGAAACAAAAAGAACTATACAAAGAATCAACAAAAGCAGGAGTTGGTTCTTTGAGAAAATCAACAAGATAGATAAACCCTTAGCCAGACTAACCAGAGGGCACAGAGACAGTATCCAAATTAAAAAAAAAAAAAAAAAAAAAAAAAAAAAAAAAACCAGAAATGGAAAGGGAGACATAACACCAAACTTGAGGAAATTAAAAAAAAAAAAAATCAGATCCTACTACAAAAGCCTATAATCAACAAAACTGGAAAATCTGGAGGACGTGGACAATTTTCTAGACAGATACCAGGTACCAAAGTTAAATCAGGATCAGATAAAACATCTAAACAGTCCCATAACCCCTAAAGAAATAGAGGCAGTCATTAAAAGTCTCCCAACCAAAAAGAAAAAGAAGCCCAGAACCAGATGAGTTTAGTGCAGGATTTTATCAGACCTTCAAAGAAGACCTAATATCAATACTATTCAAACTATTCCACAAAATAGAAACAGAAGGAACACTACCTAATTCATTCTATGAAGTTACAGTTAAACTGCGTATTCTCCCTTGGAGATGGAATAGTTTCTGTCTAATCAGGAACTTGTCACAATTTCCTTTCATAGAAGACTTCATAAGAGATTTTTTTCTACTTCTATCATGTTTAATATTTCAAAATGGTTTTAAAAACTGGTTGAGTACATATTACTTTTATCTTCAGAAGATATCAGGTATATTTAAGAGGCATTTAACTATTATAAGTCATTTTGATGACTTTTTAAAAAGTCAATACTGAGTTTTATATTTTAAAATAAATGTTATTAGTTTAATAAAAAATAGACTCATCAAGAAAAAAAGAAGAGAAATAGATTGGTGTACTTAATGATATATAATTTTTCAAGTTGTTGCAAGGAAAAAAAATATCTTCAGCAAAATATCAGGACAAATCACAAACTTCTAAAAGGTGTTAATAACTGACATCATATATAAAGAATGGCCTTAGTGTATTGATAAAAAGGAATCGTTGCCAGCCTCTTAAGTGTGAATTTTCTGTTGTGCTTATGATTTTGAAAAAAATATTTTATATATATTTAAATATTTACTAATTAAATTTTATGCTGACTTGAATTTGCTTCAAATAACCAAGTACATCTTGTAGAAGAAAGGAGTGTCATGAATTGGCAAATGCTGGAGCTGGGGGTTAAGAAGCTGGAAGAGTTATTATATCCTGTTGAATATGCTAGATATTTTTCCACCCTTAGAAGACAAAACATGTTTTTAAAAAGCACTTATAGAGAGAGAAATCCGGCCTACATAGGGCCACAAGCCTCTTCCGGTCAGAAAAGCACCCGGGCAGCTGGGGCGCAGGGTCGGCTGACACTCGCCAGCTACCCACAACACCCGCCAAAGGATCTTAAGACTTCTGGTGAGTGGAGCACAGCTTCTGCTCCAATCCAATTGCGCGCGGGACCTGAGACTGCATTAGTTAGGGAAGCAGAAACCGGCCTGAGTAGGGCCACAGGCCTCATCCGGCCGGATAAGCACCGGGGTAGCTGGAGCACAGGGTTGCCTGACACCCGCCAGCTACCCACGACCCCCGCCTCAGGATTTTGGGACTGCTGGTGAGTGGAACACAGCTTCTGCTCCAGTCCAATCACGCGGGACCTGACACTGCTCTGGTTGGGGAGAGAGAAATCCGGCCTACATAGGGCCACAAGCCTCTTCCGGTCAGAAAAGCACCGGGGCAGCTGGGGCGCAGGGTCGGCTGACACTCGCCAGCTACCCACAACACCCGCCACAGAATCTTAAGACTTCTGGTGAGTGGAACACAGCTTCTGCTCCAATCCAATTGCACGCGGGACCAGAGACTGCATTAGTTAGGGAAGCAGAAAACCGGCCTGAGTAGGACCACAGGCCTCTTCCGGCTGGACCAGCACCGGGGTACTGCCAGCTACCCACGACCCCTGCCACAGGATTTTGAGACTGCTGGTGAGTGGAACACAGCTTCTGCTCCAATCTTTAAACAGTGACAACGACAACAACTAACCCCAGAGATTACCAGATGGCGAAAGGTAAATGTAATAATCTTACTAACAGAAACCAAGACCACTCACCATCATCAGAATCCAGCACTCCCACGTCACCCAGTCCAGGGCACCCCAACACACCGGAAAAGCTAGACACGGATCTAAAAGCATATCTCCTGATGATGGTAGAGGACTTCAAGAAGGACTTTAATAACACACTTAAAGAAATACAAAGGAACACTGGTAAACAGGTAGAAGACAATAAAGAGGAAACACAAAAATCCCTTAAAGAATTGCAGGAGAACACTGCTAAAGAGTTACAAATCCTTAAAGAAAAACAGGATAACCTAATCAAACAGGTAGAAGTCCTTAATGAAAAACAGGAAAACACATCCAAACAGATGATGGAAATGAACAAAACCATACTAGACCTAAAAAGGGAAGTAGACACAATAAAGAAAACCCAAAATGAGGCAACACTGGAGATAGAAACCCTAGGAAAGAAATCTGGAACCATAGATACCAGCATCAGCAACAGAATACAAGAGATGGAAGAGAGAATCTCAGGTGCAGAAGATTCCATAGAGAACATCGGCACAACAATCAAGGAAAATGTAAAATGCAAAAAGATCCTAACTCAAAACATCCAAGAAATACAGGACACAATGAGAAGACCAAAACTACGGATAATAGGAGTGGATGAGAATGAAGATTTTCAACTCAAAGGACCAGCAAACATCTTCAACAAAATTATAGAAGAAAACTTCCCAAATCTAAAGAAAGAGATGCCCATGAACATACAAGAAGCCTACAGAACTCCAAATAGACTGGACCAGAAAAGAAATACCTCCCGACACATAATAATCAGAACAACAAATGCTCTAAATAAAGATAGAATACTAAAAGCAGTAAGAGAAAAAGGCCAAGTAACATATAAAGGCAAGCCTATCAGAATTACACCAGATTTTTCACCAGAGACTATGAGAGCCAGAAGATCCTGGACGGATGTTATACAGACACTAAAAGAACACAAATTCCAGCCCAGGCTACTATACCCAGCCAAACTCTCAATTAACATAGATGGAGAAACCAAAGTATTCCACGACAAAACCAAATTCACGAATTATCTCTCCACGAATCCAGCCCTTCAAAGGATAATAACAGAAAAAAACCAATACAAGGACAGGAACCACGCCCTAGAAACAACAAGAAGGTAATCCCTCAACAAACCTAAAAGAAGACAGCCACAAGAACAAAATGCCAACTTTAACAACAAAAATAACAGGAAACAACAATTCCTTTTCCTTAATATCTCTTAATATCAATGGACTCAACTCCCCGATAAAAAGACATAGACTAACAAACTGGCTACACAAACAAGACCCAACATTTTGCTGCTTACAGGAAACTCATCTCAGAGAAAAGGATAGACACTACCTCAGAATGAAAGGCTGGAAAACAATTTTCCAAGCAAATGGCATGAAGAAACAAGCTGGAGTAGCCATTCTAATATCTGATAAGATTGACTTCCAACCCAAAGTCATTAAAAAAGACAGGGAGGGACACTTCATACTCATCAAAGGTAAAATCCTCCAAGAGGAACTATCAATCCTGAATATCTATGCTCCAAATACAAAGGCAGCCACATTCATTAAAGAAACTTTAGTAAATCTCAAAGCACACATTGCACCTCATACAATAATAGTGGGAGACTTCAACACACCACTTTCACCAATGGACAGATCATGGAAACAGAAACTAAACAGGGACACAGAGAAACTAAGAGAAATTATGAATCAAATGGATCTGGCAGATATCTACAGAACATTCTATCCTAAAACAAAAGGATATACCTTCTTCTCAGCACCTCATGGTACCTTCTCCAAAATTGACCACATAATTGGTCACAAAACAGGCCTCAACAGATACAAAAATATTGAAATTGTCCCATGCATCCTATCAGATCACCATGGACTAAGGCTGATCTTCAATAACAAAATAAATAATAGAAAGCCAACCTTCACGTGGAAACTGAACAACACTCTTCTCAATGATACCTTGGTCAAGGAAGGAATAAAGAAAGAAATTAAGGACTTTTTAGAGTTCAATGAAAATGAAGCCACAACATACCCAAACTTATGGGACGCAATGAAAGCATTTCTAAGAGGAAAACTCATAGCTCTGAGTGCCTCCAAAAGGAAACTAGAGAGAGCACACATTAGCAGCTTGACAACACACCTAAAAGCACTAGAACAAAAGGAAGCAAATTCACCCAAGAGGAGTAGACGGCAGGAAATAATCAAACTCAGGGGCGAAATCAACCAAGTGGAAACAAGAAAAACTATTCAAAGAATCAACCAATCAAGGAGCTGGTTCTTTGAGAAAATCAACAAGATAGATAAACCCTTAGCCAGACTCACTAGAGGGCACAGGGAAAGCATCCTAATTAACAAAATCAGAAATGAAAAAGGAGACATAACAACAGATCCTGAAGACATCCAAAACACCATCAGATCCTTCTACCAAAGGCTATACTCAACAAAACTGGAGAACCTGGATGAAATGGAGAAGTTCCTAAACAGATACCAGGTACCAAAGTTGAATCAAGATCAGGTTAATGATCTAAACATCCCTATATCCCCCAAAGAAATAGAAGCAGTCATTAATAGTCTCCCAACTAAAAGAAGCCCAGGACCAGATGGGTTTAGTGCAGAGTTCTATCAGACCTTCAAAGAAGATCTAATCCCAGTTCTTCACAAACTATTCCACAAAATAGAAACAGAAGGTACTCTACCCAACTCATTCTATGAAGCCACAATTACTCTGATACCTAAACCACAAAAAGACCCAACAAAGAAAACTTCAGACCAATATCCCTTATGAATATTGATGCAAAAATCCTCAATAAAGTTCTTGCTAACCGAATCCAAGAACACATCAAAACAATCATCCATCCTGACCAAGTAGGTTTCATCCCAGGGATGCAGGGATGGTTCAATATACGGAAATCCATCAACGTAATCCAGTATATAAACAAACTCAAAGACAAAAACCACATGGTCATCTCGTTAGATGCGGAAAAAGCATTTGACAAGATCCAACACCCATTCATGATAAAAGTCTTGGAAAGATCAGGAATTCAAGGCCCATACCTAAACATGATAAAAGCAATCTACAGCAAACCAGTAGCCAACATCAAAGTAAATGGTCAGAAGCTTGAAGCAATCCCTCTAAAATCAGGGACTAGACAAGGCTGTCCACTTTCTCCATACCTATTCAACATTGTACTTGAAGTCCTAGCCAGAGCAATTCGACAACAAAAGGAGATCAAAGGGATACAAATTGGAAAAGATGAAGTCAAAATATCACTCTTTGCAGATGATATGATAGTATATATAAGTGACCCTAAAAATTCCACCAGAGAACTCCTAAGCCTGATAAATAGCTTCGGTGAAGTAGCTGGATATAAAATTAACTCAAACAAATCAATGGCCTTTCTCTACACAAAGAATAAACAGGCTGAGAAAGAAATTAGGGAAACAACACCCTTCTCAATAGTCACAAATAATATAAAATATCTTGGCGTGACTCTAACTAAGGAAGTGAAAGATCTGTATAATAAAAACTTCAAGTCTCTGAAGAAAGAAATTATAGAAGATCTCAGAAGATGGAAAGATCTCCCATGCTCATGGATTGGCAGGATCAACATTGTAAAAATGGCTATCTTGCCAAAAGCAATCTACAGATTCAATGCAATCCCCATCAAAATTCCAAATCAATTCTTCAACGAATTAGAAAGTGCAATCTGCAAATTCATCTGGAATAACAAAAAACCTAGGATAGCAAAAACTCTTCTCAAGGATAAAAGAACCTCTGGTGGAATCACCATGCCGGACCTAAAGTTCTACTACAGAGCAATTGTGATAAAAACTGCATGGTACTGGTATAGTGACAGACAAATAGACCAATGGAATAGAATTGAAGACCCAGAAATGAACCCACACACCTATGGTCACTTGATCTTCGACAAGGGAGCTAAAAACATCCAGTGGAAGAAAGACAGCATTTTCAACAAATGGTGCTGGCACAACTGGTTGTTAACATGTAGAAGAATGCGAATCGATCCATTCCTATCTCCTTGTACTAAGGTCAAGTCTAAGTGGATCAAGGAACTTCACATAAAACCAGAGACACTGAAACTTATAGAGGAGAAAGTGGGGAAAAGCCTTGAAGATATGGGCACAGGGGAAAAATTCCTGAATAGAACAGTAATGGCTTGTGCTGTAAGATCGAGAATTGACAAGTGGGACCTCATGAAACTACAAAGCTTCTGCAAGGCTAAAGACACCATCAATAAGACAAAAAAACCACCAACAGATTGGGAAAGGATCTTCACCTACCCTAAATCAGATAAGGGACTAATATCCAATATATATAAAGAACTCAAGAAGGTGGACTCCAGAAAGTCAAATAACCCCATTAAAAAATGGGGCTCAGAACTGAACAAAGAATTCTCACCTGAGGAATACCAAATGGCAGAGAAGCACCTGAAAAAATGTTCAACATCCTTAATCATCAGGGAAATGCAAATCAAAACAACCCTGAGATTCCACCTCACACCAGTCAGAATGGCTAAGATCAAAAATTCAGGTGACAGCAGATGCTGGCGAGGATGTGGAGAAAGAGGAACACTCCTCCATTGTTGGTGGGATTGCAAGCTTGTACATCCACTCTGGAAATCAGTCTGGCGGTTCCTCAGAAAATTGGACATAGTACTACCGGAGGATCCAGCAATACCTCTCCTGGGCATATATCCAGAAGATGTCCCAACCGGTAAGAAGGACACATGCTCCACTATGTTCATAGCAGCCCTATTTATAATAGCCAGAAGCTGGAAAGAACCCAGATGTCCCTCAACAGAGGAATGGATACAGAAATTATGGTACATTTACACAATGGAGTACTACTCAGCTATTAAAAAGAATGAATTTATGAAATTCCTAGCCAAATGGATGGACCTGGAGGGCATCATCTTGAGTGAAATAACACAATCACAAAAGAACTCACACAATATGTATTCACTGATAAGTGGATATTAGCCCAAAACTTAGGATACCCAAGATATAAGATACAATTTGCTAAATGCATGAAACTCAAGAAGAATGAAGACCAAAGTGTGGACACTGTGCACCTTCTTAGAATTGGGAACAAAACACCCAGGGAAGAAGTTACAGAGACAAAGTTCATAGCTGTGATGAAAGGATGGACCATTTAGAGACTGCCGTATTCAGGGATCCATCCCATAATCAGCTTCTAAACGCTGACACCATTGCATAGACTAGCAAGATTTTGCTGAAAGGACCCAAATATAGCTGTCTCTTGTGAGACGATGCCGGGGCCTAGCAAACACAGGAGTGGATGTTCACAGTCAGCTATTGGATGTATCACAGGGCTCCCAATGGAGAAGCTAGAGAAAGTACCCAAGGAGCTAAAGGGATCTGCAACCCTATTGTTGGAACAACATGATGTACTAACCAGAACCCCGGAGCTCTTGTCTCTAGCTGCATATGTATCGAAAGATGGCCTAGTCGGCCATCATTGGAAAGAGAGGCCCATTGGACTTGCAAACTTTATATGCCCCAATATAGGGGAATGCCAGGGCCAAAAGAATGGGAATGGGTAGGTAGGGAAGTGGGGGGCGCTATGGGGGACTTTTGGGATAGCATTGGAAATATTACATTTCCAATTACATATTCCTCAATTACTGAGGAAAATATGTAATAAAAATATTAAAAATCAAAAAAAGCCACTTATATAAGGTATATAATTAGCCATCAACGAATGTCAGTTACTCTTACTAGACTCATGCTCACTTGTGTGGATAACAGTGGAAGAGAAACACAGATGCACAGGTCCTAATAAATCCTCGTCTGATTTGTGAGTTTGCCTAAATGAAAGCTACTCTTTCTATCATCACGGTTGAATGAATGCTCTTAGCTTTAGCATAAAGCAAATACTAGGGCCTACTCAATGTAAGGGCTATAATATTATTCAATTCACAACGTCTAAGCATTGATAGTATATTAAAAATAAAGATTTCTGAGGCTACAGAGATATGACTTATTGAATCTGGCTGATTTCACAGGAGGAAGGTAGCATGTCCAGATTCTATTAGATGTGTTAGGGTGGAACAGTGAGGTTATCTGAGTCTGGAGAGTTATATGGCCTCCTACAAGAGTCCACATGTCTTCAGGTCCCATGTGCTTAGACCCTCAGGGAGGCAGAGGTGATCTCAAAATGTTCTCAACCTATGAACATTGCAAATCATCTCTGGGAAACCTGGCCCACGACTCCACTGACCTCTCACCGAGTAAGCTCAAACAATGGATTGCAGTCAAAATTCAACAAAGCCTCAAGAGCATGACAGAAAGAACCACAAAAGCCCAGGTTTGAGGCCCAACCCCGCTTTTTAAGACAATACACACCTGTAAGTAATCCTAGCATTTGGAAGATGGAGACAAGGGGGTCAACGTTCAAGGTCACCCTCATCTGTATGGTGAGGTCAAGGTCATTCTATGAGGTAGATAAGACTCTGCTTCAAAAGAAAATCATCAAAGTGTTCAGCATTTGACTAAACTTTCTGACGATAAGGTACACTAGAAAAAAGCTATAGAAAACTTACCAAGATTACAACTAAGTGATCGTTTTCCGAGACACGTCCAATATGACCACAGAAGTCTAAGCTTGACTCTTTTAGCTGGTCCCTGGGTTTTCATGTGTTTATCTCCCAACATGGAGCCCATGAATCTTAACTCAAGCCTTCAGCCATCTTGCTCACAAATCCTGAATTGTTCGTCCCAAGTAGTGAGTCAATGAGCTCCTCTGGACTTCTTTATCAGAATGGAAAAACCACACTTGCTAATAAGCAACTTCCTGTGCTGGATCTGGGGCCATGCTCATCTGTGGCAGGAAAATGGTTAAGCAGCCCAGGAGCTGCATACACAGCTATGGGCTGAGCTGATGATAGTCTGGTGTCTCCACAGTCTGCCTTTGCAGATGACAGGATGGTGACTATAACAGCTCCCCTGCCCTCTGCTTACCAGCCCATCAGTGGCAAACAGTGGCCTGACCTACTTTTGAAAATAAAATGTTACTGGAATCCAGACATGCCTATTTATTTACCTATTGCCTATGGCTGTCTTTTTTGTTGTTTTCTTGTGACTTGTTTTGTTATGCTGTGTTTCATGGGGTTTCATGTAGTGTTTTGTGTGCTGTCGTGGTGTGATGTGCCTTGTTTTCTTGTGTTGTATGTTGTTGGGTTTTGTTGTGTTCTGTTGAATTGAGTTTTGTTCAGTCATGTTTTGTTGTGCTTGGTTTTGTGTTCTTGTGATTTGTTGTATGGTATTGTGGGGTTTTGTTTGTTTTTTGTTTTTTGTGAAGTTTTGTTTTGTTGGACTTTGGTGGTATCCATACTTTGGTCTGTTGTGGGATCCTAATCTCAGGTGAGTAGATTTGTGTGTGTTTAGCATCTCCCCAGGAAATGTTTTGTCACGCTTGACCAGGAATGTAACAAAACTAAAGAAG
This sequence comes from Mus caroli, assembly GCF_978045245.1. NCBI lineage: Eukaryota > Metazoa > Chordata > Mammalia > Rodentia > Muridae > Mus > Mus caroli. Next base: position 54,635,879 of record NW_028227256.1, read on the forward strand.
AGTTGGGGAGTGTCTGTGCATGGTCCTGGCTATGGGTAGCAGGGCATGAAACTAAGGCTGAGAAGTCTGACAGTATGTATGGGGGAAATAGAAATTCTGATAGAGCTGTTCTCTCCTCTGCAGTGTGTGTTAGTGTGACTGTGCACTAGATCTATGGTTGCATCTCTCTTGCTATGTGTTGTGAGAAAAAACAACGAAAGATAAGCTATCAGGATTCAAGTGTCTGTGGGAGGAATCCCAGGACAGCAGTGTTCATCTGTGTGATATGGGGGTGCCATGCCTACTTGATGAGTGGGGTCCACCATGTGAATATAGAAATACCCTGAAAACACTTGAAGTTTTAGAGGAAAAATTTGCAGGCTTGAGGTTATTGCAGAAGGGTTGAGATTGTTAGCAGCTGTGGCAGAGGTTGCCTGGCCACTGTTATGAGCACTTAGAAACGCATCTGAGGCTGAGATGTCAGCTAAGCAGGAATTTGTCTGTGTAAAGAACCAATAGCAACAAGCAAAAGAGATATGCTACAGCATCCTCCATGTTAGCCTCTGATCTGCCAAACAAGACAGATGTGCTGGATGTCACTTCTTAAGGTTTGGGGACTGGGAGGAAAAAGAAAAGACAAGTTAGATCTCTGCTCAAGAGCCCTTCCTGGCATCTAAGAACCTGGAAGCCATGGGAAGATTCAGAGCATGAGGAAGAGAGAAATGTGGCAAAAGTAACAGAAGATACCCTCATGTCTGACCTTTAATACAAACCAAATGGGGGAAATCTGTAATCCAGCACACAGATGGGGGCATTAACAATGGTCCAGTGCAAGAAACTATGGGAATCAGGACCTACCCAGTGCCTGAGCTGCTGGAATTGGGTCTGACTGCTAAACAGAAGTGAAAGAACCAGCCTCAGCCTGGCTTCTGGGGCTGTGGGACATGGGAGCAGATGGGGCCAGGCCAGCCTGGCTGCTGTGGAGGAAGCAAACACTGAGCAGTATAACTCTCATCTTTTGCCTTAAGGCAAAGACTGCATAACCTGAGACGGTCTGAGGGAGAGCAGCCCCTGGCAGACTGGCTTATTAGGAACACTTGGTTATCTCCATCTGAGACGCCCATAAATGTCCACTGATGGAAAACAAAAGAGAAGGGGGCAGGCATTGTTGAAGGACGAAAAAAAAGAGAGAGGCTGAGATTGGTACGGGGCCTTTAATGGCTTCTTCTGAGCCCTTTGTGAGACGGCATCTTTATGAAGTAGAAGAGGCAGGCAGGAGTGATCTAGACTGTCATGTGAATGGGACTCATAAGGTACTAAAGCAAGTGGGAGACGGATAGTAGTCGGCCGGTCCTATCAGAGTCACCTGAAGTCAAATGTGGCTAGAATTGTGTCCACCTGCCATCCCTAGGGAAAACACTGATAAAAAGTCAACTTCTGCACTTGTGAGTCTTTGAAAGGCCTTGAGCCTGACCAGCAGTACACCAAAGAGTTAAAAGAAACAGAAGACAAGGAGGTACAGATCCCCATGGCAGCTCTTATGGAAGAAGGTGTCCCAGGGTGGGAGCTGCCCAAGCCACTCACTCCTCTGATGGGCTGGACAAGGTTGCCCACAAGTGAGAACTGGTAACCAGAGGTCTCATGTTGAGTTACAGATTTATTGGCTCCCCCACTAAAGTTCACAATACTTGGGCTTTTATGGATACTGGAGCTAAGAATACCTTAATTAATGGCAACCTCTCAAAGCATCAGAGACAGTGGACAACAGTAAATGATTATCTATAAGTAGATAAGAAGGACTAAGCTGGTTCCTGGGGTGGGTAGTTATTCCCTGACCCCAAGAATATATAGTGTGTACTTCATCACTGAACAAAAACATTCTGGGGTTGGATATATTGCTGGGCCACACTCTGTATACAACTCTTGGAGATTTTCACCTAAGAGTGTGCACAGCGAAGCCAGTCATGCATGGTGAGGCAAGAGGCGAACCTGTAAAACTGCCCACTCTAATAGGAGTGTTGGAGTCAAAAAAAATATAGACTACACTGGGAGCCATGAAAATAGACAGGGTAGAGACTACTTGTCCAGCTCAGGGACCTTTCAACAGCACAATATGTCCTTCAAAAAAACCAGATGGCTCCAGAGTGACTGTGGATTATGGAGACCTAAATAAGGCAGTTTCTCCATCCACACTTCTGAAACAAGTATTAACTGAATAACTAATACTAGCAACGGGGTCTTTCATACTGTATTAGACCTTGCTGATGCATTTTTAAAAGATTCCTTTAGTTTCTGGGTCCCAAGACCAATTTGTATTCATATGAAATAGTGAGGAGTAGACATTCAGAATACCTCTACAAGGTTACATTCACAGTCCCTACTATTTGTCATGGGATGGTGACCAGGGACTTGCTTTGTTATCCTGTCCACCCTCTGCAAAAAGGTTTTATTGTGTGGATGCCATAATGTTCTGAATATATGGATGCTATAATGCTGTGAGTGTTTTTCAGATGTAGGCATGCCTCTAGCAAGTTCCTCTAAAGGAACAAGGACAATAGATCAATCCGCAGAAGGTGCAAGGGCCAGGCACAGCTGTAAAATTCTTGGGGGTATTATGGTCTGGTAAGATGCATGAGATACCTGCCAATGTTATGGACAAAATCCTACAACAGACAGTGCCTGCCAATGTAAAAGTGTCATGGGCATTTTGGGGGCTCTTGGGATATTGGCAGACGTACATGCTCCATCTTGCCCGAGCTACCATCCTCTGTATAACTTGATAAAGGAAGGTGTTGTATGGTATTGGGACATGAAGGCTCGAGAGATTGTAAGCAGGCTACAATCCCTGTAGGTCAAGCTAATCAGCAATGTGTCCCCTCTCCCAGTGTCCCTTCCTACTAGACTTCACCAGGATTTCAGAAGGCTATGGGTGAGGGCAACAGCAAAAGCAGCCTGAGCAAATGGTCATAAAGGGGTTTTGGTCTCAGTCATGGAAAGGAGCAGAGATCAGTACACAGTACTAGAACAGCACGTATTAGCAGTATATAAAGCAGGCAGAATCTGTAACTGGGTCTACCCCAGTAACCATAAAAACAGCTTACCCAATAAGGAGCTGGACTGGAGGCTTCTGGCCAAACCCCTTTCTGGTGTTTGAAAGAATCAAACTCTACAAAGGTGGCATACTTTCAACAATAAGGCTTGGTGTCTACAAGTGCCATCACCACCACCAGGCAGGCTGTCCTAGCACCAGCAATCTTCAAAGCCACTGAGAATCCCCCAGTAATTGAACCAACAGCTAAACCAGATAAAGTACTGGATGGGATTCCCTTTTGGTATCCTGGACAGAAGCCTGGAAAAGCAGGATGGTACTAGTAGATACACCAAACAAGAATGGGTAGCCGTGGCAATACAGATGAACACAGATACCATGTGGCTGGAATAGAGAGAAAAAGGGCAGAGCGAAGGCAGTAAGGATATAGTAACTCATAAGACATGGCTTGTGACTGCCTGCTCCAACATTGGGCTATATATGGAGGCCTTGCTTTATGGATGGCCCAGTGGGAAAAGGAGGACTGACTGGTACTGAGCCACTCTGGGGGCAACAAGTGTGGAAAGAAATACATAACAAAGTTCAACAGGAATCAGAATCTCTGGTAGTTTTCTGTGTGGTAGCCCATACCTCATTAAGTCCCACTGGAAACCAGGAAGCAAGATACCTTTACCAAAACCATTACCAAGGTACAGGCCATTTCCCCTCAGATACCCTTGGAAGTTGCCCACTAGGTCCAAATAAAATCTGGTTACAGAAGATCCAACATAGGTTGAAAAGTAGACAAGGCTGCTGCCATTCCTATGAAATATTCTAATATTTTACGTGCTGTCTGTGGTGATTTGAATATGCTTGACCCATGGGAAGAAGAACTGATAGGAAGTGTGGCCTTGTTGGAGGAAGTGTGTTACTGTATCGACCTGTTTTGAGGGCTTCAGTGCTCAAGCTCTGCCCAGTGCAGAAGACAGTCTCCCCCTGGATATCTTCAGATCAGAACTTGTTTCGGGAAATATTAAAAATATCAGCAAGTTCCCTCACTATACCCAACTACTCTCAGCCTTGGCGGTCTGGCCAGTCAATTCTTATTTAGTGGAGACTCTCTGACTCAGAGCTCCAAAATCTCTTCACCCAGCTTGATAAGTTCCTAGTGGTGGCTCACTACCACACCAGCCCCTATGCTTCATAACCCCCACGACCTTTGCACATCAGGCAAACCCATGCTTTACTGCCATACCTTTCTCTCTTGAACCCAGACGAGCCACCATGTAAAGGAAAATGCAACACAAACTTAGTTCAGAAACAACGGTAACTCAATTGCTGGGCGCAACAACTAAAATCCTAATCTTGTAAGCCTTATTAAATCTAAATCCTCTGGTGGCAAATCCTGATGGATACACCATTGAAACCTGGAGACACTAGTAATTTCATCTTGTCCTCACTCTATCCCCACCCAAAAAATGCCCTCTCTCCTGCATCCTCTCTTCCCCTCTCCAACCTGGAAGCCCCTCCTACTCACCCAGTGATTGGCTCCTTTATTCAATAGGGGATGGTTCACAAGAAGACACCTGAGTACATGACTCACTCCTTGTCATCAACCCCTCCCAGGAGAGCAGAATCAACATCAAAATACAAACAGCACCAGGCCCATCCACATCAAGAACTCTCAGCTTTTTGAGTGCCACATCTGCCTGGACACAGCCATGCTTCCCACCATGATGATAATGGACTGAACCTCTGAAACTGTAAGCTAGCCCTAATTAAATGTTTTTCATTTTTAAGAGTTACCTTGGTCATGGTATCTCTTCACAGCAATAAAACCCTAAGACACTGTCTAAACATGAGAGGCTTATTCTTATGAGATATTGATAGGTAGGCTATATAGGGCCTATGCCTAACAGTGAAGCATGCACATATACCCTCACCCATATGGATGTAGCCATAGATGTCTTACAAGCATATCCACAAGAGCGAGCAAGAGTAGAAGCCACTATTTAGGGTCTCACCCAACTAAGTATTATGGATGGTTATCCACAAAGACGCAATAGTGACAAAAGTAGACATTTCACAAATATTGATATACAGAACTGGGCTAAAGACAAACAGGCACAAGGGTACTTTCACCTACCTCACAAGCAACTGGGGCTGAGTTCATGGGAAGGAAAAATGGGTTATTAAAACAACAGCTTAAAATTTTAAATCCATGTGGGGAGTGGTGGTGCACACCTTCTAGCACTCAGGAGAAAGAGGTAGGTTTGAGGCCTGCCTGGTCTACAGAGTGAGTTCCAGGACATCGAGGGCTACACCGAGAAACCCTGTCTTGAAAAACAAAACAAACGAACAACAATGAAATTTAAACCCAAATCAAACTCTACATGGGTGGGAAAACAAACCCAGAATCCATAAGTTGAATAAAAACCCCAAGGCCAGGAGTAGGCCACCTCCCTATGAGTTGTGGGCTAGGGAAGCCCCTAAGGCCCCACAAACCATATTGCTGTGGCTAGTGCTGTTGGTTGTATGTTGGAACAAGGTCCTGTTGCTGCAGACACCGTATGCTTTGACTGCAGGGCAGGGCGAAATGAAGCTGGGACTGAGCTGCAAACTCCCATCCTGCTGACTGCCTTTACCAGTGCCAGAAGGAGAACTTTCACCAACATTCCTGCTTGGCTATGGACCCTATGGGCTGAAACACTGACATGCTAGGCAGGGTGTACCTCTTTATGCAATAGTGTCTCCTCTATTATGAGGACCAATATTCCTCCCATTGAATTTAAGGTCCACTCCACAAGAGGCAGTTCATGTCTGGTACTGCAAGCCAGTCCCTCTCAGTAGAGCAAAGCCAAGCTACAAAAAAGAGTTGGGAGGCCAGGTCCACTGCCTGGAAGAAGCAGAAAACAACTGAGCTGCCTGCAGGCTGTGCACTGTTCTAGGTTCCCAGTGTTGTAAGCTGTCACCCATGCTGAGAGGGGCTTTGGTGACCCAGATGTCTTTGACTCATTTCTGCTCCTGTAAGTAATCCCTCACCCATTTCCAAGAAAAGTCATTGGTTCACCAAGGTGAAGATATTGTTGTTTTGGTCTGTCATGGGTTCTCTCCCTGGGTAAATAGATACGTATTACAAATCCCAGGAAAAGGTTTGAAACACAATATGCATTTTGATTTGTATTTTGTGGTGTCGTTGTGTTGCGTTGTGGTTTGTTTTGTTCTGCTGTGTTCTTTTCTTGTGTTGTGTTTTGCTGTGTTGTGTTGTGTTGTTTTTTGGTGTGTGTGTTTTGTTACTGTGCTCTATTGGGTTGTTTTGCTATATGATGTGCTGTCCTTATTTTATCGTGTGTTGTGTTATGTTGTCTTGTGTTTATTTTATTTTGCTATGTTGTGTTGGCTTGTGTTTTGTGTGTTCTGTGGTATTTTGTTGTGGTGTGGTAGTTACTGTGATGCTTGTTGTGTTATGTGTTGTATTTATTGTGTTGTGTTTGCTTTGTTGTGTTGTGTTAGACTGTGTTATTTTGCTGTGTTCTTTGTGTTCTCCTGTGTTTTGTTGTGTTCTGTATTAATGTGTTGTATTGGTATGTTATATCTTGTAGAGTTGTATTGTTTATGGTTCTGTTATGTTTTATTGTTGTGTTGTGTGGTATTGTTATTTTGTATAGTGTTGTGTTGCATGGTGTTTGTTGTTGTGGTGTGGTATGATTTCTTTTGTTGTGTTGTGTGTTGTGTTTTCATGTGCTTTCTGGGACCAAGGAAATGACCACCAACAACCAATGAATCCATGTGCCAAGAGCATAAATATAAATTGACTTTGGGGTTTTGTTCTCTTGTTGGGAACTTATGCTATATCTAGTTTCACATTTACTAGGCAAGAACTATACCATTGAATTATGGCCCTATGAGTTTATTTGGTCATGACTTCACTTGTCACCATGCCTAAGCTGCTCTATCTCACTGTCCAGGACCACAATGGCCACTGTCCAGGAGCACTCAGAACAATGGGGTATTACCCTTTCCCCACATGTGATAATCTTCATTGTCAGTTTGACCAGATCACTTAGGAGATTGTGGGGCAATTCCAGTTTGTATCTGTCAGAGAACTGGCATTTGGGACAGTTAACTGTGGGAAAAAGACCCATTGTTAGTGATGGCATCCCGATCCAATAGGCTAAGAGGCCAGAAAAGAAACTCTAAGAGAACAGGAAGCCAGCAGAGGCTTTCAGGCTTTCAGGCTTCATTCTGTCCCCAAAGGGATGTTAACTCTTGTTCCCATCAGCGGTGTACATTCTACTCCAGCCTCACTGGTCTTTCAATGCAGACTCACCACTGGTGGCTTTCTAGGGATCTGTCCAGACTTCAGCAAAGGTTCTCTGCCTCTCCAGCATGAAAACGGCCATTGATGGACTAACTAAGCCTTTTGTCCTGTAACCCAACTCCAGAGACATCTTTGTAAGGTGCATGTGTGTTCTTCCGCCGGAACCTTAGTCTGCTCTTCAGTTCTGGATTACAGGTTTGAAAATTGACACAAAAAAGAGGGCAGAGTTTTAAGGCAACTACTCCTAGTCCCTTGGCCATTATCTCTGATTATTTCTGTCATTGCACGCTGACAGGTAACTCTTGACAGGTACCCATCAGCTTCACATCTAGAAATGCCATATTCTATTAACCATCTCTGTAAGTGTCTCTAAGGCAGGCTGTCTTAAGCGCCACTCCTTACAGTAATCATGGCCTCCTGGTCTCTGCATGCCCTATCATTCCAGTTGGTGTCAGCATCGTGGGTCTGCATTAGTGAGCTGGACCATAGAGTAGACTCCAGTGACAGGTTAGTGTGATGTGGTCCTCTCACTGCAATTCCTGTCACCTCTGTAGTAGTAGACCCTCTGGCATTTCCGTGAAAAGGAGACTTCCAGTGAGCCTTCGAGCCTGCTTAACTAAATCTTTGAATTGCTCACTTTGTGTCTGCCATAGTAATTTGGGCACTTCATTTCCTGGGGACAATAGCTTTCCCCCCATTTCTAGGTTCTATTCTAATGGCAAGTTCATGCTCTCTTTCAAGACTTCTACCATTATGTTAAATCCAGTCTCAAGTCATCTAAAATCTGTAAATTATCCTCTACTAATTATATTCCTGTCCTGGGATCGAGCTCCCTCAGAACTTCATTCCATGTAAACACATTTTATGCCCATAATAGTACCTGTTGGCCAGACCTGGCAGCTCCTTTAACACACACAGCTATATGACCCCTGGGAGTTCCCTAAGGATCCCCAGTTGGCTAATGCTGTGATTTCACCCTGAATATAAGGCACATGGTCAGGAGGGAGACAGGCTGGTTCTTGAGAAAGCCCATCCCCATGAATGGGGGCAGGTCTGTAACTGTCCTTAGTATAGGGAGTGTCCTACTAAAGAAATTATAGAACACTTTTACAAAAACATAGAGAGTTCAAGAAAGCGATGAGCATTTGGGATTTTAGGAGTGATCCAGCTGGATGTCTACATTTCAAAAGCCAGGCCCTATTTTTCTCATCAAGTAGGACCTCTGACCTTGGCATAACAGACAAATCTTAGTTGGCTGTTTAACCTTCTCTGGTATTTAGTCACCTGATTAAATCCTGGGTCTGGCCCAGGCTTCTGCTTTCAGAGCCCCTTCCAGGGGAGCTTTCTGCTTTTCACACATGGCTTTTCAAATGCTTAAAATTCCCTTCCAGCTTTTTATCACCTTCTAGAACATCAGAAGTCTGTACAACAGCTATGCTATCCGAGGCCCACGGAGGACCCACACACTTTTCAACTGCCTGCAGTGTCCACCAGCTACATTACTACACTCATTCGATTCGCTGTTGGAATTTCCCTGTGGTGAGGATTAGCCATCACAATCCATGCCAGGTCCTTTATAGCCTTCTCTTTAGACGGTGATGGAGACTTCATTACTAACAGGGAAGTGTGTTTCAGCCCTCAAACTTCATCATATCCTCCTTTGTTAAGCACACTCTCAGTACAAGATGGAGAATAAATAACCCTGTATGGGAGAGCAACAATTAGGCTTATGGAAATTATAGATAATTAATTTTCCAACTCTTGGATTGTGTAGCAGATTCACTGTTGTTTATTATATTACCTGGTAATTTACATACATCTGTATAATCTTTTGGGGCATAGTTAATTATTTTTTTACAGATTAAGAAGGCAAATTTTTCATTTATGAATTTTTTATATTGCATAACATCTCATACTACCATAATTAGAAAAATCACACACACACACACACACACACACACACACACACACACACACACACACACGGCATTACTACAGTTACATTTTTTTTCTTAGACTTCCAAGTGCTTTCATTCAGGTTATATGTTTTCTGTTATTGTTGGGAATATCGATGGGCTGTGGAAGTTCCCTAAGATGTGTGGTAGTGGGTCTCCTTGTCACTTCTTATTGTACTCCTGTATCTTGATCCTTCGTTCTGAGTGAAAGTGCTTGAGTAATCTTTTAGTAACTGTAATGCAGTTTAGTTTTTGACCAATAGGCATGGCTATATCTCTAGAAGTCCTGATCACACAGGGTCTGAGCTACTTTTCTCAGTGGATTGAAGGAGCATCTCCTCCAGCTCTGAGAAACCTCAAGGACCTGGCTTCATTAAGTTTCATCTTTCCATAAACTTTGATGCAATATTAATGCAATGGTTCTTCATTTTTTGCATGATAGACTCCTTAAATATTGATGAGTTTGCATGGACCAAGGATGTTAAATAAGATCTTAGATGTTTGGAAGGTTGTTTTGTTTTAAGCAACAGAAAGAATTGATTGCATCCATGTCTTGCTAGTATATATTTAGCAGGTAAAGAATGGGAAAGAAGAATACAGGGAGAAGCCCCCATCATCCTTGCCAAAGCCCAGGTGAGAAGTAGATGAGACCACAGCTGACCCTGGGGACAAATAACTAAACTAAGAAGCTTTAAAGATATGCCAGGAGAATCAAGGATGGCCACCATTGAAAGGCAAAAGTTAAATTACCTCTAGTTTCTAATCAGGTAAAAATGATGTCACCAGCAAGGGGTCATATTCAGTGATAATTTAATAGGTTTGGCAGAGAAATGGCTAATTCTTGTTTTATGTACCTTGGCCATGAGATGCCCATAGAACAGTCCGAGCTATGAGTCTTGGCAATTACCAAAGGGATATGTTTTAATTCTTAAGCCATCTGTAAAACTCATCCGCCATTGTCTCAGCTGTGCTGTTCCTGTTCCTCCAGGTCTGTGAGAACGAAGAAAAGTGAAAGCCTAGACTAGAGGCAGTCATGGTCCAGTCCTACAACCACAGGTAAATCCATGGAAACCCAACATGAAATTTTTCTTCCTATTATTCTACATTCAAGTCTCTGTAAAGTCGTAGTACAGAGCTGTGGGGATGGCTCAGAATGTAAATCACTTACTGCCCAAGCATGTAGACTAGAGTCCAGATCCCCACACCCATGTCAACAGAAACCAAGCAGGAGCTGAAAAGTGTAGTGGTCACGTGTACTCCTGGCACAGGAGGCAGGGCAGGGAAATTGCCCAGCCAGACTCACCAACATGGTGAGTGCTCGGGTTAAGTAGAGACCCAGCCTTAATATCTAACACGGAGAACTGCCAAGGAAGACACTCAGTGTCAGCCTTGGGTCTGATATGCAGCTACACATACACATGTGACCACATGCATATGAGCACACATGTATACCCTCGAGGTACACATACACAAGAGTATACATATACAGAAGAAAATTACCATGCAAATATTTTTAAACTCTAACAAGTCTAGTTTTCATAAGTTTGTGATATGGCATGCCTCATGATATAAACAAAGGATTATACACTGACAGCCACAACCCATAATTGCCACTTGGCCCTCAGAGAAACAGCCAATGTGAGACAGCAGGCCCACTGAATATCAATGTACAGTAATAAGCCAACTGAGTCTTTTATAAAAGGGATATAGAAAGCATTAACAGCGGGCCTGCCTTGGGTTTTTATTTTTAGTTGAACTTAGCTGACCTTAAAATAGATTTGCATTGGGGGAAATGTAAAACTTCCTCAAATCGAGTAGGACTTAATTCAAGCATAAACTGTGGGGAGCAAGGAAACCGTCGTCTCTGGAGAGACTCTCTACACACTAGTATAAGTGAAAGCAAGGTCGAATATTGTTATCTTTCTGAAATTTTCACTTTCTAGTGAGGTTTAAGAATGGGTTCGAGCTGGACAAAAATACCACTCAATGATACAGCTCCTCAAAGCTGTTCTCATGGCTGGGATTTCTCTTCTCATCTATTTTAAGTGAGTGGCTTTCATTTTGGTAGCCTTCCCTGCAGTTATGTCATGAAACCACTATATGGTGACAAAAATGCAGAGGGGTTGCACATTTGGAAGACACTATACTTGGTGACTGGCCATAACTTCCTTAGCAATGATTTTCATTTTTGGAGTCACAGCAGTATAAATATAGTGTCTGGGCACATCTGTGGTGAATTTTGTCATCCTGTCCCTGGCCTTTCCTACTCTACTCTTTGCAAGGTTCACCACCTTTAACACCATTCACAGTGCCTTCCCCAAGTTTCCTGAATATTATTTCAGTGGCTTCTGAAACAGTCTGTAAGGCCAGCATTCATACATACTATCACGGAGGCTAATACAGCCGGGAGGAACTGGGGCCTTAAGAGCTTAAATATTTTGCCTGATTATGTTAATCAGGAAACTCTAGAGAAGCAAGACCAATACTGTACATGCATATGTGTGCATGTGTGAGTGTGTATATGCATGTGAGCATGCATATGCATGTGTGTGTGTGTGTGTGTGTGTGCATGTGTGTGTGTGCACAGGCGCACATGAAATCCCAGGTAGCTCAAGCTAGTCTTGAACGCATTACACATCATAGAATGCCCTTGGGCTTCTGATCCTCTTGTTTTTCCATTCTGAGTGCTGCATTTACAGGTGCACAATGCCGTGCCTGATTTATGTGGCTCTGCGGAACAAACCCAGGGCTTTTTGTCAATGATCAGTAAACACTCTACTAACTGAGATACATCCCCAGCACCACAGCTTCAGGTTTGTCAACTGTGAGAACATACGAAGCCCGTATCCTCCCAGGATCATCAAGGATGTCTTGCATGATAGAATTAAGTGGGAGTAGACAGAAGGAGCTATTGATAACCCCCTCCCCAGAACCATCATAGTGCTGTGGACCATTACTGTTGCAGTGGGCATTCTTCTTGTCACCATCATTCTTTCTTGGAGATCCAATCCTTCTACAAACAGTGAGATATGGATAGATCTGTGAAATCACACAGCCTTGCTTCTTTGGTGATAGGAGAAACATAGAAGTCAGGTTATCCAATCACATCTCCTAAAGCACAATGATTGGTCCAGAGGTGAAGGCACTCTCCAAGTAGAACAATCAGTGCTAATTTCTGGGACTGATGTATGGGAATCAATAGAGGATGATCTTTGTTCATATCCAGTATTTATTGGAGCTTACCGACCATGTAAAATGGGAATACAGTGGAATGCAGAAAAGTGGTACCAAAAATGTCACGGAACATTTGGACTCTTGGAAATATTTCTGAGACTTTCAGTTACATGAAATAGACACACAAAAGCCTGGTTTGCTTATTTGGTGGGACTGAAACTTTAAGAAGCAACAATTTAGTTGAAAGTACAAATTAGGTTGAGTTTTTTGTTTTTTTTTTAACTTGGAGTGGTGAGTCTTGACTTGAAAACAGAAAAGGGGGAAAATCTTGTTAGCTTTAAATCTTGCTCAGCCTCCGTTAGTGGAACTGCGTTGTTAAATCTCTGAGGGCAACCGAGGCAAGCAGAGGGCCTGGCGCAAACTCCCTGCTCTTCATTTGCTGTGTCCCATAAAAACAGCACTCTTAGCTTGCAGTTCCTTGTGCTCTCAGGTCTCTTCCGGGAGGGTTTGGAGCCATCTCCACCACTCCCACTAGGAATCCAGCTCTTTGCTCCAAGCAGCAGCTATGGAATCCTAAGTACGCTAGGCCAGCCTCACCTCCCTATTAGCAATTTAAGCAGTTTGCCATCACATCTGGGGACCTGACCCTTTTTTCTCTCTGACTCTGCAGATGCTGAGCCATGAATTGAGATCACTAATGGAAAGTTTCTCCCCCTAATACGTTGGAGGAGTATTTTAGTTCATTCTCTTTGGAGCTAACAGACTTCCAACTATGAATAATCTGAAAACAAGCATTTTCCTCCCAATACAACCACAGTTAAACAACTAACTCATTAATCAATTTCAATTGCCTGGCACCATTTGAATGAGAAGTCTGGAGACCATCATCATGGCTGTTATGGTTCCTGGCTTGGAAATCTGGCTACTTAAAACATATGCAAAAAGTAGGTGAGGTTCAGCTTCACACGCTCTGATAATTTACCACTAAAAATAAACATGTACTCAAGAGACAAGTCCTATGTAAACACATTTAGACAGACTTCTCAGCATCTGCATACAGAAGCTGCCATCCTCTACCCAGGGAAGCTGAGGGCACAGCACACAAAGAAAGCCTTATCTTTGGGGGGAGCCAGCGTCTGCTGAGCATGAACGAAAGGCAGGACAAAGAGACACTTCTCCAGTTCAGGCCAAGAAATGAATCACGATTCATTGTTCTGACTTAAGTAGTTGCACCTTTGCTATTCTTTAAGTATCTCAGTAGCAGAGCCTGGTTTCATTAGAAACTCAATGCCCATCCTTAGCATCAATTTTGGGTTGCAAGATAGTAATTGAGAAGCCCAATGTTCGATGTGCCTGAGTACTCAACCTATGTCTAGTAGTCTAGTAGACCACCACCACCCCCGGCACTCAGTAGGTGCTTAATAATAGCACTTACTATGCATCTTTCCACCCATTCTGTTTTACCCCCACATTTATCAATCGATTTGTGAAAATCAGAATAACCTTGCAGATGCATTAGAACATGAGCCCTGTAAAACCATTACAACTGGATTTTCCCTTGACACGGCTTTAAATGGGAAGTCCCCTCACTGAGAATGTGCTTAAAGATGTAACAGCCTGCGTGAAAGTTCTCCTTGAGACTTCTCATACAGAGAAAACAGGGCTCATGTTTGCACAGGCTCTTTTGCTCCCAACAGAAATGCACAAAGCAAGGGCTAAAAGAATTGCTGTTTAGTGAAGCAGGCAGTTGAAACTATTTAACTTAAAAATTAGGTTTGGGGATTATCTGAGGTCCTCAACTATTCATACAAATTGTGTTCTTCATTATCATGGGTAAATAGGAGAGGCTGGGCAGAGTGTGTGAATTTACTGCCAATCGTTACAGCAGGAAGCCTCCAGAATCATCCATTCCTAGATTTATGGGTTTTGAATGTGAAATGTCTGCCATGGATCACACACTCATCATGATGGTGAGCTGCTTTGGCTGAGCTATGTGAGACGCAAGCCTCTGCCAAGCTTCAGAGGAATGGGGGACGGGACGTGGAAGGGAAGGAACGCATGCTACTTGATCACTTCTGACTTCTTGGAAGGCAGAAAGCCCAAGCCTGTGCTCCAGCATAGATCAGCTTGTCCGGAGTGGACCAGCTTCCTGAGTGAGCCTGGCTCCTCTCCATTTCCCCAACCCCCCACGCTGCCTGCCTATTCCACATCTCTATTAGATGTAGTAAAATAACTCTCCCGCCTGAAACTCAAGTGTCTCCACAGGCATCTTTTTACATTTAGGCAGATGGTTTAGTTTCTTTCCTCTTGTTTTGAGTTTGTTTACGGTTTTGTGATTTTATATAATTATACATAACATTATTGGAAGAGCAGTGAGGTTTTTCATGGCTCCTAATTATCTGGGGTCTGATTCTTGCTTTCGGGATTTACTGAGTTGAGAGCTAGCATTTCTGGTTACCGGCTAATAATCCCTTTCCATTCTTCCTCCCCAAATCAGACCTTGTGAAGACCGTCATCCTGGGGCCTCAGCAGACCCCTCTGGGGCCTAATTGTTAGAGACCTGGAATGTTAATGATTAACTTCGCAAGCTTGATCAAGTCCAGGGCTCCTGGATCCCCAGACGGCTAGATTTGTGTGTTCACTCCACTGGGGCCTGGTGTCCAGATATGTGGTCAAACATTAACTCAAGATGATTCAACGGGCAACTTTACATCAGTGGGGTTTAAGTAAAGCCAATTTCTCTCCATAATGGTGATAGACCCCACTCAATCTGGTGAAGTCTTGAAAAATATCAATTAATACCAAGACCTACTTGACTCGTATAAGAGTGTACAAACTGAGCGTGGCGGCCATGTCTGTGACCCTAAAACTTGAAGGTGAGGGAGAGGATCAAAAATTCAAGATCATTCTTGAATGTATTGCATAGGGAGTTTAAGGCTAACCTGGGCTACATGAGACTGTCTCCAAACAAAGCAAAACAGCAACAACCAAGTGTATTGAACATCGGACAGCAGTGCATTATGACATTATGATACACACATTAGCTCATCCCTCTGTGTCCAGACTGCTGGTCCAACTCACAGATTCATATTCTCTCTCCCTCTCCCTCTCCCTCTCCCTCTCCCTCTCCCTCTCCCTCTCCCTCTCCCTCTCCCTCTCCCTCTCCCTCTCCCTCTCCCTCTCCCTCTCCCTCTTTCCCTCTCCCCCTCTCCCTCTCCCTCTCCCTCTCCCCCTCCACCTCCCCCTCCCCCTCTCCCTCTCTCCCTCTCCCTCTCCCTCTCCCTCTCCCTCTCCCTCTCCCTCTCCCTCTCCCTCTCCCTCTCCCTCTCTCCTGACTCCCAGTGTCTCCCTGTCTTCTCTCTTCTCTTTACCCCCCACATTTCTCTATGTAGAGTTCCTGTTTCTTACCTACATTTCTGAGGGAGGAGAACTCCCTAAACTTTAGTCCCTAAACTCCCACAGGTCCTTCTTCTCTTTCCCAAGGTACTCAGGCTGTCTCCAGATGAGCTGCAATGCTCTTGCACCTTCTGCCCACCAGGACCAGACTGGCAGCACAGGAACTTTCTCGTACATCCTGTTTCTTATAATTTACAGATTCTCCCACTGAAGCTTTGGAGAAAATTTATTATGTGCCAGACAGTGAGGGTCCAAAGATGAAGAAGGCACTGCACCTATATCTAAAAATATACACTGTGGACTCAAGCCTTCTAAGAAAGATGACATGAGATATTCTCAAACCCCTAACGTAAAGAACACAGAATTATTTTTTAGTCTCCTGACTTTTTTCCTGAACCATATTTTTTGCTCAGTCACATCTAACCTATGAATATTTTCACACCACTTTAACTTTGCTCAAGTACAATTTCTTATACACAGAAGTCACTTTTTTCCTGATCCATATAAACAATAGCTACATCTGCTCTTTTAGCCAGAGATACAGCATTATCTGTGGCGAACAGAGGCCCAGTAGAACTGATGGGTCAGTGGGTTTGTTCACTCACCTGAGACCAAGCCTTGGACCAAAGCCACACACTTGGACCTAAAATTTAACACTACTGTCTAACCTTGCTGGTCCTCATAGTCTTCGGGCTGGCTTTGTTCTCTTCTCTGAGATTTGTGCTAGATACTTGAATGCCAGGGGCTGGGTGCAGACAGCTCCTTCTTTCTCCTGCCCCACCTGCCTCTCTGCTTGCTGCTGCAGTTCTGTTCTACAGGATGTCCTATCTCACCTGGTCCTTGTCCCCGTTCCACTCCAGTAAAGCCCTGTCTCAAAGAAAAGTCAGAGTCTGTCATTCTGGTCTAATTTCAAGCCCTGACAAGAAGCTAAGCCAGCTGCTTTAATTTTATTATACATAAAGTAAATTATTTAAATTTTCAGCAAGCTTTTTGGTATTTTCTACTATGTGATCATCTCCTGTGTTCTTATTTTTTTGAACTTGGTGAACAGTCTCTTTATATCTTTTGTTGTTAATATTGTATAATACATAGAAATATATTATCATCAGTGTGCTCAACTCAGTTTCCACAGAGTAAATCCACCTTCTGGGCAGCCGGCACCCAGACCGAAGGACAAAATAACTAGAGCAGTCACAGGCTCTACTTGCTTGGTCCTAATTTTATATAGGTGAAGTCACATCGTCATTTGCCCAATGAAAGTTTGCCCAGTGAAGGGCCCCCAACAAACAATCTTTGCCTGTGAGCTCAGGCAAGATTTTCTTAGTGACTCTTCTCACCTCGTCCTTTTTTTCTTCCCCATTCCTCTCTCAGGCATAAACCTATATTGTCACGTGATCTCCTCTTCCGTCTATATCGATCCATAGCTGTACTTTTCTCTACCTTATTTTTCAAAATCTCCAGACTTCATTTCTTTTGTGCCTGCTTTAAAGAGGACTTTCCTTGCCTCAAATTAGTGTGTGTGTGTGTGTGTGTGTGTGTGTGTGTGATACATGCATGCATCTGGCTTTCTTCACTTTGCATATATATATGAGAGTCACTCATGAGTAAACCCCCCCATTAAAAAACTAATTATGTCATCAATAGGTGAATGGATAAAGAATTTAGTTTATATACAAAATGTTGTTCAGTTATAAAGGAGAGTGAAAACATGTCCTTGCAGGTTTGGTGCATGGCTCAGACTCTTACCTAGTATGCCTGAGTTAAAATCTGTACCCAGTATCACACATACATATGTGCACACACATACATGAATGACTTTAGCTAGAGGTGGTATCCCACACCTGTAATCCCAACACTTGGGAGTTACAGGCAGGTGGATCAGGACTTAAGGACTTTGTGAGTCACATAGTGAGTTTGAACCTACTGTGGGCTACATGAGGCTCTATATAAACAACTACAAAATGAAAAAAAAGAGGAAAATTCTGTTGTTGTTATTTTTTTTTCAGGAAAATAGATATTATGTGAAGTAAGCAATAATGTGAAAAATATCACATTTCCTCTCTTTTGTGTATCCTGTTTTATATAGATACATATAATCATATGTACATAAACCCACACAATCTATAACATGAAAATAGATCCAGGGCTGTTGGAGGGAAGAAGAGGAGGAGCGTATGAGAGGGAGCTACAGTCAGAGTGCTTGGTATCCATTGTGAAAATGTCTTTTTAAAGCCAGTGCTATGTATAATGAACGCACACCAATAAAAAAGATGAGTGTGAAGAAAGGCACAGTTCTCAAGTCCTCTTTTCAACAATAGTATGCTGCTGGAGGACATGCTGGGAGCCTCCATTTATAAACAAAAAGCCACATCTATGTGACAAAAATAGAAATAAAAAGCCTAATTATACACTAATAAGGCTATTTAAAGTCTCTTGGTATACACGTTAAAATGGTCTAACAGGCTATAGTCTCTTTTTCATCTTTGTGATTGATTCTACTCTCTCAACTGCCAATAAGCTTCAGCCTTCGGTCAAATCCTCACTAAAGCTCTAACACAGACTGAAGTGTGTGTCTGATAAGAATGTGGCCCATAGCCAGCCCCAAAATGAAATCACTCACTAATACATGCAAAAAATATGGTATCTTAATATCTGCATTATGCCAGGCACTGAGGGCAAGCCTGAAATGGCAATACATTCCATTCAGGAGCCTGGAGTTAGAGGATTCAATGATGTGGTTCCAACCTTTTAGGTATTTTCTCCAGTGCCCCATGTTCACCTTAGGGGATAAATATCTCTCCATTCTAATGACTCCTTCGGCTTTCCCATGTGTCCTGTGTCACTCCAAATCTCAAGAATCATTTAGACAGGGCTGCATACCTTCAAAGTCACAGTGAAACCTTGACTCCAGCTCTAACACAGCTTTTGTGATGCAGGGCTTCTAGGAGAAGGTCTCAAGACAGCCTGGAAAAGCAAATGGGTTGGGGGAGACTTCCAGAACAGAGTTGTTCCAGAGAGGAGACCTTGTTCTTTCACTCCTTCAGTGGTTTGAGCAAGTCATTCAGTCTCCCAGAGCCTCGTTTTTACAATAAAGAGATCAGAATGGACTGATATGAAGTCTTGCATGGTCTCCTTGAAGAGAGGGCTGGACAGTGCTGACTTTTGACTGCACAGCAACCTACAGCATGTTCTCAATGGTTCAGTGACTTTCATTTTGTACTTTACTGGGATATAATCTTCTCAGTTGCCTTGCCTCAAATACTGGGTAACCCTGCTTCCCATCTGGGACCCATTCTGTGGGCATGCCAGGGAATTTCATTTCCTGTTGAGTCTGAAATCTTTGAGACCCCTAATTTCAAGTTAAAAGGAGATAAAAATTGGCCCTGCATTTCTGACCTTAGTAAAGATGAACATTCTATAATCCCTTTGTGTTAGAAACATGTCCATAATACACAGAATCCAGTGTCATTAACATGTAACAGCTGCTGTGCATACGGACAATTTTGGGTTTTAACTGTTAAGTACACACAATAGAATCATTACATCATTTCTACTTGGACCTATAATTTTAATTGTAAGAAGCAACATATTCAGAACTTTAGGACTGTGGAATTAGTCACTTTGAAATGTACTTTGGGTTTTGAATTTCTGTCAACGACCTAAAAATAGTTAAAGAAGTGCATTTGCTTTTATTTTAAATACAAATGCCATTTGACTTGATCATCTGTCATCTGAGGCTTCTAGCTTCCCTCTGCCTGAATTTGTAATGCCTGAACATAGCAGCTTAACATGTAAGCATAGACAATGGACACACTACTACACTCATTTAACACGCTTGCTCTTATCGTGTATGACTGTTTAATATTTTAAGAATTTAACAGCACATAAAGGATTTTTATCTTCCTACAGCTCTGATTTCCTCTGGAGTTTTAATTTCAAGAATATTTACTTCTTTTCAAACAGTCATAGAAAGCTCAGAAAAATATGTCTGGAAATTTAATAAGTCCCCTTGAGTTTACTACCGAGTAGAGACAAAGAAGGAATTAGCACTGGTTATATGTATATGTATGTGCATATATATATATATATATATATATGTTATATGAATCTATGCTAGCTCCTGTGTTGTATGCTTTCACACACTCTCACTTCATTATAAACAGAACCTAATTATAAGACAAAGGTGAGTGGTAAGGAAATAGGGGGCTTAATGGAAGTGTGGTGACGGTTACTGGATCCACGGTGAGCTCTACCAATGCTTATTTTAAGTTCAGGTTGATAATTAGTGTTTATTGGAACGCCTTGAAGACACCAACTCTACTGTGTAATTAGGATGAAACCTCCAGAGTTCACCTTAAGAGCTGAAAGGGCTTTCAGCATCTTCACCCTTCCATTGCCTCCCTCCTGTCACACCAGCACAGCGCTGCAATCACATCTTACTTAGTCTTCCTTTGCTCAGCTGATTTTCTAGGAAATCTACGAGGTTTGCATGAGGTGTGGTGTGACTTTCACTGACTGTTGTAAAAATGGATTGCATTTGGATTTAATAGACTTCGCTGGGATAAAGTAAGACATTTTTAGGTTACTTCTAATTTAAGTTTTGAATTGTTAATGAATCTGTAGGAAAAATAGCAATTTAAAAAAATAATAGCTCTTTAAAAAGACCCATTTGTTCCTCTAAAATGTACTGAAATTGTCCAACCATGTTAAAATAGAAATCACTGGAGAGGCAAAAGATCTTTTATCCTTCTTGACAATGAGTCGTCATTAAGATAAAAGTTTTTTTTTTAAATCTATGCAAAAAGGAAGAAGGGAATAAAGAGAGAACCACCCATCCCAGAGCAATGTGTAGAAGTTGCAGAATAAAAGACATTTTTTCAGTCATGCATAAATAAAAATAAGTAAGGATAAAAGCATTTTGAGAAGTTGTACATGATTTAGTTTACCAAAGTGAAATATTAATGAATGAGATCTAGCACTTAAAAGAGCCACCTTAATAATTAGAGTGGAACAGTTGATCCATTTTGCTGTACTCTCCCAAGAGCTCTGGATTCAGGAATGAAAGACATACACATACCAGCGAATTTTGGTCTGCCTTGACTGACCCAATGGTTGGATGCTTCTAAGCCTCCCCGTGACTAGCACACACGCCCCTCCAGTATTCCTCAGTTAACATATTTTAAAATCTCTATTTCATCTCTGCTATTACAGACCAAATCAGGGAAATGGCCCCTAGAGCCACTTTCCTGGGATCTTACATGTTGGTGGACCTTTAGGTCTGTTCTCCTTGCTCCCACGTTATGGCAATTCTTTCTGCTCTTCTCCCTCTTGGTCCCCTTGGCCAGGCAATCTAAAAGTCCCGCTTACATCTCACTGCCCAGCCATCGGCAGTATGGCAATTCTTTATTATGAATCAAAGTCATCTGGGGAAAGAAATCCTCAGAGTCTGGAAGTGTGGCTTTTGGGGACCAAATTAAGAGAAAACATTAGAACTAATTCCCAACCAATTATTACTATGAACATTTGATTGCAAAGAAGCATCACATCGGATTCTCACTTGGTCTCCACAATAGCCCAGTGAGTTCTCTATTCATACTGACCCATCTTACAGGTGCTGGAGGTGGCCCAAGCTTAGAGTGTCCCTGGGTGAATGGTTTCGAGCCCTGTTTGATGCAGCCATCCACTATGCTTTGCTTTTGATACAGCTTGCCTACATTCAGCTCCTGGTGGCCTAACCAAATTGAAGAGGTTGTGTACATTATAGGCTTAGGTTTCTAAAGCTTGAACCTGTATAAAGAATCACATACAGAATTTATTAGGCTGCAGATCCTCATGCAGAACTCCAAAGAGCCTGACTCTAGGTCTCCGGGCACCCTAGAATTCACATTTTAACAACATTTCAGGAAATATTTCTGCCACAATTTTCTGCAGTACTCTTTGAGTAATAGTTGTGGGTTTCTGGTTTTATTTAATATAGTATCTGGTAAAAGCACAGACTGCTAGGGCCACAGGGGAAAGCCCAGCAAGCTAGCAGTCATGGCCTTAATGCTCACAGGGCTGTTTGGTGCAATTATAAGCTGCACAGCTCAAAGGACACTGCTTATATTGACTTCTACAACTGAAGTTATAACCTGGGAAGCTTTCAATTTTCCCAGATCCTGGAATATCATCATCGCTTGGCTAATAAGGCAGATATGGGGTCAGAAAATGAATCTAAAGAGAAAATCAGAGATCACCTTTAGAAGCCAGAGATTTGGGAGACTTGGTGTTCAGTTAGTCAAGCCTGCCTATTTAGGAACAAGGGGCATCCTAAAGCTGGGGAGATGGGGAGATGCTCTGACGTTCCTCTGTACAAAACTCTAGTTGACTTTGGTGGCAGAGCCCTCTGGCAGCCTCGGGTACCATGAGTGGGGGCAGGAGCAGCCGAGGCTGAAAGAAAGCACTCCCTCTAGGCAACTGGACAGCAGCCTTCCTCACAGAGGTGAGGCCAGAATCCAGCCATGTGGAGGTACCAGCTGTAGACCCCCAGTCTCAGAGACTCCAGTACAATCCGTGAGCAATGCAGGTAAAGAACATAAACCCTGCTACACATTAACAATGTGACCCTTTCTGAGTTCACAGGCTTGTGAACAAAAGAAATGAAAGATGCCAGCCAAGGTAAGAATACAGATCCCAGGTATTCCTTTGTGTGGTGGGAATGGCTTTATTATTTTACTATGAGCCACACACTATGAGAAGCACAGTTTCTTGATTGATTTCTGCTGCCCACACACTGCCACTTACAGTCTCACTTCAGCCTCTTCTCAGGCCATGACATCTGACACAACCCAGAGCTCTGTGTGTATGACTGCATCAAATGAGCAGTTTTCTTAAGCTCAGACCCATGGAGCAGTGGAGGCCATCCCCTCCTCCTCCTCCTGGCATCCCTGCCGTAGCCCACAGAGTAGGAAAACCTACCTCAATGGAAAGAATAGGAAGAGGCTATCCATTCACACTGTAGCTCTTCTAAGGAAGAGTGCAGTGTCCGACTGATTTATTAAGGAAAAGGAGCTGAATTCTTTCCCACTTGGCTCTTCTTTGTTGTCGTCCTGGATGGAAAGCATTCTCCTTCTTTGCCTTGTAGGGCTCTGTCTCCCACAGAAGAGAATCCTGTCCTTGTATAATGATAGCTACATGACCAACTTACCTCAGAACCACTTGGCTGCTATTTCAAGCCATGTTCTCCCTTCAGGTTTCAATAAGAAACAGCATTAGATCAGGACACCTTAAAGAAGTTCTATTTACAAGAGTGTCGTTAACAAAGATGGGATCAGTACAGCAAACCCTGAAGGGCAGCACCAGGACTGAGCTGATGATATTGTGGGGTAGTAAGGAAGTATCAGAAACCACAAGAGAGGATCATGGGTAAGGTCTCCGTGGGAGGAGCCGTGATCTTTAGAATGCAGAGCAAGGTCAAGGGATGCAGCCAGCTTGAGATAATCCCATAGGAAGAAAGCTAAGAAGGTAAGGACCCCCAACTCCAAACCATTTTTCTCTCCTGCTCCCCTCTCTGAACATCTCTCCCTATCAGCTGAATGCAATTAGGGGCACCAAATACTGTGGGGGTTACACAGGACCACCTAGGCACATGCTTACTCAATGATCTCTGGGTGAAAGCACCAGAAACTGCTTAAGCCAGTAGATGCTATACAACTCACACACCGCAGTTGTAGAGTCCACCATGGCAATGCCTGAAACCACATCCTTTATCAAGTGCTCTTCCTCCCCTGTCTCAGATCCCCATTGCCCTACATGTACAGCTAAGGGTCACCTCCTAAATGAACTATTTCACTGATTTCCTTGACTCAAGTTCTGCTCTGAGGGTACCCAATTTGTGCCACTAGAACATATGGAGTATAATAACTAATAGAAAATAATCCATAACAGGTTTTGTCGATCATTTAGCATATGGAAGACAATGCCAAAAGAAATAATTCAAACACAGGGATTCTTTCCAAGGAAGGGATTTGGAATAGAGCTAGAAAAACAGGTGCACAAGGAACAGTGGCTATTTATTACAACTTTGTAAAACTGTTTGATTATTCTATACAAGTGTGTTTCTTTTATGAAAATAAAAAATAAAATATGTTTTTGACTTGCAAAACTGGAGCAACAAGGAAGACAGAGGAAGATGAAATACAGGAAGATCAAGCTGAAGGAAGATATTTTGTTGAGAGAAATATAGTCTTTAAGATCAAGCTAAAATAATTCGACAATACTAGAAATTGTAATCTATCCAATATGAAAAGAGGCACTGTCTAACTGATTATAAGTATGAGAATATAATACAGAAAAACAGGCCAAAAGATGTGAAGGAGATTTAAGATCTTGAAAAAAATTGAAGTGACATTCCTCAAGATAATTCAAAAATAAAAGGCACTGAATAATTTATCTTAAAGCCAAATCGAATGCCTATAAAGCCATGACCTGGAATATATACCCCAGGCAACAAAATGGCCTGACTAAATTACAGCACAAAATTTAGGCAGGCTGAGAGAAAAAATTTCAAATGATGGACACAGAAAATGCAAACCTTTTTAGATAGGTGAGTTTTGTAGTGTTGGAGCAGGAATCTGGGTCCTATGAAAGAGTATATTCTAAAAATTTGTTGCTCCATCAGCTTTGCTCCTAGGGGTGAGTGAATAAGCTCCTGACAGACCACAGATAAGAACAATCAACTCTAGGAGAAGCATAATAACTCAACAATGTGAAGGCAAGCATATACAGAGAAGAAAAGAAAGCAGATCTGAGAAGATGAGATGTCATAGGGTGAGCTTCTCACCTTTAAATGGTGTTAGCCTGTTGCTGAAGTTGGCACCATGCCCAGGAGATGCTGCACCAACAACAGAAAAGCCAGTTACTCTTCCCCCAGAGGACTAGAAGACACAGTATGGGAAATCCAAATCAGGATGCAAGGATGCAAGAGAGAGATGGCAGAAAGCATGGTGGGGAAAGAGACCCCCCAACATCTGTCAGTGTCTGCATGAGCCCCGAAGTGCAAGTAAAGCTGGAGAGCTGAACTAAACTCGGAATCTGAATGAAACCGGTTTAAAGCTTGAGTCTAAGCAAGTCAACTGTCTGGCAAACCAAAAAGAGGTTGGGGTAAGTAAAGACAAGTCAACACCCTGCAGGGAAAATTCCATTCAGTCTTAACAATATGATACACTCGCATCTATGGTACAATTCAACATACCCAACACATGAAAGCCAGAACACAGTTCCCTATTATGAAAAGAACAGCAATTGATATAGACCAATCTGAAAAAACAAACAAACAAACAAACAAACAATTAATTCTGATTTCAGAATTAACAAGCCTTAATTTAAAGCAGCTATTAAACTCTGGTCAGTGGAATGGAGGAAAATATGCTCAAAAATGAATGAAAAGATGAACTGTTGGTAGAGGGGAAGTTTGAAAGGATCTAACAGTGAAAGAATATAGAAGTGAAAAGACAGTGCTTAAAATTTATTTTCAAAAAAAAAATCACTGGATAGATCATAATGAAAATGACAGAGAAAACAGAAGACTGTAAAGACAGACCAATAGAATTTATCTAATCTAAAGAACAGGCTTCTGAGAGAGAGAGAGAGAGAGAGAGAGAGAGAGAGAGAGAGAGAGGACTTGTAGTTCCAGAAAAGTACTAGAGCGAATGGAAGGCATGG
This sequence comes from Mus caroli, assembly GCF_978045245.1. Taxonomy (NCBI): domain Eukaryota; kingdom Metazoa; phylum Chordata; class Mammalia; order Rodentia; family Muridae; genus Mus; species Mus caroli. The sequence continues at coordinate 54,661,434 of NW_028227256.1, forward strand.
GGCTGTAGCTCAGGGTGTAAACTTCATGACGTTCTGGCATCCCAAGCATCATAGGAACCGAGGTGGCACATGCTTGACATCCTAGCACTTGGGAGATGGAGACCACTCAGAAGTGGTCAGAGTTCAAGGTCATCTTTTAAATGACAGGTTTGAAAACAGATCCTGGGTTACATAGGACTCTGTCAAAAAGGAGGGTAGGGGAAAATAAACAAATATTTTTATTTCAAAATTTAAAATATATGGCAAAAGTCACGGGTTTATGGATTAAAGAAGCCCATCAAAGCCTGAGAAGAAATGGGCGGAAGGAATGTGTGCTGAAGCCATGACACGCAGCCTGAAGGGAAAAAAAGAAAAAGCCCCCCCCCAAAAAAAAGTCTTAAAAGCATCCAAAAGAAAACACATCTCCTCTGGTTCATTGTTAACTTCTCATCTGAAACAATAGATGCCAGAAGAGAATAGAAAGACATATTTATTTAAGGTGAAAAAGAAATGTTCCTGTATATTTGGACAAAATATCTTTCACATTGGAAGATGAAATAAAGGCGTTTTCAGAGTGGAAGTGAACAACCCTAGTAAAATGGATTCTTTATCAGAAGACTTACGCTGCAGATAATTCAAAGACATTGGTTAGGTTGGAGAGGAATGAAAACTAGATAGAAATGGTGATCCTGGGAAAAGAATAAAAACACCGGAAATTGTAATGAGCAAGTAACTTTAAACTCACGTTTTCTTTAGCTTTTAAAAATACAGGTTAAACTTCAGTGTGGCTTCCGTGTGAGTATGGCAAGATCAGTATAAAGGAAAGTGGGTAAATGAAATTTGATCTCAATATTTCTGCACATAGAACTGGTCAATAATTACCCCCGTGGGCCATTAGAAAGATAAGTAATATGCTTCTTAGAGCAATTAAGATAAAAGGGTATGCAAAAAAATAGACTGAATGGAATTTTTAAAATAGGTTTTTGGTCTAAAAGAAAACATAAAGGAGCAAAGCAACATTGGAATACTCTGCCTCCATCTAACTACCTCAATAATGAGGTGGAGAATAAGGGGCAGTCAAGGGCCCATCCCTAAGTAAGGCATCATAGTGCTTCCTCTAAGGCTCAAGGAACATAGAGCAGAAGCAAAGGCAAGAAGAGATAAGAAATGGAAGATACAGGGCATGGCATAAACATTGTAACCATGAATTCATAGTAGCCATGATTCGTGTTCTTGGCCTACATGAGGAGACTGACCATGTGAACCATCAGTTACAGATCAGGAAGGAGCTCCTGGGACCCTCGCCTTCACTCCTGAACTGTTACCTGTTGATGGATTACTGTGTAGGAGAGATGTTATTATCTTCAGTTCTACAGCCACGGCTGAACCCAGAGCACTAGTGGACACCTCCAAGAGCCACATGGGCAGTCCTAATTAACTTAGTACACCCTAAAAACAAAACAGACCATAATGTGAGGAAGAGTTCTGAAGGGAAGAAATGAGGTGGACAGGAATGGGAGGAAGTCAAGAGAGGGTGCGCAATGACAGTAATCAGTATGTGGTAATCAGTACGTGGATAAAACTGTCAAAGGACAAATTCCGTTATTAAAAGAATAAAAGCAATTCGAATGTGAAAAGAGCCTTTTGAAAAGAAGGGCATCTGAATAACACAGAGCCATCCAAAGCAAGGGGACCTTCTTACCTCTGGTACATGGCAATTAATTTGCCAAAGGCAGACTTAAGTATATGGACTGAAATCATGTTTTTAAAATGGGAACCTAGAAAAATAGCTTCATGATATGGATGAACAACAGTTTTGTTTTCGATCAGACATAAAAAGTAATGCTTGATTTGGAGGAGATAAGAAGTAAGGTTCCATCTGAAGGAGGAAGTCTGTTTATAAAGGTGGAATAAGCCGATGGCAGTGCCAAAAGAGATTCAGACAGGAGCTGGCAACCTCAGTAGGTAGGGAGAGGTTATCAGAACCCAGAAGGAGAAACAACACGAGGCACTGTGGTCTACAGAGAGCAAAGAAATGACCTTAGGTAGGAGACACAGCCATCCTGAGGACATCCTATAGGAAGGGATTCACTACAGCCAACAGACTAACATTATTCTCATTTCTCACTAGGGATCCTTCTTGACTGAATCCAACATAAAGCCAAAAGTAAGATCCAGTTGTTATAGCTGTACAAGCCACTGTGTGGACCCTGAATACATCACTTGGCATTTATGTGCTCGTCAAAAAACATCTTTTGTTATTTTACCATGTTATTGCATTCTATAGGGCCCTTCTACCCTGTACATGCACGCTCAAATCTTTGTCGATGTTGAGGCTGGTAGCTTCTTCCCCCTCGTACTGCCCATTATAAGCCTAAGGATTTCAGAAACCACCCTGTCTCAGTACACAGCCCACTAGGCATGGCAAACCTAGCCAGCCTAGGCTCCCAAGAAGACTCCGAATGGCTAATGGCCAGCTGCTGACACCATGGCACTTTTCAACAACTGATCTCGTGCAGTGAGGTGGATCAGGCAGGGGTTTATGTGTTGTTAATACTTGAGATGGACCTCGAGGCACAAATGTTTATCTTGGAATTAAGACTAACTAGCTGGACCAAACTTTGTGTGTGTGTGTGTGTGTGTGTGTGAGAGAGAGAGAGAGAGAGAGAGAGAGAGAGAGAGAGAGAGAGAGAGAGAGAGAGTAGGCGACAGTTGGGTAGTTGAAAGCACTTTTAATAGGAAAGGGCTAAATCACCAACAGAGAAGAGCACTGCCACAGGGTTAGATAGCAAGTTCAGAAAAGTAGCTTTATTAAACATCAACTGTTCAGCATTCTCTTTCTTTCCTTCCTTTCTCACATTGTTTCCTTCCTTTTCTTTTCTTCGCACCTTACTGTGGTTCCTGGCAAAGCCTAACAGACGCTAGCATGCCACAGCAGAGCACACCCTTTGTGATCTTGAATTGCCACATCATATCTTTCCATTCACTAAGAAAGATGAAAGAAAAGGCAAGCTCTTGCCTCACACATGGGATGATCTTGTGCTTACCTAAAGTTTGGCCCCAGCATGTTAAAGATGCAACCAAGGACTTGCTCGATGCCCACGGCTTGAGGTCTCAGGGGCCAGGAACATTGAGTGAGCAAATGTAGCAGTGCTCTATACCTGAAGGTAAATGTGAGATGATCTTTTATTAAACTAAAGAAGTTTGCAAAGATACTGAAGACCGTGGTGAGTTGCACAGCAGTGAATGGATACTTGGAAGCATGCAGATGTCTAATCTGTCCTCTTTGCAGCTAGAGGGCTATTGAAGGCTATACATCTTCAAGCACTGGTTTACCAGTTCTGACACTCAGTACTAGAGAGTTCTTTGGTTAAACTTGGATCTTCCGTTGTTAATCCTGCTTAGAAAATACAGACAGTGGCAATCATCATCCAAAGAAAACCTGAGATTTAAGGACAAGAGGAGACAGCTGAAAGCAAAAGTCTGCTGGGTGGTACAGTGGGTAGCACATACCTATAGTTGCAGTGCCAGGAGGCCAGGGCATGAGGGTCGCTTAGGAGTTTGAGACCAGCCAAGGCAACATAGTGACCCTGTCATGAAACAAATAAGGAAACACAAAGACGATGATAACTTGTCTCTCCACAGTGGTCCATTCGCCATCTCTGGCCTCACAAGGCTTGATAACTTTAAGAGCCACTCCAAGATATTTGAGACATTTTCTATTAAACTGTGATGAAGCCTTTGAAAGAAGCAAAATGGGTTTCCTCTAGCAGTACTGTCTCTAAATTGAAACAATCTCTGTGGTCCGTCATTCTCTTCCTAGTTCTAGTAAGCACACGGACAGAAATGCACTGATAAAGGTACTCTGAGCTACATGGAGTAAAAAATCCACACAGAAAAGACACTTCATATGATGCCTTTGGAGGTTCTTTAATATACCGGCACAAAGACATAGCTTAATGAGGTATCTAAGCACATTTACTCCACATTCACTCTGACCCTGCTTCTTGTTATTCCTTTCCTGCCTGGTAAGGTGCAGGAGGTACGTAGATTCAAGCAAGCTGAGAGAATTCAAATTTGATAAGCCAATAACCCAATGGCTCAGAGAACAAAACAATGTTCATTTATCCCCTACTATAAAATGAGAAAGCTAATGAGAAACTTGAAAAATACAAGAATAAAGGTTATATTCTTTAAAATAGGCAAGGAGTTAGATTGCATTACTGCCATATTAATCCTGAATACAAAATTCTGAAGACCTCTGCTGATTGAGAGAAGCAGATTTTCTTATGATTAGTACAAACTGGCATGTTTCAGCAAATTAAATATCCAGATGTAAAACAATAAGCTTGAACTCAGACCTCCCACATGAACTAAACTAAACTAAAGCACAAACTAAAAATGGCTCATAGACAAAATGTAAACTCCTAAATGGTCAGCTACCTGGAAGGGAGCATAAGTAGAAAAAGCTATGACCTGTTGTTGGGCAGAACTCTTGTATATGACCCCTTGAGCACAATTCTACAGAACAATAAATGGGACATCACCAAAATGAACAACTTCCACTTGTCAAGAGACACAGACAAAGGGGTGATAAGACAAGCCACAGACTGGGGAAAACATTTCCAAATCACATGTATGAGAAAGGAAAATTAGGTTTTCATGTATCCAGTGTGTGTAAAGAGCTGTCAACATCCAAAACTAGAAAACAAGCACACTTTAAACTAGGCAGAAGAAGACTGTAGGTGGAAGCTGAGTGCAGAAAACGGTGCTTTGCGTCAGTCATCGAAAAATGAAATTGAAACCTCAACAAGGGGTTGGAGAGATGGCTCAGCAGGTAAGAGCCCTTGCAGCGTACTCCTGAAAACCAAAGTTCAGATCCCAGCACCCACATTCTAAACTGGGCATTCTACAAACAGCTGCAACTCCAGCTCTGAGGGACTGAGCACTCTCTTCTGGCCTCCATGTACATACACACAGGCATGTGTACCTATACACACATACACACATATGCACACATGCTTTCCCTCCCCCTCTCTCTCTTACACCCCTACAAGCCCACACCAAAAAAAAAAAAAGAAAGAAAGAAAGAAAGAAAGAAAGAAAGAAAGAAATGTTTTAAAGAGCCTAAAACCTCAACATGATATCAAGATATGACAAGGTATCTATTAGAGAGGGGGAAAAAAGACTATATTGAGGGATGGACAATAGAAAGCTCATAACCATAAGATAGCATAAACTTTGGGGAAAGCTTTGGTCATTTCCTATGAAGGCAAACACACAATGACGATATAATCTGTTAATTCCATTATTATTTATTTACCTGACAGGGCATTAAGTCCACAGAAAGACTATTGTGCACATGTTTAGAGCAGCTTAATTCATAATAAATAGAAAGGGAGGGCAACACAAATCTCCCACAGAAGACAAAGGGAGGAAGCAGCAGTGACAGCACACCTGTACCAGAGGACACCACTCAGCAATGAAAAGGAATGGACCAGCCACGGACAAAGCCATGCAGGCACACCTGAGGGTGACTGCAAGGAGTAGCAGAAGCCAAGCCTGAAACAAGATAGAAACCCCATTTAGATTAAAGTCATGGAAATGGAAGCTACCCTGTGAGGCCTCACTGCCAGTTCTGTCCAGTTGATCTCCCATGCTTCTGTTTGCTCAGCATGTCCTTCTCTTCTCCCCACTTTCCTCTCCTCCATCCCTGCTCTCTCTTCTCCTCTGCCCTCTTCATATTTTTCCTTTGTTTTTTTGAGACAGAGTCTTTAGGTGTAGCCAAGACTAGCTTTGACTGCACAGTCCTCCTGACTGAGTCTCCCGAGTGCTGGGATTGCAGGCATGTGCCATGCAATGGTGCTTTCGCCTCTCACTCTCTGTGGCTCCTGAGGTCTCTGGCTCACCCTTCCCCTGAAGACTCCCTGCCGTGACTGAGTTCTTTTTTTTTTAACTGCAATTTTTATTGGATATTCTGTTTATTTACATTTCAAATGTTATCCCCTTTCCTGACTTCTTCACACACACACACAGGCACCCTCTATCTCATCCCCCTTCTCCTGCTTCTATGAGGGTATCTCCATATACCTACTCCCACCTCCCCATCCTTGCATTCCCCTAAACTGGGGTGTCAAACTGTCACAGGACCAAGGGCCTCTTCTCCCATTGATGCCCAACAAGGCCATCCTCTGCTCCATATACTGCTGGAGCCATGGGTCCCTCCATGTGTACTCCTTGGTTGGTAGTTTAGACCCTGGGCGCTCTGGTTGGTTGATGTTGTTGTTCTTCCTATGGGGCTGCAAACCCCTTTAGGTCTTTCAGTCCTTTCTCTAAATCCTCCATTGGGGACCCCATGATTAGTTCAATGGTTGGCTGTATATGTCAGGCTCTGACAGAGTCTCTCAGGAGACAGCTATATCAGGCTCTTATCAGCATGCACTTCTTGGCATCCACAATAGTGTCTGCATTTGGTGACTGTATATGGGATGGATCCTCAGGTGGGGCAGTCTCTGGATGGCCTTTCCTTGCTCCACACTTTGTCTCTGTATTTGCTCCTATGAGAATTTTATTACCCCTTCTAAGAAGGACCAAAGCACCCACACTTTTGTCTTCCTTCTTCTTGAGCTTCATGTAGTCTGTGAATTGTATCTTGGGTATTCTGAGCTTTTGAGCTAATATCCACTTATCAGTGAATGCATACCATGTGTGTGTGTGTTCTTTTGTGATTGGGTCACCTCACTCAGGATGATATTTTCTAGTTACATCCATTTGCCTAGGAATTTCATGAATTCATTGGTTTTAATAGCTGGGTAATACTCCATTGTGTAAATGTACCATATTTTCTGTATCTATTCGTCTGTTAAGGGACATCTGGGTTGTTTTTCCAGCTTCTGGCTATTATAAATAAAGCTGCTATGAACATAGTGTAGCATGTGTCCTTCTTATATGTTGGAGCATCTTTTGGGTATATGCCCAGGAGTGGTATAGCTGGGTCTTCAGGTAGTACTAGGATCAATTTTCTGAGGAATTGCCAAACTGATTTCCAGAGTGGTTGTACCTGTTTGCAATATGACCAGCAATGGAGGAGTGTTCCTCTTTCTCCACATCCTTGCCAGCATCTGCTGTCACATAAGTTTTTGATCTTAGCCATTCTGACTGGTGTGAGGTGGAATGTCAGGGTTGTTTTGATTTGCATTTTCCTGATTACTAAGGATATTGAACATTTCTTTAGGTGCTTCTCAGCCATTCGAGTTTCCTCAGTTGAGAATACTCTGTTGAGCTCTGTACCTCATATTTAATAGAGTTATTTGGTTCTCTGGAGTCTAACTTCTTGAGTTCTTTGTATATATTGAATATTAGCCCTCTATCAGATGTAGGATTGGTAAAGATCTTTTCCTAATCTGTTGGTTGCTGTTTTGTCCATTGACAATGTTTTTTTGCCTTACAGAAGCGTTGCAATTTTATGAGGTCCCATTTGTCAATCTAAGTTCGAATTCAAGCTCTCAATCTTCCTCCAGTCTCACCCTGAATCAGCTTCTATTTCCCACTTTAAATACTGTGCTTCTAGTGACCTTTCCTGTCCTCCCACATGCTCTGGTCCACAATCTACTCCTGAGCCACCTTTCCATGTGTGTTATGTCATTAACTCTATATATCATTCTAACTCTGGCATCTGATATCTCGAGCTGCAGCCACTAGCTTTAGCTCTCTATATCCTCTCTCCATCCTTATGTCCCCTTCACATACCTCCAAACCCACCTACCAAATGCCCCAGCAACTCTCAAAGCCTAGGAAGTGTTGGAGCACCTAATCAGGCCTTTTAAAAAGTACATCTCTGGTTCTTGAGAGCATGCAGCAATTATTATCAGAGAACAAAATGGATATTTGAAGACGTGATTAAGTTTCATTCCTTTAGTATTTTGTTGCAATGTAACTGGCATACAACACGCAGCATACATTTGAAGACACACAACTTGTTAAGTTGTGGTATCTGTGTGTATCTGTTCAGCTTTCACTGTGTCACAATGGAGAGCAGTCGCCATATATTGCCTCTTCATGATCCCTCAGTGTGCCTCTCTTTCTCCTAATCCCACTGCTAGATTGTCACAGAGCTAATTTCCCTCACAGGGTAGCTTTCGTTTTACATGACTTTATCTAAATGGGCTTCTATTTTGTTAGGACTTGGCCTCTTCTACTCCTTGTACTTACCCTCAGGTGTCCCTGCACGGCTTTGTCCGTGACTGGTCCATTCCTTTTCATTGCTGAGTGGTGTCCTATGGTACTGGTGTGCTGCCACCGCTGCTTCCTTCATTCACCTTCTGTGGGAGATTCAGTCTCTCTTTCCTTTCTATTTATTACAAAATAAGCTGCTATAAACATTTGCTGTATCCTTGGGTAGAGCCCTCTGATGGTTTGAATATGCCTGGCTCAGGAAATGGCATTATTAGAAAGTGTGGCCTTGTTGGAGTAGGTATGGTCTTGTTGGAGGAAGTGTGTCTTTGTGGGTGTGGGCTTTAAGACCCTCATTCTAGCTCCCTGGAAGCCAATCTTCTCCTGTTTGCCTTCAGAACAAGATATAGAACTCTCAGTTCTTCCTACATATTGCCTGCCTGGACACTGCCATGCTCCTGCCTTGATGATAATGGACCTGAACCTGTAAGTCAGCCCCAGTTAAATGTTGTCCTTATAAGAGTTGCTTTGGTCATGGTGTCTGTTCACAGCAGTAACACCCTAACTAAGACAAGCACTTTGTACATCATGGGAGAGAGGCCAGACACCAGTGTCATTCTTGCCCTGCATGTTGGTTGTTGAAAAAGAAGCAGGCAGGATTCCACAGCACACATGAAAACTGAGGTGATGTCTGTGTCTAGGCCTTGTCTCTCTCATCTCCTTTTTCTTTCTTCCAGATGTACACAATCAGTGTTCAGATTTTGACCAGAATTTGTGGCCATTGCCTTTTTATTCTTTGTCACTGTCTTAGTCAGGGTTTCTATTCTTGCACAAACATCATGACCAAGAAGCAAGTTGGAGAGGAAAGGGTTTATTTGGCTTACACTTCCATGCTGCTATTCATCACCAAGGAAGTCAGGACTGAAACTCGGGCAGGTCAGGAAGCAGGAGCTGATGCAGAGGCCATGGAGAGATGTTCTTTATTGGCTTGCCTCCCCTGGCTTGCTCATCCTGCTCTCTTATAGAACCAAGACTACCAGCCCAGAGATGGTTCCATCCACAAGGGGCCTTTCCCCCTTGATCACTAATTGAGAAAATGCCTTACAGTTGGATCTCATGGAGGCATTTCCTCAACTGAAGCTCCTTTCTCTGTGATAACTCCAGCTGTGTCAAGTTGACACACAAAACCAGCCAGTACAGTCACCTGCACTTATGTCCCTAAGCTTCTCGATCCATCCTAGCTCCATCTGGTCCCCTGCATACCACAGGGAAGTATGATTTGCATCTGCCGTTTCCACTTCTATCTCTCTCTTCTCATGTCTGAGGCATCCTGCAAGTCTAAGTCCTGATTGGATAGAAGAGTTTAGCCATGTATGTCAGTGGTAGCCTAGGGTCTGCTCGCCAGTCTGGCTAGTAGGCAGGCAACTATGAATTGGTTTCCCAGATGGGAAGCGTAATGAGCTGTTTTCAAACTCTTAACTTCTCCATGTCTACTGCTACTACAATTCATTTCAGCATAGTGACCTACCTGCCCCCTTCCCTGATAGGGCCCTTTTCTATTCAGAGCTAAAGGCACTGGCTGACTCTCTACAAGTCATCTGCCACCCTGCCTGGGGCTCACCGACAAAGGAGAATCCTTAATGGAGAGTTCTAGGGTTGAGCAGTTGTCTCTTCTAGAGAACTTGGCTTCGAGCAAGATTGCTAGCTCGACCTTCATCTTATGTTCTAGCCCGTGTAACTATACTGTGTCCTTCTTTCCTATCTTGACCCAGAATCCTTGAAGCAATCACTGATCTCTGCTTCCTGGTTTTCAGTGCCTGACTTGTTAGCTAATTATGCCTATGCAGCAATTTCAATTAGCAGACAGTAACCAAATTAGAAAAGAACAGTTAACTTAAACAAAAAGTTGTGTGTGTGTGTGTGTGTGTGTGTGTGTGTGTGTGTGTGTGTGTGTGTGTGTAGAAAGTGTAGAAATGCTATGACATTTGGTGGCCAGGGACTATGGTGGTTTGGATAAGGATGGCCCCTATCAGGTCATAGATTTGAGTGCATGTTTCTTAGGGAGTGGCACTATGTGAAAGGACTAGGAGGTATGAGACAAGAAAGAAGTGTGTCATTCCAGGTGTCTAAAGCCCAAGTCAGTCCCAACATCTCTCTCTTCTTCTGCTGCCAGTGGGTTCATATGTAGACCACTCAGCTACTTCTCCAGCATCATGTCTGTCTTTATGCCACCAATGAACCGAACCTCTGAGACCGTAAACAAGCCCAACTAAAGGCTTTCCTTTATGAGAGTTGCCTTGGTCATGGTGTCTTCTCACAGCAATAGAACACTGACTAAGGCAGGGACCAATGTGTTTTTGTTTTCTAGAAAAGCAACCCTAACAATTTTCTCTCTTCATCTTTGCCTCATGGTCCAAACTGTCTGTTCAAGCCCCAGCCATCACTGTTGTCTTCCGAGGAAAAGGCCGGAGTGTGAGGCCAGAGGGGGACAAACGTGGTAAAGCACCTTTTTATCTTTTTATCAACAGAACTTTCTAGACGGCTTTCCCTGTAAATTCCTCTGTTATTTCATTGCTTATAAATTTGCCAGATGGCAAACCTCACTACACTGGCAAAATGAAAGCAGGGCTGCTCTCAGCAAGAGGAAAAGAGCAGATAAGGGTGGGCAGTGAGCACTTCTGACATCATTGCTCAGTTTAGAAACGTGATTCTTGTCGTTCCTGTCCCAGCACACCAACCTACCTCTCTGCCCTTATGTCTGCTTATAGACTTATGCTCATCTCTTTCTGTGCACTACCCATCTGGGTCTCCCCAAGCTGTCTCCCTCTAGATCTGCAGCTATGCTTTCCCTATGTGTTTAAATCTCTTGCTTCCTCCTTATTGGCCTCCCGATCCATTGGCACCAGGCTAGAACTTCTTGCCTATGACATCCTGGTGAGTAGAACCTTCCAGGATTGCTAAAGATGTGTGCGATTTTCTTGGGGCACATGCAGGAGAAGCGGGCATAAGAGAAAGGCAGTGACAGGCATCATGGCAGAAGAACAACGGCTCTGCGGCAGCCTGGTCTTTATCCTGCTTACCTGGCATGGCTGCCACAGCCCCTTCCCTTCTCATCCACTTTCTAATCAATCAACAGCTGCAGAATCCATCTCCGTGTCCTGACTTCCATCCCTATCTGGCAGTGGCAGAGCCGCCTTCTGAAACATCCCATCTTCATGGCCTCCTTGGAGCCATGTCATTTCCAGCCACAAGTCTTCTGTTTCAATTTCATCCAGAAAATTATATATATTTTTTTACTTTCTCCCTCACCTGGCCTGTCAAACACCCGTTCTCCTTAAGAGCACCTACTGAGCATATCCTGAGACTATTGATGAGCTAGTTTGTTTCCAGGGGTACTGCCGGAGCAGGCAGATGTTGGCTTGAGAGAGACAATGACTAAAGATAACAATAAAAAAATGAAAAAAATATAATTTTTCAAGCTGTGGGTAGTTGAGAATTGGCTACGGGAGGATTATTGACAACATGGAAATTGGCAAGCACTACTAATCAGGGCTTTCTGATTCCCTGAATGGTGGCTCACCAGCACACCATTTCCTGGTCTTCAGACTCACTGATAGGGGTCATTTCTTACCCCAGAGTTCAGTTTTTCAGTTCACTTTGCCTCAATAACCCATCCATACCGGCTCTCTCCAGTGACTTAACATTTTGGCTTCTATAGTCACACATCCACCTGTAACATTTGACAATGGAATATGTATTTTGAAAATGCATTCTGGTTCCTCAAGAGTCTTTTGCAAAATTGCTGGCAATACTATTTAGAACGTTAATGCAGGCTATCCACCGTGAGTGTGTTTTGTGTTGTTTGAGCATGGTTTCTCCCTGAACCTGGAGCTCTCCAGCTGACTAAACCGGTTGCTTTAGAACACGTAAAAATCAGAGAGAGCTCCTTTTCATAGGGGCAAAATCTGCCTACGTAAAAATGATGCTGCAGTCGGGTGAATTCGTCAATCAGCACGAGAAATGACTCATTGTACAATACTAACTTCTAAAATGTCACTAGCAGGAGGGAAAGAGCCAATTAATTATTATAGGTATTTCAAAAGGACTAGTACAAACTGTTCAGTGGTAAAACTGCACAGGCCAACCACAATGCTGGGTTGCTTTGCCCCCGGCAGGAGTTACAGCAATTCAGATCATGTTGCTACCTCATTGATTTGGAGCTCTGATTAATAGCAATGAAAAATAAATTAATTATTCCTCATCACTGAATCATTTTAGTCCATAAAATTGTTCAAATGTGGAAGAAATCACAGTTTTAAAAAAAAGGATGAAGGATGAACTACTAGTTTTTTTAAGTTAGTCCAGCTTTGAGCAGACGCACATGGCAGCTGTGTGTCTGTGGAGTCTGTGTGTCATGTGCTGTGGAATGTCATTCCTCAGAGCTACCCACCTTGGTTTGTTTTGTGTTGTTTGAGACATGGTCTCTCCGTGAACCTGGAGTTCAGCAGCTGGCTAGACTGGCTGGCCCATGACGTGCTGGACCCTCTTGTCTCTGCCCTCCATCCCGTAGTGCTCAGTTTATGAATGTATACTACCATGCCCAGTTTTTATGTGAGTTCCAGAGATCTGAACTCGGGTCCTCCGGTTTGTACAAGTACATCATCTACTGAGCCGGCTCTGCAGCCTATGCCTCACAACATTTGTTTGTTTGTTTGTTTGTTTGTTTGTTTGTTTGTTTGTTTGTTTTACATCCTGACTGCAGTTTCTCCTCTCTCCTCTCCTCCCAACCCCTCGCTCTGCTATTCCCTCCTTCCCCTCACCACAATCCACTCCTCCTCTGTTTCTCAGAAAAGGGCAGGCCTCCCTGGATATCAACCAGCTATAGCATATCACGCTGCAGTTAAATTAGGCACCTCTTATCCTAGTAGGGATAACTGACGCAACCCAGTAGGAAGAAAGGTCCTCAAGGCAGCCAACAGAGTCAGGGACAGCCCCTGCTCCCACTGTTAGGAGTACCATGTAAAACTGAGCTACACAGCCATAGTGTAAGCACATTCAATGTTGATGGAATGTCTCTAGCCTTTACACTATGCCGGAAACCACCTGCCTCACACTCAGTCTCCCACAAGAGCCTCAGGTAGGCAGTAGCATCAAGCTATTTCATCAGTAAATCACTCATCTTCAGCAAATCACATAACTTTCCCAAGTTCTTGTGAGCAGTGAGAAAAGGCTTGGTTCACTATATTTTAGGAGATTTCATTTTAAAAGACAGAAAGATGTAAACCCACGGCTGGTATTAAAATCCAAGCCATCCCAATATTTAGTATTCTGCTGGGAAATCTTCCTTCATGGTCAACTGAGCCCTCGCATGCTGGAGCATAAACTATTCTTGTTCTGTCTCCGGCAGAGACCGCCAGACTCATCAGTGCCTGTGTGTTCTCACTTGAAGACTCTGAGAAGTTGCCCTTCTGGCTTATCGTCCCTAGGTTTTAAAAGCACAGTAAGCTTTACCTAGGAATCCTATTTATTAACCAAAGAATAATCTCAACAGAAGCCCTTGCACTTTCCCTCCCAGTAACTTCTCAATTAGACTTTAAATCTGAAGTTCCTTATTAGGGAAGTAGGGCACGGCATCCTCTGGCTGAACTTGCTTCGTCTGTGGGTGAAATGAGTGCAGGATCCTTCTGGACCTCCTTATTCCTCCAGCTTCCTATCTAAAAGCTATCACTATGCCATCATGCCACAACATATTTTAAAAAGGAGTCTTTACATTTTCAGTTTTGTGTGACATTTCCTTTTATAAGCCTAAGCCTAGATTCCTTTAGATTGAGTTGTATAATCAGGAAGACAAATGATGGCATAGGTTGATAGATGAGTGTGTTGTAATGTTAATCATTCATTCATTCATTAATTCATCTGGTCTGGGTTAGGCATGCTAAACTCTGAGAACAAATGCTTGAAGAAGGTATGGAGTTATGTGAGCAGTTACCTAAAACAGCAAGGTACAGGAATCAACAGGACTGTGAGGGATGGATGGTAGCAGACTTAATTCTTTTATTTTTCTTGTACAAAATCCTTATGTAGTGGCCACAGCTGGAGCCTGGGTCCTCTGAACAGAGACTCTGGTGTGGGTTTTCACAAGATGATCAGTGAATTCCTGATAAGGAGACTTGGTGAAGACAGTCTCTTTCCAGAGGTCGGGGGTCAGGTAGCTATAAGTCTTGGAGATGGCATCAAAGGTGGCCTTAGCAAAGTTGCCCAGGGTGGCAGTGCAGCCTCTGGCTGAAGTGTAGCAGTCATCTATACCGGCCATCATCAGGAGCTTCTTGGGCACAGGAGCAGAGACAATGCCAGTGCCTCTGGGGGCAGGGATGAGACGCACCAGCACAGAGCCACAGCGGCCTGTCACCTTGCATGGAACAGTGTGGGGCTTGCCAATCTTGTTCCCCCAGTAGCCTCTCCGCACAGGGACGATGGAAAGCTTGGCCAAGATGATGGCCCCTCGGATGGCAGTGGCAACCTCCTTGGAGCACTTAACACCAAGACCAACATGACCATTGTAGTCCCCAATAGCGACGAAAGCCTTAAACCTGGTCCGCTGGCCAGCCCGAGTCTGCTTCTGCACTGGCATGATTTTCAGAACCTCATCCTTTAGGGATGCACCCAGGAAGAAGTCAATGATCTCAGACTCCTTAATGGGCAGGGAGAACAGGTAGATCTCCTCCAAGGACTTGATCTTCATGTCCTTAACCAGGCGGCCCAGCTTGGTGACGGGGATCCACTCCTTGTCTTCAGCTTTACCTCCACGAGCCCCGCGGCCTCGACCACGGCCACGGCCTCGGCCACGACCGCGGCCCCTAAGACCGCTGCCGAATCCTCCGCGGAAGCCGCCGCGGCCTCCTAATCCTGGGCCCCCGGGTCCTCCGGGCCCTCCCGCTGCACCGGCGTCATCCGCCATTTGGTGTTTTCCAGGTAGAGTGATCTGATCAAGACCCCTAGGTAACCAGGCTGTGGCCCTGATATCATTTCAACTACTCATTGGAGAGCTATCTGTTGTGGGTTGGACTGAGTGCTCCAAGGAAAGATCTGCTGCAGTCCTAAGCCTGAGCATTTTAGAATATGACCCTGTTTGGGGATGACGTCTTCAAAAGAAGTCATCAGAGTGGTCTCTAGTCCAATATAACTACCATCCTATGCAAAGAGAAATAGGAACACCGAGACAGATAGAGATAGTAGGAAGACAATGAGAAGGGAGACAAGGAGAAGTTGGCCATCTCCAACCAGGGAGAAAGACCTAGAGCAGAGCCTTCCTTCCTAGTCCATGACAGGAACCAACTGCTGGCCTCTGTGTCTGGGACACACAGCCTCCAGCACAAAGAGATAGCACATGTATATTGTTTAGCCTTCCTATACATGGTCCTAAGTCCACAGAAAGCAAAGGCACTATAAACACATTATACACACAATGTTATAAACACATTTTACATTCCAGAATCTACTCTAGTAAAGGCAAGTACCATAATAGAGGAAATTTTGGTACACGTATTCAGAAAACAGCCAACCAGATACATGCACACAACTGCCTCTGATCCATTTTTGTATGGAAATGGTGAGGAAGCAGAAGAATTCTCCTCTTTAAATATAGACTCTGAGTCTACAAGGACACTTGTACCTACAAGGCCACCTGCACTTCCTGGCATCCAAGAGCAACAATAAGCAGGACTATTAATAAGATAAATACTATACAATAATGAGAAGAATTTTAGAGTATAGTTGACTTAAATAGATAAGACTTTGTGCTAAGTAAAAGCCAAGATACCTTTGCTTAAGTGGTGAGCAAACATAGATGTTCTTCCTCCCTCTCTATTCATAAGGTTTGTGACAGAGCTGCTCTTGGTGGGTGGAAGCTAACCACTCCTCAGAGAATGAATGTGTCTATCTTGAGTGGATGGCAGCCTTTTCATGTGTAATTTAAACAACCCTTGCTATCTGTCTTCCTACTAACACAACAAAGGTAGACTGAACCTAGAATTGCCTTCTTAGAATGCATACTGATGTGTCTTTAAAAAATCAAGCCCAACCTTATAATGGCTGTATGTTCCTTAAGGAGCAGCTTCTGAGAAGGGGGGGAGGGGGTTAGCCTAAGAAAATGAGAAGCAGTGAAGACAGTTTGACAGGTTTAGTCAAATCACACTGCTGTTTTCTCTTGTTTTTTTGCCATTATTTGTTTCCAGGCTCACACACTCAAGACTTTTCTTTTCACCCAAGTCTCCTTCTCTTCTGGAACACTTGTAAGCAGAGCCCTGGTTCCAGGTGACAGCCTGACCAACTGTAACTGAATATCAAGAGCATGACTCAGGACTCTGGAGCCACCGCGTGAGCCTTGAAGCCACCCAAGTGAGCTGTCATCAGTGCCTGCTTCTCTCTCAACCCCCACTTGGCCAATGTCTACAATGGGTTCCTCTCTCAGTGTCACTTGGTCCTGTCCTTCCACATCTAAAATAATATGATTATACACAAATAATGTATAAGGGGGAAACCAGGAGTGCACAAAGATTAGAGTGGAAGTCCCCTACATTTCAGCCTTGCTCTGAGGGTGTCACAGTGGAAGTACCCTTCAGTTTCTACTCTCCTTCCTAGATCTCACATTGGACCGAACGGTGTAACTTGACTTATTGCTTAAAAACATACTACATTCTTCCTTGTCAACACGCACATCTCTCCTTTTAGAAACAGATTTTTACTTACATGTGTCTATCTATCTATGTATGCATGCACACATACATATGAGTGCTCATGGAGGCCAGAGCTGTC
This sequence comes from Mus caroli, assembly GCF_978045245.1. Lineage (NCBI taxonomy): Eukaryota > Metazoa > Chordata > Mammalia > Rodentia > Muridae > Mus > Mus caroli. The sequence continues at coordinate 54,678,399 of NW_028227256.1, forward strand.
AGATCCCCTAAGACTGGAGTTGTAGGCAGACATGAACTGGATGCTTCTCTTTTGCAATCAGCAAGCACTCTTAACCACTTCGCCATCTCTCTGGCCTCTCTCCCTTATTTTAAAGTGCTTAGTATTCCACACTATAGACACACCCAACTTATTTACCCATTCTTCTGTACATAGATGTTGAGGTGTGCACCACCTTTTCTGTCTTGCAATAGCACTACAATGGACAGCTGTGTAAATGTGTTTCCGTACACAGAATTTCCATAGGATAGATGGTTTGCATTGGAAAGGGGCAATCAGTCGCAGGCTGTGTGCAGCTTTAGTGTTTGTGAGCACTGAAAATTGCTTTCTGAGCATGTATATCAGATCATATTCCAGCCAGCTAGATACACAGGCGTTCTTACTTTTTATATACATTTACACTTAGGAGAAAGACCTATTTTTGCCATAATAAGTAAAACCCATGTGTGTGCTGGTTTGCATTCTGACCATTGGTGAGTTTGAATATGTTTGCATTAGCATTAGAGCATATTCCTCTTTTTGAGGGCTGCCTCTGCACATCGTCTAGCCATTTGAAATACATCACTGCTTCTCCTTTCCATGTAAGTTTCTACAATCTGCATTAGGCCTTTACTTCTATGCATAGAAATAATAATTTTATAACGTTTATTTTTTCTGTTACAGATTCTCATGTTTTTAAAATCATATTTCTAACTAATATTGTAAAGATAACTAACAGTGTGAGGTAGTCTTTGCTATTTTAGGACTAGGACTTTTAGTGCTTTGAAATGTTTACATTATTAATCTCTCTGGAATTTCTTCTGAAACATAGAGTAAGTTACTTATGTGTAAATCATGAGGAGGACTTTTTATTCATATATCTGTCTACTATGGGCATACAGAATGTAGACATCTTCCCATCGCTAAAAGACCAGTCCTTCCAGACTTCATATAAGGGGTCAGCAGATATCACTACCAAGCACACCCAGCCTTTGTTTGCTTGTTTGCTTTTCTTGAAATACATGTTTCTAGAATACAACCAGATCCATCTATTTACACTGTCCATAGCTATGTTTAGAGGGCACCAAGCAGAAGCGTTGAGTACTTAGGATACTGACCTTAGGAAGAACGATGTTTGCTGTTTACCCTTTCACAGAGAAGGTTCATTGGTTCCTGCATGTAGTTTCAGGGTCCATAGTTTCCATATTGAGGAAGGGGAGAAACCGTGTAGGGCAGAGGTTCTCAACCTGTGGGTCACAACATGTCATGACTTTTCTTCAATGATGAACAATGATGTGAGCATGTAAGCTGAATAAACTCTTTCCTTCCCAACTTGTTTTGATGTTTTGTCATAGAAACAGAAACCCTAACTAAGACAGAGACAGAGCTTGAATCCTGACAACCCTAAAAAGGCAGGCTCAGCAGTCCATCACTCAATATGCCACTAAAGAGACAAGTAACAGTGGCCTGGCCTGGCGTTAGAGGCTGTAATTCCAGCACTTAGGAAGCAGAGGCAGGATCATGGGTTCAAGATCATTCTTCACAACATAGAAGCTCTAGGCCACTCTAGGCTATGAGTGGATGAGGGGGGGGGGTGTATTCATCAGAGGAAGGATTCAATGTGCCATATTGGGAAGAGAAACAAATAAAGTCCAGTGTCACCCTCCCCAAATCCCAAAAAGGTTTTGGTTGTAAGTAAAAGGGTTGGAGGTATTTGTAACTAAGTAGTCCTGGTCAGGTGTGGCTCTGCCCCACCATCCTTGTCTCCATTCCATTATCTCCAGCAACGTGGACAGATGAGTTGTCAGAATTTCATGGAGAGGTTTCCTATAAGACAAGTGCCCCTCCTCTTTCGGACTTTTCCTTCCTCAGCATGAGACTAGACTCCAAGGGAAATTCTAATTCCTTGGGGACGATTGTTTCCATAGTCTGATCCCTGGTGGGAAAAGCACTGCGTTTCCCTTTAGAATATCTTCACTATTGCCAAGATGGTTATATCACCTTCCTATTTGTCACCCAGTAACTCAGAACAAGTTCTATTCCTTACTTGTGGTATGTGTCCACTAACGACCACGGATGTGGCACTGCTCAGTGTTGTCCCTGGCTCCTGTCTGACGGAGCTGCCACCTCGATTTACCTCACTGTCCTCAGTACTGGAAAGAGAAAACATGGAGATCTGTGAACTTTCTCCACAGTTCTACCTCCAATCACTCTCATCCATCCCATTGCCTGAAGCAAGTTGCAGGGCCATCATCCAGTCAAACGAAGGGGTGAAATCCCATCATCAGCTGAAGAGCTGGAATATCTGCAAACAGGTGCAGTTTGTCCATTACTTCCCTGAGGGAGATAATCTGGATCCCGCCCAGTGACTGTACCCAGTCAAAGTCTGTGATCTCTTTGTGGTAGCCAGTCCCATCTGGCCAAATGCTGCCTGGTGCCCTGGAACCTAGCGACTATTTCACTCCCTGTCTATACCACTCATGCAGATATTGACATTCAAAGGGACAGTGTGCAACTGATGAAAGCCTTAAGCCAGCTTTCCTGAAGGTGTTCCTTGCTCTGAATGACCCACACCTACACATTTGGAAATCTAGCACAATGGGGATTGAAAAGCTAGGAATGTGGCATTTGACGGAAATCAATACTGTTCAGTCAGCTTTACTGACCCCCCATGCTTACAGTAAGCACACGGGGTTGAGAGTGGAGGAGACAGCATGGCAGAAAGCGGTAGCTGCAGGTTTAAAATATCACTTTGAGATTTTAAACACGAGGAACTACAAACCAACACACTTTGCCCTTAGATATTTAGACATTTGCTGCTGTGCTATTTGTTTGCTACAAAAGGGATCTCTAGTTTTTAAATCTAGTTAATCAAACAGTAAAATAAGTATAATCTTGCAAAATAATTCTGAAGAGAGTCATATTGGTATAACCTCCTGGTTATCATTTCATACAATGTACTTTTTTCAAACAATTCTCCAACATCTACTTAAAAACACAAATTGGTTTTTGTTTTTGTTTTGTTGTTGTTGTTGTTGTTTCACATTCCATTTCTTTGGGTTTTTACCTTTCCGGGTAATATTAGTACGGATCTATTTTATATGATTTTAAAGATTGTTTACTCTTGACTCATCAAAACGCTGTCTTGTTAGTTATTTGATGTGCAAGAAGCTTTTACTGACATTTCAGCAAGGGCTTTAAACCTTAAGGTTTTACTTTTTTTCAAACCAAATTAGTTTGAGCAACCAAAGGTCTGAGTTTGATTTGAAACTCTCAATAAAGTGTTCAGCAGTCTGATTTCTCTTGCTAGGCCGTGTCGAACTCCTGAAAGATAGCATTGTTTCCTTTGGGTTATCATGCCGTTGCCCTTTCTTGGCGGGGAGATGAGCTGGAGTCAGATTTGTCCTTTGGTAACTCTTACTCTGTTTTTACATCAGCCCCACGTTTTGACTTCTCTGCTCTTGGCCCACAAAGCAGTTATTATTATAGGTATGACTTACTGGAAAGCCACCCTCAAATATGAAAAGGCCAGGCCCGGCTTCTGAAAACCCTTTCATCCCTCTGGTCTTGAAAGCATTTTTCTGTCAGACTTCAGTAAGCAAGTTGGATTTGGAGTCCCAGGAAGGTTATGAAGTGGTAGAAGAAAGGAACGAAGCCAGAGTTCAATGTTATTTCCAAAGCCCATCCTGAGGGAAGCGATAATTTATTACTTGTTTTTGGAATTCTAGTCATGGGGGAACCTTCGCTCAAAACTTAAACGACTTACTTTGCAAGAAACCCTGAAATGTGCACCACACTCCAAGTTGAATCATTCCAAGTTACTAATTAATTCTTTCAAATTCAATAAGCAATAGGGTGGCATTTGTCCTTGACTTGTACAGAAGCTGGCTTTTCGGTCTGTGCAAAGGTTGGGCCAGACTGGGTTCAAATTCTTCCTCTAGTTACTAGTTGAAAACTTAGACAAGCTATTTAACATTTTGTCTCTTTTCTTTATTTGCAAATAAGTGGGGGTGGGGGGGAAGCATACCTACCCGCTGAGATTATCTGAAGGGTTGGATCAGATACTAAATAAAGCACACTCATTCACCAATCCAGCCTATGGGGTAGGAGAAAAACTCCCAGTCAGGTAAGAAAATGAGTTATTTCCTTTCATCTCTTCTTTTAACCAGAGTGACCTTTGTCAACTGGGCTATGATGTATTGTAGATCCGAATGTTACCTGAAAGTGTAATTCGTTTCAAATAACGACTCCCTTAAATGGAATACAATTCTGCTGTTCTGAGCTTGAGAGGCGAAACCGACTGATTTGATATTTGTAGAGGGCTGAGAACCAGGAAGTCCCCCACCCCACTCACCCAAGGAACAGTTACTGCTCAGAGAAAGGGCCGCTAGGAAGTTACCCTTCAAAAATAAACCTGAGAGCAGCCTGCATTTCCCTCTGCTGCCTCTGGAAGAGGTGTGCGATCTAAAGTGCGTCCATCATGAATAATGCTTGCCTTTCCTCTCCTAACTACTGCATTCCCAGGCAGAAACATCACCAGCCGCTGCCACGGGTAGCTCAGGGCAGCTCGGTGGGTGATCACGCACGATTAGAACCCCGCGTGAGACCCGGAGCGAAGGCGAGGAGCCAGAATACTTCAGCTCAGTCTGATTTCAAAGGTCGGGCTGAGCCCCCAGCGCTCATCCCAGGGCCTGATTTTCCGCGGCTTTTCCGAATAAGCTATCTTTGTTTACATTTGAGCTTGGCTCACTCCCAGAAAGCATTACTACCTTCTGTCCGGAGAAGCATCTCGCCTTTGCAGACGGTGCTGGGGCAGCAAAGTTCGTTTTCTGGGTAGGGAAGAGCGATTCTCTTGCTCCTCACGCGGATAGTACCCAGTGTTTGGACAGTAGTGGGCAGTTTAGCGTAGGTGGAGGTTTGAAGGGGAAGGGGAGAAGGTTGGTGCGGGGCAAGCCAGAGAAGTGCTGAAGCTGTATGGGGGATTCTTCTAGAAAGTAGGGTGGGAAAAGAGCTAGGGAGGGCGTGTGGAGGGACAGGATCCGTGTCAGAACGTGCGTGTGAGCGGATACAAAACCCAGGGAGGCGTGATCGGAGGCGTGTGTGCAAGCCCGAGCGAGGGGCGCCGGCGGGGTGTGTGCTCCTGGTGAGTGACACGGAGGGGCGGGCGGCCGCCGGGAGGGGGCGGCTGCGCGGGCGGGAGTGTCCCTGCGTGGGGCTGGCGGCGCGGAGTTGAGGCAGTGAAGGAATCCAGCCTGCCCAGCGGCCCAGCGGCCCTACCGCCGCTCTCCCTCAGCTCGCTCTCCGCGCTGCAGGGGCCGCCAGCGCCGCGCCCCGGCCCGGGACAGAGCAGCTGCGCTCGCAACAAGGTAAGCCGGGGTCCCCGGGTCGGGCGGCTCACCAGGGCCTGCGTGGCCAGGGTGGGGGCGATCGACCAGCCGAGCGCCCGAAGGCCGCCTCCCGGGGCACTGGGTGTGGCCCGAGCTTGGCCGACCGGACGCGGAGGTCGCGGTCCTTGCCTTCCCCGGCGGGTGGTGGGGACAGCGGCGGAACCGATCGCGGACTCGGCCTGCCCTGCTCCACGCGGGCGCCCCCCTGCGCTCCAGCTCCGCGCCGCCGAGCTGCCTGCCCGGAACGGGGCCGCAGGTCCCGAGCGCCCCGCACCCCTCGGCACCGGCGGGATCGGGTCCCAGCGTTCGCGTGCGCGCGTCGAGGGCGCGCAGGGCAGGCGGGAGGGGGCGCCCAGGCCGCCGGACCGAGCGATGTCATCGCAGGGTCTGGGCGGAAAAGATCCCCGAGCCCGCGGGCGCCGCGGACTGCAGCCCGGAGCGAGGGTCGTTTCCGAGTCGCGGAGACAACTTGAGTTTTGCGCATCTGGGGAGATAGCAGAGCTTCTGGCGCTCTGCTGGGAGTTCCGCGTTTACTGCGGACACCCGGGTGAAGGATCCAGCCTTCACCTGGACGGGGATGCGACGGAAACCTCCCATCCTTTCCTTCCTCCTTGCGAGTGGAGCCTTCCAGTGCGCAATAGGGTCGGCATTTGTGAACTTGATGGGTTTTCAGCTCACAGCAGTCCTGGTTTTTAGCGGGTGCCAAGGTTGTGGAGACCTGACACACTCATTAAAGATTCTTTGTAGACAGCATTTTGCTTTGAGTGCAGCACAATCTCTATAGTGTGAGACTAGCGAAAAACCCTTGAACTTCAACCACAGAGCCGTCCTTTCCTTCCATAAAACACATGTAATATTTCACTTGCTTATTTAAAATACTAAAGTATCTGACCCCTTTGCAGCCCCGAAGATTTTAAAGGGGAGAGGGACACGGAAATTTTAGAATTTGTGCAGAGATAGAGTAAGGTCGTGCGGTCTTTATACCGTCATTCAATTTTGTTTTAGAGGAGCATTCATTGCTACTCAGACTCTGTTTCCAGAGAGTAAGCAGATGTGCAGAATGGCAGAGAAAAGAAAGGACAGGAAGTCAGAAATAGAAAAAGACTATTCAAGTAGTAAAAAAAAAAAAAAAAAAAAAAAAAAAAAAAAAAAAAATTATTTTGAAAGAACTCTTTAAAAAGTTGCCTTCTAGATAAAATATTTTATGAGCCTTATGAAATTGTGTTCCTTAACCAGAAAGCAGTGTTCTGGGAAGATGGGAGACAGTCTTATCAAGGAACTGTAATGCTTTTAAAAATCTGTATCTCTATCTGGTGTTTGTTGGTTTTTTAACCAGGAAAAAAAATCAACTTTGGGAATGATTTTCTATTTGGACAAGGCAAATACTACTTTAGTCTCTAATTAGAGTTTTGAAATAAACTCAAGCTGGGTTAAAAACCTTTTTCTGTAGAGCAACAGAACAGAAAACATGTCAGACTCCGTATGGCTTTAAACACACACACACACACACACACACACACACACACACACGACTAGCTCCAAAGGGGAATTTGCATAAAAATACAATTAACTTGAATGCAGAGAATATTTAAGAGATGAGGGGGGGAAACACTGAACATCTGGGAAAGGGGTGTATTAATTGGCAATTTTTGTTCTTTAATTTCTGAAATATTAAATGGTGCCTAAGAATCAATTTAGGTAGTGTGCTAATTTAGTCAGGCAAAATGGCCAGGACTTCTTTTGTGTCTGTTTTGTTGTGAGGAGCCCCCCACCAAAGTGGTCAATTGCTAGTTTCTCTGCTCACACTAATTTCAAGTGGCCATTGTGGAAAGAGGTGATCAAAGGAACAAACACTTAAGGCACAGCATGGCAGCCAGTGAAGCATTGCCACGTAGGTCACCTCTACATGGAAATGGCAGCTAAGCCTTAGAAATGCCTCATTTTTAGTCTACAATCAGAGGCTAGCACCATTGCTAACAGTGGGTGTTAGCACCATTGCTAACAGTGGGTGTTCCTTCATGGCTGGGTGTTTTTTGGAAGGGCAAAGGTGGTCTCCCCTTGAGGATCTTTACAGAACTAGAGTCAACATCTTAGGAGATAAGTCAGGATACCAAGTATCAGATCCGGTTTTGATAAAATGGAAAAAGTAGAAGTTGCTTATGGCAAATTTTAGGCTGCTGCCACCACGCTCACCATATGACAAGAGAGTACATTTTGTATGTATCTGATAGACACTGCTTAGTCACTGTTGCTTCTCTGGTGACCAGGTACTTTAATTGTTACTTGACTATGATAATCTAATCTATATGTGTATGTAGAACAGTAACTTCTATAAGTAAGACACAGGATATAAGGGCATATGCCATGTGGACAGACTTATAAATGGTTGTGTGCATTGATCTCTGAATGGTTGAATGTAATTCACCTAATCAGGTCCTTCTACTACTACTCCACCATCAAGTGGGATTGCACAATTAAAGTGGAATTTGCATTATACAAAGAGTTAAAGGGAACAGTAAACATTATAGGAAAAAAACAAACCGTTTATTCCCTTTCCTCTTTTGAAGACAACTCTTATGAAGGTGTTATTTCCTTAACACATCAAAATGGCTAATTTAGGGCCATGAAGCTTGTTATATAAATAAGCCATATGTTGAATTCCTACCAAGATTTATCCATTCAGTGAGTTATAATGGTTAGGACCCCCTAAGCACCTTAGCAGAGAGAAATGATCTGTGAAGGTGTACATCCACACTATGTAGCATTTCCATTATGCCTATTTGATAGATTCTACTCTTATTTTCTTATAAAAAAATTCTTAAACATTATCTACCATGCTATCATAACAGATCTTTAGCTGTGGTACTGATAACTCCCCATTCCTGTTTAGCTCTTGCATAACAGACTTTTCATGTTGGTTGTCTAGTCTCAGACCAAAGACTACGGGCGTGATAGCAGCATCTCCTCACAGCTTGTACTAAACTTGTGCCTTCGATGATGGAAGATCCTTCTGTTTCTTAATACTTTATGGTTTCTATGGATCGCATGGTCCAGGAGTCCCTTCTGGTTTTCCAATAAGAAACTGTATCAGATCTTAACCTTTTCCTGTGACAGTTCCTGCCAGTAGACAGCCCTACCTTTCCTTTTCGTCCCTCACTCCTTCTTAGAGCCTGTGCCCTCAGCCTTTGCTGTCTGCTGGCAATTTTTACAGCCCTCCTCATCTTCCTCTCTTTACCATTGAGTTCTCCAACCCATGCTTTCTCACCACAATGACCTCCTGCAAACATGCATCTCTTGAGAATGCTTCTCCAAGATATTCTATGGGGACTCTGTCTGCAGCAAGCTTGAGCTTAATTGAGTCAAAGCTACTGCTATTCTCGATGCAAGAAGCTCCCCAAATGAAGACGGCCTCCCTTAAGACTTTTCAGCTTTGTGTGATGAAAGTGGGATGTATATTAGGTGGGAGCCATACTCTGAGTTTCCATTCTCTCCTCAGGGTAATGATAAGGGATGTGATACTCTCTTGGGATGCCTACTAGCCTTGGGCTACAGCTTCTAGTGAGCCCTGACATCAGGAGGGGAAACAACAGTCTAACCTGTGGCCAGTAGGCCCCATATGGTACAGGATAGCTTTGAATGGGGGCCAACACAACACTGTAACTTACTTGAAATCTTTCTTTGTTAGCATTGCTGCACAATTCTCCAGCATGAACACTGTAGGTGGCAAGATTCTCTTGCAATGTTGAAAGTCCAGGCACCTCTTCTGTGTTGCCAGTGGCTTTAGATGTAAGTACACAACACATTGTGTAAATTAAACATTTGTTTATAAACTAGTCCCTGTGTCAGATGTTTTTGTCCTGCAATAAGCCAATATAAGTGTCCTGGGTATGTTTAAAGTAAACTAGACTGAGCACTGATGTCTAGCAAGTTAGGGGATATTTTTCTAATGCGCTCTAAGTTTACAAGGGACACATGCAGTTCAAATACCTTGTCTTTCTGCCCTTGGTTGGCATAAAGCCCAACCTCCCAGTCTGTTTTTCATGTATTTTGTACTCTTGCCCCAATTTTATTATTTCCTATGTCTTTAAAACATGAGCCTCTGTTCCTTTGTTTGTCTCCTTCTTCCCTTTGCTCTTCTGCCCTCTGCCCTCTGCCCTTCTGCCCTCTGCCCTTCTACCCTCTGTCCTCTGCCCTTCTACCCTCTGCCCTCTGCCCTTCTGCCCTCTGCCCTTCTGCCCTCTGCCCTTCTGCCCTCTGCCCTTCTGCCCTCTTCCCTTCTGCCTTCTGCCCTTCTGCCCTCTGCCCTTCTACCCTCTGCCCTTCTACCCTCTGCCCTTCTGCCCTCTGCCCTCTACCCTCTACCCTTCTGCCTTCTTCCCTTCTTCCCTCTGCCCTGCTCATTTTCCTTTTTTTCCCCTTTGTTGGTGCCTGTTTCCCTCTGACCCAACCATTCTTCAAAGTCAAATCCTGGTCATGTTGCCTTCATTGGTTTCTTCTTCTGCCCTTCTGTCTGCATCCTTCCTAAGTTTAGGCCCTTGCTTAGCTTTCTCCTACACTGCTGCTTCTTGCTTTCACAGGTAGACTGCAAGCCTCTTGAGGGCACCAATATACCATGTACCTGAAACAGCTATCAGCCATTGGTGTTTATCAAGTGCACCTGTAGATGTAATAATCTAGAAGAGTTTGTCCTTAAATCTGGGACTTTAGTACCATCTCTGCCTTGCTCACGGGTGCATGTCAAGGGCCTCACTACAGCCTACTTGTAGTCAGGACCTCAGTGAATGTTCATTAACATAGAACTCAACGTTGACATTGGATGAAGGGGACAGGCATTTGAAGGTGGCATCTGCCAAGGACTTTTCCTCTGCTTTCTTGGGTGGTTCTGATCAGTCCCTCCATTTATCATCTGAGAGGGGCATTTCCAGGGGTGAGAAGATGATGAAGTCTGGCAGTTGTGACTTGGAATTGAGGAGGCTGCAGTTATTTTAAGGTGGGATGATGGGTCCCAGGAGTGAGCAGAAATGAAAAGTATCAGGCTCAATGCCAGTATTTTATATGTAAAATAATCAGGCTAAAGCCATCAGTTACATAAAGATCCTGTTAATTGACCTTAAAACTCCAGAATATGTAAGGCAGGGCTGCCCAGCCTTTTCATTTAAAAGCCTCCCTTTAAACTGGAGAAAAATCATCTGAAGTCCAGCTGAGAGTGAAAGGCGAGGCAAAGAAGAGCTTGCCACATCCATTAAAGCACTGGTTCTCAATCATCCTAGTGCTGTGACCCTTTAATACAGTTCTCGATGTTGTGGTGATTCTCCAAACCATAAAATTATTTTTGTTGCTACTTCATAACTGCAATTCTGCTACTGTTAGGAATCATAATGTAATTATCTGTGTTTTCCAATGGTCTTAGGCAACTCTTGTGAATGGGTCATTTGGCCTTCCCTAAGGGAGGTCTAGACCCACCAGTTGAGAATCATTGCATTAGCGTGTATTCAAGGCAAAGTACAAGTCTTCAAGCTTATTTTTAACACTTATTTTGTAGAAGGTGTCCTTTCTATGAAGGGTTTGCTCCAGCAGGTCACATAACACACATCATAGAGATAGAAGCCTAAGGGAGTTCGGAGGGGAAGGTTATGGAGTGACGGCTGTTTGGGCTGATATTTAAAAGAATTCGATACGATTCCAGTGGCTACTATTGGGAATGTAATGGGGAGTGAAAGTGTCTGTGTGAAATGGAAACTTGATTTTCTGTATTTTAAAAATGTCTTCTGACACCAGCCCCCTGTTTCATTACTGCTGATCCAATGATGAAACCTACCTAGAGTTCTGGGTGCTGGTGGTGTGAAGTGTTCAATAACAGAAGCTAAAGCACATATAGATGCCTCCTATAATCACGTGTGACGCCGAGTTCAGAACTGATCATGAAATAAAGCACAGAATCAATCCTATACACTGTGCGACCCAGTGTGTCTCTGGCTTGTGCCCAGCCCCTCAGAATGCTCAGAGGAGCCTCCTGCAAGATGAATGTCACAAAAGCTGACACTTGCCCAGTAGGGAGTAAGAAATGATGTTGCTCAGATTGTGGTTCCAGTCAGCCAAGGTGGGACACTACCCAGAGCCTCCATTGGAGTCCTGGAAATGCATAAGCGTGCTGTTAATACAGAGCCCTGGACTGATTCTGTACAGCCACCCTCATGAACTCTAAAAGTAGGAGCAGTGGGTACCAACCTCAGACTTGAGGTTTCATGGAAAACTGTACATTATGAATTGTTCCATTTTATGAGGTGGGAAACGCCTGTCACTCATCATGTATGCAAGCAGACTTTATAAGGCAGTGTCTTACTTAGTTACACATACTATGTCCATTTCTCCTCAAATGGTGCTAGGAGTTCATTTTAGTCCCATTTTACCAAAGAGCAAAAATAGAAGTCTAGAAAAGTTGATAGCAATTTATAAAGGATGCATTAAATTCAGGCAGTTTGAGTGCTGGAACCAAATATGTTCTCTGCTGAAGAAAGGATACAAAAATATACATCGCCATTTAAAAGGTCGATTGTTTAATTCTCTGCAATGAACTAGGTACTGTACTGTGGCAAAGTACTAGCTCATTGTTAGTGGCACCTGGTTCGGATCCAGAACCAACTGAATATAGTTTTATCACTTACAAATCCACTCCCTTCAACATGACAATGAGCTTGCAAGCTGGAGTTTATACACCCTTTTGAGAAAGGATCACTAGAGCTCAAGAAAGTCAGAGAACTTGACTGACTGAAAAGTTGCTAAGCATGGGATGCTCCGCTTGCTGTCTGACCCCAGGGCTCCTGCTTTTCTGCACAGCACCCTAGGAGTGGTGCACAGTGTCACTGAAAACATCTATCAGTTGTATAGACACTGACCACAGAAACGCTGCTAGCTAGCGAACTCCCTGTGATGATGATTCTGCAGAGGAGCGACAGGTCCTCGACTGTCGGGTGAATGCCACAGGTGTGTGAAAGACCCACAGCCTCACTGTTCCAGAAACAGCAACAGCAACAGCAGCAACAACACACTAGTGAATTCTTTCTGTCTTCAATCTGATTTATGAATGATATGCAGAAAAGGGAAGAAGAAAGCTATCTTTATGGGTAATTTTGCTAAAGCCCCTCCCCTCTTCTCCAGCCTCAGCATCCTTTGGAGTTCTGCCTCTGCTTAGTCTCTGCATTTATCCTGAGGCAGCTCGTGTGTTTTCCTTCTGCCTGCCACCTGTGTACCAGTGATTCTTAAATCTGTGTGTCCAGCTCAGGGCCTTTCCTAATGTTGTCTCAGGTACTATCCACTAAGCGAGTCCACAATTAGATCTGACTGCAAGCCAGCGTAGGCCTCTGTGTCCTCTGTCTCGCTTTGTGAAGCCACTTCAGCAAGTAGGAGTCGCCCTAGAAGCCTCTCATCCTCATCTGCGTTTTCTTGACCACTGAGCCCTGATAGAAGCTAGGTGACCATCTTTTCAAACTCCCCAGAGTCGGCCCTCTCCTTTCTCCACAGTGACTCCTGCGTCGGGTCAGGCCATCAGTCTTTCTCTTGAGGTTTATTCTAGTCTCTCTGCCTTCTGTCTGGCTTACTTCCAATCTGCTCCTCACAGCACTGCTTTTCTAAAAGGCCAATCTAATCATGCCTCTTCACTTAGAACCCTTCAGCATGGTGACTGTAACTGAGGAGAAAGTGTAAGCTAGCTAGCAGGGCACAAAAGCTCCCTTATGATACAGGCCCTTCCTTTCAAGTGCGTATCCATCACTTCTAACGATCCTGGGCCTGCCCGTCTGCCTCCATCCACACCATCCGCAGCATCCTTACTAAAGGAAACGTTGCTATAAGAAAGAAAAGATGGGAGGGATGAGGACAGAGGAGAGAATACAAAACTGTGGCTTCAGAACCATAATCCCCCTACTGCCTGTGCCTAGTGAGCACTTGAAACATAATTGATTCAAAGTCTGCTGTGCTGGGAACGTAAAAGACTTTACAGGAGAAAGGTGGTTCTTAAAATATCTCATTATTATAAGCATGAGTGCATGCATCTGCACCCATGTAAATGTGGAATCTAGAAGTTGACTTTTATTCCACCTTATTTTTTGAGACAGGGTCTCTCATTAAACACACAGCTTGCTGACTGAACTGTGTCCGGCAGCTGATCCTTCTGGCTCTGCCTCCCTGGCTCTGGGATTACATTTCTATGTACATTTCCATACCTGGCTTTCTCACATGAGCATGGAAGAACGACTTCAGTCTCTCAGGCTTGTGCAACAAGCACTTAAGTGAATTAGCCCCCTCGCTAGTATAATTTTGATTAGATATTGAGATATAATATTCTGTATATAATCAGTTAAATAAAATAGATCATTTGAACTAAGTTCTCATTGTTTTAGCCTAGCTACTAGAAGATTTAAGGTTGCCTTGTGGGTTGCATTGTGATTTTACTAGACAACGTCACTGCAGAATATCTCTGCCTTCCTAGCAAATGTGACTGGAACAAGCTCAACCCATGAGCCTTTGGAATGATTAAGTCAGCTCCATAGTACAGGGAAGCAATGGTTGTTCAGTTTCTCAAATCCACCGGTATAAAGTGCATTAGATAAGATTGAGAATCAGAGAGAGAGATTCTGAACACCGTAGCCCAGAGTCTCAGGCACCGCGGGCACAGCGTGGAAAGCACAGATGCATCTCTCTCCTAGGCCTCCCCAGTTACTTTGGGAGAGGAGCAGGAGTCCTGTGGCATGAGAAAGGGAGCTTGAGGTAGACAAGAAGAGAAAGAGAAAGCACTTTCCTGGCAGCCCCCTACTTGTGAGGAATCAGGAGAGAGGCTGAGGGCCAGATCTGTGAGATCTCAGTCCTCCCTGGTGGGTTAAAACTCAGTCTTCCACTCTTTAGCTCCTAAGATCCTGAGCCAGTTCATGAATCAAGAGGTTTAAGAGTCAATAGTGTGCATATCATGCAGTCACTGTGCACCAAACAAAACTGTGCCAGGAGCTGGTAAGTGCTCTACAGAACCCGTGCCAGATACTGAAGGAAACCTTGGGTGCATCAGCTAACCCCAATGGCTTTGGGAGAAGGGTTTGAGAGCTATCCAGAAGACCCAGCAGACAATGTGCTGTGTCTTAGGAGATGTGCAGAGCTTCGTGTATTTGGAGTGGGAAATTGATGCCACTCCTTGTCAGGTTGGCACTATGTGCCAGAGGAAAGAACTCTCCAAGAGAACATGGTGGAAGAAAGCAAGCTTTTGAGAGAAGCTTTTCAGAAAGCCAGATTCCTGGGAAAGCCATGGACAGGCCATGAGGAGGATTTGCATGTTGTTCTATGGAGCCCTGCAGTTCTGAAAAGAATCTCCTGGCCTGGATTTCTCTGTGAACAGCTGTTTTGATTTGCTCTACCTGGTGAGCATTTGGATAAGATGCTGTCAAGAGAAAATGTTCCTATGCTAAAAATAAAACCTTGAAAGTCACATATCTACTTCCATGGGCCCAGTAGAGTAGTGAGCATGCTGCTGTGGCCCTTTGTTCCATGTTTCCAGCCTCGGGGACTTCTACAGAGGGACTGCCACTCCCTAGCATCAGTACCTTGGTGACTCACCATGCAGTGGATGGTGCATTTTGCTCAGGAAATCATAGCTCAGCCTCGTTCTTGATCGGTCAAGTTTTCCATCTGTGTGCCAACCTCTACCTCCTCTCAACTGTACAGCCATCCTAACTGAAGGGTGTAGCTCTTCCCACCTTGAGACAGCAGCCCTGTCTGTGAGCTGCAGACCCTAGAGCTGAGGCAGTTACTTTCCTGTTGATCATTTTGATATTGCCATCCACCAGCAGTGGTCAAAGCATTTAGTAGATTATCTGCAGAATGGAATCTCTTCCTTGCATGCTGGGTGCCTTCGTTCATTTTTTCTTTTTCTGGTTGTGGTTATAACAGAAATACCTAAGGAGGCACACGGAAGGCTTACTTATTCAGCTCACAGCTCAGGAGACTGAAAGTTCAAACAACACAGAGGTCCAAGAAAGGATCGCTGAAGTGTGTGTGGGTATGAGGAAGGGAATATGTCTTAAAACAGGAAGCCAGGAGGCAAAAAGCTCTATAATCCCTTCCAAGGCTATATTCCCAGTGACCTAAGGACCCCAGGAAGCCTTAATTCTCAACATGGCCACACTCTAGGCCAGGATCCCAGCACATGAACCTTGGGGAGATAAACTGTGTTAACACTATGTGCCATTGACTCTTCCCTAGTTCCAGATGCCTGACAAGAGACGACTTTGTACGTGACCCCCTCTGCTGGTTTCTAGGTCCCATTTGTACTGTGTGTGCAATGGGAAGGCAACCATAGCATGCATTTTCACAAATGATCCATCTGAGTGTGAGCCTCCAGATGGGAGACAGGGTAGGGAAGGAAAGTGGCTGCCTTCATTGTGTGCTTTCAGAATCCACACTCCCAAAAGGGCACCTCAGATATCAATAGTCTCCTTTTGTTAACCTATGGAAAATCTACATTGCAAAGCTCTATCCTTTTTCCTAAAGCCAATGTGTTTTAAAGGCAAAAGAATTCCCAGTTGGACATTTGGAATTCTTGGTTTGATGCCTGGCTGTATGGGCCAGATCAAGGCATTTAGCCTTCCTGAACTTTGATTGCATCATGCACTAAACAAAATTAGCAATATCTACCTTTATGTTATAATTTCATTATGGCTAAGTAAGACAATAGAAAGTCCCAGGGCCTCAAACCTGCATGCTATGAAAGTGGTGACTAAAGCTTGCTACATATGCTTCTTGAATTGAACAGTTTTATAGCCCTTCCCAGAGGCTGATAAAAAGAGAATAAGAACACAGACCAAGGAGCCCAAGTTCTGCCCTATTCGCGTTGGTCAAGAAAGGACCAGAAGGAAGCTGCCATCACATCTTAGTTAAGTCCAATTCTGGATAATAGTTTACATTTGTGAAAATTCTCATCTGGAATTGTGGGTGCAGTGCGAAGCCATGGGGGGGGGGTCTGTTTACATCCTCTGCCAGGATAACCTGACAGTAAGCAAAGCAGGCTTTTGAATCCTGGCATAGTCAGGTGCACTGTCGTCAAAATAAATTGGAGGTTTTTCTTTGCTGATAAATTACAAACAAAGGAAGTCACTAAAATACCCTGAAAAGGTAGCTTCATGCAAAAATTAGAGACCAGGGAGAGTTCTTTATACTCATTTGGTTGGAACCATTCTTTGCTTACCTGTGGGTGTTGGGGAAGTTCTTTTGTTGGGAGCTTTGTTGCTTACAGGCAGAGAAAAGCTTTAGAACATCAAAGAAGAGCGATTCTGATTACAGGCAGTGCTGCTCCAGTGCAGGCTGACTTCTGCACAGTGCACTGATTGCTAGTACCTAACCAAGGGACCCTTCTGACTGACAATCTAGAGTGAGGGTCCAGATGACATGTGTGAAAGACAGCTATGCGTATGGGCAGCTCTATTCATTAAAAGGGAAACTGGGAAGTGTTACAACAGACCACTGTCTTGCTCCGGGTCTTTGTCCTTCTCTGTCTTCAATGAGATCTGTGGACTGGATTCAGTGCATGAGTCTGGCCTTCAAACGCCTGATGCATTTGATTGTCTCACTGTAACACTAGAACCTTATATAGATAGGGCCTTACTGTGTATGTATGCCAGGCTTGAAACTTGCTGTGTAGACCAGGGTGGCCTTGAACTCACAGAGCCTGCCTCTACCTCCCTGAAGAGATTAAAGTCATGCAGTATCATGCCTGACTAGAGTTTTTTTTTTTTTTAATAGTATTTAATGTTGGCCTGGGGCATTGAATAAATCAACTCATTTATCATTCTACAGTCCATGAGCAAGAACTGTTTCAGCTGAGGTGGGTGATACCAGCTCAGCTTTCCAAGGCTCGAGTAAATCATAATTACCAAACTTTTGATAGCGTTTCACATTCTGGGTTGCATTTCAAGCAGCCCCTTCTCCCATTGATTAAGGCAGAGCATATTTAGGTAATGCTCAGATAAAATGTACTTGTAGCACACGCCTGAAAGTTTCTAAGAAGAAATGAGAAAGAGATTATCAATACCATGGCCCAGGGCCCCACCAAATGCAGGAATTTCTGCAGTAGCCCATTTGAACCCATCTAGGAATGAGAACTTCACACACTAATGATGCCAGGTAACACTAATGACAGCAGCTGGCAGCTTCGAGGTCTGACACTTGTTTAATGTTGGGCCTTGCATTGCTGTGAGCACACTGCTCTTCAATGTAAATACAAGTGAACAAAACTATTTCTTAAGACCTTTTCTTCACAGTGTATTGAATTCTTCCTCCTGCCGTTGGCCTTGCAAAGGCCCTTTGCCACGCCACAGAATAGGCTGGTATCTTCGGAGAGCTCCCGTATTCAGTACAATACTCAAACTTTTTTCTTTTCAGGGTGACTTGGTCCAGGTGTCAACCAAGGCTCCTCATCCTGCTAGCTCTCTTCTACCTTACTGTCCGTTTCTTCTAGATGTGGGATCTCCACTTCAGCCTCCTAAGCCCAAGATTCTGAGGGGCCGAGAACACAGAACTACTTAGCTCTCTTGACCATGGGTGATCTTCATTAGCCAGATTCAGCGATGGCCTCCTTTGTAAGCCAAGGCCAGCACATCTCTAGTTCATATATACGAAGGCAAATCAATGTTCCATGTCTTTTTCTTAAGACCCACTACCATGCTGGGATCCTTCCCCGCCCAAGCAGTCAATTCTGAATCAGAGGATTCATTCAGAGGGTTCCACATCTGTCTTTAGGGCTATTGTTGTCAAGTTGTTTTTTCCTCATTATCAAGACAATTTTGATATCCAGTTTTTAATTGTTTGTTAGTGATACTTTCATTAACTTATCATGTGGGTGTTTGAGTTTGTGGTTTGGTTTGGGCAATGGAACCAGGGCTTTCCCATACACGGGGCAAGGACTCTGTCACTGAGTCATACACACACACACACACACACACACACACACACACATACACCTTCACTCTCCCTAGCTCTAAACACCTGGAGTCTGTTTCTTTCTCCAAGAGACTTCAGCATGAGAATTTTGTTAGTTTTTAAAATTAAAAAATCTAGTGTGATGATCCCACATTTACTTTGTTGTCAAAGAGGGTACAGCAAGGGGATGTCTTAGCCCAGCACATTAGTGGCGCTCACCATTGGTCTGTTTATTACACATTACAGAATCTCTTTTATGAGCGAAACAAGACTGATTTAGAGTTGGTTTTAGGTTACATTACTTTTTTTTTCTTTAAAAAAAAAAGACTGAAAATTGCTTCTTAGCACATTATTCATCTCATTTCTATAGAAACATGTTCTTAAAACAAATCATTGAAGTGACAGGAAATTACTCCTTACGTGTCTCTCCAGCATGTTGTCATGTTCACACCTCCTAGGAGAGATAGTACTGAGCTGAGACATGTCCAGACAGTAAGCTGGCACCTACAGACATGCTCCACGACAGTATCAGTGGCATGACTATGACAGAGACTGTGTTGACGGCACAGTGTCAACTACGGATGTGTTTACTCCAAGCAGAACAGTCTGTTTTATTTGCAAAGTCTTTCTTGTTTCTTCCTTTTGCAAATAATAATAGTAATAACAATAATAGTTATATGTGGGCCTCTTAGATCAATGTCAAATACCTCTCCAATAACACACCGTGCTTTCATTACTACTCTGTAGCATTTATGCACAAAATGCTTTTTATATGTTTTTCCCATCACCTTGTACTGGATGTAGAAAAGAGTACAAGGTTAGTAGTCACAAGAAACTCAAATCCATGTAGTCAAGGCATAAATCTTGTCTCGTTAAAAGAGTAATATTTATGTTAATGTTTTTGAAGCATTCTCACATATTTTCTCATGTGAAAAAATATGGAAATATACATACATATCTGTTCACTTTAGGAGATATAGAAATGGACACAAGTAAGTTAAAACACAGCTAACATTTTACCAGCTGGAGATGATCACTGTTGAAGTTTGGTGCTTGCTTTCCTGATACACATTTTGCGGTGGTTGTAAGAGTCCATGGTGTGTGTGTGTGTGTGTGTGTGTGTTCTCAAGGAGCCTCATGAAAGACACAGAAGTTAGTGCTGAAGAACCAGTGTAGAATAGTAATTAAAAGTGCTTTGAATCCTAAGGGTGTAACTCATGAGTTCCTGGGTTGAGTCCCTAGCAATGCCCCCATCCCTGGAGTGTTCCAGTTCTGACACTTTGAGGTTCTAGTCCTCGCTATACTAATTATTATTATGTAGCGACTGCAGTTCCAAAACTCTCTAAGTTTCCTTGTCCACTTCCATGAGATGGGCTGGCCGTCGGGTATATTCATTATTAGAATGAATAAGAGCGTGGCGTTTGGTCCACAGCCTGTGCCACGTGTGTGTGAGCTATAGTTACTAGATGAGTTCTTTTTCCTGCTTTATTCACTCAGATTCTAGGGTCAAAAATTTCCTCGTCAGAACATATTTGAAAACACTTAGAATGACTGCATAAATTTCAATATATGAATACACTTAGATAGTATCATTTCCCTAAAGTTTGCTCATTTCTAGTTCTTTGCCACCCTAAAGAACACCACAGTTTATATCCCATACTTTATTTTTTTTGTATGTGTATAGACAACAGATTCAAAGATCAATCTACTTCTAATGGCATTTTTATTGAAAGAGACGAGATTTCAGATTTTTTTTTAATGTTTACCAACGTGCTAGATTAAATGCTGTGTGTTTTTCATAGCAGAGTTTCCCTTTTGCCCTTGCACAGCCTCTTTGAGGGAGGTCTCTCACCCCTAATTTTCAGAGGAAGAAGGTCTGAGGGCAGACAGGTTGCTTGCCCGGGGTCACAGATAGGTAGTGGAGGTACAGGCAGCTGTCTGGTTTGGAAGCACAACCCTTTTCCATTCTGCCATACACTCATGCCTGTCTCTTGGAGGCCAGCAGAATGAATAGTCACTATTGTGCTTTCTACAAAATGTCACTGGGTGCCACGTAAAAGATAGGACACTTGGCTGGAACTCTTGGCTTGCTCACTGCAGTTCCTCTTGTGTGCGGATGTTCTTATATGTGTTAAAATGGAGCCTCATTCAAATAAGGCATTTAAGTCAAGGGAAAGCAGCATTGATATGATTATTTGATGAGAGCATTGCACGTGTAGAAGACATCTATTTAGTCAATACAACAGAAAGCTTCTTTGTTTTTTGTTGTTCGGACTAGGTCAGAATCACTAACCTGCCCGGGAATCAGAGTGCTTCACATAAATCAGCTAAGGAATTAGGCAGTAAGAACACTTAAAATAAATTGATACTGTCAAAAGAAATTGCACGTTTCTCTTCTTGCTTGTTTGGTATTGATTAGCTTTAGCCATAGGATGGTGCTCACTGAAGGAGTGTTGATAATACTCTGAGTATCAGTACAGGTGTGGGGGAAACTTAACGTATATTGGGGTATACCCCCGCCAAAGGACTATTTGTGAGCTGCCAAGTTGTCTTTAAGAAGTCGGCTTTGGGAACATTTATCTTGGCAGCTTTCAGATCTGACTCACAGCATGCAGTGTGGCAGCCAATCTTGTAGGAAAAGCATATAATTAATATGACGAAGAAGGCACAGGTATTGCCAGTCAATACCTTACATTGCTCCCTAACAAAGGGGCAATTGAAGTTACTTTTTAGTAAGGTGATCGTGGTTTGTCATTCCGTAGATTCTAATTCCTAGGAAAGGTGATCAAGAAATAAATACCGGTTATAATCTTGCATATATAAGAGACGCTTTGCTGTAGCTTTTACAGCCAGTTACTGTCTAGTCAGGACAGCTAGCTTTGGCTTTTGAATTCTCGAGGTGTGCCATCTCTTGAGCTCACACACTTCTGTCTTGTGATTGTTCTGCTTTCCTCCAGTCACTCTCATGCTTGAAAAGGAGAAGCCTTAGCTTCAGCGTCCCAGTAAGCAGGAAAGTTTCAGGTCCTGACAGAGCTTCTTTACCAACTTGAACTATTGATAATGTCTCCATCTGCATGGAGGTGTTATGGGTGGGAAGTGCCCAACCAGTCAACCTTTAGTTCTTTTCTAAAGATTGGACCTGTTACTTAGTCTACCAGACAAAGACCTATCCTTCCATGTGCCCAAGATCCTTGACTCTCCAGTGGGGATAGTGGGGATTACAAAGTCACAGATCATTTGAAGGATCAAATATATTGAACGAATCATTTGGCTAACTCAGGAGTTCTTTCCTGCTTTGTTTTCTTAGTCACTAGAGGAGCTCATTTAAAATATTTTCAGATGAACAGTGGCTATAGTCATAAACAAGAAGTACCTCCCCTAGGTCTAACCCCGCAGGCATTTCTGACTCTCTGCTACCTTATTAGATGATACTGCCACAGGCCTTTTCTCTACTCTGAAACCCCCAATTGCTTAGCTTAGAATCTCTCAAAAGTTGGATGCTCACTCCTGAAGCACAAATCCTCAGAGGATGGAGAGTGAAATTTGAGATTGAGGCTTAAAGAGCAGTCTTTGGAACACTTTAAAGTCCTTTGTAAAGGTAGACATTTAAGCTACATCTGTCATCACAGAACTCAGGAGGCAGAGTCAGTAAGATCACTCATGAGTTAGAGGCCAGCCAGGCTTAAATAGGAAGTTCTAGCACAGCCAAGCCTACCTAGCAAGACTCTGGCTCAAATCTAAAACATAGATATTTGGATTTACTATGCTGTCCTGAAATAGAAGCAAAGCTGACATATTTGATATGCATTTTAGCTTTCAATATAAAAGCTGATAAGATGACATTGTAGAATATAATTGTGTGGCTGGAGAGCAGGAAAGATAAGGAGAAGTTAGGAAGCTTGACACCAGGAAAAGCAGGCCTATGGGACATCAATCCCCCCCACACACACCCGTCCTCCCCTCATCCTCTTTATGTCAGGATCAGAAACCCCACCTACCTTCTTCCTCTGCCTTTATCTCCCTGTAATAGAGGGAATGGCCAGGATGGGAGCACTCTTGGTTGGGCTATATGGTAGGATGTTTATGAAGATGTCTACAGATAATTAATGGTTGAAATGGGGGGGTCCTTAGGGGTGGGAGTCGAGTACTAGATATTTTAAACAAATCCCTTTGACCTGAGTGAGCTGACCCAAGGCCCATGAGGCTCAGACCTTGCTGAACCTGCTTGGTGACACCTAAACCTGCGTGCTGTTCTCATTTTGGAACTGTGTCTGGGTTTTGCTTTTCCTTCCGCACAGGAAACTATCATGAAATTCTTTCCTTTGCTTTGGTGCCAAAGCTTCATCTCATCCATTTCTTCAGCAGCCATTTCCTGAGTGTCTGCACTGTATTGGGCCTGGTTAAAGGCCAGGGAAAAAGCAGATGTTGGAAAAGAAGCCTGCATACTTCCGTAGAATGTAAGACGTAACTCAGAGTTGAGAAAAGGGAGGGGTGACATTTGTAACTTTTTCCCTTGCTATACAGTCTACAATAAATTATACTACATAAAATTCTTTAACAGTATTCATTAATGTAGCTGATCCCATTAGGATGAAAATCCTTTTTTCTTTTCTTTTTTCTTTTCTTTTACTGTGACCCAGGAAGCATCCACAGTACACAATTCCAGTGTAGCAGAAGACTTTGGACAGCCCTTGGGAATGAGCCAAAATGGGATTTGACTCGTGTAGCAAGCTCATCATGGTTTTGATATATTTCATTTCTACACGTCAACAAATACCTGGATATTAAAGCCTGTTAAATCAATATGTCTTGAGCCGGGCGTGGTGGCGCACACCTTTAATCCCAGCACACAGGAGGCAGAGGCAGGCGGATTTCTGAGTTCAAGGCCAGCCTGGTCTACAGAGTGAGTTCCAGGACAACCAGAACTATACAGAGAAACCCTGTCGTGAAAAACCAAAAATATAAATCAATATTTCTTGCTGTAGTTAACAGCAGCACACATTCAAAGGAAACACACCCCCAACCACCATACTTTGTTGGATATAAATATACGTATATATGTATGGTATATTATATCATAAGCCTAGCTGACCAACCTGTCTTCTGGTAGATAGGATGATAATATCAACATATATTTTTAAAAGAATGTCAGAGAAGTGTAGTTTTTGTTTCTTACCTCTCATTTAAGCAATTACATAACTCATTTTGCTCACACTGATTGTAAGAAAAGACACAGTGAAGCCTTGAATTACAGGAGCTGTGATTTCTTTCTCTACCCTTCTCCAACTTCTGTCCCAACCTGAGGACTTCTTCCCTGTGTTTTTAACTTATAAACTTGAATTCCTTCACAATACCATATGTGTATATGATGTATGTTGATATATTCCCCTCATTATTATTTTTCTTCCCCTCCCCACAAACCACTTTTAGCAGAAAAATCTCCTCCCTACTTTGATGTCTAATTGTATGTGCCCCACCGAGTTTAATTTAGGGTTGCTTGTGGGTCTTTTCACTTGAGCCAGGGTGACTTACCTACTGTGGTACAACCAAGAGATAGGACTCCCACATTCCAGCAGCCATTAACGGCCTAAGTTTCCTTAAGAAAGTGTGGCGCCTCATAAATTCCCTTTAATCCATAATAGATGTTGGTGGGCCAGGCTTGTGAGGCCTTATGAAGGCAGCCACAGCTACTGAGGGTTCTTGTGTGCAAAGGCCATGTCATGTCGAGAAGAAGGGTTTTCACTGTAGTGAGTTGGTCTGGTGCTCATATTCAAATGCTAAATTTTGTACCCCAAGATTTGGTTGCTCTAGGATGAGGAGATCCTCACATACACCAGCTTTTGGTGTGTAAACTTTGTCCCCCAAGTCACCCCTGATGGTTAATAAAGATACCTACAGCCTGTAGCTGGACAGAAGAGTGTAGGGGGAGGCTGGAGGTCCTGGACTTGGAGGTCTCAGAAGAGACGACAAGGAACCCCAAGATGAGGAGAAGGAGGAGGAAGCCACCATAGGGTATGTGGATCAGTGCACGGCCATGAGGGCCAGCCTGTTGGAGTTGGAGTGGCCTAGGAAAAACATGGCAAGTGTTACCTCAGGAATCATCACAGGGAAGGAGACAGAAGAGCTTAGAGGGTTGATATCTGCCCAGCTCTAGTGCTTTACGGCTTATTATAAATATAAAGGCATCCTATCTTTTCTTTGTGGACTAAATGATCGAAGGTGGAGTAGAAGCCACCAAATAACATTTACTGCCACATTTCCCAGCAGTCCTTCTTGTCTTCAAACACTTAACATTCTCTTCACCCTCTCTTCCACCATGTTCTCTGAGCCTTGGAGGGGACAATGCAGTTGTTGGCTGTTCTTAGTGCTTTGACCAACGCTGAGTTTCTGCATTAGCTGCCACCCAGTACAAATAGAAGCTTCTCCAAAACAGAGGTTTTGTAGCTGGTTCAGTGGACTACAGAGTCTTGGCCTGTAGGAATCATGTGGTTATAATGGGAAGGGATGTGGGATAGTGAGGTGTTAGAGCCTTGCTTTCTCTTCTGGAAGTTTTAACTGCTGGAGAGTGTCTGTCTGATTCACAGCCTTTCTATGAACAGTTGGCCCAAGGAATCAGTCTGCAGATACTAACATACTGCTTTATCATTTGTTATCAGGAGTCTGGCATCCATGTGCCCCATGGCATGCATATTATTCTCATTGTACAGGTGTGTGCAAGATGAGCTATTGAGTAATTTTTCAAAGGGCATCAAGATCAGAACAGGACAAGCTAGGATTTGAACCCCAGTGTGCTTGATTCTAAAGCCTTTTCACTTTTTACTGCATGAGATTGTTGTTAATAATAAATGAGGCTGAAAAAAGTTTTTTTAAAATCGTTAAAATAATACACACTCATAATAGAAAGTTTAGAAAGCAAATTATAGAGAAGAAAACAATTACCTATAATCCTGCACCCTAGGGATAACCGCTACCAAATTTCATCTTTTTTTTTCTCTTCCAGGCTTAAGAAAGCTATAATTTATATGTCTAAATGAGTCCTGTAGCAATGTTGTCTTTGAGGCTGACACATGACCATATTGCTCTTGCATCAGATAAAGGCCCCTTCAGAGTCTGGTAGGAGTTAAAGCCTCTATGTATGATTCCCAGGCATGAGAATAGAAACTACAAAAGTGGTGTATCTATTCCTCATATCCTAGCAGAATAATATGTGACATGTGCGACCATTTTCTGCCTTCTAAACCTCTGTACTGCAGCTATTTACCATCCCACAAGGAATACCACCTTGCTGTGTCAAAGAACCATAAATATCTTGTGCCAAGGTCGGTTGTGGTGGGGGATTGGATTTACCAAAATGCAGCTCTTCATGTCAAATATTGATGGATATTTTGGGATATGTTTAAAAAGCCTTTATTAAAAATTAAATCTATAAATGTTTAATATCTTATTTGACAACTCATTTATTACATTGTCAACACAACAGTGTTTGCCTTTGGTGGTACATAAAGAAAATCAGAAAATTGCTTTTGTCAAAACTTTGAAAAGCATATTTTGAAATCAATTCCTATTTAATGGAGGTATTACAGTCACTGAGTTATTCCCCTCCAAGGGGTTCTTATGAAAGCAAATGGATCTAAGTGTGACGAACTGATCTGTAAATAAAGTTGGTAGCATCTTATGTTGAAGTAAATGTTTCCCAAAGACACCTCTCAATCTCTCTCTCTCTCTCTCTCTCTCTCACACACACACACACACACACACACACACACACACACACACACAAAACCGCATACTAATGCTGAGTCATAAATGTGTACACAAACACAGACACACACACAAAAACCCTCTTAAAACAAAATTGCAAACCTATAATACATAAGCAAATATATAAGGGGAAAGAATTGACCAGACAAAGCACCATGAGACAAAAAGCTTTCAAAGATACGTTTGAGCTTGTTTTGTGCTGGCTTCTGAGCATCGGGCTTGCCCTTAAGTATGGCTTGCATACCTACTGAGACTCTGTTGGAGAAAACTAAATTTTCATTTGTGAGTGATTATCAGTTGGAGACAGCTTCTGGGTAAGGGGTGGGGGGCGTGTGTCTACCTCCTCTGGAAGCGCTGGGACTGAAGGGCTCTAGCAGGCTTGCGCATGGCAAACATGGTGCCAATGGGTTTTGTCTTTTACCCTTTCCCTGCTTGCTAAAACCCATTACATTGCAGTCCTACAGCTAGCTGCCAAGGCCTATTCCCTTATTTGGCCACTTCCTTTGTCTGAGGCTGACATCAAGGTCCAGGTATCAATATATTGAATTCCAGCAATCAAAAACCCCTTTTGGCTACCCTAATTAAGATGTCCAATTAAAACAAAACACCTCATCCTAACACAAGGTTTCTTCTTGTACCTTTATAAACCACCATCTTCCTCTGGGCCACATCTGCCACCCCTCTACCCACAGGGAGTCCTTTATCCTACTCCAGGGCAAATCCCCCTTTCCCCTCTCTCTTGTTCCTTTCTTTTTCTCCCTCATCCTCTATCTTCTGTCTTTGTCTTTTATTCCCTGCCCTTTGTCCCTCTGGGACAAATAAATGTCCTTTGGGCTAAGAACTTGGTCTTGGTGTGTCCTAGGCCAACACTGGTCCTTTTGGGGACTCTAGTTTAGAGCTACGGATGCTGGCACAGTCTGTGTGAACACATCAGTCATCTTGTATCTAGAAGGCTTCCTTGGTGTCCCCCATTCCCACTGGCTCTCACCATCTTTCTGTCTCCTCTTCCACACCTGAAAGGAGGGATTTGGTGACGATATCCCATTTAAGACACAGTGTTTCAAGGTCTGTTATTCTCTGCACCACATTGTCCAGGTGTGGGTCTCTGTATTTGTTCCCATCTCCAGCAAGAAGAAGCTTTTCTGATGGTGGCTGAGCAGGATACTTACTGACCTATGAGTGTAGCAGAATGTCATTGGGAGTCATTGCTACATTTCTTGAGCAGAACAGTAGTATTTGGTTTTCCCCCAGGTCTATGGCCTATCTAGTCTCAGGTTCTGGGACACCTGAGCAGTGTCAGGCATGGGTTCTATCTCATGAACTGGGTCTTGCATGCCAGTCAGATAGTGGTCGGTTACTCACATAGCTTTTGAGTCAGGATTCTACCAGTGCATTTTACAGGCAGGTGGTCATTATAGATTGCAGGGACTGTAGCTCGGTTGATGTTTACCTTTCTCCTCTGGAAGAACACTTCCTGTACCATGAACACGAATGAGTCAGTAAGGGGGTGAAGGCTCCAGGTGAGTACCCGCTTGTCTTTCCCATGTTTAGTGAGTTATGTAGATGTTATCTTCATCAATAATGTTTTACCATCAGCTTCTGGGGAGCAACCAATAGTCTTGGCAATAGCCTGGGTTGTTTGGGGGTTCCATGGGGCCTCTGTGGCCACAAATTAACTAGATATAACCCATTCCCAGCAGTCGAGGTTTCATTTGGTGTTAAGGGATGTCTAGTTCAAGCTTTGTCTCCCCTGTTATTCAGCGATTCTATTTTAGATTTCTTTCACATATGTATACATTTTAAGCATCTTCTACTGTACTAGGCTTTCATGAAATCCCTCCTTAGTCTTAGTTGTCCCTCCCGTAGTCTCTTCATTACCCCACCCACGTTTTATCATTTCAAGCACCTCCCTCCTTCTTGTCCCTCCTTCTTGTTCTCCAGGGAGTGGGACAAAGGACTCTCTCTGGATAGAGGGAAGACAGGTATGGCCCAAAGGAAAATGGCGGTTTATAAAGTTTATAAAGGTGACCGTATGACAGTGGGATCTGTGACCTAAGCATGTGAAACTCCACAGAGTGTTCTGAGGATCACGTACGACACTGGGATTACTAATAAACACAGAAATGGGGTGGTGTGTGAATGAGTGGCTAGTTGATTTATAACCTTGGCACACGTCTCTGTGCATAAGTAGTAACTGGCTGAGTGGTGAGTTCTGTCGTTACACAATATAGGCTAAGTCTGGTAGAAGATAATATTATTCAACAGAAACAATAGCGAACACTTATTTTTAATAAGTTAGGCAAATACTATGTGACCACGTTTTGTCACTGTTAGACTCCCAGTCTACCAGATTCTAATATGGATTCAGTAGTCTGACCATTTGATACTTCTGTGTCTTGTTTATTGGTCTCTGTCAAATGCCAATGATGTCAGTGCCTCCCCTGGAGTACTAACATGGCTAGTATGTGGGGACAACTCTGAAACAATTCCAGGAGCTTTCTAAATTCATAATAAATGCCAGCTATTGTTGTTAAATGTCACCATTACATGCTAGGTGTGTTGAATGCATTGCACGCCTTGCTTTTCATGCAGCGAAACACTTGGTGAGAAAGCTATTATTATTCCCAGTTTACTGCTGAGTAAACAGACTCGAATTACTCTGCCTACCCAAGGTTGAATTAAATCATGTGTGAGTACCGACTCATTATCTGCCAGACTCAAGATTCTGAGATACAGAGCAAGTATAATGGGTAATAGGTGAGGATGTTGCCAATGGAGACCAATCAGTCTGACCCTCCAAATTAATTTTCTTCCTAGGAGACTCCAGAACCCAGGCTGCTTTCAGGAACATCTCTGTAGATTCCCAGGTAAGTAGAGATGGTCCCCTCTTTCTCTGTGACTTCTTTCTATCTTTGTGGATGATGCTTCCCTTCCCTTGCACCTGACTCCTGGAGAGCTTTGATGGATAGGAGGCTCTCAGCTGCCTCTTAAAGTTTCAGGTTAGAGTTGGCACTAAAGTATGAGGACTGAGGCTATTCAGTTGGGGCCATGTGGCCAAGGGACCTGAGCCACTTCTGTTCCACCCACATTCCCCTTCCCATCTATATCACCCTTCCCACCCACATCTCCCTTCCAAACTACATCAGTGTTTCCATGGTTATTGTTAGAATAGCATCATGTAAGATACTTTGGAGTACCACAAAAAGAAAAAAGAAACCAAAGTCTATTATAGCCATCCTTGTAAATTGAAAGGGAATTAAGAGTTAAGAGCACGAGGCTCTAGGGCCATACTGCCTGGCTTTCCACTGTGATAGTGACAGCCCTTGCACTGCTGTTGAAGACAACCCCCAATGAGTCTGGAGGTCGGACTCTCAGTTGTAGCTCCTGGTCAGCATGGAATGGGAGCAGAAGGCCTAGTCAGCCAGCCTGGCCTTGCTTCCAGCCTCCGACTGCTTAATAATGGCGTGGTCTTATTTGTCATTCTTCTGAGCCTCAGTTTGCTCCTCTCTGGTATATGGATAGTCTGTAACCACACCTCTCTGAACATCCCTGATCTCATCCGAGATATGATAATCACAGTCATCTTCAGAGGTGTTGGCTAGCTCAAGGTCATCAATGTAAAGGAAACCCACGTCCAATAAAATGATAAATGTTGCCAGGTATGGTGGTACATGTCCTTAATCTCAATCCTTCAGAGGAGGCAGAGGCAGGTGGATGGATCTCTTGTGAGTTCAAGACCAGCCAAGGCCACAATGTGAGACCCCACCTCAAACAAACCAACAAGCAAAACCAACAAAAAGTTAACTGTTTCGGCAGTTACTCATGTGTGAATGATTATGTCAGAAGTCTTTGTGGACAGAAAGCATATTGCATCAGGTTCCATACATTCTCTGAGATTCTCCGATAGTCTATCTTCCAGATGGAAAAGGTTTTTGGTCTTGAAATTAAAAAAAAAAAAAAAAGAAAGAAAGAAAGAAAGAAAGAAAGAAAGAAAGAAAGAAAAGAATCACAACTTCCAAATTGACACGGTCCATGGAAGCAACCCTAGGTGCCTCCTAACTTTGCATTAGTGTTTAAACTTGGTTCTTTTTCCATAAACTAGGAACTTCAGGAAGATGACTGTCACTCTGAGAAGAGTCATTGACTCTAGGGGGTGTTGGTTATAATCCGTGCATGCGTTGGGATGTTTGACTTCCTTGTGATTGAGTCACCATGAAAGTACTTTATAGTTGCTGAAAGAATTATTATAATAAAAACAAGATGAACTATTTCTCTGTCCACACGTATGTACATGTATGTGAGAGCATGAGAAGTCCATGGACACAAACTCCCCGCCCTCCCCCCTCTGTATAGTGGCCTTCGGCTTACGAAGCTGAAGAGTTATAATGTAAATTCTGGCAGCCTTCTCCTCACCAGACAAGCAAGGACACTGTCGATTCCTGGTTCCTTGGAAAGAAAACCAGATAATCAGAAACTCTGATTATTCTGCTGGAAGGCAACAGCTTGATGGAAAGATGTACCAATTGAAAACAATTCTGATCATATTTTTGTCAGGAGGATGAGATGCCTCCAGCTGTCTGCCACTAATCATATTAGAGGCGGGAAGCCAGAGAGCTTTGGCCTGAAAAGATTGCTCTAATCGTGTGTTGGAACACTACTTCTCCTGACTGTTTACCCCAGAACGGTGACATTAGACATCCCTTCTGTAACAGGTCTTGCCAGTTCGTAGTTGTCTATAACATATGCCACAGGAGTACACTTAAGGAATTTTCTAATTACCACTCAAAAGCTCTGCTTTCTATCTTTTTATGCTGGTACAGCAGGCATGGCTGATTGAAGTGGTTTCTCTCCTAGCATAATCCCGTTGCCAGCAGTTACAAAAAAGCTGGGAAGATGGGAAATGAAACCCACAATAACTGAAGAGATGTCCGAACTCAATTAGGAAGGGGTCTTTCCCATGTGGACACATGAGCCATCTAAATCCATTTTAATTGTGAGCTGGGGTACTTTTCTGGTCATGTTTATATTGGAGACAAGTGCCAAAGCTGGATTTAGACCAGAGTTCCAGATCTTCAAACCCTAATGACTAATTTGGGTACCCATTGAATCCCTTAATTCATTTCTTAATTAGTTCTCCCAGAATCAGAGGGTTGCTTAGTTACGATCATCGTCACAATTTTCTCATAAATCAGAATAAATGTATGTAGATTTCCCTCCCTAGGTTCACATACTATTCCCTGATCTTGAATGTCTATCGTTATCGAAATCACAATAACAATGTCAACAGCAATGAAACTGACATTTTGTAAGGTAATCGTGCATAGCAAGCAGTGTAAGGTTCAGAGAGGTGTGGCTTTTAAAGATGTTATTTCTTGCATATGAATGCTTTGCCTGCGTGCTGTGTACCCATGTGTACATTGCCCTGGGAGGCCAAAGGAAGGTGTTGGGCTCCCTAGAGCTACAGACATTTATGAGAGGTCATGTGCGTGGGTGCTGGGAACTAAACTCTGAGACGTCTCACCAGCCTCAAGTCACAGGTGTGGGATCTTACCTTCTCTGACTGTGCCTCAGTTTCTTCTTATCTGACGGGAGGAATAGCAGTATCTGCTTCATCAAATTGCTTTGACAGACTAACGCAGGTCAAGTATAGGCATGCATGTGAATAGTGTGTGTTAAGCTGCTGGCACTGGGAGAATGTGAGTTGCTGTTTGTCATCAAGAGACAGTGAGTGACACACCGGTAAGCACGTATTGTCGGTGCTGCACTGATAGCTCCCATTTCTGCAGTCATACACTCCATAATAATCCAAACACTGAAGACTTGGAAGTTGGACTTAATCCTTTTAAGATTAATCTTTTGTTATTTGTGATTACATTCCTTAATTTGGCTACAGAAGTAACCAATTTTTTTTTATTATTTTACAGACTTGATTTGTGTTAAGTTGAAACTCCTTTGATGCAGAATTGCTTTAAATTTTGAAAGAACCTTTTCTTCTTTCAGTACATGTAATATTGGCTCTATCAAAAAGAAAAGGAAAAAATACTCTTATGTAAAAATGTGTGAGTGTTGGGGGGGAGAGACTGATTTAGGGGGAAGCAGCCTCAATAAATCTGTGGAGAATCACAGACTTAAGAGAGTAAGTTAAGATGCAGCTAGTGCCTTAGCTTTTATTTGGCCAATGTGCAGGAATTAAAGTCTGCAGAAAGATAAATCTAGAAATTAAATGACCTTTCTTCAAAGCTGTATAAGAACTGGTTAATATTAAAATTGGTTGACAAGAGATACATTGGAATTAATTTCCTTTAGAATTTCACTTCGTATCTTTAAAACTAACTCCCTCTCTACCCCCACCCCTACCCCCACCCCTGCCCCCAGGTGCTCAATGTATGTGTGTGTGTGTTTGTGTGTCTGTGTTCTGGTGAAGTATATATTCAAGTGCTTGTGTTAAAAGTGTGGTCATATGTTGAGATACTGTATAGAAATGGAAGAACTAACAACAGCTATAAAATGAAATAATGTTGTCACATGGAAATAGAACTACATTAATGTGAAGTATAGAAATAGAAAAAAGAACTAAGTTGTTACTCACGTATGCATATATCAGTGCTAAAACTCTAAAGAAAAACCCAAATAAAACCATTCAGATGTATGTTACATACTTGTCACCCTAGCAGAGCTAGACAAACCCTGGGGCTCATTGGTCAGCCGCCTAGTTGATTTGGTGAGCTCTGGGTCAATTAGAGACCCTGCCTCAGAAACAAAGCAAAAAAGGTGGAGGGTGTCTTCTCTAACAAGGCATCAATGTTGATGTGATTAAGCAGTAATGGCTTTCAGATGCTAGGGCGCGGGGTTCCCTAGTTTGAAGCTTCTCGAGGGGGAGTTTAATTGATTCAACTCTGATTGATTGACCTCGATTTAACCTGCCCACCTCAGCTGAGGGACATTGTCATGCCGTGTGAATGCAATGCTTGGAGTTCTCACCTGGTACATCTTAGCCATCTTATGAAATTTCAGGATGCCCATGATCTTCGTCCTTCAAGTGGTACTGGTGCTACATGGCTGCTAATGGCTCAGCTTTCCTTAGGGAACATCAGTAATAAACAGTAAAATAATAAACACAGGTACATTGGGAGTGTTGCTTTTAGATAAGTTACAGCATCCCCATAACTGAGTCTGGGCTTCTCGTTCTCTTTCTGATGTGGACCCTGGGTTTCAAATCACTCTCACTAGTTTCTAGAATGATCCTGGGATGAGTTGCGGAACTTTCTGGATGTGGGTTGCCATCTCTAAAGTTTGCCTTTACTTCCACATCAAAATTCTCACTTACCTCTTGTGAAGAAGGAGGCATTGGCCCAGATTTTACATTCCTGATGGAGGTGCTTTCCTCGACAAAGAGCCTGGCTTACCCTAAAACTTTTGCCAAAGGCGCAGAAGATAACATAGGTGCATAGAGACTTTATATCACAGGTCACCGCTCCATGACCTTGACTGTCTTCTCTTGTGAACTATGAATAACTCCTCATCACTCCTAAGCAGAGCCTACTGTGTGCAGCCATTCCTCGAATCACTGGAGGACTCAGTACCTAGCACCGGTTATGCCAGGGCTCAAGCAATCACTTGTACTGTATCAAGAATGGAGGTTCTGAAAGTGGACATATGTCAGAAAAATATGTATATTTTCCAAACAAGTCAAAGGTTTCCAAATATTTTCCTAAACAGTATCTTAAATCGATTTGGGGTGTGGGAGCATTCAGTTTTAACGTTTAAGAGCACCAAAATTTGTTGTTTATAAGTATGTATACATATAAAATAATAGCCAAATTCGATATTGTTCGTCTTTCTCTAAACAGAAATGTTTTTCCTGAGAAAGCATTCCATCAAAGAAGCAGATGAGGCCAAATTCTCCTCCAGTTTCAATTTTCTAGAGGGTAGAGCTATAATGTCATCCCTAGTCCATACTTCATAGCCAGCTCTTTCCATACATTATCAACACAGAGCCTCACACTGGTTACAAGAAGGGTTTATTTGGCAGTTCTAAGAACCAAGTCTTGAAAGGCTGAACACCTGTGGGAATCTGGCTGCCAGAGGTTTGCAGGTGTTCTGAATAATGCTTTGAGAGGCCAGCACTAACAATAACTTGCAGTTTTCCAGGTCTGTGATGGAAAGATTCTGCACCCTGGGTCTCTAATCCTTGGTATTTGGAGGTTACTTAAGAGGGAAATGAAAGGGGAGGGGTAGAGCATTCTCAGAGGTTAACCTTTGAACTCTGGGCCAGCCACAGTCAGTAGCAAAGGCACCTTGGTGGTTTTGCTCAAACTCTTAGCTTTCTTGGCTGTAGAAGTTGACAGAATGCCAATATAAGGCCGACTGGCATTCCTTGTTGCTGAGGGGGAAAAAAATCTCGAAGGAATGTTCTTTTTTTCCTTTCAAAGAAGTATCTACAAATTAACATTTTGGGGCATAAAAATAGTTCATGAAGCTTGCAAATTTTTCTGAAAATAAAAATTTGAAGAGCACTCTGGGCATTTGTGGCTTAGTCAGAATAGTCACAACAGGAAGAGATGTGTAGCCCTGTCCTGTAAGGGCTAGCTCAGATTACCAGCTGCCGGTCTCCTTACTTCCCTATGGTAGGACACAGCATATCCAGCTATCCCGAGACAGGCTAGCGACTGACATTGTGTCTGTTTCATTCTGGGTCCTCCCAGCGCTGTACCCACCATCTGGAATACAAGAATACTTCATCACTATGTTCATCAGTGTGAAGGGATATATTCAGGTCAGCCCATCTGTGATCTGTGTGTTGGAGATCTGTTTATAGGGATAGATGACGCTGAACCACATTAACTCTGGAGTTAGGAGCCAACTTGGGTAGATTGAGATCATCCAACGTGTGGATCCCAATGATGAAGAAACAAGTAAGCAAGGGGGTAACATGGTAGCCACAGCTAGTGGGCTGTAAAAGACCGGAAGGAGGTCCAGGCTGAGTAACACGTGTGTAAGGGGATCTTCTTTGCTTCATTTCTTCTCTCCCAGGGCCAGGCATCTTAAGGATGTGCACCACTAGTCACACAAAACCAGTGACCAAATGAGGGTAGTTCTGCATACATTTATAATTAAAGCCCACAGAAGGAGCACATCAGGGTGCGTGCCCTGCTGACTGCGGGTCAGAGCGTTCTTTCTGTATCTCAGGGACAGAAGGTTCAGTAAAGATTCAAGTATGGAGAATACTTCACCCTCCAAGTGTGCCAAACTGTGTCAGCCAGAAAACGGTTCCTTGGGGGATACGATTTCCTCCTTTCCCTAAATTAAAAAAATGAACTGTTGACTCTAAAACGATACATGTTATTATCATATAGAGAGCAAAGAGTAAATAAAGACGCTTGCTTAATGAAATAACAGTTCATTTTAACTTAATGGAAGTCATTTTTTTCTGTGCTTCGTTATGGAAATAGGCCACGGTCGGTTTTTCTGCCATTCTTCATAACCTTGTATTATGCTTCCTGTTTATGTTCCTAAGAGCTGTCTTTAAAGAGCCTTAAGGGACATCCTTTAATACTTTCCCTTTAACATAATTATTCATCTATATCATACCCCCTTAGAATGTTTGAGGATTCGGAGATATAGAAAATTCTTAATGAGATGTGGTTAATGATCTGTGCAAGGTATCACCTGGCTTAGCTAACATAAATTATATTTAATTAGTCATTCTACAGAAGTACATACCTCAGAATAGATTGAGTGCCTAAAACACGGTTTGCTTTTTATGTTTAGTAGTCATAAATAAGATTCTCTTTACAATTTTTATTATGTATCTTTATGTGTATGGGCATTTTGCCTGCATGTGTGTCTGCACACCACATGTGTGCGGTGCCTGCAGAGGCCAAAACGGTGTCAGATGCCCTGGGATTGGAGTTACAATGGGTTACCAGTGCTCTTAACCACCAAGCCATCTCCAGCCCCACAAATAAGTTTCTATGGGTAGTATTTTGGGATTTTAAGGGCTTGTTTGGGAGCTGGGGTGACAGACAGTAGAGTATTTGCCTTATAATCGTGAAGAGTTGAATTTAATCCTGAAAACCCAAATAAAACAGCCAGGTGTGTGGTTCATGCTTGACCTAGTGGACAGGCAAAGCCTGAGGCTCGTTGGTCAGCAAGCCCATTTGCTGAACTCCAGGCCAAATAGAGAGACCCTGTCTCAAAAAAAAAGAAAAAAAGAAAAGGAGGATGCCGGAGTAGTGACAGCCAAGGTTGGCCCATTGCTTCCGCACACACAGGAACTGTACACATGCCCCCCCCCTTGCACATATATTCCCCCTTCCACATACACAAAACTTGTGTGTAGTAACAAAGTCTGTTCTTGAGAACTTAAGTAATTGGCTGTGGATGTGCCCCTGGAATGCGTAAGGCCCCAGCTCAGTCTCCAGTATTGCCTGCACATAAGCCAGAGCGAAGGGAGAGATAATAACACGAAGAGATTTGTCCTGTTCAGATGATTCTAGCAAAATATCCACAAGGAGCAGGAGAATTGTTCTTTCTCATCTGTGGCTTGCAAACTGATCAACTAATGACAGTCCATATGTCGCACTTTCTCTGTCCTTGCTTAAAGTAGCTCTCCTTTTTCACCTGTAACCCTGTGGCAGAGGGGAACGAAACACTCCTGCTGGGTTCTTTCACAGTTCACTCACCCTATGAACCTTTCAGACCACACTTGTTTCTTCATTTCTCAGAAAGAACCTTGAGGATACATTACCAATTTGCAGATGGCAGCTTTGAGTCCCGAGCCATGGCTGCCTGACTCATCACCCATGTGATGAAGACATCACAAGGGTGGTCTTTTATGGTTCACTCCTGTGGGCTCTCTCTCAATCTCTCTCTCTCTCTCTCTCTCTCTCTCTCTCTCTCTCTCTCTCTCCCTCTGTGTGTGTGCTCTGTGTGTGTGTGTGTGTGTGTGTGTGTGTGCTGTGTGTGTGTGTGTGTGTGTGTGTGTGTGTGTGTGTTGTGGAATTTTCTTTTCTTTGGCTCTCTCTGCTGTAGATCCTCTCTCTCCTGCCCTCCCCTTCTCTCCCTTTCTCTTCTTTCACCTCCTCTTCTCTCCCCTCCCTTTTCCTCTCCTCTTCCCTGCTCCTCCCTGCGTCTCCTATTTTGGTATAATCTTTAGGTTGGTTCTCATTTTTTGATTACTTAGTTTCCTGGGGTTTTTCTACCCATCCTGTCTCCTGAGTCTCTCTGTTGCTCCCTGTCCCCAGTGTCACCTGAGTCTCTCTGCTGTTCTCTGTCCCCAGTGTCACCTGGGTCTGTCTGTTGCTCTCTGTCCCCAGTGTCACCTGGGTCTCTCTATGTCATCTGGGTCTGTCTGTTGCCCCCCTGTCCCCAGTGTCACCCCCTTCTTACTTTATCTTTTCTATCTCCACTGCTCCAAGACACCAGAAACAAGAAAGCCTGTTTCCTGGGGTGCTGCTGCTGGCTCCCCAGCCCACTCCTTCCCTGGATGAGGCCCTCTTTCCCACAGCATTCAGAGGTTGTGCTGTACCCCCTCAGAGTGCTCACAGGGAGTGGCACAGCCCTTCCCCCACATAGACCCCCCCTCCCCCAGAGGCACTGCTTTGTGTGAGTGAGAAGACAGCCATGGGAAGCAGTCTCTGACAGCCACCACGGGATACACATTTAGCGTACAGTGCCTACGAGTACTTAAATTGCACACGGTATTTTTATGGGAACAGAAATAAATGGGGTTCTCTCAAGAAGCCGCACTTGAACTCTTGCTCCACCTCTTCCGCTTGAGTCATCCTATCCAAGTAGAGGTTTCCTTTTATCATGCATTTTGCTTTTGTGAAAAAAAAATAGATAATCTGTTCTCTGGTAAAATTATGAATCAGAGTTGCAGCACCATTGTTAAAGATAAGAATCCCTCCCATGGCTGTAAACTGTTTGGCTCTGGTGGTGAGTGGTGCCTATATTTCTTGGGTGTTTGCATGTAAGCCTTTGTGTCCATGGCTGATTTGAGTACATTATAGCTGCCTTAACATATGACCGCAGTCCATGCCCGTGCAGCAGGCCTGTGGCTGGACACTATTGATATTATCCTGTTTTACAGACGTTGGTACGTGTGGAAGCATAGGCTTAAGTGGCCTGTGTAGGATCATTTACGTGCAGAGCCTGAACTCAAAACAAGACCACCTAACTTCACTGTCACTCTCCTTGTGTTTTGTTTTGTTTTGTTTTGTTTTGTTTTGTTTTGCTGGAAAAAATATCCTTGTAGCCCAGGTTGCCCTCTAACTTGCTGAGGATAACCTTCAACTCTTGATCTCTAGCCTATGCCACCTAAATGCTGAGATTACCAGCATATACCCACATTTTTAACCAGTACACTAAACTTCCTAAATGATTCTCTGAAGAGAGGAAACTAATACCTATTAAATTGTAAGAATCAAAAAAATGTAAAACATAAAGTTTAAGTGTAAGCAAGATATCATCAACATGTTGTTTCATATTAGAGGAGGCTTATTGCTATATTTGACCTGTGCTACCTCGATACACTGCTAAGTCGGACAAGGTAAAAAGGAAGACATGTTTCCCTTAAGGTTGCCTTAAAGTTGCAAAAGGCATGAGCTTTCATAATAAGACTGATCCTTTCCCCTAAAACAATGGCATTTGGAAGCATTTAGATAGAACAAAACTAGCCATAATATTTGTAGCATGACAAACAAGTTCAATGCCGTTGCTTTCCTTTAATCCCGCCCCCATTAGTGGAGCACTTGACCTTCTTCCTTGTTTTTAAACCATGCCAATGGAAATCTCTTCTAAGCATCCATTTAGCATATGCCATGAACTTGCCATTAGCTGTTCTTCAGCGTGCATACAGGATTTGGGACCATGTCCCTGACTACAGCTAGGAAGGACTGAAAGAGAAGAGGTCCTGGACAAGGGTCAACCCAATGGAAGAGAGCTGGGTAAGAGTTCCAAAGATGGGGAGTCAAAGAAGCCACAAACCAATCATCATCATCACCATCACCACCACCACCACCATCATCACCACCATCTCTCAAAATGTGGAACTAGAGTTCAGACCCAGCAACACAGAAAAGTCTGGCTGGTTTGGAAGTCAAGGGCCTAGGAAGAAAAAGTGCACCAAGGGGATGAAGCCCACAGAAGAGTGGCCACTTCCATGTCCCGACTTACAGGAGAGCATGCATCCTTCTGCCTCCCCATGAGGTCCCCTCCCTGCACCCTTTCACATGCCACCCTGTCTCCCTGAAGCAGACTGCAGGACACCTGAGCTTGTACCTTCCCGTTGGAGGGAGTGAATAGCCCAGAGGCCTGACTTTGTGAGATTCCTTTATGTTTTACGCATCCCAGGATCTGAGTTCTGCCTTTTGTTTTCTGGGTTTTTTTGTTTTTAAATAGAACTGGTATTGCATACCTAAAATCACCGCCTGTTTGGCAGGTTCTGCCAACAGGGTTTGTGATCCTAATGAGTTATTTCTTTCCCCCTCTTTTCTGGGTAAGAACAATATCCTTGCTATTCAGTCTCCAAATATAGCAAGCAGTTATGATAGAAGAATGTCCTTATGTTAGAAAAGGAGTTGGCATCCTTAGTGATATGAAATGTCCAACTTAGAAAACATGCTTAGAAGGAAAGGCTGCAGGGAGCCAGTGTTGGAGTTAGGTAGAATAGAAACGAATAAACAGAAAACTCAAAGCGAGTGTGTGGTCTGATCAAACATTCTATCCTCTAGCTCTACAAGTATCTGTTGATTTTTTTTTTTTTTTGCTTAAATTTCAGATGTCATTTCTATCACTTCATTAAAATGTCAAGCTGCAAATTCGTTCCGGCCTCTAATTGGGAGCCCAACTTGAATGGAGATGGTGTGGTTGATCATGTGTAATCAGGACCTGTCAGTAGTGGAACAGGGACTTCCTGCTCTAAATGGCTTTTCAATTGTTCCCGGGGAGATGGTTCACCTGGAGAAGTGATTTTCCCCAAGTGTGATGACCCGAGTTCAATCCCCAGAACACATACAGAAGCTGGAAATGGAGGCTCATGCTCCTAACCCTTGCTCTGGTGGGGCCAAGATGGAAAAATCCCTGGGGCTTGCTAGCTAGCCTGGCAAGGTGAACCCATACCATGCTCAGTGAGGTTTTTATCCCAAAAAATAAGGTAGAGAAGTGACTGGAGAAAATATCTTGCCTCTGGGTACACATGCACATGTCTATAAGCACAGACACATACACACACACACACACACACATACACAGAGAGAGAGGGAAGGAAGGAGGGAGAGAGAGAGAGAGAGACAGAGAGAGAGAGACAGAGAGAGAGAGAGACAGAGAGAGACAGAGAGAGAGAGAGACAGAGAGAAAGAGAGAGACAGAGACAGAGAGAGACAGAGAGAGACAGAGAGAGACAGAGACAGAGAGAGACAGAGAGAGAGGAATGAAGGAGAATATGAGTGTGTACTGATTAGTGTACAAGAAAAGCCCTTAGCACAGAGGATGGAAGATGACATCTTCTCCCAAAGAAAGAGCTCAATGGAATGTTCTGGAAGTCTCCCTTTATCTATGGAAAATATACTTCCATAGATGCTCCAAACCATGGAATAATGCCAAACCAAATGTATGTAGTGTCTTCCTATGTGTATAGACCCTTAATAAATTTTAATTTATAAATTATGAGAGATTATTAGCAACAGCTAATAGCAAAAGTAATCTTATTTTTTAAAATGATTTCATTTTATTATTCTGTATATATGGGTGTTTTGTCTGTTTGTATGTCTGCACAGCACATGTATGCAGTGACCCCAGAGATATCAGAAAAGGCCATCAGATCCTCTGGGACTGGAGTTATACATGGTTGTGGGCACGGGGTCAGACCCAGGTCCTTTGGAAGAGCAACCAATGCTGTTAACCTCTGAACCGTTTCACAAGCCCAATTTTAGTGATACGCTGTAATAAGTTGTTCTCTCTCAGAACAACTTCTTGTTCTGTGCTCCCCATTCTTAGGATGTGGAGTGGCATTGTCTCTGTGCTGAAAGGAGGAGAAGATGGAGACACCGTGACCTAGCAATAGAGTCCTGTGCGAGGGTTACTGGATCACGGAGGCTGCAGTGTCCCTAGCTGATCATGGAGATCCAGGACCAGTGATTAATGACAAGACCACATTTGCAGCATGAATACCTGGGATGACTGACATTCTCAGCCAAGGGAGCTCAGGGCGGCATAAGATCCAGACTATTATGAGTTGGTAACTGATGGAATTTTTGCTTTAAAGTTTTTGGAACATGGCTGACCATGAGTGACCAACACTAGAGCAGGAGACTTCACCATGCATTAGTTGTAGCCAGAGTGTGTATAGAACATGTGTTCCTTGACTCCATCCCACCTATGAAACTACAGCTAATAGTCAATACCATTGTAGACCTCAGCACGTCTGTGAGCTTTGACAAATCTCAGTTGGTCCAGATGGTTTTCCATGCACCTCATGAAAGGTAAAATGGATGACCTGGATTCTAAAAGGCAGTTTAGCAGTATGGTCTGTTGTTGTTTTGGGTTCTTTTCTTTTTCCTTTTTTCTTCCTTTTAAACTAGATTTATTGTTTTTTCATGAAAGTTTTATTTCCAAGCATTCAATCCAATGAAATAATTAAGGATATAATGCAAAGATGTTGGCCACAAAGGTTGACTACAGTGCTGTTTACAAAATGTTAAAAAGGAAATTATTTAAACAATAGCAATAGATAAAATAACTATATATACATATATCACGTTACTGACATTTATAGAAATGCTATTTAGGCACCACAGACATAACAGCAGGTAAGTAATGAAACGTTTGTTAGTGTACTATTGAGAAAAAAAATGTTACAGAACCAAAGATGCACAGTGTAAACACATTTTAATATATGAAGGGATTTTTAGGAATAATAAGAGCTTTTAAAGTGATTCACTGGGTGGTAGATTACTGGAATTTAAAATGTTCTTTTATCTGTGCCTTGATTTAAAAAAAAAAGGTACATATGTTGTTTTTCTCCCCACCCCCACCCCCCATACAGCTGAGAACAGTCACAGGCTCCTTCTGAGCTGGGTTTATTCATACATTTTATTTGTTTGTGATATTGTCTCACTGTATTACCCTGGACAACTTGGAAATCACTGTGTAGACCAGGTTGAACCTTAAACCATACCCAGCTTGAAAACATATTTTGGCCAACATGTGGACTGTGATTTTAAGAAAAGTCACTTTGACTTAGCAGAGAGTGCAGTTTTCTTGCAAATCTTCCCTGAACAAAATGAAGACCTTCAATTTATTAGGACACTTATGAGCTCTCTTCCTATTCCCACCCTGGTCCCATTTCCATTCCCATGAGGCTACAACTCAGGGGAGACAAGTTCCCTGAATTACAGATATTCCTATGCTGCCAAGTGATGCAAGCACGTGTTAATAAGGACTCACACTGTTTGTAGACACTCAAACTCTCCAGCTCTGAAATATTATCCCTAATCTTCTGCTTTAAAGAGAGACATTCAGAAGACATAGCTTTCCATCACTTGTTGCTTACCCTGGCTAGTTCACTTTTTTTTTCGGGAACTTCCGGGAAAGGGATGCCTAGCTGAGAACTGCTCAGTGTTTGACGGGAACGTTAGCCATTAAGCAGGAAGCAGTTGAAACCTCAGCAAAAATTCACTCCCACCAGAAAATCAAAGTCCCACCAGCTGGGACCCCTGGCAACCTCTTGGACTCTTCCCTTTGTAGCAAGAAGGCCTCTGTCTGTCCCAACCCATGGACTGGGTTTAGTCAGCAAGGCAAGGCATTGGGTTTTTTCCTCATTAATCATCCTGTGACATTTTCATGGTACTGCAACTCATTTATCCCGTGCCTAAAAACACAACTTCAGAATATGGGCAATGGTAAAAAATATGGTTGCATAAAACACTGTACAAAAAAACCTATTATCTTGTGTGCTAGTTTAAAAACCAGTTCTAAAAGTGTAAATACATAAATTCAGGACGACTTCATGGTGAACACAGAGGCAAGTCATTACAGAACTTGGGCTGGCACACTGGCCCATCCTGTCACCTCTGAAAGAACAGTGGTGGGAGAGTCTTGACCCACAAATAAACCCCATGCCATGACACACTGTGAAGCACAAGAGATGACCCTGCCTTTTCAGGTCCCGGGTTTCGAATATGGCCATTTCCAGGGTTTCTCTCAGTTCTGAAGCTGAGCGGTCTTCAGGGGTCGTTGAGCATTGCCTCTGTTACTGTGAGGGAGGGAAGAGCAATGGCTAGCGCTCTTTTGTGACTCCTCTTCCTCCCATACCCCTGCTGGCCCAACAAGCTGTTGTTTCCTTGTATACTTTTCTTCTTCCTTTTCTTGTATCACTGTGATCACTGTGTAATTTCTGAGAAAATCTCATTTTGACAATCTCTGTATCCTCCAATGTATGATGTACCTTTGTGACTCCTGAGGAAGAAATCTTAAAGACAGCTACTCCCATTATTCTCCAATTTGAAAAGCTCTCCCCTGGGCACTAAATGTCAAT
This sequence comes from Mus caroli, assembly GCF_978045245.1. Classification (NCBI taxonomy): domain Eukaryota; kingdom Metazoa; phylum Chordata; class Mammalia; order Rodentia; family Muridae; genus Mus; species Mus caroli. Next base: position 54,722,040 of record NW_028227256.1, read on the forward strand.
TCAGAGAATTCTGCATTTGTTATCATGTCTAACCTAGCCAATAGAAATCTAAGCCATAATTTGAAACAGAGTGATTCTTGCCTGGAGACAGTGGGCTCATAAATATATAGCTTGATTTTTTCCTATAATTTAAGAAGATATTAGGATTTTTAACATATTTTGGAGTATTTCATTCAGTGTCTAAATTGAATATACAAGATTGGGCTGATGTGTGTGCTTGCAGATCTTGCATTTTTAATTGTAGATAGGATATTTTTAATTGAATAATAATTTTAACTGTAGCTGCTGTGAAATAAGTCAGGTTATTACCTTGTAAAAGATTTTACAAATCAAATACTTGTATGTTTAATTTTAATTAGTCTAATTTATAGACTCTGAAATATGTCATTCCTTCTTTGTATATATGAAATATTTTCTTGTAGTAAATATTTAATCTCAATTGGGGGTTTCTACCCCACTTTTGATCATTCAGGTCTCAGATAAAAGACACACAATGTTTATATTTATAATAAGCCTTTATAGTACTAGATTTAGGTAGATATCTACCCTCTATGCTATCAGAATTTACTTCCTCATCAATAACTCCAAGTTATAATTTGCCACATTCCATCTAGGAAGCTCTCCTACCTCATAATATCTTGTCCCCTCTCCATCTTCCCTCTCTCTTCTTCCGCGTGATCTCCTGCCTCCCACCCCAAGCCCAGAAACCAAAAGCCCCCATCTATCTCTCTTCTACCCAGCTATAGGCTGTAGGCATCTTTATTCACCAATCAGGGATAACTTGGGATGCAAGATTACATAGGGTCACCTGAGTCTACTGCAGATTCTCTTGTGCCTGGGAGCAATCAGACCTTGGAAGCCAGTATTTAGCATTGCAATACATAGCAAAAGACCAAACCTCAGCAATATCTGCCTGTTCTCTGCAGTAAGTACAGAAAATTCAACCCAGACAAGTACAGAAGAAGCCACTAACTGCTTGCCCATAGCCTGTTCTTTCTGTTTTTCTTGTAGAGCAGACTTTAAGTCTGTAGAGTAAAGGTGTCTAGTGGAAAGCCTGCTTGCTCTCCCCTCCCTGGCCGTCAGCAATGACCAACACAGAATTTAGGAAACATCTTCAGTGAGAGCTGACTGGGCTATATCCTTCTTTCTTGATTCAAGAACTTGTATCAAGTTCTTTCTTGTCCCTTTCTGAGCTCTACATTATTGTGAGATGATGGAGACAGTGTAGCTCACATTATATTCTTCATTCAAGAGAAATGATCAAGAAAGAGAAAGCTCATTTTTCTCACAACTTAAGCAGAGTCTTACATTTGCTTGTTGTCCTGATGGCCCATTTAGGGCTGCATTCAACCCATAACTGAGACATGTGAAATGAGGTGTCGCTGGGTTCTCTGTGTGGTCATGTAACCTACCCCAGGGCCCTGGTCTTTGGTATCCTCAATGGGTCTCTCAAACAACACAATTACTTCTGTAACAGTGGAAGAAGGACGGATGGATGCTTTCTCAAGCCATAATGCCCTCTCACCACATTTGCCAGTTTCTTGAATCATTGTAGTCACTAGAAGTATAGTTAAACTAAATGCTTGGTTTGTAAAGTTTTATAAACAATGATCTGGCCATCAGATTTGTTTACAGTAAATTAAGTGGAAAGCTGAAAGTGATATCATTAATCCAAATTAGATATCAAAATATATTTCTTTTAGCTTTCCAAAGCAATGTCTTAACAACATGCAGTAAAAATTTCCTTTCTCATTACCTTTCTCCATGTGGCTCTCCAAGAGGATCAAATCAAAAGTTAGCAAACAAACTGTTTCAAACCCACAGCAACTGTATTTTCCAATATAGCTTGCTGATGTAGCAGAGAACATTGTTTCTGAACATAAAGTTGTATAATACATTAGAGCTAAATGAAATTTAAAACGACTTGTGATAAACCCTGAAAATGTAATGCTTTAAAATAGGAATGTCAGCAGGCTGCCTATTATGTAACGTAATACTAGCGTTCTGAGTTGAGATGGGTGAGTTACAGGAGCAATGACAAAAGTGCCGTTGTCTTCCCTCTGCTATGAGGGAGCATGTAAAGGTGATTGATTTTGAAGTGTTTGACTGCAGAGGCATGTTGGGACACATGTTCTGAAAATATTCAGAAGGCCCTCGGTTAGCTTTGGGCAAGGCAACTTCTTGCAGAAAGCGTTACTGAATTTTCAGAATACCTCTTAGCCTTTCTACAGAAAGTCTGATCATGTTGATCCTTTAAACCACAGGGAACGTCCTTAGAGAGTGAACTGGGGAAAGAGTTTCAGGGACTGGGGCTCATCTAACTGGGCTGGGGACAGCTGAGACTGGGTGGAACATGGTGGTGGAATAGAAAGGTAGAGTGATTCCACCATGTGCATGGCCTCAGCTGGACACTGACTTGGTGTGGACCACATTACTGTGTCTCTTGCAGTTGGGCACATGGGAGACTAATGGGAAAAGGTAGTTGATGCATCCAGCTGAGTGCTGTAATCTGCCCCAAGTTTTCAGTACATGCCCATCAGTGTTGGGTCAGAGCTAATCCTTGGAGGAAGGAGGAGAGTGCTGAGATTTTCATCTTACCCCTTTGTTCATTTTAGGGAGGAGTTAACACTACGTTGTGCCTTTGAAGAAGTTATGTGTGGGGTCAGCATCAATGCTGAAATGGAGAAATGGGAGAAATGGGTTTGTGTATAGTAAGAGCTTTGAGCAAGCTCAGGATCTTGTCCTAGACTTTGGGTGCAGACTTGTTACTGTAGCCCACTTGAGACTGTTTCCCACTTGCTACTGAAGGTCTTCAAGAAATGAGCAAAGCCTCAGGCACTTGGCACCCTGTTGACAGCCACTCATGTCCTCATCCTAGGTCTTCTGGAAAGAGTATCTCAGCATCTCAGAGTAACAGGATCCAGTGGCCATGGTCCTTCCGTTACAAATGAGGCCAGGCAAGGAAAAGCGACACAGACTGAGAGTCAAAGTTCCCTGTGTGCAGGCCGTGCAAATGGTGGTGCCAGCCACTAAACAGCATTGCATGTTCTAGAAAGCTACCCTGCTGGTCTCCCAATCAAGTTTTTATCCAGCCACAGAAGGATATTCATTTTTTTCTGCAAATTCAAGTTGTCAGAAGCCACCTATCCCTCCTCAAAATGTCAGTATTTATGAGTTTTTCCACTGTGGTCCCTCAGTTTCTTAGGAGTGATGTCTTCATCTCTCATGTAAGAGGATTCTGAGAGTACCCTCCACCTTAGATTGAGAGTAAGAGAAAGGTGGGGGGAGGGGCACTCTTTGTTCATGACCAGACTTTGTTCCCAGCCTTTAACTTAAAGCCCTCTCTCCGCAGAGCCTCCGTATGGCTGAGCTTCAAGCCTGGTGGGTTTTTCTGGAAAATAAATCATTCTTGTCTCACCAGAGATGGAAAAGGGTGGTTGGCTAGCTGCCCTGAGTAGGGTAGATCTGATACCTTCCCAGGGTTTGGGACAGGGGGACCACATGCTGCCTTCTCTGTATTCTTGATCCGTGTGCCTGTTTCCCAAGAATGTTGACTCAGGTCGCAGCTATTTTCAGCATAAACTTTTCTAATCTTTCCTATCTAGTGGGCTCTGGAAGGAAGCAGAGCTCCCCACACGTCTTCTCACTGCAGGGAGAGCCTAGGCTGAGTGTGGATCTTTGTTTATTGGTTCACTTGCTCCTTTATGCGATGTTAAGGATCTTAGCCTTCAGCAGTACAGGGAAGGAAGTCTCAGCTCATACGGACTAGGAGTTGCCATCCGTGAAGATCACACCAGAAGCTCGGGCACTGCCAAGAGCCTTCAGAAAAGAAAACAACAACAAAAAGAATCATCTCACGTTTTGTGTTATTACGGAAAATTAACCTCACAGCATGGCTCACGATCATATTTATGAACATGTTTTGAGAATGAAGCGTACTGCAATGCAGTCCAAGGGTGAAAATCAGGGTGTTTTTCCTTTGGATCCCAGCACTCACAGGTGGGAGCCACAGGCATCCCTGTGAGTGTTTGTGTTTTCAGCTTCATAAGCAGCAAGGGAAAGCTGTCCTCCAAGTGTGTTCACACTGGGAACAAATGTTTGCTAAGACTTAACGTATGGGGGATGTTTGCAGTAAAAGCGTCCAAAGTAAAAAGAAAGCTCTTCAAAATCCTAAGAATTAAAATTAAGTGAATTTACACATTTATTTTGCCAAGAACTATTTTTTTTCACAAAAACATAAATACACAAGCTTGTCAGTAACTTTTCCCCAACACCTGATATATTTTTGTTACCACTGCATTAGTCCTTGTATAATTGTTACCAAAGGGATTCATCTAATACAATATTCAGAGTTGATGGTTGATTTACATAACTTTAAGCTATGAAGGATGGGACAGTAAAATTTTTATGTTTGCCACCCCAACAGTAGTGAAGGGTTATTGATTGAGTCTTTATTTTGAGGCAACCTCAGATCCACCTTGAACTAACATGATGAGCACGGCAGTAACAGGGACTTCAATGTAAATCGTTCTCTCTGCCTCCTTATTCTGGAGACATTAGATTCTGGCTTTCTTACAGGTTTGGTAATAAATGCCCTGCCTCTAGGCACAGTCTTAAGAGTGTCAAAGCTCCATTTGCCATTTCAGCTCCATCATATCGACCTAATTCTGTATTCAGCTGATGGCTGCTTGCCTACTAATGAATCCTGGCCAGGCTATGTATCCTCTACAGTCTTTTTTAAAGATATATTTATTTATATTTACTTTATTTATATGAATGTTTTGCCTGTATGTATATAAATGCAACATGTGCATGTGTGGTGCCCATAGAGGCCAGAAAAGGTTGTTAGATACCCTGGAACTGGAATTACAGACAGTAGAAAGTACCAGTGTGGGTGCTAGAGACTGGCCCCACCTCCTCTGCAAGAGCCGCAGTGCTCTTATCCACTGAGTCATCTCTCCAGCCCCTCGTCAGTTGGCTTGATCACCTTCCTACCCTATGTACTTTTCTGTGGGAACTAAAGGGGGCTGCAGGGGAAAGAGGGGGGAGGAGAATAGCCCAGGTCAGGCCAGAGTTCCTCCTATGCTCTGGGCAGGCAGCCTCGGGAGGGCTACCAGATGCTTTCCACTAGGCCAAGGGTGGACATCTAAGCCACTGACCTCACTCAACAGGGGGTGGACAACGGGCAGCCCCCGACCAGGCCCCCCAGTGCTACACCCTGTAGCCCTGGGGTTAAGGGAGAGAGGGCATAGGGAGAGAGGTCCCCACACAGGCGAGAGTCTGGGGCCTTGATGAACAAAGACAGCCTATGGTTTTAGAGCTTTATTATAGAGAGGTAGGGAGAAAGAGAGAAGGTGGAAAGAGAGAGAGACTGGCCATGGCCAAGAGGAGAGAAATGGGAAAGGAGAGAGAGAGAAGAAAGGCTAGAGAGGAAGAAGAAGAGAGTGAGAGTAAGAAGAGTGTAAGAGAGGAGAGTAAGAGGAGAGGAGAGGGGAAAAAGAGGAGTAAGAACAAGAGAGCAAGAGAGCGAGGTGGGGCCAAACAACCCCTCTTATGGTATGCTGTTATCTTTACTGTTGCTAGGTAACTGGGGAGGAGTCTAGCCTGAAGGTCAGAAGCTTGGGACATTGCCTATGTGACTACTAGTCATGCTTCTCCTGAGGGGGATCTGGGGGCAGTAACTTCAGGAGCCAGAGTTCCAGGAGACATGAGAGAACTCCTTCTGTCCCATGTAGGTGAATTATCACCACTGGGTCCTGGGGTTCAGACCTCAGCTCGACTGGAGACCAGACTGTCTTTGTATATCCCAATGCTCCACATTTTTCCATTTCAATGTACATCTCAATTTTGTCTATACATGCTTGAACAAAAACTGGAGACTACAAATAGGGTCATGGGCCTCATCTCTTGTACATATTTCACTCTGGGACAATGTCTCCTGGCTTAGAACCAAGAGAAGCACTTGTTTCATTTGTGTTTTGAATTTGTTTTCTTGTCTGGACAAACTGATGATTTAAGAACTATAGAAAAACCTAAAATGAGCTTTTCAAGTTCTCTATAAAATAAAATATAAAGGGATTTAGGTTTGAAACCTCTGTATAGCCAGCAAAGGCTAAGAGATAAAGAAGGGGAGAGCTAAGCAGTATTTTTCTCTCTGTTCTAATCATTATCTAAGATGCCTAGCTTAACATGTCACCCACACACTGTCTATTGATCCGTCTCTCAGGCTTGTGCACAGGCATCTCATGATCTTCTTGTGTATCTCCTGCTTTTTAAAGAGCCTTTGGCTTTAAATAGTTAGACTTAGTGGTAGGGACCCTCAGCGTCTTTTCCCCATGGCCCTTTCCCTCTGTCGTTGGAGAGGAAAGCATTCTTAATTTCTCCGTCTGCGTTGATGACAGGAACAGCCAGCTGCAGGGTCACTCGGGGCTGGCAGACCTGAATTCAGAACTTGAGTCCCCAGACAGTCCAGCTCCTGTTCTGCAGTCTGGTGGGCCAGGGCAGCAGAGAAGGTTAAAGGGTAACGAATTCCTCTAGGTCGCTATAAGAACTACATTCCAAGTGGATTCACAGCACAAATCCATGTATTTGAGGGGGGATGGACAAGTGGGGGAGGGGTAGACACGTACAGTTACACAAGCACAGTCATCTAAGGAGCTTTCCTGGGTGTTCTCAAAGCCATATCTAATTGCAGCTGCTAGCAAGAGGATCTCCATGCAGTGTACAGTTCTTTAGAGCTTGGAGCATTCTTGTTCCAAGGATACCCTTCCCACTCTGCTCAGCACTACTGTACAATTACAGCTGGCCCATGTCAGCGTCCTTCCTGATCAAAGTACAGATGATGTTTTCCAAATATCTCCATTCCAGACTTTTCAACCTAGGGGAGCAAAGGAATGAGGTTGGAAAAGTCTAGCCTGGAAACCACATCAGAGGACGGTTGTGGAAAAGGAAACTTGGCCCCGTTTAAACCTTGCTTAAAGCAGCAAAATCGCTCCATTGAAATGTAGGGTCTTGATTGCACAGCTCAGAAGGAGGCCCCCTGTCTATGCTCCAATAGATGATTTTGGTGAATCTTAAAGGCAATGCCATTGCTGTCTGCTAATCAAGGGCCAGAACCAGCCCACACACATCTGTCTCTCTCTCTCTCATGTTGCTTGTTATGAAAAAGGGGAAAAAAAACCCTCAGAAAAAAAGAAAAAAAAAACCCTCAGCTTTTTAAATGAAGTCACTACCACTACAGAAAACATGAACAAATGGAGGTGGGTCCCAGATAGTTTCATTCCCTATAAACCCGTTTCTATCTTCCTCCCACAGTAGATGTGATGACCTCCCCCGTAATTTTTAGACTTTAAAATATAACCATGTTTGTCTTGCCATATCACCTCTTAAAGGAAGAAATCTGTCTCCATTTAGCTTATTCCCTGAAGTAAATGGGACAGGGATGGAGAAGTGGGGCTACTGGTGTTTTGCCATTCAGACCAGCTCCCATTGTCCTTGAGAACTAAATATACAATTAACTGTATTCAACAATGACTATTGTACATACTGAATAATAGTTCTAAAATAGAAATAGTCACTATTATTGAGGGGAATTTGCCTTTGTAAGGGACACATTTCACAAGGCCTATGGTAAAGATACTCAGTCCATAGTCTCATACCCTGTCCATAGTAAGTACTCTTTCTGGATGTCAGTAGAGGCTTAAGTGAAATTAAACATTTACCTAGGGAGTTTGTTTGTTTTGAAAACAGTTGCTTCAGAAAGGCATTTTGGAGCTGACCTAAGCTTAACTAATCATGTACAATTATTTGCCTATGTCCATAATTTTGACAGTGTGACTCATTAGCTCAGACCTTGCTTTCCACCCCATGAAGGAACAGATGCATTGGCTAAAGCCAATCGTTTCTGTGCAAACTCTGTTCTCAGTGGGAAAGTATGTTGGGGATGCTTGCTTTTGTACAATGGGATGACTTCGACCTTTGCCTACATTTCTTGATGGATAATGACAATCACTGGTAAAGAATTGGGAGATGCTTCACTTACTGACTTCACTCTTGGGCCTCACAAGCCCCCACCGGACCTGAGATTGATTACTGCAACAAGTCACGAGGGTTCTTGTTGCTCCGCTGCCCTCCCCTTTGGATGACAGTTTGTAGGAAATACACAGAGCTTTTGCTTCTGACTGCGTTTTTAAAGTACTTTCTGGGTATGCACAGGAAAATACTTTCAATTCAAGAGAAAACAGCCATGAGTGTGTTCCTTCTTTGCTTGTAACTGAACAAACCAGCTCCCAGCAACAAAGGTGCACCTTTGACGTCTTGCCGGGGTTGTGTTTCGTAGCTAAACATGACATTTAGGAAATGTCAGCTGTGAATGACTTTTTAAAGAATGATTGTAAAGTCTGGTTGGATATTCCTACAATTTCAGACTTACAAGAACTTGACAAACAAGTTTCCCGTCGACATAATAAAAGGCTGCCCCCTCCCTCTCAGTGCTGATAACCCTTTCATCTTTCTTGCTTCCCTTTCCACATCTCCCTGTGGCAGCGCTCCACTGTCAGCCCTGGAGCTCTGCTATGCAGACTCTGGTAGGGAAAGTCAGCATTTCTTGTAAATAGCTATGGAAAGTAGACATAGTTAAAGGGTGCCCTCGGGTATAGGTCCTAGGTAAGAGCAGGTATGGACTGCCAGGGTCTCTTTTCCTAACATGTTGTAATTCTTTTGGACTTAAAAATAACTTTCTATAAAAAACCAGGTGTTCATGAAAGAGAAAAAGAAAAAAATCCCCCTTTCATTGAGGTGTTCATATTCACTGGGTCATGCTAATGACCACACCTACACACACAGACACATGCCTGACCACATATCAGTACATAGGTTCATCAGTTTATATGTTCATTGTTTATAAAAGATTTTTCCATGGGTATTTGGTCTTTGTTGTTACTTTACAAATGATGAAAATGGTGCTCAGAGAACATGATATATGCCAGTTGCTAAAAGCAAGCCTGGAAGCTCCAGCTTTAAATCCTAAACTGTGGCCTGCTTCCGTGCACTGCATTGTGCAGCCATTGTGCCTCTTTAAACAGAGAAGCAAACACACTTGCACATGACTGACAAACAGAATATAACTCAGGGAATCTCAAGCCATGTCCAGCTCTAATGGTCGGCAATCTTACAAGATCCTTGTATATGAAAGGTTGGGAATTAGACGAGTGTTGGGCAGAGTTCTTCCTTTATTTCTAGTTCTTTAGACTGAGATTATTGTATGAACCTACACAACACACTAAAACTTGTCTATTAGACTTCCCACCGTAGGGCTGGGGAGACGGCTCAGTGGTTAAGAGTACTTGCTGTACAAGCACAGGGAGCTGGAGTTGAGTCCCAGGCACCCAGTTAAAAGCTGATCATAGTTGTCGGTGCCTGTGAATCCATCATGGAGGGGGGCGATGTTAGGATGACTGGCACCGGTGGATGCTGGGAGGTTCCTGGCCTGCTAGCCTAGCCAAACCACTAAGCTTCAGGGGTTAGGACACTGACTCAGGGGGGATGAGCTGGGGAATGGCAGAGGAGGATACACACTGTTCCTTTCTGGTCTCTGCATGTGTGTGCATCGGAATGCTACCCCCCACACCCCACACATGAGGACACACATTGCCTGCACACATGCATCACACACACACACACACACACACACACGAGTGTTCCTATTTATATTCCTATTTACAGACTGACTTAAGCCCACACTAACAGGGTATTTATACCTGTGATTTTGAATGACTCACCCAGTTTTTTTCTTGGTAAGCGAGCGTTTCTTATCAATGATGTTTTATTGGAATTCCATACCAGAAAGCAAAGCTCATTAAATATCTTCACGTGGTAGCCTTTCTGATGAGAGTCTAGGTAGCATAGTTCTGAAAGTGATAGCGTGCAGCCAAGCCCACTGCGCACGCGCATTGCGTAGGTCTGTTTAAGGAGTAGTGATGGCATCACACACTGCCCTGAAGACAACAAGAGAGCAATGGCAACATCAGAGGGGATGTAGAAGCACCATAGCCTGAGATAGAAAATTCTCACATCACTTTCCATAAATCCAGAAGTAAAAATGGTTGCCAAAAAAAAAGGTGTTAAGAATTATACGTTTTTAGCTTAGAAAGAGGGGAAAAAATAAATGATCACTAACATTACCTTTTTTTCCCCTCCCAAAGTATAGAAACTGTTTCCATTATCTGAGGCTATGATGCATGCTCTGAATGAGATGAAGTGAGGGAAATGGAATTATACAAGTGAATGATAAATTTGTTATCAACTGACTTAATAGAGATAAAAATCTGAATGCCTCTTGATAAAGAACTTGCAGAGCCTTAATAATCGTGAAATTGTCATCGTCTAGGATGTAGAAGAATTTTGTTATGATAAAAAAAAAACTATTGCATCGTGCCCACCTTCACAGATGCCTAACTTCATGAGTTTCATCTTCAGTTTGGGTTGGGCTTCTCTCAGCCATGTACTTATCCGTCTGATCTGCCTCTCGGGAGAGACCACTGCAGCCCAAATGGCGCTTCTTCACACTAGCAATAGGACCGAGATTTGGGTTCTGCTGCAGTCTGTCACATAACTGGCTGGCTAAGAGAACTACTGAGAAGTAAGGCCACACCCACCATCATGAAAAGCTGTCCTGACACATGGGCACTGGCAGGAGTTTGGAGGGTCAGGCCCGAAGCTCTGCGTCTCCCTGTCTTTGGAGACAAGCAGGAGTTACAAAGACCAATGATTTCTGCCTTTGGGGGGGAAAACATAGTGAAAAGAAAGCAATTATTCACATCATGTGCTTTTTGTTATTCTTGTCAAATGCCCATTTTCCTTAGTTGAAACAAGATTTGAAAAGACAACCCAGGATCAAATTCCCCTCTCCACGATTCAGCTCTCCCTAGTTAGGCGTCAAAACACAGTGGTATTTTATGTGGCAAGAACAAGAAAAGCTATTCTCATTTCACATCGACTGAATATAGCAACTAGGTTTAGATCCGTTCTCATATAAGTAGACCATCTGAATACTCTCTGGGAAACGTCTCTGGGGCTTGAAGTCTCCGCGGTTACTTTAGAGCATGGGTGGACGTCTCCTGGTATTTTGGAGATGTCACCCTGAAGGATGACAAACAAGGTCAATCCATTTGTAGCTGAAGGCACCAAAACACAGTTGCTTAACCGCTGACACAGAAACAACCCTGCCCTCACGTGGAGCAGTGTTGCTGCCAGTTGCCAAGCACTCTGGCGACACTGGTGTCCTGAGAGCCTCACAAGCCCACTAAGCGAATGAGCGGTGTGGTCTGGATTAAATCAGATCTGCCTCCAAGTGAAGCGGTGGCGATAGCCAGCAGGCCAGACGGCAGGTGTATTTTCTGCAGAACTCTATTTGGAAAGTAAGCTTTGGTCAGATGGAGACCATTTGCAGAATAAGTCGCTGAAGAATCTAGCACACAGCATCTGAAAACTAAAGTGTACAGGCACAGGCCCATTGTGTGACTGCACCAATCAGCCTCTCGATGGGAAGGCCTGGGTTTCCTTAGCTGCAGCACACTTATGACCTAATGTTCTCAGTCCAGCTCAGCATTACCCAGTCAGGTTACCCCACAGATAAACCTCAAGCCAGAAAGTACTATGAAGGTCACATACAGGAAAAATCTGACTGAACTGGCTCACAGATTTCCTCCTGGTCTTTATCTGGTAGGTGATTAGAATATTTGCTTACACTCAGAAACCCAGCACACAGTCATAGCACACACACAAAGGGAATGGCCCTCCCACCCTGCTTTCAAGGCAGAACAGCATCAAAATTGCTCCTTCCAGCAAACCTTGAGAATGTGTCCCATCTCCTGTATTAAAGACTTGATCTTTGGGAGGCAGGGCAAACTCCAAGCTTTTAAGAAGGGACAAAGAAACATCAGCTCATACTGAGATTACTTGTCATAGAAAACCAGGATAGACACTTCCAGAACTCACTTAGGTTGTGATTTTAGCACAGGGTAGGATCATCTGGCATCTGAGACAGCCTCTGCCTTCATCCTTGGCTGGCTAGCAAACCCTTGTTGGGTCCATTAGTGGATTCCCACGTCCACACTTTCTTCACTTGATGCTTTATCTAGTAGACTTCTGAGCCACGCTAATCAAACCAAACCTTTCTCTCCACAATGCGTATTGATTTCCATCTGATCTTTATAAAATATTGACCTGATTTTGCTTTTAACTTTAAATGTCCAGTGAATCCCTATTGTCCTAGAGCAAAACCAACCTGAGATTTCTCTGTTTCAGTTTTGCTCTACAGGATGAAACCAAATTCCACTCTCTTCCAGTCACTGACTTTGTTGCCTGTTATTCTCCAGCACATTAGTGGCCTTGGCAGTGATGGAAGCCAGGCTCTATCCAATACCTGTCCATAGGTCTGCTCTTGAACAAGGTGTTTCAGAATGAGTCTCCCCTGGAATGTCTTCCCTCTTTCCTTCTGTCTCTGTAAGCCCAGCCCATTCAGCTGCTACTGACTGTTGCACACTCTAGATCAGACAGTGCATCTGCCACTCAAGTGCAAGCTGCTTGGCAGTGCGCAGGGACGGGCTCAAGGCATGGCATGGCCTGATGCCCCTTCAGTGCCTCTCTGGACTACTCTAATCCTCAGAAGTTCCTCGCTCAGCTTCTGCAGCACATTTATAGTCTGGACCAGAGGCCTCCCGGATAAGTGTAAGAAAATCAGTGGTCTGCCATAAGAATACACCAGCACGTACACTGGCACTTTTCAATTTCTATTTGAATAATCTTATAAAGTATCAGACATGTTCATACTGAAATATGTATTTGACATTTATAAATGACATGTACATAGTGGCCCCTCCATTCTGTGGGTTTGACCAGCTGTGGATCAAAAATAACCAGAAAAAAAAGCCTGCTGAAATTGTATACATTTCTTTTTCTTTTGGTCTTATTCTCCAAATAATACAGTGTAATAATTTTCTACATAGCATTTATGTTTGTTATGTGGTTTAGCTAATCTAGATGATTTAATGTATATCAAAAACTCAATATCTTATATGCAAATACCAAATTATTTTATATAAGGAACTTGAGAATTCATAGATTTTGGTATCCTGGGATGACTAACTCACTGATACTGAATCACTGGAACATACTGAATGATTCTCTCTCTCTCTCTCTCTCTCTCTCTCTCTCTCTCTCTCTCTCTCTTTTGTGTGTGTGTGTGTGTGTGTGTGTGTGTGTGTGTGTGTGTGTGTATTCCATGTGCAATCACCATAATTAGTGGAGCAAATGGTCGAAAACTGCGGAGCCTCAATGTCAGAACCATTTCATTGGAGTTTCAGGGAGTCTCACACCATCCATGAATGAGAAATTATTTAGCGATGTCCACACAGTGGAGAAAGCAGGCGAGAGGAGACCAGAGTCCCAGTTTTGTGCCTGGCAGATGCTTTACTAGAAGATGTGGCTTCAGAGCAGGGTGGTCCTAAAGTCCCTTCCCAGAGGGGGACATAAGCAGCCTCTATCCCTCCCCCTAAGCCCTAACAGTAAACCAAGGCGTGACTCTACCTAAGTTCTTCCAGGGGAACCAATGATGACTCTACCTGAACTCTGTCAGGGGAACCGATGATGAAGTTTATTGAATGAACTTCCTTACAAAGCATAGGTGAGGGGTTATTACAGGAGTGTAGGTGCACCTCCCCTGAAAGGCCACACCTACAGAACCCATCAGAGATGATGGCTTCCCATATCCCTGATGTGGGAGCACATGAATGGAGTTTCCTTCCAAGTCTTCTGCAGTCTATATACTGTAGCCGTTCCCCCAGGCCCTGTGCTGTTAAGGGTTAAGGGCAACCAGATGTGAACAGTTAGCGAGCTCAGGTGAGATATTCTCTTACGAGGTAGTTCTGCTTCATCAAAAAAACCGACTCTCTAAGACGGTGGTGGTTGCTTGGTGTAGAGAACAGTCATACACAACATGGGGCCAGGAAGATTTGCAAAGACTTTATTTACCCTTGCACTGGGCAGATGAGTCGTGGACACAGAGGCCAATCACACCCCCTTTCTACTTCTTTGTCCCTGAGCAGGTTCAGAACCTGTACCTCCCAAACTACTTTAAGGCCAAGAACAAGTGAGACAGGCTCAGGCTCAGGCTTTGCTGTCAAAATAAGAAGTGATTTAGTGGAGCGTGTCCAGTTTATCTTTTCAAACACACCTATGAATTAAGCAGGAGCAATTGGTAGCTGGAACTCAGCAGTACCCCAGTGATGTGCTTTCTTTCCTGGTAAGTAATCCTGCTCTGCTTCGCTTTCATTGCATTCAAATATATTTGCCCCAAACAAAGGACACTATTTCTCTTCTCAAAAGAACTAACAGAATGTACAAAGCCCAGGGTTAGAACCAACAGACTTGTGTTCAGCGAAGATCTATCCATTCTGAAGCCTGAGACTCCTGCTATTTGATGCCCCCCGGTGTGTGTGTGTGTGTGTGTGTGTGTGTGTGTGTGTGTGTGTGTGTGCATACAGGCACATGAGCACATGTATGCATGCCTGTGAACACCCCTGTCTATATGTATGCCTGTCTTCAACAGGGCATAACTGTTAATCATTATTTGAACACACATTCTGAAGACCCTCCCTAGCTCCATCCCTATCCTATTCCTGCCCATGTATACACATCTAGACACAAATATGTACCTACTGTCTCCACCATTGCACTCTGCAGACTCTGGCAGTGTAGAATGGACATGGTCACATGAAACAAAATGCAGAGAAACAGAACCCTTGTTTCTAGATACTGGAAAGCAAAAGCAGATGCAGTGTGGGGGAGGGGGAGAGGAACCGGGATAAGAGAAGGAGGGTGACAGGGTGAGAGAAGATTTAAAACAAGAAGCCCAGGCCCCTACATGAAAAAGCTTTCCTGAGGCCACCTGCCCTCTCAGGAAAGAGCTCCACTGTTGTAGAAAATGAAAATCTATCCAGTTAAAAATATCTACAGAGGACTCAGTAGCTGAAGTGATGAAGTATGGGGTCAGAGAACTTACTCCGTGTTACACTATTTCCTTACCACTGTGGAAGAGATGGTTCACCACCACGCTTTGTAGGGAGTAGGAATACTCACTTCATAACCCAGCAAGCCAGTCCTCTGCCATCACATGACTGTTTGGGGATATGCATTTCTCTGTATTGTCTCTGATTTTTCACACCCTGCTTTCATGGTGGAAATTAAATACAGGGATTACTTGATGTTTACCGTGGGTCTCTGTATATTTATCCCAAAGATTTAGCTTTTCAAAAGACTCTAATGGTAATTCAAAAATCAGTACCTTGCCATATAATCCATATAATCTCTTCAGAGTGTCTAGATGTGTATATACAGACATTGAGGGCATCCAGCCTTGTCCAAAGACTCGTGAATGCTGGAAATCCAAGGAAACTGGTGTGGGAAATTTTGGAGTTAAATATTGCTTGGGATATTGATTTTGGTTTCTGTAACAGAAGATCAGAGAAACAGAAACCTTAGTCTAAAAACAAGTGAGCTGGTCTCTCTATAGTATAATAGGCCAGGCGCTCGATGGGGACAGCCCCGTGGCGATTGGGGCTCAGACTTACAGTTTTGTCAGCTGCTGACCTCACTTTCTGGCTTCCATTTCAAAACCTTGCCTCACATCACTGCAGGGGAAGACCTAAAAGAAGTGGGATGCCCTTCTAAAGGTGCCCGGAACCCTGCAAATCACTTCAGCTCATGTTCCCTTGGCCATCACATGCTGCCTGCCCTGTTGGGGTCGCATGGGGACTGGGAACTATGGTTTTGTCCTGGGTAATGCCTTCTAGTTGTTGATAAGCCAAACCAGATTCTATTCCATGGAGAAGAAGAAAGAGGGATAGAGCAATTAGGGGTTGAGGAGGAAAGAAGACATTGAAAGCCTGGGTCTCTGCACAGAAGGCAAGAATAAATATTGGGACAAAAGGTCACTCTGCTTGCAGCTTTGCTGGCTGGGCAATGAAGCATGTTTTGACTGCAAGTTCAGTGAAGGGACTTAAAAACAGAGCAGCAGATGCCTTAGGATCTAAAGTAGGCGTTACAAATGTGTGTGTCTCAGCTCTCTACGCTTGTGACAAGATAGCCTCTTTCCCCATTTAAAAAAAAAAAAAAGATCTGAGGAGCTAGGTTAGTCCACCTGCAAAGTGCTTGAGTGTAAGAGTAAGGATCGGAGTTCAAGCCCTAACTCCCCACATGTGAAAACCCAGTCAAGGCAGTGTGAGTTTATAATCCTATTGATGAGATGGAGACCGAGACGGGATTCCTGAGGCTTACTGGCCAGCCAGCCTAGCTAATTAGTGAGCCCCAGGTCCCACCAAAAGACCCTGTGTGGACCTAGATTTTCAAAACCTACTTTTAATAAAGATTCTTAAATGGTTTAACCTCTGTTCTGGCCCACCACCCACCAGAAAGGTTATTAGGGTATAGGAGTAGTGGACCTGTTTAGAGATAGTTCTTTGAAGCAAATCCAATTTTCGTTGTCAGGATCTATTCTAGTAGACCAGTTCAGTAGTGTCGGGATAGAAAACTTGTCAGCAGCAGTGCCATGACCCAGGAGAAACAGCCAGGCCTCCGCCGAATCGGCACAAGTCAGCAGGAGCAACCAGGACCAGCAGGGATGCAGTGAAGAGGAAGCATCATCGCAGAGCTAGCTATGCAAGCCCCCATCACAGTCCGTTGAGTCTATTTATACTCCCTCCAAACATCACATGTCCTGCCGTGGGTCTTTCCTCAGCCAAACACAATGTGAGTCTGTCTTGGCAAAACTCCACATAACTGTATCAGCTGACATCACTCTGCCAATTGGCCCAAGTCTGCAGAAGTGGCAAGAAGCTGCCAGAACACAACCAGAAGTTTTTGGGTGTGTTTCTTTCTGTGAAGTCACGACAAAAGATGACCATTAGGGAATGGCAAGGCGTACCAATGCCACCCAGTGTGTCCACCTTCTTAACATCACGCATCCATTCACCTGTGTTTGCTTTAGCAAAACATCCTTTCCCCTGTGTTTGCTTCAGGAAAACACTCCTTCACATGTCTGCCCCACCAAAACATTATTTGGCACAACTGACATTTTCCAAAGAACACATAGGTTTCCACTTCAACCCTGTCTTGAATCAAGAAACAAATAATTTAGAGGAAAAAAAGAAGAAGAAGAAGAAAAGGGATGGCTCCTGAGAAATGACCCCTGAGGTTGCTGCCCACATTGGCACATAAGCATTCACATGTGCACACACAGGGGTGGGGCGGGCAGGGGGATTCCCGCAGGTACCTATTGCTACTATACAGTCAAATCAAAATAGAGTTTCCAGGTGACATTTTGAGACTCACTAAGTTCTGTTTAAAACTAAGGTCCCATCTTCATGTGTGATTCCAGGCCATACTAACCTTGCTGCCCCTTGACCCATACCCTCCTCTGAGTCTAGGCTCCACTTCCATGAAAGGGACTGTAAACAGACTTGAGGCTCATCATGATCACAATTAAGCTTTCAGTGCTGGTGAATGAAAAACTTGTGGTTAAAAAAAAAATGTGCTACTGCTCCTCACACCGTATTGTGAATTGTGCATCTCTTTAAGGAATGTCTGCTCTAGGAAAATAACCATAAAAAGACCCTCTGCTTCCTCCAGTGCTGTAGAAGCCCCATCTGGGGACTGTGTTTGTTTACTTGATTAGCCAAGCGCTATTCCTCATTAATGTCTACATTCATTGTCTTCAGTTATTTTTCTGCTTCCCATCTCACCCAGACAAGACCAACCTGGATTTTGACAGTCGGGCTGATTTTTATCTGTTTAAGCTGCTGGAAGCAAAAATCTGATTTTTCCCCTTACTTTGGTTATTAGGAAAAGCAATAAAAGCAGGATGTAATTGGATCAAGGATATCTATGATTTTAGCTAGGAACAAGTTAATATATAGCTCCACCTTCATACCGGGTTAATTTCAGAATCTAAGAAGTATTAAAAGTTCCATGTACAAGTGTGATTCTGAGCTGGCCATTTACTTGATGTACAAATGCTAGTATTTGAGCACTGTGGAAATAATCTAATAGTGGCTGCTGGCAGGAGTTGAGTGGTTAATACAGACCTTTTCTTCCCTAGGTCCTGTGGTCAGAGCTGCAAGCCCTGGTGAGTCCCGCTGCATCTACATGGCTGGAACACAGGAAACCGGAGCTTCGGCGAGCAAGTAAATAATCTCCGCTCACTTTGGTGTACCGTTCCATTCAGATAGATTATGTGTTCTGAACAGGAGTGGTGCTGTCCCCAAGGAAATAAAAACTGGTAGGGAATAGAAAAACCAGCCATTGTCATTAAGGTTGGAGAGAGGCCGTCGGAGATGCAGTGTGATGGGTTCGAAGGGAGAAGAAAGATGGAGTCATAGGCTAAGGGCAGTAGCAGGTAGAGGCTTGAACATAGGAAAGCTATGGTTCCTTAGGGAAGGGACTGTGAGCTTCTGGATGTTTCAACTGATTTGTGACAGCTTCCCTAGGGAATGTACATCTCCAGTTCTCTGTCCTGCTCTGTGCAACCAGACTGAGTCATGTCTCCAGTGTGTTGTGGACACTGGGTAGAGTAGCTCACAGAAGTGCTGGAGGAGAGAGCGAGGTGTTCCTATGTGCAGAGTCTGAGCATGAGCACGCATCGGGGCTGCTGGTGGTGTCAGTGCTCTAGTTAGGTCTTATATTGGCCTTGACACTTCAAAGGAACTTTGCAGATCTCTTCTCAGATCTCTGCATGTTCTGTTGATTTTGTAATTTCCAGAATACATTTTTCTGGAAAGTTCCTTGCGACACCTCCCATGTACTTTTATAAATGTGTTTGCAAAGCAATTGTCCTTTTCCATTTGGAGAAGTTTCTGGCAATGTGTTGGGGTGTATGGAGAGGTTGTGGATGGATGAAGCAGAGGTGTGAAGAATTCGTCTGTAAGGACCCAGGTAAGGGAGCAGAGTTCCCAGGGGAGGCTGCCCTTTCAGAGCAGGAGTTACTAAGCCAAGACCTGGCTGGCTAAGAAAAATAAACTGTGAATTTTTCTATTAAATGATGGGAAGTTCTTGTAACTCAGAGAGTCTCTGAAAAAGGAAATGATTCACAGCCTTAAATCCATTGACTTACCTGTGGCCAGTGGTGTCTTTGAAGCACAACCTGGGGCAAATGAGCTGAAGGTCACAGAACTGTCTCTGCTGAGTCACATTTATACAACTTTGTACCATCAGAAAAAGAAGCCAGCACTACAGGCTCTCTACTGCCCTAATGCTAATACTGTGTGAGTTTACATGCCATCTTCTAATCTTTGAAGCAATGTGAGACAGCGGGAGATAGGACTTCCCTTATCTGCAGCCAATAAGGGCTCATGGAAGGTGGTACCACTGCAGGCCAGGCTGGAGCAGCAGTCCAGCAGTGTGCAGAGTTGCTGCTGATCAACAGCCTGTGCAGGACCTTCCAGTCCAAAGACAAGTGTTGAACAGTCCTCCATACACTGGACTCTCTGAGCTCAGAAATGTCTAGACTAATAGTTTTGATATAGGTGCTAATGGGAAACAAACAGAAACCTTATTGGCTAACCTTAGAGAATGTGTCCCTTTTCCTTTGTCACCTATCCCACTCAGTGGCAAAGTCAAGGCCCAGCTTAGAAGTGATGGCCACCCAGAACTCTCCTTGGCCTCCTAGGCTTGGCTCTCTCTGTACTTCCATTCAAATGCTCTAAGAAAGCATTGTGCTTGCTCAGTAGGAGCTTCCCCCAAGTGGGTTCTGTGCCCTACTGGTGGTAATCCTCACCTGCATTTGTACTTAGCACAGGCTTTGTTCTTAGCACCGGCTTGCCTGGAGGGCTGGGGGATGCTTGGTAAAATCTCCCTGAATGAGTAAATCAGGGACAGAAGACACAGGCTCAGTTCCTGGTTCTGTTATTTGCCCACCATCTCACTGTGTGATTTTTTTTAAAAAAAATAGCTTCCTTAACTGAGACACTTGGGGTCCAAGTTTTCTCGTTTGTAAAAAGAAAAGTTTGAGAAGGGCCAAATATTCTTTTCAGGAAATATTGAAATGCTAATATTATAAATAGAATATGTAATGCTAATGTAACTCATTACCTGTCCAGACTCATAAGTCAAAGGTTATCTCCTACAGACTATAAATTGGGAGCATTGTTACGGATTTTATTTCTCCACCATGAATTGATTCTTTCAATCCACCTACTCACAGCCATTGATGACTGCAGACTCACACCTATTTATGTGTTTATTATTCTGTCCTTGGCCCACGACTTTCTTTCCTACAAGATGCTCTCTACATTTCTTCTAACAGGAGGCAGCTGAGCACAGCAATGCATTCTGCTACATCCATGTTTTGTATGAATGTTTATCTTTATTATTAATTTTTATCAAAGGAAGCTAATGAGAGTTTTTTCTACACTAAGATTTCTCAGGTGATTATAATTCAATGAACTATGATATAAGAACAGTGTTAAAAATTCGACAACTATTAGTCATTCGTGAACCTGCATTATTAATACACATAATTAACTATGTGGAATAGTTACTATGGGAATAAAAGGACGAGAGCTTACAGATAGCTTGATAGTAGTGAACATGTGACTGTCAGTTGTGAATAGTCACAACGGCTCACGCATGGTGTCTGCTAACTCCAGAGTAGAGGAGTCTAAAAGACTAGATTTGAATCCCACATTTTAGAGCTTGTTCTGTCTGGTAGTCCTAAAGACATTACCCTAGGAACCAGAATCTTATCATGTTCTAGCACTTCTCACTAGTAAATCAAATCAAATACTTAGCTGTTTCATTAATACTTTACATATAATTAGTTAAAGATGTAATTGGCCAAGAATTCTTAAAAGGTATAATTAATTAGTCTTAAAAGTTTCCCTGTATTTTGTGTCAATTGTGACAAATTAAAGATTTAAAAATAAACTAAAATTATTTTTTAATCTTAGTGCAAAGTCTTTCGTTTTTGAACCATGTTATTGCTATGTGTTCAGGCTGGCCTTGAACTCCTGTTCCATTTGCTTCACCCTCCTTGGTAGCTGTAAATGCACTCAGGCCCATGCTGCCATGACAAGCTACGTCACTGCAAAATCTCAGTATTTCTGAAATGATAGTATTGGAAGATAAACAGTAGTATTCTAAATAAACTCACTACATATAAAACTTAGTTTATATTTAATTAACTGTTTTTGTTGCCTAGTGGAGAATTTCTTTTATCTTTGGACAAAACTCTGTTGGCACAGCTACTATGCTAACAAGAAGTGATTTGGGGGGCCCTCCCCCGTTACTTCATGACATGTTGCTTGTTTAGCAGTCATCAAAAAGCTGTCTCACCCTGCTGACTCAGCAAAGCGCACTTCCGGGTCAGAGCCTGTGACCTCCAGCGGACAGAGCACATTCTGCTAACAGCACAGCCAAGGAAACAGAAAAGACAAATGGATTTATTGTTTTTCTGCAATCAAATCACAGCCAATAAAAAATGATTTGATGACTCAGGTACTTGGTAGAAAAACCTTGATGAAAAGCTAGGCCTTCCAAGAAAAAAGGAGAGCTCGGTTTTGTCTTTATCTCGTATTAAAAACAGACTACTGCCATATCCAGGGATCCATCCCATAATCAGCCTCCAAACGCTGACACCATTGCATACACTAGCAAGATTTTGCTGCAAGGTCCCTGATATAGCTGTCTCTTGTGAGACTATGCCGGGGCCTAGCAAACACAGAAGTGGATGCTCACAGTCAGCTATTGGATGGATCACAGGACCCTTAAAGAAGGAGCTAGAGAAAGTAACCAAGGAGCTAAAGGGATCTGCAACCCTATAGGGGGAACAACATTATGAACTAACCAGTACCCCGGAGCTCTTGACTCTAGCTGCATTTGTATCAAAAGATGGCCTAGTCGGCCATCACTAGAAAGAGAGACCCATTGGACTTGCAAACTTTATATGCCCCAGTACAGGGGAACGCCAGGGCCAAAAAGTGGGAGTGGGTGGGTAGGGGATTCGGGGGAGGGTATGGGGGACTTTGGGATAGCATTGGAAATGTAATTGAGGAAAATACCTAATAAAATATATATATATATAAAAATGACTGCCATAGAACTTTAAAAAAAAAGAAAAAGAAAAGAAAAAGAAAAAGAAAACAGACTGCAGTGTCCTGTGAAGGAGCTTCTGTGTTTGGTTATTTTAGGTAAATTACTAAAAGTAGGCTAAGGAAATTAAGAAAGTAATGTTTATATTTATGTGCCCTCGTCTTCAAAAGGAATTCCTTTCTTCCTTTTTTATTTTATTTCGACGTGAGGTCTCCTGTAGCTCGAGCTTGCATGGAACTCTATGTAATGGAGGCTGCCCTGACATCCTGAAGGTCCTGTCTCACCTGGGTGCTAGGATCACAGAGGGTAGGATGCTTGGCTGCTGAGTCCTATTTTTATGCTGTGTATAGAAATGTACAGTTTGAGCTCCGATCCTGAAAGGTAATAGCAGCATCAATGATCGACAGGATGATATTGCAAATTTGGCTCTATTCTTTCAAAAGGTTACTTATTTCAATTATTCAAGTAAATGATTTTTAATTGGTAGAGATGATGAGGAATGTGAGTTAGGAATAATGTGTTCCTTTTTCTATTATCCCTGAGTCTTAAATTTACTATACTTAGTTTGATAATTTTAAAATACATAGCAAAACTATTGCCATTATCAAAATACTGAGAAACCTGGATTTAATTAATCTCTATTGAAGTACAAGGTCAGTTGACAATCGAGTTTGTAATGGTCCAAAGAGAAGACACTGGACAAATGCAATGGGTTGTTCACAAGAAACAGCGATTCACACCTGCCTCAGAGAGTTGAGGACCCAGAAGCCAAGAGACTTGTTGAAGTAAAAAGGAAGAAAAAATCACCACGCCCAGAACCGCCCTTCATGCTTAGTAAATGCTCAATAAGAGGTTTTGAGTGAATAAACGAACTTTAGACTCTTCAGCCATACCAAGCATTGGAGAATTTACTTCTTGATATAGCATACAAAAATGGCAAAGGGGTAATAAGTCAGAGTAATGAAAGACTTAAGCTACTTGGACACCTGCTCCAAGTCTTATTCCTGTTTAAATGAAAACAGGGTCCCAGATACCAATTTGCCTCTCTGACATTTTCATCTCTAGGAAAGGAAAGGAAATGAAGGAAGCTGCTATTTGGATCTAATTTTAACCAAAAAAAGATTGGCTGGTAGAGGAAGTTTTATCCATTTATTCAATAAATACGCACTGGGTGTCTAGCCATCAGTTTAGCTTTTAGCTTTTGTGATAACCATGAACCAGATGATGGATACAGCCCAAGTGTTTCAGAGAAGCAGGAGATAGGCTCTTAGAGCTTGAAAGGCTAAAAGAGAAATAGAAACTCAGCCCCTAATATTCAGATTAAGCCCTTCTGTACTCCCCAGAACTTCCTCAAACGTGTCCTGACAAATCCAGCATTGTGCTGCACGCAATTGTTCTTGTTCCCATCCTGTTCCCTGCGGAACTTTAAGCTTCAAACAGCAACACTGTATCTATTACCAGTTTGTTGCTTCCTTGACAAATACAACAGAAAGTACAGCGGAAACCCTTAAGTTATATGGTATAAAACCAATCAAGAAACAACAATGAGCCTTTGATGCTATACGCATGAGGTCTGTTCCAGTCATCAGAGATGACTCATACCCTCACACCGTATGCACACTAGAAGTTTAGCATTCTGTGATTCTTTGAATGAGCAGAATTCAAGCTATGGTCATTTAGAAGAAGAAGAAGAAGAAGAAGAAGAAGAAGAAGAAGAAGAAGAAGAAGAAGAAGAAGAAGAAGAAGAAGAAGAAGAAGAAGAGGAGGAGGAGGAGGAGGAGGAGGAAGAGGAGGAGGAAGAGGAGGAGGAGGAGGAGGAGGAGGAGGAGGAGGAGGGATGGCTGCAAATGGCACAGTTGTGTTAACTCACAGCCAAAGTGAGCCTTTAAAGAAGTGTGCAAGGAATACCACAGAGACAGCAGATTCCCTCAGAATACCATCAGGTGACCTACGGGATCCGGTGTGCCAAGATATGTAAGAAATTCTAAAACAACAATAGATATTTAAAAATCTGGCAAGGAACTATCTTACAGGAAATGAGGTTGACAAAATAAGCCAGATACAGGAAATGGAATGTACGTGACATCAAGTGTGTTACATCACGACATCAATACTGTTTCTGTAGGAACTAGAATGCTGTTTCTGTTGTATTTTCTTATTACAGGATTTTGTTTTATTGTTGTAGAGAAAAAAATAAAAAAGGGACAAAGACTTTGGGTGAGAAAGACAAAAGACTGAAGCCCCTCTGCCCCTTAAAGCTCCTGTCATTCTTGCCTACTAACGGGGCTACTGAGGAGAATGAAGGATATATGGGATCTGAGGCCCTTTTAGCAGCTAGCATGTGACCCCCATCACAGGTGGGGGCTTCTGTTAACGTGCTGGTGCTGATGTACCCCTTGCATGCCTGTCACAGGTCTACCCCAGCCAGTTTTCTGGGAGGATTTCAGAAAGAAATCCAAAGCGTGGAGTGGGTCAAAAAGAGAGAATATAAAATTTCATCCAGATGTTATGAATTATTATAAAGACAGAGAGCACTTGGAAATCAGCGTGATGGTTGTTAGACACACAGAGGAAGTTAAGAGGACTAAGGCATTCTCCTGCTGAGTAAAAATAACTGGACTAAAATGAAAAATGAAGAAAACGTGGCAGATTGGTGCACGCACACTTTCACCAAGGTCATTTTCTCAACACCTCAGGATTCCATACTGCCAGTATACGGGATGAATAGCAACAGCAAATCGACTCCCAGACCGAGACGGCATGGCTGCAGAGGACGCCTTTGTGGATGTGGACTGTTTTTTTTTTTTTTTTTTTTTTTAATCAATGATGCAAATGGTGAACTATTAGAAACAATGGCAGAAGCAGACTGTCACTGAACCTGTGTCCCCAGCTTCCTGTGATCCCTCTCCTCTTGTCTCCATGCCAGTCCTGTGCAATTGACACTCCTGTGTCCTCACTTTCTAATGAAGTAAATCAGAACAGCTCATGTCCTCAAGGTTAGACAGCTTCTAAGTAACAAACTTGATCCAAGCCCAAGCTGTCTACTTAATGGTGTAAGGGACTTAAATTACATCCTTCAGCTTGTGAATGACCAGAGTGAAATGGACAACTAAAGTGGAAAGTTATAGATCTGATCCCCAAAAGAACCCTAATAGACCTGAAATATATGCCAAATGAATTTGGGCCAAATATAAACTCATGCACTTAAATTACCAAAAATGTCAACTGCCAAGGTAAAGAGTCCGTGACATGGACAGGTCTTGGAGATTTAGGCTGTGGCATCATTATGGCCAGTGAGTAGAGTGATATGATTGCCAACAAAATCAATCTTAAGCTACACTTTATTTTTTTAAGTGTATGCTTTAATCAATTCTTTGAGAATCTCATATAGCATATCTTGATCATAATCTTCCCCACCTCCATTTGAGGTCCTCTTCAAAAATGTTTGTTAAGAAGACCCTACCTTGCAGCAGATATCCTGGCCCTCTAGTTCTGACAGCTCTTCTCCCCCATCTTCTACCGTGTTCCCTGAGCTGTCAGTGCAGGGGTTGTGTTCTGAATGTATTAACTGGGGCTGGGCATCCTACGGCCAGTTGATCTCTTCATTGTGACCAGTTGTAGCTTTCTATAATAATCTCCATTTGCTGCACAAAGAAGCATCTTTGATGAGGGATGAGAGAAGGCACTTTCCTGGGAGCTAAAGGATAAGTATTTAGATATTAATACTGGTTTAAGAAACTGGAGTAGTAAGTTCTCATCTAGGCTCTATGGCTTCACCAGATGCAGGCAGTTGGCTAAATTTATACTGTCAGGCATGAATTCCCTCTTGTTGCTCAGGCCTGAAGTTGGTTACCCCCAGGCTGTAAGTACCACTACTGTGCCTTTCAGAATATTGAAGCAGCATTTTGAAGAAAGTTAAAGACATAGGGTTAATGAACAAGAAAGAGGTGATCCCTTCAAAAGAAATACCTACAGGTCTGATGAGAAGAAACGTATTACATTAAAAATAATTTAAGGATTTATATTTTCTAGTTCCAAGATCCTTTATTATCCGAATGACTCTGTACTAGAATATAAGAAGCATATTTAAGATAAGCTGAGTTTGGGCAGAGTGCTGGGACCTCCGGATAGGCTGGGACCTCTGGATGGAAGGCAGGCCTGTGACGTTGCCTGAGAATTGCTACAAGGTGGTTAACTGTCACCAAGAGTGCCTTGCCCGTACAGAAGATGCTCCCTAGGACGCTTAGGGAATCCACTGTGGTTATATTTGCTGACTAAGGCCTTGGTGGCCACTGAATGAGGATGCTGAGGAGGGAATTCACTTACAAGTGGAGCAGAAAGGGCCTGTTTGGTCCTTGCAGACTCCAGGATTCCCTAAGAGTGGACAGTAGCCTTCTTCTCACTGTGACACTAGTGAAGGATGCACACTGATCAAAGCCGCGCCAACTTGTAGGAAAGTTGAGTCCTAGTGATGTTGAGAGATGGGCTGGACCACAAAACAAACCAACGTCTGCAGAACTGTATGACAGAAAGCTTTGTATCCTCTGGTGACAGTTTTCTTTATATTTGTTTCAGAGGGTTGAGTCGCAAATTGTTTTCTAGGAGGACATGGTTTCTGAGACGTTTTTGACTCCACCTACGGGCGGCTTCTTTCCACGGCTGTCTCACATATCCAGGTGCAAAGAGCATAAAGGAAGTGGTTGAGGGCTGGGAGTAACCACCTGGGTATCAGCTGGCTGGGACTGGCTTTCAGCTTTCATTTGAAGCTCACACAAAGCACAGCAAAGTTGAGGATGAGAATATTTCCATGCCTCATGGGAAGGTAAAGACTTTGCAGGTAAAGACTGAGAAGCGGCTTCAAAGGGATGCTGCTGCCTCCCCTGGGACCCTGAGGTCACCAGACATTCAAGAGTTCCTCATCTTCATGAACTCTAAGTGAGCAAGTCCCTTTCCAATATCTTCCTCGAATGGCTAACCAGCCCCTGCCTGACACATTGCGTGTCAGCACAGGGCAGCTTTTCTTTCTTTCAAAGATACCAGATACAACAGGAAGGAAGCGGGAAGAGCATCCGAGGTCAAAGTTCACAGAAAGCCTGAGAACATTTTTTTCTTACCTCTTTGACTTTGTTTTTTTTTTTTTAACCAGACATTCCATTTATGATCATAATGCTTTCAAATACTAAACTATCTTTATTATAATGGGTCTCCTAGATTAATATTGGACAGTTACCTCTATGTACCAATGGAATGGTCGCCAGCACGGGAGTGACTCCCAGGTTTAATGATAGCTTTGCTGCAGACAGGTTTTGGGACCTGGCTTTCACATGTAAGCCTTAGTTCCCATCAATAAAACAGAGCTAATAGTATTATCTTGTAGAGAGCACTGTAAGGGTTTGGTGAGATAGAAATGGTCACCCAGTGTAGTGTGGAGGAGGGGGGTTTGCCTTATTCATTGTTGTATCCCTAGCACAATGATCAATGTTCGGTGCAGAGACAAGTGCTTGGCTGAAGGTTAGTGAATGGATAAATGAATGGATGAATAGATGGAAATGGCCAGTAACTATCAGTATTGTGAAGGCAAGAGAGACCTGTCAGACACCAGAGGTTTCTGTAGAGCAAATGACTGATTGTCAAGAGGTTTGAAGGGGACTGTCAGAGCCAAATTTATGTTTTTCCATTGTGTAGCATGGCTTCAGGATCTTCCAGATACCTTGTAATAGTGAGAGAACTGAATATCTTTATAGTCTTTCCTTGGTCCCTACTCTGTTTTTAATGGCAAGTTTAAAATGGCCTCATTCTAACAAAGCCTGTATCATTGAAAGCTTGAAATGAAATTGGAACCAAGATTGGTTGGTAGTCATTCACAAATAGATGAAAACCTAGATTAGATTTCAGGCACTTCCCGTATTTAATACTCCTTGTGCTCATGAGAGAAGCATTTAGCAGAGCAGGAAGGTCCTTCCCGTGTCTGGTTACTTCTTTGTCAAGCCTGAGTGTGGTAAATTACACATTCACTGTAGGACAGCTCCCAGTCTGTGAGTCCAGGTACAGATAAAACCAAGGCTTGTGCTTGGCTTTCCCACATCAGCAATACATCACATGTTGCTTTTCCACATGTGAAACATGGCTGTAAAGATGTCATTTCGGAGATCCGTGATATTAGATTAAAGCACACAACATCAGTAAACTGGTAGAGTAAAAAGTCAGGGGCATCGTATTGAAATCAGTAACCTAAAAAAGTCTAGCTTTCAATTCAGCATTTCAGGAAATAGAGGCATCAGAGCTTTGTAACCAAAAATGATGAGCAATAAGGGAGAAGCAAGTGGGAATGACAAGTGATCTCTGTTGGCTACAGGACAAAATGAAACCAGGCCTTCACTTAGGCACAAGCAGGTAGTTGAAACCATGCCACCTAACACCTTGTACACTGCTGTCTTGTGTCATGTAAGTGCTTGCTGCCTGATAGTCTTAACTCCCTCTGTGAGCCAACCTTAAAGCTGGACTGCATTACAGTTAAGTAAGCTGCATCTGATAGGGGCACACAGGAGATCACCAATAAATATTTATCAGTGGACATCTGGACACTAGCAGGCAGGCAGGTTTTCTTTCTGTCTCAACCCATGACACATTTGTTTCTGCCAGAGAGCTTTTGCTTTGACACTCTCATTCAAAGTGCCTTTTCCATCTTTGCTGATACTGCCCCGAGGAAGTACAAAAAGGGTGTCCTTCTTCCTGAAGCCCTTCTGGCTAGAGCCAGTTGAATTAAAACCGCCTCTCCCCAACCCCTAGAAATATCTTTTCATAGAGATTTGTTTAGTGGTTGGTTGGTTATCTTCCAGTTTATCATCGTTGTGACATCTGCACGCCACACAACATACATCCTTATGCAAAAAGACGTTGCAAATTGTATAGGAGCACACACCGAGCCAACAACAGCAGGGTCGGACTTGCAGGAGGTGCATGGTGGACATGTTTCAGGATGAAAGTCTTAGCATTAGTAAAAACATCACCCCTGACTACTTGCCCCTGCAAATCTGCCAAGAACAGGTACAAATGGAATGGAGACTGAAAGATGGATCTATTTCATCAAACGTGTGACCAAAACCTAATACATGTACACCTCAGAATTGCTTTAAGGTAGATTGAGGTAACTAACCGAAGTTTTCTGATGGAAAGTAATATATGGTCTATTTAGCTGAGAGACCTGTTCAATATTTGATGTGCTGTACAAAAACCGGTTTTGATGCATTCAATCTTTAGAAATATGATTGGGGGCGGGAGTGAAGCCACCTATGGCTGAGGCTCATAGCCCATCACGAGCGTCCCATCGCTCAGCATCACGAGTGTGAGCTGAGGCCCAGGGGAGGCCAAGCTCAGAACAAAGAAGAGAACAGAACGTGACTGTGCTTTTAAGCTTTTGTCCCCGAAATGTCGGAAGTAAATAAGGCAGGCCGCGAGAAAAACTTTCCAAGATCCCAGAAGGGCACGGAAGCATCAAGAGCAGCAAAAGTGCACAGTTGTGCGGATGTTAAACGTGCGTGTAATGTGCGAGTAATGGCGATGGTCGTGGTTAAATGTGTTTGCACTGAGTGGCTGTAAGTGACTTTTGTCCCTAACATTCCAAAGAATGGATAAATTTTAATCTAAGGGAGCTTCCTGGAAACACAGTGGAGTCCGGGAAGGGAGGCATGGAACGCAGAGGTCCTTATGCTTAGACCTTGACACTCAGAGTGACCAGGAGCTGTGTCAGTTTGACAGAATGGTGGGGATAGAGAGGCTCCTGTGGTGTGGCTCATACTTACTACATGTGACAATGCTGATTCTAAGGTTCATGTCAAGACAGGGTCCAGTCTTTTTGGGTTTGGTTTGGTTTGGTTTGGTTTTGTGGATGCACGGTTTCCTCTGTGTAGCCTTGGCAGTCCTGGGTCTCACTTTGTTGACCAGGCTGGCCTTGAACTCATGGATCTGCCCCTGCCTCCTGAGTGCTGAGATAAAAGGCATGCACTACTACCACCCAGTCTGAGAGTAAGAGAGATCCCAGTCTTAAGTGTCAGAAACTGTAAATAGAAAACTGAGGGCTGGGCAGAAAGGAAGAGTGACATAAGGCGATATTTCTTCCTTCCCCACATCTTTTTGTTTACCCAGCTTCTGACAGGTGTTAAACTCCACACTCAGGCAAAGGGCAAACAGGATAAGAAACAGACTTCTCAGGAGGAATCCATTAACCCTGCCTCTGTCTTATATATGTGTATCACTTTGTAAGTATTTACTAATTTTCTCATTATACCATAACTCAGGATACAGATTTATTTTTATTACTGTTAGAAATTGAAAAAGGTTTTCCTAAGACTTTAAATACAGCTTCTTGGATTTTGAGCATATCAAAGGTGATCAGAGTGAGTTTTATTAGCTGCAGTGGTACTCGAACCTCATGCATTCTTGTGTCTACCTTTATACAAGGACTTGAAATCAATTGGAAGATTAAGTGATTCCCAGACTGTCCCCTACTTAGCCTACAGTCTTTACTTAGACTTTGCTTTTCCTGCATGGTATCTGTTTGTTGTTCTCTAAAGACAGAGCCAAAGTTAAGAGCTTGGTCACTAAAACAGTGCTGACATCAGTAGCCATGGGACAAGTATGCACAAGAGGTGTGGTCTGCGAAATGAGGGATTGCACTAGGGGACTTGATGGTGCTGGAGCTTTTAAAACGCTGGGGGGGGGGGTAGACATTTATAGCCTGCTAGCATACTGCAATAATGCCTTGCCTTGGGTTCCCACCTCCTCCTCTCTAGGGTTGTCCTAGTCTGTCTGGATCAGGAGGCAGCCTCAGTGGAAGGCGGGAAGGGTAGAGCCACACAAGGGACATATGTGACCAGAAGCTTGGGTATTGAGAGCCAGTGCCACCACTGGCTCGGTGCATGACCATAGAGTCAGGAGCCTGAGGTTCTCAGCTGTTAAAGGAGGGCCCCAGGAAAGTGAACGCACAGACTGCAGAACCTAATTATATTCCTTTGTAGTGTTTTTTATTGAGCTTTCTGTGTGCCAGGCACTCCTGCAGTCACTTTACACATATGAATTTATTGCTCTTGCTTTACCTCCCAGTGAGCTATCTGCTAACTATTATTATTATAACCTGCTCACCCCCACCATTCAGTCAGAGGCAGAGCTGGAGTTCAGTATTACTTATTTGTATCATAAGGATCTTTATAGCAGAAAAGACGTATGGCTCCTCTCTAGGGTGACAGTACCCCCTCTGGTGGTGGCTCCTCTCTAGGGTGACAGTAGCCCTTCTGGTAGAGTGACTTTCTGTGCCCACTACTTGTGGTTAACTTGGTAAGCTGTAATGCTAGGGAAAGCCTGATCAGAAAGACTGCAGAGTTCAGTTTAAATCGTTTAGTTTAGATTGGTTTTAGCTCATAATTTAGATGGTTTAGTTTAGATCGTTTTTAGCTCATAATTTAGATGATCGTTTAGATCATTTTAATTTTCTAAAGAAAACCAAATCAGCAAACTGGGTAACATGAATAGAATGGACCCAGGTAAAAATGGGCCCAACAAGAAGCTTCCGAATGGTTACCCCCAGCCATGCTCCTTATACTAGTCTTTCACTGGCCAAGAGTAGGAATCTGACCCTGTTGTGTCGGCCAGCAGATCACAGCCTGGGTTCTAGCCTGGAAAGGCATTTTGGAAACCTGGAAGAGAAGAGGGGCTGGGCTGCGCGAGATAAGGAAGGAACCAAGACAAAGCTCTCTGCTCAAGGTTCAATTTTTACTATTCCGGCACTCGGTTATGAAGGAAGGGGGAGGGGCCCGATTCCCACCAAATAATCTTGGGGTCCAGTAGCAGGGTGACTACTTGATGGCTTCAGAACAGCAAAGCGGCAGGTTCCAGCAGTGGGCGTGGCAGAACGATTGAGCCGGCAAGCTCCATCCAGGTGTAAACAGTGGAACCATTAAGGCTGGGGGAGGGGAGGCTACAAGACCCTTTTTCATGATATCACTGAAGTCTAGGTTAACTAACACATTTTTCACTTGGGTCTAGAACCAGACACAGGATTTAGAAATGGTTACTTCTGAGTATAGTGCCAGAACGGTTGACTCATTGATTAACAAGCCGTTCCTAGTGTCACAGGGAAGATGAGATGCCCTTAGCAGACAATCCTACCTAGAACTGACCTTTGGAATGGTGACTGCCATCCCAGCCTGAACTGGCTCTCAGCCTCTACACAGTCAGTGTAAAGGTTGCAGGTTCAGTTTTATGGCTCTACATCCCCAGGGTAAGAAGAAGGAAGAGCTGGGCATTCAGTAGCATGGGCATGAAAACAGAGACACTGGACAACTTTATGAAAGGAAGCCTTCAGTAGGGGAGGCCCTCTCAGGCTTGGGTGTCCGAGGCGACTAGTCCATTGATGATTAATCAGACACACCCAAGATCCTGCCGCTACTCCGGGTCCTGGCTCCACCTTGTCACTATTGCGGTGACTTACTGGTCACAGTAAACAAAAGTTGATAAAGTGGCCCGTGGGGGAACAGAATTGGCTGTTTGACTGTTGATGAAGAAGCAAGTAGCTGGACTCATCTATGCCTGACAGCCCGAAGCCGAACACCAAGAGACCTTGAGAGTAAGTCAAGGCTGTTTAATTGGGACTGCTTAGGAAGAGCTGATGGGGGGATGGGGGGGGAGGGGGCAGGACCAAGAGAGACAGGTTGGTTCTCAGAAGCAAGCTCTAATCCAGCTGCTGCCTGAGACATTTCAAGAACACGGATTTCTCTGCTGCTTTGAGAAGGTCTTTTGATATTTATTTTTTAAAAATGTGAAAAAGTACTACTGTGCCTTGGTTGGACAGGAGATTTTGAAACTGAAACATGCTCTGAATAACCAATGGTTTCTGTACTGAGAATTTGTTCAGCAGCAACTGAGCCAGCCTTCCTGAATTAGCTGTGTACCTGTAGGCGTTCACTACATTTCGTGAAGGGTCTTCTGTTTCCTTTTGGGACAGCCATGCCATATTTTGGGGTGGATACTAGAAAAAAGCTTTAGAAAGCACCCAGCCCTGCTACCTGCAACAGCAAACCTGTGAGCGGACTGGGTGGGCCTCACCATTAGTACAGATGGAATCCACAGTTGTTCCTTGTAGAGCTGTGATTGTGACAGTTTCAACTCCAGTGTCCTCTCCCATTCCCACATCCGGTTCTTTTCTGAGCTTGTGTGATCACAAGTCTTTTTATCACTGAATCTGTCAGCTCTTTGGAGAACAGGAGTTTTGGGACCAGAGATCCAAGTTCAAATCCCAACTGAGCAGCGCTGCTTACTTGTGTGCCTTGCCTCTCTGTTCTTCCATCTCAGTTTCTATAATAGGAAGTTGACAAGAACACAACTTCGTCTAGCATAAAGCCTGTTGTGAGGATAAAATTAATTAATACCTGGAAATGCATAGAAAATTCTCAGGGAAGATGATAAGCATTCACTCGGGGTTAGCTTTGAGCCTTCCCAGCATCCTCCAGAGACCTGATACATTGTTGGTATTAAATGAATGGTCAAAGACAAAGAAGGTAAACCCTTGCCCTTTCCGAGGCCTGCCCCTCTAGGTGGTTAATGGTGGACGGAAGGAAAGCATTCTGTGTTTCTTTTTTAGCATTTGAGGAGAGTTTGTACTAAGATTTTGGGCTCTGGAGGGTAAAGAGTTGTGTAAAGCTCTTGTCTTAAGCCCTCTGGGATTTGGTATTTGTCCTGTGGGCAATGGGAAGGAAGGAAAAGAAAACCTGTGTGGTCTACGTGGACACAGTTCCTGTGGCTTGCTTTGAGATGGAATGGGGAGGTTTCTTCTGAATCCCCTTCTCTGCTTCCCACACTGGCCTTTCTAGAGGCATCTTTGAGGACTAGCCTATTTTAATAACTGGCGTTTACATCACTGCATCTTAAAAGAACC
Source organism: Mus caroli (assembly GCF_978045245.1). Lineage (NCBI taxonomy): Eukaryota > Metazoa > Chordata > Mammalia > Rodentia > Muridae > Mus > Mus caroli. Next base: position 54,756,109 of record NW_028227256.1, read on the forward strand.
CCCGTGTAATTGAAATCCTGAAACAAGTGGCTGCTTGTACAAGGTCCAGGTCACCCCGCATCTCTATGGAAACGAGTTTGTTTTAAAGCCTAGACATCGAAAGTGGGGCTTTATAGGAGCCAGTGTCAGGTCACTTTTGGAGAGAGGCATTTATTTATATTCTCTAGCCATCAAAGACCTGTGAAATCAAAATATTTTAAATTAAATGGAAAACCCATGCCACAGATGAATGTTAATAGAACTCAAAGAGTATGTGCAGCCTCAGCTCAGAGCCTGCACCAGCTGGGATCACCCCATTGATCTCCACTGTCCTCTGCTTTGTAGCTCCCCCTTGCGCTCAGCCAGGGGGGGGGGGGGATGGATGCTTTGGCACATTATGCAAAAATGGTTAATCTCCACTCATAAGCATGTGCTGGGACTATTAGCAAAAGGGGAAAATCAAAATGGGCCTGTCATGTAGGGTGCTCTGTATTTGCCCTGACATATCTTGTCTACGCCATGTCCACGGGTGCTCAGAGGCACAGGACCCTGCTTCTATATGAGCACCTGTCCACACCGTGTCCACGGGGAACTCAGAGGCACAGGACCCTCCTGCCCACATGCGCACCTGTCTGTTGGTGAAGACATTTCTCCCAGAAAGGTCTGAAATTCGCATCGGCACATCCTGCCCTAGATCCGCTCAAGTGATATTCTAAGTGATTGGAGGCTTTTATCTGCCTCTGAAAGCAGGCCTTTTCAAATAAGTATTGACTGTTAATGACCTGTTTAAATAAAACATTCAATTTTCTTTCTTCCCCCCACAAAGAATTTAGTAGGCAGAGACATTTCTAAAGGAAAGGCTAACCCTGCTTTTCAAAAGAGGCTGAGCCAAAGCTTTTAAATGTGAACATTTTTTTCCTGACATTTGCCCTTAAAATGCTATTCAGTGAAGCTGTGCTAACAGTGGGTTGAGTACATTGAAGTGTCTTTGAATAAAAATGCAACCTTGAGGGTTTTTTTCCTCTAAATTAAACAAAAATGTCCAAGTAAGTACTGCCCTACAAAATTCATATTTCTGTCACCATGCTGTCTCGTTGTTTGTATATCCTCATTCTTAACAAAGAGAATTTCCTCTAAGGAACAGGGCTCTATAGGCAATCTTAAAAGCATGAGAACTTAAAAAAAAAAAAAGAACCCATGGAATTGTAAATCTGAGACCTCAATAATTAATAAGGGCAGATAGGTGACACTGGCCCAGAGCACCAGAGAGAAGTTCAGGCAAGAGGAACGTTCTGGTAGTAAATGCAGAGAAACTCTCCACTTCACAAAAGAATAAGTATTTTCCTCCTCGGTTGGCATGCAAGAGCCCCACTGTGCATGGAAGACTGGACAGTGAGTCTCTGAACTAGTTGGAAGGTGATCTACATAGAGAAGTAGCCTGCTACATCAAGCCCGTGCCCTTTCTGCAGGGGAATGGTCAGCTTCCTGCCACTCTGAGAGTCCCCATCAACTCCGGGTGCCTTTTCTGACTTGCAGTGCCCAGGAGCTACAAAGGACTGTAAAGGTCATTGAATACATCCACCTTTTCTCCGCACTCAGAGACCTGAGGCTCACATGCCAGGCCTACATGAGGCCCTGTCAGGATGAAAGGCATCCTTTACAGACAAGTGCGGCTTCCTCAGCTCCCCGGCTCCTTTTCCTATCTACTCCTACTGCATGTCGCTCTGGGATAATGGATGTCAGGTGGAAGATGAAATGAGTCAGTCTTCCAAAGGTAATAGCATGCCCTGAACTAAGAAAAACTGCAGATGTCTCTTAAGATGTTCCTATTCAGGAAGACCGGTGGACATTCTTTTGGCAAAAAGTGGGACCTTCAAGACTGTTGCTACGATAGTTCAGAGTCCCCGAACTCTGACAGTTACTGTGGGCTGAGGCAGCAGGGCTCGGTTTGAGTCTCGGTCCTCTTAACTTTTTGCAGGTTTTTGACTTAGTCTCTTTGTGCTCAGTGCTCACAAGTATAGAATGAAAAGAGTTCTAGTTTCTACCTCGAAGTTAAGAGGGATGAATTAAAATTAAAAAAAAAAAAACCCAAAAACCAAATGACTTGGGTCTAGATGTAGCAGAGTGCCTGACACATTACGAGCTCTCTGTAAGTGTGCTAATTGATATTGATAACCTTAGCAGAAGCACCACGCTTCAGTTCGTAGGAAATAACCCTGTTTATCCATCCAGGCTTCTGTGGGGTGGAGACTCTGGTCTTAGTGGGTGGGCTCTGACCATGAGCCTGGCTGAAACCCTGATTGCCACCTTCCTTCTCCTTCAGCCCAGCTCCTAAGTTACCCAGTCTACCATGTGGCAGACTATTTGCATTTCTAACAACTCCTCAGTGGTGAGGATGTTCCTTGGGGAACCCCCATCCCCAAGAACCACTGCTCTGGTACAGTTCTTTGCAGTAGAACATAATGCATGCCCACAAACACGATTTTGAATTCTGTAGTAGACATGCTAAAGAAAATATATAAATAAAAGGAATGGATTTAAAAATTGGGTACTATGCTTTAACTTATCTATTTTATTATTTTAACATACAGGCAATATAAAAATATGAATGAGACAGTTTACATTCTTTTTGTGTTAAGTCTGTAAATTCCTGGAACTATTTTATATTTCTAGCACATTCCAGAGTAGCTATATGGGGCATTGAGCTGGAGAGAAGTTGTTTTTTAATCACAACCTCAGCTCCTCTGGACCACGCAAACCTCTCTTTTCCAAATACCTCAGTTGAGGAGTTTCTGGTCATTAGGCAAGACACCTGAAGGGTCTCTGCCCTGTGCCATCATGAAGTTAGGACACTTACTGTCCACTCACAATGATAACTTATTACTCTAGCAATATCCCCAGATAAACAGTCTGATTGTTATGTTTTTTTACAAATTGTGCCTCAGTAGCAGTCATTAAGATCGTTTTCTTAAGTTTCTCTCTTGGCTACCTCTGGTTCTCCAAGGCCACTTCAGACAGTGTGATGTAATTCCTGAGAACAAGAAACTAAACCTGAGAGCCATCCTGGGTTCCAGAGAAACAAAAGTGAAACCATGTCCCATCAGGGCCTCCACAGAGAGCCAGGGCAAATGCTAATCAGGCAGGCATCTCAGGCCACTCTTGGAAGTTTTCCTGTTTCCATGACTGCAGGAGAAACACAAATATGTGAACTTGGGAGTAGGCAATTGATCACATTGACATACCCAGGAAACTTCATTGTATTATGCCAATTAGAAATGCTAAGGTAAATATATTTGTCAGGATTCCTACTACCCTGCTTTATTTCTCATAAAAATGTTTCCTTTTGTTTAGAAGCTCGCAGGTTTCAGAATGGCATTAACACATGCTAAGTAAGGACATCACTCAGCGGGTACTTCAGTTTGATAGAACTTCATGCCTGAAGTGGTCCGTGTTAACCATATTTATGTTTTATTAATTTTACTCTGGAGGAGTCTAGAGATGATATATTAAAGTGGTGAATTCTTTCCTTTGTGACTGATGTCTTTGCCTAATAAGTTTTTTACAACTTCCGTGATCTTTATTTTTGTCTAGGGTATATACTAAAATATATGATTATCCAAGTTATAATTTTAAGAAAAAAAATCTTAAAACATTAACTAAGCTTTTGAAACGCTACGTGAATAACAGCATTTAGATTTTGGGGCGTCTTTGTGCTGGCTGATAGACTGACCAGGAACACGGTTTCATAGACTAGAGTACAGTTGTTATGTCTCAGAACACCAATGCTGAGGAAAAATCTTTAGGCAACTTCATTGTTGTACAAGCATCATGGAGTACATGTACACATGTCTAGATTGTGCAGCCTCTTCCACAGATCACATGTGTGTCATATGCCAACCTGTATGTAGCTCACCATTGACCAGTGCCATATGTGGTACAAGCCTACAGTTAGACCCCAGTAACACTGTCTGTTCCAAGAATAGCTTCAAGTGCTAATAAAAATTAGAAACCAGGTGAGAGTTTTTTCTTTGAAGAATTCAGAGTTCTCTCTGCCTTGTAGACTTGAAGCTCTTGTGATCAACAAATGTTAAGGAATGAATCATGCATCACATTGATCCATAATACTCTACCAGGTGTCATAACCAAGCAAGGATTAGAGGAATTGGGAGACCTTTTGTCTCTAAAGACTCACCAAAGGACCAATTCAACACTGAAGGCTTCTGTCTGCAGCTTGTGGGCTGTTGGTTCCCATGGTTGGATGCTGCCTTTGTCATAGGCAAGCTGGTAAAAATGGGTCTCTTGGAGGGCATGGTCCTCTTACTATCGAGAGTAAACAAGGCTGAGATTAAATGAGACTGACTGGTCAGATGCAGTTCATAGCAGGAAACAGAGTCTCAAAAGCTGAGGGCCACGACACAGTTCATCCTCACAGGGGATAGGAATGAGTCTGTTCCCATGGTGCACGAAGCATTGCAGAGGCCAAGTGTGCTTCTGAACACCAGGCAGGACAGCACCAACTGAAAGGCGCAAACACTCGTGTGTGTGTGTGTGTGTGTGTGTGTGTGTGTGTGTGTGTGTGTGTGTGTGAGCGTGAAGCCGAAGTTCTCCCTCGCCAGCCCATGGTGGTGCCCCTAGCGGCTGTCCTGATCAGTAGAACCCAACTTCATAGCTAGCGACTTAACTCATAATTTTTAAAGGCAAAGTAAAATTTTGATCTGTTTAGCTTGAAGCCCTTCAATTAGTTTCTATAATTGGAGATCTGGGCAATTTCCCAACCTTCTAGTGTATACCAGCAGATATATGTCCCTTCCAAACCACAACAGAAAGATGTGGTTTGGAAGGGACACTAGAATCTACACAGAAAGAAGACCCTGCAGGGGAAGCCCTTCACACAGGGCCGGGGTGAGGACCAGCTCCTACCATTATTCCTGTCTTCACATCTGAGAAGCCTACATAGCCCCAATCCACATTTGTAGCCAGTATTGCCTTTCATGGAAAAACATAATCCTACTGGCATTAGTACTTAAGAAGAGCCTCTGTTGAGTTGTACTGTAAGGTCAGTGAGCAGAGAAATTGCCAAGTAGGAGTGTGTGTGTGTGTGTGTGTGTGTGTGTGTGTGTGTGTGTGTGTTGGTGTCATGCACGAGCTTTATCTTGTGAACATATCTTACCATCAGCACTGGTGCCACTTTCTTAGAACTTAGGAATATCTGTTCACTGGGATCTCTCCCTGGCTCCCCTGCGGATTATAACTCTTCAGCTTTAGAAAATGCTACATATCAAATCTAAACTTTAAAGCCCAGATGCCAAAACAAAGCGAAACCTCTTCCATCAGGTTTCACAGGTCTATAATGGTAAAAGTAGATGTGTCGAGAAAAGCCAGCTGGCGTAGCTCTGGCTCACAGGCTTTTCCTATCAAATGACACCAAAGCAGGTGTCACCATTCACTTCCTGCGTAGCTCTGTATGTGTATGTCTTAGTGACCTGCCCATATGTACACAGTCACACACCCAAAAAAAGCTAGGTAACCAGTGATGTTTACGTAATGCCAGAACTTCCATCTAGATAAGACAACCAAACTGGTGTCTGCTAAGTGCCCTCTCTGTAGATGTCTTGCAGGCCTAGTGCCGATGAAGGTTTCACTTTCCATGGCTATAATCAGAAAATCCCTGCACAGCTTCCCTGTTCATTGTTAGAGACAACCAGAGAATAATTGTTTCCTGGAACCATTCAAGGGCAGGAGTAAGCCAGAAAAGAGTGGAAGTCTGATTTGCCAGCTAGTACATTTGCTGTCTCCCTCATGCCAACTTTGGGGGCATAGCATTTGCCAAACGAAAGAGGTAAGAGGTATTTTTCAGTGGGGTGGCTGTCTGTGTGAAGCAAGTTGCGAGAACCGCCTTCCCGGGAGGGAGTGTGCAGGACCTCTGGCTAGCATGCCCAAATGCACATGTCAGTTGGCAGCACTCTTTGGAAAGTTCTAAAAATAAAACCTGATTGTTTCCAGAATTTGATAATATGTCTAAACAGATTCCTATTTGAGAATAATTGAAGTGATGATAGGGTCTACAATGGATATTGTCAAGCTTTCATCCAAAAACTGGCAAAAGGTATTAAATCAAAATTTATATTTTACTTAAGACCTAGGTTTAAAAGAAAGTGGAAGAAATCAAAAACATTTTTGCAAAGAGTGTTATACATGTGTCTTCTCTGGAAGTAGGGATGCTTGATGCCAAAAGTCAGAAAGAACACAAGAAAGTGTTTCCTTGGTTCTTGATTGACAAAAAAGCCATGCACACAGGCTGTATATATTCAGAGAATGAATGACTCGATGCTAACTTCTGGACAAATCTGTCACTGAATTTAACTCATTTCTCCTATATCTCAAAAAGATCAAAACTATTAAAGACCTAAGATATGTTTTCAACAATAATCGTCAAAGATTTTGGCCAAATAGGAGAAAGGAAACTCCCCCTGATTGCTGTTAGGGACACAGAGCTCAAAATGGAGCTCCTCCACAGACAGCAAAGGTGCAGGCCTGGTGTTAGGAGGAGAAAGATGGCGAGCAGTGTCCAGGGTCCACTGAGACTGGAGATGGGGCACTCACAGTGTTCAGAAGATGTGGTGATTCTGGAAATCAGTCTGGCGGTTCCTCAGAAAATTGGACATAGTACTACCGGAGGATCCAGCAATACCTCTCCTGGGCATATATCCAGAAGATGTCCCAACCGGTAAAAAGGACACATGCTCCACTATGTTCATAGCAGCCTTATTTATAATAGCCAGAAGCTGGAAAGAACCCAGATGTCCCTCAACAGAGGAATGGATACAGAAATTATGGTACATTTACACAATGGAGTACTACTCAGCTATTAAAAAGAATGAATTTATGCAATTCCTAGCCAAATGGATGGACCTGGAGGGCATCATCTTGAGTGAGGTAACACAATCACAAAGGAACTCACACAATATGTATTCATTGATAAGTGGATATTAGCCCAAAACTTAGGATACCCAAGATATAAGATACAATTTGCTAAATGCATGAAACTCAAGAAGAATGAAGACCAGTGTGGGCACTGTGCCCCTTCTTAGAAGTGGGAACAAAAAACCCATGGAAGGAGTTACAGAGACAAAGTTTGGAGCTGTGATGAAAGGATGGACCATCTAGAGACTGCCATAGCCAGGGATCCATCCCATAATCAGCTTCCAAACGCTGACACCATTGCATACACTAGCAAGATTTTGCTGAAAGGACCCAGATATAGTTCTCTCTTGTGAAACTATGCCGGGGCCAAACAAACACAGAAGTGGATGCTCACTCTCAGCTATTGGATGGATCACAGGGCTCCCAATGGAGAAGCTAGAGAAAGTACCCAAGGAGCTAAAGGGATCTGCAACCCTATAGTTGGAACAACATGATGAACTAACCAGTACCCCGGAGCTCTTGTCTCTAGCTGCATATGTATCGAAAGATGGCCAAGTCGGCCATCACTGGAAAGAGAGGCCCATTGGACTTGCAAACTTTATATGCCCCAATACAGGGGAATGCCAGGGCCAAAAGAATGGGAATGGGTGGGTAGGGAAGTGGGGGGCGGGTATGGGGGACTTTTGGGATAGCATTGGAAATGTAATTGAGGAAAATATGTAATAAAAAAAAGAAGAAGAAGATGTGGTGAGAGCACACACGTATCCCAGTTGTTTGCAGTGTATTGCTAAGTGTGCCAATGGAGAGCAGGCCAGGGTGGTGCCAACTGTAGCTGTCAGGAAAGCTCCTTCTCAGAAAAAAAAGAAACTTGAGCTAAGATGAAGTTGACAGAAAAGAAATGCCCACGCTAAGATAAAAGCATTCTGCATAGAAGGAAAAGAAAGAATACTGTATCTTAGGTAGACAGTTGCAGCCACTTTTTGATGGCTCATTCTGTAGTACTGCCCACCTGTGCTCAAAAGACCTAACACATACGTGAGAGTAACTAAGGCAGCTGATGGTACCATGAGGAATGCCATAAGCATGCTTATTTGAAATTGGTATAATTTCAGTTTTTGACTACTTCCCGTTCTTCTCTTTTTCATAATAAGAAGAAACATAGTTAGGGTTCATTCCAATCTCTCTGTGCCATTTTCTGTGTTAATACAGTATGGATAAAAAGATAGACATGTATTGCCTTCCAGAGTTACTATAGCATGCTTTTAGAACACACCTGAGTGAAATGTTGAACTGGAAAGTATTTCTCCATTCTAAGATCATACTTACAATCAGGGCTGAATGGAATGGTTTACCATGTCAGTAGGGGGAATGTCTTGGATACTCTTTGTTGCTGTGCTAAGACACCATGACCAAGACAACTAATAGAAGAAAGAGTTTATTGTGGGTGAGTTGATGATCATCATGGTGAGGAGCATGGTAGCAGGCAGGCAGGCATGTCGCCAAAGCAGAACCTGGGAGCTTATATATGATCTCAAGCTGGAGGAGTGAGGGAGGACAGAGAGACAGAGAGACAGAGAGACAGAGAGACATAGGGAGAGAGAGGGAGAGAAAGACAGAGGGAGAGAGAGAGAGACAGAGGGAGAGAGGGAGAGGGAGAGGGAGAGGGAGAGGGAGAGGGAGAGGGAGAGGGAGAGGGAGAGGGAGAGGGAGAGGGAGAGGGAGAGAAGGAAAGAAAGACAGAGGGAGAGAGACAGAAAGAGACAGAGGGAGAGAGGGAGACAGAGAGAGAGGGAGACAGAGAGAGACAGAGGGAGAAATGGAGAGGGAGACAGAGGGAGAGAGGGAGGGGGAGAGAGAGACAGAGGGAGAAAGGGAGAGAGAGAGACAGAGGAAGAGAGACAGGAGACAGAGGGAGAGAAACACAGAGGGAGAGAGACAGAGGGAGAGAGAGACAGAGGGAGAAAAGGAGAGAGAGGGAGAGAAAGACAGAGGAAGAGGGACAAAGAGAGACAGAGGGAGAGAGAGGGAAAGGGAGAGAAAACTAGGAACGATATTGGTTTTTGAAAGCTTAAATCCCAATCCTAGTGATACAACTTCTTCAACAAAGCCATACCTTCTTAAACAGTTTCACCATCTGGAGACTAATCACTCAGATATATGAGCCTGTGGGGGGCTATTCTCGCTCAAACCACAACAGGACACTTTGGAGATCATCTTTGAAGCATTAACCATTTCTTTTATCCCTTCTTTATAGGGCTTATACCCCTAGAAGGAAGATGGCTGAACTCAACACTCATGTGAACGTCAAAGAGAAGGTAAGGTCTTACTGTATGTTAACTCTCAGAAACTGCAGACTAGTTAATATAATCCCTGCTGGTAAAAACTTGATTATAATGGAAAAAGGGAAAAATGGTTTGCAGAGATGCATAGAAAGTCTGTTGCATTGATATAATATCTGTGGAATGTGTGATAAGCACAATACATCTATTTTCTCATTTTTACCATAATTTCCATGATGCAGAGGCAGAAACTGAACAACAGCACAGGTGAGCCATGTGGCTTGGTTCACATAGCACGTAGGCAGCATCTAAGAACTTGAGTGTGCGACTGCTTCTCCAACCATCTTGTGGTAGTTTCAGGTGGCCTTTTAGGTCCTTCAACCTTGAGAGTTCATGATACAGAACTCCCCCTACCCTTACCCCTACCCCTACTCCTACCCCTACCCCTCCTCCTCCCCCTTCCATCTTTATCATTTGTTATGAACTGATCAACATTCGCATCCCTTACCAGTCTGGAAAGCTTATTTGACTTTCTGTCAATATCATTCTCTTGCCATCTGTGTATTAATAAATACATTGTAGTATTGAGTCCTAACGGCCTTGAATCATATAGCCCATGGAGATAAACCTACCCAACCTGCTCCATGGCAACAGAGACTAAGGGACTCATACATGCTCATGAGAGCCTGGCCAGGAACCTCTGTCAGCCCTGACTCCTTCTCTAGAGGTATCCCAGACTCACTGGACTGCCATGTACTTGACTGTGGGTATTTTCTCCTCATTGCTTTCTTTGTATCCCTACCATACTAAAAACATAGAATGCATGCTGAGAGGAATGATATTTGTGAAGTCCTTGCAGTTTTCTTCCTAACTGGATGCCAGTGCTAATGACACTAAGCACCCAGGTGAAGCACCTGTTCATTTAGGGTGGAGAAGCCAAAATAAATACAGTAACATATAAATGAGCACAGCCATTTCAGACCAGGACAGCAGCTTTGACAACACATCAGGTGTGTTTTGGTGGGATGGAGGTAGAGAGGTGACTATTTTACATGAGGATGTCCCAAGAGCTCTTTGAGAGGTCATGTGAGAACTGAAAGAAAGTTGATGGGATAGAAACAACCAGGTAAAGATCTGAGAGTAGAGAATCCTGTATTTAAAAAAAGCAAAAGTACGTGCTTCAAATGCACAGAGGGAATGTGTTTGGAAAACCAGTAGCCATCGTGGACCTGAGGGTGATGGGCAGAGGGAATGGAAACAAAGGCCAGAGGGTGCCACTTCACCTCAGCCATTAACCTTCAGGGAATCAGGTGGAATGGAGGACTCCATGTACCTGGATGGAAACGGTTTAGTCTTCTAATATAAAGGTCCATTTTATCATCAGTCACATCGAGGAGAAATTAACAATTCCTTCAAGCATGCAATGTGAAAACCCCACAGTAGCAAGACTGTGACTCACATCACTGGAAGCCATAATGTGTTCCCAGCATCCTGGTGTGTAACTTGTCCGTCATCATTTCAAAACAACTGCCATTCTACACCCTGATGATAGATTGTGCTATCTGAGGTGTTGATAGAGATGTTGCAGGGGATAGTGTAGCATGCTTTGTTTTCTTTTGTTTCTTGTTATTGGTATTGGCCTTTATCTCAATAGGAGCTATTTCCTTTGTAATGATACATATTGTCTGTCATGAATGTTAGCACATTGTCCTGAGAAGGACCTCAGGCCTCACTAGACTGCTGAAGGTGTTTGTGTGCCAACAGGTTTCAACCATGTTAGAGCTGTGTAGGGCTCTCTTCCACAGGCAGAGGCCAGCTAACAGGAAGATGCAGGCAGGAGCGTGGATCGGTTGGACATGTTTTCAGGCAACTGTAATCCATGCTTATATGTCTATTCAGTGACATCCTCTTTAATGGGGACATTGAGGCTTGAGGTCACTCTTGACTTTGTCAAAGTTAGACTTTGCCGTGTCTGGTTCTGAAGCCCACTCCCTTTTCCCTGTTTCTCAGAGTTCCCACCAGTGAACAGAAAACCACAAGCGCTACCAAAGGAGACCAGAAAAATAAAACTTAATGTAGAATTTCTTTGTAGTTTTGTGTGGTGTCTTAATCGATGTAGAATCTCTATCCATTATATTCTCATGTATTCCACAGGTTATTTTAATATTCAGATGTTTTAGCATATTGATCATTGAATAAACAATAGCAGAAAGCTGCAGCTCCTTGATAATGAGCCTTCATAGAGTCCCTTTATTTAAATGAGAATTTATGCTCCCCAGTTTGAAAGGCTGGGGTGGACTTCCTAGTACTGGCCACAGACTGGCTCCTTTTCAGTCATCTGTTGGTAGATGGATGCAGCCTTCTCCAGTCAAGCTACAGAATGTAAAGCCCTCTACAGAACCAGATCTATAGCAAATGGTCCCCGCAGAGTGCAGCTGGTGGTCAGAACACCACCGGAGGCCGAGCAGGCAGGATTAGGTTGTCTTATGCAGAAGAGAGGAGACAAGCTGGTCTGTGTGGGCACACAGCATGGAGGGTCAGCATGAAGGTGCCATCTGTTAGCTCGGGCGTCAGAACAGTGACTGTCCAGGGCTGTGGGGTGTCCACTCGAGGAGGGATAAGAACAGTGGGTGTTTTGCTACTCCACTTGAATAACTCATCAAAATGTTGGCATCATTTTGGGAAAGGGCACTGTTTGGGTTGTAAATGTTGTGAATCTGCATGACAGTGAGAGCAAAGCCTGCTAACTCAATTAGTGAATTCCACCCTCCCTGTCAAAAGTTAATAGACTTCTCAACTCCATCAAATAAGCCAGAATAAACAACAGAAATTCTGATCATATATAGTTTCAGTTTGATTTATTTCAGTATACTTATTTCCTTTAGTTATTAGCTTGTGTGGCCTTTTATGATTAGTTTGTTTCTCAATCTGTCACACAAGGCAATGGCGTTTCAGTTTTGAATATTAAGAGTAATAATAACTGTCTTGGTCTTAAGTTACAAGCTTTTGTAGATTAATGAGAAGATTTCTAGTGGTGTTGATACATTATCTAGTCAACAACTGTGGAATTTTTTTTTAAAAAGAAAGTCTCATGTTAGGAGCTGGCTCAGGAGACAGCTCAGTCAGTACAGGGCTTGCTGGGCAAGCATGAGGATCTGAGGTGGAATAGCACTCATTTCAAAGGCAGGTTTGGTGACCAAGCTTGTTACCACAGCAGTGGGAAGGCAGAAACCAGTAAATCCCTGGAACTTACTGGCCAGCCTCACCAAATCACTGAACTCCAGGGCCACTGAGAGACAGCCCCCCAAAAAACAAGATAGAAGCCCTTGAGAAATGACAACACACAGGGTGGGCCACTGGCTTGTGCATACACATGCACACACACACACACACACACACACACATGCACATCTACAAAACAAATAAATTCACAAACAAGGAAACAACTAACTTTTCTGTTGTAAAGCAAGATTTAACAGGATGAGATCTTTGTCCATCTCTCGTGACCCAACAGGGTGGGTTGAATAGAAGCCAAGTACTTTGAAGAAATAACTCTTGTCTTCTTGCAGTTTTTTTTTTAGTCCAGAAAAGAAGCTAATAATGTTTAATATTCAGGGAAAATAAAACTTGTAATAGATACTTGTGACATTTTATTTCAAAATAACTTCGTAGTGTTGGATTATAACTGTAAGGATTTCAATTGGAAAATAAAAATTCAAATAGTTCTGTTTCCTCAGTATGGCATACATCTTCTTGATCAGTCCTGTCTTCTTTCTTCCTTACTTTCATCTACCCCTGTCTCTTCCCCATGGGGAGACATGTGCCCTTCAGCCCAGCCACTGTGGCCTTGAACATCTTTGCCTCCAACCCATTGCAAAGGCAGGATCCTGTATAAGACATCTTTCTTCAGGACCTGAGCCTCACTCCACTCCCACTCAGGAACACTTTCAGACATCTCTTTCTCTCTCCCTGTGCTTCCTCAAAGGGACTCTGCATCTTTCATCACAGCTTACTGCATGTAACAAGGGCCTTAGTTGTCTGTGTCCCTGTGCTAAGACTAAGGAGTGTGTCTTACATTCTTGGATTTGACCTATAGTTGGCCCCCGAGTTAGAGTTGGGTAAGTGGATGGATAACAGATGAGTGAACACAAGTAGTTGAATAGCTAAGTTCTTTAGACTTATGAAATCCCATTTATGAAATGTTAGCAAATCTCCAGGCTTCTTGAAAAAAAAAAAACCGGTATGGAGGTTAATGGAAATGTCAGCTCATTTTCTCATATCCATTGCTATTAAAGCATGCTTTAAATTGCTTCTAGAAATGGGAGCTTAGTTGGGTTGCTTGGGTTGACTACATGTGCTTCTGCAGGAAAGAATCAGCTTTAGAAGGTGGTGAGCAAGCACTGTGGTCCCTGGCAAGTCATGATAACAAATGAGGTTGCTAGGTAGTAACTGCTCACGGAATAGATCCCCAAAGCAAGCCTGATTGAAGATGGACAGCAGAAGAAAATGTTTGGTCAACCAAAAGTCTTGTGGTTGGAAGTAACTGTTCACTGGCATTTTCTCATTTTTTTATCTTGTTAAAGATTTGGTTTTATTATTTTTAATTATATGTAGGTGTGTGTGTGTGCACATGTGGGTGTGTGCATATGAGTGCATAAAGTAGTTTTCTTTAAAACAAAGTTCAACACCAGAAACTCCATGGATAAATTAGTGGATAGTGACTGTTAAAGTTACTTCCTACTTAATACACTTAGCTATCAAGTGAAATTGATTTATCGAGTTTTAAAATAATGATGAGTAATATGGAAAAATAGATTTTTTTGGTCAGGTTTTTCTCATGTATTACTATCAATCAAATTCAATTTAGTAAGAAAACATGTTGATGGAAGGAAAGGGATCCTTGCCTGTAGAGTTAGCATGTTCCTAGTGCTCAGGCATGATAGGATAAGTCATTCCAGTGATGAATGATTCTGTAGGGGACCCAGTGCCCTTGGGACTGGCCTCAGTAAGGGAGGCTTAGGGAAAACATACGTCTAGAAGGGGAGAACTGTCAGCTACCCAATCACTAGCTCAATAACCTGAAACAAACCATTGAACTCTTCTGGACTTCAGGTTACCAGTAAGCAAGTGAGGCATGGTTGTAAATTATCTCAATAAGTCAAGCTGGAAGCACGCTCAGGTGGAGGGGACTCATCTGGCAGGAGTGAGGTCCCAGGTTTGATCCCCAGCAATTCTATAAAGGATTTGGGTGGGTGGGGGATCATCTGTTTAATTTACAAATAAAAATGGAAAAACTGCCTCTAATTAACATTTCTCTCAGGGTTTAAAAGGAAACTTCCTGTGGAACCAAGAATGGAAGGGGGAAGAAAAGTCCAGATGAGAAAACATAAAAAGTGGACTTGACTTTCAGAATCTGATAGCTCTTGCTGAGCTGCACAAAATATAATTGAGACAAGACAATTCGATGACATGGAAATGGGGAACAGCCCAGTCTATAATATCATTGCCGAGAGACCATTTATTGTGAATAGCTTTTAGAGCTGTTCAAGTTATTGAGGTAAATTGGATTGTAAACAATAACCATACAGAGTCATTAAAATGAAAAGGAAGAAGAGTCTCTTGTCGACACTGCATGCAAGGAAGTATTGTCACCATTTCTGCAGGTCACTGAGATACAAAGTGTTCACGGTGGTGACCAAGTTTCCATCCACAACAGTTGGATGGATAATTTATTGTCTCATAATAAGCATTCCCCATTTTACTTTTTTTCCTGTAACTCTTGGTCTGTGTTTTACAAAGTACTGAAAATATAACTCAGATTTTTATTTGGAGTGGAGGGTAGGCAGAAAAAGTAAAAAAAAAAATTGATTAAAGAGATTTTAGGAGATCAGAGAATGACAGTATGCACTGTGCCTCATCTTTAGAGCATTAACCTATTTCACAAAGAAACCTTTTCTTAGGCTTGGGGATGAGTTTTAATGGCATATACTTGTTACAAAGAACAACCATGCAAGCTTCTGGGGGGAAAACCTTCATTTTATAATTTTTCACAAGAGTTTAGTTTAGTCCAACGCTTGGATTCAGAGAGCAAGAACACCAGCTGCACAGCTTTTAGATTTCACTGTGGGACTCGTTCTTGTCATCATTTTCTCATAGGAAAGGGTCATTAAATTTCCCTTTCAAAGAAAGGAGAAACACTGACAATAGTTATTGCCTAATGCTTATGTACAGAACTGCTGTTATTGTTGCTTGGCAACTAGAGGAGATTTGACAAGGAGTCTAAAGGAACTGAATGAATAAATGGGACTGTCAGCATCAGTTTCAGGGGATAAGAAGAAATCCACTATTGCGGGATTAGCATCACATTGCTTTGTCCAAGCTACATGCCCGGAATACACAATGCTGCTTCTGTTTCTCCTACCCCCAGCCCCGTCTTCTAGCCTTTCACTGTAACCCCTTTTGTACTATGGCTGAGGGATGAGTAGGAGACAGATGCTTAATGCTGAACAATATGAGAGCATGTCAAAATGAAGTCATTTGGCATCAAGGGAAAGTATCCCCATTAACAATCCCTTGGAGTTTATAGGGAATTCTCCCATAGTCTAGTTATTTCCTACAATGATCCTTCATATTACATGTCCACGTTTTTAAAACTTATTTATTTTATGTGTATCTGTGTTTTGTCTGTGTGTATGACTGTGTGAGGGTGTCAAATACCCTGGAACTGGAGCTACAGACAGCCGTGAGCTGCCATGTGGATTCTGGGAATCAAACTCGGGTTCTCTGGAAGAGCAGCCAGTCCTCTCAACAGCTGAGCCATCTCTCTGGCCCCTAAATGATCCAGTTTTTTTTTTAATTAGGTAATTTCCTCATATACATTTCCAATGCTATACTAAAAGTCCCCCATACCCTCTCCCCCACTCCCCTACCCACCCACTCCCACTTTTTGGCCCTGGCGTTCCCCTGTACTGGGGGCATATAAAGTTTGCATGTCCAATGGGCCTCTCTTTCCAGTGATGGCCGACTAGGCCATCTTTTGATACATATGCAGCTAGAGTCAAGAGCTCCGGGATACTGGTTAGTTCATAATGTTGTTCCACCTATAGGGTTGCAGATCCCTTTAGCTCCTTGGGTACTTTCTCTAGCTCCTCCATTGGGGGCTCTGTGATCCATCCAATACCTGACTGTGAGCATCCACTTCTGTGTTTGCTAGGCCCCGGCATAGTCTCACAAGAGACAGCTATATCAGGGTCCTTTCAGCAAAATCTTGCTAGTGTATGCAATGGTGTCAGCGTTTGGAAGCTGATTATGGGATGGATCCCCGGATATGGCAGTCTCTAGATGGTCCATCCTTTTGTCTCAGCTACAAACTTTGTCTCTGTAACTCCTTCCATGGGTGTTTTGTTCCCAGTTCTAAGAAGGGGCAACATGTCCACACTTTGGTCTTCGTTCTTCTTGAGTTTCATGTGTTTTGCAAATTGTAACTTATATCTTGGGTATTCTATGTTTCTGGGCTAATATCCACTTATCAGTGAGTATATAACATTTGAGTTCTTTTGTGATTGGTTTACCTCACTCAGGACAATGCCCTCCAGGTCCAACCATTTGCCTAGGAATTGCATAAATTCATTCTTTTTAATAGCTGAGTAGTACTCCATTGTGTAAATGTACCACATTTTCTGTATCCATTCCTCTGTTGAGGGGCATCTGGGTTCTTTCCAGCTTCTGGCTATTATAAATAAGGCTGTTATGAACATAGTGGAGCATGTGTCCTTCTTACCGGTTGGGACATCTTCTGGATATATGCCCAGGAGAGGTGTTGCTGGATCCTCCGGTAGTACTATGTCCAATTTTCTGAGGAACTGCCAGACTGATTTCCAGAGTGGTTGTACAAGCTTGCAATCCCACCAACAATGGAGGAGTGTTCCTCTTTCTCTACATCCTCACCAGCATCTGCTGTCACCTGAATTTTTGATCTTAGCCATTCTGACTGGTGTGAGATGGAATCTCAGGGTTGTTTTGATTTGCATTTCTCTGATGATTAAGGATGTTGAACATTTTTTCAGGTGCTTCTCAGCCATTCGGTATTCCTCAAGTGAAAATTCTTGCCGGGCGTGGTGGCGCACGCCTTTAATCCCAGCACTCGGGAGGCAGAGGCAGTCGGATTTCTGAGTTCGAGGCCAGCCTGGTCTACAAAGTGAGTTCCAGGACAGCCAGGGCTACACAGAGAAACCCTGTCTCGAAAAACCAAAAAAAAAAAAAAAAAAAAAAAAAGAAAATTCTTTGTTTAACTCTGAGCCCCATTTTTTAATGAGATTATTTGATTTTCTGGAGTCCACCTTCTTGAGTTCTTTATATATATATATGATATTATTCCCCTATCTGATTTAGGATAGGTAAAGATCCTTTCCCAATCTGTTGGTGGCCTTTTTGTCTTATTGATGGTGTCTTTTGCCTTACAGAAGCTTTGCAGTTTTATGAGGTCCCATTTGTCAATTCTCAATCTTACAGCACAAGCCATTGCTGTTCTATTCAGGAATTTTTCCCCTGTGTCAATATCTTCGAGGCTTTCCCCCACTTTCTCCTCTATAAGTTTCAGTGTCTCTAGTTTTATGTGGAGCTCCTTGATCCACTTAGATTTGACCTTAGTACAAGGAGATAGGAATGGATAAATTCACATTCTTCTACATGATAACCACCAGTTGTGCCAGCACCATTTGTTGAAAATGCTGTCTTTTTTCCACCGGATGGTTTTAGCTCCCTTGTCGAAGATCAAGTGACCATAGGTGTGTGGGTTCATTTCTGGGTCTTCAATTCTATTCCATTGGTCTACTTGTCTGTCGCTATACCAGTACCATGCAGTTTTTATCACAATTGCTCTGTAGTAAAGCTTTAGGTTAGGCATGGTGATTCCACCAGAGGTTCTTTTATCCTTTAGAAGAGTTTTTGCTATCCTAGGTTTTTTGTTATTCCAGATGAATTTGCAGATTGCTCTTTCTAATTCGTTGAAGAATTGAGTTGGAATTTTGATGGGGATTGCATTGAATCTGTAGATTGCTTTTGGCAAGATAGCCATTCAACATTGTACTTGAAGTCCTAGCAAGAGCAATTTGACAACAAAAGGAGATCAAGGGGATACAAATTGGAAAAGAAGAAGTCAAAATATCACTTTTTGCAGATGATATGATAGTATATATAAGTGACCCTAAAAATTCCACCAAAGGACTCCTAAACCTGATAAACAGCTTTGGTGAAGTAGCAGGATATAAAATTAACTCAAACAAGTTAATGGCCTTTCTCTGCACAAAGAATAAACAGGCTGAGAAAGAAATTAGGGAAACAACACCCTTCTCAATAGTCACAAATAATATAAAATACCTTGGCGTGACTCTAACTAAGGAAGTGAAAGATCTGTATGATAAGAACTTCACGTCTCTGAAGAAAGAAATTAAAGAAGATCTCAGAAGATGGAAAGATCTCCCATGCTCATGGATTGGCAGGATCAACATTGTAAAAATGATCCAGTTTTATAGATAAAACTTTACAAGGCATCATAGATGATTTCTTCTCTTCTGACCTTGCACACTTTTGTCGAGATAGATTTGGTGGGTAGACAGACTGGTTGATCTAGCACGTAACAGTAAACTCACATATATTATTACTATTTCATAGTCAGCTATTTCTCCACAACTTGGTAACAATCTGCTTATCAATAGTATACATTTTTTACCTTGCTTGTGTACTTGATACTTTATATAACAGTAATGCTACATACAGATTTTACCCCGCTCCTGGTATTAGTTAATCAAAATTTGGTTTAATAATTTAGTCAAGATCCTATCATGGTGATTGTAGGTAAATATAAGTAGAGACAAGTCCTAGGAAGGCAGGAGGTGGGGTTTATGTAGTCCCTGGACTGGAGGTGGAGGGTAGTGCTTTTAAATGGTAAGTGTGAGAATAGGCAGATGCAGTTAGGAACAGCCTTCAGATGTCATGATATCTTTGAAAAGAGGGAGAAAAAAGGAAAAATCCAGAAAAATCTCCAACTTGTATTGCAATGGTAAGAAAGTTTCATCAGGCCAATGGGGCAGGAGCACATACCAACACTGCTAATTGTCCCCCTCTGCGTGGCCTGGCAGCATCTGGAGGAGCAATTCATGAGATGAGTCCTACATGTCTCTGCTATCACTCAACTCTGCCTCCTACAACAGCACTCAATTACATTTAAAAAAACATAAAAAGGAAATTGAGATACATATTTTGGAATTTTATAATATGATTAAAGCACGAGGGTTTTTTCCTAGAAAAAAATGAATAAAAAGTTTAAAAATCACTGCTCTGAAATAATTAGTAAATTAAAATACAGACTCTAAGCATCTGGTGAGATAGAGCAGTTGATGAAGGGAAAAGACCTGAATTCAATCCTCAGAACACATTTTAAAAGCCAAGCATGGTGGTGTGACCTTGTGTCCTGTTGCTGGAGAGACAAGGGTAGGCAGATCCCTCCGACTCAGTGGTCAGCCAGCCCAGCCTGCTTGTCAAACTCCAGGCCAATGAAGGATCCTGTCTCAAAAATGTGGATACCACCTGAGGACTAGTGACTAAGATTGTCCTCTGACCTCCTCACATATGTGTCCACAAATGTGTGCACCTACACACACACACACACACACACACACACACACACATGTAGCTGGGCATCGAGTATGGAGGTCTTTTCAACTTTTAGAGCAAGTCATCATTTGATAACCTTCTCCCCTGACTCTGTTTCTAACCACATTTACAGTAAGGAGATCCATTTTCTCCCACTGAAAAGTCCAGTCCTTGCTCCATTATGTCAGCCCTCTTGGTTTGCTGTCTTCTTTCACCACATGAGTTAATTCACTACCCTGTAGGACTACCAGAGCCCTAACTCCAGTAGATGAACTGGGGTCTCAGGCATTGTAGAAGACAAAGACAGAGCACCAGACCACAGAGTGAGCACTGGCCTCAGTCTCCAGAGTACCGCCTCTATTTATGTAAAATGGAGCGCACAAACTCCCATTTCCTGTAAAATGCAGGGATTTCACAAAACCATCTATGGTGCATTTGTAACCCAAATTTCTCATGCCTCTGTCTCTGGAACTCTTCAGAACTCTGCTTCTCAGCCTTTGAAGATAATTATCAGCAAAAGTCATTGAAATGATGATTGGTGATCAATTATATAACAATAGGTTTTTTATTGTAAAACACTTAACACAACGTTTTCCCTCATGTAATCATAAGTGCACATAGTGTTAACCACAGGTACAGTGTCTCTGGATACCGTCAAGTATAAATAAACGTTATCTCTGTCTCTACCTATTCCCTGCCTGAACAGTCCCTGGAAACCACAAGATTGTCCTCTATGTTTAGGAGTTTAGTTCCATGAATAATATTCCATGTAAGTGGAGTGGGACTACATTGGTCCTGTGGCTGGCTCAGGAGTATCACGTCCTTCACACTGACCCGTGTTGTCATGCTGTTCCACAGCATTTTCTTTCTATTACAACTACATAATGTTTCTCTGTGAGTAAAACCTCTATGTGTATGTACTCATCGGCCACTAATGGAGACATTTCCTGTTTTCTTTAAATACTTACAGCTCAGATGTAACTTGACTTATTGAAGGCTGAATGTACAAAGTCATTTCACCTTTTCCTTCTTTCTTTCTTTCTTTCTTTCTTTCTTTCTTTCTTTCTTTCTTTCTTTCTTTCTTTCTCCTTTTTGACTAGTCTTTAGAGGAAAACCAAACAAACAGAAAATTGTAAGAAAAATAAGATCTGGTCAGTTAAATAATCACTTTAACTGATATTTAAGAGTGTGCCTTTTATAAATTGGTCCACCCTTGTAAATAAAAGAGAAAGTATATTCCTGGTTTCCATGGAGTTTTAAGGTCTGTTTCCTCCACACCACAATGAAGAAATATCCAAAGCTAATATACTTTAGAGATTAAGTTAACTCTCTTATGCTGCTATTGACCAAAGGGTAATTAGCTCTTTTTTTCCTAGTATTGATTAAAGGGTTCTAAGTGACTTGTACCCTTTTTTATAGTTCTTTTATCTGGGAAGTTCTGTGAATGAGAAAAGAAAAAAGAAAAAAAAAAGGAAAACTACATTAAGAGTGAATGTAAATAATTACCATTTTCCCCCAAGTGGAGACTTTAAACTACAAAGAAAATGAGGAAAGACTTCACTGAATGTTCTCTTAGAAAGGAGATAAATTAAAAGAATCTCGCTTTTCTGCTGTGATTAAGGTACCCAAACAAAAATCGCCTATCGATATAGCATTGATTTTTTTCTTCAGTAATAAGCCTAACTATAGAATTCATCAGAGATGCTAGCCAGACAGAATATTTTTCTAAACCCTAATACTATATAGGTGTGGCCAGCTGGACAGAAATAACTTCTGGTGGACTGAGGGACTCAGCTACTTTCAAATTATCTGCAAGTCTAATTGGTAATTCTGGAGGTATTAGAGGAAGAGACAAACATAGTGATTAAAAATCAAACAACTCAAAGCATGACTATTGGGTGTTCATGCCACTGCGTGATGTGTGCCATCCATAAACCTTGTTATAACGTGGTCACATTACCCGTCTGACATGAAAAAAAAAATCAAACAACTCAAGCATACACCAAATATATATGTTTGTTTCTTTATTGTGTTTCTCAATGTAAATTAGAGGGACTGTTGCCATTAACAACCATCATATATATGGCCTTTTGCTTTTGTTGTCTATGCCCTTTCAGGCAGATTGTATTCAGAAATGATGGCTACAACAGTATCACCCATATTAAGAGTAAGAATCTTAGAAGGAGACAGGCTCTTACAGCAGGCTGACTAGTACAATTAAGAAGCAAGTTTCTTCCAAAATGAGGTCATTCTGCCTCTTCCTTCATAGTTGGGGTACCTGCATGGAGCACTGGGCTGCTCTGGAAACAGTCTATCCTAAGGTCACCGTGCTGTGAGGAAGACCAGGCGAGCCCATCAGGACCCCATGGAGTGCTCTGCCTGACTCTCGGTCTCTCTGCCACCATCCTTCTGCATGAGTGACCCACAGCACACTCATCCATCAGACTCCTCCCAAGCCCATCTCCACACAGTCAAGGTCCTAGATACATTCTTCTCAGCAGTCATGTACCAGTAGGTAACTAGAATGCCTTTTGCAAGAGAGGGCTCACCCGAGCTGGACATGTAACTCAGTTAGTAGACAGCATGTCTAATATGTGCAGAGCCTGGGGTCCAATCCACAGAACCACGTAATGTAGACATAGTGACACACAACTGTAATCTGAGTCCTTGGAGGATGGAGACAGGAGGATCAGAAACTCAGAGTCATAGTGAATGGAAGCCAGTGATTGAGACTCTCTCAGAGAGGGGGTAGGGGGAGAAAGAGAACCCATACCCTCTTGAGCAGTTTTACTTTACAAAAGCCATATTGTGGAAATAATGATCTTGCATAAATAGTGGAGAGGTGTGGAAGAATTACAGTATATTCCAAGTGGTTTGAGAGGTGACCAACTGTCCCTAAGAACTCTCTCCTGTGCCACCATTCTTTTTTTTTTCCTGCTCCCTCTCCCTCACTAAAAGAAATGAAAATGTTTTGTTGTCTGAAAACCAGAGAAATACTGAGGACTGAGATTAGTTTAAGGGAAGATGAAAGTGGGAAGATGGAGAGTTCCAGGAGACAAGACAAGACACAGACGTGTGCTCAAAGGATAGAAGGCCCAGGCTCCTTGGAGCATCAAGTGTGTAAAGGGGTGGAATTTCAGAGACAAAGGCATGGGCCAAACTTCCATTTGGCCCATGGAAGTCTGTAACTTCCATTATACCTCAAATTCATGATTCTTAATTCAGGATGCTCATCAGAAGCATGGTGGAAACGTCAGTGCCGAGCCACCCATCATACGATTGCTTCCCCCTTCTTGTTCCTTGTATCTAAACAGAGACCAGTTGCTTCTTCACACGTGTAGTCATTCCCTACACTGCTTATATTGGTCCATTTTCTTGCCCAGGCTACTGTATTAGAATCCTAGCTGGCATCCACTTGATCTCCTAGAGCTCATACAGAAGAAGATCGAATGACCTTAAATGCACAAATATCATAGTCCTCCCCTGGGCAAATCTTCATTAGCTTTGCCATAGAATCAGGTTCAGAGTGATCAGCCGTGCGGCCTAGACCACTTTGGCCCCATGCCTCTATCCTAAAAGTCCATGCTTTTTAACACCTGATGCTCCAAGGACCCTGGACCATCTTTCTTTGAGCACACTTCCTGTGTCCTGCCTCGTTCCTCCAGGAACTCTTCATCTCCTTCCCTTCATTCTCCTTTTAAACCAGTTTCAGCCCTCAGTGTTTCTCTGGTTCTCAGACAACAAAACGTCTTCACCCCCTTTACTAAATCCATCAAACATCTGTCTTTCTAGACTATAAATTTCCTCGGCAGATCAGGAAATTTGTCTGTCCCTGCCTATGGTCCAACTTCAGAGTCTGTTAACTGTGATTCAATCAGTGAATAAATAATGGAACATAAATTAAAAGACTACTCTCAGCTCCGACGACATTCTTGTGGTAATACCTTAGCTTCTATACTTGACTGGGGTTCATAAAAATTCAAATCAACAGTTTGACTCCGGCCTACACAAAGTTTAAATCGATAAATCTTCTCTAGGAGAAGGCAGCAACTGGGTTTTTGTTTTTTGTTTGTTTGTTTGTTTGATTTGTTTGTTTGAGATGCCAAATTGAACGGAATGGCTAACACGTTCCTTGTTTATAGTGACAAAACCCGCAAGGTTCCAAAAGTTCACAGCTGGCTGGAGCACCGAGTCAGAACTTACATATTGAAATTTAACAAGGGTGGATGTAAAATCACCCTGGCTGAGTGTTGCTGTCTCTTCACAAGCCTGGGGCTGCAGCTCTTGTCTTGAGAACAACGTTAGGAGAGCTAATAGCAAATAAGTCCCAGGGAGACCAGCAATTAGTGTGTCTCCTGAAGCATCCGTGCTGGTTCTGACAACGTGAATGAATAAGTGGGCCCCATCAAGGCAGGTGCAGGTGTACGGTTCTCTTCTCTGAGCGCCCTCCCCCACTGGAGCAGTGTGCCTATTTACCGAAACACTTTTCCCAAAGAAACACTCAGGAGAGCTTGACCAGCTGGCAGGAGCTGCAAGACTGCAGCATAAGCTGTAGAAGATCACATGTTTGCTCTGTAGTGATGGATTTCTAAGGGGTGCTTCAGCTCTTTGAAATAAATGCAGGGCTGACCTGTAGGAAAGGGGTTTCTGTCTCACATACCAGAAGGCAGCACCAAGTATAAGGGGTGGAAAAGCTTGCATCCCCTCCCTGGCTACCTGCTTCTTATCACCAGCTCCTCTTGTCTTTTTCACTTGCCCTTAATCTCAGCAGGACATGGGGTCCCTTCACTTCTCTCTGGTGTCCTAACCCATCTTCTTAGGGGCCTTTCCAGCCACTTCATGGATACCCACAGCCCATGTGCCTCAGGACTTCCCACTGTAATTTTACAGTTTGTAAACGTGGGTCATTCCTCTCCTCCGCCTCTGCTTCTAGCTTGCTAAGAATCTGTGGGCAAAGCCATGCCAGCTGGCTCTGTGACGGATGTGTGCTGTCCAGCGTTCATGGCCCTTCAGGCCTGGTCAGCGTTCTTTATTCATTATGGCCACTTCCTCTTAGGTTCCCAGGCAGGCGGCTCTAAGCCGGTCTCTATTTTTTAAGTGTCGACGCTCAGATGAATGGTTTCCATAAACGTTCGTCTTTCACCCACTCAAATTTTTATTATTTATCTTCGCTCTCCATTTCTCCTCTTTCCTTCCTTCTCGGAACTCTTGTTCCTTTCTTTTCAAAGAATATTTTTCTACCTGGATATCTATCTCCCCCAGCCCTGTGTGTGTGTGTGTGTGTGTGTGTGTATACATGTATATATACATGTGTTTCTATGTCTTGAGTGTATGTGCAGCAAGCATGTGTACATGTGGGGGCCGGGGCATGCCCGTGTGCAAGTACAACTTTGGGTGTTGTTCCTCAGAAGTCATCCACATTTTGTTTTGAGACAGGTTCTCTCTGTCTGTCTCTCTGTGTCTCTCTCTCTGTCTCTGTCTCTCTCTCATACACACACACACACACACACACACACACACACACACACACTTTGTCCTGAGACTCACTGGTTCAACCAGGCTGGCTTGCTGGCCACTGAGCCCTAGCAATCTAGTTCCCCAGGTCTGGGATTACGAGAAAGCACCACTTTTTATATGTGTGCTGGGTATCAAACTTAAGTCCTCATGTTTTCCCAGGAAGTCCTTAGACTGAAATGTCTCTGGCCCCTCTATAGCTTCATGCCATTTTCTCATTTCCTCAGGACATCTTGGGGCATAATTTATCTCCTTTCTTTCCTTTCTCCAAATCCCCTCTCACTGCTGGCTCCTTCCTCCATCAGTGAACATGCTCAAGCCCTTTGGGCTATAAATTGCACACTGATTGTTTTAAGATGGATTGGAGAGAGGGAGAACCAAGCCAGAAACCCAATTAGGAGGGTTTTACAGACTCGGTGAGAAGGAACCGGTCTAGGTTAGTGAGAGGAGGGGAGCAAACAGTAAGATTCGGGGGGTTACTATCAGGACACCCCAAAGCAGCTGTTGTTTGTTTCTTTGCATTGTTTTCTTCACTGTTTAGGGGATGCCCTCTACTTTTCCCTGTGAAGTGTAGCTTCAGTACACTAGGACTCCCCAAGACATTCACTGAGAAAGGTACCTGCCAGAAGACAGCTTGTCATGTTTTAAGAGGCTAGTTGGTGGGATGGGAGAAGAATGCAATGAAGGAACTCTTGTTCCTCAAAGAAGGGTCCATTGCACCCCTTACTGCAGCTGTCATCGTCACCCCCAGTTCAGAGCTTAAGTCAGTGCCTTGGAGGCCTAGAGGTCAGAGTCTGATGGGAGCCTCAACCCAAGGTGTTCGAGTACACAGTCACTTTCCTCTCCAAGGGATGGAGAGAATGGTTCTTACCTTTTCCTCCCTTATCCTCCCCTCAAGCCCTGCAGCGGCTTGTCCCGCAGCGGCTAGTCCCGCAGCGGCTAGTTGAGTCTCAGGTTGTGTTGCTGTCATCCTCCCTCATCCTCCCCACATCTACAGATGGTTGTCATTGTGCTGGGCCCTGCAGAGATAAGCTGGGATGATCTCAGCCCTTCAGAGTTAGCAAGTTAACAACCTTCATTCCATCTGCAGACTGAGTTCTCCACAAAGTTCAGCATCTTCACAGGTTCTGGAGGAAAGACTATGGGGAAAACCACTCCTGCCTGCCACAGCCTATGATCAAGAAGACCCTTAAAAACACTTCATCCTGCCTTCTCTCAAGTGCCGCAAGCCTCTAGAACTGCATCCTGGTTCTGAGCAGATCCCAGCTAACTGTGCTCAGTTTCAGAAGACAGACAGTGTTGCCACAATCCTCACTTCAGCTTTCCTCCGACTCTGTCAGCACTGCGTTTACCTCATCTTCAAAGCTTCGTTTTTCTTTCTAATCCTGTTCTGCTCGCCCCAAAAAGTTAATTTTGATTTGTGCCGGTGGTGTTAATTCCCAAAAAGTCAGCCGAGTAGAACATGACAACACTTCATACATATTGTTTTGCTGGCAGGAAGTAGATATTCGAAAAAGCAATTAAATTACGGAATTATCCTCGATGCAAAGGTACCAGCCTGCAAAGAGTATTGCCTTCCTCGCAAGAAGATGCACAGAAGACCCGCCTTCATTAGTGTGCAGATGATACTACTGGTCCAGCAAATGAAGCAATACATACACAGAATCCACGGAGGAGGAGATGCTCTTTAGGCGTCTAGGAAAGGCTCACCATGTGGGAAATGTGGCCAAAGCTGATTATAAAGCCTTTTGAGTGTTGCAGGAACCGCAAACCCATACATAACTGGTTCTTGTTGGTGCAAAGAGGAGGCTGTTGGGTGCTGGATTGCTGCCCTTATTGTAGCAGATAGGATAGTGCTCACCTTTAAGTGTGTAAAGTTCCTCTGGGCTGGAAGCAGCCATCTGCTGTGCCCGGGACCTAGGAGGCACTCCACGCATCTGTGGCTTGAATCCATTAAGCTTTTGAATACTGCAAGTTTCTTTCTGCTGAACTGTAGGCACTGAAAAAGTAGCATAAAGGCCTAGACTGCCTCAATGACTATGGCACTCAGTTCCCCACTCCATCCATTTAGCCACTCACCAGACACTGTACCTCCATCTCCTGTACCTCCATCTCCTGTACCTCCATCTCCTGTACCTCCACTCCATCCATTTAGCCACTCACCAGACACTGTACCTCCATCTCCTGTACCTCCATCTCCTGTACCTCCACTCCATCCATTTAGCCACTCACCAGACACTGTACCTCCATCTCCTGTACCTCCATCTCCTGTACTTCCATCTCCTGTACCTCCACTCCATCCATTTAGCCACTCACCAGACACTGTACCTCCATCTCCTGAGTGCCCCCAGTGTTTAAGATGCTGTGGATCTAAAGTTTGCCTTGAGCAACTTACACAGCCTCAGATACAGTCACACAAGTAATTCTGGAGCTTGCGAGAGAGCTAGCGACAGTATGTGGGCAAGACTTGTGGCTTCTCGTCTCCCGGTCTCTCACTTTACAGTCTGAGTGCATTTGTTCTTAAAATCTTCCAGTTTTTTTTTTCTTCTTTGCCAATTAGCTGGGCTATTTGACCGTGTTGTTTTTATTTCCAGCTCCATTTGTTAATACAGCCTTTAGGCACCTGCTACTTGCTCAAGAAAATGAAACCTTCTCAAGCTAGTGCAAATAAAAAGAGGTTATTACACAGGTCTGGCAGGGTGTCACGTGACTTGAGGAAGTTAAGGGAACAGCAGGGGTGGGGGGCAGCTTTCTGGGAGGCTGGCCCCATCCATTTCTACTCTGCCTCTCTCTCATTCTGAATAATCCTTAAGAGTCTGATTGGTGCATTGTGGCCTTTCAAGCCAGCGGCTTCCTGACCATTGTGATTCGTTGTGAATATACTCTGATTGCTTCCTGGGCAGACTCACTTACCAGAAGGTGCAATTATAGATGATCAGTCTTGACTAATCGTGGTCTGACTTACAATTTTGACCCTCACGTTGGGGCAAAAGCAACACCCTTAAAACCGTTCTCGTTTGCACTTTGAACAGAGTACTAATAAGTTAAGATACTCGGCACATTACTTCAGAGCATGCTTTGTGTTGAGTGGCAGTGCCCAGCTGTAGGGTACTGCAAGTGTTCTGAACTCATGCAAAGCAGACAGGGCTAAGCTGTACCATCCTATTGGGTTTAAGTGTACCAGATGGTGCATTTATGGTTTATTTTAATTCGTGTGTGCTTAAGTTCGTGGGTGTGAACATGTGTGTTACGTGAGTGTATATGCACGTGTGCCTAAGGAGGTTAGATCTCAATGCCAGGTGTCTTCCTCAATCCCTCCTTACCTTATTTTTTAGACAGTCTCTGACTGAACTTGGAGCTCACTGATTGGCTACACTGCCTGACTTCCTGTCCCCACCTTCTTATGGCTTTCGAGCATGCCCTGATGTCACGCAGCTTTCCTACTTGGAGGTGCTGGTGATCCAAAATTTGCTTCTCATGTGTGTGCAGCAAGCACTTCCCAGCTAAACCATTCCCATCCTCCAAACACATTGTTGCCTTACCGTGCTTTTAACTTACGATGGACTCATTGGTGCTTTAACACTGTTAGGAGTCATAGTGCACCTCTGTCTGTCTGTCTGTCTGTCTGTCTGTCTGTCTGTCTTTCTGTCTGTCTCACCTGTTTGTTTGCATGTCTCTTCCCCAGCTCTGCCCCTGCCTGCACCGTTCCTGTTCTGTCCAGACATCCAGTGTCAGGACTAGACTTTTAGCAAGTGATTAAATGAAACTAAGAGGAAAACACATGTTGGCCATATTCAATATGTGATGAAGAAAGAACTTAGGGAAAGATGTTCGGCACACTGTCCCTGTATCTGTGGAGGAAGGAAGTTCTCTAAGCCACTAGTTAAAGGACAATCTTTCCAAAATAAGCCTTGGCCTGCACATAAGCTACATGTTCTTGCAGTTTCAAAACCATACCTTCATGGCCTATTGAGAATACTCCCACTCTTTTCTGTTTCAGACTTATTGAGCAGCTAATATATGTCAGGCTCTCTAGAAGGCACTTTACACGCATCAATTCTTCCCATTTTTACAGGCTGTGGCAGATAATAGCCTCTTTTTATGAAAGAGTTTCAAAGATCTGAGCAGTTGACCAAGGTCGCATGCCAGAGCCAAGATTAGAGCATAGCTCTGTTCACTCCAGTGCTCTCTCCATGACATCTCTCCATCTAGAAAGCATCCTCCTGTCTGTGGGCAGGCATCTTTGCTCTTCTGTACTGCCAGCGTACCTTGTTCATACAAAGAACACAGCACTGATTCTCATTATAGAGTTCCCAGCCCAGCTGCTACACTGCACCTCCTTGGGACAGAACTATAGCTGGCGCTTTCTTGTATCCTCAGTACCTATCACTCAGAGCAGACTCAGCTGATGTCTGTCCTAAGCTGACTCTGGGAAGAGAGAGAGGCATACTGACCACTTTCTTCATAGTCCCCAAACTCTAAAAATAGCAGTGTTCCTGATTAAATAGCAGTAGAACTGTAAGAATTTTAAAAGTGCACAAGTATGCTTCCAGTCTCTGATAGAATATAAAGAACATACACATGATCTCTCTCTGCCTGTATAACACTTGGACGCAGTCAGTGAATTGAGACCCTCTGTGTTACTGTGGATGATAGACACAAAAGTAAATGCGAGTGGCTGTGTGGTAGCAGCATGCTGGTGGAGTATTTGTTCGGCTCCAAGCAGCAGCTGGATGTGGCTACAGGATGAATCACTAAATAAGTGGTTATTAAATACCCACCACACACACAGTATCAGTCACTCCAGAGTAGCCATAGTAACCATGCAGAAATGGCATTGGAGGTTTCCACCCTCAGACTGCTTAGAGTCTAGTCAACACAGCTCGCACACAAATCCATAGGATAGCGGAGGTGCTCAAATATTTAAAGACACCTGCCTACTGAGGAAGGGCTTTGAAGTTGAGTCAGGAATGCTTCTGGTAAGAAGAGCTAAGAAGGACGCCATGCATGCCTGGCCATTCAGCTGGAATATGAGAGTGGGGGCAGACACATCTTAAGTCAAAGGAGCCCTGATGAAGGAGCAGGGTGAGGAGTCAAACTGGGCACGGGGCACTTGTCTGTGCTAGGTAGAGGAACAGCATCACTTGGAAAAGCAGGCTGGTGCTAGGGTGCCCTATGGCCTTGAATGTCAGAGTATACAAATTGCATTTCACTGCTAGTTCTTCGGTAAGGGAATAAGATGGTTGTGATTCAGGGCTGGAGAGATGGCTCAGCCGTTAAAGGCTAGGTTCACAACCAAAAATATAAGATGGTTGTGATTCTATGGCCATCTCCCCATCTCCATGTGTTCTAAACCCAAGAGTTCAGGTCAACCCACAGATCAAGAATACTTTGGAAAAAAACTAAACATGTATAGAATTTTGTCTTGTCATTATTTCCTAAACGATGCAGTATAACTATTTTCGTGGTGTTTACATTTGGGGAAGGTATTTTAAAATATATATTTAAAAGTACCTAGAGAATTTGCATAAGTTACATGTGTGCCCATTTTTGTAAGGAACTTGGGCTCCTGTGTGTTTTGGTATCTTGGGATCCTGGAATACATCTCCCACAGGACCACAGGAGAATATATTTTTGGAAAGGATGGCAGCATCAGAGTGAATTTCCAAGGGAGAGACTAGAGTGGAGAGACTGGTTATTTTGTGTCTGTTGATAATGCTAGGTCTTGGCTGATCACACAGCAGTGGAAGTCGATTGAAAAGTCTTCTCTGAAACTCCAGCATGGTTTAAGACCCACTGGTAAGCCAAAAAGAAAGCCTCAGGAGCCATCACAAACTGGCTTGATAATGCACAGTGTGAACAAGGAAATCTGTTAACAGCCCTTCAACCAGCTATGAACCGAACAGCATCCCAT
The DNA here is from genome assembly GCF_978045245.1 of Mus caroli. Classification (NCBI taxonomy): domain Eukaryota; kingdom Metazoa; phylum Chordata; class Mammalia; order Rodentia; family Muridae; genus Mus; species Mus caroli. Next base: position 54,787,372 of record NW_028227256.1, read on the forward strand.
TGCTTGGTTAATGCATGAGCCAATAGGGTGGAGCCTGGTGCAGAATATGTCAGAGCCTGCAGGGCCAGATAGGAAAACCCCTGAGAAAAGAGGGAATCCAGATGAAAAACACTCCGAAGGTAACATGACAACAACCCCTTTCTAAATAGCAAATTGAATTTGCTAAACCAGACATAAATTAGTAGAAGAGAAACAGATGAGCGCGATATTGGAAGGCTAAAGCAGTTGCTAAATGAAGCGCTAACTAGCCATCTTGACTGTCACCCAGCAGGCAGAATGGCTGCCTGGTGGGCACGAATGGACCACTCTGTTAGTTTGGCAGGGGAGTCCCTTAGGAATGTTGTCAAGGGCAGCAGCTTCCAGCTTCCTTCCAAAGCTGCAGAAGGGCCCCAGGCTGTAGCGAGAGGCTGTGTGTGAGAGAAGCAATGCCAGAAAAGGCCTCTGCTACACAGCCACTGCCTGCGTGAATTTTATGAATTCTCCGTATGCAAACTCCCATTAGTCATGCATGGAAGGAGCCTTTCTGACAGCTCTCAGAAGCTGCATTTTCATAGGCAACCACAGCCGCTGAGCACACCCTGGGCAACACTGCTTTGGCCACCTATGCCCTGTGTTTGCTGGCACTTGAAAATAAGGTCTTTCTTAGACTTAAATACTCAGACCCTTAGAGTCTGTGAATTGTAAATAGCAACTGACTAGTTCCTGCGTGTTTATTTGCGCACAAGAGCACATGTGATCTCTGCATCCTCCATGAAATCCTTTCCATAAGAAATGATGCAGTGGATTTATGAATTGTGCCACTCTCTTGGCATTGCCAGAGACCAGTGACCAGAGCAAATAGAAGTTAACCTAGACTTCAGCATCACTGAGGAATAGTTAAGAACAAACAGGATTCTCCCACCATATCTGCTCATTTCTGTAAAGTTTGAAATTCCTCTTCTAATTAAGGACCAACCCTTCTAGTTGGTACTACTTCTTATAGATTTGATATTGGAACTCAATTAGTGATGATATTCTAGAGAGACATTTGGAACTAAGATACATAAAATAAGGAAGGGTTGGAGAGATAGTTCTGTTGGAAAAATGCTTGCATGAGGACCTTAATTTGATATCCAGCACCCACATTAAAGTTAGTCACTGTGATGCACATCTGTAATCCCAGGACTGAGAAGGTAGATTCCTGAAGCTCACTAGGTTTTAGCTCCAGGTTCTGTTAGAGTTGGTCTCAAAACATAAGGTAGAGAGCCCTTGTAAAAGACACCAGATGTGGACCTTCGACCTTCACATGCACCCATGTACACTCACCTCCTTATGGGCATGCACTCACACACACAAACACGCACACGCATGCATATACACACACACCAGTGACAACACAGTTCTGTCTGTCTGCACATAGCTGGCCATGCTCCTGTGGTCTTTGTTTCTGATTTTACAAAGATGGGAAGAGCGATGCAGGCGTCTGAAGAGAAAGTGTCTCTCGAGCAATGACTTACACTGTTTTTGCCTTAACATAATACAACATGTTTTGCAGAGGAGAGTCTAGAAACAAGGGAGCAATTATTTTTATGTTGATTTTATGATTCCGGTCTTTGCTAGTCACGCAGCTGTGTGTAGGTGGCTTGAAAACGTTGGTCTAACGTTACAATAATGTACTTAAGGTAATTAATAACTAAGCATTTTATTATTCAGAAAGGCATGCTTGATGTGGTGATAATGATGGTAGTTATTATGAAATTTTACATATGAACAAACTGTAGTGGCTTGAACTGCTAAAACTGTATTTATCTAAAAGGCATTAGGAGTATAATATAGGCAACTCCAGTGCACTACTAGGTACAAGGCAGACATTATGTATTACTACTGTTAATGACTTTCCCGGGCTGGCTTTGGTTTTTGTTTCTTTGCATTTTGGATTAAATATAGAGATTTATACATGCCGAGCAAGTGCTCTACCAACTGAGCTCCATTCTTGACCCCATCTTAGCTTCTTCTAAAAACCTGTTAATGTTCAATGAGAAAGAATACCAATCTTTGAAACATGCATGATAAATAGATGAGATAAGAGGACTCAGCAAACAACTGAGGAATGCTCACAAGGCCAGCATGATGTCATAGCCTTGTAGACCCTGCCTAGTCTGGTCTTGTCATGTCTGACCTCCACTGTGCTCCAACAGCCTTATCCTCTGTCCTCCATCCACACTGTGGAGTCCTGCTCTTCTTGCCCAGAATGCTTGCCCCATCCCTAGCCCTACCCCTAGCCCTACCACTACCCCTACCCTGACCCTAACCTTTCCCATCCCCTTTCCCCTTCCACCCCACTCTTCTCACTCATCCTCCACATCTGAGTGTATCTATTGAGTCAGATGTCCCTGCTAATGGTTTCACAGCATATCTATGCACCTTGTAAGACTAGTCTACTCTGTGGTCATCTGAGCATGGTCAACATCCCTCATGACCTTTATGTTTCAGGAAATTTGATGCCTCGCCACACAATAACTTAAGGGTTCTCAACCTGCCTAATGCTGCAGCTCTTTAATACAGTTCCCTGTTGTGATCCCCAACCATAAAATTATCTCCTTGCTACTTCATAACTGTAATTTTGCTACTGTTATGAATCATAATGTAAATATCTGACATAGGGGATATCTGATATGCAGCCCCCAAAGGGGTTGTGACCCACAAGCTGAGGACCACTGCAATGAATATTTAAGAGGAGTATTTACAACGTCAGTTTAGTAGCACATGTCTGCCACTGGGGAGACAGAGACAGGAGAGTGTGAGGCCATATAATGCGACCCTATGTAAAAGAAATAAATAGTATTCACTGCGCTGGAGTTTTAAAGAGGGGCAGCAAAGCAATGAGGACTTAGATTTTTTTTAAAGAGTCAGTTTTTCCAATGAAGGCTAGAGAAACTAAGAACCATAAAATAATGTGAGAATAGTAAAAAAAAAAAAAAAAAACCAAAGGAGTATTGACTGACATATACAAGCACATATTCTATTAGAATCTCCAAATATTTAGCATTTTTAAATGTCAGGATTTGAAACCAATCTTCGGGTCAATAATGCCAGCATCTCTACAAGTACTATGCAATCCACAGCCTATGCAGTGTTCTCATTATAACCTACATACTGCTATATACGGATCTGTGCGGAACAGGCAGCCTATTTTCTTGCATCATCAAAAATTACTCTGTACTGCTCAGTTAAATGTCTGGTCAATAGTGTCATATTACACATGCCATGCTTCTATAATCCATACCCCATGAATCCAATTATGACAAATTCCATTTAACTCTAAAACCCACTGGTCCTAACTTAAGTCTGAGTGGCTCGTGTATAGATTATACTGTTCTCTAATGAGCACTTCCCGCCGTCTCTGCACTGTGCTTGCATTTGTTAGTACAGAAATCCTTCTCATAAGATAGGGGTAAGATAGGTTATGCTGAAATGCGTAGTACAGTCTTTAATAATCACAAGTTCGTTGAGATAAAGGTCAATTAATTCTAGCGGGCAACCAGAAAGAATCTATGCTACATTTAAAGGAAGAGGTCGTCTACGTCATGGAGGAGTGAACACTTATTTGCAAGCATCAGAATTCTTGGCTCAGACATGTATTTACCTTTACTCGGCTTAATGGTTATTTTTCAGAAGGCTGTTTGAGATCAGTTTCTGTAACATAGCTGGGATTCCCATCTCACAAAATGCAGAGTTCCATAGTCTCCCGTCTTTATAAACAGGAATGGAGTTTCACAGCACACGTTGGTACCCCTCATAGATCTGCCTCCGCTGTGCCCAGAGAGAACTGAGGCATGGAGCTATTTCTGTATGTTTTCTAAAGATACCCCTGAGCGAGTGGAAAGGAAGCCTGAGACAGAAAAAGATTCTGTGTCCTCACGGAGAACACATCTTGTATGTATCTCAGCCTCCAGGAGGGTTGGTTGCCAAATCTGAGCTGGCTTTGCACAGTTGTTCTTGCAGCCTCACAAGGAGACCTCTGTAGAGGTGTATACACAAATAAAGCAGGCATCCAGGAGATTACCAGCACAAATGCTCACTTCTCTGAAAGGCCTGGAGTATGTTTCTTGGCAAGAAGATAGATGGGTTAGCTTTCCCGGGCCTTTCTAAGTTATAATTCTGCTCTATCTGTGGGGGGTGGGGGGGATCTGTAGGTGAACAGTACTCGGGGTGTTTACCTTTCTGTTTTTCTCTTCCTTTTCTTCCAGATCTACGCAGTTAGATCAGTTGTTCCGAACAAAAGCAATAATGAAATCGTCCTGGTACTCCAACAGTTTGATTTTAATGTGGATAAAGCCGTACAGGCCTTTGTGGATGGTAGGTATACGTGCCCACCCGAACTGAAATGTTGGAGCTTATTAAATCCAATAGCATGTATTGTTTCCCTTAAGTGAACTGAACATTAAATAGTTTCTAATACTTCTCATAAAAGATAAAAAACCATAGCACACCTTTACTCACCACCCCGTGGAGGCAGAGGCAGACGGAATTCTGTGAGTTCAAGGACAGCCTGGTTTACATGGTAAGTTCCAGACAAATGCATAGTGAGACCCTGTGTGCTAGGCCAGCTAGGGCTACACAGTAAAAACTTATCTCAAGGAATAAAATAAAGAAAGAAACCAAAATTCACAACAAACTTCAAAAGAACATGGACACATTGTAAGGGCAGAATAAAGAAAGGTCTTCTCCACTAGTTTAAAAGAGACTGTGAGGACTTTCTAGAGGACACTGATTATAAAGCTACTGGATCTTTGCCAATTATCTCAGTTTGTTAAGCATCTCCTTTATTCGATGGTGTCCTTGTGAGTAGAGGACGGTGTACCTCATTGCTGACCTGGAAGGCCTCACCTCTTCAAGTCGGCTGAGTGTCACGGCTGTGGTCCTGAAATTCCATGCTTAGACAGCCTAAGTGAACTGAATTCCTGGCAACTGTATCACCCAGCTCATCATCAGTTCATCATACGACCAGTTCATCTGCCTCTTCATTGATAGAATCTCAGATCTGAACAAGTGTTGATCCTACACTCATTTTCAAGTTTGAATCTCTCTTCTGTAAACTGAGGAGAAATTTTCCTTAATATTTTGTCTTGAATGAAGACTTTCTTGCCACGGTTACTAAATGCCCTGTTTCCTGGCATTTTTTTCCTATTCTGTAAATAATGGACTAGCTATGCACAGCCTGATAGGGTCTGGAGAAGACCTACCTGCCAGCAGATGTCTCAGCTCTTCCTTCTTCACACTGGGTCGGAGACAGCGTGATTTCCTTGATTTGTGGGGAGTGCACTAACCCTCTTGAGTTTCATAAGTGTAATTAAGCAGTTCAGGGCAAGATCCAGAGCCCAAGCATTGTGCTCGCATTCTGTGCCAGCCATGGAAACCCAGGGTCCTGACTAAATTAACAGACGATGATCATGCATAGAGATGTGTAAGCAAATCTCCTACGTGAAACTTTCTCACTGTTTGCCCTGCTTCACTGTCTATGTATACTATGAAGATTGTATTGATGTATATATAATCTTTAGTCCTTAGGACTAAATGGTAGCTGTGATTGGCCCTGGACACAGCCTTTTTAAATGTCATGAGTATGCACATCCAAACTCTGAGACAGTCTCCAGTCTGGTTTCCCTTGCCCCATCATTGGCATGAACAGAGGTTCAGAGTCAGTTAGAGGCTGTTTTCTCCACCCCTTCCCACCACCACCTCCCATTAGGAAGGGTTTCTTTTGTAGTGTGACCCAGAGTAAATGCACGGAGGCAACAGGGATGGACTGTCCTCACAGCTGTTGGAGTTGGGTGGATGGCCTTGCTCCTGGGGGTTTCATCTTGTCGGTGCCAGGGTGTCATTAGTGCTCACTAACTGCAGAGGATCCTCATCGGTTGAGTTGCAAACCAATGGAAGACAAGTTGCTTGAAACCCAGTAAGAGTCAAAAAAGATTTGTTGGGAGTGTTTTATGGGCCATATTGAAGCCACTAATTCAAATGGCTTACTGAAAACACCTCCAGGCATGTCTGGCACCATTAAAATTTAATAACAGTGCTTTCAGAATCCTTTGTAAATAAGAGTATTTCTTCACAATTACTCTCTGTAAGCTCTTGTCCAAGTCACAAGTAAAGTCGTCAATGTCAAAATATGAAACTCCAACTAATGGGTGTTGTAGCTTGCCATGGGATAAGAAGACGGCTTTTAACAGTTTCTTTCTTTGAAGTTTAGCTTTATGTAGAAAGTGACAGCTTAGCTACCAGAGTGACCCTGGTAAGTCACCAAGGAGAAGTGACAGACCCCAGGAAACTGTTGACAAACATTACCTCCTGGGACAAATTACAGAAATGCCAGCCCAGTTACTAAAAAGTATAAATTCTATTTTACTTTTGGATGCAGCCTTGCCATTTCAGGTGCATGCAACTCAAGACAAGGAGGGCACTGAATTGGAAACTCTGGATAGATAGGAGTGATGGGCCTGTTGAACACAGTAGCATCCTGCTTGTCTGTGAGTGACATCAACCACAGGAGCTACTAATTTGAAAGTCTGAAGTTAATCTCTGGTTAGCCAGTACCTTGTAGACAGTTATTATTGTAATATTTACTATATTAATGTAAGGTGATCTGAGAATGTTTAAAATTGTTAGACTATATAGGATCCTCTCCCTTAGGAAGTTCCTGCTTATATAGAATCAGTTGATTCTTCATTATCAGTAACTAGTTGAGATTATACATAGCAAATTAATATAAATAGATTTTTGCTAAAGGGCATGGAGACTGGCTGTAGTTGAAAGTGATAAACTTTTTCTTAGCTTCATCAGGTCAAGGTTATGTATGTGAGTGGGCAGGCAGCATCTGGGATCCAGTTAGTCATTGAATGAAGTTTGTTGGTTTGAAATGTAAACCTTATACAGAGCACAGCCTTACCTCTCCATGGTGGATGGAGAAAATGGATTCTCTCCTCCTCAGCCCCCTGCAAGTCTTGAACTAATAAATAAGAGACAAAATGGAGCAAGGATGGCCACATAGAAAGGTCTGCCTGCCATGGTTAGTAACACAGAAAAACCCGTGTTTGGTTCAGAAGTTTGTAGTACTTTATTCATATATCAAACAGAACGATTTTAATTCTACCTATGGCAATGAAGCTATCAGAAAACTCTCAAGACATGATCTCATATTCCCTAAGACAATAGGATAAAAAAAAGTATGCTTCACAAAGCAGGGTTTAATATTTTTATAAAACCAAGATTGTGCAGTGAATTAAATGAAGATCTTGGAAATAAGAAACAGAACTGGCATTTTTATTAAGATAGGCTGTATCAAAATAAATGAAGAAGTCTGCCCTGCCCGCCCCCACCCTCCCCCAGCCTTGCTACCGAGCACGGATGAGTTTTCCATTCAATTTATTGTGTGGATATTTGTTGAAGATTCTTTCTCTTTATCTAGGCAGTGCTATTCAAGTTCTTAAAGAATGGAACATGACAGGAAAGAAGAAGGTAAGATTAAGGGTGACGCTGAATTAGTAACATCTTCAGTCAAACCTTCAGGGTTGTTATCCTTTCAACAAAGCTGCCAATTTTGTGCTTCATTCGAACTTGTTAATATGCACACCCAGAAAGCTTCCGAATCTAGGCTTTGCTCCAGTTACCAGCTACTTTCACTCCTGAGGCCCTTATTTTCTGTTCAGTGCGTGCGTGCGTGCGTGCGTGCGTGCGTGCGTGCGTGCGTGTATGTGTGTATCAACCAGGTACACTCAAGGAGCGCTAGAGTTGTGTTTCTTTGTAAGCATTAAGAGGAGCCTGGTGGCACAATCCAAAGCATTGAAGATGCTAATATGCCCAAACATATCCCATAGCACAAAGGCAGAAATTAAGGAGTGCTTTAAAGACACTTAAAAAGCCCAAAATATATTTTCCCGTTTTTTTCTTTCCCCACATGAACCTATCCAATGCTGCTTTAAGATACCTTTTGCCCTGGAATCTGAAATCAGTCTTCAATAAAAGAGAAAAGTGCCATAACGCCATAGATAGCAGGGGTCCTCCTGGAACACGCTAGAGCTGTTCCTTAAGGGCAATCGAAAGATTTTCCTCTGCCCCATTCACATGACAATACCATACTGTGTAATCACAGGAAGTGGGGTTCCTGGGCATAGCCACGGTGTGTCTGCAGCCACCAGCATCCCATTTCCACACTGACACCACAGGGCCTGCTGTTTTGCTTCTCACGGGATATAAGATGCCAGCCTACCCTGCCCGTGAAGGGAAGATCACAGGCCTAGGGGACAGGTTCTGAACCAACACAAAGCAGCAGCGTTGCTTTCACGCAGCGCCAGGATTGCAGGCATGGTTGGAGTCATCCTTTCCTCCTTCGGGTTTCATGTAGAAGAGGAGGAGTTAGGAGGCTTTGCCCAGTTTGTTTGCCACGATTCTTGACAATCTCTGCTTCTCTTTAATCATAGCTTCCCAGTGAGATAAAGATGATTTGCAAGTGATTGAAAGGCGGTATTTATCTTTACATGGAAAAAAATTCAGATGTGTGCTTTGGTTTTTAAGTTTCTGTGATTGGGATGGGAAGAGAAGCAGCAACAGCAGCTACAGCCTCAGTTCCTTAGTGAGGCTCCTCTTGTGGGTTCAGTAGGGAGATGAACTCCAAAAGCCAGCAGTGCAGGCTGGTGTATGGGGTGGGGGTAATGTCCACTGTCCCTTTCCCCTGTGGGCAGCAGTACAGATCTCTCATCCAGACGAACCTGGGCATGATTGTGATGATTCAGAAACAAAAGGAACTAGGCGGGGCTAAAGAGTTTCTCTAGGTGTCAGTTGGTCTCTAAGTGTCCTGGAAGACAAAGTCACCCTGGTGCTCTGCTGCAAACCCAGGTGGAACACACTTTCTAATGGGTCAGGTATCTGTACCACTGATGGTTACACCAAATACCAAATAGATAAAACCAAAGTCAAGGGCTCCTGGTAACTCAACAGGTAAAGGCATTTGCTGCCAAGCCTGACTTCCTGACTTTGTTCCCTGGGATCCACATGGTGGAAGGAGAGAACCCACAAGTTCTCTGCAAGTTGTCCTCTGACCTCCACACATGCTTTGCAATACAGTAAATGTTGGAGGGAGGGACGAAGGGGCTCAAGGGGAGTTGGGGGTGTGGGGAGGATGCACACATCCAAGAAAAATGGATCTATCAATTAGAAGCATTTTGTCCATGTCCTGGTTACTGTTATATACTCAGTGGCCAAACATTTGAGAAGAAATACAATAAAATTCTGTGAGACTCTAAAACAGTCTGATATAAATGTAGTCCGGAGCTATTTCAGAGTATATGTAATGAACAGGTGGGAGGTCCTGGGTTCAGGTGGAGTGGACAGGTCTGGTATTACCTTGTAATAGCTGTTGCCCCAGCTTAAATAACCACAGAATGATTCTGGAGCCTCTGGCTGCCTTAAACATGCTGGACAATGACAACAATTCCTGCAATCTCCTGATTGGTCAATGCCTGTTGCAGAGCTCCATGTTAGGCCCGCCTTGTGCTTCCTTTTCATATGTAACAGGCTTCTCCCGGGGAGACACGACACACATCTATCTGTTCACCCCAGATAGGGATCCTACAACAGACCAAAGTACAGATGGCACCATCTAACTTGGTGAACCAATGAGTTTTACTATGTTTACTTACAGGAATATAGGTAAGGGGTTACTTACAGGAGCAGAAATGACTCAAAGACAGCTGCATCACCCAGCATGGGTGACAGCTCACAGTGCTGGGAACCTGTAGCTCACTGCACAGCCTGTGACAGCTTAACAGGCTGGAGAGCATCTTTTCCAGTGGCTCAATTGGTCTGAGCCTCTGCCAGGCTGCTTGGCTGGTCTCTGCTTCTTCCAAGCTGCATGGCTTTTTTCCAAGTCTTAGCAGTTTGGCCAGTCTGAGAGAGACTCCGAACAGTATTGTTTACTCTCAGGAGAGAGGCCACATAGTGTATCTGGTGAGTTTTAGGGACTTCCTGTTAGTTGTTTACATTCCTGCAGGATGCAATGTTTCAGGAAACAGCTATGCACCTTTTTGCTATGGATAGCCTGCCTTATTCCTGTCAGTCCTCCCCTTTGGTTCCCTCCCCAGATAATGGAACCTGAGTGTCCATCTGGCCTCTAGTTCCTGAACTGCTTCAAGAAGCAAGAGATATTTCTTAGTATAACCAGTTCTTCCAGAGGTTTTAGAGTATTTCTTATGTTGCTTAAATTACCTCTCTGCTATTTAAGCTATTGCTCCTGTAGTTTTTCCCTTTCAAATTAATGTTTTGTTTACTACAATCGCAAGGTAAAAAATTTGAACAACTTCCTTTAGAAGCATAATACTTAGATTAATCTGGGTATTTAATAAAGATGTGCTCTCACCCATTCTATTAAAACCCAGGTGTCAGAACAATTGTCTTATCACAGCCTCCACTGAACATCAATACTGTTTTCCCCTTTGTTTCTCCCTGTAGAATAATAAAAGGAAGAGAAGCAAATCCAAGCAGCATCAAGGCAACAAAGATGCTAAGGACAAGGTGGAGAGGCCAGAGGTGGGGCCCCTGCAGCCCCAGGCACCACTGGTACAAAATGGTCACATGAATGGCTGCGAAAAGGACAGCTCATCCCCTGACTCTACCAGAGAAAAACTGGCCCTCACACCACGTGAGAAAAAGATCTCAATACTGGAGGAACCTCCAAGGGCTCAGCGTGGGATCACAGGTCAGTTCTTAGGTATCTATCGATTGCATAGGGAGATGGATACAGCAGAAGGAGCTGATTGAAGCAGTGGCTGCTGCTGCTGCTACACAGGATGAGAAAGTCTGAGCGGCCAGGATGTAGATACCACTGAGTCCTGAAGCTAGGGACTAGTACAGGGGCTCTGAAAAAAGCTCTCAGTCTGCCCCAGCTCGGAGCATCTATACCTACCCTGCATCCCACGCCCTGCAACAGCCCCATAGTCCTGTTATTGTCTAGGGTTCTTGACTGGTTCCTTTTCTATGCAGTTAAAGGGTGGAAAAGCAGGAAATATTTTGAGCATTAACAGGTGACAGCTGGGAACTTCTCAAACACCACCAAATGGATCAGCTAGAAGCGACCAATAAGTAAAGGTTTATTTAGGGGCGAGAAAGCACACAGTGAAGCAGAGGGGGCTTGGGAAACTGAAGCCCAGCTTCTCCTTGATGACTAGGGGTGTTTACATCTTTAAAAGGTCTTCCTTCCCTGATTTAGCTTTGGTCAGTTTGAAGAAGGCAGGATGGCTGATTGGCCCACCACTGTTGTGTAAAGGTGTCTTCATCTAGCCTTGAACTTGTTGGGCCAGTCCCTCATCAGAGGCTCTGCTGGCAGGAGAAAATCCTGCAAGACCTTTGTTTTTAGTCTCCAGGCATTGATCTCAGGTTAGGTGGAAGAGGAAGGAGCCAGTCATCTCTGAAGGTCACCATCCTTTTGTTTAGTTACACTCCTTCTCCCTTACAGCCCCTTCCCCTCTCCTCTGCCGATTAGGGTCCCTCAGTTCTAGTGCATATTAGGATCTCAGGTGACAAGGCAGTGCTAGTTTGAAGAGACACTTCAACCTAGGAAAAAGGAAAGACAAGTAATGACGAATGACAATGTTATTAAGTTCTTTCCTCGGACTAGATTATTTTTATCTCCTTTTGGGTATTGGAATGCAGGTTAATCATTTATGCTGCAGCTGTAAATTAACTTCATAATTCTACTTGTGTGTATATATTATATATACACATGTGTGTGCTGGTGTGTATGCTAATACAAAGGCCAGAGCATGTTGTAAGGGGTGTCTCCCACCCTATAACTCTCCACCTAATTTTTTGAGATAGAGCCTCTAACTACTTGAGATAGAGTCTCTCACTGTACCCCAAGGTGGGCTGACAGCAAACAAACCCCAGCTCTACCCTCCAGCCTCTGCCCACCATGCACAGGGGCTATCCACGTACACAGCCATGTTTAGCTTTTTCCATAGGATCTAGGGATTTAAACTCAGGCCCTCATGCCTGCACAGGAAGTACTCCTACCCACTAGGTTGTCTCACCAGCCCCAGAAGGCTACTTCTTAATGCACCTGTCTGTGTCTGAGTATGTTATTTCTTCTCTACTGGCCTGTCTCTTCTTCTGTAATTTTCTATAAGAAAGAATGCTGTTTTGTTTTTTGGTTTGTTGGGTTTTTTTCTAAATACTGCAATACAGAATGCCACAGACAGGATATTATAAACAATAGAAACTTCTTTGGCTCATGGTTCTAGAGGCTTGGAAAGCGAACGCTGGAAAGAGGAAATGAGAGTGTTGAGGGGGTTAGACTTAATCCACTGCTATAACAACTATAATCTAGCCATAAGAATGGCATCCTCATGACCCAGTAACACCATAAAGGCTGACTTCTCAACACCTAGTATTAGCAATTACATTTCTAGCACTTTCATGAACCCATTCAAACCATAGCGCTCAATGATAACATGGCCTACTACCCCATGGTTACAACAAATCCTAAAAATAATAAAAAAAAAATTATATGTGATGTAACCTGCCTAGAAACAGAATTCCAATAAAAATCTAAGCCCTCTTCAACTTGGTGAACCAGGAAAACTTATAAAGTGGCCAGACGTTCACACTTACAGTGAGTCAATCGGTACTTAAGATAGAAAAGACAATATCCAGCTGGATATTGTGGACAGTGTTTCTTTGTATTTAATATGTGGAGAGAGTATCAGTAAATAAATATATGTGTCTGTGAAATCTCTGAGAATACAACTGCTACAAATGTAGTCTGATGGGGTGCTGGGTACCAAAGCTAAGTTAGAAGACTTCTAGTGGAGCACCGAATGCCCTGTAGATTCTGAGGATACCTGTGGTCTAGGTTCTGCAGGAATCACTCTGATGTTCTCCTAGCAAAGGCTTGGGGCACACTGGTGAATTTCAGGCTTGGAACAGAGATACCACCTCTAGTGAGCAATTGAGATGCCATAGATAGGTGAGTGTGGAGAGATCTTGGGACACGGTGATGTAGGGGACAGAGAAGGTTGAAAAGCAGTGAAGAGAACTTTGCTCAGCACCCTCGCTCATTGTACTCTGTTGCTAGGATGGCAGTGTTATCCTGTGACAAGCCAAAGATGAGTAAGATAGTATCCCTGCCTAGGATTTTAGTCCAACAGACGAGACCAACCCACAAACAGGACCTCACGGTGGTTTGTACCAATATGGTGAGCAGGCACCAGGGCCCTAACACTTGTCACACTAGTAAGTCTTTAAATTGCTTGTCCCCACCCTAGTTTGCTTCCAGAAACCCATTGCCCAAGAACTCCACTTATATTGCTGCAGACAGATCATCCTTATTTGCTAGATGACACTTTTTCCAAACCAAACATTGACCGCAATAAAAATAGCCTAGTCATTTTGCATCCAAGTTCTCCAAGAATTTTTAATTCAGTTTTTTTGATTTATAGTCAGGACAGGAGAAAGAAATTAAATAATCGAATGGCAGATTCCCAACTTTCCTTGTTATTGCTTTCACATGAATTATTTTCAAAATCTGATTACTCAAGTTGCTATTTTGATATCAATCATAAACTAAAAGCATAGCCCATATATTTATCCACTTACTCATAAGTTTTGCCTCCATCCAAACACGGTTTCAGTAAATCTGTCAAGTAATTGGAGTAAATGCGCGACAGCAGCCCTTCAGCTCACTGTGGGTAGCCGAGGGTAACCCCCGTGACAGTTAAGCACCCACTGAAGCTGTGCTCTGAGCAAGAGGCCTTGGCAAACACTGGCATGAGACTCACTGTGAAAAATTGTTGGTTGTACCAAGTGTGATTCCTGTATCCTTCTGTTCCTGCGAGTTTAACCGGAAGGTATTATTTGGTTTTGTCACTGGCTCCTAACAAACCTTTATGCTCTATGTCATCTTTTCTAGTGAAGAATGAGTGGCGGGAAGTCATTAGGTGAGTTTGTCGAAGGAGGGGGGCCTACTCCATGAGCATCCCACATGCTGTGATCATACATTTTAAAACATGTTTGTAACTGGTTAGGTTTTTATCTCCCAAAGATAATAAAGGTCCATCGTGAAGTTGATGCCAAACTGTTAAATGACTAAAATGCTTGTTCAATCTATCAGAAATTCTAGGCCCACTGATAAACTAATCGCAGGAGGATGCCAGAACTTGTGTACTCTACACCTCATTTTTGAAAAAGGAAGGATGAGACAGACCCTTAAACTCTGTTTTCATGGGGAAACCAAGGCTCCTTGGATGGAGAGGTCAAGGAACTAACAGTCTCTTTACCTTCTCTAGTTGGCAAAACTTGACTCCCTGCGGCCCATCTACATTGCAGTGCAGAGTTCATGCTAAAGCCATGAGCTCTCTTAATTCCTAAAAATAAATTTTTAAAAATGTATAATTGAAAAATTAGAAAAAAGTAATAGTAACAAAGCCATATAATGATATTCTGTGCTTGAGTGGGTTCACAGCATGAGCCTGAAAGAACTCTTCAGGCTACTCGTGGCGGTACATTTATCAGGCTCTCCGGTAATGAAACTGGCTCGACAAAGCTTGCCTTGAACGCCCCGCCGGGCAGGAGGCTATGGACATGTGCAAGGCGTGTTTTATCTTTTTATAACACCTTGACATTCAGGATCTCACTTTTTAAAAAAGTCTTAAACAGAATCATTATGCTGGCGCGGGCAAAGTTAGTTTTAAGTTAAGATGTATGCAGGCGTCTGAGGGGTGTTAGTGTGACTTCCTACATGAAAAATCACCACGGAGAGCCCCGTCCTTCAGGCTGTAAATATAGCGCTGTCAGTTGGGCCGGTGCTGTGTGTCAGCACATAGCTTGGAATTCAGAGGGCGTTTAAGCCTGAATGTAGTTTGTTTTTTGTCTTTTGTTTTTTGTTTTTTTTTTTTCTATATTTTAGAACTTTTAATAACAGCTCAGATCCTTTACACAGTCCAATCAAAACCATCCTGTTTTCAAATCTTAAGTCAGGCAAAGAGGAGACAGAGGTTTATTCTTCACTAAGAGCAGCACTAAAGATAATAATTTTTACCCCCTAAGGCCTCCAATCTAAATGTCTAAACACCTTGGAGTCTGGTTTCATCCAAACCTTCCTGCTTCTCTGTTTCGGGAGACTCAGATTTCGAGCCTTATCTCTGTTTGGGCTAGAATAGGAAATCACATTCCTCTCTCTTTCTCCAGCTGGACACATGCCCATGGAGGAGGGGAGGAGAGGGATGGTGGCCACCAACAGCTTCCCTTGTATTGTATCTCTCATCCTGAAAGCTTTCTGGGAGTTCACATCTTCTTTTCCTGATTGTCACAAAGGAGGACTCCCTGCTGTGTTGGCTTCCACAACCCAGTCTACAGTCTGCCCCTATTCATATCTCTGCTGTCCTATACAATACAAACTCCGTGAGGGGCACAGAACTGCCTCCTCGCTCTAAATGTGGAATAAACCAAACAAGAAAGATGGGGGGGGGGCTTGTTATTTCATAATGTGGTTGTTTGTGCCCCTTTGTGCTTGCTGCAACTGCAAACACCCCAGCACTGTTTTGTGTTTCCAAGCAGATTTTTTTCCGTGTTACTATTGGCAGGAGCTCCAACGTGATCTCTCCTGCCTCTAAGTCCTGAGTTGGGCCAGAGGATTAGAAGAGATGAACAGGAAAGCTGCTAGCCTAGAACTTTCATAATGAAGCTAAGGCCGTGAAGTCAAATGACGTAATATATCAGGAGCAAGAAGACTTGGGGTGTCTAGCAGTGGAAATGTCTGGGTTCAAACCCCAGTCTTGTTCAGTTACTGGGTATGTGACCCTGGGAAAGTTATGTGTTCTGTGTCTCATCTTATTCCCCTGCACAACAGAAAAGTCTAACTGTTCCAAGGTTTGGATGAACAGTGAATGAGCTCTGTGATGTGCTTAGCACAACGTCCCTGACATAGAGACCAGCACCGTGGTGCTGCTTTAGTCCACGAGCACATATGTCTGAGCATCTGATGCATGCTGGGTGTTTTTATACTGGAGATGAGCCAGATGACCATGCTTTTGCTCCTGGGGAGTTTGTGTCCTTTGTTGGGTAGGGAAAATAGACGATAAGCCAGCATAAAACTAAGGCATGAGTATGATTGGAGATTCCAAAAGTCATGAAGGCTACCTACCTGAAGGCATGGTTGCTGTGTGGTGGCTTCCTGAGGCCATGCTATAATGTAAGCATCTGAAAAGCTGACGCTGCAGCCCAACTCCAGGTTCTTCATTGTCTCGTGCCAGGGTGTGGGGGTCTCAGCAGCCAATTCTTTTTTCTAATTTAAACTTAGTATGCAACTTAGAGAAGCCTTCTAATTACAGCCATAGGTTTTTGCTTTCTTTAAAAACTTAATGATATAATACTTTATAGAGAGCCAAGATCATGCACTTGCACATGAACACACATTTTGTTGTTACTTTAAAGCACGTAATCACCTTTTCGGTTCCTCTTTAATTATTATTTTATCACCTAAGTTCTTGGCTCATTTCCATGTAGGGGATGCATCAGCCTTAGCCCTGTTTGGGCAGCACTGTGGCGGAGTTGTGCAGCTAATTTCAGGAGAGGCCTTCAGTTATGGTATCATTGTCTCAAATCTCGGCTTTTGTTCTCAGGGTAGTAGAGAGCAGAAATGGACACAGCAGGCACTGGCTGTATTAATCTCTGGCCACAAGACACCTAATGCCCTCAGCTTCATTTCTTTCCTGAGCCCGTGAAACTAGGAGGCATCTCTCCCCTTCCTCACTGAGAAAAGACTTTGTACTCTGTCCAACAGAAACACATCGTATTGCTGTTCATCTCCAAATAGCCTGCCTCCAGAACTGCCACTCACACCTTGAAACGGTGACTTTGGCTACAGAATGACTAAGATAGCATGAACACAGAGAGAAGGAGGGCTTTCAGAAATAAAGGTTTTAAGGTTTTCTTAAAAGCAAAGCTTTCAATTACCCTGCCAAATGCAAAGAGAGTTGAACTTGCCTTGCAAGGAACTAAGACAGTGAAATGTGTTTGATTCCACATGTCTGTCTTCCACCTTTGACAGCTGGGTTCATTGTTACTATTATCTTTTAATACAGGTCTCCAGTCAGAACATCGCCCACTGTAATGGCCTCCAAGGCGCTCAGGGTTCATGGGAGTTGTGTGGAATAATGATGTCTTTGCACATCTGCTAAGGAAATTTTGAAAGGGCAGAACTGATATTACATCTGAATAATACGTGTGTTCTGGTCTCTGCTGCAAAGTCACTCTGTTACTCACCCTGCCCTGCAGATGTGGTGGGGTGGGGGAGCTGGAGCTTGCAAGACACTGTCCTGTAGGAGCTGCAGGATGAACTTTCCTATTACATCACTAGACTGCTACTCTGTGGTTTGGTAAAGAGCGCTGTCTCCATTGGGTCATGCCCACCTCACTCATCAACCTGTTTGTGCCAGCCTACAGCCCATCTCACTGAAGTCCCTGCCCCTTCTGTCCCCAGTGGCCACCATTACTGAGTCTAGCTGACTTCCATCCTTGTTTTATCTTTTTCCTTCAGCGATGTGTAACGTTGTTTACTGTTCTCTTTATTCACCATGTCTTTTTCATCTTGGCTTCTATGGCATGACCTTTTTATTTCCCCTGTGTCTTTAGTGCTTTGTCTCAGATTCTTTGAGGGTCATTCTTTACCTGGTTGTTGGATTGCTAAACCTCACCAAGGCTTGGCCTGCCCCAAGTCCTTCATCATGTAAAGAAATGGTCTCTCATTAGAGCATTTGGACCATGGCCTGGCTTTAGCTATGTCACGTGGCTTAGTCCAGTCTTCCTAGTCCATCCTCTTCTCTGAACATGGGGTTTATAATCCAAATTTTCACCTTGACATTCAATGGCATGCTCCCAACCAACTACTGATCTCCATTTTAAGCTTGGAGCTCTTTCTTGGAGTTCAGAATCCAGGCAAACCAGAAGTCTAGGAAACACTCAGGACAGCTCCCTCTCTCACCGGCTCTCCATCGTCAGCGAGACCTGCTGATTTTCAAGCCCAGGTATTCATAGCATTAATCTGCTCCTCACAGTCTCTACCGCTCCATTCCCACCCAACCCACCACCCAGCCTCTCTTCCACCACTCACGAAGCTCCTGCATCTCCTCATCCTCTCCAGATCCTTCTGCAAACTGTACTCTTCAAAACACAAGTTCCACCTCCTTCAATAGAGAGAACGTCTTTCTTGTTCTCAGATCTCAAGATCCATCATATTCTGGACGCTGTGTCCTGCTGTAGTCTTATTTTAAGTTGTTATCTTTTGATTTTTACCAATTACCATAGAGTTTGTGTTTCTGTATTTTAAATTAGTTTGTCCTAATTGAGGAAATCTGGAAAATTCCATTAAGTAAATCCTATCTCCCCAAAACAACCATGGTTAAATTTCATTTCAAAAATTATTTTAAGGCACAGATAATTAAAATAATTAAACAGCATGTGAATTTCTGTATTCTGCTTTTACTTAGTGTTGAAGTATGAGATTTCCATCATATCATTAAGTGTATGTTAAGTCTATTTTCCCCAGGCTGTCTCATCTCTTACTTATGAATATATCAGACAGTTAACACAAAGTTCTATTAGAGTCCAGACACATCCAATATTCAACATTTGCCTCTTACTTATCTGTTTTTCTTTAGTTTTTTATTTATTCCTTGGTAATTTCATACATGAGTACAATGTATTTAAAGACTGTTAAAGTAATTATGTGTATGTATGTGAGTCTGTGTCCAGGTAAATGTACACGAGTGTGGTTGCCCTCAGACCAGCAGAGGGGGTTGGATCCCCTGGAGCTGGAATTACAGGAGGTTGTAAGCCACCCAGTGTGGGTGCTGAGAACTGAACTCTGGTCCTCTGAAAGTGCCTGAGGCCTCTCCATCCCCAAAGACAATGAATTCAGAGCATACTTTCTCTTCCAGACTATAGTCCATTAGTTTCTCCCATAAGACCACCTACGTGTCCCCTCCGCCCAAATTTATGTCTTTTTTTTTTTAAACAACCTACTGAGACCAATTAGTGTTGCCTGTGAGTGTAAGTGGGCCACTGGATCATAAGCAGCTGACTCGGGCCATACCACTTAAGAAAACTGACTCTCCTCTCCTCAGGGGCCATCAGTTGCCAAGAGAGCCTCAGCCAGAGTGGACTCTCATCCATAGCTGCTGTGAGCTCCTGAGTGCCATGTCCTGTTATGTCCAGAAGGCGTGATCTCTAAGCAGCCGTCCCCAGCCTGTGACTCTTGACGTCTTTCCACCTCTTCTTCCACGGTGCTCCATGGAGCTGTGATATTACTGTCCCAGTCAGGGGTCAGTTCTCTCCGCTGTCACTTGTTCTCTTTCTATAAGCATTGATGAGGCTCACTATGAAAGGAAGCTTCTCTGATTCAGAGGCAGACCATCTTTATTAGCATATATTAATTATATGAACTCATGTTTTTATGGCATTTCAATGGTGGTTTTATTTTTATGACTCTTTTTAACTGTTTCTTAATGGTTCTCTCTCCATGTGGATTCCTTCAGTCTGTCTCTGATTTTAGGAACAACACTGTAGTGCTGAACTTCTATGGGAAACTGTGATTATTTTGAAGGCACTGTAATTATTGGGTTTAGAAAGGATGAGTGAGAGAGAGAGAGAGCCAGAGAGAGAGATTGAGCTTAAGTTCTTAATACATTTTTGTTCAGAAAGTTGTGTTAATGTCATTGTTTTTTAAAAACCAATTATTTCTTAAAGTAATTTGTAATTCACTTATTATAAATATTTAAGAACACTAAGATCAGATACCAAAGAACTATATTTGTGTATAGTTCTCAATTATATTATCGGTCATTATATAATGCAGTTGTATTTATTTAAGTGCTTTTAAGAGAGTGGTAACATGCTTTGAGCGACGCAGACATTAGAAACTTTAAACCTAATTTTATAACAATATTATGCTTTGTTTATCAACTTTTCCAGATAAAACTACTACAGCCATTAAGCACGATCGGATAAGGTGCTATATTGGAATATCATCTTTGGGGTAGACTCTGAAACCATTTTAATGGGTTAAAATAATTACTTTTGGGCTGTTATCTTTACTACATTCCTTAAGTTAGATTTAAACTACCTACTTACTATAGTCTTCATATGAAATCATCAAATAAAACAAAACCCTAAAAACTAGAGAAAAGAGGGTTTTGAAATTTTAAAATTTAATTACATACCTGGTTGTTCCTACATTGTGAAAAATCCTATAACACAAGCCCATGAGTCTGTACTGGCAGCAGTGGGTAAGTGGCTGCCCTCGTGTGCAGGTCATACTCATGAAGGAGCACAGTGAGTACTGAGAGGACACTGATAAACTGATACTACCACCTTATAATCCTCACCTCAGCCTCCAATTTTTAAAATTTTTATGCTTAGATAAACTCAGACTGGCAGATATGATCTAATAATACCAATAATTACATTAAATGTGAGTGGACTAAAAATTCAATTAAAAAGTGGATAGTGATGGAATGAATGAGAAAACACAGCTCCACGTGATTCTTTTGAAAGGTAAAGATAGAAGCAGACAAAAGTAGACTGCAGGAAAACCACACTATGCAGAAAACTAAGTACAGTCAACGGATATGGCAGCGTTAGCGCTGATTGCAATACAAGAAGCACTGACAACCATTTCATAGTAACACATAAGTCGGTGTATCAACAAGAGTTCACAATTCTAAACCGAATTACAGAGCTTCAAAATCTATGAAGCAGCATTGATAGAATTTTAAAAAGATACAAATCCATAATAATTGTAGATTTTAATATGATTTTCTTACTAATTGATGAGACAAATAGATTAAACATCAGTAAGAATATAAGTTTACTCAATACTATTGACTAACCTGATTCATAGAACCATTTACTCAGCATTTCAAGAACATCTGGCATTTTCAACAAAATAGAATAAATAGGACACAAAATAAACCTCTAAATATAATTCCAACACTATTATGAGGTATCCACCAGAGAAGACTACATAGACACAGGTTCGAGCCAATGCAAAGTCTTTATTAGGGGGTTGGGTGTTCAGGGCCTAAGTTCAGTCCTGAGCCTTTCTAGGGATGGGCATTTAAATACAAAAAACAAATCTTGGGTTGGCATACCTCAGTTAGCAAGAACAGTTAAGCCAGAAGCAGAACTACAGAAGCCAAAAAGCAAGGTTAGTACATTTAGGGAGTTTCTTTGGCCTCATTTTGGCAGGCGTTCCTGCCTATGTACATGCAGAGTTCCAAGGCCTCAGTGGTCCTTCCATTATGGCATGAGTTGTGCTAAGATCTGGGGGCCTTATTCTTTTATATGCTTTCTGTATTCTATTATGGTAACCAACATTTGGAAATTGAAAACAATTTAAATTTTACATACCAAGGCAAAAGAAGTCTAAAATTACTTAGGAATAAATATTCCTAAAATATTGATATTTAAGACCCCCAAAATAAAACAACATTAAGATAATTTTAAAGGCTCAAATAAATGATGTGATATATCATGTTTAAGGATCAGTGAATTCAATAATGATAATAGACCAGCTTTTTCTCAAATTGATTTATAGATTGAGTACAAATTCAACTAAAATTCTGCCAGATTTTTTTTATTGAAATACATAAGCTGATTCTTAGATTTATATTGGAATGCAAAAAGATCTGTGCCAAAATAATCTTTAAAATAAAATAGAACAAAGCTGGAAGACATACATTATCAAAGACTAAGTCTTCTTATCTAGATAAAGTAAGCAAGGAAAGACAAATACATCAGTGGATGCAACAGAGCCCAGACACCCAAGCACATAATCAGTTGATTTCCAACAGGGATGCCGAGGCAACTTAGGGGAAGAAGATCACCTCAGACCCACTAAGCTCTTTTGTTTTGATTTCAACATTTTCCATTTCACATATTAGAATTGAGCGCAGAGAGTTGTGCTTACTTTTATTCTATATAAAAGCCAGAGCTAGCGCACCAGGGAAAGTAAAGTTTACCCCATGTGAAGTGTCTGTTGAGTCTACTTAAATCAGATAGCTAAATGATTCTCGGTAAGTCACATACTATCTGTATTAAGATCTGCTAAGTATTTTCGGTTAGAAAGGGTTCTAGTAATTGCGAAATTCAAACCACAGAAGTTTCTGGGAGGTACTGTTAAGGTAAATACCTAGAAAAGAATTAAATAAAAATATGTATAGCTTTTATTGAAATCTAAACAAATTGGCTCTTTCCGGAGATAACATTTCTTTCCAAGATGTCACAAATATGGGTCAAGTCCTCAATGAATATTAAAGGCACAGAGACTAGGTACCTATCAGACTATGTACCCTATCGTTGGAATGGCCCTAGCTATGCAAAGCACTGAAGTAATGTTGGCTCACTGGTATACAGTTCCACTCACTCGTTCAGTGTTTGTTGTGTAGCAATACATAGCAAGCATGTGATGATAGGCAAGACGTGTTCCACTCTGTCACCTCTTTCACGTATACAAAGTGCAGCCAGCAATAGCTGCCCTCTTAAACGAGCAATGACCGAGCCCTGGAGACCACCCACCTCCATCTTACATCTTATATTAGTGTCAGCCAACAGAAATACAATGCAAGCACATATGGGATTTTATACTTTCTAATAGCCACATTAAAAAGCATAAGTTTGATTTCAGTCGGGTAATATATCTAAATCAGTGTATATAAAATATGATCATTTCAACATGTAATGAAAATTTATTTACTTTTTGTTATGCTGAAATAGGGCTCTTGCGTATTCCAGGCAAGTACTGTGCCACTTGGCTATACCTTCTGGTCTCAATATCCAAAGATCTTTTTATTTTTAAAGTATTATGCCAAGCCTAAAAAAAAAAAATCAGTGTATGTTTCATATAGCACTTCTTGCCTCAGTTCGAATAAGCCACATGTTAGCTAATCAGCAGCCACACGTGGGGAATGGTCACCTTCCTGACAATGTGCCATGTGTAAATCAATTCCAGGCAGCTCTAGGCTGTTGAACTTTAAAGCTGAACCCCAGTAAGGAGAAGTCATAGCATGTCTGATGCTAAAGGAGAATCAGCATGCCTGGGAAACGACTTTCATTATTGTGTTACTAGAAGCCCAGGACTTGTGGTCAAAATGAATGTCATTCTGTTATGGCTGTATAACTCCTGAGAATCCCAGAGTTTCATCATATTTAGAGACATATCTACTAGCCAGTGTGAAAATATATGCAAGTAGCCTTTGAGAATTGTAAATACTTCCAGTGTTCAATGATTCTTCCAATGATGATTTTTTTTTCAGAAGGCAAAAATATTGCTATTCAAATTTCTCAATAAATATTTGTGAGATGAGTAGTGGAATGAATCAGTAGCTCACACATTATTCTCTGACACGCAGACAAAATATTTTTAGCTCCCAGGTTAATGAGCTCATGTTTATATACATGCTTGTCTCCTGCTTAAAATTCATTTGTATCCTAACTGAATAATCTTCTGTTCTTCTACCTAAGGTCATTATTTCCATTAGGCTATCCATCCCCATATTTTCAAGGCTGCAACTAATTTACTATGCCATGCTGGATTTACAATTCTGAGTTTATAATCGCTCATCAAGACTGAATTTCACCTGTGATTTAGGAAGGGAATGAGTTGGAACCATTTTGGAGTTAGTCATTGTTTCAACACAGGTGTTTATAAATTCATCATCAGGTGGGTCTGCCATCTCCACGCCAGCACAGCCACCTGGGATGCAGAGCGCTGGGTCCACTGCTGGCTCAGAATCCTGGGAGAGGCTTCTCAGGCACTTGGTACCAAAGGAGAGTCATTTCACAAGTCAATCTGGCAACCACGGTCACCCATACAGTAAAGTTCCACATTAGTGTGCCTGATGATGAAACTACACATTATCATTTCAATCAGCTTCATTACGGGAAGAAATGTTATCTACAGTGTGTATTTTCGTGTTCACTGCCTTTTCGGGACACTTCATCGTATACTGTAATTTCCCTTTCACTAAAGTTTCTTTGTTCAGGAAAGCTCCTTGACATAATAGGTTATGAATGATAGATTCTACTAGAGTCAAATTATATTTATCATAAATGAGCTAATGTCTAAAATCAAATTGTCTAGGACCCAGACTGCATTCTCTCACACTTTCCCTTGGTCTCTGTAATGTTTGTGACAGTGTCGGGAAAGGTGTGCCCTGTTTCTTTCTTTTTCTTTCCTATGAAATCATTTTAAGTGTACTTTAACTCGATCACAGTTCCGCAGAAAGCTATTGAAGCAGACACAAGTACTGGATCTTGGAAAGTGAATCTGACTGAGTGTCTGCCCTCTAGGAGGTCGCCTCGGCAGCCAGGCAGTGGTGAGAGACAGGCACAGACGCCTGTGTTAAATGTAATCTATGAAGGCAACCAGGAGCAGAGAGAAGCAGCAGGGTGGGTGGATAACTGCCTGAGAAGGGAGGGCGAAGCTGGGCTTCACGGAGAAGCTTGCCCTCTGTATGCACATGAGCCACAGTCAGGTGGAAAGGTAAGAACATTCTCACGAGGCAGTCCAGGATGCAGGGAAGCTCAGAATGTGGGGTCTCCTAAACCAAAATGTATTCTTTCCACTAAACACAGCTCTCTCTACATGAACCTCGTCTTCAGACGCTCACAGGTCACCATTTCTTTTCCGTACTAGACTTCCCTGTGGTGAACTCTAAAGAGAGGTCCATTTTTCCTTTTCAGGCCCTTGGATGCCATTTAGTTTACACCAGCAATAACTACATAGGCACCCACCTTTCAATGATGCCAAGAGCAGCGTGCGGCTAATTTAGTGCTGCATCTATTAAAGCTCTAGAGAGAATCTGATGCTTGGGTTTTAAATATAGTTGAGATATTACCATGATGTTTCCTGATTTAATCCTTCCATAAATTAGATGAAATGATTATAGTACCTGTTGTTACTTCATTCTTGCCCCATCTCCAATCACTCTCCTGCCTTCATTAACTCAGAATGAAATACCACAAAGCATACATGGAGATGGGGGAGGGCTACATTTTATGGCTTCACTATGAACTCACATTGAAAGTTGCCCAAGGTTTTACTGGAATAGGAGGAAAAGAGGAGATGGGGGATCACACTCATCGCTTGCAAGTTGTTAGTAACATTGCTGGATAGTAACAAGTGAGGAAGTAGGGCTCAGAGATATTAAATAGCTTGTCCATATCTCTCTGCAGGCAGTTGCCAGAGCCCATACACAAACCCATGTCTTCTGACTCTAGATGCAAGGCCCTTTCTGGTGTCACCACAACTCTTCTGGGAATTTAATAAAGCAGTCCCTTCAGTGTTTTGTGGTGAAAGGCATTATTGCCAGCCTCAAAATAAAACCAGAAATAATCCTGCCATTCATGCTCCATCACTTTGCCATTAATGTTTTCTTTATCACAGCCATTATTTGGTGTTCTCTTACAGAAGGCGGCAGACTACTGCAGCAGAAAATGTCCTTAGATGGGAACCCCAGAGCGATTCATGGACCATCA
Source organism: Mus caroli (assembly GCF_978045245.1). NCBI lineage: Eukaryota > Metazoa > Chordata > Mammalia > Rodentia > Muridae > Mus > Mus caroli. Next base: position 54,812,935 of record NW_028227256.1, read on the forward strand.
GAGAGGTCAGATGGCCCACAGTGGTCAGCTGGGCAGCCTTGTAACCCAAGCAAGCCTAAGGCAAAAACATCTCCTGTTAAGTCCAATGCCCCTGCAGCTCATCTTGAAATAAAGCCAGATGAGCTGGCAAAGAAAAGAGGTAAAGTGGTTTCTTTTGCACAAATGATTCAACATATTCTCCACACACATAAAAATGTCAGGGTGGCAGAACTTTCTAGAAAAAAAAATACTGTTTAACAAAGAGAGTCATACGTGCAATTGAATTTCTTCTTTTTTCCCTGCAATTCACTTAGATGGAAAATGGAAGGCAGATGTAATCTTTCCCATGTCAAAGGTCTTGGAGTATCACAGGTGGAATCACTTCCCCTTCTCTGCCCCTCTGTGGATGAATGTGTGTTTGCCTACCTCAGTCACTTACAAAGCAACTATTGAAACAGGACAGAGTAGAGCCTCCCAGGCATATGAAATCCAGGCCTGTTCTGGTAAAGATGAATCTGTAGCCTGATAGACCTTCCTTGAAATATGGTCTTCCCTATGTGAACAAACATCTATATTAGAACTTTCAGGCAATCTAACACTGAACAGATTTTTCCATTTGACACACTAGATTTTTATTCTTCAAACCTTGGTGTCTTTGAATGCTAACTAGCCTTACAAATGAAAAGGCCAAACCACTTCTTTTCTGATTCCAAGACTAAATAATGCCCCTCTGATTCAGCCTCAGTTGTATTTGATTTCCTTGGCTTTGGCTTGACACACTCATTTTATTTTCTTGAGGGAGATTTCTTTCTTTTAAGAAACATGTTCTTGTTGAGATAAGGACAGTCTGTCTACTGTGCAGGCTCTCTGCCTTGTTGGGAGTTACAGGAGACCAGGAGAGATGGCTACCTTGAGAGCTGCTTTAATGCTGTGGCTGTAATTCCAGGCCTGGCTCAGGATGCTGGTCGGGAGCCAGTATACCTGGCACTCACAGCCCATCCTCTCTAGCCCATTGGTTCCTCGCTATGTCATTTTCCTGCTCCAAAATCTCTGCTGGCTTTGAACCAGGTGCAGTGGTGCTAACGGAGGGAGCCAGCAGCACAAATGGCCTTTGTATTGGAAGAGACTTCAGTTTTTGACAGAACATAATGAGCAGAGGCTCTTTCTGAAGAGCAAAAGGACAGGTGTGCCGTATGTGGCTCAGCCAGAGTCCCCACCCCCACCCCTGTGAAGATGCATCATTTGAGGGGGGTGGCGGTCCAAACAACCCATCCCCTCTTAACAGTGTTTCTCCACTAGAAAACAAAAGGTCTGTTTGGGGCGAGTTGCTTGCTTTGTTTTATTTATCTCATAAATAAAAGATAGAATGGTCATGCTAACATTTTTTTTCCTGGCGTTGATTTTAGGCCCAAATATTGAGAAATCGGTGAAGGATCTGCAGCGCTGCACTGTTTCTCTGACGAGATACCGCGTCATGATCAAGGAAGAAGTGGACAGTTCCGTGAAGAAGATCAAAGCAGCATTTGCTGAGCTACACAACTGGTGAGTGTTTTGACCCACAACTATAAATCCACAGTGTCTGGGCTCTCCCTACCGTCTGTAAGAAAGACATCAGATGGGAAAAGTTAGCTATTTAATACATAAACATCACACAGAGCAGTGGTCTCTCTCTCTCTCTCTCTCATTCTCTCTGGAATTTGTAAAGTTCTGCAGGCAGGAACATATATCTTGGGAGCAAAAAGACAAAGTATTTAAAGAAGAGCAACTCTCTGATAGTCCTCATAACTCCCTGAAAGTTGACGTTAGCCTCATAGCACATCAAGAACACAGAATAAAGCCTGAACGAAGGGGAGAAGAGGAACCTTAACCGGTACTGGCACCCATGAAAAGCCAGTAACATGAAAGCTAGCTTAAAAATACAAAGCATTGCCATCGTTATCATTCAATTTCCCTGGCAAACAGAAACATCCAGTGACTTAGTGAGAATGCTCTGTTCTTGACGTAAGCGGGGTGGCTGTGGTGGTTATGACAAAATGGCCCAAGGAAAGAAGGGTCTGTTTTGGCTCACAGAGGGTCCAGTCCGTCACAGCAGGGGCTTGGGACTACGGCAACAGAGCTCAAAGCAGCTGGCCACCTTGAGTTCATATTTGGAGAGCAGAGTCGATGAGGGGATGTGGGCCACTGCCCGGTTTGCCTTCTCTTTTTCACTCAGAGTGGATCCAGACCCCCAGCCCATGGGTCAGTGCCTGATGCTTGTCTCCTCAGCCATTCCAGGTCCCGACCTGTCAGCTTGACAGTGATGGGTGTTTGCGATCACAGGGGTACTCTCATTACTGTCCAGCTCACTGCCCTTCACGGTGTGTCAAGTACACCTGGTGTCCTTCTTCATACAAAGAAATAGTGTCTGACATGGATTAGGTGTGTCTCTGCCCTCCCTGTTGGTTTTAGTGAAAAACGTTTCTCTGAGCCCTGGATATTTTCTTATGTACAGAATTAAGATGAAATATTTATTATTATATAGTTACTATAATGGGAAAAAAATGTTCTGTGTGTCACTTAAGACTCTTTCAGTTCTGAATGAGAAACGCCATACTAAATGCAAAAGAGATTTTTCATAGCTAAAATATATAAATATTCCAAAATATTCACTAAGGCAAATCTCCTTCTAAGTCAAATTGTATTATCACATTATCAGGATCCGGTCTCTCACCTGCCTCCTACTTTCCTCCTCCGTCCCTCTCCTTCTTTTTCAGTGTCTCCTCAGTTTTGCTCATTTTATACTTCATACTTAGGCAGGCACTTCTGTGACAGCTGATGCCCTCTTCTTGACTTCTCATAAGCCTTAGTCCCCTGATGGCTAGGCAGTCGTTCCAGGGGGGAAAAAATTGCAAGGACTGATTTTCCTTGGCTCGGTGTGGTCACATGTAAATCTTTGTAACAAATACTATGGCAAGAAGAGCAGTCTTCCCGCTCTCTGTTAAAATTCAAATGCTTCCCACAGAGTGGACAGTGGGGTGAGTCCCAACTCAACCCCATAAGCTGAGACTTGAAGAGTCAGTTATCCAGGCCAAAATCTAGGTGCTCACTCCAAAAGCAACCACCCAACCAAGGTACCCAAGTTTGTGGCAATTGTCGCCGGATGACTCCTTGATGTTTCCTGACACTAGAATGTGACCGCATTTTCTGCATATTTTTCCATCCCCCGTCCTTGCTTTGACACGGGTGTGCTTTTTAACAGAAACTGTGCCGTTGTAAAAACTAAGGATTAAGCTTCACACTGACTTAATCTAAAATTCATGAATTTTAAGCCATCTGCTACATACAAGATCCCAAGGGTGCAAAAGACACCAGGTACTTGACAGGAAACTGCCTCCTTCAGTCACCACTCAGTCCCTTACAGGTCCTCTGAGGTGAGCGTGTGACCCCCTTACCTTCACCCAGACCTGGCCTCTCTGGGGCTTTCCTCCTGACCAGACTGTAGCTAAATCGTTCATAGTAACTAACTCCTCGGACACATGTGAGAACTTAAAGCAGGCAAAGATGTTATACTACTGAAGATGAGAAGTCTTAGTCATTTCTAGTTATGACTTTTCTAGTCTCTCCTTAAGTCAATTGTCCTGTTACTTGTAAGGATTTCCAAGAGATGCCTAGAGCCAGGGGCAGCACAGTTTACCTGGAAAGGACCAGCTATAAATCTGTTAAGCTTCGCAGGCATATGGTCACTCAGCTCTGCCTGTGTGCCTAAAAACAGCCTCAGGCAATGCATAAAGACACAGAAGCAAGAGTGGCTCTTGGCTGTCTGCTTTTGCCAGCCCTGCTCTCGAGGAGGGGTTGGGTCTCCCATTGGAAAGCCCTGTGCCCCATTCATCTGGGTGGCCTTGTAAAGTAAGCGCTTCCTCTGAGGGGTGGCCCCTCGTGATACCTTCCATCCAGTGACCCAAGCACTAGTTGACCAAGTGTAGCCGTGACCTCAAACCACCCCTCTTCCAGCTGCTAAACCTGCTTTTTATTTACTTAATGTTGAATGTTGGTAAACAGCACATGGGTCTCAAGGCATCTGAAATTTACAACAGGTTCTTTGAGCTTTTTACTCTTCATGAACGGTGAAAGTGTAGACAAGGAAAGCCAGAGCCCACGGACATTGTGCGCTATGTCTCTGCTGCCCACGGACGTTGAGTGTGATGTCTCTGCCTCACATCCCCCTTTTACTTGAACCTCGTGGGGGAAGATGAGTTCCGCATGAGCCTTACCAGGCTCAAAAGTTACCCACAAGACAAAAAGGGCACTTTTCTCCCAAACCAAGGAAGAAAGTGTGTGGTTCAACCCTTTGCTATATGTGGCAGCTACCAAGTAAACTCCAGCACTTCTTTTCTGACCAAACCCTTAATAAGGAGGATCTCACAATAATTGTGTGCTGATTTAAAAATAAAACCAACTTACCGTTTTAAACAGAACTGTTTATGTGCATTTCCACCAAGAGGAAAACTTTGCCTCTACTCCAAATAAACCTTCAGCCCAGCCATCGTGGTGATGAACTTAAACAAAGCTTTGCTCTTGTTTCCTAAAGTGTGGATCTTAGGAATTGCATCACTCATGAAAAATATCAGGCTACAAAAGACTTGTTTAAAAGAAGTTTGCCTACTGATGGTGAAACCACATACCATAGGCAATAGAGGGAGTTGTGTGCCTAGCACCATCAATGGCAAACCTTGGGCTCAACCACAGGAGGTTGTAGGTTTGGAACAGATGGGCCAGGTCCTCTGCTTTTCTGAAAACATTGCTCATTCTAAAGCAGTAATTAACTCACCCGACCCTCAGTGGCATGAGTCTGTGAATCCCACTCCTAAGTCTTCTCTCTGATCCTTACTGTGGATCACCCAGTTCTCCTAGCTCCCAAGTACTCTGAAGGGGGCATTGTGTGTCCTCTAGGAATAAATAGAACCTCTCATGTAAAACATTAAGAAAACATTCACTTTTCCACTTTCCACCACAGTGCCAACATAAGGGCATGAGTTCTGTTTGACTACATTCCACCAAAAATCTTGATGAGGTTCATGGGAAATGTGATTTTTAAGGAGCTAGGAGAAAATGGTTGCTGTACATCCTCCAGACTGAACTAAGAACACACCAGGGCCAAATGATCTGGGTTCTTATCCTTCCCAAGCAGGCTGTGAGGAATACTTGCTCAATGAAGTTACTGAAGAAAACCACTAAGTACCTAAAATATAGCACTGGTGTTTCACCAGGACATGGCCACATGTGACTAACTGGCATAGGTAGGGCATTATCATCTTCTCAGAAAGAATTAGGGATCTAAGCAAGTAACCAAGATGACACAATCCTCTCTCACTACATCTGAACAGAAGATAAACTTGGCAACAAGAACATAAAAAGTCACATCAGGAAACTAACGTGAAACAGCTGGCTTCTCTTCTGTACAATTGGCCTCCTACCACAGCTGGAAAATATTCACTCTTTGCAACCATAGCTGCCAGATTTAATTGCTTTATGTGCAGACTAGTCTAGCTCCTCATCACAGACCCAGTGTATGTGTGTCCAAGTTGATTATGAAGGCTTAAAATGAGCAATAAAACATGAAATTGAAAAAACATTGAGGAAGTATAATAATACTCAATATTTTTGCCATATGCTGGGAGAGAAAGTATCCCAAAATAGAGCTATAAAAATCCTGTTAGGTGCTATTGTCAATTTAACATCTAATTAAGAGCACTCTTAAGGAAGATGGAAGTTGGTCGGGAGCCAGCAAAGTAGTGTGTGTACTAGTCAGGGTGGGTGGGGGTGCTAATGAGGTTGTAGAGATTGAGGCATGGAAGGAGTAATCATTTTGAGCTGTTTTATTCTAACTAAAAAAGGGCAGTCAGAGCACATGTTTTGTAGCAAGCACTGGCCCCATGCCTTGCCTTTTGGTTTGGTTTGGTTTTCTGAAGCAGGGCTGTACTCATTACCTTTCTCATTGCTGTGGCCAAATAGCACAAGAAGCTGTTTCAGGAATGACTAGTTTGTTTTGCTTCACAGTTAAGAAGGGGTGCCTCCTGTCATAGTAGGAAAGGCACAGTGGGAAGACCTCAAAGCAGCTGGTGAGGTTACATGTGCAGTCAGGAAGCAAAGAGCTGACCTAAGTAGGTTAGGTTGTAAAGCTTAAGCCCTGCTCCCCAATGACCTACTTCCTCCCACAAAGCTCCACCTCCACAAATTTTCACAACCTCCCAAAATGGTGCCACCAGGGGAGAACCAAGTGTTCAGACTTGTGATCCTATGTAGACCTTTCATGTTCAAACCACAGCAGGGGCTGGGTCTAGCCCAGGCTAAACCTGGAGGTGAGACATGAGTCTCGGCCCTTGACTACTTCCCCTTCCTCTGTGACCTTCAATTCATTTCTTCCTCCTCCATATCTTTTCCTTCCTCGAAGCAGGGGACCCTTCCTGTGGCTCCCTTCTGGTCAGAGATCCATCCTCACTGTGGCACTCCACTTAAGCAGTTTCCATGGTGTCCTCAGATCCCTTTTCTTCTTTTTATTCATTGATGCTTCCTGGCCTCTCGTGGTGCATAACCTCCTCCTCATTGTGAAGATGTGTTCCACACTCAAAGTGACATCCTTGAACATGTCAAATGCTCTCTAGAGATTCTGTACCTGAATCAAAAGATGACTTCTTTCGTGAGATCCCCAACTTGAAAGACTAGCTATTTTAAGATAAACTTATCTTTTACCCGCACACCTGAAATCCTCCTTACCTGCTGCGGAAGCCTCACTGGTAGCTAAGCAAAGCCTTTCTGCATACACTATCACACACCACACACAAGCCAGATACCATCTCTTTGACATTTGAAATGCTACTTTCTACTCTGGGACCTGAGCTTGAGGAGGCCTCCTAACAGGAAGTAACTGGAGAGGTTTGTGTATTAGAATCACCTAGTAACAGTTGACCCCTTATTCCCAGTGTTGATCCTTGGATGCCCAGATAGCATAAAATTATCGAAGTGTACATTCTTTCAGCCACTTGAGGCTGAAGCCAAGCAAGACCATTTTCCTGCTTCAGGAGGTTCACTGTGCAGCGCAGTTCTCTTTTGGTTGGTGACCAACCCTCCCTGTCACCATGTGCACACACTCATCCTTTCTTGACACCTTTGCACGTTCTTCTGCAGTGCCTAGAAGTGCACACAATGCTGAGATTGAGAGTTTCCTGTGCTCTTTGGGTCTCTTTGTAAATAACTTAGTATCTACTGAGAAACAGTATTTATGAATTAATATTTGCTTCTATACCAAACTCTTGTGTATGGAAACTATAGTTTAAACACCCTTGGGGCTTCTTGGCCATCCCTTACAAAGGCATCACCCCAAACTTACTTCTGTGGTCCCAGGAGTCTATTTCATTTGGTTGGTCCATTGGTTGGTTGGTTGGATGGATGGATGGATGGATGGATGGAGGTGGTATTTTAATTGCAACTTGATTTTAAAGAACTTAAAATCCATCACACGCTGAAATTAGCAGACCCAAAGTCTGTACATCTCAGTGAATCTCTACACAGTCAGGCTAGCCATCCTGAAGAAGCTGTGGAACTTCACATTGTATTTTACACTCTCAGTTTTGATTGTATTTAAATACATTTATCCACCATGAGACAATCCCAACCGAGTTAGAACTAGAAACATGCTCAGCTCTCTACCGCTTTCATGACTCTGGTGTCGATTACCTCTCCACAGTCCTTCCTCCTCGTGTACTTTGCACACTTTAATGTTTCCCTTTCTTCTGTTATACTGGATTTACATGTTATACTGTACTCACATGTTATACCGAATCCACATGTTTTACTGAATCTACATGGTATACTGTACCCACATGTTATTCTGAACCCACATGTTAGACTGTACCCACATGTTAGACTGTACCCACATGCTATACTGTGCCCACATGTTATACTGTGCCCACGTGTCATACTGTACCCACATGTTATACTGAATCCACATGTTTACATATATACACACTTGTTTACATATATACAAATGTATTATGGCTGGTGTCTGAATGGAAGGAAGAATGCACAGTGTTTTTCTTTCTGAAATTCTGTGCTCTTGATTAATATTATATATTCTAAATCTAAAGCATCCAACATGGCTCCAGGAGTGAACCTGAGTGGAGCAGCAAGGAAGTGAAGAGACAGACACAGACAGATATACAAACAGAAAGCTGGGATCAGGTGGACTAGACTCTCTGATGGGAAAACCCACCACATCTGGAAGCTCAGTCTGTTTATTAGAGTCAAGCAGGATTTATTGTATACAGATAGCTCAAGGATACAAGTTTAGGATCTAGGTAGGAGTGTCTCTGTAGGCAAACAGTCTTCTTGCCTTGAACATCCAGATGGAGAAAGCTATGGTAGACAAATTCTGCCCACACTGTCAACATTCACCCATGGAGCAAAGAGAAAGACTTTGTCCTTTCCCTCTGAGCCTTGCTTCCTGGGGAGAAGGCTGTGCCATTACTCCATAGGTCTTAACTCTGGGGTGTGTGACATGGCCAGCTTAGCTCTTGGCAGCATAAATTCAGGGCATCTCTCACTTGGGATTTTTCTGTCTCCTGTGCAAGTCCATCCATTTTCCTGCACATTTTGAGATTTTGTCTTTCTCTAGCGATAAGTAATATTCATATGTGTGAATACATAGATACATATATATAATATAAATAATTTTCATTGTTATTATTGCACCAAAATTTCCATCTGTATTGCTTTGTTCACTATAACAAGAAATTAGGACCAACCTAGTTATCCATCAACAGATGAATGGATATTGAAAACTTGTTTGTTTAGTTTTAAATCCAGGTGGTTCTCTTTTGTATCTTCTAACACCTGAAAACCCGCAGATTACAAACCTCGTAGAAGGGGCTGTATGTCCAAAGCCAGAGCAGTCAGTGTCCCTCGGCTGGTGAATCTCTTCCCTCTAGGAGACAGTTGGTCTGGCAATGTTGTTGACTGCAGGGAGGCAGTGTTCCCAGCTTCTGGTAGCACAAGGTGAGACCGGGGTGCTGCTCACCAGGCAAGGGTGCTCAGTATGGCCTCTGCTGGGGGTTTTACTTCCTTCCCATGCTCCTGTAGCACAGGCATCTTTGGTCCAAGATGAGGATAATTCACAGGATTCCCTAGTGGAAGAGGATGCAGCATGTTCTGCAGGATCCCCTTGAGGGAAAGACAGACTCTATATATCACTATGCGAGTCTAGCTTGCAGCACCCCACCTTCCAAATCAAGTCGGAGATACAGGAAGGGGAATTTCCCATCACTTCCATACCACAATGCCTTCCCTTTTCAATCAGCGGTGGGAAAATATTGTTTTCCATACCGCCTGAAACACAACCCTTCCAGCTACACGTTTTAAAGGTCAAATTACATTTTTGCCTCCTTGAGATCTAAAAAACAATTATATTGGAGTATAGAAAATTGAACGTTTTGCTTTTTTTTTTTTTGTCTGTTTTTCATTATAAAATTCAACTCAGTCCTTAGAAGAAAATGGAAAAATTAAGAACTAAAGGTTGTAGCTAATGACAGGCAGTCACTTCCATTAGCCATTCTGTCTCTACCAGAGTCTTTTTCTCATTTTATAATAAAGCCAAATATCACAGTGGGGACCCAGATTAGGATGGAGATCCGAGGCGTGTAAGATAAGGACAGTGGGGAATCGTCCCACTAAGTGCCTGTTTGGGGAATCATCCCACTAAGCACCTGTTTGGGGATATCCTTTGGCTTCAGCCAGGCAGCAATATGACTTGCTATTCCCAAGCATACGGGGCATATGTCCAGCCGTTCTAGTGCCAGTGACATACTCAGGTGAGCAAGCTCTTGCTCTGTTTAAACTAGATGGAAGAAGAAAGTCTTTTTTCATAGCCTATGGTCCATAGGTTGAACAAATAGTTGGTCGTTTAAATGCCATCTCTTAATTAAGAGAATCATTAGCATCATGGAGCTACATATACTTTGATAGGAATGACACATAGTTGGTTAAAGAAAAAAAAGACCCTGGAGTTAAATCTGTATCACAAAACAGATGGCAACGAGCAGATTTGGCTTTTGAGTTCAGTCATATAAGCATGGGGAATGGGTAGGAATATCACTGTAACGCCATTACTAGTGTGCACATTGGATGCTGGCTACTGGCATAGTGTAACTGAACAGTTACAGAAATGATGCTTCTCCATGCCCCTTGCCATAAGCAGCGCTTGTAAAGGGTTTGCTATACGAGAATGACCGGAGGAGGTTTTCCCACTGTTTGGCGTTACTACATAATGAGTGTGTAATGCTTCCAATTCCCTATTTAATTATAAGAAGTGTGTTAAACAATTGCTAGATTTTGCCAGCTTTTAGTCTAAACACATAATGAAGATCAAAATCAAGAGGCCGGGACGTGTGCCATTCAGTTCTTCTGTTTGTTTGTTTGTTTGTTTGTTTGTTTGTTTTTCTTTTTTAAATAAAATCAAAAGATTCAATTGAGTTTTTATTTGTAAAATGTAATAAGCAGGTTTTTATGTCTCCTTCTCTAGAAGTGAATACAGCCCTCTCTCTGATTGATCAAAACCTGTGCAAGTCAGACTTTCTCACAAATCCCTTTCTTTCTCATCAAATATTTTTTTCTAAGTGCCCACCTGTTTCCGCCTTGTACAAGACACTATACAAAGGGAATTAAATAAACTTGTTCCTTCCCACACACAATAGTCCATATTATTTGGACACTAAAAGAACACAGTGTGGGATGAGCACATACTGACAGAGGATACACGGAGACAATAATAAAAGAGGCTAATAAATATATTTATGCCTCAAGAGAGCCATATGGATGGATTTTGTTGCCATCTAGCTGACAAATTGCCCAAAATGACTCCTCTCCCTCACTCGGCACCAGTGTAATAAGCAGAAGTGAGCTCCAGGATCCATTCTGAAGCTGTGAAAAGGGCCAATACCACGTAATGGGGGGAAACTCAAGGTTCCTGTGACTTTGCAACTGTGGTGAGTCCCTGCGGTCCAGTCTATTGCCAGCCCTGCCTTATTCGTGAATATATATCCCTCTAAACAGGTGTGGCTCAGTCTCTGGAGGTGAAAGCTGCTCTATCCGTTTTCTTTCCTCCCTAAGGTTTTTCTCCACACTAGATGTTTCCCCAGGGCCTCTGCAGGGACTGAATGGATCGGTTGACATGAAGGAAGAGCGGGCTGATAAATATAGAAAGTACTGAACTGGCCATTTCGGTTTAGAGAAACCAGCATAAGCGGCGCCTCACATTAACAGTCTTCCTGGGCGGCGGGTGCAGATCACCACCATACACTACGCCAACCACACGCTTGACCCTGGCGTCTGCTGTGCTTCAGCTGCAGGCTTCTCTGCAGAGGAGCTTCTGGTTTTGTTTCAAACCCTGAGAAGAAGTCTGAGTCTTTTCAACAAATGAAGGTTGCCAATCAACCAGCTAGTCACATGCATCTGAACAGAAGTGGTTGCCTTTCCATCTTAGAATGGAAATAGAAGGCAAATTAAGCAAGTGTTCTGTCTGCGTATTCCCATAGGGTAGGATATCTTTAAGAAGTTATAATATAGTGCATTTTCACTAAGAGAATTAAGATCAGTTTCCTAAACATCTTCATAGACAGCAAATCCATCAGATTTAAAGAGAGCTAGTCTATATTACAATTTAGAATGAGTCTTAGAGGTTTTTGATTTTGGGTTGTTTGTTTGTTTGTTTTGACCTATGAGAGCGTACTGGGGAGTAGGACTCAAGTTATTTTGGACAATTAGTCAGGTACACAACAGCAAATTATACAGCAAACTAAACATGAAGTCAGTGGAATAGAATCCCTTACATATGTGCAGCATTAATTTTTCAGTAACTGTAAACTCTTGATTCTTACCAGGCCGTATTCTAATAAAAGCCACACTTTCAGAGGTTTATTAACCACTTAATTAGGAAGCGTGTGCTGTGGAGTTAGACAGAATGGGGTTTGGGTGTCACTTTATGTATTCCAGCTCAAATGCCGACTGAGTTTCTTACTCCGCTATGGAACCAACAGTTACCCCTTTCAATGGGTGGTATGAATATTACTAAGTCAGTAAGCTTGTCACATCATTCTAAAAAACTTCTAGCATGCTCCACAGTGGATGCTTGCTTAAGTTTCTCTCTTTCAAGTATAGCATTTAGGAACATCCTTTTCCTCTACCCCAAGACACTGGGAGGACATTATTCTTCAGCACTTTTTTTTTTTTTTTTTTTTTTTTTTTTTTGGTTTTTCGAGACAGGGTTTCTCTATGCAGTCCTGACTGTCCTAGAACTCATTCTGTAGACCAGGCTGGCCTCGAACTCAGAAATCCGCCTGCCTCTGCCTCCCAAGTGCTGGGAATACAGGCATGCGCCACCACTGCCTGGCTCTTCAGCACTTTCTAATTAGAAAGTTTTTCATGAAAGATATTGTAATCATATTCGTTCCCCTCCCCCAATGCCCCAAGATCCTCTCCCCCCTTCCCTACTCACCCCAGTTCATACTGTTTTCCCTCTCTTTTGCTCTCCCACTCACTCTTTCTTCTACCACCCCCCCCAAAAGGAAAGAAAATCAAAACAAACAAAAAAACACTAAGACAAAAAGAAACAAAAACCTAACTGTGGAGTCCACTTTGTACTGGCCAGTTACTCCTGGGGGCTCCCCCAAGTGTGGTTGACACTCCACTGGAGGGAACTGGTTCTCCACCTCCCAGTGGGTACCTATCGCACGGAGCTTCTTGGTGAGGGGCAGGACTCTGTCCACTTCCCCTTCTCAGTGCCAGGATTTATTTTGTCTGACTTGAACTTGTGCGCAGGTCTTGTGTATGTTGTTTCTCTCTCTCTCTCTCTCTCTCTCTCTCTCTCTCTCTCTCTCTCTCTCTCTGTGTGTGTGTGTGTGTGTGTGTGTGTGTGTGTATGTGTGTGTGTGGTTACAGAGGTAGCCCTCTGTAAGCACTTAGTGTATTATGCTGGATCTTGGGTGAGGTGTGTGAATCTCTCCACAGCTGAACAGATTCCTCGACTGAACAGAGAAGTGAAGTAAAGAGACCCCCATTGGGAATGACTACAGCTGCCACCAAGACAGGTCACCCCATCTTTCTGACTTGCTATGTTTCTCTCTGCCCCCTCCCTTTCCTCATCCGTTCATCTCATGGGTAGAAGACTGTACCCTCAGTGGCACTTCTCAAGCTTGTTTGGGAATGAGGGGCATCTGAGCCACTACCCCAGAAATTCTGCTCCCCTGAGTGTAGAATTGACCCCCATAGTCTGCATTCTGTGCATTACACTGAGAAAGCTAGCCGGGACACCCAGCTGGAGAAGCCCTGCTGCAAATACTGATGGGTAAGGGTGCTTTCCTTCCCTGAAAACCCTGTCCAGTGGCTGCAAACAGAAATGAGCAGCGCAACGAAAGCAGTGTGGCAGGTTGTACAGAAGAGTGGCCGGTGCAGGAGCTGGGTGTAGGGGCCTGTTGTGAGCAGGTGAGGCCTGGGTGCAGGCTGTGGGAGTGAACAGATGAGCCCTAGGTGCAGGCTGTGGGGGTGAGCAGATGAGCCCTATAGTACAGTGTTGGGTGTGGGGGCTGCAATGGGCCCTGGAGGCTGTTTAGGAAAGGGTTTCATCAAGGAGGTGATATTTAAATCTTGAAGGGAGACTAGAAATTTGCCACATAAAGAAGGGAACAGAAGCATGCAAGATCACAGTATCTGAGAGGACGAAAGTCCCCCAAGCCTCATGCCACCAATCGCTAATCGATAGAGTGGGATACGTGCCTCTCAAATCAGAAAATCCACTTATAAACTAGACATGTGAACCACCATTCATCTGTAGTCAAGAGGGTAGCAAGGTCTCCTTTTTAGACTCTAGTGTTTATTTGCCTTCCCAGGGTGGAGCTACTTAGAGCAGGCTGTTAACTGAGATAATGGTGCATGCTTGACTAGAGGATCCCAGGATGGGTTTTCTCTCTCTTCCCTCTTCACCTGAGAGCCAGAAGTCTAAACCCTGCCAGGTAGCAAGGCCCATGCCTCAGGTTAGAAGTGAGGACCCTCCTGATCCTTTGGGTACCACACTTAGAACTCATGCTCAGCATTGATTACCTCATCTCAGCATCGATGATGGCATCTGCACGGATAACTTCTCCCATCCCAATTTGTTTTCAAAACAAAACAAAAAACAAAAAATGTTTGTTTTAGTCAGGGTTTCTATTCCTGCACAAACATCATGACCAAGAAGCAAGTTGGGGAGGAAAGGGTTTATTCGGCTGTTCATCACCAAAGGAAGTCAGGACTGGAACTCAAGCAGGTCAGAAAGCAGGAGCTGGTGCAGAGGCCATGGAGGGATGTTCTTTACTGGCTTGCTTCCTCTGGCTTGCTCAGCCTGCTCTCTTATAGAACCAAGACTACCAGCCTAGGGATGGTCCCACCCACAAGGGGCCTTTCCCACTTGATCACTAATTGAGAAAATGCCTTACAGTTGGATCTCATGGAGGCATTTCCTCAACTGAAGCTCCTTTCTCTGTGATAACTCCAGCTGTGTCAAGTTGACACAAAATTAGCCAGTACAATTGACTTCTTGTCAACTTGACACACAAACACATCACTAGTAAGCCTCAACCCTTACATTTTTACTCATCCCCAAGATCTAAATAACTTTAAAAGCCCCACAGTCTTTACATATTCTTAAAATTTCAATCTCTTTAAAATATCCATCTCTTTTAAATTTCAAAGTCTTTTTACAATTAAAAGTCTCTTAACTGTGGGCTCCACTAAAACAGTTTCTTCCTTCAAGAGGGAAAATATCAGGGCACAGTCACAATCAAAAGCAAAAATCAATCTCCAACCGTCCAATGTCTGGGATCCAACTCACGACCTTCTGGGCTCCTCCAAGGGCTTGGGTCACTTCTCCAGCCATGCCCTTTTTAGCACACACATCGTCCTCTAGGCTCCAGATGGCTGTACTCCACTGCTGCTGCTGCTCTTGGTGGTCATCTCATGGTACTGGCATTTCCAAAACATTGCATGACCCCTTCAGTCCTGGGCCTTCAATTGCAACTGAGGCTGCACCTTCACCAATGGCCTTCCATGGCCTCTCACAGTGCCGAGCCTCAGCTGCTCTGTGTGACCCCTTCATGCCTTCAAAACCAGTACCTCCTGGGTGACCCTTACATATTACCAAGTCCCACTGCAGAAGGAGTACAACCTTGCCTATCTCTGGAACACAGCCTCTTTGTGCTTTCAGAAAACACTTCCCAGAAGATGTCACCTCAACGATGCTGGTCTCTCCTTAATCACCGCTAATTTCTTAGCTCCAGCTAACCAGCATCAATAGTCCCAGTAATGCAAAGTTTTTGCTTTGGTAGTTCTGGTATCTTGTTAATCACAGCTGATTCTTCAGCCCCAGCTAACCAGAACTACAGAATTTTCACAATCAAAACAGCAATGGCCCTGAAAAGAGTCTTTAATTTTCCCTCTGAAGTTTCACAAGCCAGGCCTCCATCTTCTGAAGTGTTCTCAACATTATCTTCCAAGCTCCTACACAACATCCGACAGAGCTCTTAACAACGAATGCCTCTTCAAGCCCAAAGTTCCAAAGTCCTTCCACAGTCCTCCCCAAAACATGGTCAGGTTGTCACAGGAATACCCCACTCCTGGTACCAATTTGTTTTAGTCAGGGTTTCTATTCCTGCACAAACATCATGACCAAGAAGCAAGTTGGGGAGGAAAGGGTTTATTCGGCTTACACTTCCATACTGCTGTTCATCACCAAAGGAAGTCAGGACTGGAACTCAAGCAGGTCAGAAAGCAGGAGCTGGTGCAGAGGCCATGGAGGGATGTTCTTTACTGGCTTGCTTCCTCTGGCTTGCTCAGCCTGCTCTCTTATAGAACCCAAGACTACCAGCCCAGAGATGGTCCCACCCACAAGGGGCCTTTCCCCCTTGATCACTAATTGAGAAAATGCCTTACAGTTGGATCTCATGGAGGCATTTCCTCAACTGAAGCTCCTTTCTCTGTGATAACTCCAGCTGTGTCAAGTTGACACAAAATTAGCCAGTACAATGTTTTTGGAAGAAAAGCTAGCAGAATGTAAAAGTGATTGGCTCTATCTTGTGTGTGAGACAGAGAATGTCTTTTGTCTTGCTTTGTTTTATTTTGAAATGTTTCATTTTGCCTTGCTTTCTTCAATGAGTGTGGAAGATGAAGTAAAGATGCCCCAAGACAACTGGCACCCACAGTTTCCTTTCCTCTTCTATAGTGTAGCTTTCAAAGAGGGGAGAAGGCTACATCGTATCTTTTTACAGTGAAACTGAAATGCAGTTATTTTCTCGACTAGTGCTTTTCATAGAAAGAGACCAACCTAAGACATAATTAGAAAAGACAAGAAAATACTGATTAACGAAATCTGTATGTTCCCAGCTAAACAGCTGGTGTTGTAGGTATTAGACTTGGAGAATTTTGCTTCTCTTGTCCTTTTAAAAGTTCCAAGAAGATAAGTAAGTCCCAGTGGGATTCTATTGAGATTAACTATGTCTGTTTTGAGGAATTCCAGAGTTTGATAAGTTAAAAGTTAAAAGTTAGTCTGCAGTCTGCAGGTCTCATTCCCAAAATGCAATTTAAATGGTATAGTCAAATAGTTAATTGTGGTTTCAAATTATCGTATGATTCAAACATGAAATATGTGAAATTAAGAGGCATTAACACATTATATCATCTCTGGTAAAAGAAACCAAAATAAAGTGATAGATTGAGTCCAGTTGTTCACATCTTGGGTACTTGTTTTGCCCTGTAGTGAGTGTGCTTCCTGCAGGAACATCAGCCATTTTACCTCTTTGATAGTTGTGGTTAGTGGGTCACTTTCAGAGGCTCATCTTTATACTAAAGATCTGTGTTGGCTTTGTGTGTTTAGTGAATGACATTGTTGAGTCTTTAGAAGATCCACTTTTCACCATTGTTGTATTTAAGGGGGAAAAAAGCCTATATTTCCAGCTATGAACAAAATTCAGAGAGTTGTAAAATGCAAAATAATATATAGAGTGGAGGACGGCAGTCTGAGAATCCCAGCAATGCAGCAAAAATATAAATAAATTATTAGATAGATAGATAGATAGATAGAGAAAGCCACCAGCGGTCAGGGTCAAGTCTGCTACAGTGGAAGTAGGTAAGAGAGGCTTTTCTCTACTGGAGTAGATTGCTGGGGACAGAACGGTGTGGGAGGTGAAGGAAGAGTGACTGACGGTGGCACTGTAACTTACACAGGGTACAGGGGAGGGGACCAAATGGAAAGATGCTTAAGGTGAATAAAGGGACGTAGGAATTGACAGCCTGTAAGATTGGGTGGGGTGGGGTGTCATTTGCAGCTAGAGCTGCTGACCCTCCTGGCCTAGGAATACAGAACCACACACATTCTTGCTGCACTTGTGGCCATCAAGCCAAGGAAGAGATCAGTTGGCATCTGCAGTTGTTGAGAAGTAGCTGAGCTAAGCCCATGACAAGTTTGGTTCTGGTCTCAAGAAGGGCTGTAATATTTGATCTGGGTCAGAAATGGGACTCATGGATCAAGTTCATGGGCCTCACATATAGAGGAGGGTCTCCTGCTCTTCCCTAGTGGGTACAAGCCCCTCACCCAGGGCACAAAGACCCCTAAGCTACTGGGCAGCACAGACCCCCCACTCCCATCAGCACGCAGGCTCGTGAAAAACAGAGAACTCCCTAGCTTCAGGCCCATCAAGGGGCCACAGGGTTCTGCTGGACAAACCAATGAACCTCATAGCTCTTTGACTCCACAGTAGTAACGAACAGAGCCCAGAGTAGGGTGGGAGATATTCTTAAATTACTTTTCTTCTTTAATTAAAAAAGATGGGAAGGAAGGAAAGCAAAGTCTCATGCCAGGAAGTCTTGCCTTAGGGCTTATCACTTGTTTGCATGTCTGTGCTGTGTGGTACAGGCTGGTAGGGCTGAAGCATTCCCTAGCATTTCTTAGCATCTTTTCTACACCAAAAAGCCAGGATCCAGATTCCTTATACAGCCTGCTTGCCCTGCCTCCATCTCCTCTGGTGCTCCCAGTTTGTTTGCATGGTAGGCAAGAAATTAGAGGAGCCCTCACTCAAGCACACTGTCCATACAGCTTTGGAACCACAATTGTCTGGGATCAGATGGGTCCCAGCAGTTTCTCTCTTTAAAGACTCCCTGAGGCAAAGCATCAGATCTGGAACTGGCCTCGCTTTAACTCTTCCACATCCAGTTCTAGGCACTGCCCACACCGATTGAGGTTCTGTTTCATGATTTGTCTCTCATTCCTCAAAGTGCACCAGCAGGCTGTCAACCATGATGGTCCTGTGGGTGCCCTGCCAATGTGCCATCTTCACCTTTTAAGAACACCAGGCCTATGTGGCTCATCCAAGCTTCCAGAAGAAACTGTTTTGGTTACTCCATGCCTTGGTCTCTAGAGTTAAAGACAAGTCTTCCACAGAGCAGAAAATATATTCCATCTGAAGAGCCCTTCCGATTCCTTTTATTGTCATTATTAGTTCCCTATAGAAAGAATCAAGACAGGGGAAATGCTTTTATGAAATGATACTTTATCTTTGTGATTAACTATATAATAAACTATAAAGATTTCGCCATGGTAATCTCCTCCTTACACCTTATTGCTTTGGTAATAAAAGCTTTTATATGGCCACGGGATAAAATTTTATTAGCCAAGTAGTTTAGATAAAAGGAGAAGATGTGTTTTGGAAGGGTTGAAAGGTTATGTCTGAAACATGTGAGCTTAGCATGGGTTTGTTTTATGTTCGACTCTGCTGATGGAAAACATGCTGGATGCATCTGAAGTCTGTCTAAACTAATTAAAGAGTTATGTGTTTCTGTCAAGTACTGAGAATCAGTACTGGAAAACAGGGCCGCTCAGTCCTCAGGCTCTTGGTTTAATGGGAAAGCACATGGTTCAGCAGAAAACAATCACAAACTTGCTCTTTTGATTCTGAGTCAAAGCCTCTGTGGTTGGTAACCATCATTACAATTTTATTCATCAGCTATGTCTTAAATGATAAGAGCCAATCATTGTGCAAACGTGTATATATTGTCATGTAGACAATTCATACACAAGCACTCCACAACGCCCATCATACACCATGCCACAGAAAGATGGGTGTCTTATATTCCTTTACTGTTCAGCCACTGCTGAACAATGAGTAACAGAATAGGAGCATAAAGGTGACATTCTTAACAGCTCAATTAGAGGTTTTTGAGACATTGACAGTTGAGCAAAGATGTGAAAGAAGAGCTTGCTAGATAAAGAGACGAATTCGGGGAGGAAGGGAGACATTGCCTTTGAAGCAAAGGACATGTACCAAGGCTCTGTGGTGAAACTGAGTAAGGTTCGTGCCCCCTTGTGTACTGGGAAGCTTCAGTGAGATTCCCATATGGCACTGGCCCACCAGCTGACAGACCCGGTCCTGTCAATCAGCCTTCAGTACTAGTTAGGCAACAACAAGCTGATATCTACCTGCAGCAAGCTGATGTCTACCCACAGAGGAGAACCTCAAAGGCAGTTGTGACCTCTGCTTCCCCAGTGGGACTCTGGCATGTGCATTCATGCCAACCTGCTCAGGGGACCCCACTCACTCCTCCCCAATGCCATCCCAGATTTCTGCCAGGATGCCCTCCACCCCTGTCGAGCCTGCTGCTGTTTTCATCCAGCAGCACTTCAGTGTGTGTCTGCCCTTGTCCTTCTGAGAAGATTGAGTCATACAAATAGCCCTGATCCAGTCACTCTCAAAGCTGCCTGGGACATCCCGGCGTTGAGGACACTTTAAAGGCCTTAGACATGGCCATTCCTGCATGACCTGCTCTTAGTCTGGGGCTCAGTATGATGTGATGCTGGCTCCTTCCTGTCTGACA
Source organism: Mus caroli (assembly GCF_978045245.1). NCBI lineage: Eukaryota > Metazoa > Chordata > Mammalia > Rodentia > Muridae > Mus > Mus caroli. Next base: position 54,832,837 of record NW_028227256.1, read on the forward strand.
GTCTGCCAAGGGACAGACTGGCCTGCACTAATTTGTCTGCCACATCCATTTCCCTTCCACAAGCCTAATGCCAGGCACCACAGCGCTACTGTGATGAGATTCTCAGGGGACGATCAAGTGGGCCCTCCTTATACTGAGTTCTGAGTTTGGTGTGCTTCTGTCTATCAGTCAAAACAAAAGCCCTGGGTGTAAGTTTTGACCACAGTCGCCCAGCATTGGCAGTGCTGAATTTCTGAGACACCTGAGGATGTGCCCTTGTTAAAATACCCATAGGAAGGGAAGCATGATTTGATGCCAACTTCACAGGCTTTTTCGAATCCCCAAGTGTGTGCATTAAGCAGATTAAGACTTTATTGTGTAAACCTTCATTCCTCCTGTTGCTAGCCCAGAAGGTCTGAACTATTGTGTGACTATCAGGCTTTGTTTAATATGTGTTCCACCTGGGGTGAGTATTATACCACAAATCTTGTAAACTCTCTAAGCATGATATTATGTTAACAAATCCTACCAACAAACATTTAGCACGATCATGTAACTGGTGAAGAACTCAGCAAAAGCGTCTTCCTCAAAGTTGTACCTGCCCAACACATGCAGCCTACAGGCCTTCCAACTTCTGGGATCTGTTCTTTGCATAGAAACTGGGGGTGGTGAGACTGATAACTATGTTAGAGCCTTCTGGGTTTCCTGGGTAGGCTGCCCTTTTTTCAATGACTGACTATCTGAGGCCAGCCTCATCTTATGGGTGGATTTCCCTCACGTGTGCTGTGTATGTCTCTTCAGAAGTCTGCTAGATCTTCTTTCTTCTGACCATCATAATTTTCTTCTGTCTTACCCTCTTGGCCAGTCTTACAGGACTCTCACATCTCTGCAAAAAAGAATGTAGACGTCATAATGATAAAAGAAAGTCCCCACTTCCTCTCCCCATCCCCTCCTTTTCTTTGTTTCTATAGCTGTACTCCCAGCTCCAAATCCCTTAGCTGGCACATGGCAAGTACTTAGAAAATATTGGCCAGATGATTTAATGTTTAGGGGGCTGGCTTTCTCTCTCTCTCTCTCTCTCTCTCTCTCTCTCTATCTATCTATCTCTCTCTCTCTCTTTCTCTCTCTCAACATCATATCTTTATATAATACTCCAAGCCCTATGCAACTCTGTGTCACTCTCTTTGTGAAGAGCCTTTCCGTGTTCTGTGGAAATCTAAAGCACGTTTTAAGGGTGCAAGTGGATTCTACATTCTTCCACTTGCTGTGCCTTTAGACTTCTGCTTTCCATCTGCTTATCACTGCATCAATCCAGGGATGAAACACAGACACTTCAGTCCATGGAGTGTACCCATCCACACCACGCATAGGAAGGTACAAGCATACCACATCTGTGTGTAAGACCACAGCAACACCTTAAGATGGCATGGGAAATGGCCTGGATCTTGGGATTCCTTTTCACTACCCCAGTCCTGAGGTTGCTCCTGGGTCTCAGCCTTCCTTCTAAATTGTCTCTCTTCTCTCATCCCTTTCTGTGCAGAATAAAGTTTCAGAACATGTTCCCAAGCAGAGTAGTTTAATTATTTGTAGTTTGAGCTCTTGACCCCAATTTCACCTTATCCCCCCAATAGCTTATCCATTAGCCTTTGTCTCCTAAACTAAAATGGAAGTGCCCTCTTTAAGAAAGTTGTAAAAGTCTAAAATAAAACAGGCATCACAAACAGAACCACACTTGGTCTCTATCAGGGCAACATTTGCAGTCTTGACAAGAGAAGCTACATCTGCTTGGAGTCAGGGTCTGTTGCTAACGTCTGACACATCATACGGTTGCTCCATATATGCTGATTTGTGCAGAGATGGCCCTTAAGAAGAAATATGAGAACTTTTCAGTAACAAAGACTTGAAGAGAAAGGAACTGAGTCACAGGGACAGGGATGGAGTGAAGATTCCCTTCTCACTAACCTTGCAGTGCTGTGCACTTCCCACGTTGAAGACACACTGTCATCATGCCTATGTACCATAAATAAAGAACATGCAGATGACTAGTTCATAACAGTGCTCAAACCCAGTGACCTTTAGCCATATGTGCCATGGGGACTCCTGATGCAGTCTATAGTGGAGGGACTAGGCTCAGAGCCCAGTCTTGGAGAATGTGCCTGTCACTGAACATGGCACTTTCTACTGGTTGCAAAGGGCTGAACTCCACAGCAGACATTCATCACTTGCCAAGTCTTAGATCATGCCATCTTGTTCAGAGTCCCAAATGTTTAAAAAACATTCACAACCCACTTCTTACCTTGATCAGTTTTGTAGAATAACCAAGAAGGAAATGTTCAACACTGTAAATTTTGAAAGTACAGGTGATTGGAAATCTAAACTGCCATGTATTGAAATGCATACTACATAAATTCATAATTAAATGGATATAAACAAGAATAAAAATTCATTGACAGCTTTGTAGAATGCTAAAGACCTAACTGGCTTGAAAACAGACTTAAGAAAACTCAAACATTTTATGTACCTTACCTATCCAAACTATAGGTGATGATAACCAAACAATTGCTACCTCCCTTTGTCTCTCTCTGTGTCTCTGTGTCTCTGTCTGTCTGTCTGTCTGTCTGTCTGTCTGTCTCTCTCTCTCTCTCTCTCTCTCTCTCTCTCTCTCTCTCTCTCTCTCACACACACACACACACACACACACACACACAGAGACCAGGGGAGGAGGCAGAGACAGACACCATGGGGATTAAACCCAGAGCTGTGATCATCTTAGCCACGTGCCCTAACTCTGAGCTAAGTCCAAGCCTATGAAGTTTCTCTTTGAATAAAGAGCTCAGCAAATAAATGAGAGACTCATACAAATCAAAGACTTCCTACAAACCTTGTTGATCTGGACAATGACAGTGATGATTACTAATAACAAAATGAAGAATGTCTTGTACTCAATATGTCTTTATTGAGTAATAAAGCACAGATTTGAGATGTCTTCTGGAGGGATATTTTAAGTGCATCCTGTGTCTAAAAAAGTCAACCCTGAATCATAACAAATTTCTACATCCAATAATTTAATAGGAAGCATAAAGAGTAGATTTAATAAAACCATAGAGATGTAATTAGTAAAATTCAGGATTTGAATAACTTTTGAGGCCAATTTGGTACCTTCAAATAAATGGTAAAAGAAATGAGAACGCAGATGAGAGGGAAATGGTAGGTTAAAGACATTTAAGAGAGTCGTTCAGTTACAAGAACAAGTCTTGGAAAGATTTAGGGGTAAGTTGTAGAAACCTGAGTAGATATCTGGAACATTAAACTATTAGTAATGTTTTAGGTGATGAAGTAATATGCTTATGATTTCAGCAATCCTTAAACTTCAGATGTATGTATGTATGTAGATGGTTAGTTTAAAGATAGATAAATAGGTAATAGTAAGGTAGATGATAAATTAGATAGATCAAAAGATACATAGATAGATAGATAGATAGATAGATAGATAGATAGATAGATAGATAGATAGATAGATAGATGACAGATAGTAACATATAATAGTAAGGTGATAAGATAGATAGATAGATAGATAGATAGATAGATAGATAGATAGATAGATAGATAGATAGATAGATAGATGATAGAGAAAATATACATGTACATGCATAGATGATAATGATGATAGATGATACATATAGAAAGATAGATGACAGATGATAAATGAGATAGATGGTAGTAAGATAGAGAAATGATAAACAGATGATCAATGAAATAAATAGATGACAAATTGATGATACAATAGATATATAGATAGGTGATAAATGAAATAGATGACAGATTGATGATTAGAGAGAGAGAAGAGATGCATAGATACATAGATACATAGATGAATGGATGGATGGATGGATGGATGGATGGATGGATGGATGGATGGATGGTAATTTGTTACCAACTGAAAGTTAAAGCTCATGTCTGGTTTTACAGACACATCTGAAAAGGGATAGAAAAGGTATCTGTGCTATGTTGTTGCTTTTAGAGGGTAGAACTGGGAGATTAGGGGCTGGAATGAGAAAATAAACTTGAATAACTGTTTTAATTAACGAACTCTATTGGAAGAAGTTCACCATAACCTTGCTGTGCTGAGGCTACGGGAACATACACTTGTACTTTAGAGCAGGCAGGGGCAGCAACCTTAAGCAGGCTTGCCCAAGTATGGTCCCAGGAACGACTACATCAGAACTGGGCCCACCGCCCATCCCCAGTTAGAATCTCAGAAACAAGAACACAGACATTTGGGGATAGTCCATGATGATTTAAGTGTCAGCTTATCAAATACTTATCATTGTTTTGCAACCTTGGAGTGTGTAAAGAAAAAATACACTCTGACTTAAATATAACGCCATACAGTTCTGGTAGTCAGGAAGGCCTTTTCCTTTCAGATGTGCGGACAGTGAGTTAGCAGCAGATGTCACGGCGTTATCCTTGGGGAACATCCATCTCATGTTGCTTCAGTTTTAGAGAAAAGGTGCTCTCCTGGCATTGTTGCACAAAAATATTTGGGGTTAATGAAAATCATTTAGTGTGTGTGTGTGTGTGTGTGTTGTGTATTTCCATCACTTGTTAAAAGTTTAACTTTAAGTTCTTGTTCTTTTTGTTTCTGTTGTTCCCTAGCATCATTGACAAAGAAGTTTCACTGATGGCAGAAATGGACAAAGTTAAAGAAGAAGCCAGTGAGTATCCATGTGGCTGTGTGATGAGGGGGTCTCCCAAAAAAAACAAAATCAATCCACAACTCAGGGTGGCAGCAATTTGGGGCAGAACCCTAAAATTCACCCTGAAATACTGGTGGGTGGGCTCTGTAACTCCAGGCAGGTCACTCATCTCTGTGTTTCTGTTACACCGTCTGGCCAATGACAGAGCTACAGCGCAGTCCTCATGCACAGAATGTTCACTGAGGAAGAGGGGTCTGCTGAGTTCTTTAAATGCAAGGGACTTCCATGTGCACACAGAACTTGAACTTAATTATATTTAAAAGGACAATGAGTTGAGTAGTAAATTTGTGTATATGTGTGTAGTGTGTGTTTGGGTGGGCGTATGAACTGTTCATGTGACTTCAGGTAGGTACATGTGCACCCTTGTGTGCTTATGTGTGTAAAGCCCAGATGTCAACCTCAGATGTCTTCTACCACACTTGATCTTAGTTTTTGAAAAAGAGGGGCTCATGAACCTGGAGTTCATCAGTTTGGCTAGACAGCCAATAAGCTCCATAGAAATCCACCAGCCTCTGCTCCCCCAGTGCTGAGATTACAGGCGTGTGCCAGTGCACCTGCCTTGTTCATGGATGGCTAGAGACTGAGCTTGGGTCCTCAAGATTGTATAGTGGTTAGCTGACTCTGTTGGTCTCCCCTTGGGGCTCTCAGAGTTAGAACCTCCAGCCAAAGAACATACACGTGCTGGACGTAGCCCCATCCCACCCCCCATATATAGCAGATGTGATGTACAGCTTGGTCTTCATGTGGTGCCCAAACAGATGGAGTGGGAGCTACCCCAAAAGCTGTTGCCTGTCTGTGGGATATATTCTAGCTGGACTGCCTTGTCTGGCTTCAGTGGGAGAGGATTGGTCTTCCCTTGCAGAGACTTGAAATGCTAGGTTGGGGGGGATACCCAAGGGTCCCCACTAGCTCAGAGGAGAGAGGGATGGAGGTTGAGGGAAGGATTGTAGGATGAGGGTAACCAGGAGGGGGCAGCAGGAGGGATGTAAAGTGAATAAGTAAATAAAAAATTAAGTTAAATTTTAAAAAAAATCGTAAAGTGAGCACTTCACAGACTGAGTCTACACTTCCGTCCTGGTATTAATTTGAAGGAAGCAGATATTAAATTTAAAGATAGTCATTTTAAAGACTGCATAATTTACAATTTCACTATGGCACTCATAGCTATTTTACTCTTTCTCATTTAAGCTCACATAACTCAGATTTGTCAAATTGAATTCCCCTTAAATTGTTCCAGTTTGACTTAGGGATGTAGCTCAGTTTGAGAGTGTTTGCCTAGCATGCCTGAAGGCCTGCGTTTGATTCCCAGCATGACCTAAACCAGGCGTGATGATATATGCCTATAATCTCAGCAGTCAGGAAGGGGAAGCAAAAAGAGTGAAATAGTGAATCTGAAGCCAACCTAGAGTAAATGAGACACTTCCACAAAACGAAAAGTAAAACAGTAAAAAACAAGTAAAAAAAGTTTGTGCCACTTAAAAGTCAATACTTAAAGCTGCCTACAAATTTGTCGTGTGTGTGTGTGTGTGTGTGTGTGTGTGTGTGTGTGTGGGTGTGTGTAAAAGCTGTTTCTTTTCAAGCATTTAGGAACTTAACAATGCTCTAATAAACTATACAGGCAAAATATCCCCCAAGCTTTTAATTAACTTGTATAGGATTAATAATTCAAATATAGAGTTGTACTAAATGAAGTTTTCTTAAAATACTCCAGTTCTATTTACAAACTCTGTCAAATATGCCAGCACTTGCCAGGTTCAGACTGTAAGAGAAAACCAATTCACGTCTTAACTTGAATTTATAGATTTGCCTGATAAAGCAAATTCATTATTTGAATGATGAACACAACTGGGTGTGGCAGCACATACCTTTAATCCCAGCAATTGGGAGGCAGAGGTGGGTGGACTTCTTTGAGTTTGAGGAAGCCAGCCTGGTCTACATAGCAAGAAACCCTGTCTCCATTAAAAGCAAAATTAAGTAAATAAATAAATAACACATTCATGGTATCATGATCACTGCAAAACTCCTACATTTAACACAAAATATTAATATTCAGGTTGGGGTTTTCTTTTTATTTATGTTCATGTCTAATCTCCCCACTGTGATAAGTGACTAAATAAGCAGAGAAAGTGGTAACTGCGTGGTGGTGATTTGTGCACGATGCTGTCCTTGTATAATACCGTTTGTGTACGATGCAATCCATGTACAATGTAGTCTGTGGACGGTGCTGTCCCTATATGATGCAGTCTGTGCACAGTGCCATCTGTGTATGATGCTTCTGTGCACATGCTTTGTGTCCTATGGTACTCTGCGGAAGACAAAAATCTGTATAATGTCAATGTGTGCAGCATGGCAGTCTGTGTACAGTGGTGACGGGTGCACATGATAATCGGTGTGAGATGGCAACCTGCCTTGTGGCAGTCTGTATACCATAGAGTCTGGGTTCTTAAGATGGCAGTCTGTGCACAGAGACAATCTGTATACCATGGAGTCTGGGTAAGAGGGCAGTCTGCATGGAAGCAGTCTTCCACGGGATGAGTTTCATTGGTTGGAACTTTCAGCAGAGACGAGAACCCTCAGAAGGGACACGGTGCATGACTGACCCTCTCTTACTTTTGAATTCAGTCTGGTATGTTCCTGGAACCGGACATTTCTCATCTGGAATTTCTTACAGTGCTTTTCCTGCGTAGTCTAAGCCCTCGATCCTCACCCAGGTTTTATCTTATAAACCAGTTAAATGGTGGCCTGAACCCAACAACCTTTCAACTAAATCCTTTTTCAGTTGACTACCAGTGCATTTATTTGTACAAGAATGAAAGATTAAGCCAAATTCTTCTCTTTCTCTTATGTGCTTTGGCCATAATTCAGTTTTCATTTTTGAAAAAAAATAGCTATCAACATTTTTAATTAAAAAGTTTCAGGTGTGATGGGAGTGGGGGCGAAATGGCAAAGGCTGTTGTCACCATGCCAGTGGACCTTAGTTTGATCCCCATAGAAGAAGGAGAGAACCGCCTGCAGGTCGTGTTCTGACCTCCACAGACGTGCTGTGTCACACACATGCTTACGCGTGATACATGCACACAACAGATAAATACATAAATGTAATTAAGATGTTAACTTTAAACCAAGGAAAGTTTTCTAGGGGCCAGTAGATGGTCCCACAGATAAAGAGCAAGTGTGAGTGCTGAGGCTGAGCTCACATGTAAAATGCCCTGCATGGGATGCACAGCTCTGACCGGAGCTCTGCAGAGGCAGAGAATAGAGATGATAGTATCCCCATAGCTCACTGACCAGCCAGCCCAGCTGAATCCCTGAGCTCCAGGTCCAGTGAGGGACCCTGTCTCAAAAATATAAGGTGGAAAGAAATAGAGGAAGACACTGGACACTGACCTCCCCACGCAGGTATACACACATACATGTGCGCATGCACATAAGACACACAGGGAAAAGGTTTTGAAATAATTTAAGCAACATTTTGCATTCAAATATAACAAGTTTTGTTAGGTAAAACTAATGTGATTGGGGGGTCACATTGGAATCCTTAGGTAGCTGTACAGTGCCTCTGATTGAGAAATTAATTTAATCTTACAAGTTCCATGATTTTGTCAGTAGAAGTAAATTATTGACATCTTAGATGTCTTGTGCCTTAGGTGTAGCTTTGTCCATCTTCTAATGGTAAAAATGCCAACAAGAAATATTGTAAATGAATTATATATTCTATCTCATATAAAAGACACAAAAAGCCTGGTCGTTTTTAACAAGCTGTAAGCATACATTGGTCTATTCTCACCTATATCTAAATTGTATGCCCCTTGCTACTTGCTGTTTGCATCTTCTGTGGTCTGTTTTTGCCCCCCATCAGTGTCCTTGGGGTGCACTCCTTTCAGCCACCTCCTCCCTGGCCATCCCATCTAATGGAGACCTCCTGCACTCCCTATCTTCTTCCTCCTTCTCCCTCCTGGTCTCTCCTGAAACCTCTCACTCAATCCTCAAGTCCCACCTTTCTTTCTGTGCTACCCAGACACAGACTCTAGCCTTCTGGTCACCAATTAACTTTCAATTGGGGAATAAGGTTTACACAACAAAGGCTGGCATACACATACATAAGAATTCACTCATCTGGATGGCAACCAGATCTTGGGGTTCAGAATTTAACATCTGTATACATAGCACCAGCCCAGCCCCCAACACAACATAGACACAAATGGTTTCCCAGACAATAGTTTCACAAGTCACTACCACATCTCTTGAGGTTCACAGAAGACCTCAACTTTCATGTCCTCCTTTCTTTTCGAGACGTTAGTAGTAGCTTCCAGCATCCGTGGAATCTGGAGCATCTCCAGAGCATCCTGTGTTTTAATTCCCTCCATAAGTAAATGTGTACTGAGAACTTCCTCCTATGGCTGAAACTGCTGGACTGACAGGCAGGCTCCATCTAACTTCAGTAACTGGTGATGCTGGTCCTGCCTTCAGAATTGTCCATCCCCCGGGCAAGCCAAAGTCTGCATTGGAGGTGACAGACTTTAGTCTCTACCCACTTACTGGTTGTGCAACCTCTAACTGTTGTTAGTTTTGAGCTGGGGGGGGGGGTCTTACTGTGTAGCCCTAACTAGCTTGGAACTTGCTATGTCAGGTTCCTTATCAGAATAAGAATATTATGGCTCATCAAATGATAAAATATGAGCCAAGCACTTAGCAACATTATATGACATCACATATGTGTGCAGAGGAAAAATCTTTTATTAGCAAATAGGTCTGTCAGTCCAGGGCCTCATAGAACAGGCAGAAAATGGAGCCATGAGGGTTGTGCTGAGTCTCTCAGGAGCCATGACTGTCAACCACTCCTCTTCACAGACAGAAGGAACCAGCGAACAAAGTCCCAGGCAAGTAGAGAACCGTCCCTACAGTCACCACCTGGAACTTGCTCATCTGTGGCCTCAAGAACTTTTCCCATTCTCAGTTCTTTTATGTGACATATGAAGTGACTGGTGTCAGCTCAGTACCCCAAGACCAAGTTCTCAGCACAAAAGAGATTTATTTACCCCAGAAGGACAGAGGGCAAGGAATAAGAGACAAAAACAGAGAACAGGAAGAAGGGGGAGGTAAAAGAGGAAGGGGTATTTTTTCCCAGAGGTGGACAAAGGACTTCCTCTGGATAGTGAAGAGACAGAAGTGGCCCATAGGCGAATGACAGATTATAAAGGATAAAGGGCAACCCCTGGGTCAGGATGGGGTATTTAATATTGATTGGGCATATTAAATAGGTGAGCCATTGGGGGCTTTTGATTGCTGGACTCCAATACTCTGGTAGCTGGACCTTGGTGGTCAGCCTCAGGAGGAGGAGGTAGCCACATAAGGGAACAGACCTTGGTGTCTAGCTTTAAGAATTTAATCTAAGCCGGGCATGGTGGCACACGCCTTTAATCCCAGCACTCGGGAGGCAGAGGCAGGTGGATTTCTGAGTTTGAGGCTAGCCTTGTCTACAAAGTGAGTTCCAGGATAGCCAGAGCTATACCAGAGAAACCATGTCTCAAAAAACAAAAGCAAAAACAAACAAACAAACAAAAAGAATTTAATCTAATGGTTTTTAGCAAGGCAGAGAGGATTGGGGAGAAAGGCAAGGCCTGCCAGAGTCAAGTTTGCCATGTTTAGGCTGGCTACAGTCCTTCAACATAAATCATATTTCCTCCATGATTATACAAACTCCTGTGTGCCAGATGGCAGCTCACAAGAGTAAGAAGGCCAGTGTTGATCGACATGGGTTTAAGCCAATAGAAAGTCTTTATCAGTTGGCCAGAAACTACACAGGGTGTTCGTGATCCCAGTGTAGCACAGAACGTTTCTCAGGATGAACTTTCAAGCACAAAGCCCATGTTGTTCTCAGTTAACAAGCTGAGGAGAAGGGTCATCTTGTAGGAGGACCAGCACTCTCAATTCATCTGGACCCCTGAGACCTCTCAAACACTAGACCACCAAACAGGCAGCATACACCAGCTGATATGAGGCCCCCAATACACATACAGTAGAGGACTGCCGGGTCTGTGTTCATTCAGAGATGATGCATGTAACCCTCAAGAGACTGGAGGCCCCAGGGAGTTTAGAGGTCAGGTGGGGTGGGAATGAGGGCATCCACGTGGAGAAGGGGAGGGGTGGGGAGGAGGGGTGGGATGTGGAGCAGTCAGAAGGTGGATGGGCGGAGCGGGAATTGGAATATGGAGTGTAAAATATAAATTAAAAATAAAATAAAATTTAAAAAAACAAAACAAAATAAAAACAGTTAGCCAGAACAGAACTACAGAAGCCAGAACATAAGGTTAGTACATTTAAGAGACTTTCCCAGAACTATGGACTTTGATGGACTAGATTTTTGTTTTCATTTTGTCTACATGCTGAGTTTTATGACTTGAATGGTACCTCCTTCATAGGGTCAGTGGTGCCAAAGTCTGGGGCCTACTAAGGTCTGGGGCCCTGTTACATTCCCCACTGGCACTGGTCTTAGTTAATGAGTCAAATAATGCTCTGAGGAGGTGTAATTGATCCTAAGGACTACTCAATTTACTAAATTGATACATACTTGGCCATATGATTTCAAATGTAGGGCTCCACCATTAATCCTATCAGATGAGAACTAAAGGCCCAGTCAGTGCTGATGGCAGAGTAGTTAGCCGGGGACCAAGAGAACAGGGCTTGGTATCAATTATCTGATTTATGTCTTTCTCTTTTTGAGGTTTTCCTCAACCATGGCAAGATTTTCTCTAATTATTCCCGATCAGGTAGCATAGAAAGAGCAGGCTTCTCACAAAGCCATACCTAGTTTCCTTTATCTCATGAGAAGTCAGTCTAAGTATTTCCAGTATTATTGGACCATGTCAATAAGGGATTCTAACTGGTGTTTTAATTCAGAAGCAGAAACTGTCAATAGCTCTAGGTCCTGATAAACCAATCTGCTTAGTTTACAAAGTGTCATTAGTACATGCCTACCAGGTAGTCTCAGGGGCCCAGTAATATTGCTGTTACCCACAAGGCAGAGTAGCGGGCATCAGAATAAGGGCAATTGCCTAGGTTAAAGTTTTGGATATTGGACACGTTCTAGCCTCTTTGAATTCCACTAACCTTATAGAGCAGTTCTAAGTCACAGTGAACTTTGTCAGTCAAGGGCTGGTGATAGTCTGGTTACTTTCTATCCTTACCTAGTGTCTAAGCAGAAGCAGCAAGCCTGGCTGGTCTGTTTGGGAATGATTAACCTCACCCCCAGGAGCCCTTCCTGGGTCTGATTCCCCAGGTTTTCCTGTTTGACCGAAGCCAGAATCTTTCTTATAAAAATTTTCAGATTCTTTTTTTTTCAATTTTATGGATATTGGATTACATTTTCCTATTGTGCATTTCTTGGGAGAAACCTTTTTTTTTTTTTTTTTAATATTCATTCATCTGTTTTCAGGAAGCCTCTATTTTACAGCTCCAGGTTTTGCACTGGGAACTCCCTTGTTCTGACAAGTAGGAATCTCAGCTGCAGGTTAGACACTGAATTTTAAACTCTGTATTCCCGTCTCAAAGCATAAAAACCCCCATGTCTTTCCTTTTTTCAATACAACACTTAGAGTGGGCATTCGTGAACAAAGGTCAAGATGAATATGGGTTGCTGGACTGGGGTGACTCTGGCTAATGCCTTCCTGTATCGGTCTTCTTCCATTCCCAGGTCCAGGCCTGAGGCCCAGGGGGGTTGAACCATGACCCTGTATTCATACCTAACATAAGACTTGGGAAGAGGAAGAGGGGCAAGGAGTGGAAGGGACTAGGTCCCAATGAAACCTTAATTTCAGTGGGTCCGTAATCCAGGAAACAGTCCATTCGTTAGCAGTGTCTCTGGCTTCTTTCTTGACTTAGGTGTGGTGGATCCATGCTGTAATGCCAGCTACCTTCACCACCATAGGAGTCATGACAGTAACCATATAGGGTTCTTTCTAAGTTGGTTTCAGCCAGCCGGTTTGGCTACCTTGTTGACCCAGACAACATCAGTGGATTTAAGCACGTGCAAACTGGTAATGGACTCAGAGGTTGCCTGGGTCTCTCAGATAGTTTAATGACTAGCATTTTCGGAAGACTGGAGGGCCAACAGAGATTTGAGAAAGGAATGGTTAGAGAGTTCTGACAACTGCTGGTCTCTGAGCCAAGGAAGCAGTTGGGGATGTCTTCCAAACACAATCTCAAAGAGGGTAAATCTCCCTATATGGGTGCAGTGGGCCCAAAGCAGAGGAAGGCCCTTCCACCCTTCACTAGACTTTAGAGTTCTGTTAGATTTTTTTTTAAACATACTAATTTTTCCTTAGATGCCGAGAACTCTGTGGTCTATATCCACAATGAAATTTTTTATCTATGTCTAAAACTTTAGCTATTAATTGAGAGGTTTGGGCTCTTAAAGCCAGGCGATTATCAGACCCATAGCTAGGGAGGGGGCAAATCAGGGGACCAATTTGTGGAGGAGCTTTTTAAGCTACTACTATTTGATCAGTTTTATTCCAGGTGGGGGACATGTCTACCCACCTGGAAAAGGTATCTATAAAAATTAGCAAGTATTAGTATCCTCCCCTGGCAGACTGACCTTGGTGAAGTAAGTTTTCTCAGAGTTCACCAGGGGGTTGGTCTCTTTCTGGGTTCTATTTTGGATTTACCTAAGCACAAACCTGGCATCTGACTAAGACATCCCATACTAGACTGTCCAGTCTAGGTATAGCATTCCTTGGTCTGAGCAATTCAAAAACCCACATGAGTAGCCTGATGAAGGCCAGTTATCTGAGTTCTGCCCCTTGTTTCTGGGAGAATAGTCTTTCCCTCTGGGGTCTTCTATCAACCTGTGGGTTTGAGCTGCCCATTTCTTCTTTACTATAGAGTCTCATGCAGCACCAGATCAGGGTATGTCATCAGAATAGCATTAGTCTTCACTGGTCTCAGGGCAGCCATTTGTTGGGCAGCCAGGTCAGTGGCCCAGCAGTGGAGGTCAGCAATTTGGAGGGGAAGCCAAATAGCTTCTAAGAGGGCCAAGATGTTGTTGTTGTTGTTGTTGTTGTTGTTTTGCTTTTGTTTTTTTCCTAGCAGCGAGAAGCCTTCTTTCCCTATAGATCACATCACAGACATGCGGTACTAAAAGCATAGCAACTGTCCGTGTTGATAGTGGTAGACTTTCTTTTTCCCCCATCTGAAAGCCTGGATCAGATGAATCAGTTCTGCTTTCTGGGCTGAGGAACCTAGCTTGGGCCCAGATCATTTTGGTTTGAGTAACTATTGCAGCTCCTATGTACCTGGTTTCGTCTTTCATCTCTTGACAGTCATGGATGAGCACCTGTGGGTGGTCATCAGGAAAGAGGGTAGCAGGATTGGGGGGGGGGGCAGTTCTCAAACTGTACTTGAGAGTGGTTCAGTAGTAGAGCCTGGTACTGGGTCACACAGACACTATTAGACAGACAGTCGGGATGCTGGTCTTCCTCAGAGGAGGGACTCAATGGCATGGGGTACTGTAAGAATAAGAGCTACCTTAGTTAGGTTGTTTGTTCATTTGTTTGTTTGCTTGTTTGTTTGTTTCATTACCAGTTGTCACATCTCTTAGATGGGCCATCCTGTGGGCACAGAGTCCAATCCTTTGGACGGGTATGTCACAGGGTGTTTCCATGGCCCCATAGTTTGAGTTAAAACCCCCCTTTGGCTTTTGTCTTATGGACAAAGAGATAAAGGTTTTGAGACATCTGAAAGTGCTAGGGCTGGAGCCAAGTCAGAGCTGTTTTTAGGTGCCTTAGTTTAGTCTCAGTCCAGATTAAGGGGCTCAGTGCCCCCCCCCCCTTTGAGCTGGTGTATAGAGGCCTGGCTATTTCCACAAACTCAGGCCAAGAATCCAATAGTTGTTCAGTCCCCAAGGCTGAATATCTTAGCATCCTCTGTGGTTTATATTGGAGTCCTGAAGAAGTAGGTTGTCATAGCAGTGACGGAATGCTTTGGCAGCAGAATAGATGGACTTACCATCAAAGAAAGGCAAGCAGGAAAAAGCAAAACTTCCTTCCTCCGCGACCTGCTTTTGCGGATTGCCATCAGAAGGTGTGGCCCAGATTTAAGATGGGCTTGTCTACTTCAAATGATCCAATCAAGGCAATTCTTCACAGGCATGCCCAACAGATTAGGTTTTAGTTGATTCTAAATGTATTCAGGGTGACAACCCAGACTAGCCGTCACAATTACAATCAGTATGGTGTCTATCGACAGCCACATCCAGTAGTCATGAACACTGATGTAATTATTTTGAAGGTATATTCTAGATGAGTGTATCTCACCCTGTTACTAATTCAACAATGCTCTGTGTGTATAGTTTGCAAATGATGCTGTTTAGTTGCACAGGGACTGTGCAGGGGGAGCAGGATTATTATATTTTAAGAAATAAGCATGGATATCACTAGGCATTCAGACTTTGTCTGCCTCCCCAGGGAACTCAGAGGTCACACAGAAAGGTTCTCAACAGGTTTACTAGAGATGTGGGAAGAAAATTTGACTTTGTATTAACACGAGCATATTATGAAGTAAAATAGCAAATTCTTAAGACCTGTTACAGAATAAGGATTTCAAAGAGTCTCTGTGATTGAGGAAACCCTTGCATGCCAACACCTGGCCCCAAGATTCTGAACACACTTTCTGCTAATGGTTATTATTAGAGAAGCCTTAAGATTTCCACAGGTCAAATGATATGAACCTAACTTCCAGTGTGTTCTAAGAACCTGAAGAGATTTACAAATCCTATTGAGAAGGTGCATTTCAGCATGCCAGATACTGTTTATAAAGTTGCATAGATAATGTTACGATTTGCATGCAGAGGGGATCCAAGCTGCATGGAACTGTCTCCCTCTACAGATTTCTGAAAGCATGATGCTTTCAAAACATCCTATTACTCTACTTTAAATCCCAGCATCAGTGATCTTAAGAACTGATCTGTTTTTGTTGATGCTTCCCAGTTTTGCGATTGACATACTGGAGGTGAAGATGTGCACCCCTAAAGAATTTTGGCTTTAGATCTTAACTTTTAAGACGTTTTCATAATGGAAGGCTTTGAAATGTTAATGAGACTATATGTAAAAATGCACCCTCTGCTTGCTGATGCAGTCTTCATTTTCGTGATTTGCATGAGTTTAAACTCAGAACTTATTGGTGAGTTTGCACCTGCATTCCCATTTTAGGGCCTGCTTAGATCTATTTTTACAAAGTCTTCTGTATCGAGTGAATGCCCAAGTTCTACATAATCAGGAAGAACAATGACCCCTAATTGTCACCAGCTTCACAAATAGTTCAGTAGGAAGAGTTGGATCTGCTTAGCCGTGCAGTCACTGGCAGTCTGCTGACCCCTTTACCCAATGCTTTGCAAGTCTGGGTCTTTAGAATTTGTGTGTGTGTGTGTGTGTGTGTGTGTGTGTGTGTGTGTGTGTGTATAGATATATATATATATCTTTTAATCTTACTTTGCAAGAAGACAGTGTAGCATTTCCTATTTTGACTCAATAATCATTTCCTCGTGTTTCAGACCTCAATCCCATCCACATGTTGAATTATAATGACAAAAACGTAACTAATAAAAAGCTATAGGTCCTAAAACTTTTTTGTGAGTATTGGGTGGGGTGCTGGTTTATGTGTGTGGCACATGTGTGAGTACACACACACACACACACACACACACGTTTGTAGAGTATGGAGCTCAGTATAGAATGTCCTCCTCCCCTAACATTCCCCAGCCTAGTTTTTGAGGATACTGACAAGCACAGCCTTGCTCAGCTTTTCACATGAGAGCTGGAGATCTGGATATGTTTAACACTTTACCCACAGAGCCAGCTTCCCAGCCCTAGACCTAGACAATCTTGAGTGGGACAGGAACTTCAGTTCTTATTTTGATTTCCTTTCAATTAATGGGCCCATCTAATCAATGAGCCCTTCATTCAGCTCCCTTGCCTCTGTTGTGCACTGTGTACTACGGACATAAAGAATTCCGCAGTTCAGTCTTACTCTAGTCCCTTGAGTGACTGAAGACATATATAGTTGGGTAACATGCTATCAGAGGAGCATATAGAGATGGTGGCTCACTTGGCACCATGTCATTTGGGATGCTGAGCAAATATGGCTAGCAATGCTGTTCTTAAAATGGGGTTTCATGTGTCCCAGGCTGATCCTACCTCACTGTGTAGCTGGGGTGATCTTGAACTTCTGGTTCTTCTGAATCTCTCTCCCAGGCTGGGATTACAGGCATCTGCCACCATCCTTCATTATGTAGTGAGACATGAACTGGGACCATATGCATGCTGAGAAATGAGTCCATCAAGTGAGCCATGTCCCTAGCGCAGATTCCAGTGTTTTAAGAGCCCCCTAGAGGGCTGGTGAGATGGCTCAGTGGGTAAGAGCACCCAACTGCTCTTCCAAAGGTCCGAAGTTCAAATCCCAGCAACCACATGGTGGCTCACAACCACCCGTAATGAGATCTGATGCCCTCTTCTGGTGTGTCTGAAGACAGCTACAGTGTACTTACATATAATAAATAAATAAATAAATCTTTAAAAAAAAAAAAAAAGAGCCCCCTAGAAATCTCTTTCAAATGGAATTTCTTACTTCCTAAATGTGGATGCCCAATCTGTAAAAGTAATATGCAGGTGAACCAAACATATGTTCTCTGGTCAAAAATAATAGCAGGCTGCTATTCTGTGATCTCTGGGCAACCAGCTGTCCTAAGACATCGGTTGGTATGACCCTTTCAGCATTCGGGTGAGAATTCCTCACTCACTGTATCCGGGCATTTTTTTCCGGTAGATTTCCAAATTCAGTAGGTATAGATCAGTCTGCCCAGCCATCTGCTAAGCAGGGGAGCCAGGTGAGTAACCAAAGGATGATTAGTGTAATTGGGCAGATGATCAGGCCTTATACTGCAGGTTATCTTATTGGCATCTCAACATTGATATTGACATAAACAGAAAACACCTGTCTGTCTGAAGAATGGTTGCCTGTGTGCATCCCTCACTGTGCAAGGAACCTTAACCCTTACCTGCCTGTGTGCATCTCTCACTGTGCAAGGAACCTTAACCCTTACCTGCCTATGTGCATCCCTCACTGTGCAAGGAACCTTAACCCTTGCCTGCCTGTGTGCATCCCTCACTGTGCAAGGAACCTTAACCCTTACCTGCCTGTGTGCATCCCTCACTGTGCAAGGACATTAACCCTTACCTGCCTGTGTGCATCCCTCACTGTGCAAGGACATTAACCCTTATCTGCCTGTTTGCATCCCTCACTGTGCAAGGACATTAACCCTTGCCTGCTTGTGTTCTCTTTATTTTGTTGTTGTTGTTCCTTCACTTGATTTAGTGTTTGAAGTGACTTGTTTGATGTTGTAGCTATTAAGACCTCTTAGAATCACAAATCACATTGCTTGGTTCTATGTGGTGGCAGGGGTTTGAAATCCCAGCACTGGGAGGCTGAGGCAGGAGGAACTTGGAAGCCAGCTGACCTATCCAGTGAAATGGTATTTCAAAAATATCTAAATTACAAAGATATATTGTTTGACTCTGTGTGCTGTGAATGTAGTCTATTAGAGCAGTTTATCCTTGTGCAACCAGGATGGAAAACAATTCAACATGTACATTATCTTACATAGGCTATTTTTCCTTAGGGCTCAACATGTTTGGCTAAGAGGAACAAAGGAAATGCATATATAATGAACTAGAGAGCTGCTAGCCTGTGTACAGGGAGCTCCGTCTTCTTACTTGCTTTTGTGCTCTGTGCTCTTGGGAAACATACACAGGTTAACCTGGGCTTCAGATTCTATCTGAAATTTGAGCTCTTCTGACAGAGATGAGGAAGTAAGGTACCATGGAATTCCCCACTAACCTCTCTGAGATGCAGATGCTAAAGAATGCACACAGTCCAGTTCAAAGTGGCCGGATTTGCCCTTGAAATTGTTATACCTGGGATACTTCAAACAAAGACACAAGATACTCTGGTCTGGAATTTCTCTCTGTTTGCAAAAACAGAAATATATCTGCAGAGCACCAAATGCAAAAGCATTTTTCAGCTCCTCTAAAGTGGATAGAGCAAATCCTCTATGTCATGTTACAATATCACAGCTAGTTACCTCAAAAGACTATGTTTTAAAATATTCCAGTCTGGGGATCAAACTCAGGGCCTTTTATGTGCTACATAAGTGCTCTACCACTGACCTGCAGCTGAGGCTGTATTTGCTGAAATCTAGAGAGTCTGATGCTGTTAGAATTTAATGGTCTAGCACATTCAGGAGGGTGGTTGTTGCTGCGTGGACTTGGCATTGCCAAGTTAAGGAAGTGAGTTCAGATGCCAGTGTAAAGAGGAAGGAAAGCCGTGTGCCTCTACAGTGCCTCTGAGAACTGAGTTTTATTAGGGTCATTGTTGGTAGCAACATGAAGAGCCAGCCATCCACCTGCCTGTTGGAGGAGAGCTGGCTCCAGGAACCCCCACAGTTTACTGTGCTTACATCTCTGCCCCTAACATGTTGTACCTTCTCCTCATTTGTCAGTGGACATCCTGACTGCCCGTCAGAAGAAAGCAGAGGAGCTGAAGAGACTGACTGACCTAGCCAGTCAGATGGCAGAGATGCAGCTGGCCGAACTCAGAGCCGAAATTAAGGTGAGTTCTCTGAACCCAGCTGAACACTGAGGACAGACCCCATGCATTTGGTTTGTATCAGGAGACTGCTGCTCTGACACTCTGATACATATACCCAGCTCCCTTCCACTGGGTTGAAATACAGAATGAAGAAGGGTGAAGAAACAGTCACTTCCCTTAAGTAGAGTAGGTTTGAAGGGATGTATTATTAAAATGGAGAGGGATATGTCAGGCAAGACAAGCCCATTAAAGTGTATATAAACATAGTTATCTGTGATATGATTTTTATTCTGTATAACTTACACCTGTGTTTACCAGCATACACCCATGTATATCTTAACAGAAGGTTATAAAGCATCCTTCATATTTTTCTACTTTAATTCCCTCTTTTGATAAGATTACTACCCACAAATATATGTTTATTAGATTTCTTCCACTTCAAGGACTAGAAACTGATCCTGGCTAATCAGAAGCAGGGTTTGAAATAATACTGAGAGTAAGTCACCAAAGCTGAGTGTGTCTGAAGACCTGGGTCTACAGCTAGGCACGAACCAGTGCAGTCTGGGTAGTAATACAGGAAAATAATAATTCCCCAATTCTCTATTCAGGGCACAATGGCATTGAATGCCCTCCAAAACCCATTAGCTCTTGCCCCATACTGTGATCCAAACCACTGAGAGAGAGGCTCTGGCTACTCTCTGCTTGACCAACAAGAGAAGGGGATGTGACACCTCAATCTATACTCTCAGAATGAACCTCCTAAAGAGCATTGGGTAAAGTTTCTAGAAGGAGCCATGCTTATGAGGAAGGCAAAAGTGTTTATAATGAAGCAGGGAGGCAAACTCGATTCTTCTCTTCTTTTCCGCCCAATTGTTAAACACACACTGTATATGCACACGCATGCACCCAGCTTCTCCCTGGCGTCTAGAAACCTAGAATATTTCAAGACATAGCTGCCACTAGCTCTAGAACAGTGTCTGCCCGTAACAGTGTACAGCTGATTTGCGACAGGAGAAATGCCCTGTGACAGTTGATCCCTTCCATCCTGGTCAGGCATGGAAGGAAGCTCAAGGAGCAAGGGGTGGGGTGTCCAGAGCCCTGGAGGGGCTTCCCTCTCACCTCTCTTCTGGCCTTTGTTTTTTTTCTTACTCAGCCAATAGCAAGACCTCCTCAGGAGTCCCTCTGCAGCCTGTCCTCTCCTCTCCACCCCAGGGCCAGAGTTAAACACCCGAGACAGACCTGGGCTCCCTCAGCATGCCTTATCCCTCCCCTGGGGATACAGAACACATCAGGATTCAGTACTATTGCAACACCCATCTCCTCTGAAGAGTCCAGCTCGTTAGATCCTCAAGTAGGATGTGGGCTTGCAGCTTCCCAGTCAATGGAAATCAACTTTCTCCCAAGTTTCATTCCTGCCTATCAAAATCCCACTTTTCATTACATGGTTGGTAGCACAGGCTTTGGAGTAAAACAGTATAGGTCCAATATTTTCTACTTCTGTGGCTTGGATAAATTACATATTGTCTTAGGTTCTCAGAACCCAGATCTGTCATCTGTAAAATAGAGGTAATATAAAAACACTGGCTTCGTGATAATGTGACGGGGTGAAGGGGGGATTGTTCTTTATGGTCAGCACATGCTTTAATTTTTTAACTGTCCCGGCTCCCACGGTCTCCCGCATAATATAATATAATATAACCGTTCACAAGTCACTCAGTGAGAGAGAATCTCTTCCAGAGCCTCAGCCACATTCATCCTTGAATTTAATGTCTCTCTTTCCCTTGCCATGTGGTAAACGCCCTGGTTCTCTAGGAGGGTTTGACTCACAGTTATTTCTTGTATTTCTCACTGTAGATCTTAATTTCAAGTTGAATTTAAATGAATTGAAAACTAATCCTCCCCACTCCCTATAGCAGCACTTGAAATTCCATCATACTGCTTTCTAGACACAGAAGACTTTTTGATCTTCT
Source organism: Mus caroli (assembly GCF_978045245.1). Taxonomy (NCBI): domain Eukaryota; kingdom Metazoa; phylum Chordata; class Mammalia; order Rodentia; family Muridae; genus Mus; species Mus caroli. The sequence goes on from NW_028227256.1 coordinate 54,854,183, forward strand.
TGTGATTTCTTATTAAAATAGAGATGGGTGTCTGTGGAGGGTGGCACATTTTTCTTTTGACAGTTAATACCATCCCAGGCCCTTGGCCATACTAGGCAGCCCCTGCTGGAATGAACCTCGGAAAGGTGTTCTAGTGAGGGATGCTAAAAGGTAGAACAGATAAGCCCCGATGTAGAGTTTGCTCATTATCTGTCTAAGCCAAATGGGGGAAAGTCAGGACTCCTCCTGATTCCCAGAAGGTGACCAGGGTCATGGAGGACAGAACTAAGGCCCACTTAGTGGCCCCCCAGTGTGAATGAGCTCCAGTGATCCCCTCAGGTCGGCCATCATCGGGCACAGGAAGAGCAGAGGGAGAGGCTGTGCGGACGGTGCTGCTGTGCTTTGGGACTGACTCTCTCCGCTCTTCTTTTTCCTCTAGCACTTTGTCAGCGAACGCAAGTATGACGAGGAGCTGGGGAAGGCTGCCCGCTTCTCCTGTGACATTGAACAGCTGAAAGCCCAAATCCTGATCTGTGGAGAAAGTGAGTTTTGCATGCCTGCTAAATAATTCTGCGTGAGAAAGCTGGGTGCTGTTTGGACTTGACAGCAGAAATGTCGGGTATATGGTCCCCTGGCGTGGCTAAACTGAAGCCTGAGAAGATTTAATGATCTAAGGTCATGACACAAGTCACTAGAAATGTCAAGATTTGAACTTAGACTCTTTAAATGCCACTGTCCACCAGTAAATCCTGAGGATTTATTACTTGGAACAGAGCAGGTCAGCTGCCGGATCCCCTATGTTCCTCCAGACACACTGCTGCTCTGGTTCTATAGATGCTGTTTCATGGGAGTTCTCTTGGCACTTGGGGAGTGATCGGCTGCTGCTATGCCAGGCCCAGCCTGCCTGAGTGCGCTCTGGATGCCCAGAGCCCCCCACCCTGCTTAGTTCTCTGCTGAGTGAAGCCGAATGTAATGAAAGACTTCGAGTCAGCCATTAGCTTAGTCTTGTTCCCTATTAAGCCTTAATTAGAGTGGCTAATGTGCAGCAAGATTGGCTGCTGTTTTTTCCTGTACTCACAAGGGGAGGTGGAGATGAGTGACGGGCACTAACGTGGCTTTGAGGACAGTCACAGAGAAGGTCTAACAACCGTCCCCGACCTCATAGTCAGCAGAAAACCAAGACTTGACTGCACTTGTTTTTACACTGAGATTTTTTTTTTCTCCCCTCTAAATAAAACATTCCATAAACTTGAGCTCCAGGCTACCGAACCGTGGTGACTAGCACATGCCATTACTTCCAGGTCGCCTCAGACTTTCATGCACATCCTGCCTACCTGTTACACACACCGCATGCATGCATGCACAGTGATGCAATTTACTTTTGTCACAGGAGGTGGTAGACATTTTTCCATGTTGGTATGTTTAGCTAAGTCATTTAAATATAATTGGTGTGGCCGACCCTCAGACTATAGCCTCCAGTTGTGCCCCAGAGAGCAGTGCTGTGGGCTTCCTACTCGTGAATGACCCTATGCATCTGACTTTCCTGGCTGCACTTCTCAGGTTTCTCTTTATAGGCTGCCTCCCTCATGGCAGGAGTTCCCTGGGGACCCTTCTCCATCCTCAGCTCTTGCCCCATCACCACACAAGCAGTTTGGTTGACATTTGGAAAAGAACCTGCCCATCCTAGGTTCCTCTTTAATCCAATGATAAGTGACACTCTAATTCTGAGCTGAGTCACCCAGCTCAGGTGGAAAGGGGAGAGGGGCACTTCACTTGCTTTCCTCTAGGTGCCATCTAGGGAGAGAAATCACCCCTTGCCGAATTACAAGAGCATCCTCGTAAGCCCCTTACCAAATTACAAGAGTGTCCGAGTAAAGACAGCCTCAAGTGCTTGTGACAGTAACCCTCACAAAGCTCCCTCATGGAGGTACCTCTCTACAACTCCTCAATCAGAAGGGGAGACAGGAGATAATGGCCACACACCACTGAATCTGCTGAGCCCGGGAGCTGCTGAAGTCCCCTGGCTGTGTTTGGACAGCCCACACTCATTTGTCACACCTTAACCTACAAAATGAAGGGGCTGGAGATACATCCCTGTCCTTTCTACTGCTAACACTTCGTGAGCCCTACTAGCCATTCCTAATCCTTTTGCCAAACCCTGGGATTAAGTCTGATCCAACAAAGGGAACAGAGAAAATTGCTTTTAAAAATTGGTGACAATTTTAAAATTCAGATGGAGGCCTTCCTGTCCAGCCTGGCACTTGAATCCCAGTGAGCTGTGAGAGAAAAGTCACGGCTTTATCCTGGAATTGATTCCTTCTGGCCTCGATTCAGCATAATCACATAGAAATCATCCTGCCTGAAACCACCACTTTCAAAAACAACAGGACTGGCAATAATAAGCATTGAACAGACCTGCCTGACCTGAATGTGTGCATGACAGAGAGCTGGCTGATCGGCCTGCCATGCACATAACACTGGGGACGGTGCAGAGCTGCAGTTAAAGACTGGTTCGGGTAGCCCTAGTGGAGTATAGAAGGTGCATGGGGCTGGCAGGCCTGCCCAGTGATCGGAGATACTCTTGATCCAGAGCAACGAAATACTTAGCCTGTAACATCCACCCATTCCCACGCTCAGAGAATACAGAGCCCTGTCAGCCTCTCATCCTGATGCATTAGCAGCACCAAGTAGTATAGAACCTGATAAGGGCAGTGTAAATGGCTGAGTGATGGGGGAGCTAAGGCAGAATTCACTTATGGATGGAGCAGAGAGGGAGCGTCACAAGGTCATTATCTCTCTATCCACGGTGGTTCTCCACCTAAAGAATAAACTCGCCGGGCGTGGTGGCGCACGCCTTTAATCCTAGCACTCGGGAGGCAGAGGCAGGTGGATTTCTGAGTTCGAGGCCAGCCTGGTCTACAAAGTGAGTTCCAGGACAGCCAGGGCTATACAGAGAAACCCTGTCTCGAAAAACCAAAAAAAAAAAAAAAGAATAATCTCTAAGTCGCTCAGATAGGTCTTTGTTGCTACAAATACCTCTCTTTGTGGATTCTACCACTGTGATCACTGTTTAGGAACTCTTAAGGGAGGAATATGGTGGTCTCTAAGCCCCTCGGTGTCCTTTCATCTTAAAGAGTAAACCTTAATGTTTGTATGGAGCTACTGCCAGTTTCTTCCTCTTCTAGCACTTTCTAAGGGCTCAGCAGGGCTCTTGGCCCAGCCTTTAATACCAACCATTCCTTGTTGCAGTTACACATCCAAAGAACAATTACTCCTCAAGAGCTCCCTGCAGCTCCCTGCTGCCTCTGCTGAACACTCATGCAGTAGCTTCCGGGAAACAGGGGAATTTTGCCCGGAAGTCATCCGGTCACAACAAGCCCTCTGAGGGGAAAGCAGCAAACCCCAAAATGGTGAGCGGACTTCCCAACACTGCCGATGCGTGTCACCAGACCATGCCCACTAACAAGCAGGTAAGCCATTCTGGGAGGGCCTCGTGAAGTGCTGCCTGCAGGGATCTCAGCAGATCCTGATGCATGGTTCACGGAAGGAAACCACCATCCATTTTCAGAGGAAGAACTGAACTAGAGGTCCTGGCCAGGCTCCTTCTGGATCCAGGACACGCACAGGCTCTTAGCTCTGTGTGCAGAGCTGTGTTAGCTCATTCACCTAATGGACACAGTCCTCTCACGCCCTCCTTGCCAGCATCTCCAGGCCCCGTAGAGATGTAGCAATGAGATGCGGAAGCAGACCACTATTAGCGAGAGGAAACAGGTGACGCAGGAACAGAGCAAAGTCAGTGCAGCTTCCATTTACTTGGAGTTTCAGTAGAGCACACACATTTAAAAATGACTGATTCATTCCGGTCTCCCATGGTCTCAATACACTTTCCAGCTCCTCCTCCTCTTTCTCTGTTGTATCTTTGAGAGGGAAATAGTAGCTTGAGGTTAGAAGGTGAATAAGAAATGGGGTTAGGTGATGTAGGTGCTGGGCAGACTACAGTGATAGCTTTCATGGACTGGTGGCTGTCTAGCATTTCTGCTAGAAATAGACCCTGTTGGGTCTCCTTGTCTTGGCCTTTTAGGGGTTCCCACTACTGACACTGCCAGGCGTTCCTGTAGTCCTGAGTGACGTCATGAGCTTTAAAGTAGCAGTTTGGTACAGGGCACTGTAGAAATACGCTCTGGCTAACCGTGCCTTCACTGCATTGCTCCATGCTTATTACCAAACACCATGATGGACACAAGTCTAAATGTTAACCCAAGTGTTTCCCTCTCTCAGTTTCTTTAAAAACAAAGAAAGTCAAATCTGTTGCTACCGTGTACAGTCCTTTCAGCTCAGTGATTCCAGCTTTCAGGTGGTGGCTAATGTAAGCAGTAGTACCCTTACATAGCTAAACAAAGCAGCGAAGACCAGCAAGAAGGGCTCTGTGCCTCAGAGTAACTGTTAGGAGTCCCACATCATTATCTTTCCTACACATTGAGGGGTGAGTGGGGTCGGTAAGATGCCCACCCAGGATCAGCACTCTCCCTTCAGGAACACATCCCAGGATTTGAGGTCCTGGAATTCTGCTCTCACGAGTTCCCAAGCCCACTCTCAAGGACCATTTGAACCATTTTCTTTGGTCCACTTATCTCCAGGGAAAAACATGCTGCCAATCTGCACACCTCTATATGAGACTAGGTCGAGAGTGTTCACCTTCCTGTGTGCAAGGCCTGTTCAGTGTGGGATGCTGCAGAGAAAGAGAAGCATTCAGATAATAGGATATGGTCCTGCACTGATACTTCTGACCTAGGCCTTGGATTGTTGGGTTATTGGGTGCTACTGTATCCTAAACCTGTATCATGGAGTCATGCTGTACAAATCCAAAACCTTACAGCTTTATAACTCACCACTTTGTATTTTTAGCTCTAAGAAGTCTGGTTTTCAAAACATAGTTTTGTGTATCAATTATGTGCTTGTGAGTCTTGTCAGAAAAGAGCACAGAAAGTGGGAGAGTACCAACATTTTCTACATGTAGACCTGGGCAAGCCCTGTAAACTATCCACATCTACACTGTGAAGCAACTGAGAGCCACCACCTCAAGGATGACAGTGATTTAAGAGATATGGTTATGTACTTCCTGAGTGCTGTCGTCCCCCCTCAGCCCCCACCCCCTGTCACCTGTTGACTCTTGGAGTCTTTAGCTTACATGGACAGTCAGCTTTGGCCTGTTGTTGCCTTTCTACCTATCTCTTCATGTTTCTGGCTGCTGATGGCTTGCTGGCTTGTTGAAGGAATTGCTTTTTGGTATGAGGCTTTTGAGCTGATTGGCTTTAAATTACAAAATGTTTTAGAAAAATTACCTCTGTGACCATAGCACATTAACTGCTTTCCCGGAGGTCTCCCAGGTACACCTCATCCCTGCATTTGCCTGAAGTAATATTTCTGAACTGTAAGAATGGTTGTTTTGAAATAAATTAGGAAACCTGTTTTGCAGAAGAAAATTCATGGGCAGAAAGTCACTTCTTTCTTCATACATGTGATTAGAATTTAAACATAGACTGCACAGAATAGTCAACTTAGAACTTTTTTGTGTTAAAGATGATCTGTGTCCTGCCCATCTGTGAAATGAAACACATTTCATTGTATTACATTTTAAGCATACAGGGGTTTTTTGTTTGGTTTGGTTTGGTTTGGGGTTTTGCCCTACTGTTGTTTCTTTTCTTCTTCTTCTCCTTCTTCTTCTTCTTCTTCTTCTTCTTCTTCTTCTTCTTCTTCTTCTTCTTCTTCTTCTTCTTCTTCTTCTTCTTCTTCTTCTTCTTCTTCTTCTTTCTTCTTCTTCTTCTTTCTTCTTCTTCTTCTTTCTTCTTCTTCTTCTTCTTCTTCTTCTTCTTCTTCCTTCTTCTTCTTCTTCTTCTTCTTCTTCCTTCTTCTTCTTCTTCTTCTTCTTCTTCTTCTTCTTCCTTCTTCTTCCTTCTTCTTCCTTCTTCTTCTTCTTCTTCTTCTTCTTCTTCTTCTTCTTCTTCCTTCTTCTTCTTCTTCTTCTTCTTCTTCTTCTTCTTCTTCTTCTTCCTTCTTCTTCTTCTTCTTCCTTCTTCTTCTTCCTTCTTCTTCTTCCTTCTTCTTCTTCTTCTTCCTCTTCTTCTCCTTCTTCTTCTTCTTCTTCTTCTTCTTCTTCTTCTTCTTCTTCTTCTTCTTCTTCTTCTTCTTCTCTTCCTCCTCCTCTTCTTCCTCCTCTACCATCCCCTCCTCTTCTTCCCCCTCTTCCTTTTCTCTTTGAAGATAAGTACTTTTATTTCAGCTCCATTTACAAGGCTCTGGTTCTAGATCAAGAATTATGTCAACTTGACCTATTTGTATGTTGTCTATCTCTACTGTAATTTGAAAACCTATGATATAGGGGACAGATTTTCCTGATGCCTACTAGTGTCTTCTACAGTTTGTTGACTTCAGACACTTACCTCCTCTTTTCAGCAGAATGGACCTTCCAGCCAAAGACGAAGATTTAATCCACAGTATCACAACAGGCTAAATGGTCCAGCCAAGTCACAGGGTGGTGGTAATGAAGCAGATCCCATGGCGAAGAGCAACAGCCGCCATGAACACAGAAGACAGCCACATAATGGTTTCCGTCCCAAAAACAAAGGTGGTGCCAAAAACCAAGAGGCCCCCTTGGGGACAAAGGCCCCAGAGGCCCCCCCACATTCTGAAAAAGCCCGTCGAAGGCAGCATGCTGCAGACAACTTAGAGGCCAGGCCTTTCCGGGGTAATGTCAGTAGGGTTTCACAGTGCAATCTTTGTCCCTCTAGAATAGAAGTTTCCACAGAGGCCACGGTCCTCTCAGTCCCCACTGTGACGTTGGTGGCCTGAGCTGGGAAAGAAGAGAGCAGGTTTTGCCTGGCTGTGGTTCCCTGCCCAAGGTGCTGACCTAATCGCTGCCAAAAGAGAGTCAATCAGAATATCCAAGTCCTGTATGTGTGTGTCATCCTCTCGCGATCATTTTTACTAATCCTAATACTCTGCTCTAGCTTGCTTCAGAACTCCCGTGGCTTTGCTTGATCTGTTGTTGCTTCTCCTCATCAAGACTTTGCATCATGTTAGCCAGCCAGTATTTACTCATTGTTAGGAAAATTGAGCTGTGGCTGAAGACCAGAGGCTCAGTTAGCAACCTCTGTTGTAGCTGTGCTGTCAACCCATTGGTTGTCTTTAGAGAGTTAATGTTGAAACAAGGAATTCTTGGTCAGACAAACGTGATCGGCTGAAGACACATGTGCTTTTGTAGAATTTAACATCTGGTGTTTTTCTGAAATATATATAAATATATATAAACATATATTGCTTTATTTGAAACAAATTAAAATATGCTGCATTTGACACCTGGCTTGCTCTTTTTATCGATGCCTACCTTGTTGAATGTTTTCTGTAGCACCTTTGAGAAAAAGTTAGAGATCAGAAGTTCGGTGCAAAGCTCTGTTTCCCTTGAAATAAAAACTGAAGAAATAATGATACTCCCTCAGTTACCATAGGGATAGGTGCTACATACCCCAATCATCTCAAATGCCATGTGGTAGTTGGAAACCTTGGACATAACAAAATTTACCTCAGCCTAGCTTACACAATAGATTATGAGTTCATTAGCCAGAGTCCAGTTTTCCCGATCATGATTTCCGCTCCCTTCTCTTAATTCTGAATTCTGTCCTCCATATTCTGACACTATATTCAGCATGATAATAATGACTAAGCCCCTGAGCTCTCTCACTGGCTTCTGTGTGGGACACCGGTCTTGTCAGAAGTCACAGCAAAACTCTGGCATGAAGTTACTTGTTATAGACCTGACTGAAGATCGTCCATGGAGTGAATGAGTCAGTAGCACACACTAGTTAACGAATATGTTAGTTCGAATACCCATAGTCCACCTGTGACCCTGAAGCAGGGCCTCCCCAGAAGCACTGCTTATGTAGAGAAGACTACTGCATCAGGAAGGGAGAGTGGGCATAGAGTACCCCCAAACCACAGGCCCTCGGCTCCCCTGTCTTTTGACTGTCAGGCATGCTTTGCTGATTGCTTTCATGTGCAAATGCACCCTTTCAACTCCATGTTGAGATTTTTTTTCTGACAACCCAGGTTCCCTGGTTCTTGTCCTCCACCCAGCCGAGCCTGCTAGCCACACAGGCATCTGTTTCTTCTTGTGCCAAGTACAGGCGAATGTTTGCTCTCTCCAGGGCTTTCCGAGGTCGCTGAGTGTACCCAGAGATTTAACAGGAATTCCAAATGTCAAGTCGCATTCCAGGAAGGAAGGAAGAGAAACCCATCCAAATAAGAAAAGATGAATTCTTGGGACCATAGTCTCTGTTTACCCTGTCTGAGACTCTGAATTTATATCTTACAAATCAGAAGGATTTTTTTTTTTTTTTACACAAGTTCTATGTAGCAAGATTCTGCTCAACCCCTGAAAAAATGGCAGTTGGAATGTGGCAGCTGTAAAGGCAGAGGCAGATAATTCTTACAAAATGAAAGAAAATGGCTGGGCCAGGTGAAAAATGTGCCTGCTTCGTCAGAGTTCGATCCAGCCACTCCTGTCTTCTCCCACACCCTCAGGATACCCTGGAGTTAAGAAAACTCAGACACATTCCCAAGAACATAGCAAACACTCCCAGGTCACTGGAAAGAAGCAAAAGAATGATAAAAAGTATTCAGATCTGATCACATTGTTTCCTAGACTTTAGCCTTAGACTCTGGCATGTGATCATTTTCGAATTTGCATTTTAAAATGGTAATTAGATACTTTAGGTCTTTGAAATAAATACTCTGTCACATTTCTTCACCTCTGTAGAACCGTTTGTTTAATCCTAAGGATCTGAGTCGTATTCTAATGTCTTTCACTGTATGAATGTATGCATGCGTGTGTGCACATGTTCAGATGCATATGTGTAAATGGAAACCAGAGAACAAGCTGTGTTACTGTTTATCCTTGGGGATGTCCACCTTGGTTTTGTTCTGTTTTTCTTCTTTAAGATAGAGTCTCTTGCTGGTCTGAGGCTCCTAGGCTCGCTTGTCTCGCTAGCTAGTGCATCCCAGGGACCCACTGTGGCTGCCTCCCCAGCCCTGGGATTACCAGTGCGCGCCAGCTCTTTATGCAAGTTATCGGTATCAAAGTCAGGTCTTCATGCATGAATGGCAAACACTTTACCTACTGAGTGATCCTCAGGCCCAATTTTATTATTCTCAATAAAAGAGTGGTAAACCCCCTTTAAAAGTCCCAGAGCTATGAATACTACTTATGTCTCTACTTAAGATACAGAAGTCAGAGGGATAGACAATTCTTAGACATTTCTTTGACAGAGGTCAGAACCGTTGAATACTAGTAATGCATGCATAACTTCAGAACTCACCCATATTACACCACATAGATCTGCAGTCAAGACTCTGGAATCCAAACCCCAGTGAGTTCCCAGTTACATTCCAAATTTACACTTCACTGGAGAATCTGCACGCTCCCACTCAGCAGCCATGAGGACGTCCCCTGCACGCAGTAAGAAACTGACCCTCAGGAGACGCTCAGTTTCAGGGAAGAAACTAGTAACACTAGTCTGAAAATCTCAGTCTTTACAGACAGGTTCTGTTCATCTCAGAAACAGGAGTTCTAATTACACAGTCAGGTTAATGGGAAAAGTTACCAGCTACAAGTTTTTGTTAAAGTGATGGACTTGAGAATTCTATTTTTTCTATAAGCCTAGATTTGAACCTCAATCTTGATTTAATCATGACAAACAGACACGGCATTGTGTCCACCACCACCACCACCACCTTTTACAGGATGCCTGCTTTGCAGGCTGCCTAGGGTGCCCTCGTGTGTCTAGCAAGAGAAATGTTTTTGTTTTTCAACAGACATTCTAGTGACAGCACATAAAATAAAATACCCATCCAGAGTAAAACCTAAAATCTATGACTAGGAAGGCCATGATTCCAAATGACCCCAGGACAGAAAGATACTGACACAAAAAAAGAGCTAGCCAGATGCTCGACCATCTCTCAGTGGTCGCTCACCAACTGACCAACAGAGTTGATTTTTCCTGAAAGTATTGAGCATTTTATTTGTTCTAATGTTTGAAGGATTGGTAAGTCCCAGGGTTATTTAGCTAAGAATGTGAAGCACAACTTTAATAACTTACAAGTTACTTTAATAACTTACCCTAACTTATAGGGTTTTTTTTTCTTTATCCTCTTGCTTTTCATACCAAGTCTTTACAAGTCCTCAGAAATACGTTTGTGTATTTATAGTTTCTGAGGCTCAGTCCCCATCCACAAAGGCTCATTGCTGCAGCTCCCTGGGCAGAGCCGTGGGGTGCGAATCGAGTTACTCTACAAATGCACAGCACTGCTCCCAGCTTCTCTCAGCACGCAAGCTTCCTGCATGTTCTCTTAGCATCATTTCCAGAAGCCCCTTTATCTAAGGACTGTCTCTTCCCATAGCCTAGAAGTCCAGTGCTACCACCAGGTTCATATTTTATAGGAGAAATCGCCACACTCAGATCCCATAAAACAAAATTCTAAAGAAAATTTTATTTATGTGGGGAAAAGTGTGTAGTAAATTTCTACACACACACAACTCAGAACCATGACTGTGGCAATGACCAAAGAACCAAAAAAAAAAAAAAAAAAAAAAAAAAAAATTCTTGTCAAACATAAGATAAACCATCCTATTTGAAACCTGAGATACTCAACTTTGAATTAGATTTATGACGTACTGGAGCCCCACTAGCCTGTATCCTTAAACACGTCTCTGTTTCTCCTACACGCAGCCCTAAAAGTCTACAAATCAGTCAGGTCTCTTGTAGCAACTGCACCGTGTCTTGGTATCCATTTTCTGTGTTAGTTGCTTCTCAGTTACTAAAGCAGCAATTTAAGAGAAGGATTTATTCCAGCTCATGATTTGAGGGCACAGACCGTCATGGCGGGGGGCAGCACAGTGGGGGCCAGCATGGCGGAGTGGCAGCTCGAAGCTGCTACACTTAGGAAGCAGTGATGAGTGCTGGGGCAGGCACTATACCTTAGTCTTTATGAAGTAAATGCTTGATCAGAAAATAGTGTTCCTAAGAGCAGGCATGGCATGGTGGCACATACCTGCAATCGTCCTAGCACTGGGGAGGTGAAGGCACGAGGACCTGGAGTCCAAAGTCACCCTAGCTACCTATCAAGTTTGAGACCAGCTTAGGCTACATGAGAGAGACCCTTTTCTTCAATTCTTTGTTGGTTTCCTCCCTCTTAGTTCCACTCCTGCCTGCAATTGCCAGCTCCAATGTTCTTCTACTTGTCCGTACCCCCTAAGGAGAAGAGGCAGATATGTGCTCAGGTTGAGACACCCAGAAATCACAATTGTTCTCAGCAGGGGGGAAAGCAGCCCCTGCCACCTGCAGAAGGCCTGGGGGCGGGGAGGAGTCTGAGGACATTTCTGATGGCTGACCAGGTGCCACCACCAACCCTCCAGTGCAAGTAGAATGACCAAGCGCTTATCTGATCCAAAATGTCAACAATGCCACTGTGCTAGATCTATCAGTGCTGTGTGCTGTGTGTCTCCCAAAATCACGAGTTCCCAAATGCAACCGTATTGAGATACAAGGAATAAGGAGAAACATTTAGTTTACAGGGACTCCATGCATGAGTGGACTAATGTCAATACAAAAGGTCTACAGGCTTTCTTTCAATTCAGTCCTGTTTTCTCATGCCCTCTTGTCCCTTTGCTTCCAACATGTGATGGAGCAGAAAAAGGCCTATGCTATGTGCAGGCTTCGTAATCTTAGACTTCCCAGCTTCTAGAACTATAAGAAGTCTTCTTAGAAACACAGAAAAAGAAAGAGGATAAATAGTAAGGATTGAAAAAGAGACCACCCACCAGACGGGAGACCACCCAGAAACCTGGATGCCACGGGGTGCCCTTTATTCAAGTTGGCTACATTCTCTACTGGCTCCAATTCACTTGTCTGTGGACCAGCAACCATGGTCTAAACGTGTGATTTCTGATGTCCTTAAGCTGTCTGTGTTGTTCACACTCAAACTGAGCTCCCAAGTCTTACAAATGAAGAAGTTGGGTGGCAAGTTCCTGAAAGATCTGGAATTGAGCTCGAATTGTCAAAAGTTTTAAGAAACCTTGACAGAAAGAAGTGATTTTTGCCTTTTTCCAATTTGATCAAGTATTGTCTCTTCCTCACCCCCTCCCCACAAACCCTTTGCTTTTGAAACACGTTTCTTTTCTAAGCTCAACCTTCCCTCCAACCCCCGAATTCATACCTGGAGCTCAGCAGAATTTTACTAAAATAATGAAGGCTTTAGGGTAGAAGTCAGCATAAAGTCTTAAAAAAGCGAACCTTATAAAATGAAAATCTGTTAAACAAACAAATAGCCAGAACCTTGACTGGCAGTTTCTGTAAAATTCTATTTGTCTTAGCTACAGCCAACATCAGAAACCATCTATCTAGCAAATATAAAATGTGTATGGGTCGTCTATAGCAACACACATACAGAGAAAAGAAGAATTGGCTTCTCTGTAACAATGGAAACCATGCGTATTTCATGAGGCTGACAGGAGTGTATGTGACAATGGCTCCTTCGAGGCTGCCCCACCAACCACCTTCTGTGAATGTGTAATCCTGTAAACAGCAGGAAACCAATTTTTCCCGTTAGCTATTCATGATGTTCCTTTTCTTGGCTGTACTACAGACTTGAAGTCCTGGGCACTAATGCATCCTCAACAATGCATCACTCACCCACTGACTAGGGAAATGGCAACTTGTTGACAGTTTTCAAGGGATCGTTTTCACAGAAGGGATGGGAAGGTATTCAGAATAATTAAAAAGGTCTTAGTGAACTTACAGTACACATGTGTACCTCATTTGCTAGAGTGGGAGCTCCATCCCTCATCACATTCACATTTCTTGGTTAGCATTTAAACATCAGACCAAGTGTGTACAAGCCTGTACAGATGTGCACCACCACCCTTCATAAGGTGACCTCCCGGTCATGTTAGCATCCTTCCTTTTATGGAAAAACTTACTACCACGGGCCTTCCCACATATTCAAAATGCTACATCAAAGTTTCCTATGAACAATTTCTCACATAATGGTAAATACGTCTGCAAGCCAATCCCTTCTTTAGAAATAAAGGCATAAATGGGATAACTGCACCACATTTAATCCCACGCACAGGGCCAATGGCTAAACATCAATGTACCTGGATGCATGGTGGAGAGAACACAGGCACACAGGCAAAGACGACGTGGTTCCATTGCTTATTTCCTCTCAAAGGTTAGGAAGCACGGGCCCTGCCCACTCTATGTATCTCTGAATTACTGTGCATGACTTAACAAGTGCTATCACTAGGCCAGTGATTACTAATGGCGACTGATCCGCACAGTCTTTATTCTCCGGATAGCAGAAACCCTGCAGGGTCAGGAACCATCAGCTCCTGCACCCCTGAAGATCATAAGTGTTCTAGTCCGTGGCTGAGGGCTGCCTCCATCGGAGAAGAAATATACTGCAGGCCTCCTGTGGTCTCAGGAGACAAAAACAGTACAATGCTTAGTGCAGTCCTACTAAAGAGCTTTCCCCTCTTAAGCGATTTCCACAGCTTTACCCTCGTTTCTTCCCTCTCGCCTGCTCTCTGACATGCCATTATGCAGCAGTCAGACACCGGGGCTCAGATGGCAGAACGTGAGCACTACTGTACAGCATGTTCTCCAACCTCAGTTTTTTGATCCTTAAGAACTAGAAAAGACCTCCTTATGATGCTGTTCTAAAACTAAAAAGCAGTACATAAAACATGTGGAAATACTGGAATATATGGCCATACAACCAAAATAAATCTATTAGCAGGTCCCCTCTACCAGACGGCAACTCTTCATTCCCCAGCTAACATGATCTGATTAGGACAGATTAGCTTTCAATCAAGATCGCCTGTTGTTACGGCTCTGAGGGGGAAGGTATCCTGGCAGCCAGGAGCCAAGAAATACCACAAAGTCACCCCACAACAAATTTCTTGAGAAGGAAAAGCCCCGGAGGGTGGCTGCTTCTGCTCGGGTAAGCAGCAGCAGCAAACTGAGCATTAGACAGGGTTTCTATGTTTCTTACCGGGCAATGCTTTCCAACGCAGAGATTTCCAGGACGGGGACTGGTGGGTTTTCAAGTCCTGAACCTGGGCTTTTCATATTCTGTAGGGTGAGTTTGGCTGCCTATGTCTGGAGGGACTGGGTCCAGAGCCTGGCAGTTGGAGGTCCTCGGGAACAGGGTCCGGCCACTTGCACACCTTGAGGTGACGGGCACATTTTTTCTTCTGATGACCAATTCCCAAATATCCTTCTCAATGTAAAATTACTATCTCCTGACGCGGACACAAGCACTACTTTTCAAACTATTTGTGCAGCTTCCCTTTTTGCTTTTATCCCCCCTTCTTTCTATTCAGGAAACATATGACTTCTGGCAAGTTACACTCTTGTTGTAGTCTCAGATAAGAGTGTTTTTAGAGCTGGGCGGTGGTGGCCCACGCCTTTAATCCCAGCACTTGGGAGGCAGAGGCAGGCGGATTTCTGAGTTCAAGGCCAGCCTGGTCTACAGAGTGAGTTCCAGGACAGCCAGAGAAACCCTGTCTCGAAAAACAAAACCAAAAAACCGCAAATTTTTTAAACTTTTTTTCCCACACAAAAGGCAAAAACAACACCCAAGGAACTGAACTCAAGTAACACCCTAACACCTGAGCATTCTAAACTTGGTCCTAACTGCTCATATCCACAACCAAACATCTACCACCTACCCCCGCCTTTCCACCCACAACCAGCTCCAGACGCATTCTTACATTTCCTTACATTTCAAACAGCATGTGAGGGCACCCACACCCCCTGAGGAAGTCAAGAACAGCTGGTAGATGTTGGTTTTCTCCTTCCACCACGTGAGTTTAGAGACAGCCATCAGGCTTGGCGGTGGCAAGCATCTTAACCATCGCTCCAGCCTCTTGAATGCATTCTCCAGCACTCCATCCAAACGTATTCTTACAAAAGGTTCAATGTGCTGCATGCAGCAAGTTCCTTTAAGTTACTTGATGTAATAGAAAGGAGGCTAGTGATAGAATTACCCGTGCTGAGTGTTCGTTCAGAAGTTCCCTTTTCTGACCATCATGTACAAAACATGCATTTCATGTGTATCAGTGAATTTTTCTTATATGGCTTAACAATTTAAAATATCCTAACAATTTAAAATATCCTAGACCAAGTAATACATGTAATGTCCAAAATGGTAGGCCCAAGAATTCACTTTGTCTTTAATTTTCAGGTTGTTTGAGGTCTCTATAGTAGCACTGCTCTGACTAAATGGTTGATGAATTCCAGGATGTCATTATGAATCTTCAATTAGAAACCTTTCTGCACAGTTAAACCACCTTCTGAGAGAGATACCAGTAGATAGTTATTCAAAGTTGATTTTATCATTTCATGAATCAGCAAGACAAGACAGTAATTTTGGAAACAGAAATAGAAACCCTACATAAATTAGGGTATAAATCAAAGTTAAATAAGTAGTCACAGAAAAGTCACATTTTTGTGGGAATGTTTTATTTAAAAAGAAGCATCATGAGTATGCCCGCCTCACTTTCTCAAAGCAATGCAGTGCACTGGCCAGCCTCTGAGTAAGGAACCCTGCTCTATGAGCTGCTTCTACAAACACGGACGCACAGGGCTCATGGGAAGTTGAACTGCACAGTGTAATTACCAAACATAATATGTAAGAGAAAGCACACATAACTCAATGGTCATGAAAAAATAGATTAATCAAAAGATTTTGTTTAAAAATATTAAATTCAAGTTATATGGAAATTGTATGCATGAAGCATAGTGTGTAATCAGAAGGACTCAATGGTCACTTCTAAACCAACTAACAAGTTAAAAAGTTAAACTTGTTTAACTTCTCCTTTTCAAAGTACTTCAAAACGTCACCAAAGTAAACTCCCATATTTTAACTGTTCCAAAAACCGTCCTACAGCTCCTACCACATGCATTCCCCCTTGTGGTGCACAAAAAAGACACAGCTGCTAACAGAACAAAGTAAAGAGCCAACCTGGAAAATAAAATGGCCCAATCACATGAGATCGCCATCTGAGCTTTCACTGTTTTCCTTCCCTTTCCCCCATCACTTCTTTTCATGTTGTCTTTGGAAAAGAAGCAACTAGGGGCAGCTGGTGGGGTCACACTTGAGACCTCTTCTGCCGGCTGCCACACTGTGGCCAGCACAGATACCCTCTCCATCTGACAGAAACCTAGGCCCAGACCTCACTCCTACCTTTGGACTGTAGGAGTAACACTGAAGACTCTAATACTACTGTAAAAAGGGGAGACTTCTTACTGCTTGGTTGCCTTGGTATCAGTTAACTATTTAAATAAAGCTTAAAAATAAAAACCAGAAATCAAACTGCACAGAGACAACCTCAAGAAAATGCAAAGTAAATAGTAACCCTAACCACAAAGTCTCCCTCCTCTCCTCCCATCCAGAGCATTCACTTTTCCTGTCGTAATCCTCAACATCCACGTTTAGCTCTTCCCTCTCAAGAACACTGTCAGCATCAGCATGCGGGAAGCTGTGGGACAAACAGGCCGTTCCAAGCCCACTTTACCCATCAGGCTGGTCTTTCCTGGTCTCAGTCTTCACACCCAAACTGCTGGAAGCTTCTAGAGAGGGCAGCTGGGGGAAGCAGGCCTGGCCCCCTGCTGAGGGGGTGGGCAGGGAAGGCCCCCCACGCAGTGGAGTCCTCCTCAGCTTGATCACTCGAGGGGGTGGAGACTTCTTTTCACAGAGGAGCACCTTGGCTGGAGGTGGGTGTGTGGCTTGGTTTTCAGAGCTCTGGGCATCAGGGGAAGCAGGAGCTTGTCCAGACGCCCCTGTGGCCACAGAGCACTGGGCTGCCTTTCCACAGCTGCCTCTGTGAGAGCGGTTTGCAGTAGCCTGAGAGGAGATCTGGGCAGCATTGGCAGGTGACACCCTCACTGAAGCAGAGTTCTTGACTTTAATTTGGGTACTTGTAGAAGGGCCCAAAAATCTGACTGGCTTAGGACCAGTCTTACAGTTCACACCTTCATCCTCTTCCCCGAGGGCTATCAGCCGCCTGGAAACACAAAAGCATTCTTTTCAGCACTTATACTTTTGGTAGCCAATAAAAACAGTCTCCGAAGTTCACATTCAGGCTTAACAAAAAGAAGCAATGTTTATGGTTAGCATTACAGATAGCAGCTCAACTCATTCCCCACCATGGTCAACTGCAATTTAGCAAGTTTACTAAAGACTGTTTCTGCTGCTTTAAAAACTATCTGAAAACCACACATAATTCAACAAGTAAGAGTCTGGAGTGCTGAGTAAGACTTAGACTACCTATCACTCTGCTCGCAAGAGTTCTGCAGGATGCACAGGATAATCAAGAAGACTCAGTGGCTTTCCAAGAACCGCAGAAAGGGCGTTCACAGACAAATAAATGTTACTCTCCAGCTCCTGAGCTTTGAAACCCATGCCTACAAAGAGAAAGGCTTTGCAAGCCTCAGGAAAGTCAGTGTGCCTATTTACTGCTGCAGCTCTATCTGCTAGTTGCTGTCATCCTGACAGCCAGTAGAATCTGCATGCTATCAGATACATTTAGGGAAGACAGCTATTAACAGTCAAGCCCATCCTAGAAATAGGTATTTTTAAATTTGAAAAGTACTGAACAAATTACTCAGCCTCCTGAACTGAGCTTACCATTCATTATAAACAGCCTAAAGGCAAAAACTTGCCCAAACTGACCTTCATACTGTGAGAGTCCTGCCTGCCCCACCCTGCTCTCCACCTAGTTCCTGCCAGGACACTCCTGAGCCAACAGGGGCTGTTTGTTCACCTGTGGTACACATCTTCTCCACAGTGCTGGCTGCCAGAAGCAGCGCAGCACAGTCAACACTTTTCCTTAGGAACAGAATCATAGTCTAGCTTCACAGAGCCTTCCACACATAGCAAAGAATGCCAATATAAAATACACACCACTTTAAAACGTTAGTGATCATAATTACACATCACTTTCCTTATCTTGTCTATGCATCAAGATACTGCTTCCTAAAATTCCAGAGAAAAGACCATTGACAAATAGGAGGTCACCATCAGCCACGCCTTCTGCTGTTTCCTGTCAGTGTCTTCACTGGACTCTACACCAAGATCTCTCTACCCTGGTATAACTACCATTTCAGTAAAATATTCTTTGGGAGAAAGCTGCCAGCAGGATGAATGCCAGTATCCCTGGCTTCTACCTACAGGATACCAGAAGCATCTCCCTCTCTGTAGACCACAACCCAAAAGCTCAGACATTGCTAAAGATCTCAGGAAAGGGAGTTATTAAAAAAAAAAAAAATCCTTCACAGTTGAAAACCATTGTTCTAGACTCAACATTTGCTGATGGTCCAAACGACAAAATAAATTAATACAATAATATATACAGTAGTAACACAATTAATGCCTTCTAAGAAATAAAATGTTGGGCTGTAGAGATGGTTCAGCTGTTAAGAGCACTGACTGCTCTTCCAGAGGTCCTGAGTTCAATTCCCAGCAACCACATGGTGGCTCACAACCATCTGTAATGAAGTCTGGTGCCTTCTTCTGGTGTGTCTGAAGACAGCTACAGTGTACTCATATAAATTAAATAAATATTAAAAAGAGTTTAAAACGAGAGCAAAAACAGCTAAAAAATAAAATGTTTTGCAAAGAGATCTTCACTAAAAACTGAATCAACTTTGCTTCCTTGAGGAATCCAGAGGACAAAGATAGGAGAGCAGCCTGTAGCTGCAATTGTAATCAAATCCCTGAACAAGTGTATGAGAAACAAAACACCCAATGCTGGGGATAAATTGAGACATTAAAAAAGAAATACAGAGCTGGAGAAATAGCTAAGACCGGTGCAGTGTACTCAGATAAATAAAAAATAAATAAGTCTTAAATAAAAAAATAAAAATTAAAGAAAAAGAAATACAATCTTACAGCACGTAAAACACAGCTATAGACACAGCTAAAGAGTGAATATAATACTAATAATTTCATGGAACTCAAGAAAACATTACCAAATAGAGATTCTACTTGTGACAATGGAAAAGAAAAAAGCATTTCAGAGTAGGCCATAGGAAATGCCCAGTAGAAGGCCTAAATACATTTTTTTAAATACCTGCCAACAAAGACTGAAATTTGACTTCTGGGGAGAAACATGCCCACCATGCATCCATCCCCACTCTCACAGCCACATTCTCCTAAGGAAAACAGAATTCACATCCAGGAAGATCACAGCACCCTAATTTTCTCATAGTGTTGGTATCCTTTTATTTATTGAGAGTGATACTTTTATGTTAATGTAGAATATTCATGTAGGTGATGAAGTAAGCTGAGCATATTCACTTCCCGTTATGATGGTGACAGATTTTAAAACAAAATGTAATCATAGCTAACCTCTTTCGAATTGGGGCCATATGACGCAGGCTTCCATGTAAAGGCCGTTCTTCCAAAGTCCAACACTCTATCAGCTCATGAGGCACACGCCAGTAGCTTACCCCTTGAAGATAAAAAGATAATTAAGAGAGGCATAGGTAAGCAGGCACTCCGTCATCTAAGACTGGCCAGAAGTTGTCTGTAGCTTGCTCCTCTCAGGTGATGAGCAGAGGTGTGCACAACAGAACCAGGACGTACTTCCTAGTGGCTCCGGGACAGCAGAGTGACAGACAGCTCGTGAGCTGGGTCCAACAAGAGCTGGCTTAGAACCAGGGCATGCTCAAGTAACAGAATGTATGATGGTTAAAGGCACAGGCTCTGCCCCTGCATGTGAATCTCACTCTGTCACTCACTGATGTGACGTTGGCAAAGTTACCCTCTTATCCTAAAGTTTCATTTCCTCAGTGAAATGCTAATCATCATAGTATGTACCCTGCAAGAGTGCTGTGATCAATACATACATTAATAAGCATGAACTGCTTAGAACAGGTTAGGTACTCGGAAGGTTTTCCGGGCTTTGCAGACAGTTGCAGTATTGGGAAAAGTATAAAGGACGTTACGGTGGTGGTTACACCAGTGCTCTGTCTGCTGCACTGCGCTACTATGACCATCAAATTGGGGGTACCTGTGAAGCACCCTGCAAACCACTGTTGCCAGACATGGTTCAGTAGTTAACAGCATTTGATGACCTTAAGGGAACTACAGCAAGTTCCCAGCCCCCATGTCAGGAAGCTCACAAAGGCCTGAACTCTAACTCCAGGGGAACCTGACAACCCGTTCTGGCCTCTGCAAGTACATGCATACATATAGGCACACACACAAATAAAAATGTTTTTAACAAAATCTTTAAAACAAGAATAATCTGATCTAATAATCAAGCCAGGATTTTAGCAAAATTCATTCTGTAATTTAAATCTGATACACTTTGATTCAAAGTTTAAGAATGTATCCTTATGAGCCTCAAAGGCATTGTAGTAGTGAAAGAAATTGAACATAGAAGATCACATATTTTACAATCCAATTTATATGAAATATTCAGGACAAGTAGACATTGAGACAGAAGGAATACTGTGCAAGAGAACATGGAGGAGGAGAGACTGTGGGTTCCCTCTGAGATGATGAAAACATGTTGGAACTAGACAGCTGGTGGTTGCTAACCAAGGCATATGCAACAATGCCACTAATACATGCACATTTTAAACCAGTTCCTTCTACATCATCTGACTTCATTCCAATCAAAAACACGTAAAATTATACACAGACATACAAAAAATACTAAAAGAATAATCTTCAATAAAAATTGTTGGGCTCTTTACAATAACAGCTTTTAAGTCCCCACAATGAGATCAGTATCTTTTTTAATCATTAAAATTCTAGAAAACATGACTACCTTAGTAAAGTGGCATATAAAATGTATACATAACATATATCCAATACTCAAGAACTCAATGAATGCCATTAAGGCCAACACTCTGGAACTATTTGACTATGATTTCCAAACCTATATATATTCTACTACAGAAGTATCCCTAAACCTGATTCATTAAGTTCATCTGATTTTTCAGATTAAATTTATGATAAAATTTACATAAAACTTAATTTTTAAGAGATACAGTTCAATGAGGTTGGACAAATAAATAATCATCAGTTGTGCCTAAAAGTTTCCTCATACCACTTCCCAGCCACCAGTTTCCTTTCTAAGCCTAGTTTTGTCTTCTCCAGAATGTCATATACATGAATCACAGAATATTCATACTTGTATCCAGTTTCCTTAATGTGCTATAGCAAGATTTGCCCATATTGTTGAACGTGTGTGTGTGCATGAGCATACATGTGAACATGCATGCATGCTTTACTGCCTAGTGGGTACTCCACTGCAGCTTGCTTTCCCTCTGGATTCTGAAACAGCTCACTGCTCCACAGAGCCAGGTCACCATGGTAAGTCACCACACCCAACTAATACTAGTCTTTTTTTTTTTTTTTTCATTTGTATTCTTTCTTATAAACATTTACTTTATTCTGTGTGTGGGGGGGGGGGCATAGACATGGTACAGTCTATGCTGGAGATCAGAGGACAAGGTGCACAAGTCAGCTCTCTCTTTCCACCATGTGGATTCTGGGATTAGCCTTGGGTCGTCTGGCTTGGGGAAAGCACCTTTACCTGCTGAGCCATCTCACCAGCCTCCTTCTCTTACACCTTCTCAGTGTAGAAGCACACACTTAAAACAGTGCCAGTTACACAGTAGATCTAAATAAACTCACATATATATTAAGTATATATAGCTAAGAACCATACTTGAAGTCACTTAGTTATAAATAAATAAAAATACATAGCAACTCATGCATGGGTATAAAGATTTGAAAGCTTCAATATCACCTTATGGTGACAGACAAGTGACACACTGAAAAGTATCCTTCTAGGAAGAGAGGGGAACAGATGAAAGGGAGGGACAAACCAGGGATGCAGAGAAAGCACTTTGTATTATAATGGAAAGTGGGATGGGGACTGACTGCATGGTGAGGCAAGCCTGTAATCCCAGTACTTAAGAGGCAGAAGCAGGAGGACTGCTCCAAGTCCCAGGCCAGCTACACTAGGCTACACAGCAAGCTCCAGGCCAGCCCGAGCTACAGCAGAAAACCTTTGTCTCAAAAACTAGAAGAAAAGAGAGAGAAAGAGAAAGGTCCACCTGTGTCCCATGAAACGTTCACACCGTACCTTTTCCTTCCCAAGCATCAAAGGCATCCATCATTTTCTTCAACTCGGCTACTGAGTAATAGCTCCAAATGTACTGAACGTTGTTCCCCGCCTCTCTAGAAACA
Source organism: Mus caroli (assembly GCF_978045245.1). Classification (NCBI taxonomy): domain Eukaryota; kingdom Metazoa; phylum Chordata; class Mammalia; order Rodentia; family Muridae; genus Mus; species Mus caroli. The sequence continues at coordinate 54,876,485 of NW_028227256.1, forward strand.
TTGCAAAAATGTAATGAAAATGCACGCCCTACGTATGAATGTGTCTGTGTATCCAGCTAACACACACTCAGTAACTACTTGATGACCAAGGGGAGACGTATCTAAGCTCCAGCTGTTCCTCTGTGCCCTCAGCCCAGGTGCTCATAAATCACACCAGACTCTAACATCAATCTCATCTCCGTTTAATGGTACTACTTCTCAATTCCACAATATGGAAATACAGCAATATATTTTTAAAACACTTTAGAAAGCATTTCTGTATAACTGGGCATAGAGACACATAACTTTAGTTCCAGCACTGGAGAGGCAAAGACTGGTAGATCTGAGGTCTAGGCCACCCAGAGCTATATAGTAAGAATTTGTCTCAAAAAAAACAAACAAAAACTAACAAAATAAAACCAGCGAATTGCAGTTAGGAAAGATCCAACTCTGATGACATTTTCCTAGCATCATGCCAAGTGCTGGGATGGCTTATATAGATTACTGCCTATAAAGATTCCAGAAACAACAATAATCCCAGCCACCTGAAAACCAAGTATGTGACCCACTTCAATATCCCACAGAATACACAGAAGATAGAAACTGTGTTAAGTGACCTGACCAGTACAAGTAAGTTTACATGGACATCATAATAGGACAAGCTTTAAGAATTTAACACACTCACATCATAGAAGCCTAAATTTGAAAGGGGCCAGGAACAAGGCACAGACTGGCCTCCTGGGCCACTCCGTGGGCTGATGACCCTAGGCTAGTGCACTTGCCCCACACTGTGGTCCAGGGGAGACAGGAAGCAGGAGGCTCTTCTTTCTCTTAGCTCTATAAAGGCCTACGATGGCACTTGAGGCTCAAAGCACTGAGAGCCACTGTTCTTGATCCTGCAAAAGGCCCAGGACTGACATCTCTGTGCAAAGGTCTTAAATCTCACCCAGCCTGAAGCAGCCATGCCACAGCTCTGAGGGCTCTGTCCACTGGGCCACACCCACAGCGTCTTGTAGTTCAGCATAGTATTTCATTCAATAGCAACTCTTAAAATTGTTAAACAATACCAAGCCTCTCTTTAGTATTTGTTCACGTTTCATTCTGAACCTACCTTTTGAAAATGCTTTTACTATGAATCCTTCCTCCCAGCTGCTTATCAATGGCATCTGTCCCGTCAGTTTTTGTAGCATAGACACCAATAATTCTACTCTCACAGCTTGCACCAGATGTGTTAAGATAGTGGAGAACCCAAACTGTTGGTTTATTGCAAACTAAGCCATAGGAATCACAGAAGTCTGTTAAAGCCTAAAGCAAACACATATATAAACTTAGATTTAATTACAAAATAAAAGCTAAATGAGCTAAATTACTTTCATGTAAAGCTAAAATGTAGCTGGTCACAAAGAGAAATAAAAATGTTATGAATTTTAACTTAGGGTATAAACATAAATGTAATAAGTTAATTGGAAGGAGGGATTTTTTTTCCCTTTACCACACCAAAAAAAAAAAAAAAAAAAATCAAAGCAACAACAAAAAACCTCCATAACTCTTTATTTAGAGACTACTTTTCCAAACAGAATTGCTCTTTTATCTCTTTTTTGACTCGCCATCACCACTTTTAATTTTACAATATTTTCTCAAACTTCTCACTTAAGCCCCATAGCTGGTCCTTATTTTTCACTCCAAACTCCAACAATGACTTAATCAAATGAACTTGTTCTTCTATACTGCAAGGTTGCTATGGTGAGGTCCAACACAGTGTCTGAACACATCTGGCATTTACACACTTACGTCATCCACTCACTATCTGCTGAGCACTCTTGGGTCCTGCAGATGTGACAGTGAATATGAGAGACAGTCCAAACACTCTGGGTTCACACCTAATGTAGAAGACAGACCCTGAGCTATCAGCACACCACGTAGTAAGCCCAGCTGTGCCAGCACAGGGGGCACAGAACAAGGAGCTCCTCCCAGGACTGTGGCGCAGCCGTTCCCTGGAAATGGCACTGCTGCTCTACGTGCCTGCAGGACAAGCATCTTTGCTTTGTCCACTGTCGGAGCCTCAGTGCCTGGGAGAGCAGGTGATGTGAAGAAGATACTGCTGCTTTATATACTCAGTAATGAAACCAGGGTCCTCACATGTCTGGCGCTAAATAACTCCTCTATTATCTTTAGCATTATGTGTACACCTATGGGAATTCCTCATTATACTACAAACTGTCCTAGGGCAAGAACTAGACTCCATTTCTTGGTGCTCCACACTGTCCCTTTACAAAGCCATACATGCCACAGAACGTGACATTTATGAAATAAACGTTATTTATAAAATAATGGATGATGGCTGTTGGGATAAATGCAGGCATACTTTGCTCTTTTTAAAATATAAACCAGGAGACAAAGGCTAAGAGCTAGGATCAGAAGATGATGCTAACGGCTCTGATCTCCCGGCAAGACTTTTGAGCCCCATTCTGCTGTTTGGTAAGTAGCATTATGAAGACTATCACTTGGCAATTAAATATACGAAACATCAGTAGCAGAATCCATACACTCATGCAAATCCCTAAAAGGGATTTTTCTGCTGCACTCCTAATAACCAACCATCCATCAGTTTGCTTCCTGAACTGACATCCAATTCTAAAGCTCCAATCAGTTCGTATCAATTTTCAGGACCAACATCTGCCTAGATAAATAATTTCCGTCTGTGCTAAATAGCAACAAATACAATACCCATTAATAAGGCATAAATAAAAATGCTTTTCAAGTCATGTGAAGATCTTTAAAGTGTGATATAAAATAGAAACATCTGCTGATCTTGAAGTGAGCTCAGCATATCTTAGCACGCCACACTGCCATATTCACTAAGTTAGGTAAGATTTTACCACTTAGCCTAAAACATACAAACAGTCTTAGTGAATGGTACCATTATACCCTCATTAACAATAGTATTTCTCTAATTTAAAAAGAACTTCAGAAGCCAAGTATATTAGTGTGTGCCTTTAATCCCAGCACTCAGGAGGCAGAGGCACGTGGATCACTGTGAGTTCAAGGCCAATCTGGACTGCATAGCCAGCCCCAAGCCACCCAGAGCTATATAGTAAGACCTTTTCTCAAAACAGAAACAACTTCAGAAGAATAGTTCTATTAAATAGAATCAAAAAGTGTTACATTTTCAGGGAGACACATAAATTTAATAAAGCTTTTTGCCTAGAATTAATTTTGGCCTTTCAGAATGACCAGGAGTAATTAAGAAACACGTTCAAAACTGATTACAGACTACCTTGCACTTTATATATGGGACATCACAAACTATGCACAGTAACATATTGCTTTGTACATAATAAATATGTATTTTGAAACTTGAGAAAATGCCAAGACCTTTTTAAGTTCTATATTTGACCTTAAAGAATATGTCTCCATCTCATTGGCCAAGTGGTCAGACAAGCTGTACGGGTAAGGGATGCCGAAGTAGTCAGCCTCCTCCTGCAGGGCAGCTCGTGTCTGCTCATCCGAGGGGGTGTGAACCTCCCCGTGGAGGTAGTCCAAAATGTATTTGAATAGATGTCCATCACGGTTAATAATGCACGCCCCTAGAAAACAGTTCCAAAACAGTTGTGCAGATTCATATGATGATCAATAAGAAGTCAAAGCAGAACCAATTCCCTTTACAGTCATGGGTTTTTTTTCTCACAAGAAAATTAACATTTAGTGTGAAATTGGGTCCAAGTCAGTCAAATGAAGCTAACCTTCTCCTGCTTCACTGCCACAGCAAAGATGGTGAATGACTTCCCTCAGCTTGGAAGTACAGAATGTTCTAAAAACTAAATTATTTGGAGGAAACACCTGTATTTCTAGAACACTGAATAATTCTGAATACAAGCATACACGTGTCTGATTGTACAGGTATACTATATGCACAGGAAGCAGGCTAAGGGGGCAAGTGAGACCGAAACCAAACCCATACTTTGCTCCATGTACCCTACCACAGAACCAGACCTTCCTGGATAAACAGGTTTCTTCTCTAACTTACACAAAGAAACTATATGAGTTAGTGGGGAGAGGGGGTCTCTACATTCTCAGCCCCGCATATAAAGTGTATTCCAAGACCCACTTGGCTGTTCTGATGCCATCATTATCATCCTAATACAGCCAACTGCAAAGCTCAGGCTTACCTCAGCACAGCTGGACCAGGACAGGCATGTGTGGCTCCATAGTAAAGAGAGTGTGTACTTGTCCATATGTCAACTGTTTCAATGTCAGCGACAACACATGCCGGGGATTTCTAGTGCTAGGTGTGTACTACATTTGAAAGCACTGGGTTAGTCCCTTTGGAGTGTGAGAGTCTACATTTTAAAGAAGGAAGGCATGCTGTGAGGAGTGGTAACACACAGCCACAGGTCCCAGCACTCCCGAGGTGAAGGCAGGAGGATTGCTATGAGTGGGGAAGCCAGCCTGAGCAGCTCTAGGAGGTCCTATCTCCAAAATAAATAGTTTAAAACTGTGTTTAAGAACAAGAAATGCTTTGGTAGCATTGCATATGATTAAAGACTTTTCTTAAGACAACTTAGCAGAATTATAAAGAAAAAACCTTGGCATGATGGTAATTAAGGAATTCAATCCCTCCCCCAACACCTTTTATTTTTTTGCAGTGATGGACACTGATCCATCCATCCATATCTATCTCTCCCTCTCCCCCAACCCCCACTCTCTCCCAGACTTCCCTGCAACTGCAGTTTCTGCCAAGTAGCTGGCAAGCTCTCAGCACAGCCATCAGGTATTCTCTGCTTCCAACCACCAACTGCAGGCAAGGCAGTTTTCGAAGACCCCACCCATGCCCAGGACACCTCCATCCCTCCCCTGTAACACACGGTCCACTGTTCTGGGGCTCAGACAGTGGACAAAAAATATAGAGCTGTCTGGCATCCTTTTGTGCTGATGAAGATTCACTGCAGGTTCTGTGACTCCCACAGTACTCGAAAGAAAGAGACCACCCAGAGCCCTATCCTTTATGATGTAGTCCTCTGAATGACCCACAACATGAACTTGCCATTTTTCTACCAAACACATCAGCTCACACAGAACTGTATAGCTAGGCCAAGCCCTGAGGACAGCACTGGCGCTGCTACAATGGCTGCTTCACCAGCTATGAGGAGAGTTGCTTCTCAGGGAATACTTGTTCTTCCCTGAGGAGCACACAGAGAAGCTAACATGGAATCTGCCTCGACACCATCATCCACATCGCCGACACCATCATCCACATCGTCGACACCATCATCCATATCGCCGCATGGAAGCAGCTACTTTCAAACTACAGCTGAAGTCGGGAGTTAGGCCATGGCGGGCCTTTTGTACTGTCTCACGTCTCTGTCAACTTTTAGGAACAGCACCACAAATTTTAAAACTGGCATTTAACTTCTCTATGTAGTTAATGAATCTCCATACAGCCATAATGAGCTAAGTAATTAGCAGGCTAATATAATACATTCCAACACAATTAATAAAATCAAAAGGAATTTGAAATAGACTCCCACTTTAATGAGCATTCACTCAGGCTCAGACTTTAGACATTTACCAGATTCATCTGTTTTTAGAGGGAAACGACCACTAAACATAGATGCCAGCATAGAATCCTTAAAGCGGCACAAAGACTCTCGCCGGGCTGTGTAGATGCAGCCACCCACGTTCAGCCGAAGGATATCTAGCACTTCTTCTGCTTCATGGCCTGCCATTGCTCCCTTCGATGCCTCAAGTTCTGCCTTAAGCATTCAGAAACTTTGAAACAGTAGCAGTCCCAGACCTCTGTAAAAACAAAGGACAAATACCTTGTTTTAAACAAATGGGCAGGCTAATATATTTCAATACAGTTACACAGACTCTATTTCACGTGGTATAAAAGGCATCTGAGATATGCTGAGTTGGGAAAATCTGTGCCTGGGGTTTTATAAATAGACAGTAATATAAAACATAGCTGACAAAGTGACTATTTAAAGAATTATACAAGATAATGCACAGGCAGGCCCAGGTAAAGCAAAGGCAAGACAAGCTTATGATTTTTTGGCACTCACGTGTTTTTAACAAGTCTGAAGGAACCATCTAGACTGCAGAAATCAGTGTGTAACACAGGAGCCAAAAGGTTTTACCACTTATAATCTTTGGCTTCTTGGATACATCGTTTATAATCACTTTCTTGTTTCCTTATCCATAAAATGGAGGCAGCAATGATCCGAAGAGCTCCAGAGAAGTAATGAAGGTAACACACACAAATCATGTGGCACAGTAAATGACAGGCCATGTATGATCATACAAAATTTCCCTTAAGGTATACACTGGGGAACTTGAAATAAAACTTTGGAGATTAAAGAAACAAAGAGCAGAAAGTAAGGATAACTGGAATCATTAAGTTGTAGTTAGCTATATAATTAAGTATATATCATTAACTGAGATCAGAATTCTATTTATGCCAAGGGCTAGAGAGATGGCCAAGTGGTTAAGAAAACATGGCTATTTCTGCAAAAGGCTGAGGCTCAATTCTCAGTACCACGTGCCTTACAACGATGGTCTATGACTCCAGTGATCTGATACCCTCTTCCAGTCTCTAGGGGCACTGCCCATCTACAGCACACAGAATCAAGGCAGGCAAAACACCCATGTACACAAAAAACAAATAAAATATCCAAAACTGAATTCTATTTCTACAGACTGCTCTAGATCCTTAGGTGACACCCTGTCTGTCATCCAGCTCCTTCGCTCTAAAACGGACAAGGTTGTGGGGACGGTTTAAACATTTCTCCAGAACTCTCTATGGAATCTGAAATGGGCTAAAAGACTAAGTTTAAGATCCTCACCCTTGAAAATCTGCAGCTTCTACACTTTCATAGTAAGTCTTAAAATGGCTGCTAAACTCAACTGTATCCATGCCAACTCAGTGTTACTAATTGATCAACTAAAATCCTTCCCTACAGACACCAACTTCACCATATGCCATTATGAATCTGAGAAAAGGACAATAGACAGAATTCATTAGGAACCCAACAAGGTCCAGGCCTCCAAAATCACTTATGGGTGTGACCTCCTGCTGCCTTAAAGTCCTGGAAGTAGCATTCTAATCAATCGTGAGGCAGAGCAACCAACTGGTTCACACCGTTCACAGTAACCTGCTCTCTAGAATTCTCTCATGTTCGTACATAAAGCTTCATCTCTTGCAAGATCTTTCTGTGCGGAATTGGTATCCCTGCACAACAAACTCTCATACAGACCTTACACCATGTGTTTAATATCTATTTTTTTCTTTTTTTTTTTAATTTTTATTTTGTCCATAAGCCCAATAAAAGCAAAGGCACTGTCATTCTTGGTAATCTCCATTTACTGAATGCTTATTGTGTATCTGACACTGTGAAGAAACATTACCTAATTCATAGAAAAATTTTATCAGACAAATTTTACTGTCACAGAACACTAAGGGGCAAAAACTTCACTGATGTGTGCCGGTGTCTACACAGACTTGCCTGATAATAAGCAATGGAGCCCGTCACAATCCAGGGCAGCCAGGTGAACCAGAAGGGCCAGCTTCGGGTTCTCATGGATGCTCCCATAGACCATCCCTTTAACACAACTTCCACCTCTAGGGCTCCTGATTTAGGCCCTTCACTGACTATCAGCTGCCATTTGGGGACCGCAACCCAAGACCAGGCCCTGTGATGGCACTCCACGATGCACCCACTGAGGCCTCAGTTGTGCGAAGGCAGGGTTCCCGCACGATCATCTGCACCAAACCGTCGAGGATGTCTGCTGAAAAGGCAGACTCCCGGCCACATCAGGGTCTGATTCACAAAGTCTGAGAAGTGGGGACGGGCGCCGACTCCACTTTTGAGAAACACAGCTCATGGGGCTCACGCCCCTTCGCCACGGCTGGACAAAACCGGGAAGGATGGGGTTCACCAGGCCCCGCCGAGGTCTTCCTGGGCCAGCGGACCCCAATTCGGTCTACACCGAAGCCTGGTACCCAAGGCGCCCGTTTCATCAGAGAGGCCGGCCGGAGCCTCCCTCGGGATGCCCCGCAAGGCTTCGGTGCCCGCCACCCACCGGAAGCCCGGTTCCTCCACACCGGCGGGCGGAGCGGCGACTGCTTACTGACCTGCGTCCGCCAGTCCCTGGGCGCAGCCGCCCCACGCCGCGGGGCCCGGACGCGGAAGTAAGCCGTCGCCTACTCCTACTCGGATGCTCCGCGACTGGTAGAGCGGAGCAACCCGCGGCGCCCCCGTGCGGTCCCAACGTGCAGTGCGCCAAAAGGGAGGCCTCGCCCTGGACCCGCCCCGCCCACGGGACGGCGGTGGCCACGCCCCAAGAACATTCCTGAATTTTCCCGCGAGTCTAGGCCCCCCTGGTGGAACAGGATGTTTTCCAGCCCCAGGGAGAAGCTACTCCATTAACATATTAGAACTTGGATCTATCCATTTGCATAGTTTGTGGCGTGCAAAGCTTTTTCACAAGGCACACTTTATAACTGTAAAAGGTGGTGGTTGGTTTCCAAAAATATTTGTTATTAAATCTTTGGAAATTTCATACATCAGAATTAAGATGGTAGTTTTATTCTTGTTACAGGAAGGAAAACCGAGGAGGGAGGACAAACCTCCATTCAACATTCTTGCACATCTGGCATTGTATTAAGTCGCTTGTAGAACTATTTAATTTCTTCTTAATAAAACCCCCATAACACTTAAATCTTCCAACTGCATAGGGCTAGGTATTTCAAGATGAGTGAAACAGTCCTGTTTTCCGGGCACTTCGCTCCTTACTAGATTCTAAACTCCTCTTTTACAGGTCTTAGGAAAGAAGCCAGCCAGAAGTATGGCAGCCTGCCCTTCAGCTAAGAAGTCTTGGGAGTCAGGGAAGGTTTGTTCAACCTGCCGTGATTTCTCACAGGATAGAGACCAGGCTCTGAGAATGGAGCACTGGTCAAGACAGTGTCAATAGTTTACATTTTAGTATTTTTAATCACTGTAACCAAAAGACCTGACACAAACAACTTTATTTTGGCCCTGAGTTTCAAAGGTATCAGTTCCTAACAGCAGGGAGCATAGAGTCCCAACCCATGGGATGATGCCAGCCAATTCAAAGTAGTATTTCCCTAACAGTAATCCTCTCTCCAAATGTCCACATAGACACATGTAGGCATTTGCCTCACCAATCTTATCTGGGGAAAAAAAATTCTGCATTTTAAGGGTAGCTGATCGATCAACTCTCCTAGTGTGGTGTGAAAATATACATAGACAATGAAAGAAACTGAATTGAGCAGTACTGTAGTTCAGCTATGGGCAGTGAAATTAAATTTTCTTATTGCATGAGTCAGGAAATATTCTTCAAAATGAGATTTTTTTGTAACATTAAAATATGTAGTATGTATTCTTAGATCATGGACTGTAGAAAGCCAGTGGCTGCCTCCTCGTTCTCCTCTTTGGGGCAGGGGTGGGAGTCAAAACAGACACCAATCAAAATAGTTACAGAGGATAATGGCTACCTCAGAGTAGAGGCAGGGCAACATTGAGTTGAAATGAATGAAGCTTGAATGGAGTCCTCACTGGTTGGTAGTACTTCACTCCAAGAGCTAAAAACGTGATGTGCTCACTTTCTGAAGAGACTCAATAATAATATTTTAGGGAAGAAAAGAACTTGGAAATTGGTAGAAAGAAAAGAAGCTAGTGTACCTGAGGCTGGGGTAGGCACTGGGATATAGGGAAAGGAGGGAAAGACAAGCTGAACAGTTAGTTAGGAGCCAGGTTTTTTAAATCTTTTTTTTTTAATTTTGTAATTATATTTAGGTACAGAAAATTTAGTGTACATTTAACCCAATTTAGTGGCGAGTTCTTTAGCCTTTGCTTTTTCCAACTTGGCAATGCGAGCCACAGACTTAGGATCCAGGACGTTGCCTCCCCAGTGGCGACGGATCTCGTCATATCTGTCATTATAATTGGTCCTAATAGCTTCCACCAGCTTAGCCAGAGCACCCTTGTCTTCCGAGTTAACCTGTGTGAAGGCAACAGTGGTACATGCCTTTCTGTGGACCAGGTGCCCCAGCCTGGCCTTTCCCTTGATGATGCAGTAGGGCACCCCCATCTTTTGACACAGGGCAGGTAGGAAAACCACCAGCTCAATGGGGTCTACGTCATGGGCAATCACCACCAGCTGAGCCGAGCCTTCTTGTTCTCCACCAAGGTGGTGACTGTATTGACTTCTGCTCGGAGGACAGGCGGTCTCTTAGTTGGGGTGTCACCTTTGCCGGCAGCTTTCTTCTCAGCACTGGCCAGTAGCCTTTGCTTCTTCTCTTGCTTTGTCTCTGGCCTGTAATTATGGGCAGGCTTAAGCAGCTGAGTAGCTTCTGCCTGTCCAGCGCCTGGGTGAACTGGTTAATGGCAGGAGGGACTTTGAGCCGCTTGTAGAGGATGGCTCTTTGCCGCTGCAGCCTGATGTAGCGGGGCCATTTGACGAAGCGCGTTAAATCTCTTTGGGCTGGATGTCCTGTCCAATGCTGAAGTTCTTGGGCCTCTTCTCGAACAGAGGGTTGACCACCTTCTTGGCCTCCTGCTTCTTGACGACGGCAGGGGCCGGGGCCACCTTCTTCCCCTTGGCCTTCTTCCCTTTGGGCATCTTGCTCAGCTGCTGGAGAGAGCTAAAATCTTTTTTTATGAATGAGGGCTTTGCTATGTCAGCTGGGCTAGCCTGGCGCTCACTGTCCTCCTGCTGAGTGGTGGAATTACATCTGAACCAGCTGAGGCTCTTGTCTTAGTTTAAGCATAACAGGAAACCATTCTGGGCTGAAGCAAGGAAGTAATATGGTGTGTGTGTGTGTGTGTGTGTGTGTGTGTCTGTCTGTCTGTCTGTCTGTCTGTCTATAGACTGAGATGAGAATTTACGGGAAAGGTATACTATTGAAGCGATTAACTGTTGTAATAATCTAGAGAAGAGTAATAGCTTCTATCTGACCTGTGATGGCTACAGAGAAAAGTAGATGGATCCTTGCTTGCCTTCCTTCCTTCTTTCTTTCCTTATTTATTTATTTATTTATTTATTAGTGTTTTTTTCCCTTTTTTTGGGGGGGGGGGGCAGGGTTTCTCTATATAGCCCTAGCTGTCCTGGAACTCACTTTGTAAACCAGGCTGGGCCTCAAATTTAGAAATCTGCCTGCCCCTGCCTCCCTAGTGCTGGGATTAAAGGCGTGCACCACCACCATCCAACCGGCCGGATCCATGCATTTAATACACTTAGAAAACAAAATGACATGAAGTCGACTAGTGAATCACCCAGGATGTTTTTAGTTCAGGTCCTTGAACAAGCATCAGACAACAGGATGAGATTAGGTAGGCAAGACACTCACTGAGGACACGCCTGTGAGGGAATGATAGCAAGGCATGGAGGAGGACCTGAGAGAGATTAAACTGAATGCAACCTCAATCCCAATGAGACCAGGAAAGGAAGGCTAGGAAAGGCTGTGTTTTTGGTGCAGTTCTTAGAAATCGTCAAGCTGGGTGTGATGACTCACACATAGAAACACAGACTTGGGGGACACAGGGAAAGGTGATAATCATAAACGTTTAAGTCAGCCCAAACTACACTGAGTTACAGGCCAAGATGGGCTATGCTGTAAAACCAAACAAGAAAGTTTCAACAGACCTGTGAAAGTCTCCAAAGGAGTGTGTCTTAGTGTCTCTGCTCCTTTCAATTGCTGGGGGTTGGAGGGGGCAGTCTGGAGGAAGTACTATAGCATTGAGCACAGGTAAGGATTTCAGAGCACAGCGGCTGGGCTGGAGCACTCAAGAAGGCTCCCAGCATCTGGAGACTGGTATGCTGCAGATTCATGACTGCCACATAAAGGAAATAAACAAAGGTGGGGGGAATTACGAGATTACCTTTGGAGTGCTAGCTTAAATTGAACAATGGCAAATTTCCTAGGATGCTGCATTATGAGAGAGGAACAAACATACTTGAGGAAAGAGATAAAAAGCCGTACTCTGGCAGTGATGGCAGTGACACATACCTTTAATCCCTGTAGTCTGGATGCAGAGGCAAGGAGATCTCTGAGTTCAAGGCCAGGCTGGCCAACAGAGTAAGTTCCAGGACACCCAGGGCTAATCCAGGGCTAAGGGCTACATAGAGAATCTTGTGAATGAGATCTAGGTGTCAGACACCAAAGTAGAGAGATAAATAGAAATGAATCTATCTGGAGTTCAGGAAAAGGGTTCTGGGATGAAGGCATCCATTTGGAAGGCATAGCAGTAAAGCCAGAAACTGGAGGAAGTCACAGAATAAAGCACTGACTTCATCACTTAGAGGCCAGATTTACAAGAAACAGAAGGAGGAAGGAAACCAAAAGAATACACAGTCACAAGACCAACAAAATCAGTCACTGCTATCAACTGTCACTGGGCAATAATGGTTCATTAAATTTGGTAATGTTTGGGTTTGGGGTAACTTTGACAAATCTGCATTTTTAAATCTGCATTAGTCAGCATTCCACTGCTGGAACAAAATGATAGAGCAAAGGAACTTACAAGGATGATTTATATTGGCTCACAACTTCCAAGTTTCTGTTATGGTCACTTAGACCCATTTCTTTGAACTTCAGGAGAAAGCACATGATGGTGGAAAGTAAATGTGAAAGAAATCTGCTCCCTAGACAGTGACCAGGAAGCAGAGACAGAGTGGAGGGAAGAGGGGGTGAGATGGAGGGAGAGAGGGAGAGAATGGATTTAGGGAAGCTATGACATCTCAATATCTCCTTCAAGAGATTTCCCCCCATGGCCTAAGTTCTTCCCATTTGTCCCTACTTCCTAATAGTGCTAAAGGCTGGACACCAAACATAAGGCTTTGGGGGGGGGGACATTTATGGGGGAGACGTTTATGATCTGACCCATAACAAACACTATTGTGGGGATACAAACCCAGATTAAGAAGGTTAGATACTGAAGGGGACATAGAAAATTAGCCATAACTCCCTAGAGATGATTAATTATAAAGAGAAGGGAGACAGACTATGGCTGTGTCCTACAGTACTGTTTTCCTCCAGCATAACAAGATTCATGGCAACTAGAACAGAACAATGAAGTAGTGGTCAAAGCTATGGTCATGGCAATGGGGTTACTGACAGTCCCTATTGAGAGATTTCTCTTTCACTCCATCCCCCAGCACAAGTGATCTTAGGGGATGCTGGTGTATATATGAAGTAAACGTTGGTTGGAAGTGGAACTCTGTGATGCAGCTCACCTATTGTCAGCTCCGCATTTTCATGCCATCTTTCAGTGTGCCTACCGATTTCCACATAGACATACTAAAAGGATCTCAAACAAAAGAATTTATTATTTTCTACAGCTGTTATTCCTTTGTAATGATTAGAAAAAAGGAAGAGAAATAAAGAAGTAGATGTGCCAAATGGCCTTGAACTATCACAGATCTATCTGCCTGTGCCTCCTGCATGCTTGGATTAAAAGCAGGTACTACTATGGGCCTAGCAGGAATACTCAAATCTTTGTACATGTCTTTGTGAGTATGTGGGGTGGAAGAGACGATGTATATACCAGCCCAGCCTCTCAAAAGCATGAAGAACCTGGACTAGAACCTGTGATTAAGCTATAAGTGGATGGTATCCAGCCAAATAATTGACTACTTTCTGGATATCTTATCCACCCCAACCCTAGATAGGTCTCCCTTCCTATGCCTAAACCAACAATACAGGGTCTTGTCTAAATCACTGAAACATTCTTGAATCATCTGAAGTCTCATGACCCACTTCCCTCTATCCCTAAAAATGCTCCTGGAATTTTCAAAAAGTTAATCTGATCCATCTTCCCATCTGCAACACCATTAAAATTCTCTAGGGCTCCATCTCCATCGTCCAGAAAGTCAACCTTTCTAGACAGACCACTCAAGGTCCATCCCCTGGCTTCCTGCTTGTCAACCTTTGCATCATGTTGCTTGTGCCCCAGCAGTTCGTAACTACTTCTACAGGCAGGCTGTAGCTGTCAGCTTGATGGATCCCAACTTGATTTCAGGCCTTCTGATGAAGTTTTGCTTTTCTTGAAGGCTGCCTTCTCCTCCATCAGCTATTCTTTACTTCTGAATTATTTCCTCAGGACCACATATGATCTCATTCAAGGTCTTCTCAACATAACATAAAGGAACAGCTCATTTGTTTTCTTGACTTCTCCCCTGGTAAAAGATGAACTGCCATACTGATCTTCAACTTCAGCAAAACCCCAGGCTCAACATACAGAGAGGAAAAAGAAGTGGGCAAGCAGGAAACATGAACAAATTCAAATGATGGGTTCTATCCCTCAAAATCAAAGGACAGATGTGTAGCCTCGAGCCTCTTTGTTCCCAGAATAACAACTCTGAGACTTAATTATTTATAAATAAATGTCTAGGTCATAAGCTTTGGCTCATTCCTCTACTAGCTCATAACTTACATAGCATGTTTATTGTAGTCTACATCTGCCACATGGTTGGTTACTTTGCTCAGTTTCATGCATCCCACTTTCTCAGAGTTCAGGCCAAATGTCCCGCCTCTGTCTAACTCCAAGACTTCCAATCTCTCTCTACCAGAACTCCCATTTTCTATTACCTGCCTTGCTTGTCTAATAGACCATCAGCTTTTTATTGCTTCCACACAGTACTTAAGACATTCTCTCTACAGAGTGATGACCCAGATCCTTTAGTTCAAATACCAGCCTGCCACTCACTAAATCTTACAGACGTTTTTAGCTTTTCTATGGTTCAATTTCCTCAATTATGAAAAAAGGAAACTGATGTCTGTAAGGGAATCAGGTATGCGGACTCCCTCTGCTCCTCTAGATCCAATCCCCAAGTCTCATTCCCAGCCCTGCCGCAGAATACCTGTTGCAGTCTCCCTCATCTCCAGTGGATCCCACAGGTCTTGCCCTCCTAATCTCCCTCACCACACTCATTGCACTGTCCCAGGCCCCAATTCAAGCAAGCACTCCTAGGAATACACAGGCCCATCTGACCATGGAAGCAGGTAGATTGACTAAAGATCTTCACCTTTCCCTCCACTCCTCCCAGTCCAATCCCCAAGTCTCATCTACAGCTCTGTAGCAGACCCTCTGTTGTGGCCTCCCCTCACTCTCTGACCCAATTCCCAGGGAATAAACATATCCTGGAGAAGAACCCCACCACATCTCTATTCCTAAGTGTCAGCTCCAATACCAAGGTGCACATTTACCTAAAACCTCCAGTGGCCACACTGTCAGGACTCCAGGCAACACAGAGACACCACACACGCCTAAAAATCAGAGAAGAAACTGAAGCTGTCTTAGTTAGGGTTTTACTGCTGTGAACAGACACCATGACCACAGCAAGTCTTATAAAAAAAACAACATTTAATTGGGGCTGGCTTACAGGATCAGAGGTTCAGTCCGTTACCTCAAGGTGGGAGCATGGCAGCATCCAGGCAGGCATGGCACAGGCTGAGCTGAGAATCCTACATCTTCATCCAAAGGCTGCTAGTAGAAGACTGACTTCCAGGCAACTGGGTTGAGAGTCTTAAGCCCACACCCACAGTGACACGCCTACTCCAACCAGGTCACACCTATTCCAACAAGGCCACACCTCCAGATGGTGCCACTCCCTGGTCCAAGAATATACAAACCATCACATTCCACTCCCTGTCCCCGATAGACTTGTTCAAAAACATGAGTCTATGGGGGACCATATTTAAACATAGCATAATACAAAATGCATTTAGTACAACTTTCAAAGTCCTCATAGTCTATAGCAGTCGCAACAATGTTAAAAGTCCAAAGTTCAAGGTCTCTTCTGAGATTCATCCAAACAATTAACTGTAATCCCCAAAGCAAGGCAGGAAACCAGCTGGGCAAACTCCAAACTCTGCATCTCCACAGCTGATGTCAAAGCAGTCTTCAGTTCTCCATTCCTTATTCATCTTTGTTGGCTGCAACAAACTGCTTTCTCCTGGGCTGGTTCCACCAGCTGGGCAAACTCCAAACTCTGCATCTCCATGGCTGATGTCAAAGCGGTCTTCAGAACTCCACTCCTTTTTCATCTTTGTTGACTGCAACAAACTGCTTTCTCCTGGGCTGGTTCCACTCCCTGTTAGCAGCTTTCCTCAGCATGTATCCCATGGCTCTGGCATCTTTAACATCTTTGAGTCTCCAAGGCAATTTCAATGTTACAGCTTCTTGTTTCAGTGTCTGGGATTCCACTTGATCTTTTGGACTCCTCCTAAGGGCTGGCATCACTTTTCCAGCTCTGCCCTCTGTAGCACTCTAAGCTCAGGTTGATCCTCTCCACTACGGCTGCTGTTCTTGGTGATCATCCCATGGTACTGACATCTCCAATACACTGGGGTGTTCAGTGTATTGGCTTCACCAATAGCCTCTCATAGGCTCTCTTCAGGGTGCCAAGCCTCAAATCCTTTGCATGACCCCTTCAGTCCTGGGCCATCAACTACAGCTGAGGCTTCAACTTCTCAAATGGCCTTCCCTGGCCTCTCACAGTGCTAAGTCTCAGCTTCTCTCCATGATCCCTTCATTCCTTCACAAGCAGTACCACCTGAGTGACTCTTACACATTACCAAGTCCAGCCGCAGCATGAGGTACAACCTTGGGTATCTCTGGAACACAGCTTCTTTGTGCTCCCAGAAAACAATTTCCAGAAGATTTCACCTCAGTGATGCTGGTCTCTTCTTAATCACTGCTAATTTCTTAGCTCCAGCTAACCAGCATCAATTTTCCCAGTAGTTCCTTCCATTCTTAATTCTAGAGCCAGAGCCACATGGCTGAAGCTGCCGAGTTCTGCTGCTTACAGGAACTAGAACATGATCCCCTTGTACTATTACATTATCACTAGCTTTATGTTTTCTAAATCCTTCACTGCCTAAGCTTGGCTATCCTGGTTCTTGCTCTGTAGAATAACCTTGAATGCAGAGATCAGCATGCCTGTCTCATGGGATTAAAGGTGTGTACCACCATGCCTGGTTCTAAATTCAGCTGGGTAGGGTCTTGCCCCAAGGTCCCACTCCCTTAATCTGTTATTTCCTAGAACACAGGATTTTGCTCCATTTCACTTCCTGGTATGCCTTTAATACTCGAACCATATATTTTATATTTTGCCTTTCTAAGCTCGCTATGCTTGTTCAAACTTCTCTTTGTGAGACTTAACCAGAGAACAAAGTCTCTGCTGGGCTTTTTTGAAACTTCCTTTGTCAATGCAATTAATGCAATTAATCCAAGTCTCTTAACCTTAGCCTCAGGCAGACTTTTCAGACAAGGGTAAAAAGTAGCCACACTCTTCACCAAAATACCACAAAAACAGTCTTTATGCCACATACTGAAATTCTTCTCCTTTGAAATCTCTTGGGCCAGGTCAACACAGTTCAAATTACTCCCAGCAACAAAGTCTTCCATATTCCTACTAGGATGACCCATTAAGCCCCATTTAAAGCATTCCACTGAGTTCCAAATCCAAAGTCCAAAAATCCGGCTGGTGAGATGGCTCAGTGGGTAAGAGCACCCGACAGCTCTTAGCTCTTCCGAAGGTCCGGAGTTCAAATCCCAGCAACCACATGGTGGCTCACAACCATCTGTAATGATCTGACATCCTCTTCTGGAGTGTCTGAAGACAACGACAGTGTACTTACATACAATAAATAAATAAACAAATAAATAAATCTAAAAAAAAAAAAAAGAAAAGAAAAAGAAAAACAAAGTCCAAAAATCCACATTCTTCCAAATAAAAGCATGGTCAGGCCTATCACAGCAATACCCCACTCCCAGTACCAACTTCTGTCTTAGTTAGGGTTTTACTGCTGTGAACAGACACCATGACCAAGGCAAGTCTTATAAAAAACAACATTTAATTGGGGCTGCTTACAAGTTCAGAGGTTCAGTCCATTATCATCAAGGTGGGAGCATGGCAGTACCCAGGCAGGCATGGCGCAGGAGTTTCTGAGAGTTCTAAGTCTTCATCCAAAGGCTGCTAGTGGAAGACTGACTTCCAGGCAACTAGGGTGTGGATCTTATACCCACACCCACAGTGACACACCCATTCCAACCAGGTCACACCTATTCCAACAAGGCCACACCTTCAGATGGTGCCACTCCCTGGTCCAAGGATATACAAACCATCACAGGTATGGAAAATAGTATTCTAAGCAAATGAATCTAAGAAGCAATCTGGTATAACCATGCTAATAACTGACAGAATAGACTTCAAACCAAATATAATCAAAAGAGACAGAGAAGGACACTACGTATTCATCAAAAGAAAACTCCACCAAGAGGATACTGCAATTCTTAACATCTATGCAACAAACACACGGGTACTCAAGTTCAAAAAAGAAATACTACTCCAGCTTAAATCACATATTAACCTCACACACTATTAGTGGGAGACTTCAACACTCCACCATCACCAACAGACAAGTCATCCAGACAAAAACTAAACAGAGAAGTGCTAGAGCTAACTGAAGTTATAAACCAAATGGACTTAATAGATATTTACAGAACATTTCGCCCAAATACAAGACCTTCTTCTCAGCACCTAAATTAAATATTCCCAAAAATGGATCACATACACAGACACCAAGTCTCAACAGATATAAGAAAACTGAAATAACACCCTACATACTTTCTGACCACCATAGAAACTGAACAACTTATCCATTAGAAAGAACATTGCACATTATATTTTATGAAGCCTCAGTTACCCTTATACCCAAAGCACATAAAGACCCAACAAAGAAAAAATTATAAACCAATTTCCCTTATGAACATAGATGCAAAAATTCTCAGTATCTATAAACAGAATCCAAGAACACATCAAAAAAAGATCATCCACTACAATCAAGTAGGCTTCATCCCAGAGATGGAGGGATGGCTCAACATACATAAGTTGATAAATATAACCCACCATACAAACAAATTGAAATACAAAAAAACACATGATCATTTCATTAGATGCAGAAAAGGTCTTTGACAAAATCCAATAGATGTTTATGATAAAAGTCCTGAGAGATTAGGGATACAAGGGAAATACTTCAACATAATAAAGGCAGTTTACATTAAGCCCATAGTCAACATAAACTTAAATGGAGAGGAAATTAAAGAAATGCCACTGAAATCGGGAGCAAGACAAGGTTGTCCACTTTCTCCATACCTCTTAAATACAGTACTTGTAGTCTTAGCTAGAGCAATAAGCTAACTGAAGGAAACCAAGGTGAAGGAAACCAAGGAGATACAAATTGGAAAGGAATAAATCAAAGTATCTTTATTTGTAGATAATATGATAGTATATATAATTGGCCTCCAAAAATTCCACTGGGGCATAGGCAAGGGAGAGAAGCCCTCTCCCATCCCTTACCCCTCACCACCTATCTCAGGGGGAAGAGCTGGTCTTGGAGTCATGAGAGTGGGAGAGCTATCCCTGTTCCTCACCAGCCTCAGCACTCAAGAGAGTGAGCCCCACACCTCATCTGAGCATCGCAGTAGAGCTGACCCTGGTGTCATGAAGCTGAAATGCTCCTACAAAGCAAAGGGCATTGTCATTCAGACAAAATAAACAAGAATGGGAAAATTTTTTACCAACTACATATCCAATAAAGGCCAAAATCCAAAAACATATAAGGAACTTAAAAAAAAAAAAACTAGATATAAGAAAAAATAATTCAATTAAAAATGGATTGCAGATCTAATCAGAAAATTCTCAAGAGAAAACTTCAATGGCTGACAAATACTAAAGAAATGTTCAACATCCTAAGCCACCGAGGGAAATGCAAATCAAAACTACTTTGAGACTTCATCTTATACCTGCCAAAACGGCTAAGATCAATAACACAAGTGACAGCTCCTGCTTGTGAGGTTGTGGAGTAAGGCAAACACTCATCCACTGTTGGTAGGAGTCCAAACTTGTACAGTCATTATGGAAATCAGTATGAATTCCTCAGGAAGATGGGAATCGATCTACCTTAAGATCCAGATATACCACTCTTGGGCATATATATCCAGATATACCCAAAGGATACTTCAGACCACCACAGAGACACTTGCTCAACCACGTTCACTGCTACTCTATTCATAAGAGCCAGAAATTGAAAACAACCTAGGTGTCTATAAATAAAAGAATGGATAAAGGGAATGTAGTAATTTACACAATCGAGTAGTGCTCAACTTTTTTTAAAAAAAAATGACATCATGAAATTCACAAGCAGATTGATGGAACCTGAAAAATATCATCCTGAGTCAGGTATTCCAGACCCACAAAGACAAATATGGTGTGTATTCACTTATATGTGGATATTAGCTGTTAAGTCAATAATAACCAAGCTACAATCCATTGAACCATAGAGGGCAGGTAGAAAGTAAGGGACCAGAGGGGACAGCTCTCGTTTGGAAAGGCAAATAGAATAGATAATTATGGATGGATGGGTGGCTGGGACAGGAAGATCAAGCCTGGAAGCAGGGGGAGTTAGGGGGAGCAGGCTGAGGGAGGGAATATGGGAAGAAATAGCTACTGTTAAGTGACATTTGGTGGCCATCCTACCAAAAGCAATCTACAGATTCAATGCAATCCCCATCAACATCCCAACAAAATTCTTTACAGATGACAAAGACAATTTTCAGCTTCATATGGCAGTGTATACACACACACACACACACACACACTAGCAAAAACAGTCCCTAATACAGTAGAAGCTTCCTAAAATATACGCATATATGAAGGTGATATGGAGGAGACAGAATCCCAACTGGCCATCTCTTGTCACCAAACGAAGCTTGCAGTACTGGAATTGGGTTAATTTTAATTGAATTGTTGGCCAAAGGAGTTCCATTGGGAATCCAAACGACCCAGGCTTTTGCCAAGACAATAGGTTGCTCTTCACAAGCTGACAGATAGACCTCATTGTTGAAGACAATACCTATATAGTTCACTGAACGTGGAGAAATTAAGCTGGTATTTACATAGAGCCTACACACCCCTATGTTCTAGGGTCTTTGGTACATGAAAGTATTCTACACAGTACCAAAAGAGGAAATGTAAGCACCAAGACAGTCACAAACCCTTTGATCTACAATGGTGCCCTGCCTGTAAGATATGCTAGGGCAATGGGGCACAAAGCTTATGGGAACAATGAACAATACTGATTTGACTTAAGATCGACCCTATAGCCTCACACTTCTTGGATAACTAAGACCCAGAGACTAGATAGCCCAGGGACCTAGGGTAAAACCAAATACTACTGGTCTAAAAAAAAATGAATGATAAAATTACTTTTAAATGATATTCTGCTATAGGCAGTGGTTGTCAACCTGTAGGGCACAACCTTTTGGGGGGTTATATATATCTTTCATATCAGATATTTACATTACTGATTCATAACAGTAGCAAAATTACAGTTATGAAGTAGTAATGAAATAATTTTATGGTTTGGGGGGGGGGTCACCAAACATGAGAAAGTATATTAAAGGGTCACAGTATTAAGAAGATAGAAAATCACTATGCTATACTCATAGTGAGCCTTGTTCAGCCATCATCCGCCATTCCTCATGCAACAGATGGGAACAAATACCCACAGCCAGACATCATGCAGAGAGTTAGAGACCTTGGAACACTCAGCCCTAAATGTGATGTCTCCATCAAATCCCCCCTGCCCCCACAGAGCTCAGGGAACCCTGTGAAAGATAAGGCGAAAAGAGTGTAAGAGAGCAGATGGAGAACACCAAGAAAAACCAGGCCCTCCAAATCAGTGTGGTCGAAGCTCCTCTGAACCCACAGAGGCTGAGGCAGCATGCACAGGTCCTGCACCGGGCTGCACCAAGTCTTCTGCATATATATCATGGCTTCCAGTTTAGAGTTCTTATGGGATTCCTGAGTATACAAATGAGTAGATCTCTGATTTTTATGCCTTCTCTTGGACTCTTTTTTTGTTTGTTTGTTTGATTGTCTTGTCCAACTCCAATGTGATAGTTTTTTTTAAATCTTACTATATTATATTTTGTTATCATTTATTATTATCTCTTAGAAGACTGTTCTTCTCTAGTAAGAGACAGAGAGAGAGTGGATCTGCGTGGGGAGGGGTGTGGGGAGGAACTAGGAGGAATAAAGAAAAAGGAAACCACAACCAGGATAAATTTCATGTGAAAATAATTTATCTTCACTAAAAGGGGAAATTTAAAAAGGGAAACAATAGTGGCTTTCATACAGGATCATTGTGAGAGTTCAAAAAACATTTACCGGGTTTGGCACAGTGTGTCCAACATGGTGAGCACTTGAGAGACATTATCTACAGCTGTTATTACTTACCATATAGCAGACACAGCAGGAAGTTTTCTATTAGAGAGAATAAAAATAAGTATTGTAGTAAAGTGGCATAAAACATTGAAATAACGTCTTGTGGGGATTGCCAGATCAAAATGACCTTTCCAAGCTTGGGTAAATCATTGTTCTATAAGCCTTAGGAAGAAGGAGAGATATTCTTGAATTAAAAAGACCAAAATAAGTGGACAGATTTTTTTCAAGACTTCTTTGCAGCTAGGAGTCATATGATTCAGGCTTGCCTAGCCACACACATACAACTCATGCTAGTAACAGACACTAGTAATACAAAGCCACACCCACTTTTCTCACAGGCAGCACTGGTGGTGTGAAAGGTAGTGAATCGTACAGATGTTACCTGTGTAAGCTCGCTCTCATCCTCACAGGCTTTGGGGGGGGGGTAGTGTGATGGTTAATACAGATGATCAACTTGATCCAACACAGAATCCACAAGGAGACAAACCTCTGGGAATGTCTGTAAGATAGTTTCTAGATTAGGTTAACTGAGGTAGGCAGATCTGCCCTAACAGTAATGGTTCCACAATGTGGGTCCTGGACTGAATACAAAGGAGAAAAGGAGCTGGGCACCAGCATTCATTGTTCTCTGCTTCCTGACTGTGGATGGATACAAGGTGGTCAGATGCTTCAAGCCGCTGTTACCATAATCCCTATGGCATGGTGCAGTGTACCCTGAGACTGTGAGCCAACACACACACACACACAACCCAAAAAACCATTTCTTCCTTACAGTGGTTCTTGTATCTAATCACAACCATGAGGAATGTAACTAACACAGAATTCCAGACTAAGAATCATGGCTGTTTCTACAATAAACCTATGTGGTTCTTGGTCCTTTAGAGGAGTTTAGAACTTTGGGCTAGAAAATCTCTAGAGTACTGAGAGAAAAGTTTAATGAATCATTCTGGTGGAGGAGGATACCAAGACAAATATGTACAGACTAGTTCATGTTTTTCCTGCAATGGGGCCCCAAGGAACCCTGCATGAAGCAAGAATACCAAAACCATGGGACATGTACCAAAGACAGAAGGCACAGAATGGAGCCAGACCAAAGAAATGCTGTGGATGTTGAAGGCAGCAGAGGTATAGAAGCTGGCCTATCTATGCTCCTTGGCACACAGGAGACTCCATTAGAACCTGTGGATGCCCAATGTAGAAGCATAAGCTTTGGTGCCATCTTCCAATCCTCTTTTGCTCTACCTCAATTCCTCCCTTTGGAATGAGAATGTTTGCTCTGTGCCATTATGTGTGGAAGTATATAGCTTGTTTATTGATGTTATACACTAATAGATTGCCCACGTCTTAGAAACCACTCTATACTTATGTTTTTGAATCGTGATGAATAGTAATGAAACTATTAAGGACTTTGGGACCTTGAAGTTAAAGTTGAATGCATTTTGAATTGTGAGTTGGTATCTTAGGTTCTCCATCCCCTGGAGCTGGAACATGGTCCCCTCATTCAATGACATCTTCACCAGCCTTCTACTTTCAATGGTCTTCTTCAATGCCTAACCTTGGCTGTCCTGAAACTCAATCTGAGGACCAGGCAGGCCTTGAACTCTGAAATCCTCCTGCTTTTGTCTCCAGAGGGCTGGGACTAAAGGCATGCACCACTACTCCTGACCCTAAGCTTTCCTTTAGTTCCTTCTCACAAATTGGAAGCTTAGCTTAGTCTTGCCCTGAGGTAACCACTCCCCTTATTCCCTTTAGTAACTGACTTTCTTATAGTCACAGTCACCTCAGTACCACTGTTTTCCATGTTCCTACTATGATGGCCCAGAGTCCACATTCCTCCTAACAAAAGGCCTATCTGAGCAATATCTCACTCCCAGTACTAAGTTCTATCTTAAGGTTTTTATTGCTGTGAAGAGACACCATCACTACAGTAACTCTTTTTTTTTGGGGGGGGGGCAGGGGTTGAGACAGGGTTTCTCTGTATAGCCCTGGTTGTCCTGGAACTCACTTTGTAGACCAGGCTGGCCTTGAACTCAGAAATCTGCCTGCCTCTGCCTCCGGAGTGCTGGGATTAAAGGCGTGCGCCACCACGCCTGGCTCTTATAAAACATTTCATTGGGCTGGCTCACAGTTTCAGAGTTTTAGTCCATTATCATAATGGTGAGAAGCATGGCAGCATGCAGGCAGACACAATGCTGGAGAAGGAGCTGAGAGTTCCACATTTTGATCCACAGGTAACAGAAAGAGATTAAGAACCATACTAGACCTACTTTGAGCATATATGAGACCTCAATGTCCACCTTCACCAAAAAGGCCACACATCCAATAGTGGCACTTTCTATGGACCATTCCTATCCACAAATGACCCTGAGACTATGGGGAGTCTATATGGAAAGCTATGACTTTAAAGTAGTGTGTCTGGTTGTCACGTTGACAAGGATTAAACATGTTATGGTTAATATTGTCAATTTGAAATGATATAGAATCACCTATGAGCCAATCTGTGGCTGTCCCTGTGAGAGAGCTCACAGAGTGGTGTCTCAAGCAAGAAGGTAGACAAACATAGTCAATACAACAGAAGTTATATTTTATTATCACATAAGATTCACTCTAAATTCCTAACCATTGTCCTAAGCCTATTTCCCCGAGGCTGCTCTCCTGTGTGCCATATCTTAGGTGAAGATCATGTCCAGTCTCTAATAGAAGGCTCAGATTGGTCAGGATCCTGCAGAATACTCCCCAGCTGCAGGGCAGATCAAGGTGGTGTCTTTCCAGGTGTGCAGAGCAGAGCAGAACATTGCTCTGGAGCAGCCTTGGGTGGAGTGGGGATCCTAAGCTTTCTGACACATGTAAAAAGCATTTTTTTACTATGCTACGACAACTGAGGTAAGTGAAGCAGGAAGAACTGCCCTAAACGTGGGTGGCACCATTCATGGGATGGAGTCCTGATCAAATAAAGAGAAGAAACTGAAGTGAGCTGAGTTTAAGTCGCTGGGCTTCCTGGGTGTGGATGCAATGAGACCACTTGCCTTAAGCCTCTTCCATTCTGATTTCTCCACTGTTACGGACTGTAGCCCCAAATTGTGAGCCCTCATTTTTAAACCTGCTTTTGCAGTATTTACCACAGCAATGGGGAAAACTTATGAATGCAGGTAGCCTGGTAGCCTGACTTTGCAAGCCTCGCCCCTCCGCCAAGGCATCCTCTCTGTCCTCTCCACAAATGGTTTACAGCACACAGTATTCTCTGGCTTCTGTGAGCCAAAGGTAGTTTTTAATGGTGCAGTTCATCCTCACAGACTTGTACAAATAAGAGCAGGTGGCTAAATGAAATAAGTACACCACTTCTACTTTGTTCTATTGGTTTATTGATTTCCAGGCTCCTTTGCTTGGATCCTGCTCAGAGACCATCTTTCTTAGCTGACTTTTTGTTTTAGCAATGCTAGTTTGTTAAAGAGAATTTCTCTAGATGCAGGAAACTTTCCTCTTCTTTTGTCTTCTCCAGCTTCTTTGGGTGTGTGGATATGTGTCTCAAGACAATCAAAATTTAATTGCCTGGAATCCAGCCTTAGGTGTAGAAAACCAGACAATTAATTAGCAAAGAAATAAAGGAAAACAGGGAGAAGACCAAAACCAGTGTCTATTTTAGGGGACTGTCACAATTAAACTGTGAACTTCGTTAATTTAATTAACAATAACTGTGCCTCAGATAAAAACATCATGGGCTTCAACACTGTCGTCCCACAAAGCTACCTGTAATCCATTGATTTTTACAGATAAGGCATTCACAACAAGGAACAGACAGCTGAAGACTGAGCTATAACTAACCACATCTCCAGACTCTTAATCCAGCACTTTCACATCCATCTACTGCTCCAGAACTCACTGAGAACAGGTTCAATTCAGCCCAGTCTGTCATAACTTTCCATTTATAGAGAAGGTCTGATAGGAATGTACATTTTCAAACCTTAAAAAAAAAAAAAACAATTTTCAAGGTTCTTAAAGTCTTTTAGTTGCTCTACAAAAACCAAAACCAAATCCAACCAACCAAATAAACAAACAAAAAAACCCAAACCCCAGCAACTTCATAAAGAAGAGGCACTTGCATTGCTCATTTGTTACAGACATTTGTGACACTCTCACTGCATCTCCTGTTCTTTTAAGTTTTAAAAAACTGAAACTTAGCTACAAACTAAAAGTCTGTCCCTAAATGCATTAGTTACTTGTCTCACCACGAAAGCCCAGGCCGAAACAACTAAAACAAGAGGCTTACTGGGCTCAGGAGATACAATCAGGATGGCTAGAAACTAGCTCTCTTTAAACTGGGTTTCAGATGATGTTTTAAAAAGAAAAAACTAGGAGGTTTTGGTTTTTGTTTGTTTGTTATTTTTCCAGAAGGACCTTATTCTTGAGGATTATTAACCACAGGATGTCTACACTATGACCCTAAGGCCAGCCCCACTAGCAATTGAGTTTAGACTGCAATCTAAAGAGAAAACTGATCTCAGAGCCACCTGGCTCATCTCCCAAAAATGTTTCTCCTTCCTCTTATTGTGTAATTGTTATTCTAAAATATTTACCAGAAACTCATTCTGCTTTGTAAAGGCTACTTGCTAACAAACAAAAGATAATGCCTCAGGTAGCAGAATATCCACAGAGTTGAGCCATTTCGCATCAGCCCTCAGATTGGCAAAAGCCGATGTTGTTGCAACATTGGCATAAATAGACTAAAGTTGTTTTTTAATATCTTAGACTGAAGTTTTGCCTGGTGGGGTCATTCTCTGGGAGTCCCCCACCTCTCCAACACAACCTTGTGGTGTGATAAAACTTTTCCTGGGGAAGACACCGCACACATGTCAACTCATGCCAAACAGGGAAGCCGGCCAAAGTCCTCCCTGATGAATCAGTGAGTTTTATCGGGATTACTTAGAGGCATAAGAATGAGGGGTTACTTACAGACGCAGACATGACTCAACACAGTGGCATCGCCCAGCATGGGTGACACTGGGAACGCAGAGGCACTGCACAGGCTGCAGGCAGCTAGACAGACTGTAGAGGGTCCTTTCTAAGTGACTCTTGCCTTAAATCTCTTCCAGGTAGCTGGTCTGGTCTCAGAGTCTGTAGCTTTTCTCCTCTCAGAGTCCTCTTTGCATTTCATCTTCCCTTTATTGTCACATCAACTTCACAGCTTCTCAACTTCCTTCCTAAAGAGGAATTGTTGTTGTTGTTTTGTTGTTGTTGTTTTGTGTTTTTTTTTTTTGTTTTTTGTTTTGTTTTGTTTTTTTGCTACCCTGGCAAAAAGGGGCCTAAAAAAAATCTGGTCAGTGTCAGGGACTTCCTGAGACTGTTTGGAATTGTTTACCTTCCTGTTTAAAGAGCTTCCTGCAGGAGGGAATGTTTCAATCTCAGAAGAAACTGTTCCACAAGTCTGCCATGTCAAAGAAAGCTTGGTAGTGTGAGTATCAGTTAAAGGATAGCATTCTCTGTGGTTCCCAACCTTCCTAATGCTTGCGACTCTTTAATTCCTCATGTTCTGGTGACCCCCAACCATAAAATTATTTTCATTGCTACTTCATAACTGTAATGTTGCTACTGTTATGACTAGTAATGCAAATATGTGACATGCAGGACAGCTGATAACGACACCCTATGAAAGGATTGTTTGACCTACAAAGGGGTCATGATCACAGGTTGAGAACCACTGCACTAGACAGAATGTAATTTTATGGGGTTTGCCTTTATAAACCCGACTGCGGCGGCAGGCCATGCATTAAAGAATCTCAAGTCCCTGGAGGTAGATATGAATAAAAGCTTCTCTGTTAAAATTTATTCATGCTCAAACTGGTGACTCTCTGAACAACCTGAGACTCATAACATGGCTCACAGTTATTCTAGTTATCTTTTGAGCAGAGCAACCAAGTTTGGTTATGAAAGCAGAAATAGCAGTTAGTCTTATGATCTATTATTATCTTGCAAGTACAGCAAATATCACGAATGTTGGGAACAAGCCAAAGAAACTTGTTTTAAGTACTACCATTTTAAGCTGGGCAGTGGTGGCACACACCTTTAATCCCAGCACTTGGGAGGCAGGGGCAGGCGGACTTCTGAGTTCGAGGCCAGCCTGGTCTACAGAGTGAGTTCCAGGACAGCCAGGGCTATACAGAGAAACCCTGTCTCAAAAAAAAAAAAGTACTACCATTTTGTTTTCAGACTCCATTTAATCCTAGGGAGAAACTAAGGTCAAGGGTTCCAGGTCTTAGGGGAGCTGGGGACTTCCCAATAGCCGAATAGCTTCTGCTATAAGAAGACAGTTGTCTGAGTCCAGCCATCTCCAGGACAACTTGTAAGGAGACAATTGTCTGAGTCCAGCCATCTCAAGGACAACTTCTCCATCTTACTAGCAGAGTCAAACTAAGTTCATGTTCCCAGACCCAAGAACCACCTCCTATCCTGATTGATGGAACTCCCTTGCTCAATCCCTTATGTCAAAATATGATTGGACAATGCTAAAGCCCACCCTGCTCTCCTTACTTTATGGTTTTATGCTTTAAATATGCTGTGCTACGCCCTTCGGTATTGCAGTTCAGCTCCTGAGTCTGTTCTGTGGCCCTGATCAATAAGTAACAGCTTGATTACAATAAACCTTTATCATCTACATTGACCTGGTCTTTGACTTATGACTGATCCCAAGACACAACATCAATCAATTTAAGAATAGTCTTCAACATCTGGGGAAAAGGGGAGATAAGTTGACAGAGTAGGCCGTGTTCAAGCTAGGGGTTTACATAGTTGAGGCATTTTTGCTTTTTGATTTCTCAAGCACAGTAAGTTTAAACTTTAAATATAATGTTAACCATCACAGAAGAAAGTAATATCTAAACAAAGGAATCTGTTAATCAGAACCATCTTCAAAATGTTTTGGATATTGTAATCAGCCTCTATTTAATAAAGGAGGAAACAAAACAGAGATAAAATGCCTTGGTCAGAGTTAAGTGACCAGTAAATGGTGGTGCTAGGGCCACTGTCATTTGAGAAGCGTGTAGTGGTGCTCACCTCGGCAGCACATGCACTAACACTGGAAGGATACGAGATTAGCATAGCCCCATCCAAGGCTGAGCCAGTCCACATGGTTACAGGAGTTCTCCTGGGTGGTAGCTCACCCTGTGATCCCAGCTCATGGAAGACTGAAGCAGAAGAGTTGCTACAAAACTGAGAGCTTTCTGGAGCTACATAGCGAGTCTCCGCTAGCCTTGACTAAAGAGTAGGGCATCTAAAAACTATGCTAGTCATGATACCCCAAACTTTTAATATTTAAAAAAGGGTAAAGCTTTCAGTGAAATGAAAGTGTGCTGCTTAATCAAGTGTAAGCCTTCAGGCAAGTATGTGGAAGCAATGGCCCAAAAGGAGATGGACTGGCATAGGAAGAGGAGTCATTTCTGGTTTTGAAAAGCAATGCAGGCTCTATGGTTAGTGTGAGACCCACATGAGGTCATGAATATTTGGTTTTGGACTCCAGATGTGGCTCTAAATAGCTCTGTAACCTTAGTCAATTTGCAATTACAAGGAGTACGAGAAAAAGAAACCTATAACATATACTGAATATTTGATGAATTAGGTTAGGTAAACTAAATACTGGTTAGTTTAACTACTAAACATTAGGGTTCTTAGGGCATATAACCAGAAGTGGTATAGTTTCTGAGTCATATGAATTTCTGTTTTCCAGTTTGGATTAATTTGCATTTCTATGAGCAATGTATAAGGATTTGTTTATTTTCATCAGTTTTTTTTTTTTTTTTTAATGATAGCCATTCTGTCTGGGATAAGATGTAATCTTAATGCAGTTTTAATTTATTTTTCCCTGATGTCTAAGGATGTTGACCTGTTTTCACACTGATGGCTATTTATGCTTTATTGTCTTAAAAAGGGAAGAAGGACAAGCTGTATTACAGAACAATAGAGATAAAAACTGCATGGTATTGGTATAGAGACAGGCAGGTAGATCAGTGGAATAGAATTGAAGACCCAGAAATGAGCCCACATACCTATAGTCATGGTAAACAAGCTAAAACCATCCAGTGGGAAAAAGACAGCATTTTCAACAAATGGTGCTGGTTCAACTGGCAGACAGCATGTAGAAGAATGCAAATCAATTCATTCTTGTCTCCTTGTACAAAGCTCAAGTCCAAATGGATCAAGGATCTCCACATGACACCAGATACACTAAATCTTGTGTCTACTAGAAGAAAAAGTGGGGAAGAGCCTCGAACACATGGGTACAGGGGAAATTTTCCTGAGCAGAACACCAATGCCTTATACTCTAAGATCAACTATAGACAAATGGGACTCATAAAATTGTAAAGCTTCAGCTGGGCAGTGGTGGCGCACGCCTTTAATCCCAGCACTCGGGAGGCAGAGGCAGGCGGATTTCTGAGTTTGAGGCCAGCCTTGTCTACAAAGTGAGCTCCTGGACAGCCAGGGCTAAATAGAGAAAGCCTGTCTTGGAAAAAAAAAGAAAAAGAAAAAAATTGCAAAGCTTCTGTGAGGCAAAGGACATTGTCAATAGGACAAAATGGCAACCAACAGATTGGAAAAAGATCTTTACCAACCCTACATCCAATAGAGGGCTAATATCCAATATGTACAAAGAACTCAAGAAGTTAGACTCCAGAGAACTAAACAAAGAATTCTCAACTGAGGAATAAGGAATGGGTGAGAAGCACCTAAAGAAATGCTCAATATCCTTAGTCATCAGGGAAATGCAAATCAAAACAACCCTGAGTTTCCACCTCACACCAGTCAGAATGGCTAAGATTAAAAACTCAGGTGACAGCAGATGCTGGTGAGGATGTGGAGAAAGAGGAACACTCCTCCATTGTTGGTGGGATTGCAAGCTTGTACAACCACTCTGGAAATCAGTCTGGTGGTTCCTCAGAAAATTGGACATAGTACTACCGGAGGATCCAGCTATACCACTCCTGGGTATATACCCAGAAGATGCTCTAACACATAACATGCTCTACTATGTTCCTATATATTATGATATATATAGTTATGATATATTATATATAATATTATGATAATGTATATCATAATATAATAATAGCCAGAAGCTGCAAAGAATCCAGATGTCTTTCAACCGAGGACTAGAAAATGTGGTACATTTATACAACAGAGTACTACTAAGCTACTTAAAAACAATGACTTCATGAAATTCTTAGACAAATGGATAGAACTAGAAAACCTGAGTGAGGTAACCCAGTCACAAAAGAACCCACATGGTACACACTCACTGACAAGTGGGTATTAGCCCAGGAGCTCAGAATACCCAAGATGCAATTCATAGACCACATGAAGCTCAAGAAGAAGAAGGAAGACCAAAGTGCTTCAGTGCTTCTTAGAAGGGGGAACACACTACTCACAGGAGGCAACACAGAGGCAAAGTGTGGGGCAGAGACTGAAGGAAAGGCCATCCAGGGACTGCCCCACCTGGGGATGACAAGGTTCTTTTTTAAAAGATTGATTATTTTATATGTATATTTTGCCCGAATGTACGCATGCATGTATGTATGTACACCATATGCATATCTGGTGCCTGCAGAGGCCAGAAGAGGACATCAGATTCCCCAGAATTGGAGTTACAGATGGCTGTGAGCCACCATATGAGTGCTGAGAACTAAACCTGGATCCTTTGCAACAAATGCTCATGACCTCTAAATGCCCTGTTTGTAGTATTTATTTACTTAGGTTTTCCGAGACAGGGTTTCTCTGTATATCCCTGGCTGTTGTGGAACTCACTCTTCAGACCAGGCTGGCCTCAAACTCAGAAATCTGCCTGCCTCTGCCTCCCAAGTGCTGGGATTAAAGGTTCCCAAGTGCTGGTATTAAAGGTATGCACCATCACTGCCTAGCTTCTATTTGTATTTTTAATATGATGGAATAGAAGTTTCTTTTTAATATCGTTTCTCAAAATTCTATGTATATATTATTAACTTTTTGTGAAAAGAACCAAACTGACTTGAAAAATAAGACTAACACATTTTAAAATATAGTTGAAATAGTTTAAAATGCCACTCTGTGTACTCTGCTAAAATGGAGTATCATTGCTGCACTTCCAAGTGCAAAATTGAGAAAGGCTTTAAGTGAAGTGTAAAGAAGCAAGGATCACAATTGGAAGACAAGAATGCAGAAACTGGATGCAGACAAACAATCTCACAGTGAACAACACAAAGCCCTGCGAAGGACTAGAGGTGCCTGCCAACCCTTAGAGTGTCACTTTTAACCGTGGTGAATCGCCCTTTCCGTCAGGGCTGGTGGAAATGGCTACCAGAGGTTCAGAGGCAAGGAGAACCTTTTCACGCACGCTGCAGCTCGCCGGGCTCACCCAGCCACGCCCACTGGACCCTCTCCAGCGCGTCCCGCCCCTTCCGTCTTCCACTTCCGGGTAGCAGCGCGTCTTTGCGCCGCCTTCTCGGAATCTGATTGGCTGGAGCATCAACGCTAACTGCCGCGCAGTTTAAACCTGAATCCTGGCCTTCGCGGATTGTCGCGCTTCCGTGGCAAGTGTGGGCACCCACAGCTGAAGGGGTCGCCCGTCGGCGTGGACGAGGCCTGCGCGGCCAGCAAGGCCTGCGAAGCCCGAACCCTTTTCGGTAGCCACTCCTGGCGCCTCGGTCCTCGCCGCCGCGCGTCGGCTTGCAGGGCGGGGACGCGGAGCCGCCTTCGGATCGGGGCGGTAACCTCTGTTCTGACTTTGAGCTCCCAGCTGGGCGAGGGGTCGCCACTAGTTTTCAGGTCAGTACCGGGAGGGAAAGGGGTCTAGGTCCTTGTGATCAGGTCTGAAACGGCTGCTTGCCTGTAGGTAAGGATGCACCTACACGCATCTCCAGGGTAGGGCTTCTGCCACGCTTGTTTCGAAAAGAGAACTAATAGCTTGGTCGGGATCTGGGTATTGGGAGCTGACACTTAGGAATGGAGATGTGGTATATGCTAGGAAGTGGCATAGGGGGTCCACAGGAGGGAGGAA
This sequence comes from Mus caroli, assembly GCF_978045245.1. Taxonomy (NCBI): domain Eukaryota; kingdom Metazoa; phylum Chordata; class Mammalia; order Rodentia; family Muridae; genus Mus; species Mus caroli. The sequence continues at coordinate 54,909,792 of NW_028227256.1, forward strand.
AGCAGAGTGTGTCATCAGGATCTGCTTATCCCCCCTCCCCCCGAAAGAGGGGTCAAAGAATGAGAAGAGGTCACAGTAGAAGGTCTGCCACAGGGCTGTGGATGACACCGGGGTATTGGACTGGAGGGAAAGTTGAAGATCTGCAGTTAGCCTCCTTGTTTCCCTGCTCAGTTTGTGATGTGAAAACCTGCAATTAGCCTACCAGCTTCCTTGCGGTTTTATGGTTGGTTTGTTTGTTTGTTTGTTTCTGGTGGGGGGGGGGGCAAAACTTTAGAACAGTTGAACTTTACTGTTGAAACGTTCCTAGTGAACGTCCCGTTGCAGAAATTCGCCCCCCTTCCCCTCCCCAAGCCATCCTCTCGGTCATTTGCTTAACAGCTTTCCATATCTGCTCAATGCTTTCAAACATGACCATTTCAACATTGGGCAGATTTTTTTTTTTTTCTACTGAGAAGTTCTTTCATGTGTTCATATATGTTTCTATTAGAAATGTTTATCCAAGGAGCTGCTATGTGCCAGGCACTGAGAGTTCAGCAGAAAACACATTTAATAGAAACTTCTGCCTGTCAGCATTACCCTAATCTCTGCTCTTCTCCGTGAAGATGTTTGTGATGGCATTAGGGATGCCTAGATAAATGAGAATCTTATCATTGGATCCTTACATTAGATCCACAGACTATGTATAGATTGAGAATTGCAGGTACCTGACTAGGTCACTTTGTAGCCTACTATAGGACTGCTTAAGGGTTGTGAAGAGTTGGAGGGCGGCTAGGGTGAGGAAGGTAAAGATAATGTGGAATCTTATGGAATCTAGGGATTTTTGTGATGGACATAAAAAGAACACTGAGATTGTTCTGTGGACTCAGAGCAAGGAGCAGAGCGGCTTGTGGGGGGGAATATAGGTTTGGGGAGTTGACCCTATTCAAGCACATAGCCCAGCATCGTCACCTGCACCTCAGTGAAGCTTTTTCTGATCTGTTTTCTCTGCCCAGTTAGCATTAGCACTTCTTTAATATCTTGTGTGTTAAAGTCATTGTTCTTGTCATACTAATTATTTCCAATTCTATTACATTGTTAACCAGTGTAGACCGTAAATCTAGACTTAAGCTTGTAATTTCTCTCTTTCCAGCCCTCTTCTGCTCCTTGAATGAGTCATTTCTTTTGTGCTTTCATGAAGGTCCACTTGCCTGTCTACTTTTGCATAGTAAGAACAGTGTCTGTCTCACACTGGACTTTTCTTTCCATGACAGCAGGGACCCTATCCTGTCATCTGCTGGTAGCCCATTGTGTCCACTAGGCATGTAGATTATAATATAGGTTTGAATAGAAAAACAAAAGTATTTACCTTTTTGGAATTTACTAATTCTCCTGATTATATAAATTCGTATTTTAAGATCTTTATGTAAAGGGCTTTGCAAATACATTATGTAGACAGTGTATTGTAAGTCATGGTGATTGAGCTATAGAATGGATCATTACCAGTTTTTTCTCTTATTAATCAGTACTGTGGTTTCCTATCCCACCCCATCTTTTCTTTTCCTTTCACTTTAGAAATGGAGTACCCAGGGATAAAAGTTGACACTGTTACCTCTGGAATTCAGAGACGAGTGAAGGGCAGAATTGCAAAGACAAATTTGAATGTTTCTCTTGCTTCAAAGATCAAAGCAAAAATATTAAGTAAGTACCTACCTTATTTTAGCAAATATAGAAAACTACTAAAATGACTACTTTGTTAGCTGGTACTTTTTCTGTTTGCTCTTTCCTGTCTGTGGCTCTCAGCTATTCTGCTGAATGGTTTTGCAATCTGCCCTTGGCCTGCCCCCAGGCAGCTACCTCTTCTCATGCAAAGATAATACCAATGTGGCTTCTCAAGAAAAGAGCTACATAGAGTAAAAGATTTGCTTTGCATTCTGTGGCTGTCAGGTGATAAGTCACATAGAAGTGCTTGGCCAAGATCAGGTATGGTAGTACATGATTTTATATAGGCCAGAGTTCACCAAGAAAGCACTATGCACTTTGGAAATGAGATTTTATGAATCCTGGCAATAAGGTGTTAGGAAGGCAAGCAGACAACAAAAACAAAAACAACATAAATAAATAAAAACCCATGAAGATGGGAAACTTCCTAGGATAAACTTTTATTTTCCCCCAAAATTATCTCAATGGTTTATGCCCATGTTGGCTACACTGGGAAATGTACTGTCTGCCTGCTGATGTTACACCCATGACTTACACTGAGCCAAAATGTCTTTAAGTCAGGACGTTGCTCCTTCCAGGATCTGTAGGTAAATCTGAATTAGCCAGCTTTCTACAATGGTTATTTCCTGCTTCATTGGTCAGGACCATTTGGAAAACAACAGGTTATTTTTAGCTTTTGGATGTCCTAACTGGTTGTGGTCTGTTTCTATTGGGTATGCCAAGGAGAGCCGAGCGGAACTACTCTGTACCAAAGATGAGTCCTGTTATGGGTTCTTTCTTTCTTTCTTTCTTTCTTTCTTTCTTTCTTTCTTTCTTCTTTTTGCATTTTTATTATTACTTTTTTTTTTACAGTCCAGCCGTTGCCCTACTGTTCTTTCTTTTTTTAGATGCCCAAAATGTTTTTCTGAACACCTAAGAAGGTTATAGTTAACAAGACTTACTTTAATATGATAGATTAGCACGTGCCTATAATGTCAGCACTCAGGAGACCAGGACAACTGTGTGTGTGTGTGTGTGTGTGTGTTACTGTGGAGTAAGGATGTTATTGGCATGTAGTAGAATCTAAATTCAAATTATGAAAATATAATTATGACTTAATCATACTAAAGGAACATAGAACTTTTAAGGTGAATTTAATCCTTAACTCCTCACTGAAATGCCTTTGCTACTGTTTCAGTAACAATTTAAATCATAGTAACATAGATTGCAGTCAGTTACTACAAAAGGTCTACTCGTTTGGGTAGAGTTGACGCTCCCACAGGTCCTAGACAATTAGTCCTTTCATTTGAAGTTTAAGATTCGGGAGCATAGCAATTTTATTGAATTGTGGAGACCCAGAAACTTGTGCAAACATTTCAGATTGGCTACCCTAGCTCCTGTGGGTCTCCAGCCAGTGAGAGCTGTGAGGTCATCTTCCTGCCTTGCCTCTAGTCAAGGAGGGGAGGGCACAGGCCAGGCAAGGTGGTGGCAGCGCAGCTCCCCTGAGGCTGCTCTCTGCAGGGCTCCTCTCCAGTCCCAGCTGCTGCTTCTCTTCTCAGCCTCTGTCTGCTCTCTAACTTGTCTGTCTCCAGCTTCAAAACCTGGGCACATTTATTTTCTCTAAAACTGTATTTGTATTGGCATTCATTTCCAACTGTGACTTGATATCTATAAAGTAAACTACATTTTTTCTGAAATAATTTTACTAAGGAATGTGAGATTTTATTAAAGAATTATAAGGTATAAGTTGAGTGCTAACTTTTTAAAAATATTTTTTGCAGACAATTCTTCTATTTTCAAGATCTCTCTAAAGCACAACAACAGAGCATTAGCACGGGCCCTTAGTAAAGAGAAAGAGAATTCTCGAAGAATTACTACCGAAAAGATGCAATTACAGAAAGAAGTAGAGAAACTGAATTTTGAGAATACCTTTCTTCGCTTAAAGTTAAATACCTTGGTATGGAAATTGTATTGTTTTGGACTCTCCATTTAAATGGAATCTTTTTTTTTTTTTTTTTGGTTTTTTGAGACAGGGTTTCTCTGTGTAGCCCTGGCTGTCCTGGAGCTCACTTTGTAGACCAGGGTGGCCTCAAACTCAGAAATCCGCCTGCCTCTGCCTCCCAAGTGCTGGGATTAAAGGCGTGCACCACCACGCCCGGCTAAAATGGAATCTTTTAACTACATTACTATAGAAACTCTAAAAATGTTTTTTAAATTTCAGTTGTTGTAGAGAATGGTTGAACATCAGTATGCTGTGTAAGTCTATACTAAAGGATAGACACCTCTTAGTGATAGAACAGACATCTTAAATCCTGCTCTAAATGCATGCTGTGTGTACCATAAACCAGTTTAACACCATGATCATCATTTGGTTGCTCACCATAAGCAAACATTTGGCCCATTCATACATTTTTAAATGGTGAGTGTAACTCCTCTGAATAATTGAAAGAGTCCGCACAATATTTCTGTTCTCCTTTAATCTTGCATTTCTTTGGCTACAAGCCAAATAAAATTGAGGAGGTTGTCCTTTCTCTGTAGTTTTAGGTCTAAAATGAGTCAAAATTGGTTTAAAATGGAAAAAATGGCCTGTACTACTTTGATGATTTAATTCGTATTACTATGGTTTTTTTCCATGCGATATACGGTTATGTGAAAACAAAAATATCAGAAAATTAATAACTAGTGTCAAATGTTGAGTGTATCTGTGTGTTCATGGCTGTTCTGACAGAACATTAATGTTGCTTTTGAGCTTAATGTGATTTCGGTTGAAAACAGTCACCAGGCATGATTTCATGTCTGTAGTTAGAAGTTGAGGCAAGAGGCTTGCCACCAGTGCACAGCCAGTCTCCATTGCGGAGTTAGTCCTAGGCTGCCTTGGGTTACAGTGTGAGAACTCGCCTCAAAAAATGAGACTAGAATAAAAAAAAAATGCTTAATTTGAGTCTTCTTACACTGCTGCTATCTGTAAATGTATCGTCATAACCAATCTCAAACCTCAGTGAAAGGAAGTCTTTCTTTTACATGCACAGAATAAGAAGCTTGTAGAAATAGAATCGCATGTGAGCAATGATTTGTTAACTGCAATTGAAATGAGCAGTCTTTCTGAGGTGAGTGAATTCACGTGAGTGGGGCCTTTTTTTAGCATTACTAAAGAGAGTTGAGATTAAATAGCATCAAGGTAAGACATTCACATGTGCAAAGACATACCAGTAACCATGTAGAATGCATCACCTTTATAATCGGTTATTAAAATTATTTCATTAAAATCTAATTTTGATTTAAAATAATGGATTAAACTGCTCTTTGGAACATGACCTACCCAAAAGATGTAGAAACAAAGTCTTAGTAGAATGGAACATTTCAAGTTAGAGAAGAATTTATTTTAAAATAAAAAGAATTGAAAAATTATTGGGGTAAAATATAGGCAGATCCTATTGTATACCAGTCTGTAAGATGAATTCTAGACCATTTAAAATATTGACACAAAATAAACCACAGACATACATAAGAGTCAGTGTCATCCATATATGACTCAGGGGGAACTTGTGCTGTTCTTCTGGGCAAGCCTGACCTAAGGAAGGCCTTGCCACTCCTGCGGGCTGAGGTCCTGTCCTCCATGTCAGTAATACACGTTCTAAGGCTTGGTCATACCCTTGCCCTTTGAGCCATTTCCTACTGTTAGCTGCATGGGTTGTCTTTTGCTGTTACCTTGATGTTAGTATAGAATACTTTTATCTCTTACATCATTATATTTTTTTCTTTTGTGGATTATTTTGCATCAGTATGGAAAAAGCCTATTATAAATCATCTTGAAAGCACCAACAACAGCACATTCTCCTCCGCCACTGTCTCATTTATACTTTTATACTTTTTCAGAGACTTATTCCCACATTCTCCTTTTGATTCACACCTCTAGACTTCTACATCACTATGGCATTTCTGTAAGTCACTGGTGGTACTAGTGTGACAAGATCCCAGGGGCAGTGGTTGGTCCTTAGGCTGATCTTAGGACTCTCAGGACACTGCTCTCTAAGATCTCTCCCCACCTTTCTGCTTATTCTTTCAGCCTGGTTTTTTGGTTTCCTTTCCTAACTGCTAAGTTTTAGAGTACCCAAGAGTTAGTTATTAGATTTTTCTCTTCTGTCTATACTCATTCTTGTTAGGTAATTTTACCAGTCTTTGTTTTGATTACTAACCTGTACTGATAACTTCCAAATATGTGTTTCCATGCTACATAACACATATGTAGTAGACATGAAAAAATTATGTATATCTATAATGATCTTGTATGTGTATGTGTATAATATATAGGTATGTATATGTATAATGTGTATATATATATTAATGTATATCTTAATATTTCTATCTACAGAAAGTTTTGAAGGGTTACTTAACAAAAATATCAGGAGTGATTATCACTGGAAAGAATGATGAAGGATGAGCTATTTTAATCTTATTTTTATACTATAATTATTTAACTATTAAAGCCCAAAGTAAAGGCTGGATGGTTCAGTGGTAGAATAGTTAGTTGGCATGAACAGGGTCCTGAATTACTCCAGCAATACACACACAAGAATTTTGTTCTGGTTCTGTTGGTATCCTAGTGTAATTTGCTATTTTAATAACAAGTCATTAAAATACAGTAGATTATTTCTTACCATTTTCTTTGTTTTACTCAAAAACAGTTCCATCAAGGTTCTTTTCTCCTGTCAGCTAACAAGAAGCAAAGGATCAGTAAGCAGTGCAAGCCTGCGCATCCTCCGTATGCAAGGTAATTGTTTAAAGCTTGCTTAAATATTGCCTTATGTGTTTGTGCCTTAGAAGATGGGAGATTGGGTTTTGAGTGGTTTTATTTACTCACATTCTAAAAACAGAAAAAAACAGAGATAATGACTTATAAATAAATAATGTATAATGTTGCTTTGTTGAATTAAACATTTCATAGACTTCTGTTGTATATTTGAGTTTAGTATACCTTTAGTTACCTGGGCTAGATTGACACTGGCTCAGAGCAGACTTCATAAAATAGTCAGTGTTCTCTGTCAGCCTATATCTGTTATTGAGTTACAAGCCAGTCTTGTTAAGGCTGGCTCTTCAGGACTCTGAGGACACTGGCCTCAGATGCAGATAAGTAGGTTGTAGTAGTAGCTACTTTTAATTACATTTCTTCTGGCCTTTTTTCTTGCTGAGCAAATCTGATTAACTCTTTCCACCTTTAATATCATGTATACTTACTGTTCTAATCTCTGAGATTGACTCTCACTTTGGCTATTCTCTTGTCTAAAGTCTCTTTCCTTTTTTGATTGACTTGGTTACAAGTCATCAAAGCATACCCAGTTTCAAAGCTGATGTATTAAACCGTCGACCCCGAGGCTGAGAGATGTGAAATGACTTAAGCAGTGATTGGAATCTTTCCATCTACTTAATGTTTAATGTGTTTGTCTTAAGTGTATACAGTCTCTGTATATTACATAATGTATATGTAGGGATGAGTTGCCTAAGTATAAAGATCTTGTATCTGTGCAGGTATATGCGTGCATACTATCCCAATGCATAGCAGAAAATTAGAAAGGTTCTTAAAGAAGCATCAGTAGTGATTATCTATTGGGTAGTTTGGTTAAGGGGGAAAACTTACGTTTTAGTAAAAACATTAAATAAGTAGAGGCATTCATATATGAAATACTGTCTTTACCACAGGAGGGGAAGAACTCTCAGGTCATGCCACTTATATCATTTTCTATTTATTCCAGTTTGTTCTATTTTATGTATCTACAATCTGTATTGCTACCATTTTGTACCAGTACATTTTATGAGTGTATTTTAAAAAGTATTAAGTTGTATTATCTTACACCTTTATGTTTTCAAGGACACATTGGCTGTCATGCATTTATTATTTCAAATGTCTCCATATAGCCTCCATACAGGTGGTGCCGACCTGTAATGCCAGTGCTTGGGAGGCTGATGCAGTAAAATCTCCACACGTTTGAGGCCAGCCTGGGCCTCGCTGGGCTACAGTTAGATCCTGTCTCAATAAATAAACCAGAAAACCACAATCAAGTATATTTGTTTGCCATACAAAAAAATTCATTGTGTCCTTTAGTGAGATTTTGTTTGAAATATTTCATACATATTAAAGACAGATTTTCACATGTAAACAGCATTATATGACCTTATCCAGAAGACCCTAAAGGACAAAAAAGAAAAAGGTACCAATGATCTCAGATGTATCCCTGTAGCTTCCTCTCTGATCATCACCCAATGCCTTCCTACCAAGAATTCTGATCTTAAAACATCATACATCAATTTTGCATGATTCCTCTAATGATCAAAAAATACTTTTAAAAGTCTGATTTTGCTCAGCCTTGTTTGTAGCTGTAAATCATCTTCATTGCTGTGTAGTATTCCACTGTATCTCCGATCTGCCGTTCTGCTGCATCTCCAGCTTTGATCTGTTACAGACGAGGCTGCCACATACAGATACATAGGTATCTCCTGCTTGGTGAATGAATCCACATTCTATTTGGTATAGACTACCAAACTGTTTCTGGAATATGGTCCTAGCAGCAGTGTGTTAGCATTCCTGTCCTATATCCTCAGTGTGCAGTGGTGTTAAATTCAAGTTTTTATCTTTACTTCCCTGATGACAAATGAAGTTAAATATTTGTTCATATGTGTTCTTTTGAGTAGTATTAATTTTTACTTTGTGTATAACAAGTGTTTTCTTTCTGGCTCAGGTCTTTTCTTTTTGTCTCCTTGGGATATTTACATGAACAGTTCTTTATAAAGCCCAGTCAGTGTGTGTGTATACATGTGTGTGTATGTGTGTTCCCTCCCAATGTTCTGTTTAATACTTTCTGTGACCCTTTACTGTTTACAGGTCATTCATTATTCTGTTACCAAAAGTGTATTATCTTCTGTTGGGGTTCAGGGATTGCCACACAGACTGTATGAGCACTGATGTCAATTAAGCAAGAATAGTTTATTGAACACACATCCCAAAACTAATTGATCAGGACCATAAAAAAGGACTTGGGGGCCTAATTGTGGTACCAGTCTGTTTGGGCAAGCTTGTTATAGGAAAACCAAATTCTGATTCAGAAGGGTAGAGGTAGTTCTACATTTTGGTTAACTTGACAAAGTATTATCAGCTTATATTTAAGCTGACTGATCCTAAGTAATGTCAGAGCGGTGGTGGATGGGTGGTGAACAGGGGAGTTTCAGAGCATTGAGCTAACAGAGCATGAGTAATGCAACCATAGTGCTATGGCCTTTTAGGAGAATTTTCCAGCTATAGATAAGTACTCCTGGAAAGTGAAGTCTGAGAACCTGAACTTAATTTCACCTTATAAGCAAAATGGAGACTAAATACAAAATGGCTGCAGTTATGTTAAAAGAAGCATGCTTCAACACTTCCTTTTTACATTGATTTTAAAAATTATTGGGCTGGAGAGATGGCTTAGCGTTTAAGAGCTCTGGCTGCCCTTTCAGAGGTCCTGAGTTCAATTCCCAGGAACCACATGATGGCTCACAACCATCTGTAATGAAATCTAGGGCCCTCTTCTGGCCTGCAGTTATACATGCAGATACTCATACATTAAATAGAAAAACTCTTTAAAAATATTATTTATTGTTATTTTTACTATTATTATTATATGCATGATGGGGATGGAAAGGCATTTGCATGTGCCATAGCATATGTTTGATGGCCAGAGGATAACTTCATGAAGTTAGTTCTCTCCTTTGATCTTTATATGGGTCCTTAGGGATTGAAGTTAGGTCTCCAGCCTTGTATAGTAGGTGCTTTACCTACTGATCCATCACATCAGCTTCCCTACCCCATTTAGATCTTCAGCCTACTTAGATTCTTGGGTATGATGTGAGGGAAGGCTGTCTTAGGGTTTTACTGCTGTGAACAGACACCGTGACCAAGGCAACTCTTATAAGGATAACATTTAATTGAGGCTGGTTTACAGGTTCTGAGGTTCAGTCCATTATCATCAAGGTGGGAGCTTGTAGGCAGGCATGGTGCAGGAGGAGCTGAGAATTCTAAGTCTCATTTTGAAGGCTGCTAGAAGAATGACTGACTTCTAAGGCAGTTAGGACACGGGTCTTAAAGGTCACAACCACAGTGACACACCTACTCCTATAAGGCCACACCTTCTAATAGTGCCGTTCAGTCTGGTCCAGGCTTATAGGAACCATTACATGTGTCAGAGTTGTTGTTGTTGAGTTTATTAGTGTGGAAATGTCATTGGCTTTGCACTGTTTATTAAAAACGCTTTACTGCTCTTACCTAATGACTATCTCATCTATGTCGGAATGAACTGACTGGATGGATATGTAAGAGTCTGCTTCTGAAGTCATTGTCTTCTCTGTGAGTCTTGTCACTACCTTGCTGCCTAAATGATTAGTTATCAGTCTTGCTTCAGTTTATGACTCTTACTTTATTCATTCTTTTCATTTATCAATATTAGTATGACTATTGTGGTCCTTTGCATTTTATAAATAGTTTAGCAATTTGCACCACCTCCCCTCACCCATCTAACACACACACACACACACACACACACACACACACACACACACACACACAAAGGGATAGTTGGAAAATTTAGTAGACATTGCAGGATAATTTGATCACACTATGAACCCTGAGATTGTGTTATTTACTGGAAAAACCCATTTTTAGTTGTGGTGTACCTCAGCCCTAACACACATAGTCAAGAACTTTCTGTTTATTGTCAACAGGATTATATAAAGTCAACCATAGGTCAAGTGGTGGAGCAAGCAACCAGCTGTCACGGAATGCGCATAGGAAAACACCTTAGAGAGTAAGAGGAAGTCAGGAGGACAGAGAGAGAGATGGACAGGGTAATTTGATCACACTATGAACCCTGAGATTGTGTTATTTACTGGAAAAACCTATTTTTAGTTGTGGTGTGCCTCAGCCCTAACACACATAGTCAAGAACTTTCTGTTTATTGTTAGAAGGGAGGGACATTCAGTTTGAAGGGTTTTTGAGATAGAGTGGAACATTAGCTAAGGAAGAAGGTCAGGTGTGAGCTCTCTCTGCCTCTCTGAGCTGTCAGGCTTACACCTCATTATCTGGTTCCCAAGTCTTTATTGGTAAAATCGAACATATGAGATTCTGTTAATAATAATTCTGTTAATAAAAAATATGTTCAGTTTGAGGAAAATAGAAATTTTATATAATAGTTTCATCTATAAGCACACTGTATCACTTGGTCTACTTGGCTCTAGTACTTAGCTTAGTTCTCTAGGGTTTTTTTTATACAATTATTCCATATGTTGGGTTCTTTCCTACTTGCTTGATATGTTAGCGTTGTGCTGAATGCATTCCTTTGTCTTGATTGTTTGAGCCAAGATTCCATGAAACTGAAGCTGCCCTTTAAGTACTGGTCCTCTGCCTTCACTGCTGGAATGCTGGGAGTACAGTCATGCCTTAGGACACTGAATGCACTTGTTTCTCTTTTCATTTTTATTTTTTATTAGATATTTTCTTTATTTAAATTTCAAATGTTATCCCCTTTCCTAGTTTCCCCTCCAAAAAAGCCCGTGCCCCCTCCCCCCTCCCCCTGCTCACCAACCCACCCACTCCCATTTCCTGGCCCTGGCATTCTACTACACAGGGGCATAGAGCCTTCATAGGACCAAAGTCCTCTCCTCCCATTGGTGACCAACAAGGCCATCCTCTGCTACATATGCAGCTGGAACCATGGGTCCCTCCATGTGTACTCTTTAGTTGGTGGTTTAGTCCCAGGGACCTCTGGAGGTACTGATTGGTTCATACTGTTTTTCTTCCTTATGGGTTTGCAAACCCCTTCAGCTCCTTGGGTCCTTTCTCTAGCTCCTCCATTGGGGACTCTGCTCAGTCCAATGGTTGACTGAGAGCATCCACCTCTGTTTTTGTCAGGCACTGGCAGAGCCCCTCAGGAGGCAGCTATATCAGGCTCCTGTCAGCTAGCAGTTCTTGGAATCCTCAATAGTGTCTAGGTTTGATGACTGTATATGGGATGGATCCCCAGGTAGGGCAGTCTCTGGATGGCCTTTCCTTCAGTCTCTGCTCCACACTTTGTCTCTGTAACTCCTCCCATGGGTATTTTGTTTCCCCTTCTAAGAAGGACTGAAGTATCCACACTTTGGTCTTCCTTGTTCTTGTGCTTCATGTGGTCTGTGAATTGTATCTTAGGTATTCTGAGCTTCTGGACTAATATCCATTAATCAGTGAGTGCATAGCATGTGTGTTTTTTTGTGATTGGGTTACCTCACTCAGGGTGAAATTTTCTAGTTCCATCCATTTGCCTAAGAATTTCATAAATTCATTGTTTATAATAGCTGAGTAGTACTCCATTGTGTAAATGTACCACATTCTCTGTATCCATTCCTTTGTTGAGGGACATAGGGGTTCTTTCCAGCTTCTGGCTATTATAAATAAGGCTGCTATGAACATAGTGGAGCATGTGTCCTTATTACATGTTAGAGCATCTTTTGGGTATATACCCAGGAGTGTTGTTGCTGGGTACTCAGGTAGTACTATGTCCAATTTTCTGAGGAATCACCAAACTGATTTCCAGAGTGGTTGTGCCAGCTTGCAGTTCCCACCAGCAATGGAGGACTATTCCTCTTTTTCCACATCCTCGCTAGCATCTGCTGTCACCTGAGTTTTTGATCTTAGCCATTCTGACTGGTGTGAGGTGGAATTTCAGGGTTGTTTTGGTTTGCATTTCCCTGATGACTAAGGATGTTGAACATTTCTTTAGGTACTTCTTAGACATTCGGTATTCCTCAGGTGAGAATTCTGGGTGCCCGTGCATTTGGAGCATAGATGTTCAGAACTGAGAGTTCTTGGTAGATTTTTCCTTTGATGAGTAAGAAGTGTCCTTCCTTTTTGTTTTGTTTTGTTTTTTTAAATGACTTTTGGTTGAAAGTCGATTTTATCCGATAATAGAATGGCTATTCTCTCTTGTTTCTTGGGACCATGTGCTTGGAAAATTTTTTTCCAGCCCTTTACTCTGAGGTAGGGTTTGTCTTTGACACTGAAGTGCATTTCCTGTATGCGTATCCAGTCTTTTAGTCTATGTCTTTTTATTGAGGAATTGTCAATTGATAAGAGATATCAAGCAGTAGTTATTGTTGCTCCCTGTTATTATTGATGTTATTTTATGTTTGTGTGGTTATCCTCTATTTGGTTTGTTTAAAGATTGATTACTTTCTTGCTTTTTCTAGGGTGTAGTTTCCCTCCTTGTGTTGGCAATTTCTATCTATTATACTTTGTAAGGCTGGATTTGTGGAAAGATATTGTGTAAATTTTGTTTTGTCATGGAATATCTTGGTTTCTCCATCTATGGCAATTGAGAGTTTTGCTGGGTATATAGTAGCCTGCCTCGGGTTGGCATTTGTGTCTGTATGACATCTGCCCAGGATCGTCTAGCTTTTATAGTCTCTGGTGAGAAGTCTGGTGTAATTCTGATAGGTCTGCCTTTATATGTTACTTGACCTTTTCCCCTTACTGCTTTTAATATTCTTTCTTTGTTTTATGCATTTGGTGTTCTGATTATTAAGTGATGGGAGGAATTTCTTTTCTGGTCCAAACTATTTGGAGTTCTGTAGGCTTCTTGTATGTTCATGGGCATCTCTTTCTTTATGTTAGGGAAGTTTTTTTTTCATAATTTTGTTGAAGATATTTACTGGCCCTTTAAGTTGGGAATCTTCACTCTCTTCTATACCTATTATCCTTAGGTTTGGTCTTCTCATTGTGTCCTGGATTTCCTGGAGTTTTTGTTTGTTTGTTTGTTTGTTTTGAGACAGGGTTTCTCTGTATAGTCCTGGCTGTCCTGGAACTCACTCTGTAGACCAGGTTGGCCTCGAACTCAGAAATTTACCTGCCTCTGCTGGGATTAAAGGCGTGCACCACCATGCCTGGCTTTGGATGTTTTAAGTTAGGAGATTTTTGCTTTTTGCATTTTCTTTGACTGTTGTGTCAATGTTTTCTATGGTATCTTCTGCCCTGAGATTCTCTCTTCTATCTCTTGTATTCTGTTGGTGATGCTTGCATCTGTGACTCCTGATCTCTTTCCTAGGGTTTCTATCTCCAGGTCTGTCTCCCTTTGTGATTGCTTCATTGTTTCTATTTCCATTTTTAGATCCTGGATGGTTTTGTTCAGTTCCTTCACCAGTTTGGTTGTGTTTTCCTGTAATTCTTTAAGGGATTTAGTGTTTCCTCTTTAAGGTCTCCTACCTGTTTCCCTGTGTTCTCTTGTATTTCTTTAAGGGGTTATTCATGTCCTTCTTCAATTCCTCTATCATCATCATGAGACGTGATTTTAAATCAGAGTCTTGCTTTTCTGATGTGTTGGGTAATCAGTGTTCACCGTGGTGGGAGAGCTGGGTTCTGATGATGCCAAGTAGTCTTGGTTTCTGTTGCTCCTGTTCTTGCATTTGTCTTTTACTATCTGGTTATCTCTGGTGTTAACTGGCCTTGCTGTCTGTGACTTTGGCATGTCCTTCCTGCAAACCTGTGTGTCAGTACTCCTGGGAGACCAGTTCTCTGCAGGAGGAATTTGGCTATGGAGAGCTATTGTACAGGGTCAGTTCTGGGGAACAGACAGAGACCAGAAGAGTCCTGCCCCCAGCTGATCCTTGGTTCCTGTGTCCTGATTGCTTTGTGAGTGTCTCTTGGGCCAGGAATTTGAAGAGAAGTGGTGGCCTTACCTGTGCTTGCAGATATGTAGGCACTCCTGGGAGACCAGATCCCTCTTAGCAGTATTTGTATAGGTAGCTCTGTGGCACATTATCAACTCTGGGTACAGATGGAGACCTGAAGACTCCTGTCCCAGGCAGCCCCTTGGTTCCTGTGTCCTGAGTGTTCCAGGCGGGTTCCTCTGAGCAGCAGTAGTGGTCCTATCTGCACTCACAGGCCTGTCCGAAAATCTTGGTGGGCTCACTCTCTTCCAGTGCTATTTGGGTATGGAGCCCTATGGCAGAGGATCTCGATACAGTTGTTTTTTAATTACATTTTCTTTTTGATGTTAGCTTGCAAAAATCAATTAATTTTCAGATACTAGCCTGTTTCCAATGAACTTGTTTATGGCTATCTCTTTGAATTTTCTATGAATAGACCTTTGTTCTTTGTAAATAACTGTTTGCTTTTCCCTTTGCAAGTCACTTCTCTTCCTTTTTCTTACTTTACTGCAATAGCGACTTGTTCAAAGTTGGAAAAGTTGTAACAACAGACGTTCTTAACTCTGCTTCCATTTTTAGGTATGATGTGAACACTTGGATTTTCTAGATCTTGTGGATTTATAAAGTTCCAAGTTGAGAGAAAGTATTACAAGTTCAAGGCAAGCTCAAAGCTTGGGAGAGGTTATCTAAGCTCACAGTTTGTTTTGTTTCATTCCTCGTTCAGAGACTTTGGGATTTCCCACCCCAAAGACAAAGATTCTTTTATTTCTCTCTCTCTCTCTCTCCCTCTCCCTCTCCCTCTCCCTCTCTCTCTCTCTCTCTCTCTCTCTCTCTCTCTCTCTCTCTCTCTCTCTCTCTCTCTCTCCCCCACCTTTCAAAGATTTATTTATTTATTATTATATGTAAGTACATTGTAGCTGTCTTCTGATGAACCAGAAGAGGGCATCAGATCTCATTACAGGTGGTTGAGAGCCACCATGTGGTTTTCTAGGATTTGAACTCAGGACCTTCAGAAGAGCAGTTTGTACTCTTAATGCTGAGCCATCTCGCCAGCCCTCATTCTTTATTATTGTGTATGTGTGCATGTGTATGGTGAGTGGGTGTGCATATAGATACATGCCACAGAACTAATAAGAGGTTAGAGGACAACTTTAATGGTCATTTCTTTCCTTCCATTGTGGGCTCTAGGGATCAAATTCAGGTCCTCAGACTTGTATGGCAGCCACTTTTACCCAATGGGCCATCTCACTGGCCCGAAGCCTATAGGTTTTTTTGTCAAAAACTTTTTGATAACATCCTATTTCTCTTACTAAAAAATAGGACATTCCGATTATTATTTCTTGGTCAGGTTTTTAACTTTTCTTTAAAGAATCCTTCCATTTCTATTTTTTAGTCCTCTAAAGTGTCGGATTACAGTGCGTTAAGCGCAGCTGCTCCGCACAGTAAGACTCTGTCTCAGGAAAAAGAAAGTTCAAAAACTGCTTGCCGAGAGTTTCTTCGTGAATAGCTATTGAATTAATCATGTGGGGCTTTTGATGCTATTGAAAAGATACTCCCTTATTAGTATAATGAATTCTTAATTTTTTTATTCATATAATATAATGAATGGGGGTGCAAATATATGGCATGTCTGTGAAGATCAGAAAACAACTTGGTGGAGTCTGTTCCCACTGTGACTTGGGTTCTAGGAATTGAACTCAGGTTATCAGGCTTTCTAAGGCAAATAAATACCTCATCTGCTGGACCACTCAATTTCCTCCTCTGCATCACACAATCATTATTGTTGCTTTAAAGGTGTATTGCATATGTGTTACAATGAAAATTATTAATTTTCTTTTGTTGCATTATTTTTCAGGTTTAGGTATTTCAGTTATGCTGACTGATAAACATTCTTTTCTAATTCAGGAAGCATATTACCAAGTGGTATTATTTTTCTTTAAGAACTTAAGAAATGTTACCTCAGCCTATAGCTTACATGCATAGAGGTTTTGAGAATATGCCATTTCTTTTTTAATTTTTTTTATTATTTTTAATGGTGTGTGTGTATAAGCATGCGCATGTATGTGAGTGCAGATGCTTGTGGAGACTAGAGGCTGATCCTCCCAGGGCTGAAGTTAAAGTAGTTGTGCGCTGCCCAGTATGGGTGGTAGAACCACACTCAGGTCCTCAGGAGGAGTAGTACGTGCTCTTAACTGCTAGGCCATCTCTCCAGCCCCTACCCCATTTCTTTAATAATCCTAGTTCTACTTATCAAGTTTTTACTTTTTCTTCAAATAATTTTTCCATTTTTTCTAAATGGTCAGATTATTGGTTCAAGTATAGTGATACCTTTTTCTATTTAATTTTTGTAATTTTTGTAAACCACAGAATTTATTTCATTCTCACTTGCCTTTAGAGTTCTGTTAACTTCAGAAAATGATGATGATGATGGTGGTGGTGCTGATGATAGAAGGAATACAAAGTGTAACAACAGAACTATATCAAAGACATCACCTGATAGTACCTCTTCGGTATCAAGACAACCTTCATCCTTACATCAGTGTAATTTGAAAGCATTCCCTCCTAAAGAAGATAATCAGAAAACATGTGGTTCAGGTCATTTAGAACATACTTCAAGTGTTGATGTACTTCCTAATGGTAAGACCTTTTAAAACTTCATGTAGCTTTTCTTTTCTTTCCTTTTCTTTTTTTTAATTAGATATTTTCTTCATTTACATTTCAAATGCTATCCCGAAAGTCCCCTATACCCTCCCCTCTCCCTGCTCCCCAACCCACTCACTCCTGCTTCCTGGCCCTGGCATTCCCCTGTACTGGGGCATATAATCTTTACAAGACCTCTTCTTCCAATGATGGCTGAATAGGCCATCTTCTGCTATTATGTAGCTTTTCTTAAGGGCAACAATGTCTAAACAGCTTATCAGTTAGGTAGATCCCTTGTATTGCTAACTTGTACTTGCTAACTTCTACAATTTAAAACTACTGGTGAAAATTTCAGTTTGAAGTAAATATCCTGACATGTCAGATCCATGGGCACCTAATACTGTTAGTCTAGAAGCAATCTTCAAAAATGAGCAGGACTAAGCTTTCCATTTTTCTTAGCTTGTAATTTGAAAATATCATTACATTTATTTATTTAGTTTTATCTTCTCCTTTTCATGGATATGAGAAATGTTCATCTAGATGAATAATATAGTGACATTCTCAAGCTCATAACCAATTAGTGATTATGATGGTTAGTTTTAATTTTCCAGCTGACATAGTCTAGAATCATCTGGAAAGAGAATCCTAATGAGAGACAGTCTAGATGAGGTTTGCTGTGGGCGTGACTGTGGAGGATTGCCTTGATTTTACTGAGTTGAGAAGACTTGTCCACTGTGGGTGGTACCATTGCCTTGGCAGAAGATCCTTATCTATTGAAGAGTGGAGAAGGCAAGCTGAGTACAAGCTTGTATCATTTATTGCTCTCTTCTCATGACTCTGGATGTTGCTATCTGCTTCAAGTTCCTGCCACTTTGACTTCCTTGCAATGATGGACCGTAACCCGGAACTGTGACCCAATAAATTCTCATTTAAGGTGCTATTGTCTATATTTTACCAGAGCAACAGAAATGAAAATGCCATAGTGCTAATGAACTTAAGTAATGATTTAGTAAGAAAGAAAACACGATGACAGTTAATTTCATTTACATGAATATTACATGGTCTTTCTAATTGATAATCCTGTACTGTAGTATATGTTGTTTACGTATTTGTTAAGTATTAACAGACTAGAATACAGAACCCTAATTGTTAAGCTTAGAGCATGGTATTTTTCCTTTCCAGTCTTAGGTATCCTCCCTACCAGAGTTACTGATATTATTTGAGGTCTTGGTCTCCTTCAGCTCTAGCAGTAGGAATTAATGGCTCTATTGTAGTATATACCCATTCCAATCTTGGGGCCAAGCCTGAATGAATGCTCAGTAGTTTGCATTTCCTGTAAAGGTCAGATGTAAAATGTGACCTGTGAGCAGTTAGTTAGTTAGACTAACTGTGTGTCCATTTAGTCTAATCAATTTTTATTAGCATGAATTCTGAATAATATAAGGGTCTGAGAGGAAAAGATTGTCAGAAGTCCTCTCTGTGAAACAGCTAAGTATCTTCTTTGTTTACTGTAGATTATTACTTATTTTTGGTTTTCTTTATTTTGTAGAGTGCCACTCAGATCAGAGTCCTAAGAGTTCTCTGAGTGAGATGAAAACTGCTCCATCTCCCAGCCTCAGAAGGGAAAAGTTATCACATGGTAATGTGACTATGAGGAAAAAGTGTGTGTCTTCAACTCCAGACATTCTGTATGCGACAGATTTAGATCACCAACCAACTTCAAGTCCAGGATCAAATTGGAATAATGAGATACATGGTCATACTAATGAAACCAGCAATAACATGCAAAGAAATACTGAGTGTTTTCTTGACTTACCTTCTGAGTCTTCCAGTGACCCTGATGCAAAGCGCATGGAGCAGGTGCAGAAGAACACCAATAGCTTTCACTTCCAGGAAACTGTATATGATGCTGCTGACATGGAGTTAACTGCTACTGACACAGGCAAGATTGTAACAGTTTCAAAAAGTAAGAAAAATCAAAATAAGAAAAAGGCAGATTGTAGAAAGGAGACTTTCAGAAAAGTGAAAGGTGCAAGCTCTGATAAAAAGAGAGAAAGCTCAAAGAGAGAATGTAAAGATGGTTCAGAAGTAGGTGCTGAGGAAGAGACTGATGCAACCAGAGCAGAAAGAGGCTCTGGTGTCCTGGATGGCAGAGGGGATTCAGAGGATCGAAACTGCATTTCCAATACTGAACAGCCATCTCAGGTAAACATGCAGAAGAAAATAGCCCTCCAGAACAGCTCAGATCAGGAGAACATTCGAAATAAAAAGAGGAGGCAAACATATACGACAGATGAGCAAGAGGAAACATACCCTTTCTCCAGACATTCAGTCAGATTTCTTCAAGATGGTAAATTTGATCTGTGTCAGAACACCCTACGTCATAATTTAAGTAAGCCTTCTCGACAGACATTTGTGATTCGTAAATCAGAAAAAGATAACTTATTTCCAAATCAAGAAGGTAAAGACACCGTTTCTGAAAGCCTAGAAGTTACAAATGAATCTCACATAGCTGATCTTGCCATCAAAGCTAATGAAGACGTATGTGACCATGAGACCCAGACAATGTTGGACTTGAAAAAGTCTGTCAATGCTCAACAAAATCAAACAAAAATAAATAAGACTAAGCAGAAAATAAATCGAAGGACAAAAATAATTTCTGTCATGAACCAAATATATGAGGGCAATGATAAAGATATTCACGTCCTAGAAAACTATGAGGATAATGATAAAGATATTCACGGCCTAGAAAAATATGAGGATAATGATAAAGATATTCACGTCCTAGAAAAAGGCAACTTTCCCTTTCATACCCAAGCAAATAAAGAAACCACCAGTGGAAACCTAGAAAGGTCAAAAGAATTTGAAACACCTCTTCTTTTCGCAAGAGACAATGGAAGCTTACGTGACTGTAAGACCCAGAATGTTCTGGATCTGCACAAGCAAATTCCTGATCTATACCCTGATCGGAATGAGTCCCAGATTAGCAAAATCCCTAGGCAAAAAGTAAATCGCAAGACAGAAGTAATTTCTAGAGTGAATTGTTTTAGTAATGACCAAGGTGTTCATTGCTCAGAAAAGGATAAGTCTTTGTTGCTACAAAAGGATAAAGACATCCCAGGAACTTTAAAAGACTTAAGTGAGTTTGATATGCCTGCTTTTTGTAACAAAGATAGTGCAAAGGTGTGTGATTATAAGTCTGAAATGCTCTTGGGGTTGAAAAAACATGACCCTAATATGCAACCTGCTTGTCAAGATGATTCAAAAGCAGGTAAGAAACTTAGACAAAAGGTAAATCGAAAAACAGAAATAATTTCTAAAATCACCCAAATACATGAAAATGATAGAGAAAGTGCACATGACTCATTAAATAAGAAGCTCTGTAAGAAGGTTAATATATCAAAAATCATTTCTCAAATGAACCAAATATATGAGACTATTAATGAAGATGGAAATGGCTTTAAGAGCTCTATCAAAGATTGCCAAGATATTAAAAGTTGTGACTTTGGGGAAATC
The DNA here is from genome assembly GCF_978045245.1 of Mus caroli. Taxonomy (NCBI): domain Eukaryota; kingdom Metazoa; phylum Chordata; class Mammalia; order Rodentia; family Muridae; genus Mus; species Mus caroli. The sequence continues at coordinate 54,930,327 of NW_028227256.1, forward strand.
AACAGTAATAAAAAGGGAAATTGTGATCCAATTCAAGATCCTTGCACACTGGTTAAAAAAACAAAGAAAAAGGGATCATGTAAAGCAGGGAGCAGTTTGGCAGGAGATAAGAACAGGTGTAGTTTGCAGTTACCAGATTCTTCCCAGGTGTCTGTCCCCTTAGACTCTGGCTTAAAACACCATCCAAACGAAGCAGATTCTGGTCCTGGAGAGCAGACAAACCTGCCAAAGATGCAGAAACAAAGCACTGTGAGGTCCCTGGGAGATGCCTTCTCTGTGAGCCTGGGAAAAGAAGGAAGCCACCCAGCCAAAGCAGTTAGTAAAATGACACCCAAATCAAAGAAAAGAAAGCTCCCTCTCGGTTGTTCTCCAGAAACCCATGGAACGGTGGAGATAACACTCAACACTGACCTCACTAAGGCTGTTGACTCCCAACAGCCTGAGAAGGAGAACTATTTGGAGAATGAGAAAATTGCCAAGAGTAAGCCAGATTTTTGTACAAAGGTGTTGAAACCTTTATCTGAGACATGTTCATCTAACATAAAGAATTCTTCCTTGGACAGTATGTGTAAGAGTTCGCTACCTTTGAGTATTTCTTCTAGAAAAACCCTGATGCTGGAAGGAAGTGCTTCCGTGGAGAGTGCATGCATCCTTCAAGTAGGTGATGACGACGCTCATGAGAAGATAACGACAGGCACGCGGAATCCCCACCACAGGACACAAAAGTCGACACCGGGTAGGCCAGAGTTTTAGAACTGTATTCTTTTCACTTAACCAGTGGTGTGTTTTCAGTTGAAACAGGCATTTTAGTGACAATTCTAAGATGGTGTGAATATCATCATCTATAGAAACAGAAGTGAAAGTTTGTGCAGTGAGAAGGTAACAGATTATCCTGAGCATTTGAAATAGAAAACTTGAGTTAGCCTTTACTATAAAGTTATCTAATGATGGCAGATAAGGCCTCTTTTCATGGGTTTGGACGAAATTTAATGTTTTAAATGCTTGTAAAGGGAATTGTATTGAATTTATTCTACTGAAATCAAGTTTTATAAGAGTGGGGCTCAGTCCAGCAGCTTACATTTAGTGGGGTCAGAAAAATGTAAACGTTAACAGGTACAGTATGTGGTAAATGGTTTTAAAAGCAGACACTAAGCTAAGGGTGTATAGTGAGAAATTTTGATTTGAGGAAATTGCAAAGATAGCAAGTAGGTAGCATTTTAGACTAATGGATAAGCAGGATTTTTAGCATTAGTGTTTACTTATGTTTAACTGATTATTAAAATAATAGTTATTATAAATAATCAAATAAAATCAGAGGGGAAAACCCACTAAAATGGCAATCACCATTTACCATATGTACATAGACTTGAATCTGTGAATCTTTAAACACATTCTTGAAATCATATTTCTCTACTATTAATTCTCCCACTTATTCCTCAGTGTTGAGTCATGGGAATATCCTTTGTCATAAGAGATTTTATAACATGAGACATTCTTATGTAGAAGTTTTTCTACCTGAAACCAACATTTCACTGTGTCTATAGAACACTAGAATTTTGACGCTAAGGCTAGTCTAGATAAAAGGGACCCAAAGCAGAAGAATCCCAAGAGTCTGGATAGTAGGTATGTTAGAGGAATGATAACTCATCTTTGTCTCTCTCGTGCTGGTAGCTTTTACACATGGAGTAACCAGATCTGTGTGTTTTGAATGTGTGTGCAGAGATTGGTGTAGGTGATGAAGAGTTGAGCCATAAAGAGCTTTTGTGATTTCATTGAAGACCTTTTTATTGGTGTCCTTGATAGTTTTTTGCCAGCTTGACACAAGCTAGACTCAATTGCGGTGAAGGACTTTCTGTTGAGAAATGCTTCTTGTAGGCAAATCTGTAAAGCATTTTCCAGATTAGTGGTTGATATGGAAGGGCCCAGCCCACTGTGAGTGGAGCTGTCCTTTGGCTGATGGTCCCGGATTCTATAAGAAAGCAGACTGAGCAAGCCATGGGGAGCCAGTCAAGTAAGCAGCACCCTCCATGGCCCCTGCATCAGCTCCTGTCGTCCGTCAGGTTCCTGCCTTGATTTCCTTCAGTGATGGACTGTGCTGTGGACCTGGGAGTGAAGAAAACCCTTTCCTCTCCAAGTTGCTTATGATCACGGTCTCTATCACAGCAATGAAAACCCCAAGTAATGTCTTACAGTTGGTTTACTTTACATCTTAGCTCCTTTTTCTCTCAAAATCGAGTTTTTTAAGTTTTAAAATTTGATCAGTTTGAATGGTAAACTGTATTGACGTCATACTTATTTCCATATCTTTATATATGCTTGTACAAATGTTTGTGAAAATATTCTTTTTAGGTAGCAGAACGTCCCTCGTCTTGGTGGATACCAGTTCTGCTTCAGATACCAACACTGCTAACCCCGAGAATGAGTCAGAAGGGCAGTCCTCACCCCCACTGAGAAGGAAAAGGCAGTGCGTCCCTCTCAACCTGACAGAGCCGAGCCTTAGAAGGCAAGTGTTGCAGTGTTGCTAATGTGCTTTGGAGGACGTTTTGCCTGAATTAGTATTTGAACACCTGAGTATCACTGATTCATCATATGAATCTCTTCCACATAAGCTCTGGTAGAGATTAAGTCAAAATGAACCCTCGTTTTTCTGCCTTTTTTCTCTAGTTTTAAGTTAATTTAGCTTCATTTAATTTCTGTCTTACTACTGCCATTTTAAAAACTTTAATTGGTAGCTATAATGTTTTTAATTTGTTGAATACAATTTACCAACCACCATTTTCATAGCTATCACATACATTTATTTCTTGTGTTGCTCTCTAGAAGTCAGTGTGCTTTATATTTTCTTTGGTGCCAAAGAATAACAATTTAAAAAGAAAAAATTTTAACTGTAGATATATAGTAGTGAAGAAAGACTTCTATCCTTTCCCAATTTACCCACATCTCGGGCTCTATAATTATCAACATTGTGCCCTATTTGATTCAGCTGTTGTACTTTTAAAGCAAATCTCTGAGTGATTTTATTGATAAATAATAAGATTTTTCTGGTGCTGGAGAGATAGCTTCATCAGTAAAGCCCTTGAACCAGCATGAGGCCCTGAGTGCATGTAAAAGTCAGGCACACCAGCACTGGGCAGGGAGAGACAGCGGGGTCCCTGGAGCTCGCTGGTCAGTCAATCTAGTCAGATCTGAAGTTCTATTCAGTACGAGATCTCATCTCAAAGAGAATCAATCGAACGCATCTGGACTTTGACATTTGGCCTACACACACACACACACACACACACACACACACACACACATCTTAACAAGGTTTACCACATTAGGATTAGGCAGGACTGGGATTATAGCATAAGGTATGATTTGCCCCGCACGCATGAGGCTCTAGTTCACAAAACTATCAATAAATTATTATTGTCCTTTAATGACTAATCTATTCAAAGTTGCTTAGTTGCCATAAAGTCACTGCAATGACTGTTTACATAGTTTTCTTCTAACTGGCCAACCGTCTCCCACCAATAGGTGTTTCCTGCTTTAGAGTCCTAAGCGGAGCCCTGTGGTGTGTTTAGCTTTTGCTTCTCATCATACCTGTGCCATTTCCTACTCCTTCCTCTCCCATGCCATCCTTAACCTCCTCATACCTGTGCCATTTCCTACTCCTTCCTCTCCCACGCCATCCTTAACCTCCTCATACCTGTGTCATTTCCTACTCCTTCCTCTCCCACGCCATCCTGAAGATTACCAGGCAATTTAGTTTGTAGAATATCCACAAATTGAGATTTGGGTTTTGTGTTTTGTTTTTTTTTTTAAACCTTTTTCCCCCTCATGATCATGCTGTAGTTATTCATTTCTGAATGAATTCCACATGAAAGATATGTCCTAGCATCATATCAAGGATTTATTATGTTAGTCTGTTCCTTTACCATGGTAGGGCTAGCCTTGATCTTATAGCTACTGTTGAAATCTGCTGGGTTTCTGCAGTGTGAAATTTATCTTTTCCTTAACGATTGGAGGAGATTCTTTGAGTCTGTACATCCTGTGTGTCAAAATTTTGTTTAATGATTTTAGTATTTATTAGTAGATTTTGCTTGAAACCAGTACCGGTGTGATGTGTGAGACCATTACTGACAGCAGCTTCTTTGAAGAAATACTTCTGTGAGCTAATAACATTATTGCCCTTGAAATTCAGTATTGTCCATCTTTACTTCATTATTCAAGTGGTTCCACCTTTGGTATTAGGAGCCCCTTCAGAATAGCATCTGATTTCCTTTAACAAGACTTCATTACTTTCTGACACCTCAGATATACCAGGTTCGTCATCATACTTTCCCTGTCCTGGTCCTAGAATCAGACACTTCTTAGGAATTCTGATTTTTTCGATTGTAAAATTGTGTTTACCAACCAGATTCTGTGTCCTACCATATGCTCATGGCTGACATTATAGTACTACCTGTCTATTGCTACACAGCATTACCATAAATCTAGTGGCTTAGAAAATAGTACCATTTATTCTTTTTAAGAATGTAGGCATGGCTTAATTGGTGTTAAGGTAGCATCTCTTAATACTGTGATCAGAGTGCCAGAGTTCTTATCAGGAGGCTCTGCTCATAGACACTATTAGTAGAATCTCCTCATGAGGGTAGAAGAAGACTTTAGCATCTTGATATTGGCTGTCAACTGTTTTCACCTCAATGCTACATGGGCTTCTTTCTCAACAAGGCCACTTTCTCAAAGCCAGCTATGGAAAAACTCTGTAGCAAAACCCTTTAATGAGATCGTATTTTATAGTGAAATGTGCTCTCAAAAGTGAGGTGGCTTCTCACCCTTGTCACTTTGCTAGACACAAATCACTGCTCCTACCCACAATCACCTGGAAGGACTTATGTAAAGGCATCAATGCCAGTAGATGGGGATTGTGGGTAGTGTCCTTGTAATAGTCTGTATACCACAAGGATTGTGTTGGGCCTCTCCTCTTCACAGAGAGCACAAGGATATATACATATATATGTATATATGTATATCCTATATATGTGTGTATATACATCCTTGTTTTCCACTGTTGGTGGCAAAACTTTCCTGGGAGGAGAAAAACCCATACATATATCCACATCAGATATGAAACCACAACAGGCTAAAGTCCACTTTTCTGAACTAGTGAGTTTTATTGGAGTGACTTAATGGATGAGAGGTTACTTCCTGGAGCAGGAGTGGCTCAAAGACAACTGTATCACCAAAGCCCACCCTAACATGTGTGCCAGCTCACAAAAGCTGGAAAACTTGGAGCTCATTGCACTTGGAGCTTATGGCACAGGCAGCACAACAGGTTGGAAAATGTCCTTTCCAGGTGCCTCAGTTGGTCTAATCCTCTTCCAGATAACTCAGCGTTTCTGCTTCTTCCAGGCAACTGGTTTGATCTCAGAGTCTTCTTTGAAGTTTGGCTTGTCTAAGAGTCTTTGAAGCTCAGTTGCCTTCAGCCTGAGGGTAACTCTCAGCTTTTATTGCTTATTCTAGTGAATCTTGTCAGTTTCAGGGACTTCCTGGAGCCATCTTGAGCTATCTACTGCTTAAGGAGCTTCCCATAGGGTGGAATGTTTTAATCCTGGAGGAAACTGTTTCACAACACCCACATAGACATACACTTTTATATTTCTGTATGTATCATATATATAATAAAATCATGATACACTAGAGTTGATCTAATACTGCTAGTTTTAATTTAATACTGCAGGGTTCATTTTAGCATTCCTCTTTGCTTAATATGTAATTTCTCAATCAGTAAGAAGCCTAGTTCTCATTATCTGAAAATACTTACTTGTTTGTTCAGTTCTAATACATAATTTCAGAATTATTATCCAGTATCCCTGTTAAAACAATTTTACTGACTGGATTTATATATAATTCCTTCTGCTGTGGATGAGTTGGTTTCCTCGTCCACTGAGACTCAGACATTGCTTCCCAGCCACACTGTGGTGGAGCACACATTCCCCAAAACACAGAGGATTGCCATATTTTTAATTTGTGCTAGTGGCAGGTGAGAAATGCTATCTGGGCCCGGTTGCATTTGCAGTTCCGGTGGTACTATCCCTAGGTTCCCTCTGTACGCATCTCTTATTTTTCCCTGCCTGGTCTTTCTTATCCTAACTGTGCTGCCATGAAGTCTGTGTGTTGCTGTGTGCCCATGTGACTCTTTTCTATCTAGTCTTTGTTTCAGAAAGATAGTAGCTCTGTGATTTAAAGTAAAAACATGATTATATATTCATTATAGATGATGGATTTTACTATTAAAATATCTTCTTGTCATATTCAGTGCTTTGCAACTTAAAAGATAAAAGTTCTTAAAAATGCCTTTGTTTCGTCCTCCTATGATTCCTGCATTCCACTCCTCCAGTGTGGGAGTTCTGCTTGAAATAGACACTCTTGAAGTATTCTATTTCCAACATGACAGCTGGGTTGTCTTCATTCATAATTTGTACTGAAAGTATATTGTGCTTTTTGTTTAACATCTTTCATCAAAGTCCAGTTACTCTTTCTGCCTTTTCAGTTTGAGTCTATGTGTATACATCTCAACCAAGACCCATAACTTCTTACACATGTTCATGTGCATGCACACACAGTGTAGCAAAGAGTCAGCGCCACCTGTAGTGCCACATGGGTACTAGGAGGATGGATTCAGCCCTCTTACTGAGAAAGCAAGAATGCCTGATAAAATACTAAAAAACAAAGTAAATTTACTGTACTTCTTGGCTCTTGTAAAACGGGGCTCAGCCCAGAGAAAAGTGAGCAGGAACCCAAATAGGTAAGCTTGCCTGAGGTGCTTGTCTAGTTAGGGGAGCTTGCCTTTAACATTCTCAGCCTTAGGTCAAGGATATCCTAGGGCTTGGCTGGAATGAAGTCTAATGCAGATCCTTTCAATAAAGTTGAGCTACTCTCTCAATAGAGCCATAACCTAAAATAAGTTCCCATTGACCTCAGCTCCTGGAATTAACTGTAGTCCTGAACTTGGGAGACAAAACAAATATTCTAGAATTTATAATTAAAACCAAGCCTTTATTCAGGTTTCAGCTGGAATCTGTAATATCGGGAAAGTATAAAGACTTGAGTTGAGAATGGAGTATAAGAAACCCATAAATTGTAGTTTTCCTTTCTTTTGTTGTAAGAACACCACCATCTCTGGCTTATGCATCTCCCACAGGTAGCGTTCTGAGGGCAATGAGAAGCTAGTTCACAAAAAACACACAACAACCCTCGGCCCATGTGCATACTTGTGGTTCCAGCAGAAACAGCTACAGCAGCATCTAGAGTATGCAGTGAGTGCCTATGCAGGAGAGGCCTGAGGATGCCTACGATGGTGAAGGAAAACAGTGAATCCCAGGAAAGCACACACAGTGTGACTTCTGAGATAAATAGGCCTGCTGTAGATAATCCAGGTACTAGAAATGCAGTCGTGGGTGCTGAATAGTGTAGAGAAAAGCTCGGATGTTCAGGCCTCACCCATGTGACAAAGCTGGGTCGAAGGAAACTGATTGCTAGAAATTTTCTTTTCATGGGAAACAACTTGGAATTATTATTGCTAGTCTTGCCTTTTCTTTTCTTTTGCAGCAAGATGAGGAGATAAAGTCAAAGTGAAGTGGACACGGATCTTGGTTTTCCTGATTTCTCAAAGCACGGGTCAGAACAGAAGCACAAGAAAGACATGAAACAAAGATGGATTCAGTTGTTTGAGTTTTGTACGTGAAGTGTTTGGTTTTGGGTTTGGGGTTTTTTGGGGGGCCTTTCTTAGATTTTGCGAGATCTGTGTGCATGAAATAGCTATATCTTAGATAATAAACTTTTTTTAAAAAACATTGGTCATCATATAACTTGTTGATTTAAATTTCTATCAAATGTATATAACCAAGCAACTATTCTTGTTAACCAAATAAAATGTATCAATAGATCGTTCTGCATTGGTTATCTTGTATATCAGGCTATCTTGTCTTCCTAACATTGAGGATGCCATCTTTACTGCTAAAACACAGGAACACACCACCCTGCCTGTGCAGTGGAGGTTGGAGGCCTTGTTAGCGGAACATTTACCTTGTGGGGAGGGTTGCCTTTCTGACAGTCTGTTCATGCTCCAGGAATACTGTTTAAGACTTCTGACCTCCTGGAATCCCTCTAACAGTATAATTTTTGTTCCTTTTTTTTTTTCCTACCTTTTATGAGATTTCCCTTTATTTCTCTCTCCCATGCAAATTACTTCATATTTTATACCAAGTATTTTTCTTTTACTATTGGTAGAGTTTGATTACACTTAAAAAAAGTTTTCAGGTTATAAAGTACCATGGTTTTAATTTTAAAATTTTTAGGTTGTGTGCGTGCACGCATTCATGCTACAGGGCCTGTGGAGAGTGGGTTCTCTGCTTTCCTCATGAGGACCTGAGGGATGGAACTCAAAGTCCTCTGCTTTGCTTTTTGCCCATTGAGCAGTTTTTGTGAGCCCTACATTTAAATTTCAGACTAATACAGAGTTTGTTGTATGATGTGAAGTATACCTGTAATATTTTACTATTTCTCAAGTGATTTATTGACTTAAGAGCTCGTATCTATTTACTTATTTGAAGTTTTTAGCGTTGTGTTGTGTTCCCATGTGTGTCGATTGTTGATTTTCCTGTCTCCTATTCACTTGTGTATCATCTTATCATTAATTCTCTTTATTTATTTTTTAAATACAAATTAAAAAAAAGTTTTTAAGATTGATTGGTTGTTTTATTATATGTGTATGCTGTAGCTGTCTTCAGACACTCCAGAAGAGGGCATCAGATTTTTGTTAACAGATGGTTGTGAGCCACCATGTGGTTACTGGGATCTGAACTCGGGACCTTTGGAAGAGCAGTCCATGCATTCTCTTAACCACTGAGCCATCTCACCAGCCCAATTAATTCTCTTTAGAATGTCAGTATTTTCCTCATAAGTTTTGAAAATCTTTTAATAAATTTACCATTAGGCATTTTGTTCTTCTGTGGGGTTGGCACAAGCGAGGCTTTCTCTTAGGTTTTTCTAATTTACTGTTTGCATATATGAAGATTACTGAATTTTATGTGTTGATTAATAAACCCTGTTATGACTTATAACAGTATTTTCCAGACATACTTCTTGAACCAAGCTGTCTGACCCTATTTTTGTGATTCTATGACGAATACAAATTCCTTGCTCAAAAGCCATGAGTTGGTGAGAAAGAAGTTTGCTCAAGGTCAGAAACTTGGAAGGTGATACAACAAAGGCCGTCTTTGGGGACTCAGCTTTATAGGGAGGGGCGAGAGGGCAGGGTAGGAAGGAAGGGACGGGAGCAGAGGAGGCAGGCGGAGTCCTATATTCTGGGCAGTCTTCATCCTGGATGTTTTCTCTTTGCCAGAAGTGTGTGATATATCAAAGCAGTTCTTTCATCTCTTAGGCCAGTCCCTATATTCTTTAAATAAAAGAAGTGTTGGTTTCTTTATTTTATTTTTATTTATTTATTTGGTTTTTCAAGACAGGGTTTCTCTATGTAGCTCTGGCTGTCCTGGAACTCACTCTGTAGATCAGGCTGGCCTCGCTCTCAGAAATCTGCCTGCCTCTGGTTTCTTTTTTACCATTAATAGCCAAATACCTGTAGAACACCTTAAAAGTGGAAAGAGGGTTGATCTGTGGAGGCTTATCCCTGCCAGGCAGATGGGTATGAGTGCTGGGACACATGGCAGAGAAAAGTAGGTCCTCTCAAAAAGGAAGCAGGCAGATTAGGGTCCTGTGACCCACTTTGTCCAGCTAGACCCACCTGCCAAAATAGGGCCACCAGCTGGGGAAAACAAATATTGAAAACACAAGCCTGCGGGGGGGGGGGGGGGATTCATATCCGAATGACTACACATAATCACTTCATTGCAAGTTAGTCACTATTTCACCTGTGATTAGCACGACTGGCAACTGGTTGGCCCTCAGTTTGACAAGTCTGGATAACACAGACTCTTTAAATCGAGAGAAAAGTTACTCCTTAGTGAGTTTGAGATCCTTTTCCTAAGAAGTTAGCCTGCAGTTGCCATTAACAAAAGTATCTTCTGCTGGATGGAGAACAGGGAGAAATAGCAAAAGGCGTAATTTTAAAATACCTGGCAGCTTCATGTACAGCTAAGCCATATGAAGTCAAAGCAGGTGAAGCCAAGGAGTTTTCCTTGATTACAATTCTCCAGGCTTTTCTGGCTTTTCTTATCTAGTCATGTCCATTTCCTGAAAATGTTTGGTAGTGCTAGAAACAGCGTCTTTGTCTTGTTGCCTCTCCTGAAAAGGATGGTGATTTTTATGACCAGAAAACCTGTACTATAATCGAATTGCAGCATAAACTATTATTATTTGAGTGGTTTTTGAAGAGTCGACTGGTACTGACTTTGTCAAGCTGCTTGGCACTGACAGAAATTAGATTAGCACCCAACCAAGAGGTAAAAATCAGCAATCACTGTTTGCAGTACTCTAAAGAACTGAGAAAGCAAGAGGAAGGGAGGGGACCCTGGAGTACCACAGAAAGGACTCCAGGAAGAGAAAGGATGGAATTAAAAAGCGTGAGCCCCAGGCCTCTCCTGTTGCTGGTGTCCATGAAGGGGCGTGAGGACACTGCTCTGCCACTTTGGAGCCAGCAGGTACTGCCAGAGTGACTGCTCTGAGGCCCCACAACCCAGACAATATGGCACATTTTCCTCATTGCCTTCCCTAGTCTAAGACCCTGCATTGCTGAAGACTAAAGAGGCCTGGCAAGAGAAAAAGATGATTTGCAAAATCCTGGCCGTAAGGCAAAGTAGAGAAGTACGGGTGGGAATCTGAGTAACACTAATAGTGCGCGTGCTCACGCACGCACACGCGCACACACACACAATGATCTAGGAATATTTATCAATGTGCTGATATGAAAACAGCTATGGATCCTGAAACCTTGTGTTTTAGCCCTTTGCTTTGAAAGAGACTATCACCGTGTGCCTAGGGTGGTTTGAAATCTGCTGGCTTCAAACACAATATCCCTATCTTGGCTTCCAGAAGCTGGAATTGCACGTGTGAGCCACCATACCTGGCCAAAATCCACTTTTTAATGCATGCCAGCCATTGTCTCAACTCTGTCACTTGACACTTGCCTGTATGATACCAAGACTGAAATTTTCTGTTCTTTGCTAGCTGAACTCGTGTCTGGAGAGCACTAGAGGAGGGAAGTACAGAGAAAGAGAGGGCCTTTGCTTCCCCCTTTCTTACTGCTTACACGTTTTCTGGGTTTCCCAACAGTGCCAGTCGGTTGTAGTTGCTTCAGCACTGGCAGAATCAACCTAATGCTCGCGTCTGCAGTTGGGCGGCTCTGTCCAAGGCCACGGCCTGTCTTCACAAAACCCCTTCCTCCCTTGCACTCCTCTTTAGACATCTCCCGTCTAGCTCTTGAAAGCCCCTCTCCTGAGGTACTGGCAAAGACTGTGTGCCCTCCCTCAGAGGTTTCCCAGATATCTAGGTTGTAATTAACCCAGCCCCTTCCATTTGTTACCACAGCTGCCCACTGCTAGAATGTTCCATTTGTTACCACAACTGTCCACTGCCAGAATGTTCCATTTGCAACTTCAGCAGCGTCACTTCCCAAGAGTCCTGCGCCCTTAACCTCACTTTTTGGCTTTCTTTACATTTTAGAATCCGCTTTATAAAACCTAGCAAGTCTCAAATGAGACCAAATTATTTTCCAGACCTTAGTATATCTCCCTAGGTTATTTTATTCATGCAATACAACATCCCCACCCCTCAATACACACACTGCCTTCCCCCTAAACAAACGAGAGGATTCTGGAAACCACTTCAATAAGCAAGCATTGGCACAGATACTAAAGCAATGACTCAGGACTTCCTGAGGCTGTCTGCCCAGCTACCCCCCTGTCCCATCGATGCCAAAACCCAAAGATTTCAGCTTGTCTCCCGCGCTGGCACATTCTGTAGTGTCAGGAGAGTTTTCCCTTTAGGGCCTCGGCAGCTTTGGCTCTTCCAAAACTTTCTGGGAGGGTGGAGACTTAGAAGCACAGACAAGCCCCGCCCTGTAGCCTCGGGGCAATTTATTCTCTGCAAGGACTGGCGCTGCTAGGGACCTGCTAGGAACCTCGGAGTCATGGACCCCATTCAGCTGCTCTTCTACGTGAATGGCCAGAAGGTGAGAGCCCGCGGGTAGGGCGGGCAGACTCCTGCACCACCCCCGGACCCCAGTTCTGGGCCCTATCCCAGCCTGCACCCTGCTTTCTCTGAAACCTTAGCATGGGGTCTCATTGGGTCCTCAGCATAGGAATCTGCATTATAAAACTTGAAAAGTCTCAAAGGAGATCAGATTATTTTTCAGACCTTTTGCATCACGACCAGCGCATGGAAGACTAAGAATTTCAGAATGTCTGAATCCCAGGGCCTCTCCCTTCCTGACGGGGAGCATCCAGACCTTCCCTCCCTTAAAGGCTCCGGCTGATAACATCTTCCAGCACAATTGAATAAGTAGCCTCAATTCTCAGCTTGTCTGGGTGAGCAGCTTTAACAGGGTCACACAGGTGCACTGGTTCTAGCTACTCTGTGATTTTTCAACTTGGTGAAGCCAAAGCAAGTTCCTGGCACAGCACAGCTTGCCAGAATCAGGGGCCCCTGCCGAGTGTGGCATTTTGTTTTATTTGTGTGTGTGCCTTGGCTCTGAAGACTTTTATGGCGGCTCCAGGCAAACCCTGTTGCTTGGGGACAGCAAAGCCTCTGGGTATCGTTTAAAGCAGCCATCTGGGCAGTGGCCCAACTCATCTGGAGTGTTCTCTGTGTAAACTGATAGCACTTTGAGTGGGGGGATGGAGAGCTGCTGTCCACAATGTCAGTTCCGCCCTTTGGATCCCGCTGTGTTCCCTGTGTCTGGCTAGGGACAGCCAGAGCCCTTGTTCTATCTGGCACTGGCTGACCAACTGGAAGCCAAGGAAGGTTTAGCACCAACCAGACCTTTCGTGTGTGAGGACTCTTCGGAGGCTATGAAGTTGATTCACACAGCTGTAGTTTTGAAATGTGTTTTCTTCCTTGAAGAACAGGGTCTCCCAAATCATAGAAGCCCCCATAAAAAACCTTTATGAGTCCCTGCTTCATGGCCCTGAAGTGGGATAGATGGATCCTTAAATAGATAAATGAAATCCATTAGCTGTCCCCACCCCCACCCCCACCCCCACCCCCACCCCCACCCCCACCCCCACCCCCACCCCCACCCCCACCCCCACCCCCACCACCCACAGGACTACCATGAAGGAGAACTAGAATAATGGGTGAAATGGCTGCCCTGTTCCTTCAGGTTTCCTTTTGCATAACAGAAAAAGCTGGAGAGTACTCTGTCCTTACTAAACGAATGGAATTCATGCTGCTCACTGAGATAACCCCTTGGAGGCAGACTCCAAGGCTACTAACAGGCCAACACTACTTATTGCGAAAAGAGCAATCATGAATATTCAATGTGTGTTTTCATGAACATCCTAACAGATACTAAGCTATGTTAAAGCTTATGGGATATAGCAAACCACAGAAAGGATGCAGTTTTAGGGTTAAGTATTTTGAGTTCAAAGTTCTGTACAGTGCTCATGTCATTTTCCTATGAACTCAGCAATTCAAATGTCCTGAGCAGTTTGTAGTCTGAACCTGATCTTTGCATGGTGTCAATCATGGCTAAGCAGAACACAGCGGTCAGCCCAAAGGCGCCTGCTGTTTGTGCAGAACCTATTGGCAGAAGAGGCATGAGGCAGCTTTTTCCAGTGGTTAGCGTTTCCACAATCCCAGTGGACTAGTCATTGCAGGGCCCTGTTAATTCTTGGGGATCTCAAAGGTTACTGTTAGGAATGGTCACGGTTTATTGTAGAAAACATAAACATTCAAAACCTTTCAGATATCCAAAAGGTTTGATGACCACAATCCATTAAGCATGTCCAAAATACTCAAACTTTGCTCCTAATTTGTCACCTGCTTCAGACCCAAACTGAAAACATATACAGGAAACTAGATGAAACTTATTTCTAGAATTATGACTGTTCTGACTATTAGTATCATGACAGGAAGCTTATATATACATAATAACATTATAGATTTTGAGATAATATTTATACTTTAAGAAAAGTTTTAAAGAGTTGAATCAAAACCAAAAGTGTTGGAGTCTAGGAGTTACCTCACAAACCACAAGGACACTGATCTCAGACAGACAAGGGTAGTTTATTGAGCATATGCCCCAGGAGTGATTCAACAGGGCTACTGTCCAGACTTGGAAGCTGAACTATGACCCCCAAGTTAAGATCCTATAGGGCCTTTTATGCCTGAGATCTATAAACATTTGTGCCAAGTTATTCCACCAATCACGATTTAGGAAGTGGGGCCTTCCTTAGGAACATGTCTTTGTTTTACACTTCCCCTGTTTCCATTTGTTGGGTTATTTGATGTGGTGGCAGACTTGCCTTGCCAAACATTCCTAAAAACATTCATAAAAACCAATCACAATAGAAGTCAGTAGAACTGCTTTGTATAGTTAGCCACAATAAGCTTGGACCCGAACCAACCACCCAGCAGCACCTCCTGCACGTGTGTATGAGCCTTTATGCTATTTGTCAATATAAGAGAGAAACCTGCACCAATATAAGAAGCTATCTGGAAGAAAACTTCCATTTGAGTAGGGGTTAAGTAAAGTTTAAATTCCCAAGACCTCCCTGGGAACTAACGTCCTACTTGGCAGAAAGAGAGGTGTACATGGGTAACTGACATCGGGGTTGGGAAGAGAAAGCAGGAATGTTTGGCAAGGCAAGTCTGCCACCACATCAAGTGTCAGGATTAATGGCATGAACCACAGCCTGGCTATAAATTCCTTATAAAAGTTATTCTCATAGTATTGTCCTGGTTTAGTTTGGCTCTCCATTACCCCTTAGTTTTTAGTGTTAGGGGTAAACTTGCAAGTTTTTCAAATGTGCTATCCAGCATTCCTGCTGACTTATTCTGAATTTGTTCCCTGGCAAATTTTAATATTCTAGTCTTAATTAAACAGGATGCCAATTTGTCCACTATTTCATTATTTTCAGGCCATTTTGTCTGTCTTGCCTTTGTGAGCTACATAAAATTTGATGCCTTTGCTAAGTTTTGCTTGATTTTGTCATTTTCATTCATGCCTCCTATGACCAGGTGTCTTTGCCATTTATCTGCCGGTTGGTGTGTCTCAGTCTCTGATCCGCAGAGACAAGAATGACAAGGACACCAAGTCGGGTTCACGCAACAGCTTCTTCTTTTACTTGCAGCTTTCTCTCTTATAGCTCTCTCCACTCAGGGCTAGGGCAACAACAACAACCCTCCTATACTCGAGCCGACTGACCTCGTCTAGCTCCACACCACCTCATCCAATCAGAAATCACACATGCTCCAGGCACGAGCTCAGATCGGTCACCAATAAACTGACAGATCTGGATCATGAGGAATACACATGCTTTTTCACTGCTCGTGCTTAGGCAAGGCAGTAAACATGTGGGGTTCACGGGGCCTGGCAATGGGCCAGAGCACCATCTTGGCCCATGAGGCCACACCTGCTTCCCGCATCTCCCCCTTTTTGTTTTATTAGTAGCTCTGACATCTGCATATGTCTTAGGTCGCCCCCATCTGTGCCACATCCTTACCCGTCATGGGAGTGACAAACTCACTTTCGCCATCCTGTCTTAGGTTGGTATGCACACGTGAGGGTCTTACCCGTCATTGATTACTAATCCAACATGTTGAGCCAACATTGGGGGGATGTTCCTGCTTCCAAGGCTGCCATAGCCTGCTCTAAGGCTTGTTTATCAGCCCTGTGCCGCCTTCACATACATGCCATCCACCAAAGCATTTCTCCACACACAACAGTCAGCAGGAACGCCCAAAAGGCCATCCCTCCCCAATTTTTAAAGAATCCCACAGTTCCCTGGATGATCTCCAGCCATTGCTTTGCAGTTGTGATCTCCACACAGGTGTTGCTCATGGCAACAATCGATGCTCACAATTCCTTTATCTTTGTGTCAAGATCATGACTCCAATTTCCTAGCAGCATCGCACCAGTTGCACACAACAGATTTGCAGCTCTGGAAAAATTCTGATACTGAACAGAGGTTACACACATTCCTGACATATGAGTAATGCAGGAAGCAAATACTAACTGCTCCAAAATATTCATCTGTTCCTGCAACCAATCCACTCTTTGGTTAACCATAAGGATACCAGCTTTCAAATTTGTTTTAATTCCCTTGTCCCATTAACATGTCTATATTCCAGGCTGCATTGGGGAGTCCAGCAGCAGCATTAGCTGCAGCCTGCTCAATGGCATATTCAAAATAAGCAGCCTTCCATGTTAAATAACCTCCTCCTGAAAGAACAGCCTTGCAGAGGTTCTGTCAATCAAAAGGCGTCAAACAGTACCACTGTAGGAACTCAACCTGAGTTACGGTAAAGGCAGCCTGGACCCAGTGCATGTCTATAGGACTCGGTTTAACTTCTTCATAACCTTGGGGGTGTCTTTTGCATCCTGAAAGGTCTTGTATATTAACTAGATAAACTAAGGTTGGCCTCCTAACAATTTTAGGCTGCCCCTCTTCAGTTTCATTATGCACTGGTATGGTAGGGTCTTGTCTAAATTCCTCTGTCTGTTTCTGAATATTTTTCTTATTTTCTTTTACAAGTCTCTCTAAGGCTTATCAATACACTTTTCATATTTGGCACAAAACACTGATATGGCTAGTAAGGATAAAATATGAATTATCAGGCTTATAGTAATTATAATCAATATTTTATTAATCTCAAGTCTTTTATCTTTTTTTCTGCTTCTATTTTTAAACCATCTAATGTAATGCTAGACAGGGTTCTAACACCTTTTATTATAGTGAACTACACAGACGTACATGTATAAACAAAACACCCAGACACATAAAATTTAAATGTAATGCTTTAAGTTAGCACATAAAGAAATGGATTTGTGGCATTTTTGCTTTGTTTCTATTTATCCTCTCCCCTACTGCAGTCCCCCAGCTGGTTCCCTCTTCTGCTCTCATGCCCCATGCATTTGAGATTCCCTTGGCATTCACAGAACAGAACAGACAGAAAGAAGCATGGCTTGCAGTATGCTCGTCTGTACTGCATGCTACTCTAGAGTTTGCTTTGTCCTGCAAGTGCCTGAGTAGACTTCAGGGGAGGAGTCAGCAATGGAATGTATGCCTTCTCTTCCTCCCTTCCCCAAAGGGCAAAGTACCACATATGGAGAAAGATGGTCAGGGTTTATATGAATATTTTAAGCATTACATTTAAATTTTATGTGTATGGGTGTTTTGCTTATACATGTATGTCTGCGCAGTACATGTGTGCTTAAAACAATAATTTTTTTAAAATTTTAGTCAAAATAGAGAAAGCAGGATTCCATGACCAGCCATCATATTTCAGCTTCTGCACCTGGCTGTCAGCCCCATTGCTTGAGTGTGCCTGGCTGCACAGCCACGCATGGCTCGCCCAGGAGATGCATTTATTGCTTCATTTGCTGCTTCATTTCGGTGTTTGGGGACTTGGTTGGATGTGGTCTCAATGTATCTGGGGCGGGGGTGGGGGTGGGGGCGTGGAGGAGTCTTTTAAGTTACTGCAGCCATCCCTCAAATGCTCTCCTCTGCTAGCAGTTCTCTCTGTTCCTGCTTTCCCCATCTTCACCCTGCTGTTCAGTTCCATGACTTTCCAGGGGAAGTGGACAGAGCTTCTAGTGTGCCCATGAGTGGAAATGGCCGCCGCCTCAGGAAACAGGGACAGTCGGGGGTTGGAGATTTATCCTTTTATTTGTATGTTGACATTTGCATATCACAGAAATGTTTCTCTCAAATCAACAGGGCCCTACTGGTGTGAACATAACACCACAGCAGCTCTCATTTCTGTGTGCATAACTATGTTTCTTTTGCTCAGGTGGTAGAAAAAAATGTCAATCCTGAAATGATGCTTTTACCGTACCTGAGGAAGAATCGTATCCTTTGCTGTGTATTGTGAGGGTGTTTGTGTGTGTTAAGTCCGTGAGCCTGTGAGAGTCTGTGAGAGTGTATTGTGTACGTGTTTGTCTGTGAACATATGTGTACATTCATATATCTGGAAGTCTGTAGCATGTTTGAGTATGCATTTGTATGTTCTTATGTGTGAATGTGGGAGGAATATGGGTGTGCAACTTTGCGTGAGCTTGTGCGAGGGTTTGTAGGTGTGTTTTTGAGATCTACAATGTTTGAGTCCATGTGTCTGTAAGTGTTGAATGTGAGTGTATCTGTAAGTGTTTTGTGTTTTACTGTGGGAGAATGTGTGTGTTTGAGTGAGAGTGAGTGGATGAATGTGTGCATGCATGTAAGTGTGAATGAGTGTGAATGTATGCTTGAATGTGTTAGGTATGTGTATGGGCCTCTCTGTGTGTATGTTTGTGTGTGTGTTCGAGTATGTATTATTGTTGAGTCTCTGAGTGTGTGTGCAAACGGGTTTATACTTGTGTGTATGTGTGAGTTTGTGGGAATGAGAGTATGTCAGAGTTTTTGAGTATGTGGGGAGTGTTATCACATGTTCCAGGTCAGGTATCTGGTAGGGAGCAGGGAGAGGCCTACCGTACCTTACCATGTTTCCTGGCACAGTTCAGGTAGATCAGAGCAGAGTTCTCCATGCTAATGAGGTTTCTAGATAGACACTGAGGGTTTAGCCAATGAGCTTCCCTTCCTGGCTGTTCCTTCCTGTAAAAGGTATTTAATCTCTTTGGTCTGTCCTGAGGAGGTGGTATGGACAGATTTTCAACAATGAACAATCAATAAACAGTTTGGAACCAAGGATTGTCTCTCTCATCAAGAACCACCATGGAGAGCATGGAAGAAGCCATGGGAAACATGGAAGATGTCTACAGAGCCGTGCAGTCTAAATCTCCTGCAGAAAGCCCTTCTGAGCTCTGGGATTCGCACAAACTGAGTTAAGCTGGAGTTCCCCATCCCTGATTCTGTGATTTTTGTGCTCAGCCCACAGGCCCCCTCTGTTCTGATGACTCCCAGTGATTCCCACCAGGACAGGACTCCCAGGAGCTTGGGAACTCAGCTCAGGCTTCAGCCTATGCCATTTCTCATTTCTCATTTGAGCTGAGGTCCCTACCCTAGGCTGAGTTCTCCCACCCCCTGAGTGGTGTATCAGCGCTTCCTACAAGCCCAACACCCGATGGCAGCACAGGATAAATGCAGTCTAGTGCAGTCTAGAGTTCCACATTTTGTCTGCCTGGTGAAGTTCCCACATCCCAGCAGCAAGACAGATTGCAGAACCACAAATGTGGACCTGTTGGTCTGTGTGATGAGTGTGCCTAAATGAATAAATGTATGTGTGGATGTGTGACTTGGTCTGTGTCTGAGAGAACATTTCAGTGAGCGTGTCTGTGAATGTGTATGTGTGAGTGTGCATTATGTGTGAAAGTCTCTGAATCTGTGTTGTGTGAGAATGACTGTCCTTATGTGTGTGACAGAGAGACAGACAGACAGACACACACACACACACACACACACAGTTTCCTATTGGAAACGTTTGTTTTCTACTCTGGTTAGCTCTGTGTGTGACTAAATTAAAGGTTTGTGTTACTATAGAATACTGAGGGACAGATCAGAGGGGACAGTTTGAAGTTTTGACTCAGAAGAAGCAGACAAATGATTTACTGTGTTTCCATATGACACAAACATTTCATAAGATATTTACATTTTGTACTGTAATCAGAGACCTACATAATGATGAGGGCAAATATCCAGGGCTAAGACACAGTGTGCTCCTACCTGCAAATTCTCAGACACTTACTTAACACGAATAGACTCTTCATTCTTCAGTCTGGCCCTCTTTTTAGCAGCCTGTGTCCCAGCTTCATACAAAGGGTGGGTGTAAGCTGCAACATCCAAAAGGAAGCAGGAAGTTATAAAACGTAAACGGCAGCCGTTGGTGAATTCACACTGAAGTTTCCTACACATGTCTGTGACTGCATTGTTTCCTAAGGTCAAGGCTATTCTAGAAAGAAAAACATACAGAAATGTTCTCTTTAACAGAGCTCCTCCCAGTCCGACTCACAGGAACTAAGTATGGCTGTGGAGGCGGGGGCTGCGGGGCCTGCACAGTGATGATCTCACGGTACAACCCCAGCACCAAGGCGATCAGGTGGGTGCAGCAAAGTCCAGTTAGGGGTGAACTTTTCGGTTCTTTGTTTTATTCCCTTATTTGGTGAATGTGTGTTGGACGTCTACTATGGGGAAAGAACTATGCTGAGCACAGAGGATTCCCATGATAAACAAGACTACGAATAGACTGGAAAAGTTACCCCCTTCAAGGAGTCAAAAAGCTGCCTGACTTTGCTGTCTGGGAAGGAAGGTTGCTTTGAAATGGCAGTGGAGAGTAAAGCCACGCTCACGCTCACTTTCTGTAGTCAGGGCCCACTAACATCTTTTTACTCCCATGCATGCATTCTCTATCTGAAAGTCAGAGCTCTGCTCCAAGAAAGAATTAGACAGCATCACTCTCCTACTTAAAACCACCCGGGGTTTCCTATTTTGTTTCCATTCTGCATTTATCTTCAACACATTGATATTTTGCATATTTAACGATGCCTCTGTCTCTCTCCCCTCTTCTTCTGGGACTCCACGCATGCATTTGTTAAAGCACCTGTCCTCATTTCCCATGTTCAAGGGGGAAGACTGGAGTCTGAGTGGGAGCTGGGGCTCTGCTATGCCTACATTCCCCAAGAAACCTCTCTGGGCTTCACAGCCAGACTGTCAGATTTTTAGAATACCGAAAGTTCCTTTTTGGTCTCCTCTCTTACCTTCTGGGAGTCACGAGATCTTTGGCAGCTATGTTGCCTTATTCTTAACCCCTAACATGATAACATTATACTCAATGAAAGCCTAGCATTTTCTCTCAGTTCTGCCCATTCTGATCTTTGTTACAGAACCTGCTCACCTGGGGAAATTCTTTCAGTCCCTTCCTTGACCCGTCCAGCAGGTCCAGTTATTTGAGGGTCTCGAGGGGACCTTCTCCTAAGAACCAAATTGGGGGGGGAGAAAAGACAGACACCAAGTGCGAGGAACGACAAGGAACCATTCTGAATAACATCAAGGTGTCACTGTATTAGCAAGGCTCAAGACTTAAATGCACAAGCAAAAGGGGAAGTACTTCTTAGCAGGAGGAATGGGGCAGCAGAAAAAGAGGAAGTACTTCTCAGCAGGAGGGATGGGGCAGCAGAAAAAGAGGAAGTACTTCTCAGCAGGAGGGATGGGGCAGCGGAAATTTTTATTTTGGTGATTACACGGGGGAAGCAGGAACTTGGTGGTATCAGGGTACATCTTGAGGTCAGGACATCCAGCACTGACTTAGGGCTGGAACAATCTGGGTTGTTCTCAGAGCGGTGCTTCGGTGGCCCTCTTTTGACCCCCCTTTTCTTCTCAGGGGGAGAGGCCCAATTCAGAGATCAGGACAATAGTGTTGTCTTAATAGCTCCCAATACTTTCTCACCTCCACTTTGAGCCACTACCCCAATCCCAAGCACCCAGGGCACATTGGTAGGGAAAGAGTTCAGCTTTTTGTTTTAACCTTTATATCCATCCACATGTGACCATTAATGGTCTGCTGACTTAAAGGCCTGGTTTCTCCTTCCTTCCTCTGATACAAGGCAGGTTCTTTATTTTCCTTACATTTCAGAGACACAGCAACTACATCTTAGGGCTGAGAGCAACTGTTCATATATCTTCTCTCTTACTAGGATTTGACACTTAGTAGGGTATAGTTATATTAAGCTTCTCTGTGTATGCGATCAGTTTGTTTTATACATATATGTGATGTTTTAATTTAATTCTTTCAGAATTTCATACATGCATACCATTTATTATCATTCTCCTGTCTCTCCTCCCCTAATTCCTGGATGTACCCTACTCCCATTTCATGCCTTTTTAAAATAACCCACTGAATCCAGTTTATGCTACCCGTGTCCTCGTGGGTGTGGGGTCATCTCCTGTGTTATGATTATATAAAGATAAAGAAATATTAATATATGTTCTATGGGAGTGTGGTGAGGTATGGGGGAAGGGGATGTCTTAGTGGGCCCATGACAAGGCATCCCTTCCCCCTGAGGGACCAACCACATGAAGATATAGCATAGAATAGAGTTTATTCAGGGCATGGGAGGGGAGTCAAGAGGGTAATAGAGGCAGAGAAAGAGAGAGAGAGAGAGAGAGAGAGAGAGAGAGAGAGAGAGAGAGAGAGAGAGAGAGAGAGAGAGAGAGAGAGGAGAGAGAGGAAGATGATAATGAGGAGGAGAGAAGTAGAGGCTGACCTTGACTGCGTGGAGAGAGGGGGGAAGGGGATGGGAAGAGAGCAAGAGGGCAAAAGGCCAGGGAGAGAGGCAAGAGAGAGAGTAAGAGGGGCAAGCAGCTCCTTTTATAGTGGGCCAGGCCTACCTGGCTATTGCCAGGTAACTGTGGGGAGGAGCATAATTGGCTGTTGCCAGGTAACTGGGGGTGGAGTCCAGACAGAATACCAACACCCTGGAGCTATCATATACCACACCCTAAAGAAAACCGAATCACCCTAGCAGCCACCAACTGTCAATGGCTCCTAAGGAAATGAATTCTTTTTTTTTTTTTTTTTGTATGAATTTGTAGCTTTTCTGGCTTATTTTGGTTTTGGAGCAAGATGGTCTTATGATTTGTTACATTTAAACTCTGTGGCTGAGTATATTTAGGCCAGTGTTCAAACTCACTGCCACTGGGAAGCCTTTCTTGGCACTTGCTACCTAGGATTTGCCTGACTCTAGCCTTGGGTAGTAGCAGTCTCCCACATCCACTGGGCTTCACCCCTGCTGACTTTCCTTCTGTCTCCTTCTCTTTGTAGACGTCTGAGCTCACTCCCACTTCAGGGTCCACACATATGCTATCCATCTGCTGTTTGTGTTGAACTCCTTCATATCATCCAGAGCTTTGCAGAAGCATTAATATTCTCATCTCTCCCTGATTCCCCACACAAGTCAAATCCCCCCTCTCTGCACAAGCCATTCATGTATCCACAGTCCTTCTCGGGGCCCCAGTGACCTTTCAAGTTGTCTGTCTTCCCTGGGCTAGAAGGTACACTCTGCTGGGATTGTTCTGTCTCTGTTCACTCCTGAGTCCCCATACTTGCAGCTCTGCCTGGCATACAGAACACATAGATAGTCACCTGGTTCTTATGTTCCCTCATCAATGAGTGATATCTTTTCTTCCTTTTTTGCTTTTATCCTCTTTAAGCAAACTTTATATTCTGCTTAAACGTGCAAATGTTTCTTACATTTTCATGAATACCTTTCAAATAATAAATACAATTTCCACAGCTTTGTGTGTTACATCAAAACCAACCCCCAAAGAGGGGATTTATTTTTTATTTTATTTTTTTTTTTAGCATTTATCAGTGAACCATCTTATGAGTAGTGTTTATGTCCACGACCATTTAATTATGATATATCTACAAAGGTATAATTGCAGAGTTAGTGAGCTTGTGAATTTTAAAATTATTTTTATGTCTTCCAAATGAATTGTCTCCCAGAAGGACTCCAAGAAAGCATATTTCCACTCTTATGAGTGGTAGGGGTCCCATTTCCCTAGGCCTTTATTAATAATGAACATTATGATTTTTTAAAAGTATTTATGATTTTATTTGATAAAATGTGTTTATCCTTGTTTAGTTCAAATCCTTGCAGATTATTGTGGGCTTTGAGCATGTGCCTCTTTTGTCTATTTCCCATCTGTAGTTGTACTTAGTAAGTGGGAACAATTGAAGTGTTATTTGGAACAGGGCATTTTTAGCAGTGGTCCCTCGGGGTGGAATAGCTCTTTACCTGACACTCTTCTTTTGAATGGCAATATCAAACTCACTTTATTGCCCAGCCAGCCTTGGCCCAGCTTCACCCACAGGATGGAGGTAGCTTAAGGTTCATGGCCAGTTACATGCAATTAGAGAGTGTCAGCCCTGATCTGGGAGGGAAATAATTAAGTTGGTGAAAGCTGTTCAGAAATTGGAATTCTGAGGTCTAATTTTAATTCTGCCACCAGCACTCCAGCTGTGACCCTGAATAGATCACTCTGATTTTCAGATGCTGTGTCTGTAAAATGAGTGTGTGCTGAGGAGGAAACACAGATAAAGAGCCTGAGCCATCACTCCTAACCCTCCTCCTGGAGGCGCCCAGGGGGTGCTCAGTCCTCTTTCCCACCGATGTCAGTAATTTGTAATTTGTGCTTCTCTTTTGCATTCTGAAGGCATCATCCTGTCAATGCCTGTCTGACCCCCATCTGCTCTCTGCATGGTACAGCAGTCACCACGGTAGAAGGCTTAGGCAACACCAGGACCAGGCTTCATCCTATTCAGGTGAGGGTGCCCTGCTCCCCTAAGAGGACTTGAAGTTACAAAGAGTAGGAAGTCTGGACTGGACTGCTTGGTCACTCCTAACAGTTAAAGCTCAGCTGGGATGCTGGGATACATGAGTAACTGGCTTCTTGGGAGCATGCTTTGGAAGGCTAAAAGACTCCCGTCTTAAGGAACTGCTGACGTGACCCGCTTCATTTCCCCTGTGTTCTGATTAGAGGGACAATCCTTCCTGCACCTCCAAACCCAGAGGGGAACACAAGCCAGGTGCAGTGACACATACAATTTGGAGGTTGTTGTTGGAAAGTGGAAAATAACTTGATTTAAAAGCCGAATTGAAAAAATTACGCACACGCTCCAGCCCCAACAGATGTGTTGAGGGTGAGTTTGACGGAGGATGGGCTCTGTCATGGAGTCTACAGCTTCTCCTAGAGCAATGCCTTTCTGAGGGCTGTCTTCAAACCTAGACCCCCTCACCAGTGGATGTTCTTCTTCCAATGCACCATTGTTCTCCGCCCTGACCTAGTTATTGAGAGCTTGTGTGAGCAGTGGGTGGAAGATGGAAGCCACGTAGGAAATAGGCAAACTTGACATTAGGTAGATGTGATAAGCAGCTTTGGTTTAATGTTTTGAAAGCCATTAAGCTAACGGAAGAGGATGCTGCCTGGGCACCCTATGAGACTTGCCCTCACACAGGCAAAGGGGCTCTTTCTGTTTTTCAACTGACGCTGAGCTCTCATTGGTGCGATGCTGCTCTGAGACAGTAGCCAAAAGTGACTTCTCTCTTGGAAGCCAGACTCCAAAGAGAAAATGGTAGGGATGGAAAAAATATGGAAGAAATAAAGGCAGTGTTTCTATCTTGTCTGGATCCTGGATTCTCGTGCTTTGTAAACTCCCGAGTGCTAGAGCATTAACATAGCTGTGGGAAGATCAAGTCATTCATGATACACTGAGTGGTTGTGCCTGTGTGGTGTGTGCTTGTGTATGTGTGCATGTATGTGATGTGTACATGTGTATGTGGTATGTGTATGTGTATTCATGTGTGTCCATGTATGTGGTATGTGCATGTGTGTGCAGTATGTATGTGTGTATGTGATATGTATGTGATCATGCCTAAGTAGTCCATGTTTACAAGTTGAATATAGTTTGGCTTCCTCTGCTACAGTGGTTCACACCCTCTTTGCATGCTGAGGAGTCTTTAAAAGACACACAGTTTTATCTCACCCCTGACACTTTAAGTCAGTTGAGCTGGTGTGTTACTGGGGTGGGACTGGTGCATTAGTCAGGCTTCTCTAGAGTCACAGAACTTATGGAATATCTCTATATATTGAGGGAAATTATTGGAATGACTTAAAGTCTGCAGTCCAGCTCACCTAACACTGGGCAACTGTGAGTGAGAAGTCCAAGAATCTAGTAGTTGCTCAGTTCCTCGAGGCTAGGTATTTTAGCTGATCTTCTGTTTCAGCTGGAATCCTGAAGAAGTAGGTTCCAACAGATGAGCTGGCAAGTGAGTGTCAGCAGGCAAAGAAGAAACCTTCCTTCTTCCATCGTCCTTCTGTAGGCCTCCAGCGGAAGATGTGGCCCAGATTAAAGGTTGTGCCATTAGGCTTGGATCTAGGCTTCCTGGAACTTGCTTTGTCCCAGGGTGGCCTTGATCTCAGAGATCTGTTTGCCTTTGTCTTCTGGGAATAAAGGTGTCTACCACCTTGCCTGGGCCTAAGCTTTTCATGGCTACTATATCTCAAAATCTGGATTAAAAAATACATGTCTTCTAGCCTTAAGATCTGGCTCACAGGTGTGCCCTCCATTTCTGGATTATATAGTTCATTCCAGAAATAGTTCAGTTGACAGCTGGGAATAGCCATCAGAATTGGTAAGCTGGTAAGCTCCCTGGTTATTCAAAGGCTCAGAACTAGTGTCTTAAATAAAGTCAGGCAGCTTATAGGGCTCAAGAGTCAGACTAACAAGCCCAAAGGAAGCCACGTGAGATGAGATGAAGGCTTTTGGAAGGCCTTTGCTCCAAATCCACTGAACTCAAAAATGTCTTGTGTAAGTCGCTTTGATGTTTTGGGCCTGGAACAAAGTGCATGGTCTGTATTTCTAACCTTGCTGTGCTCTCCAGGAGAGAATTGCCAAGTGTCACGGCACCCAGTGTGGATTCTGTACTCCTGGGGTGGTGATGTCCATGTACGCACTGCTCAGGAACCATCCAGAGCCCACTCTAGATCAGTTAACTGATGCCCTTAGTGGTAAGTATGGTTTTATTTCTAAGTGATAATGACAGTGATCATTGGACACCTACCATATGCCACGTGCTAAATTAAATGCTGTTTGACAATTAGTTTAAGTAACTTGATAAGATAGTAGCCACTATTATCTTCATGTAATAGATGGAGAAGCTGAGACTTATCATACATTATGATAAGTAATGATAATCACATTATTGTGATTTATCATACATTATCCCACCTGTAGGGAAGAGTTGATCTCTTGAAGTCCACCTGCAACCAGATGT
Source organism: Mus caroli (assembly GCF_978045245.1). Taxonomy (NCBI): domain Eukaryota; kingdom Metazoa; phylum Chordata; class Mammalia; order Rodentia; family Muridae; genus Mus; species Mus caroli. Next base: position 54,957,259 of record NW_028227256.1, read on the forward strand.
GCACGTTGTGTTTGACTGATGGATTGCTTGTGCTTCCTTCTCTCTCTCCATATCATTCTCTTGTTTTCTCCAATCAGAAAGCTAGGTTATTCATCCACCCTGGGGTCTGAGTGCTGCTCTGTTCTTGCTGTTTCCTATTGTTAGTGGAGTCCTAGGAGAGAGGCCTGACTCTGAGGAGTCTCCCCTGACCCCCCAAATTGGGTCTCAGCCCTCATCCTGGAGAAATCAAATGTGAAAAGTGAGGAAGGGCAGGAAGGGATTTACATTTTCAGTGGGATTATACTGGGGAAAGAAGGGAGACTGAATGTCTCCTAATCCTGCTTTCTGAAACACTGGCTTTAAATAGAGGGCACAGTGCAAGAGACAGGGGATTTCACAGTTGGGCCTCAGTGTTTCCTCCCCTGTGCTGACAAGGAAGCCACTGTTGCTCAGGGGTAATCTCCATTGATGTCAATGGATGTTTATCTACCAAGCTGTGAGCCTGGGATTTGGTTTCAGTAGATGGCTGCTTCTTACCCTAGCGGGCTCTTCCTGGGCAGTCAGTCTGCAGAGCTCCACTGTTCCTGGGAGTTATAGGACAATAACGGAAGACTTGTTCTACTTCAAGAGTCTGGACAGGACATTTGAAACTGTGCCTGTGACTCTTAAAAACATGTTAGTTGTCTTGGTGGGCTCAACCGTGAAGGGAGAGGAATAGCGGTTTTGGATAGACACTCTGTAAAGGACTGCATACTGACATGCAGAGGGGATCAGGAATCTCACTCAAGTGTAGGGCAAAGGAGACAGATTGAAGAGAGGCAGAGGTGGCAGGTGTCATCCTGGGTCTAATTGCCATCAATGCCAGTAAGCCCAAGTGAAGAGTCAGCGATCTCTAGCAAAAGCAGCTTCTAAGTCCAGATGCCCTCACTGCACTGGAGACTTATTTTAATGACACCTTTCTACTCTGAGCCGCTCATCCAAATTCAATTCTCTCTCTGTCCCTCTCCCTGTCCCTCTCTCCTGCCACCTTTACCCTGCCCTCTGTGTGTGTGTGTGTGTGTGTGTGTGTGTGTGTGTGTGTGTGTGTGTGTTCATCAATAAGGCTCTGAACAAGTTTTAGGCATTAGAAGATTCTCAAACTCAAAACTGTTCCCCTGGTGAAAGGCTCCCTGGCTCTGTTTATCTTTGTCTCTTACCTCTTTTATCTCTGCTCAGAAGACACGAGTCTAAAGCTCTCACATTTACTTCCTCTATGAAATGCTTCCTTGACTCTCAGAGAGGGAATACAGGTACAAGGAGTGACATATCATCTAAACTGGGTCCTGCCTGATTTCTCAGAGGTCACATCGTTGCTTTATGGCTGTAAACACTGACAAAGGATTCTCAAATTTTAGGATGCTTTAGACATGCATGGGGAATGTATAAATAATGACGATTTGGGGGAACCAATCACTAGAGACTTGATCTTGTGTTGTTTCTAAAATAAGACCTCAGGGGCTGGGGCATGGCTGTCAACAAAGTGTTTATGGTAAGGACCTGAGTTTCGATTCCTACCACTTGTGTAAGAGTCTGGGAGTGATGATGTATAACCGCAGTGCTGGTGGGGGAGCATGTATCACACACAGGAGGGTCAACAAACCCATTGGCCAGCCTACCTGGTAGAATTGATAAATGTCAGGTTCAGTGAGAGGCCAACAGGGAAGGGCCCCACCTAGAGATACATCATATTTGCAGACACCAAACCCAACAGTGTTGGTGTGGTCAAGAGGTGCTCGCGGACGGGAACCAAACGTGGCACTTCCTGAGGAGGTCTGGTCAGCAACTGACCAATGTAGACGTGCATGCTTGGAGCCAACCATCAGACAGAGCTCAGGGAACCTGGTGGGGGACCTGGCAGATGGACTGAAGGGACGGAGGGGGATTGCAACCCTATTGGAAGAACAACATAGGCTGGTCTGACCACCCAGTTCTCCCAGAATCTAGACCTCCAACCAAGGAGTGTACCTGGAGGGATCCATGGCTCAAGATACATATGTAGCAGAGGATGGCCTTGCCGGACAGCAACAGGAGGGAGGGCCTTTGTCCTGGGGAGGTTGGATGCCCCAGAGTATGGGGATGCTGGAGTGGTGGGGCAGGGCAGTGTGGGTGGGTGGGGAAGCACTCTCATACAGACAAAAGAGGGGGAGGACAGATGTGGGATGGGGAGTTGGTGGAGGGGTAACAGGAAGTGGGATATCATTTGAGATGTAAATGAATAGAATGATTAATAAAAAAAAAATGTGGAGAGCAATTGAGCAAGACACCCAGTGTCCACCTCTGGTCTGCACATGTACTCACATTCTTGTGCACACATCATCAGGAACACACGCACACATAGATCACACACACAAATAAAGTATGACCTCATATTGGAGATGGAGTAAGAACACAGAACTACTGTAAGAGAAGCTCTGACCAGCCTGCTTGTGGTAAATTGTCTTGTTCTTAGTTGCCTCCCAGTTCAGAAAGAAACTACTTACCTCTTCTTTACTGTTACAGAGTGTCTTTGTTCTATCAACTGAAACTTTCCTCTCTGTCTCTCCTCATTTCCTTTGCTCTGCCTCTGTCAAAAACTGATAGATGCCACAGTAAGTACTAATAAGGAGGGGAATCTTTCTTAAAAAGTGAGGAGGGGAAAAAATCCTGTCACTTGTGGGAAGGCTAGGCTGATTCCATGACAGACTTCAAATTGGCAGTTAAGGAGACTAGGCCTAAAAAACTAGGCAAGTCCAGGCAAGTCAATTACTAATAGAAAAAACCCAGGCTCCAACCTTCACATCCAGGTAGTGGAATGTCCCAGCCACTTGGCCTGAAGCAAGGGCAATGGGTTGGCAGCAGTTCCCAGACTTCCTCAGCTAATTCTTCAGTAACAGCTCCGAGACCTCCCCAGCAAGTTTCCAGCCCCCACACTCTGGTAATAGAAGTTCCCTAGAGATGGACCCAATAGACAGAGAGGTCACTTACCGCAGAATTCCCAAATGTGCTTTAAAGACCTGCAAGCTCACTTGGATGCCTCTCTGTCTTGGTAATGGGAGACCCCAGCGTGCTGGACTTTTGCAGAATAAAACACTTTTTGCTTTTACATACGATTTGAGTCCGAGGTATCAGAATCATTGACCCTTATCCTTGTAACAACAGGCATGGAGCATAGCACATCATGCTAACTGAGACAAGTCAGACTCAGGAGAGCAAACATTGTATCTTCCTGCTTATTCCTGGAAACTGAAGTAGTCAATTGTTAGAAGCTGGGGAATAGACTTTGATGGAATAGTATTATCTTGAGTAGGAGAAGGAGAAAATGAGGAATTACAGGTCAAAGGTTACAAAGTTTGTCATGCAAAATGAGTAAGTCCAATAAACTCAACTCGGTTCCCATAGCTACCAATACTATGTTGTATATTAAACAGTCGCTGAGACGGTAGGTTTTTATTTTGTAAAATACCTTCTTTCTGGTAAATGATTTAAAAAATAGATGGCATGAGGAATCCTAGGGTGGTGGGTAAGCTGAGGGTAATGACTGTGGGCATGGACGCCCAGGTGCACACCTATGTCCGCAGACACCAATCGCTGATCAGTTGATGAGACAATATTGATTTTTATGTCCGTAACATCTCAATAAGGTGGCTGTTGTTTTAAGTTTTCTTCTTGATTGTAACTACAGAAAAAGTTTGCGTCCTAAGATTATTGCATCATTTGGCCATCTGTCAGAAGACGAGGGTATAAACTGTATTTACAGAGAGTAAGTGCAGGTATGAGATGTTAAAATACACTTCAGGACTCTTGACTTAAATATCCCAAGATGCTGATGCAAAAATAAAATTTCAGAGACACAAGATTTCAGAATTAAGGCATCAAATAAAGCTTACGTCTAAGATGGGTGTGCTTTGAGGTGTCAGTCACTTGGCCTCTCATGACTCTGTGCCTCTGTCTGTATTTGAGTGATAACCAAGCTGGTTCTGTCTTTTTAGGCAATCTGTGCCGCTGCACTGGATATAGGCCCATAATTGATGCTTGCAAGACTTTCTGTAAAGTAAGTAGAGAGAAATACATGGTCGAATGTATTTTCCCCCAAATAAAACAGTGTAGGAGTGCCCAATATGATTATGACAACAGCCATTTCTGCTAATAAAGGACCATTGCTTAGCACGAGGTCGACAATTCCCATGTGGCATTCTTGGGCAGGGGGCATCACCTCTCTGCCTGGAGCGTCAAGCTGTGAGCATCTGAGCATCTGAGCATTTGACATTGGCCACGAGTCGTTCCTTCCAAGAATCTGCTCCTGATCTGTCTGCCTAAGTTAGGGACCCTCCCTGGGGCCCTCTGTAACCCTCTGTGAACATGATATGTGTACATGCATGGCACAACGTGACACTGGTCACCATATGGCACAGTTGTCCCTGAGCCATTCCATGTTTTTACTGGAATGGCTTCTTGCCAGTGGAGGCCATCCTTCTCCAGGGCACAGTCACCACCGACTAATTAGTAGACAGTCAATCATTAATATTAATAAAACTAATAAACAAAAACCTATGAAAGACATTGCAGCCTTTTTCTTTGGTTTTAAATCACCACACGATTTATGGCTCCCCTGTGGCATTTAAAACACATTTAGCCACGGCTGGTCCTCCCCACCACCAGAAAATCATTTCTGCAAGATGAACTATGGAATCAATACCTCATTGATAAGACCAGAGTAAGATGCTGATTCTTGTTACTATTATTAGTGGTATTTAAAATATTGTCAGTATTAATAATAGTGATGCTTAATGCTCATTGCTACAGGGCAGGGTTATTATTAAGACCTTTATAAACTTCATTAGACTAGCATTCAGACTTTCGGTCGAGTTAGCTTGGATATGCTGAACTTTAAATGGCTTTCTCATATGCCACCTTCCAATATTGCCTCTGCAGCTTCGACTGCAGGCACCCAGTTACCAAGGGAATCCCCCGAGGAATTCTGACTGACTTGGTGTGTGTGTGTGTGTGTGTGTGTGTGTGTGTGTGTTTCCCCCATCAGGCCTCTGGCTGCTGTCAAAGTAAAGAAAATGGGGTGTGCTGTTTGGATCAAGAAATAAATGGATTGGCAGAATCCCAGGAAGAAGATAAGGTCAGTGCACAGCAAGGTTGTTATAAAGTTGTTCAAGATGTGAGGTGGCTGACATCACTTCAGCAGAACCGGTGGCTGCCCAGTTTGATGAACTTGACTGTGTCAATATGCTCCCCCTCTCATGCTCACTGTCTCTTTGTATTCTAAGAATTCAGCCTGCAAGGGAGTGGGGAATGGAGGAAGGAGAGTCTACAGTACTGTGATACAGTTAGATGGGAGGTGTGGCCTCTCGTTGCTCTGTAGCACTGTGGAGTAATTGTGTTTGACAATTAGTTGACGATTTCAGAATAACTAGTAGAGTCCTTCTCAACACACTGAAGCAATTCATGTATGAGACGCTGGATGCTAAGCAATAACGTGATCTTGCCCTGTGCATATACCACAGTGCCGCTCTGCTCCACAAACAGGTGCAGCTATTACACCAACTGAAAGCAAAAGACTCTATTTTTATAAACCTGTCACACCAAATTTGTCATTTTCAATGACCAGAAGCAAAGTGGAGACAGAAATGGAAGACCAAGGACAGGAAAGGTGGCAACGCCGACTCTCTGTTAAGTCCTCAATGTCTGGCTGCTCCTGTCTGTCTCCTCCACTGTCCCCAAACTCAAAGGAGAGTGTGTAGGGAGCTGCGGAGTGCAGAGGCCCACTGACACCTGCAGAGTTATTAGATGTCAGGTCCCTGACCGGGAGCTGGGACCAGGACTGATCATTAGGTCCTTTTTGTCTGTCTCCTTTTGTGGGAAGATGAGGCCATGTGAAGCCCATTCTGTCCTCAGATTTGTCAAATGACTAAGACTGGCCTTGAATTCCCAGCATGCCTGCCTCTATTTCCCAAGGTCTAGCCATCTTCTTCCAGTCTCAGCCTACAGAATATTTAAGGTAGAGGTGCTTGACCATGGTGCAGTATTTGCCCTTGTCACCTGTTTCCCCTCCTGCCATCCGAGTCACCTGTGCTCAGCCACAATCTGAAAGCATTACGTGGGAAATTCCAGAAATCATTTATGTTTCAAGTTCCACGCCATTGTGAATAGTGTAATGAACTCCGTCTACGTTGTCCTCTGCCTTACTTGGAACGTGTCCAGTGTATCCACGGGGCATACATCACCTGCCCATCTGTCACTAAGTAGTTGTCATGGCCATTAGACTGACTAGCACAGTAATGCAGTGCTGTGTTCAGATAATCATTATTATACTTAATAATGAATGACTCCGAAGCACAAGGCAAGGGATGCTGGGAATTCAGATATGCCAATGAGTAATTATAGAGTCCTTTTTATAAAAGTGAAAAGACAGGGGTAGGGTATGTTTAGTACTAGAGTATGTTGCAAAGATTTACCGTAAGAATGATTTTTTTTTTAAAATGTAATGTGTCTAAAAGCCTAAAGTTCAAATTGTCTGTGGTTTTGGGCACCTGCAGTGGTTGTGACAGAGCTCTCTCCTGAGAATAAGAGGTATTATGATGATAACTTCTGTCATTTTCTCTTTTTAAAGACAAGTCCAGAACTGTTCTCAGAAGAGGAATTTCTGCCACTGGACCCAACCCAAGAGCTGATATTTCCTCCAGAGCTAATGGTAAGGAACTCATGGTATGATGTCAGGAGGGGGCTTTTCAAAAATCTCATGGTGCAGATCCCAGATCTCCTCAGAGACACTGTGCAGGGGAGAGCGGTTAGAGTGGTTAAACTCACAGCTTGTCAGAGGGTGGGACGTATGTATCACACTTACCCCACCCCCGAGACTCAGGGACCATAGAGAAACGGGGTGGAAAGAGTGTCTCTTGGACGTGACAGAACCACTGCATTCATGAAGTCATTGTTTACACAAGGACAAACCAGTAAACATCCAGCATGGAGAGCTGAGAGGCTCACGACACCCAGCCTTAGCTCACACACCGTCGCTAGTTAAAGGCTGTGGGGAAGGGATGGTCAGTCTTCTTCAAGGGTATGACCTAGGTTGACCATGACCCAGTGGATGGCCCCATATCCATGTGGATGGATCGCACACATTGAATTCAGTAGGTTTTGGGGAAAAAAAAAAGGAGAAAATGAAGTTGCACGGGGGTTGTGGGGAGGCTGGAGGAGAGGGTGGAAGGTGAATCTGGGGGGAATTAGGGGAGGAATGGGAGGAATTTAATAATGATGTATTACATTTATATATAAGATTCTCAAAGAATTAATAAAACATTACAAAGAAAGAAAAAAAATACTGATGGGCAAACTGGCGCCAGCCAGCGTCCTCTCCTCAGAGTCCAGAATGTGTGGGCAGGAGGAGGAAGAGGTGGAGGGCAGAGCCACCACAAGGCATGGAGGATGTCAAACACAGCTGGTGGTGTCTGTTAAGTCACAGTCATGCAATCAGTGGCCTTCAATATCAGCTCGTTTTCTCCTCCCACTTATGCGCGAGTTCATTTTTCTGACAATTTGGCAAAAATTGAGCATGTTGCTATGTTAGAGAATGCCAAAATGGGTTTCTGGGAGATATCAGAGCCGATGGGAGCTGTTTCCATGGGTAAACTGTGTCAGACCTTAACTGTGAACTCTGGCTCCTGGGGAAGCTCTATTTTAGCTCACGAAATTTAGTTTTTAGATTTTCTTTCTCTAGAGTGAAAACAGAAGAGAATTTTGTCACAAGCTCTCTCAAATCCCTGTTGTTTTTCAATAGAGAATAGCTGAGAAACAGCCACCAAAGACCAGAGTGTTTTATGGTGAGAGAGTGACATGGATTTCCCCCGTGACTCTGAAGGAGCTTGTGGAAGCTAAATTCAAGTATCCCCAGGCCCCTATTGTCATGGGGTACACTTCTGTGGGTATGTAGACTCTTCTTGGGATGTTTTCTGAGGGAGCGAATTCAATGTATTGATGTCAGGAAAATAGCCAGAAAACCCAGTATTGTTTAAGAAATGTTACAGCATTGGGTAGCTGCCTGCCCTGTGCCTCACTGGCAGGCTTGCTGGCCCCATGGTAAACCAGCATCAGGGTACAGGTATCCTGGCTTTCCATTTGGGTACCACACTGGCTCTCATCCTGAAACTGCTCTGTCTTTCCTCTCTGGATGGCTTCTCAGTGGCTCTGACATATTTTATAGAGACACCAGGTTTGGAGCCTTCACCTTTTCCACATAGGCCTGGCGTGGCTGCCCATCTCTTCGCAGGGCCTCCAGGATCTGCTCCAAGTGAATCTGAGTGTTCCGTATCACACACGTTTTAGAGCTAACAATTCCAAAGGCTCCCTAAATATCTCTGCTTGTGGTTTGCAATAAACAGACCAATAAAAGGAAACAACTTCCTTATGTGCAAAGACATTGGTTTAGTCATAATTCAAAGTAGAGAGTCATTAGTGTCTTTTTGTTCTAATCTTGTGTCTCTCCCACAATCCCTTAGGGCCTGAAGTAAAGTTTAAAGGTGTCTTCCACCCCATCATAATTTCTCCTGACAGAATTGAAGAGCTGGGTGTCATAAACCAGGCCGGGGATGGTGAGTTCTTAGATTTCTTTTCCTATGGAAATGCACTCATCAAGTTAGCTGCTTAGTCCGACAGAGCGACAGGCGAGAGTCGTTTCTAGTCACAATTCACGGCCTCTCAACAGACAGTGTGGTGAAGATCTAGAGGGAGTCCAGGAAGAATTCTCCAAAGTTCCACTAGATGCTGTGTGAGAAGTCAGATTTTCACCGAGAAACTTTCCTATCTGCAGGATGAGGGAGACCATTCAAGGGGGAGTCTGTGTTGTGAGTGCAGAGCAAAGGATGAAGCAACCTGAGCAGGCTCGCTGCTCTCCAGAGCACAGCAGAGGGAAAGGGCTGTGCACTAAGCAGCTATAGTCTGACCTTTTCATTTCTGTGAAGGAAATTGGTCTAATGATAGTGAAAAGCAGCAGTCACCGTGGTGTGGGTTTGGGATAAAACTCTGAAATGCACTTCTCTGCTATGGCATATGGCATCTCTAAGACCCTGGGAAGGTGACTGAGCTGGATCTCAGTTTTGTGACCATGAAATGAGCCTATTAAGATCTCCTCGTTTAATTCATGGAGATTTTTTTAAAGCTACCAGTGAAATGTGATAGATTCAGTATTCAAAGAATCCAGCCTTCATGATCTCAACCATTAACCCCATCACACACCACTGCCATCACCACAGCCACCTCCATCACCATCGATAGCTCCACCATGGTCATTTGTCACCACAGTCGGCACTGCGTCACCACCAGCGCTGATAGGCACGATCGCATGCCTCTAGTGTAAAGGTTCCATGCCTGTAGCTTTGGTCTAACATTTTGAGGCCATCAGTGATTATGTAGCTTACTCACACAAGGCTTTACTTCAGGGCTGACCCTGGGTGCTGGCCTCTGCCTGGATCAGGTGAAGGACATTCTGGCTGATATAGTCCAGAAGCTTCCAGAAGAGAAGACACAGACATACCGTGCTCTCCTGAAGCACCTGAGAACTCTGGCTGGCTCCCAGATCAGGAACATGGCTGTATGTATTTGACAAGAAACATTGGGCATTCGTGTTTTGGGTGACTCCTTGGCATTCATGTCTTGGTGACTCCTTTGGGTTCTTTAAAGCTAATGAAGAGAACCACTCTGTAAAGCAGGACTTAAAGCCGCATCTTAGTTCTTAGGCTTTGTAACAATGTAACAAGTGAAAATCTGTTCTTAAAAGTCTCTAGGGGGCCACATTGTGAGCAGACATCTGGACTCGGATCTGAATCCCCTTCTGGCTGTGGGTAACTGTACCCTCAACTTACTGTCCAAAGGTAAACACCAGTCTCTGCTTGGGGGTGTTTTGGGGGATAGGCAGTAATATAACCTTGATTTGTTCCTATCACCTCTGAGCAGGCAGGACGTTCAATTTGGAAAATGGCAACACATTGTAATAATAATTTCCTTTGCCTTTTTGAGGCTGAAAAGTTGGTCAATCTTTCTTAAAACTACCTGCTAGTCTCTCCATCTGTCTCTTCTTGAGACCTCGCTCTACCAGAGGACCAAAGGTTTTGACCTTGAGACCTGATGCTGTAATTACAAATGTGTTTGGCTGCATTTGTAGGTATCCTGGGATTCCTGTAGCCTATTGGCTATAGGTCACACACATCTGCTAGGCGTTTCCTTACCCTGCATTGGACATCCTTGTGCTGGTAAATGTGACAAGGAGCCTCTGGCATTCACGTTTTGGGTTAATGTGAGTTGATCATTGGCAAAGACCACAGGTTCTGCGAGCCACCGAGCCCTTTGTTGGAGACACTCCACCATGGCCCCTGGGGTTTGACTCCCATGCCCTGCTTTGGACTTGTACTTAGCTAATCTTCATTGAATGCACATAGATCTTTTTCAACTGAATAATTATTGGACCTTCTGCTGTACTTATTCATGTTCTTGAGTGTTATTTTTGAAATTCAGTGCAGGGATTTTGTTTCTTACACCAATTTGTCTAACAGTTATTAGGAAATTCTACAAATATATGGAGGTTGCTTTTAAAGATATGAGCTAGCTTTCTAATATATATATATATATATATATATATATTGAAATATCTACTCTTTACAATGTCTAAACTACCGAATAATCTTAGGGTGGAGGATTTATATTTAAGGCATCAATTTAAGTAGCACACCTTTGTAAAAAAACAAAAAACAAAAAACTCCTGCCATGAGCAGTCAGTTTACATGAGAGAATACAAATACAAAAATCTTTTTAGATTTTTTTTTCTCCAAAGTTATATGTTATTATGGCTTTAAACTATTCCTGCCTCTGGTCCACTGACCAAAAGCTTTAGATGCCGTGGATGGAATATAACCAAATAAAAGAGCACCCACTGTTGTATAAATTCCAAATTCACTAAAAGGTTGTTTTTATAATTCACTTCTGTAGATAGTAAGGCTCCTGGTTATAGAGAAATATGAAATGGTTATGGATTGACTTGATCAGATATCAAAAGGGACATTAATATCTACTCCCTGGTAGCAGAGCCCTAAACCAGCTGTGCCATTAGGTGGAGAGTGCTGCTAAGGTCTCTGTTTTGTTTTTGTTTTTGTTTTTGTGGGTTTTTTTTTTTTTTTGACAGGGTTTCTCTGTATAGCCCTGGCTGTCCTGGAATTCACTTCCAGGCTGTCCTGGCTGGCCTCGAACTCAGAATTCCACCTGCCTCTGCTTCCCGAGTGCTGGGATTAAAGGCGTGTGCCACCACGCCCAGCTAGGTCTCTGTTCTTTAGGAAATTTTGACTGTGTTTTTATCTGCAAGCAAGTATATAAGACAAAAGAAGGGAGGAGGTCTAGACTGGAAGAAACATCGAAGAATGCTGTTAGAGAAGACACACCCAGACACACACGCACTCACATGTACACGCACACACTGCCACCAGCGCCACAACAACCAGTACAGTTATTCCCCAAGTTTGTTCAAGAGATTGAAGGTGTTCTTTTGTCCACAGATGGAGAACGGCAGATCCCTTTAAGTGAAGAGTTTCTCCGAAAGTGTCCTGAAGCAGATCTTAAGCCTCAAGAAGTCTTGGTCTCAGTGAACATCCCCTGGTCCAGGAAGGCAAGGATGGCCCTTCATTTCCCTTCCCAGTTCCCCTATCAGTCTGAGTGGGCTCACCCAGAAGGTGACAAAGGGCAGGTGTGCAGCACAGTCACTGTCACCCTGCTGTCCAGTCTCCTGCCATTTCTAGAGCTAGGACATCTCTCTTCCTCTGCCCCAAACTATAAGGTTACTTTTAAGCAGGTTATTTATTATTATTATTATTATTATTATTATTAAATATACCCTTTGTACTTTCAAACTGAGTGAGACAGGTCTGCCTGGATCCTGGCCTGAGAGAAGCTTTTAAAAAAGGCATTTGCAGTGGAAGGTAGAGGGGAAGAATGGGGTTGGGAGTTGGATAGACTGATGCTTGAGTTCTGGTTTCAAGACCTGAACTAATTACTGAACCACCTCAAGCCCAAGGCTCCTCGTTTGGACAGTGGTAGAATCGGGCCTACCTCATGAGTTGTGATGAGTTAGGGGCTGTTGTCCTGAGGAACCACACATTCCTGGCTCAAACAATGGAGACTGACTTTCTGGGAGCTCTGATAACAAGGGGTCAGCAGGGATGTTGGCTTCCTTTGAGGCTTCGGACCTTGACTGTAGATGTCTGTCTTCCACATTTTCATGTCTATGTCCGATGTTTCTTTTCTTAAAATGACACCAGGTAGTTTGGATTAGGGCCCTGGCTGATAATCTCACTTTCACTTAGCGTTTTGAACACCTTGTTCCCAAGTACCAATGTCCTGGTTTAAACCCAGGGCCTATAACAAAAGCTATGCTAACATCCAATCACCCCCTCCAGCATGGGGTTGACTCTCAGGGGAGTTCTGTTTGTGCCTCTTTTCTTCAGTGGGAGTTTGTGTCAGCCTTCCGACAAGCGCAAAGACAACAGAATGCACTAGCAATAGTCAACTCCGGAATGAGAGTCCTTTTTAGAGAAGGAGGTGGCGTCGTTGAAGAGTTATCCATTTTGTATGGAGGTGTCGGTTCAACCATCGTCAGTGCCAAGAACTCCTGTCAGAGACTCATTGGAAGGTAAGACCTGTGTCCTTAACTTCCAGGGAACAGAGCAACCCACCCTGTGGGAAGCTGTAATGAGAAGAAAGGATGCTTTAGCATCTCACAGTTGGATGGCTGGGAATTCCAGCACGATGTCAGTGTCAGTTCCATGTCTTGCTTTTAGCAAATTCCCAAGTGAGCATTACAGAATCTGCGTATGCAGTGTGTGTAAGCACACAGGTGTCTGTGTGCTTGTGTTAGTGTGTGCATGTGCACCCGTGTGTGTACACGTGTACCTGTGAGACAGAGACGGGGGTGGGGCGCCTATTCCCTGTACTATAAATTGCCATTCTTTTTGTGGGAAAAATAATAGAGATAATTTACTCTGATGAAAAGCAGACCATGTGCTAATCTTTCTTGGGAACTTACTAACAGAAGTTATAAATTAACAGAAGAGCAATTCAGACATGTGCCTTAAGCTTTCAATGCAGTGGTTCTCAACCTTCCTAATGCCGAGACTCTTTAATATAGATCTTCATGTTGTAGATATTCCAACCATAAAATTATCTTCATTGCTACTTTATAACTGTAAAATTGCTACTACTATGAATCGTAATGTAAATATCTGTGTTTTCCAATGCTCTTAGGTGACCCCGGTGAAAGGGTCGTTCCAGTCCCAAGTTGAGAGCCATTGCTTTAATGACTCAGAGTGTCTGATGCATGTCTTAGTTCAGTGTCTTTTAACTCCATGAACTCATTCTATTTAACCTTATGGGACATCAGTTTCCTTCTTTCGAAGAAGAGAACCATACCTGCCTTATAGAGTGGTTGAGAGGGTTCCATAAGTGAAAAAGCACAGTGCTCATTCTAGACCTGGCATATAGAAGTATCACAGGGGTAGAAGAGGCAGTGAGCGAGTCCTGAGCTAAGGACTCTGATGGTGGAGGATGTGGTGGGACCCAGCCCAGACACTTGGAGAATAGCAGACCAACCTGAACTTGGGTTGCCTGGCTATAGAGCCTGCTCTCATGGTTTCTATAAAGACCGAAGCAATTTGCCTTAGCTATCAGCTGAACCTACCTGACTGAGTCTCCTCCTCTGCCTCTCTCAGGCCCTGGAATGAAGAGATGCTGGACACAGCCTGTAGGCTGGTTTTGGATGAAGTCACCCTTGCAGCCTCAGCTCCTGGTGGGAAGGTGGAGTTCAAAAGGACCCTCATCATCAGCTTCCTTTTCAAGTTCTACCTGGAGGTGTCACAGGGTTTGAAGAGGGAGGTAAGAGGAACGGGTCCTGTGAACTGGGATGCCCAAAGCAGAGGCTCCAACCCCTGCCGGGGAGCTGTACATTGCAGAAGATAAAAAGCTAGGATCACATCCTACTGGTGGGTGTCCACTGGCCTGTCCTGAGCATGGCTGTGACTTTGAGGAAGAATTCCAAGGAGGCCTCAGACCTGAACGGGGGTTTTGCTTAACACCACTCAGTTATTACCACTTCCTGATAAACATGGCATGTCTGGATAATTCTGAGAAAACTTGTTAATGCGTGTAATGCATTTCCTTTCATATACTGAATGTTGTAAGTGAAGCTTACCTCTTATGCTTGGTTTTCTTGACTGGGTTTCCTTCATTTATAAGATGATGGCAGCCACCAGAGCACCATGAAGATGAGTCATCATAGGGAAAAGGCTTACCATAGTCCCTGGTGCCTCACAGTCCCTGGTGCCTCACAGTCCCTGGTGCCTCACAGTCCCTGGTGCCTCACAATCCCTGGTGCTTCATAGTCCCCGGTGCTTCATAGCCCCCGGTGCTTCATAGTCCCTGGTGCTCCATAGTCTCTGGTGCTTTGGGGGAATGCCGGGTAGAAATGGTAGTACTTATTAACACTAGTGATACACGGGCATTTATTTGCCTGCTTCCCCTTATCAAAGGGCTACATGATTGTTGCCTAGAGAAATCGGATGGGAAAAAGTTTTCTAGAAACTGTTTTCTGGTTCAAAGGAACCTGGACCTATTGTCCTCATGAGCCTCATGCTACCCGTCAACCCAACTAGACGAGAAGCCATGGCCCCTTGCCTTATATAGAGACCAACGCAATAACTTTAAGTAGTTGGGAGAGGCAGCGGGTTTGATAAAATTGAATCATACAGAGCTCACAAATAATTAATGAGATTTAATGCATAAATAAATAAATAAACAGAAGACAAGAAATCCTCCTTGATGGAGACTTTGAGATGTGTCTTCCCAGGATAGATGAGAATAAAAGCCAATGGATGGGCTGTATCAGACTTTTCAGATGAGGAGCTTGAAGTCATATAGAAACATATGACCTATTTCTACCACGTGATCAAAGGTGGAAAAGCAAGGCTAACTGTAGACTCTCCTAAAAAGCAGTAAAGAACACAATTTCTTGGTGAGTCAGCTGATGTAATTAGAGCTTCTGTGCTCCATTCAGCTTCCTCTCTTTGAAAACAATAGCTGTTGCTAGCTTTATCTTCCATTAAAATTGTGTAAGTTAAAAAAAATCATAGAGTATAGTTTAATGTCTCATCTAAAGAGGGGTGTGGCCCATTTCCTCTGTCCTCCGAGGGTCCTCTGCTGTGGGGTGGCGGCAGCTGGGCCACCTCTGCATACCCAAGAGCCTGGCTGGGTGCCACCATGCAGCTCTATCAATATTTGCAATAATGGGTGCTAGTTTTGGCTTTTCCTGCTTTAAGTTTGTTCTTTTCTGTTTTATTTGACTCCTCTTTTGTTGTGTTATGTGTCCCCACGTCACTTAGAAAAAGTCAGACTGTCTATCCAGACAAAGGTGAGAAAATAATGATTGGAAAATTGGGAAATTGCTAGTTATTGGAAAATAACCTTATGAAACGGAGATGGTGGAGGTCAATGACATTCTAATTTCATGTGACTTATCACCTCACGAGGAAGATATGTACCTTTCGGGGTTCATGGCCTGTAATCAGGGGGTTGTTTAAATTCTCAGGTTTCTGAACGGGTGAATGCTTAGCCAATGTCAGACGTTATAGCAGAGATGTCTGCTGAGAGTTATAGCAGGATTCCCACCCAGAACATTCTGGTAGATTTTAAGTGTCTACTATTTGCCTTTTCAGGACCCAGGTCACTCTCCTAGCCTGGCAGGCAACAATGAGAGTACTTTAGATGATCTTCATTCAAAACATCACTGGAGAACATTAACCCACCAGGTTAGTGCATGCGTGCGTGCGTGCGTGCATGCATGCGTGTATTTAAATTCAACGACAGAGCTCCAGGTCCCTTGCCTGCTGGTGATACATTGCCTTCTTCAGGGTTCACTGAAGCTTCAAAACCAGGTTGAGAGTGTAGTTTGATGACACAGCGTAGACAAGTCCCAAGCTTGATTCCTAGTACTTCTAAAAGAGAAAAAGAAACCAAAACCAATTAGAGATCTCGTTTAAAAAGAAACCTAGAAAATGTTGAAGAAATATGCCTGTTTTAATCTTACAGGCTCCCTTTTTTCTTTTATTATGGCTTTAGGCCAAGGACATAAACAATCTGTCTGTTGCTATATACTGTTTACCCTGGCTTTGTGGCGTTTGAAGCACACCCAAAGGCAAGTTCTGAGTTGGTTCAAGAGCTGTTTTGGTTCCTTTCAAAGGACCAAGGGCACACCCCATCCCAAGGGCCATGGAACCTTGAGGTACAGATATTATAACAGCTGCTGGTTTGCTTTGTTCCAGTGCTGGGATTCTTTCCTTTCCAAGTTCTTCCTATCTGCTTGGTTTTCTTCAAATGACATTTTACTGTTAAATCAAACATGAATGCTAAGAGTTATTTTCTAGATTTCCTGATGAAGGCTTACAGAGATTAAGGAGCTCCCCAGAGCTTTCAAATGGAGTTTTTTTCATAGCATCATAAAATGGAGCCATTTTGTTAGTAAACTGATTAAGACTTAATGTGTGTTTTCCTGAAATAATTGTCAAGAAACTGGACCAAGGGTTTTGTTGAATCAGGAATGGAAGAGGTTTTAAAATGGAGCTGCATCAGACCTGCTGTAGGATTTACTTATAAAAACTTGCATCTTGTCACAGTGAGCACTAGAGTTGCTGTAGGTCCCTTGAGGTTTTGAGTCCAATATGTTCAAAAAATTTAAATATGCCAAACTGCTTTGGAAGTGAACATTTTGAAAGTTAAAAACAGCTGCCTTCTCCCCTGGCATTCTGAAAAATTGTGTGGCCACAGTCTGTGACTTCTGAAAGTTCTAACATCACCTTGGCAATGAATCTCGTTCCAGAGAGGAGCTAAAGCCACTAATGAATATTCAGATCATCCAAAGGAAACTGAAAGTCTGCCATGTGGGGGCCAAGTCAGTGTTTGGGGTGCAGTGTATTTCCCACAGAGAAAATTTTGTTTTTATTTCACCCCATGGTTTCTTACACACACACACACACACACACACACACACACACACACACACACACACACACACGAGCATCCCAGTGTCCAGAGCAACTTCAACCTTTACAACCAACACTTTGCCCAAATCACTTCCATGCTTTGGAAGTTCACTTTCACTGTCCTCAAGAACACTGAGGTCGTCGGATGACAGAGAGGACAATTGTTTGGCATCATGGTGTTTGATGAGGTGGATCCTTGCTTAAGCTACAGATTGAGGTGTAGCAAGCAAGCTGAGGACTGCAAACTGTGGACCTCATGGCAGAAAGTAAGAGAAAGACAGGGGCTACACTCCAGCTTTAAGCCCTAATGGCTTAAAACTTCCGGTAGCTGATTGTCCCCATGTGGCTTCAGGAGATTGCCTAATGGAGGAATAGCCACCTTTTCTCACCGTGTCTTTAGCCGTGTAACAAGGAGAAGGTAGCCAAGTGTGCTTGCCCACAGTCCCTTGCAGCTGGTGGCTACTGATAAATCAGTCTTCACATTCGGCTATCCCAGGCTTGAGACTTTCCGTGGTCTTTGGCAGACCTGGCACAGTAAAGTTTTAAAAGATTTTCTCCACAGTTGTGAAATGTTCCATTATTTACAGTAAAAGGTGTTAGCATTAATAATAGAAAACTCCAGGAGCCTTAGAGATCCCTGCTGGCATGTTCGCGTGCCCAGTGTCCAAGCCTATAAGTTACCTACAAGTTTGCTTTTCAGGAAGGAAACAGAAAATCTCTGAGAGTATTTTATAAAAACATAAAAGAGACATGGATCATTTTTTCACTCAAATATTGTGCGAGCTGAGAGCCTAACATGTACTTGGTGGGGAGTGGGGGAGGGGTGTCAGAAAAATAATCTTGACCTTCTGCAACACTTGAGAAAACAGGCCAGACTGACACCTGTCATTTGTCCTTTCATCACCATCCAGTTCTCTAATGGCAGTTGTGTGTGTGTGTGGGGGGGGGGGGTGAAAGGTTGGGGTGAGGGTAAGAGGTTGGGGGTGGGGGCTAGGACTGGGGGTGAGGGTGAGAGGTTGGAGGGGTGAGAAGGTGGGGGTGAGGGGGGTTGGGGTGAGGGTGATTGGTTGGGAGTTGAGTGGGTGGGGTGAGGGTGAGAGGTGGGGCTTGGGGGTGAGGGTAAGAGGTGGGTGGTTGGGGGTGGGGGTGTGAGGTTGGGGGTGAGAGGGTGGGGGTTAGGGGTGGGGTGAGGGTGAGAGGTGGGGGTTGGGGTTGGGGTTGGGGATAAGAGGTTAGGGAGTGAGAGAGTGAGGTGGAGATAATGGAGTCCTTTGGCAAGAGAGCAGTTGGATCCATGGAACTAGCAGATGATGGAGCTACTTTAGATCTCTGCTCACACCTGAATTCCCACGTGTAAATTTGATTTCATATTTAAAAAGAGATCGAATCTATGTGCTTAGACAAATAGAGTTTCCACTAGTGATATTTGGCATCTACATTCCAAAATCTAATAAAAAAATGCACCACATTCATACATTTATATTTGGCTGCCAAATTGTTCCCATAACCTGTTTGGAGTAGTGAAAATAGTGACTGTATTCTGGCTTAAGCATGAGTTTACATAGCTACCCTCTCATGCGAGACATACATCCTGTGATTATTCCTACGATCTCTGTAGAAATATGAGTTATATGTCGGTTCTTCATTAAACAGAATGTAGACCCAGCACAGCTGCCTCAGGACCCCATTGGACGTCCCATCATGCACCTTTCTGGGATTAAACATGCCACAGGCGAGGCCATCTACTGTGACGACATGCCTGCAGTAGACCGGGAGCTTTTCCTCGCTTTTGTAACGAGTTCAAGAGCACACGCTAAGATTGTGTAAGTGTCTTCCCACCACACATAGGAAGATTCTTCCTGCTAACTCTGCCCGGTCAATGAAGAGTAGGTAAATGGAGGCTTGCTGCCACCCACACTAGAGATGAAATGGGATTGAAATATAGGATTCCTCACAAAATCTTGCACAAGTAACTTTATGATGCCTCACTGCCTGGCAGACAACTGTCAAAGCAATTAATTCTCTGACAGTCCTTAGTTTCCAACTGCCACATTCTTGGTGTCTTTGGGCTGTGTGACTGCTCTGTGAAGCCATCTGATATGCTTTCGTAGGTCCATTGATCTGTCGGAAGCTCTCAGCCTGCCTGGTGTGGTGGACATCATTACTGCAGATCATCTTCAGGAAGCAAACACCTTCGGCACAGAGACATTTCTGGCCACAGATGAGGTACTGCCTTCTTGCTGTCTGAGCAATTTTTCCAGTTACCAGCTCTTCGTATTTTCGTGGGGATAGTGTCTAATTTTCATACCACAAAGAGTTCAATATTCTTTGAGCAATAATCATGAATCACAAATATTCTAATAGATATGAACTCAAGTTTATTCATTTCCCACTTAAGTAGAGTTGGTTGGTGATGTAAGCTGTTTTCAGGGCTGGGGGGGTGGGACTCAGTTATTGGAATGCTTGCCTCGTATGCATGAAGCCCCAGCATCCATCCCCAGAACTACATACACTGGACATGGTTGTGTATGCCTATAAATCCAGCACTTGGGAGGTAGAGAGAGAAGGATCAAAACTTCAGCGTCATCCTCAGCTACACAATGAGTCTGAGGCTAGCTTGGGATACACGGGATGCTGTCTTTAAAACAGATTGCTACTTTGATGTCTTATTAAAGTTGTAACATTATGCTGCCAAGAAACATGAAAGATGACATGGCAGAGAATTATAAATTTGATATATAAATTTTCGAACCCCTACCCAAGCATCTCTGGCTTACCCCAGTCCCAACATGTCCCAAGCTCAAGTTTTGAATTCAGTTAGCCTCTCCAGTGTGAAGTCATTCCTTGGCTCTTGATCTGAAAGTCCTCTCTCCTTCTCTGAAGTCTGATTTGTTTATTTACGCCGTCATATATCCCATGGAATTTTAAAATAAGCTCAGCAAAGAGGTTTGGACCCTGCCCTCACCACAGCCTCCATTCCAGAGAAGACCTAATGGACCCAGCCCTCCATCCTTGTTCTAAATTCATTTACAAGTTGTAGATACCCTCCTACCTATTGTAGTTCCTGCAGTGAGAGCTCCTGCTTAATCTATGTACATATTTCACGTTGTATTGCTTCCCATATGATAGTGAAGCCAAGAGGAGTTGTTCTAACAGAGATTCCCCGAAAGTTTCAAATGATCAGCTTTGGCTACTGGATCTCAGGCTACTGCAGTACAACAAAGGCAGGATTCAGATTCTCTGCATATCTCAATCTACTGTCTACATCATTTCAAACAGCCCCTACCTCTGGCTCTCCCAAGTCTGAAGTCAAGGTTGAAGCTCTCTGTGGCCTCCCTGTGGCAAGGCTGTGTAAGCTGGCAGAGGTCATGTGAATTATGGCTGTCCTCTGAAGTCTACCCCCACACAAGCAGAGTCTGACCCTCTCTGAACGGAAGAGAGGAGCACAGCAAATGACAGGAGTCTGTCTGTCTTATGCCCTCCTTTCTGTGCCACAGGTACACTGCGTGGGCCATCTTGTCTGTGCCGTGATTGCAGATTCTGAGACACGGGCAAAGCAAGCGGCGAAGCAAGTGAAGGTGGTCTACCAAGACTTGGAGCCTCTGATCCTAACGATTGAGGTATGAGCTCAAGCAGATGGCCGTTCAGGGAATGGTGTGTCTGGAATAGGAAGATCTATCTGATGGAATGCACAGGAATAGGAAGATCTGATGCAGTAGGCTTCTGCACAGAGTATCCGTCGGCTCAACGTGTATTGGCAGTTTCCACGGGAACCTGGTTCTTTCTGTCTCTTCTCTGGTGCTCACAACCCAGCTTTGTCCCATGTAGTTCCAGGGCAGCCAGGAATCCTGGGTTTCTCTGTTCATGTTTGTGATGAGTGGTACACTATTGGCCCAGCGATTCAAACATGTCTGAGATCCAGATTCATTTGGCTGCTTCAGTCCCATGTCTCTCTCTGGACTAATGTCAGACCAGATGAACAGAAGATCTGTTGTCACAACTGAGGTGGGGGTGGGGCAGGTCTCTCCATGAAGTACATGGGCTGTCTGGGGTGTAGACACCTAAACAAAGGTAGTAGCATGGTTTGGAAGGGGAAAGGTAAGAATGCTGGGCAGGCAGCTGAGATAGCACAACCAGTCCTGCAGCTCTGACTTGTAGTCTCTCTTGCTTTGGCAGGTACACAGTGAGTACCCATAAGATATTCCATGTAGCAAATACCACAGATACTCCTTTAATATTCTTTTTTTTTTTTTTTTTTTTTTTTTTTTTGGTTTTTCGAGACAGGGTTTCTCTGTGTAGCCCTGGCTGTCCTGGCACTCACTTTGTAGACCAGGCTGGCCTCGAACTCAGAAATCCGCCTGCCTCTGCCTCCCGAGTGCTGGGATTAAAGGCGTGCGCCACCACGCCCGGCTTCCTTTAATATTCTTTCATGCAAATCTTAAATACCCATGGGACATGGATCATATGACGCCTACAGAATTTTGGCAACTAAGCAATAACAACTACAACAACAACTTAAAAAAAAAAAACCAAAACCCTGGAATCTTGCATTTTTATCTTAATTTTTGTACAGAAGTTGAAAAGTTACAGAGGTTGTAAGACATGAACTGGTGGTGTTCGCCTATGCACATCCCCTTGACCCTTGAATTATGGCCTTTGCATAGATGTCAACAAAACAAGCAAGGTTTCCAGGATGTACATGGTGTCCATGCTCTGTGGTGAGCCTCTCGCAGAACGGGAGAGAGAGCCTTGGTAGAGGACAAGGGCAGGTCTGCCGGGCGTCTTCCTTGGCAGCAGAGGCCTTTCTGTGGCACGGGTGTGTTGTGTAGGTCATCTTATCTAAAGTGAGAAAGCAGTTGGCCAAGGTCAGTGTCTTCACAAGATCTTGGCCTTGGGTCTACTTCCTGTGGTGCTTTGCTCGTGGGTACGTGGCCCTTAGCTCTGGAAAGTTCCCTTCGTGTTTTCAAATTAAAATAAAACCACGTCAAGAGCACAACAGTAAGAAGTGCTGCTGATTCTCTAGCCAGAGTGCAGTCCTAACCTCCTTTCTCTCCTCTGCTTCTTCCATCCCCTCATTCCATACTGTTCTGCCCTTTCCATGCAATCTCTGCTGTTGAGCTAGAATTATGTTTTAAAGGGAATTGCATGAGTGATGAGTGCTTCAACAATTTTTTGTTTGTAATCTTTATCCACTTTGCCCCTTTGGCTTCACAGCCAAATGAAAGTTGCACATAAGCCCTTGCTACCTCAGCCTCGACCAAGAGACCCTACTTGCTTGCCAAAACATCAAATATTGGTATTGCATGAAAGTGTCACCTCTCATTGTGGTTAGAGGTTAAGCTCTCTAAGGTCACTTACCTGCCCACTCTTACAGGAGCCCCACCCAACTCTCAGCACATGGCTCTCCAATGACCACTTTCCAGATAAGAGGACTCAGGAAATTGGCTCAAAGTCACCCAAAGAGCAGTCAGCAAATGAGACCGGAAAAGATTAACTCTTACAAAAAAAGAGTAGAAAAGTCACTTCAACAAAACCCTGCCATATCTGAACTTTTGGTTAATTTTTTTTAAAAAGGGGGGGCTGAGTGTACTCAGCAAAAGGGACTGGAAACAAATAAATCTGTGTCAATAACTGAAGGCTTCATCCAGCTTATGTTTCTTAGAACTATGAATGGAGAAACTCTACCCAGATTCTTGGAACAAGTGTGAAAAAAATTCTGCCCTTCTCAGAACTTCTCCATGACTACCAGCAGCAATAGATCTGTGGTCAATGGTCAACGCAGGAGCAGTGCTCTGCATGCGTGCCTGGCTTGGTGCTAAGTTGGCTTCATACTACCTCACTAAGTGCTCCCAGCAATCCTATGAGGTCAGACAACTATTATCCCCACCAGAAGCTAACAGGGCTCCCCAAGGGCACAGAGCAAACATCCCACCAAAGATCATAGCCCTTCAGTAGAAGAAATGGCACAATCACAGAAGAGTATCTATAAGGTGCCCGGAGAGGAGGCATCTCTACAGTTTCTGGTGGCCAGAGGGATCCGAAATTGGGAGAATCCCCAACGGCCAGCAGCTTCACAGATGGCTGGTTATCTGTGGTAGAGAATAATTTTAGGAGTTAGGGTTGCAGCTGAAGCCCTGACCATGTCTCCTGAAGTACTTCTCAATTGGACAGCGGGAAAGCCAGTGTGTAAATGGACTTGTGGTATCCAGGCAAGCCATATGTGAACCATCAATCCAGGGCAGGTGGCCCCTGTCACTGCAGTGCCCTCTGCAAATAAAATGCCCAGGACCCTGAAGAAGGAGCAGGAGTCCAGCAGGCAGAGCCTGTGTCTCCAATCAGTGGTTTTAGCTAGCACTTACACGACAGTTATGCCTCAGGGCCCTTTACTTGTCTCATTTCACCATCAGCTGTTTGTGTGCCTGCCACTTGATGCTGAGAGAGGCTTATAGTCAAACACTAGGAGGTGAGAAAGGGGCCATGAATAGATAACCCTGTCTGGGGCTGAGTCAGCCTTGGCTGCATACAATGGATTTTTAATCCCAGAGGTCTGTCAGCCTGGAAAACAATAGTTCTATTCTATAGCCCCTCTTAGCAGGTATTTTCTGAGCAGACTCTGTGCTTAGACTTACTGGGTACATTTGCATTTGCTCCTTGGAGAGTCTCTGAAGCTTGGCTTTCAGCTTAGCTTCCCAGTACCAGGGGGAGAGAACCTGGACCCCACAGGAGAAATTGCTACCCAGAGTTTTTCACAGGACCTGGGACTTCCAAGCTTTCTCTGGAGGCTGCCTCACTCTTCTGTTCTCTCTCCAGGAAGCTATACAACACAAGTCCTTCTTCAAGTCAGAACGGAAGCTGGAGTGTGGGAATGTTGACGAAGCATTTAAAATCGTTGATCAAATTCTTGAAGGTAAAACTTTCTTCAGCACTAGCAGCAGGCAACTTTCTGGGGCTTCCTTCACCTTCTAGAACTCATCCAACAGTCTCAGCGGACGTTGCTCCCAGAGAGTGGGAACCTTGGACTCACACGCGGTGTGAACCCACACGTGATGTGAAGAGCCCAGAAACAGCTCTTCTCATCCATCCCCAGCCTGCCCTGAACCTCATTGTTGAAGGAGATTGTCACCAAGTACATAATTCTGAGGTGACTACACTAGAAAGTTTTGTTCCACTTCCTCTGGTCACCATGGTTACTGGGGGCGAATAGAATGATCTTAGAAACACTTTTTTTCTTTTCTTTCTTTCTTTTTTTTAACTTTTAAAGCAGACACTGGCAGCTTTCAGGTCTTTAGTGTTTTGAAATTCAGCAATGCCAAGAATTATTTTGGATTCTTCCAGTTTGGGGAAACCCCTGTTCTTAAATTTAAGGGTTTATATCTTCTTCCAGTTTTGGAAAGTAGTTGGCCATTACTTTTCAAACACTTGATTTCAGTGACATACAAGGCAGATCCCTCTTCCTGTCACGTGGTTTCATTGTTTTCTAGTCTGTTCTTTACCTTTTTTAGATTGGTATAATTGTATCACTACCACGACCACCACCACCATCATCATCATCATCATTATCAGGTTTTTGGTTTTTTTCCAAGACAGGGTTTCTCTGTGTAGCCCTGGTTGTCCTCACTCTGTAGACCAGGCTAGCCTAGACTTCAGAGGTCCGCTTGCCTCTGCCTCCCAAGTGCTGGGATTAAAGGAGTATACTACCATGTCTGCATGTTTTTAATTGTTGTTTTTCTTGCTCATTCATCATTTCTGCTCTGAAGTCTGCCAGTTGCAGAATTTCCTTTTGATAATTTTTGTATCTTTCTCTTGTTAAGATTCCACATTTTGATTATTTCTCATTGAAGCATTCTTATGATAGCTGCTTGCCTGTCAGATGAGCCAAACATTTGTTTCATTTTGGTGTTGGTCTTTCTTCACTGAAGTTGAGGTTTTCCTGGTTCTTGGACTGATGGGTGACTGTTTATAGACTCTGGGATATTTTGAATACAGTCTTATAATAGTGTGGCTCTTAGTAACATCTTCTGTACAAGAACTGACCAGGTGCAGGTGGGTAAGAAGGAGCAGGATGGTGCCTTGTTACTGCCACATGAGGGGAAAGTACAGCTCTCTCATTGGGATCAAAGAGATGGCCCAGCAAAGACTTTGCACAGTGACAGTTGACAGGGCTGGGAATCTGAGCTCCCCACTCAACCTCTGCGGGTAGGGGTGTGGCTACAGGTCCTTCTGTGGTATCTGGTTGGTGTCAACTACTTCAAAAAGTGTCTTCCTAGGCTTCTCTTCTGGTCCTTTGGCTTTCATAAGGCTGTTTCCCATAGCTTCTAAGTCAATTATGTAACCAGAGGGCATCTTTTGATGTCCCCTTGACTGTTGAGAAACTAAGAGAAAATAAAAAGGCCTATCCTCTCAAGCCAGTATTATCTCGTTTACAAGAAGCAGCTAGGAAACCATATTGGAAAACAAATGGCAAGGCACTAAACCAGCAAAGTCAAAAATAGAGGAATTAAGACAAAGTATGAGGGTCAGAATCACCCAGGGAACCTTACCAAAAAAGAGAGGAAGGAAGGAAAGAAGGAAGGGAGGGAGGGAGACAGGAAGGAAGGAAGGAAGGAAGGAAGGAAGGAAGGAAGGAAGGAAGGAAGGAAGGAAGGAAAGAAGGAAGAAAAGGAAGGAAGGAAGGAAGGAAGGAAGGAAGGAAGGAAGGAAGGAAGGAAGGAAGGAAGGATTGATTTTAATTTGCCTCTGGAGTGAGAGTGAGGATTTTACTTTGCTTGTGGGTATTTTGAGATCTTCTCGCTTCTCTAGAACCAAGACTGACACACACAAGGTTCATGACAGCAGTAACTGGGAAAGCCAAGCCCTAGAGGGGCTCCTTTACTTGTATCCTTATGTCTCTTCTCACTCTGCTTTTTTTTCTCTGCCTTTCAGGGACTTCTGTCAGTTTTTAATGAGAGAGAGAGAATACACAGAGAGACAGAGATAGAGAAAGACAAAGACAGAATAATGAATGGACTTCTTTGGGGATAATATACAAGAAATAGAAATGCAATACAGGAAATTCATGTAGAAAAGGACTAACCTCTTACCTAGAGAACAAAGGAAAAGGTTAGGGTTTATTGGTGAAGAAAAGATTATCCAAGTTCTATGTTAAGAAGGCCCAGTGACGTTGGCCGTTGGCAGAACAGAAGCACATTCTGACTGGCATGTCTCAATATTTGGTAGGTAAGACATACCTGAGTTAAACTTGGGCCCTCGTCGCTTAGGACTGAGCTTGGGAGACCCTTCTGCCACAGGTGTTTGCCCCTATGGCCTCTTGATGCCATCTTTGTTGGACTTGATGTGAATGACTCCATTTTGCACACTTAACCATCATACTTCTTGGATCTGTTTATCTTTAGGGTTCAAATGATTAGACAGATCCAGGGGGTGAAATGGGGAGGGACACAATATTCCATCCCATCTTCAAGCTAGAAGTCTCCTTATCACGAAATTTTGACTCTAGAAACTCAGACATCTTTCCTCAGGGCTCTGGCTGCACACACTGACGGGGACAAGAGTTTCTTGTACAACTCTGCTTTCAGCCGAAAGCTAACATGGGTGTTTGTCACTCTTCAGTGTGTGGCTTAAAGCTCAGTCAGTGGAGTTTCTGTGCCATGAGATAAAGGGAGAGGGTAGAAAATGACCTGTTCTCTCTGTCTGCATTTGATGTCCCCCATGTGTTCTCTTGTAACAGGTGAAATACACATAGGTGGCCAGGAACATTTTTATATGGAAACCCAAAGCATGCTCGTTGTTCCCAAAGGAGAGGATGGAGAGATTGACATCTATGTGTCTACACAGTTCCCCAAATATATACAGGTAACATGGGGTCACTGAGGCGAGGACATGGCTAAATGGTTTCTGACAGCAAAATGTACAAGAAAAATTACAGGCAACTACACATTAAGTACTTATACTCATATGCAATTGGATATTAGCAACCCTAGACTTTCCTAACTTAGAAGAGGGTTTGTATTGGAGAGAAGTCTTTGCTTGTGGATCCATAGCTTTAAAATCAATTATGCAACCAGCAGGCATCTTTTGATGTCCTCTTGGCTGTTAAGAAACAAAGGGAGCCGGGCGTGGTGGCCCATGCCTTTAATCCCAGCACTCAGGAGGCAGAGGCAGGCGGATTTCTGAGTTCGAGGCTAGCCTGGTCTACAAAGTGAGTGCCAGGACAGCCAGGGCTACACAGAAAAACCCTGTCTCGAAAAACCAAAAAAAAAAAAAAAAAAGAAAGAAAAAAAGAAAGAAAGAAACAAAGGGAAAATGGGAAAGGCTGGTCCTCTCAAGCTGATAGTACCTCATTCACAAGGAGCAGCTAGGAAACTGTATTGGAAAAGAAACAGCAAGGCACTAAACCAGCGAAGTCAAAAAAAAAAAAAAAAAAAATGCCATGATGGGAGGAATCAAGAGAAAGGAGATTCCGCAGTTCAGCGGGCGCAGTGCGCGTGCGCCGTGGCGGCCGGAGAGGGAGGCGGCGGGGGGAGGGGCGGGGGGAGGGGCGGGGGGAGGGGCGGGGGGGGCGGCCGCGGCGAGGAGAGGGTGGGGAGGCGCCGGCTGGCTCGGGCTGGGCCGGCGGGGCGCAGGAGCGAACTACGGCGGCCCCGTGGGCAGCCTCGGTGGCCGACAGGCCATGCTGGAGTATCTGCAAACATGATGAAGAAGAGGACGTCTCACAAAAAACGTCGGACCAGTGTGGGACCAAGCAAGCCTGTGTCCCAACCCCGGCGGAACATCATAGGCTGCAGGATCCAGCATGGGTGGAGAGAGGGCAATGGCCCTGTTACCCAGTGGAAGGGGACTGTCCTGGACCAGGTGCCTGTGAATCCTTCCCTGTATCTTATAAAGTACGATGGATTTGACTAGAACTTAATAAGGATGAAAGAGTTTCTGCACTGGAAGTCCTCCCTGATAGAGTTGCATCATCTCGGATCAGCGATGCACACTTAGAGGACACAATGATTGGCAAAGCAGTGGAGCACACGTTTGAGACAGAGGATGGCTCTAAAGATGAGTGGAGGGGGATGGTCCTGTCATGAACACATGGTTTTACACCACCTATGAGAAAGACCCTGTCTTGTACATGTACCAGCTCCTCGATGAGTACAAAGAAGATGACCTCCGCATCATGCCTGATTCCAATGATTCGCCTCCAGCAGAAAGGGAGCCAGGAGAAGTTGTGGACAGCCTGGTAGGCAAGCAAGTGGAATATGCCAAAGAAGACGGCTCAAAAAGGACTGGCATGGTCATCCACCAAGTAGAGGCCAAGCCCTCTGTCTATTTCATCAAGTTTGATGACGACTTCCATATTTACGTCTACGATTTGGTAAAAACATCCTAGATGTCATCACAAACTTTGCTAAATTTGTGGAACTATTAAATGTATAATTTGTAGACATAAAGACTTGATTGCTTTCCAGTTTAATGAAAGCTTAGATGTCCCTGCGAACCCACAATCTCAACCAGCAGAGCTGGTGTTGTTCTGAATAGTGCAGACTGATTCGAACACAAGGCATCTGTGAGGGGAGTCCTCCCTCTTCAAAGCATCTGTGTGAGGGGGTCTTCCCTCTTACAAGAAGGCTGTCTGTTGGGGGTTAAAAGCAAGGTGGTAAAAGTTAAGCTAGTATCATAGTCATTTAAACCTGGATAGATTGTAACCATTTTCCTTTCACTCTGACACTGTCTTATTCTGCTGCCACAATGCAAGTATAGTTTGTTATTTTTGTTACTGCCTTCTTTGAGAGATTATGTATCTATATAGCTACCTGTCTAGATCTGCATCTGTGTGCCTATGTATATATTATACACACACAGAGGCACTCACCGCTGGCACTCCTTTCCTTGGGGATTGGGGTGGGGGTGATGATGTTTTCTCCAGTTCAACAGGAGTGCTTGACCCAAGTCACTCATATTTATAATATGCCTGCTCTTTGTTTAAAATTAAATTTGGGCACAGGAAGCACACAGAGACATTTAGGTTGTTTAAAAAGTCAGAATTTCTGAGTACCATTTCAGTCTGGAGGCTTTTAGCTGAGTCCAGGTATAAACTAGCCATAAACAGTCAATGACCCACAGTAAACTTTAGTAAACTGTTGAGAAATCTGGGTGAAAGGCTGCCTTCAATTCTAAGCTTTGTTTTTTTGTGGCTTTTGTTGTTATTATTTGTTTCTGTCGTTGATTACTCTTTAATCGTAAGTATTTTTAAACCCAGAACCCGGGTCCTTGGTTCACATGGAATAATAAAGATGTGTTTTTAGATGGCAAAAAAAAAAAAAAGAGAAAGGAGAGTGTGTGAGGGTCAGAACCACCCAGGGAACCTTACAGATAAGCAGCCTTTATTTGCCTCTGTAGTACAGTGAGGTCAGGTGGTGGAAGAGAGGCTATCTATCCCAGGCAGTTCTACAGCACAAACACCTCTCTTTCATTAACCCATCCGTCTCTCCTAAAAACATCGGTTGCCTATATCCTGTGTCCCAGGGAACTCACATGCAAGAAAGAAGATGATGCCGGCTTGAACTGGTCTAAACATTGAGGGAAAGGTCAGAAGCAAAGTGAAGGAATCTGGATGTGATGGGTACCAAAAGAGCCAGAGGAGGAGAGTGAAGCTGTGAACAGCAACACTGGGAGGGTGTGACACCGAGAGGGACCAGATAACTGTGTTTCATTCCCTGTGTGACAGGATGACCAAAACAGGAACGCACATCCTGGGAAGATTGGTTAGTGTTCACAGTAACCCAGTAAGGATGTGAGAAGTGGAGAGGCCCAGGGTCGTGACATCTTACTGCTTCAGGAAACATCCCTTGAGGGATTATTGTGGAAAGGATATGCTGGGTGTGGGTCCAGCTGGCAGAGTTATCTCACCACTATGGAAAGAATGAGTTCATGTTAGCAATGTCATTCTAGCCAGGAGAATAGTTGTTGGTGATGGTAAGGGTTTGGGGCACTTTTCCTTTCTGTCATTTATCATAACCATATGAACCACGCGTCTTGTGTCTCGTGTTCAACATCATGGAAACAAAATGTGCGATCGTTGTGACACTCAGGAGGGCAGGCTTCCTGTTAGGATTGTGGGCATGACAATGATGGCCATACATCTTGCCGAGGATGGGCCAGAGCAATGAAAACCATTATTGTTGACAGGATATAGTTGCTGCAACCTTGAAGCTCTCAGCCAACAAGGTCATGTGTCATGTAAGGCGAGTTGGCGGGGCATTTGGAGGGAAGGCGGGCAAGACCAGCATCTTGGCAGCCATCACTGCGTTCGCTGCTAGCAAGTAAGTGGGAGAAATCTATTAAACAAACTGAAGTGAAATCTTATTCCTAAGACATGGAATGAGGAAGGATCTAGACTAAGGCTATTTAAGATCACACATTATAAACCAACACCCGAGCGAGACGCCAGCTTATTAAACTTCTTTGTCTTTTATTGCCAAGTTCTTTAAGAAGCAAAATAAGCACCAATCACTGAAAATATGACGAAAGCCATTATAAAAATATTATAATACATGGGCTAGGCAGTGGTGGTGCATGCCTTTAAACTCGGTGCTTGGGAGGCAGAGGCAGGAGGATCTTTGTGAGTCTGAGAGGCCAGTCTGGTCCACAGAGCAAATTTCAAGGACAGCCAGGGATACACAGAAAAACCCTGGCTCAAAAAATAGATAGATAGGTAGGTAGGTAGACAGAGAGACAGACAGACAAGCAAGCAAACAAACATATAAATAAAATATGCAATACTTGGAATGTCAACAGAAACAGGTCCCAGGTGGGTGGTGTTGTCCTTAGCATTAATAGTCTGAACTATTTGCTTATGGGTCAGATACATAACCCACTTAATCTCCCAAAATCAATCAGCCTCTCTTTCTCTCTCTGTGCTTTCCCGACCATGTCTGTTTGTCTGTCTGTCTTTCTCTGTCTTTCCTCTCTCTTGAATTAATAGATGCTTTTGGGTTAAGTTGACATTTCTTTATCTTACGGTTTTTCAATGAGAATTTAAAAACCTCACCCCATAGGAAATTTCCTTTGGAGCCAACACACCTAGAAGGCATAATATGAGTGTGGAATAACAGCTAGCTTGTTTGTTTGTTTGATTGATTGATTAATTTTTATTTTCTGTCTCAGACACGGTCACGCAGTCCGCTGCATTCTGGAACGAGGAGAAGACATGTTAATAACTGGAGGACGCCATCCTTACCTTGGAAAGTATAAAGTGAGCCGAAGAACAAGTCAGGGAAGGATTCATGTTGCAATGAGAACCTTCGTAAAGGCAGAGGGCAATGTTTGGCTACACTGACAGGGAAAGAACAAACACAGATGTAGTCAGGTTTCCTTTGCTGTGATGAAACACCATTAGGGAGGAAAGGTCTCTTTCACCCACAGTTCCATATTTTAGTTCCTCACTGAAAGCAATTAGGGCAGAAACTCAAACAGGGTAGGAACCTGGAGTCAGGATTTGATAGTCATGGAGGAGAGGTTAGCGCCACATGGCTTGCTCAGCCTGCTTTCCTATAGCACTCAAGACCACCAGTCCAGGATGGCACCACCCACAGCCAGCTTCCCCATCACTCATTAATTAAGAAAATTCCCTACAGGCTTGCCTATAGCCTAATCTTTTGCAGACATTTTTCTCAGTTGACATTCCCTTCTCTCAGATGACTCTAGCTTGTGACAAATTGACATAAAAACCAGCCACAACTAAATGGTAGTCAGATTTTCTACTTCTTGTGCTCCAGTTTAATTACCACCCATTCAATGAGATTTCCCGCTTTGCTCAGCAATGCCAGTTTGAGAGAAAGTACTAGCTAGAATTGAGCATTACGGAATGAATGATTGGAAAACATGTGACTGTATGTCCATGAAAGTCGATCTGATAACCATTCTTTCCGCACAGAAAAGGTAAAAATAGAATAACTCCTATAACAATGGTGCTATATGAAATTGCAATTATTTGCAGATGGTTTCTCATTTTTTAATATATCAAGTGTATTGTGAAAACCTATGACCCAGAAATTCCTACAAAAGTTTCTATAGTAGAAAATAATTATCTTTTTGCCTTTTAAGAGATTATTTTACATTTTAAAGCTGGCCAACAGCTTTAACAAATAACTCAAATCTCTCAGGATCTTAAACCTTTACTTTGTTATTTCTTATTCAGGTAGGAGCCTTGTAGCTTGCATGGATTGGAGGAGGGGAGGGCTTGCTCCAATCATTCAGGGACTTGTTTTTCTAATAGCACCTCTATCCCCTAAAACTGCTCTCTGATAACTACTGGGTGTATACAACTATTTAAATTTGCATTTAACAAAATAAAATTAAACTAAGATTATGCTGTACACAGTGTTCCAAGTACACAGTGCCCACCTGTAATTGTTGGCTACCATATTGC
Source organism: Mus caroli (assembly GCF_978045245.1). NCBI lineage: Eukaryota > Metazoa > Chordata > Mammalia > Rodentia > Muridae > Mus > Mus caroli. Next base: position 54,989,749 of record NW_028227256.1, read on the forward strand.
AAGTGTAGACACGGAAGGTTGTTGTAGTCCCCAAAAGTTCTATTGGAATCTGTGCGGGGACCTGAGTCCTCCACGGAGCCTTCTGCAGCAGGCAGTAGACAGGGGAATACTGATATACGTAATCTATCAGGTGCCAAGCCTGTAAGTGGTAGACCTTGCTTCTGTCCAGACATCTTGTGGCGTAGCTAGGAAATGCAGTCTTGTGTGCCCAGATGCCAGCCCGAGAGAGGCTTAGAGCCCCAGAATGGATTTAAATTTAACTTCACACAAAACAGTGAGACCAAGTTGTAGATATAATTCTGGGGCTTTTCTACGCTTCCCCCCCCCCCCCCCCGCAACTTGTTCCCAAGTAACGACAAGGTGTTTCTATGCCCATCCTAGCCCATTTTAGCTCTTGAGTAAATAACACAGAGACCTAATAAATTTATTAACAAGCTGCAGGCACTGTGCTGGGCAGGTACTCATCTATTCTAAACCTCCATGGCTTCCTACATCCCAGCCTCATTTACCTGCATCTGAGTCTTGCCCTGACTTGCTCTGGTCCATGTGTGTCTTCATGGCTGTCCTGTAATGATCTGCTCAAGGCAAATGCTCCTGATACTGCCTCTCTTCTTTATTCTAATAGCTACTCTCTCGTGACACCTCATGCCTAATCCTCTTGGACTAATCATCCTCCTTCCTTCTCTCTCCTCCTCTCCTCTCTCTTTTTGTTTGGGGCCTCTTGACTGGGCTGGGAAGTCCTGCCCAATTCTCTTCTGCCCAGATAACTGGCTGATCAGCTCTTCATCGACCAATCCCAGGTGATGGAAAACAACCTTTACAAGTCTTTGAGACCAGAAAAGCTCTAATTGTCATGGCAGTGCCAACATCCAGACTGCAACCAGATCTCCCGGCACAGCAAGCAGCAGCTGAATACACAGTGCACTGAGTAGTAGATTGTTGGCAAGTCACATGCCATAACTGGGCTTAAGCCCTGACAGGAGGGTGACATGACCTCTCTGGATAGGATGGCCTTAGCAGTGTGAGCATGGAACAGGTGGCCTCCCGGAGGTAGGATGAATACAGACAGGAAGCAGCCGAGTCTGAGACACGGTTGTGAGCAGAGGAGCTCCAGAGCTTATATTGTATAAAATGAAATATATTTGTTGAAAAACTTAGCACCACAAAACACAGCCTGGAGCTTTCTAAAAGAAAAAAAAAATTGGAAGCAGTGAGAATTCTGGAAGGAAAATAATGATCTTGTTTGTGTAAGTGTTGGGAGGAGAAATGAAAACAGGTCATTGAAACAGAAATGTCTTTCACCTAAATGACCAACCCTTCATTCAAAAGACTGGACCATAGTTATGGAGGACATCGCCGTGGCAGTGATGGTCACTGGTGGAGAGAAGTGTCAGGACAGGAAATGAGAGTAATTATATCATATAGCTATATAGTAACATATTAATTATATAATAGTATTGATTATTTCTCTAAGGAGCACCTGCAGTGAGAGCTGAGATCAGCCTCTGTTCTTCCTTGAAGCAGCCTAGAACCTAAGCCAAGGGAATGATGCCGCCCACTGTTAAGACTGATCTTCCTGCTTTAGTTAACCCAATCAAGATAATCTCTCCCTGGGGTTGCTCATTGGCAATTCTAGATCTGTTAAGCCAATAATTAACACTGACGATCACACAGAGTCTCCCCAATACCACTAAGCCAGCTCTGTATCCAAGAAACAGCTGTCAAATCTAATTCCATGAAGCTTTTCCAAAGTACAAATAAGTGAACTTTGACCTCCTGAACCAGTATCAGCAGTCAGCTCTCTCCCCCAGGCTGGATTCATGAATGATGGCAGAATCTTGGCCCTGGACGTGGAGCACTACTGCAATGGAGGGTGCTCCCTGGATGAGTCACTATGGGTAAGTGGTTTAGAGGAAGTTCTCATTCTTCAAAGAGTAATACATAAAATGATTCAACTCGGGAAATATTCAGTCTTTACATAACATTTAATAAAGGACTCACTGCAGAATAGCAAAGATTTCCTGAAAACCATGGGTGGACGGAGCTCAGAGATCTTGGGCAAGCCTTTGCTTATGTGTCTGCATCCCATACCTAGATGTGTGCACTAGACCGAGCTTTGCAAATTAAAGGTAATAACTGAGAATAATTCAAATCCTTTAGATTTATCTTACAGCAAAATGTATTTAGCTAGGGTGTGAGGTTTTTGCTAAGAAATAAAGAGAGGCGCTGTTTCCAGCCTGGCTTCATTCTGAAGTGTCTGCATGGTTAGGAAATGCAAAGAAGACCAAGGTTTGCTCACATCGGTTCTGGGTTTCTTCAGGTGATAGAAATGGGGCTTCTGAAGCTGGACAATGCTTACAAGTTTCCCAACCTACGCTGCCGGGGCTGGGCCTGCAGAACCAACCTTCCATCCAACACTGCTCTGCGTGGGTTTGGCTTTCCTCAGGCAGGGCTGGTCACCGAAGCCTGTATCACAGAAGTGGCAATCAAATGTGGCCTGTCCCCTGAGCAGGTAACCCTACTCTAGTCTCATGTATAAAAGATGCCGATTATCTGAAGAATATCTGGGAAGGTTTGGGGGACCATTTAGGTTAAAGAATTAGGAGATCCAGAGAGTAAATTATTTGATTGAGTTTACCCAGTCAACTAGTTAACAGAGTCAGTGACCAAGTTTAGTGGGCCTTGACTTACCCATACTCCACTAAAAAATAAAAATAAATAAATAAAATTAAATAAAAATTCTAGGAAACATTATTTTAATAACATGAATTGGATGGACTAGAGAGATAGCTCAGTAGTTATGAGTACAGATTGCTCTTCCAAAGGACCTGGGGTTCAATTCCAGGCACATCCACACAGCAGTTTACAACTGTCTGTAACTCCCGTTCAGGGGGGATCTAGCACCCTCACACAGATAAACATTCAGGCAAAGCATCAATGAATATAAAGGTAGATTTTTTAAAACTCCAGAGCATGGGTTGGATTTTCACACACACACACACACACACACACACACACACACACACACACACACACACACACACACACACTAGCATCTACTCAGTTCTGAGTGGGAGCGCACAGCAGCTGGCATTGTAGGCTCCCCAAGCTCATTCTTTGCCAGTAACTGAGTGTCATGGGAAGTAACCAGGGTTTCATGCAAACTATTTACTCTCTGGGAAAGGTATCACTTCCCACCTGGCCTCCTCTCTGAGAGGCTCACCATCCTAACACCAAGATGCCAGACATCCCAGTCCTTGGGAGATAAACCATGTCCAAACCATAGGAGCAGCATGCCCCATCACCTCAGCCTGACGGCCCCCTATTCCTCATTCTCTAACATCTCAGGTGGCTGTCACAAGCTTTGTCATTTCAGCTATTAAGTTGTCAACTGTCAGTTCTTTAAGTCTCAGCCTCAACTTCATTCACTAGCAAAGATAATCCCCCCTTTGTTGCCTCCTCCACCCCAGATTCCAAAGTGGAGTTTAGGTAGGGGAGACATGCTGAACTGTCTCTCCCCTTCTCTCCTCCTGTTCTGCGCTGGGGCCGAGAGGACAGGGATGGAGAGGAGTGCACATGCCCCGCCCTGTCCTCTCTTTGGCACCCTATGCAGATGGACCTCATGCAGCCATACCTCTGACAACCACACCTCTTTGCCTCCTGCTCCAGGAGGCCTGGAAAGCCCAAGCCCTCAGTTCATCTGTATTTTCCCTCATAACACTAAACTCTAAGACCGGAGATAGGAGCCATCTTCTTTATGTCTCTTAAACTCATAGGGTTCCTTGTCCCTGCTATTGATCACAGCCTCTGCGCAGCAGAAAGGAGAGGGGAATTACACGAAGACATCCCTTCCAGTCCAGAATAGTCTCTTAAAAACCTATTTTCCCTTGAATGGCATGTTGCATCAAGTTCTACATTCCCTCCTCTAGGGATCCGAGCAGTTGCTAGGGGAGTGGTTTGGGAAAGGTGTGTGTTTATAATGGCTTGTAGAGGGAGCTGGCCATAACTGTGGGAGTATCTCAACTAAGACTACAAGGCAGTTGGTGTCTTTTGCTCTCTGCTGAGAGGCCTTATCAATTCTGGGAATACTGTAATATGGGGTGCCGCACATCTGGGGATAGAATCTTCTCATTCATGGCTACCTGCGTGAGCTACCCCACACTGAGCCAGTGACACACCATTGATGTTAGAAGAAGCTCAGGAGACCCTACTCTGCCTCGAGGGGCTAATGTTAATGCTGCTGGCAGCGGTCAAGTCACTTTCTTCAGTGGTGTATCCACTCGTCAGTTGCCCATGCTTCAGAAAATAGCGTCCCACCCATGTCTGTGCAAGGGATCCCATACCCCAAACAACGCAGCTGAGGAAGCTTGTTGGGAAGAAGTAGGTTTTGGTGGGGCTAGGGAGGGGAGATGAAAGAGGAAGTCAGATACTGAAGACAATGAAAATTCTAAACATGCCTGCAGGCAACTCAAAAGAATTTAAGAGTAATCTCGTTTGTCCTTTCCCTTCACCATTGGCTGTACTTAAACAGATATTCCTATTGGTTCGCTTCAGGAGTAAATAGCTCTATCTTGCCATAGCATCCACACAACCCAGATTGCTTAGCCTGGGCACCTTTCAACTGATGCCCACAAGAACTGAGAGTCAGGAGTGTCCCTGAACCATACTGAGATGCACAAGAATAGAGGTTTAGGACTCCATCTTCTAAACCTGCACAGGAACAGCACAGAAACAAGTGAGTCCAGCCTAGTCAACTGGGTTTCCCAGTGAGGACAAAGAGGATGCTGTGCCTTTATCAATAACTGGGTAGAACCCAGTTTGGCCCTTTTAGGATGGGCAGAGTGGGGGAAGAGGCCATTGGGTGGACACGACCTTGTCTTCTGAGCTTCCCTCTCATTTTAATCTCTCCTTTCATAGGTTCGAACCATAAATATGTACAAGCATGTTGATAATACCCATTACAAGCAAGAGTTCAGCGCCAAGGCCCTCTCTGAGTGCTGGAGAGAGTGCATGGCCAAGTGTTCCTACTCTGAGAGGAAAGCAGCCATAGGAAAATTCAACGCAGAGAATTCCTGGAAGAAGAGGGGAATGGCTGTGATTCCCCTGAAGTATCCTGTGGGTATTGGATCAGTAGCCATGGGACAGGTCAGTGCTTCAAACACATGTGGGAATGTCCTGGCAGAAGCCTGGTTGAATTAGCTACATGATGGCCCTGCCCAGGTTGTGCATGGCAAAGCCTGTACTACTCTAGGACACAAGAAGAACTCCTCTGCACAGCCCAGGGGCATTTTAACAGTCAGATAGAAACATTCTTGGTGGGAAATGGGGAGGGAGAGGACCTGTGATTTATTCCTGGCCCTGGTGCTAAGAAGCCGAGATAACTGCTCTGAGTCCCAGATGTTAATGCAAGAGACAGGGGCAGAAGGCCTCTGAGACTCCTCTTCCAGTTGTGTGACTCAGTGTTTCTAGACATGAAATAGAAACGGGAAGTTGTGGGGTACTGGGTGCCTGATTTCCTTGCTAGGTAGAGTAAATTAAACCTGGAAAAGTAAATTATTTAACTTTTTGAACAAAGTCTTTGGAGTTTGTTCTCTTCATAACTGCTAAGAGGGAAGACTGGGCACTGTTGCTATGGTTTCTTTAGCTGACTAAATAAGTCTTTGCTTAGCTACTAAATTTCACTTGCTTTTTGCCTCTGGTTTTGAATGAAAGTTGTGTGTAATAACTTGTAAGGGGCTACAGTATCCTAGCTTACTGTGGAGCAGCAATGCAGACACCTTATCTAAGTTTTTACATGAATATGTGTATTGTACATACACACAGAGATGTAAGCACAGTGATGCAAGCACAGAGGTGCACATACACAGAGGTACATACAGAGAGACTACAGAGATGCACACACACACACACACACACACACAGATGCACACACAGACATGCACACACAGAGAGATGCACACACAGAGATTTACACATAGACATGGACACACAGACATGCACACAGAGAGATGCACACACACAGACATGCACACACAGTCATGCACTTACAGGATGCACACACATAGATGCAAGCACAGAGATGCACACACACAGAGATGCACACACAGAGATTCACTTATAGAGATGCACACAGAGATATACACACAGAGATGCACACAGAGATGCACACACAGAGATTCACTTATAGAGATGCACACAGAGTTGCAAGCACAGAGATCATGCACAGAGATACACACAGAGAGATGCACACACAGAGATGCACACACAGAGATGAAGCAGAGCTCTCACATCACTTGGTATTTCCTCCATGTTTGGATGTGTCTCACAGAGGAATAACCAGGAATGAGTGGGTCTATGGGATGGGGATTCATTGTTGTTTATGCTGTGTGCTGAAGGCCATGAGTACTGGATAGGAAGGCCCTTCCCCTTCCCCCAGCTTTATCCTTTCACCCAACCAACCCAGCTGAGCTTGGTATCATCCTTAGAGCCTGCATCCTTTGTAGGCAACCTAAAGTAGGCACATGGAAGGCGCAGAGGACAGTTCCACATGGTTGTCTTATTGGAGCCGTTCATTCCTTGCCTGTTTGCACAAATGAAATTGAACACAGAGAACACAGAGCCACTTAGCCATCTGCACAAGATTTTCTCAGATGAGGGAGATACTCAAGAGGCGTGGTCGAGGACGATAGCACAGTTATTGAAAAGGAAGGGAGGGACAAACCAATACGGAGAAAATGATTTGCGAGCAGTGAATTCTGGGGTAGGGGAGGGGAATGTATCACTACTTAGCTGGCAGCTAGCGGAGAGATGAGCCAGGCCATCTGTCCGGGAGCAGACAGGAGCACAGAGAAGCCGTGTGGATCCTGTTGAATCCTGGGTTGAAGGTCATAGGCGTGGGTAGACTGGCTGTAGATAATGGTGGCCATGGTATAATGTCTCCTCCACCAGAACTATCTCAAAAGGCAGTTTGAAAACTAATGATCAGTTATCCACTGGACTATAAGTCTGTCTAGATTTCCTCTCTGGGAAATCTGAGAGCTGGCTGAACAGTGAGGAGTTTTTGCTGCTCTTGCAAAGGAAGGGGTTCAGTTCCCAGAAACTATGCTGCTCAGCACACATTGACCTGTAACTTAGTTGCGGGGTATCTGGCAACCTCTTCTGTCCCCTGCAGGTGTGTGTGTGTGTGTTTGTGTGTTTGTGTGTGTGTGTGCGCGCCTGTGCGTGCACATGAGTTTGTATGTGAGTGTATGTGTGTGCAAGCACATGTGCATGAGTGTGCATGTGGTTTATGATGTTGAGTGTGTGTCTATCACACACACACACACACACATACACACACACATACACACACAAATAAAAAGTAAAACAAATCTTTAGATTTTTATCTCATTCCACCCTTAGGAAAACCTATAAAATTTGTGTTATTTCATTTTCACAGTGAGAACACTGAAGTTCAGGGAGTTTCAAACATCCTCCCCACTGCTCCACAGCTGGTAGAATTTAGGCCAAGTTTGACACTCACACTCTGGTCCAGGCAGCTCTGGAGACCCTTCTCCTCAAAGCACTGTATGACTGGTGAAAGTGAGGTTGAAGTCAGCTGACTGAGAGGAGGAAAGGGTGAGCAGGGCAGCTTCATCCTTAGAGCTGCTAAGAAGTCTCCATGCAGACCCTTTGTGCTCAGAAGCTTCACTTAGGGCTGAGTGGAGGGGTTGGGATCTGTCACACACAGAATGCTTGCTGGAAGGAACATCCTGAAAGGCTTGTTCTGCAGCAAAACAGGGGAGGGAATTAGAGATGAGCCCTAGAAGGCTGAGTCTGGTAAGTTTGTCTGCCAGCTGGCCTTGACCTCATCCAATTGCTGTCTGGAAAGAGACAGCAGGGTTGGAGGGTGCATAGAACTTTGTCTCTTAAGGTGCTATTTCCTAATTAGGGTCATTTAAGGGCATGGATATCTCCCTCTTCCTGTCCCTGGGGAGATGAACTTTTCAAGTTTATGTCTGCACATAAACTTGAGACATTAAAACAGAGACATTTTGTTTAAATGCGAATGTATGCACACCTACGTTGAAGAGGAGAGGATTAGCTGTCTACACACACACAGTTACAGGTCATCTGGCTAGCAGTGGCAGAACAAACCACTCAAAACCCTCAGCACTCCAAACCCCAGACCCATGTCTTCCTTGTCTCATGCTGCCTTCCGGAGCAGAAGCAGTTCTCACTCCACTGTTCAAGGGTTCAGATGCAGCTCACCTGTAGATTCATCCATTTCCAGACTGTGAAGCCTGAAGGATGCAGACGGTATCTAGTTAACCCAGGCATGTAGACTGGGAACCCTGAAGGATGCAGATGGTTTCTAGTTAACCCATGCATGTTCAGGGCTTTTCACAGTGGCATAGAGTAGGGCCCAGATGTGGTAAGGCTGAGGCACTTGGGGACTCTTACGACTATAGCTAACTTCTCGCCAAGCCAATGAAGTTCTCTATATTCAAGAGTCATCTGGCTCAGCTCAGTTGTGCCAGTTTTACAGCTGGAGCTTTGTAGAATTATCTTTTTGTGGTGCTAAGAACAAACCATGCACTGGTGCCACTTAGTGGAACCAAATTTGACACTTTTAATGGCTAGAGAAGTTTGCAACACTGGGTGTAACAAATTACTCAGCAACAAAACGCTGCCCCGGACCAGCAGGCAGAATGCCTTACCAGCAGGCTCGTACAATAGAGAACACATGAAATCCAGTGTAGTTGTAGCTTAGTCACACATAATAAGCCCACCTGTGTGTTCCACCCACCTTTACCAGAGCCAAGGAGGCAAAATACAGAATCTGTAAACCTATGGGATAGATGGAATCACTGCTCTAGCAAGTTCACGTATCAAGCATAATCCAGTGCCTAGTACATCTGAGACCTTGTGCACAATTCAAAAGGAGGATTAGGGTGTGTCCCTACCAGAGTGCTGTGAAACATAATAGAACAAAGCCCAGAAGTGACTGCCACATCTGGCACCGCAGTGCAGGATAGCCAGCTCTGGGATCAATGAAGAAAACACTCACTGCTTCTTATCTTTATTTGGGAAGAAATGCCAGGACCATGAAATGGTGTCTTCAGGAATCATGTAAGCCCAGTCTGGCACATCTCTGCAGGGGTCTTAGGGATACTGCTATGCTCTGATATCCTAAGACTTTCAGTCCAGGCACTGGGTGCACGCGTATTTGCTCTCAGATGTAGGCTATCCTTATTTTGTTAACCAGGAAAATGGAGATTGCATTCACTGTCTTCCTTGGAATGGTGGTGATTTCAGCTTATTCCCTGGGGTAATGCACAGCTTTGGATGTTGGAAAAAAAGAGGCAGTTCTCCTGGTGTGGTCTACAGGTCACAAGTGGATATGAAAGTCCTTCTGGTGGGCAGAGAATTGATCTAGGAAAATCGGCCTCTGTGTGGGGTTATATGACTGACCTGCAGTTCCTGAACTCAACTCTGACTGACTTGGGCTGCTTACAAATCTGAGCAGGAGAGTCTTGCAGAATTTTAGGTTTAAAGAATGGAGACTACCTTGTCACCAGAATGTTCTACAGATCTTTCCTATCTTTACAAATCCCTGATTAAGCCAGGCACAGTGGAGGGAAGGAAGGGTAGACAGGAACTCCAGACACTGCATCACACTGCATCCACATGAGCAGGGAGCAGGGAGCAGGGAGCCCTGTCAATCAGCTTACGTCATGCTTTCCATGTAGTTAAGACCTCAGGCTTTGGAATGGTGCCGTCCACATTAGGGTAAGTTTTCCTCCTTTGTTAGAATGCCCAGCGATTTCTCTCCTAAGAGATTCTAGGGTCCTGCAAAGTTGACAATTGCAGGTGACACAATGAGTTAGACACCATGGTGGACTGTTCTAGCCCAGGGAGACATGGGAAAAGACATGGTGAAATCTGATCATTTAGTCTGGCTGCTTCTGAGCAGAGGGGCATCTAATTCTATGAGCAGCTTGGCTGCTTCCATGGCCGGATGAGGAGCAACAGAGGCAGATGATTGCTCCAGAGGTCTGCAGCACTGTGCCAAGGCAGTTTGTGGTGGTTCTCAACCTGTGGGTCACGACTCCTCTTGGGGATTGAAGGACCCTTTCACATGGGTGGCATATCAGATATCCTGCATATCATATACTCACGCTACTACAAACAAATCTACAAATTAAATACATTTACAAAAATTTACAAATTTATACAAAATTACAGTATGGAATAGTAAATAATTTTATGGTTGGGAACTGTATTAAAGGGTCACAGCATTAGGAAGATTGAGACCCACACTGCTCCAGGGTAATCCAAGGCCATTTTGCAGCTAAACAATGACAGCATCTCAGTGTACCTCATTTGGATTTGCATTTTGGGGTCTGTGCAATGTGCCTACAGCTATGGGAATATGTGTGGACACAGCTGTTCTCCCTCCCCTTGACCTATGTTCCCAAATATTTGCATTTTAAGAAGGGGAAGGACCCTCCCCCAAATAAAGTAGCCTAAAGTGTTGTTCCTCCCTAAGGGAGACAATCCCTGGAGACACCCATGTCCTCAAATGTCCTAATTAGGATCACAGTCCTACAAAAGACACAACGCTGCCAGAGACCAAGGGTGATCACTATGCAGCACTCGCCTGCCCTGGCTGTGACTGAGCTATCTACATATTTGGCAGGGCCTAGGGGGAGGGGTAGAAGGTGTTTTAGGTGCAGCGACTGGTCAGAGCACCTCTCTGAGTCATCTTTTCATCCTCTCCTCAGGCAGCTGCCTTAGTTCATATTTATTTGGATGGCTCTGCACTGGTCTCTCACGGTGGGATTGAGATGGGGCAGGGTGTGCACACTAAAATGATTCAGGTAAGACTGCAAACACTGGGTTCTGTTGGGTAGGTCCTCACAGACGTGTTCATGAGAGAAGACCTTGAGCATATTTCTCTGTCCCAAAATAAATGGATAGGAGGCTGTCAGTTTGACAGCTTAAGCGTTAAGCTATTAGCAGAAACTGGGTAAACAAGTCAATTCTGTTCCCGAATGCCAGAAAAGCACATGCCAAAAGATGGGTTTGTTTTACTGCTAAAGAAGGTTCCTGTTTGTTTTCTGCTTCCATTTGGATACATTGACAGCTGAAGTGTCCTTTTCTGAGTTTTTGCTGGGTGGTGAAAAGATGTGTAAATTCTGATGTGGATTGCAATGTTCCATGCCCCTTTTATATTAAGAGCTCTGAACAATCAATAACATAAATCAAACTTGATATCTCTAGCCAGTGTTTATTAGCAATTCTACTTTAGGGTCCTTCTATTTTGTCTGATTCTCTTCCAAAAGAAACTGCTAAGATGTTGCTGGTAGAAGTTCGTTCCTTGTCCTGTTTTTTCCAACTAGCTTTACAAAAAATAACCACTGCTTCCTGACATTGCAAATCCCTAACATTTTCCAGGCATGATGTGCCTGCCTATAATCCCAGCACACTGGAGGCTAAGGCAGGAGCATCAAACTCAGGCCAAACTTGATCACATGGTGACATCCTGTCTCAAAAATAAAGCAGACAAGCAAAGGACATTCTTAACACACACGACTTTTAGTGGCTGCTTGGGAGGTTTATTTGTAATTAACTCTATCCCAGTGATTGAACAAGTCATGAATGTCCCTCAAAATAGACATATCATCCTCCCAGTGATTGTTTTCTGAAAGTGACCCACCAGGTGAGGAATTGCTGGGTTGTGTGGCCCAAGTATTTGGAATTACTTAATACATATTATTAAATTGTTTTCTATAAAGTATCTGTAGCATTTTATCCTGAACAAACATTTAAGTTGATGAATTGTTGAAAAAAATTAGATGATTTTTTTCCAGGTGAATGAAAGCAAATCCAGTGATGTAAATTAAATGCTGTTTAACTTATAGGGCCGTGGGATGCATAGGACTGGTTTTGGTTTTATGCTGCTAATATGTGAGAGTTGTCTAGTGACAACTTTTCAGTGAGAGATCAGTTACTTCTTACTCAAGCTAATGTTGAGAGCCTGTGAACTTTGTCTACTTGCTTTTCTGAGAGCCACTCTTTGTGGAAGGGCTTGGGATGCCTGCCTGTGTCCTTGGGCAAGCTGTGGGCAAACTCTACCAAGCATACAGTTAGCCAGAAAGAGATGAATTTTGAATCGACTGAAATGTTTCCAGCACCAACACTATAGACTAAAGCAACCTCTGTGTCCCATGCTGGCCCTCAGCTCCAGCACCATTCTGTGCTCCAGTGACGCTTGTGTTTCTGAGGGCCGTGTACTTCCTGAGAGGTGCTCTGGTCCCGCAGTGTGTCCAGAACTGTGCATAGAAACCAAGCAGCCCCTGTTAGAGTGGTGTCCACTTTGCTAGAGCTTTGCAAAGCTCAAGGTGTTGATGTCATTAGTGCAGAGACTTGAAGCTTTTCCCCTGCACTAGCCTGGAGCCTTACTGCATTTTCCTGATGTTATTTCCCAGGAGCATCATCAAAGGAAAAGGGAGTGTGTTTAAAACTCAGAGTCCAGACTAGCTACTAAGATTTTAAAAGAGAGAGAATTTTGTACCTGAAGGAATTCATGTTTCTGTTCCTTTATCCCCGTCTTGCGTATGAAGGCTGCACACACGTGCTATGCCAGCCAGGCATGTGCTGCAACTAACCAAAGTGTTTGAAATGAAACCACGTTTAAAATTCTAGGTAGTCAGCCGGGAACTAAGGATGCCGATGTCCAGTGTCCACCTGCGTGGGACAAGCACAGAAACCGTCCCCAACACAAATGCCTCTGGAGGCTCTGTGGTGGCAGATCTCAATGGACTGGCAGTAAAGGTAGAACTCAGTGCAATGACATCATTCATTAACCCTTCCAGGTCAAATGCACAGCTGGAGATCAGAAGAGAAGAGTCATTCATCTCTTAGCATCTCTTCCATCCAGGGCAAAGGAGCACAGACCCAGCAGATGACAAAGCACTCAGCAGTTGGGCAGCAAGTCCTTGTAATTTCACCCCCGACACCCCAATATCCTCCTCCTTCTGTGTTCAGTCAGCCTCCTACCTCTTGCCAGGGCTTTTGGATGATGTTCTCTCTCCATTGCCTTTCACTCTGGCTTCTTGAAAACTTCAATGTGCCCAGAAAATCAGGGCTTTACAACTTGTGGTTGGCAATTCACCATGGTCCATCTGTTAAGTCTTGATCTTGACCTAGGGTAGTGTGTGAGGCAATTGTCTTTCAGACCAGTACATGTCTGTCAGGCTCACACACAAGAGGCATCCCTGCATGCAGCCTTTCATGTCATCGTCTACTGCCTTGATACCCTATCCCTCTTTACTCCTATGTACTTCCAAGATAACTCTGTGGGATGCTATACGATGCTGTTCTGACACTGATGTTTTCATGAAATTAATAGAACTTTAACTTAAAATCATTTACAGGATGCCTGTCAGACCCTTCTAAAACGCCTTGAACCCATCATCAGCAAGAATCCTCAGGGAACTTGGAAGGATTGGGTGAGACTCATTGGCTCTCTATGTTTTATCATCGAAACTAACAAGATACAGAATGGTGTGTGTGTGTGTGTGTGTGTGTGTGTGTGTGTGTGTGTGTGTACTATGTTTGTGGGAAGGGCAATTCAAAGACACTGTCATTGCATAATGACAAATAAGAGGCCCCACTGCCCGTGGCATGTGGGGATTCACACGCAGTGGGGGAGTAGTGTGCCCAGGAATGTTTCTTTTATAAAGAAAGATAGTATGCATGCTACAACACCTGCCGTAAGCTATGATTGATGGACGCTCCTTCCTGTGAAACCTAAGTGTTTCCTGAATAACAACTGTTTGCTCTTTTCCTTTGCATTCACTGTTCATAAAATAGAAAAAAAAAAAAAACAGTGCTGGGATCATTTTGTAATACTCACATAGACACTCATTTAGAGATGGAAAACCAGAGGCTGGAGACATGGCTCAGAGGTTAAGAGGACTATGTTGCTCTTCCAAAAGACCTGAGTTCAACCCCCCAAAATCCGCGTGGCAGCTCAGAACTGTCTCTAACTCCAGTTCCAAGGGATCTGATGCCTTTTTCTGTCCTCTGCAGATACTGGATAAGCATACATGGTACACAGACCTACCTGCAGGTGGAACCACCCATCCACGTAAAGATAAAACAAAGTAATTTATCAAACTCAAATAGAAAACCAAGCCATGGGTTATGATCTATACAAATCATAGAAACCCAGTGGGCCAGAAACATCCACCTGCTCCTTCTGATACACTGGCAGTCTAGTTAGAGGGAAAGACACACATTCTAACACCAGCTAGGTAACTTTTCAAAATGTCAGGTTATTAAATGTTAGATGATATGGAACATCACACCCAACCCTGGCGCAGCTGTCGTGCTGACTGCTCTAGATTATTAGCTGTGCAATATCAAAACATAGGTTTGGCAATGTGTTATGTAGAGTTCTGCTTGGAAAGATTTCAGGGCTGAGGTTCCTCAGTGTGGGCATGCATGCTTGGAATCCTGGTGGCTCAATTCAGTCACCCACATCTCACATGAAAGCTCCTGCTACTTCATAAAGGCTCACAATGTAACTAATAATTAGCGGAATATGAAACTTTACAATCTGTTCTTGGCATCTTTGTCTTTCTCCTGTCTAGTGTTTCCTGAGCCCAGAAAGGTTGAAATGGCTGTCTTAAACCAGGAGTACCCTCTGTCATCATCCTTTGCAAAACACTGACCTTGTATCCCTTGCATGACAGCCAGCCACCTCCATTGCAAGGCTGTGCCTTATACCATTGTCTTAGATTTGAGAATTTGGACCTGACCTTTGTTTTTCTGTTTAGTAGTCAGCTATATGTACTTGCAGAAACGGGAGACAATTTGATATAATTGGTACAATTTAGCAAAATCACTGCTCTCAACTGAAACTGTTATGGATACAATATATAAAATTAAACATCCAACCATTGATTCCAAAAAGTGGTCACATTAATAGCCTAAGTCTTTCCAGATAACTAAATGGATCTCTCCATAAGCAGACCATGGTGGCCATTATAGTTCAGGTTATGAGCATAGCATATCATGGCTGACATTCGTTACAATCATATGCATTGAGTACTTCGTGGATGCTTATGTCAGTGGGGCATGAGGACAGACAATGATCCATCTTGGGCCTTCATCGTTATCGCCTTACTTAACACATAGTACAGATAGAACTAAACTCCTGAGCAGTTCTTTCCGGAGTCTTTATCACACCATGTTCTGTTGGTCCCTCACAGGCCCAGACTGCTTTTGACCAAAGCATCAGTCTCTCGGCTGTTGGATATTTCAGGTGAGCTTAAAGAAAAATTTCAGTACTATTTGCAATTTTGTTTCCCAAAATGGCTCATTACCCTCAGTTAGCCTGGTTGGTTTTAAAATGAACTTATCTGCTAGTTAATCCAGGTATCCAGAAAGACCTTTTCTGGGGAAAATATTTCCTATGGGGGGAAGGTGATTCGGATCACACCTTGGCCATGTTGTAGCTTTCTGGGAATGTGTGCTTGGAATCCACAAGCAGGGACCTTTTGTTGACAATGTCATTTGTCCCTAAAGTGAGGAGACAACAGGAGCGGCTGGATAGTTGGAATTAAGCCAAAAAGAAGATAGGCACTTCCTAGATTGCAGAGAGAGAGAGAGAGAGAGAGAGAGAGAGAGAGAGAGAGAGAGAGAAACTGTGGAGCCCTGAGAACTACAACCTCTATGAAAGCATTTGTTAAAACATTTCATAGAGAGTGCTTACTGAGCCAGAGAGAGAGAGACTGCAGGCAGATAAACCCCATGTTTGGCATAAGATGCAGATTGAATCCCCCAATCTGATAACCGTAGAATGACATCCAGTATGTGCTAACCGCAACAGGGTCATCATAGGAGTCCGAAGTTAACCTCAGGAGTAAGCTTTGCTACTGTAGGATAAGTAGGTGTTTTTAATCACGCAGTTCTAAGTGAACAAGCTGTGTTTATCGGACACATTTTTGAGCATGTGTTATGTGCTGTAATGTATATGGGATATGTGCATATCCCTGTACGCATATATTCTTCAGACTGGCCCAGCTCCCATCTGGCTGGTTTTGTCATCATTGTGACTGTGGGACTGGATCAGATTATTGAACAGTACCTCAGCCCCTCTGCTCTTTCTTTCAGGGGTTATGAGTCGAATATAGACTGGGAGAAAGGGGAAGGCCATCCCTTCGAATACTTTGTGTTTGGAGCTGCCTGCTCAGAGGTTGAAATAGACTGCCTGACTGGGGACCATAAGGTCAGTCCCACCCGGGAGTGTCTTCTGACTGTACTTGTGAGACGCTTATATTCCACACATGCTGCCTACAGGAGGGAAGGAAGGAAGTTGGGTGTATGGCAACAGCACCATGTGTTTGCCCTAAGGGCGATTTCTCATCAGTTGCCTTAGTGGTATAATCTCTTCCATGGAAAACAGTAACCCTTCTTGTGTGTTTTTCTTACCCACTTTTCGCTAAAAATTGGAAAGAAACCACTTCAAAACACCTGAAGGAGGTTTCTGTGTAGGCTGTTGTCAACTACAATCCTGACCTCTTATGAAAAGTGTCTTAGTGTGATGTTCTTGAAGGACACCAGAAGTACACAGAGCTTGCTAGCAAGCACCAAGGGCCACCTTGGGACAGACAGTGGCCAACCAGGGCCGTCTCCTTAAAATAGCTGAAGTGCCATCTTATACTTTTAAGGGAGCTGTCGAGTCACTCTTGTGAACACACATGCACACCAGCTTCAAGGATTCACTCAGCTTCCTGTCTGCACCTGGCCTTCAGTGGTGAAGAAAATACTCATTGGTCATTATACAGTAAATATTCACAGATACATCAACTGGGATTGCAGTAGCCTTTATAAATGTCTGGTGATCAAGTTACTAATTTAGTGCCCATCTGCTCCAAAACCTACCTGGAAGCAAGTTCCAGCTTTTGATAGTTCCAAGTTCCCTTTGCATCTATATTCTTAGATAATTATCATGCATAATTTTTTATTTAATATGTTCGCAGCATGTGATTTTTAAAAAGTATAGACACCCTTATATTTGAAATTATATATACCTTTATTGACCCTCCCTATTAGAATATCTGTCTGGATTCTAACTCAGATTGTATCTCTGGGAGGAACTTGAAACTGAGGCAAAGGACAAACCACTTCAAGCATGATTTGGGCTGGTGTGGCTGTCCCAGTCTGTGCTGAGAGTTCTCTCATGCTAACAATTCCTGAATCCCCTTTCTCTAAAACAAAAACTTGGTGGAAACACACTTGTTTAGATTTTCCTATGCTTTGTTAAGAGCTAAGAGCAGGAATAATTAACCTGGTATTGGTTCAAGCTTTTGTTGTTTGTTTGTTTTAGTATAATTGGATCTTTCTTGGCCAATAAATGCTTTTTGATGCAGTGACCTAAGTTGCTAGACACCCCGAGTCACCAAAGGTAGACCTAGGGCAGTAGTTCTGAGTCTCACACTAGTGAAAATTAAAGGCATGGACTCTCCTGGGAATATGCAAAGTAGAAGCACAAATTACAAAGAGAATTACAGAACAGTGAAAAAGTAAGGGGAATTGAGAGGCTCTTCAGAGTGGAAGAGTTTCCAAATGGGAAGAAGCCACCAAACTTCTTTGGCTGGGAGTTTCTACAAGATCAGGGTAGGGGCTGGAGGGGGTCTGGGTAACTGCTATGAGATTGGTTAGTTCTCTGAGAGTATCATAGGCTAAGCCAATGGAAGGTCCCCAGTGAATGTCCCTCTAGCCCAGCCATGGAGATGTTTATGTGTTGCCACCCAGTTAGGGTGGTGGAGTCCCCACCCACCTTGTCCATCTCTGGCCCATGTTTTTTAGTTGCTGGCCTTTACTTTCTGCTAACTGTTATCCTTGGGTGGCATTGCCATGGTCAACTTTAAAGGTGTTTTGCTGGGGGTTAATTAGACTATGTTTTTTCCACATGGAAAAAAGCCACCAAACTTCTTTGGCTAGGGGTTTCTACAAGGCCATGTGTCTTAGTTAGGATTTTACTTCTGTGAACAGACACCATGACCAAGGCAACTCCTATAAGTACAACATTTAATTGGGGCTGGCTTACAGGTTCAGAGGTTCAGTCCATTATCATCAAGGTAAAAAAGTGGCAGCATCCAGGCAGGCATGCTGCAGGAGGAGCTGAGAGTTCTCCATCTTCATCTGAAGACTGCTAGCAGAATACTGGCTTCCAGACAGCTAGGACTAGGGTGCTAAAGCCCACACCCACAGTGACACACCTACTCCATCAAGACCACACCTCCCTGGCCCAAGCATATACAAACTATCAATCACTCCATGGTTGGGACTGAAGGAGGTCTGGGTAACGATCATGTAAATATAAGAACAAATTAGACTTCATTCTTATATTTATGTGACCAGCTTGTAGCTTTACCACAACAGAGTTAAGTCTCTTTCTGCCATCAAGATGCAGCTGCAGTCTTTCTTGATTGCCTCCTAGTCAGTTCCCTATCTATAGAGTAGTCTGCCATAGGGGGAGGTTTCTTGTGAGAAGCCATCCTTACTTACAATCTAGTCTGTTGCAATTAGCTGCACATGGAACATGGGAAAGGGCGGAAGTGCCCTATCCCTGTGTTCCTCAAGGGTGGGGGTGGAGGGATGGTGAGTAGGCATCGAGCCTGACATGGCCATCCCAGTGTCCTGTCTCTCCTCTGTCTACTTAGCTTGCTTATCTCATTCCCAAACACAAGCCCCCTTACTCTGCATAGCCAGTGGTCCCGACATTGTTGTTCTGAATCCTCCATCTTCCTTTTAACCCCAGCCTCTGTTATCACAGTACCAACATGGGCCCTTTCTCTTACTGCCTGTGGATATCGCTCTTGTATCAGTACGAACTTTCAAGATATGTCCTAAAGTGTATTCAATCTACCTTTTGTTTGTTTGTTTGTTTGTTTGTTTGTTTCGAGACAGGGCTTCTCTGTATAGCCCTGGCTGTCCTGGAACTCACTTGTAGACCAGGCTGGCCTGGAACTCAGAAATCTGCCTGCCTCTGCCACCCGAGTGCTGGGATTAAAGGTGTGCGCCACCACACCCAGCTCAATCTACCTTAAGAGATGTGCAATATTGGTAACCCAGGGTAGGCATCACCCATACACAAAAGGCCAGCATGTGATGACAGTCCACCCAATGTCCTCCCTGGAGGCCTGTTTCATGAGCCATTCTCATGTTGATAAAACCATCTTCCTGAAAATTTCCCCAGATTTTTAACCTATATCTATACAGTAGATGCATCTGTATGGCTATCTATTAATAAATCACCCTTGAAGGAGATCCCAAATAGAAGGGATTTCCTCTCAGACCCCAGATTAGGCACAAACCACATCCAAACACCTGCTTTCACAGAAATATCCTTTATTAAGCAAGGAAGAGAAGTTAAAGTGGCCGCCTTCTGGCTCAGGCAGAAAAATGGCAGCCAATGACCTTGCAGGTATAACTTTCAAGAAGAGAAAAAGGGGAGGCCTGTGTTAGAATGGGCTAGGATGCGGTGGTGTATTTTGATTTGGTATGTTAACTAGGTGAACCAAAGGGGGCTTTTTATTGCTGAACTTTAATACTTTGATAGCTGGATCTTGATAGTCAGTCTAAGGAAGAGGAGGTGGCCAAATAGGGGAATATACCTGGATGACTGGCTTCGGGAATGGAATCTCATGCTTTTAGCAAGGCTGAGGGAACAGGAAAGAAGGGCAAGGCCTGCCAGTGGAGCTGTCCAGAGTTCTTTTAGCCCCCCAATTAGCATCTGAAAGTAATGTTTATTGGCTCACACCACCTCTGAGGACCAAGCATCTAGGCCAGCATGGTTTATCAAGGTAACACTAGCTGGGGATTTCTCTTGAGGCTATGACTAGGCAAGTGGTGGGGGCTACAGTCATCTCAAGGTGAGGGCTGGAGAATCTGTTCTAAGCTGCGTCACATCATTGTTAATGGGAGCTGTGATTTCGCCATGGCTGTTAGTGAATTGCCTCTTTTTTGTTCACTTTGTGTCCTGAGGAAAGAACATCTGATTTCCCCAAGGAAAGTTGAAAACACAAATGTTAAGAGGAGACCTAAGACAGAAGCCACAATCCTTCCTAACCTCACCCCAGAGTACCATCATCTCCGTTGTAGTCTCGTGGCCACAATGACTGGCCTTGACAGAGATTGGTGGGAGATGCATGCCCAGGCTGTGACTACCAAATGAAGGAGTTCATTAAGTGTCTTCTTAGAAGAAGGCTACCACACAACCCAGACCCACTCTCCAGTCCTATAGAAGACAGTGACAGAGAGCCATAAGCTCTTTTTGAAAGTAGGACCTTCACTAACGTTAGACTTTAGAGAACAACATTCACATCAAAGAATCCACAGACCTGTTGGAGGATGGAGGTGTTGCCAACACCCAGGCAGGGCCTTCTCCTCTCTGCATTTTTAGGCTATCAGAAAGCAAGCCATAAAGGCAGACTTATTCTCTTCCCACCCCCAAAATGAAAGCTCTACTGCAATGGACAGCAGTTTAGCCATTTGTTTTGCAGACACTTCCTGAACTCTGTGTTTCAGTAAATGTCACTGGGCTGGGTGGACTCTTTGTATTAGTTTGGAAAGTAGCCATAGGGTTTTGCAAGAAGAGTTTTGAAGGCCAAAGATACTGGATTTTTGCTGTTTCACTGTTTGTTATGGTAGATTAAATTTCGTCTCTTGCATCACACAGCTTGAAGATAATCAAAAGCAAATGGATATTTTATTCTATCCTTTCCAAGGAAAACAAAGTGCTTCATCTGGTTAAGAGTATTTGTGTGGGGGCTGGAGACTTGACTTGGTGGTAAGGACACTTGCTGCTCTTGCAGATGACCCAAGTTCAGTTCCTAGTACACACATCGTGGCCTACAGCCATTTGTGACTCCAGTTTCAAATGATAGGACAGTCTTCTGGCCTCTGTGTGTACCAAACATGCACAGAGAGCCCCATAAATACATGTAGGCAAACACTCATCCACATAAAATAAAAATAAATAAATTAAAAAAAAGAAATTCAGAATAAGGACTGGGAATAGAGCTCAATTAATGGCTATTTGCCTAGGATGCCTGGGGCCCTGGGTTTAATTCTCAATACTATATAAACCAGGCTTGGTGGGCTATGTCTTTAATCAGTGGAGGAGCGAAGGCAGAAGAATCAGAAGCTAATGGTTATTCTTAGCTACATATCAAATTCAGTGCCAACCTGTGCTACATGTGACCGTATCTCAAAATAATTTTTTTTTAGGTAATAAACTTTGTCTCATAATAAAATCTTTGTTGCTTCTTTATCATGAAATAACATGGTCCAAAGAAAGACTTTATCCCAAATCCAGTCAAGATATATTTCTCAGCTTCTCTGTGAGTTATCTGCATTAAGATGGATTTTTTTTTTTACTAGAATATCAGAACAGACATCGTGATGGATGTTGGCCACAGCATAAACCCAGCCCTTGACATAGGTCAGGTATGTGTAACTATTTTGCCTTGTTTCCTGTTTGTGGGGCAGAAACTGCTTCTAGGTCTGAAGAAAAAACATCCACTTGCTGGCCACCTGATTCTTCTGCCCCTTTCGTCAAAATCTTTCTCGTTAGACCAGCTGCAGAACTTGGTGTTCTTAACAGTTACAAAAAGGGAAGAAACAGTGCTTTGGGTAGTTTGGAAAGATGCATACTATCTGACTGGAGACCTTGCAAAAAGCAAGAGCAAACCTAGAAATGGTCAGTGGGCCTGAACCCTGAGGGATACAGATCAGATAGCACTAAAAACTGAGCCTCAAATACATACATACATACATACATACATACATACATACATACATACATACATACAGTAGGGGCTCTACTTTAAAGTTTGGTTTTCTGGCAGACATGGGACACTCGTGGAGTCTTCACACACTTGTGTGCTTACACCTGTGGGGATTCAGCCCGCTACCATCCAGTTACAGCACCCTGTAACATCTCTCCAGCTGTGGCATCTCACTGGGAATGGGGGCGAATGTATAGAGTCGAGACACAGAAGGCAGATTCAGGGGCTAGATTCAGACTCAGTGGGTAGTGTTTACCTAGATATCAGAAGTCGGATCCCCAACACTCAGTAAAAGCCAAATATAGCAACACACTTCTGCTATCTCATCACCAGGGCAGGACGGAGACAGCCTCATTCCTGGAACTTGCTAGAATTCATATTGTGGAATCAGTGAGCTCCAAGTTCAGTGAATTATTGTCTCAAATAAATAAATAAAGTAGAGGGAAATACATGAAAACACTGGACATGGATCTCTGGCCTCTACACGCATATACCCAAATGTGCACATACATACACAATGAGCATGCATACTTGCATCTACACACACACACACACAATACAGGGGGTGGGGGGACTGGGAGAATTTAGGACAGACCAGGTAGGTAGACCAGAATGACCAAAGATGCTCAGTTGGAAGAAGAGTAAATAAAGAAATGTGACCCAGTCATGGCGCTGGGGGAAGAGAAGGGAAGAGGCTCTGATTGATAGAGAATTGACAAAAACAAAGTCTTAGCTTTGTGGTTGGAGGTGACATAACCTGAGAGATTGTGTGGCATATGAGCATGATTTATCAAACATCATAACCCATCCCTGTTACTTTTGGTTCCTGTGGCTAGGAACATAGCCATTTCAAAGCTCTAGAGGAGGCTTAGAGAAAACATAGCTGAAACCCTTCATGTTATAGGGTGTAAATGAGCCTAGAGATGAAAGCCAGACAGCTTAGGAACTGTTGTGTTTGGTGAGATGGAGGGGTTCCCCAGTCCTGGGAATCTTTCCTTACTATGTTGGGTCTCTTCAAAGTCAGCCAGAGAAGGGGTTCATCTGTTTCATTGGTTAAAAAAAAATGAAGGTATGTGGATAGGCCCTTGAGAAGTCATCTGGAGTTACCACGTCAATAGCTAAGCCAAGACGTAAACCCATGTCCTTTAAATTGGAATTTAGTACTGAATGGAACTAGGTGGACTTCTGGGGATACTCTCAAAGACACCCTGGAAGACACCCTGGAAGATCCCCAGAACTGTATTTCCAAGGTCAGACAAGCAGCATGCTGTTGAAATGATTCTGGCTCTTT
This sequence comes from Mus caroli, assembly GCF_978045245.1. Lineage (NCBI taxonomy): Eukaryota > Metazoa > Chordata > Mammalia > Rodentia > Muridae > Mus > Mus caroli. Next base: position 55,012,891 of record NW_028227256.1, read on the forward strand.
TGCCTCCTCTTCTCTCAGGTTGAAGGTGCATTTATTCAAGGAATGGGACTTTACACAATAGAGGAGCTGAGTTACTCTCCTCAGGGCACTCTATACAGTCGTGGTCCAAACCAATACAAGATTCCTGCCATCTGTGACATCCCCACGGAGATGCACATTTCTTTTTTGCCCCCATCTGAACACTCAAACACCCTGTATTCATCTAAGGTAAGTTCTGCTCTGCAACTAATTAGGTCCATGCTCATTTGATATCTATAGGATGGAGAGACGTTGGTCTACTTGGGTGTTTGGTGTTTTTATGGTGATTACAGAACACTCCTTATTAAACGTTCTAATTGTAAAATGACAACATGGTAAAATGCTTCAGATATTCCCAGTCTTGGAGCCTAACAAACTATCCGACTCCATTTCACTTTTTAAATACAATATTTACCACCATGCTTATATGTGATCTCTCCATTTGGAATCATTTTCTTGGGCTAGAATCCTAAGTATGAGAATATCAAGATAAGTGGTTAAATTATTTTTTCAACAACAATTTACTTATGGCAGTCTGTAGGTTATGTATGTATATAATTAATATGTACTGTGTGTACATATACACATATCTTCAGACAGGGAGGGGCAGATTGTGTCATAAACTACATGGCTCATTTCTCTCCAGGGCCTGGGAGAGTCTGGGGTGTTCCTGGGATGTTCGGTATTTTTTGCCATCGGTGATGCAGTCAAGGCAGCGCGGCAGGAGAGAGGCATCTCTGGACCATGGAAACTCAATAGTCCTCTGACTCCAGAGAAAATCAGAATGGCCTGTGAAGATAAGTTCACAAAAATGGTATGCTACACCCAAGAGGAAAAAAAAAAACTTCATCTCTGTCCCCTTGGCTTTATGGCCAAGTTTAAAAAAAAAAAACAAAAAACAAAAACAAACAAACAAAACCCACTATTGCTGTTTTTCCATGGAAAATGACAGGAACTCCGTAGGGCACGTGAGCGGGACAGAACGGCTCATGAACGTGGCGCTTTTTTTATCAGCCTGGCCTTGCTTGGTCTCCCCTGTGCTCAGCTCCTTATCACTCGAGGGGACAGAAGACTCGGTCTCTCAGTCTAATGTTTCCCTTTGTTTCTCGCCTTTTCAAGGATACCTGAATCAGGCTAGGAGGTCAGGGGCTGTGGCCTGACCCTGGGACACCAGGCTGAGAATAAGGCCATTCTGTTACATCCCATGTCCACTGTCACCTGACAGGCACTGGGGAAGTGTGATGGAAAGGTCCCTCCCACAATAGGGTCCCTGAGCACGGCTTTCTTTATAGCCCCAAATTACACATCGTAGTGATATATAAAAGCACAGAAACCTGGCGTGTGTGCTCAGCAGGGACTCTCTTGTGGCTACACTATAAGTTTTCTAATCCTGTGTGTCCCCCGCCCCTCCCCTTCCTTGCAGGCTGGGCATGGTACCCTCCACCTCACACTGGAGAAACAGACACTGGCTCCACGGTCCCTTAGTCTCTCCAGGTGGGGTTGAAACTCTCCAGGCCCCTCCTAGATCCCCTCTGCACATCACATGATGTTATTCTCAGCTGTCATTGGCCCCTATGTTCATCACGTGATATACATTCTCTGATCTCATTGGTCCAGTTGCCTGCGGTGCTTTCCGCCTGCGTTATCTTCTGTTATTTTTTTAAGCTAAGTCACATTTTTCTAAGTTATAAGCATCCAAATTTGTTCTTTCATTCTAGATCCCAAGAGATGAGCCTGGATCCTATGTTCCCTGGAACATACCTGTGTGAGTCAAACATGAACCTCTGGAGGAATTGGCTGAGCAACTACAGACCGTACCTCCCGCCCTCTCTGCTCTAAGATGCTAAATGCGAAAGCCAGAGTTTCACAGCCCAGAATCATCCACATCACTGCTTTACATGAAGCCGACTCGGAAGATTCTCTTGAGAATACTCCAGATACACCTGAGCAATTATAAATCATATATTAAATTGCACAAATATTTAAATCGTTTGCTCTAAGGTGGTTTCATTCATTATTCTGTCCCTCGGATCCGTCAAGCTAACTGGACTATATGACACCTGAGCAATTATAAATCATATATTAAATTGCACAAATATTTAAATCGTTTGCTCTAAGGTGGTTTCATTCATTATTCTGTCCCTTGGATCCATCAAACTAACTGACAACTTGTCTGTGGTTCCCTTTTAGTTTGTACACACCAACCGAAGTTACATTATCTAACAAATGAAGGTTTTCATAGATAATTTCTTTCCTGTTGTAAACTGTAAGTTCAGTGTTTGCATTTGTCCCCGAGAGTCATCATCCATCCTACTTCTCTTGTCTGAGCAAATACAGGCCCCATATCTAAAGAGTCTCTGGGACCACAGGAATCAGGAGAAGACAGACAGATGAACTTCATCAAAACTACAAAGGTGGCAACAGCATTTCCACCTCTCAGGAGTGTGACTCAAGAGGGTCTAGAGTCCAAGCCTAGCCTGGGCTATGAAGCAAGACCCTGTCCCAATAAAATAAGGCTTAAGGATACAGGTGGTGGTAGAATTCTGGTCTAATGTATGCAAAGCTCTTGGTTCACTTCCAGCACAGGAAAAAAGAGAGAAGGAAGCAAGGGAGGGAGAGGGAGGGGAGGGGAGGGAGGGAAGGAGGGGAGGGGAGAGAGAAAGAACTACAAGACAAAAAATATTTGCAAATATGTGGCAAAAGTTTTATGTTAAGAATATTTAGAACTTATTAAAGAACAAATGACTGTTCGTATTCTTTTAATGGACTATGAAGAGAGTATTCAGAGACATTTGAATGGCCAATCAGCACATGAGAAGATGCTCAGCCTTGTCTGTCCTTGAGAAATGTAGGTCAGAGTTGTGGTGAGACACCATTCACATACACTGTGACAGCTGGCTGCCATTGAAACAATGGGCAATGGATGGTGTTTGAAGGAGATGGAGACGCTAGTGTTCCTATCCATTGCATGGTGCAGCCACTGGGGAACAGTTGGGCAGGTAAAACATTAAGCAGAATTTGCATATGATTCTTAAAACATTTTCACAGAAAAATCTACACACAAACACTCAGAGCATTGTTCACAATGCCTGAAAGGTAGGAGAATGCTTCATCAACAGCTCACATTTAATAATTAATATGCAGTACATTCACAAAAGTGAATTTGTTCAGTCCTTTAAAGGCATGAAGTATGGATACACACTACAGCACATGTGAATGTTGAGAACATTATGTGGATGAAAGAAAATAAACAAAGAGGACATACATATTCTATCTATGCAAAAGATCCCAAATTGACAATGTCTCAAAGATGAAGTGGGTAGGTGGTTGCTAAGGGTTGAGGGGACAGAGGGCCTGACTGCTCATAGCACAGGGTTTCCATGGGTGGTGATTTGTACACAGCACCCACCCGAGCCATGTACTCTGCTCTGGTTTGCCATCTGTTACTGTGATAAACACCACGATGAACAGCAACCTGTGGAGGAGAGGTCCTGATCACAGGTGCTCTTTAAGGGCAGTAAGGAGCAAGAACTCAAGCTGAACCAGAGGCAGAAACCATGGAGGGGTGCTGCTTGCTGGCTTGCTCTCCATGGCTTGTTGGACCTGCTTTCTTACGGAACCCAGGACCAGCAGGCCAGGGCTGGCACTGTCATAGTGCTCTGGGCCCTTCTACCTCCATCAACAATCAAGAAAATGCCCTAGAGTCTCGCCTACAAGTCAGTTTGACTGAGGCAATTCCTCAGCGGAGGTTCCCTCTTCCCAAATGATGGTATGTCAAATTGAGAAAAACTAACCAGCACATATATTAAAGGGATAAATTTATAATAAGTTTGTGGGCTTTATCCTAGACATTTCTCTAAGTATCTGTAGAGAGAAACAGAACACTCAGAAAAGTTGTACCTGGCGGTCTGTAGAGCTAGGGACAAGGACTTGACCTTGTAATCTGATGAATGTGGAACACAGAGGTAGCATGACCTGTGCTCTGACTTAAGGGCTCCCCGAAGCTTGCCATGTCACACGGCAGGAGGACCGGGAAAGCACTCTGCTTTCTCCCCATCTCCTTAGCTGCTGCCTCCCTTTGTGCCCTTTTCTCCCTTCCCCTGCAGCCAATCCCTACTAGTGTAGGATTTCGAAGAGTTGTTGATCCTTCTTTCTCATTACTCCACACTGTTGCTGGCCTGGGACTGTCACCCCATGGTTAGAGCTGATGCTACTGCTGCGACTCTGATTCGGTATCCTTGAGGCTCCTTCGGTATCAGGGAAGGTTCAGACAGGGTCTTCCAGGGCTGGCTGGCCTGGAGTCTGTTATAGAGACCAGACCTCAAACTCATGGTGATTCTTGTGCCTTTCTCCCTAAGTGCTGGGACCAAGGCTTAGGCCACCACTTGCTCCAAGTCCTGTGTCCCAAATAGATCACCCAATAAGTAGAGCTGTCTTTGGGTTGCTTGGCCAGAAATAAAAACTGATCTCAGAACTGTTCAACTTGTGAACACAGCTATGCAGGCATGGCGCCTGTCAGTCCCACCTCAGAAAAAACTCTTAAATGACCTCTCGCTGTGCTGTCGGCTGCTGTTTCTGCAAACCCCCTTTCTCTATCCCTGACTATTGCAATAATGTCCTCTTGTTCTTCTTGCATTCGGATTTGCTTCCCTTCCAAACTGTTCTCCACATCGAAGCCAACGTTTTTTATGGGCTTATGGATATACCACGTATACTGCCCACATACATTAATAGGCATATATGCATATGCTACGCTCTAGTCTAACAACCTTCCATGGCATCCCATTCACCCAATCAGGATCTTATCCTGAATCCCTACAGTGCATATGTACACTTTGTGAGTTAGCCATATTGAATTGTCCAGGCTTCTCTTGTGATCCTCTCTTCTGTCATGGATCCCTCCCACTCTGCCCCTTACTTTGGAGGCCCTGCCTCTGTCCTCTGCCTGGAAAATGTGCTTGCTTCTATCCCTTCCTGTGTCTGCCTATCTGCCACTCTGCAGTGTTTCTGTTAGGATGCAAGCCATGAGCATGCGCAGTGAAGCAGGATGGAAGTAGAGCATCTAGTAGAGAATTAGTAGAGTAAGCTACAAGTGGGGATGGAAGAGGAAGCAGGCATGGGAGACAGATACCCAGACCCCAGCTACACAGCATCCTGTGTCAGCACATTTCCCACAGCTCACACCAGAGTGAAGTGGAACATCCCTGGGGCGAGTCTGGTAAAACTGAAAGAGATTGAGCTTCGTTCACAGGTTGGTCAGCACCAGATGTAGGTACAGACGGATGGCATATATACATTACAGTCTCTCTAGCAGTTGGTAGGGGAAACGGAACACATTTTCCCCAGTGGACAGAATTTTTGATAGTGCACCTGTTTTTTCCCCTTCTTCTGGAAAATGCAAGCGTCTAGAGGGATAGAATAATCATGGAGTAACAGATGGTTTGGCCAGGTGCTCAGAGCATAAGAAGAGACAGACGGGGGGAGTGAAGACAAGAGGTATAAAATGGGGAGAGTGAGCCTGATCGTGAGAATTTTTACAACACAGGTGTCTTAGTTACTTTTCTATTGCCATGATAAAACATCATTAGCAAGGCAACTTATTAAAGAATTTGGGGTTCATGGTTCCAGAGGATAGTAGAGGCTATGGCCATCATGGTAGAGAACATGGCAGCAGACAGGCAGGCGTAGCCTTGGAGAAGTAGCAGAGAGCTTACATGTGAAGATAACAGCCATGAGGCAGAGAGAAAAAGCTAACTGGGAATGGTAGTGGTCTTTTGAAACCTCAAAGCCCAGCCCCAGTGATTCACCTTCTCCAGTAAGACCACACCTCCTAATCCTTCCCAAACAGCTCTGCCAACTGAAGAACGAGCATGGAAGTATTTGAGTCTATGGGGGCCATTCTCATTCAAACATCACGAGAGGTTGGCAACCAGAAGTTTCCATGATGAAAAAGTTACCAAACAAGCCACTGGACAAAATGACATGGCTGCTTTCTCCTTGGCTATCCCAGGGCTGGAACAGGATGTGATAGGATCCAGGCACTCACAATCATAGTCATCATCCTAAGGTCACACGAAACACCATGTCAGAAGAATCTACAGCAAAGTGTGAGCACGGAACCCACCGGCATCACTCGCGCTCTGTACTGCCAGGTACCACTCTGACAGTCCTGGAGAGCTTACGCAGCTGCAGTGTCAGGTTGGAAGTCCCCCCTCTCAGGATGCAGATGTAAGAAGTGAAAGACCGTGTGGTGCTCTGCCTCACTGACAATACGCTAACAGAAAAGTTGAACATTTATAGATTATGCAATTAGCCATTATATGCTTCAAAATTTTTCAGATAAGAACATAAAAACCCTAATAAAAATGAAAGGATACAAAAAGAAATAGAAATATGCACTAAATATATAGCAAGTAGACAAGATAAGAGAAATGCTAGCTAACTGTGAACCATCCTCAGATACTGGAGAAAGGGAGGGTGGGGTAACAGTGCAGCGGAGATGAGAAGGCACACCCTGCCATACAGGACTTGTATGGAGCACGTGACTCAGGAAAGAGTTGCCTCCAGCAAGATACTCACTTCTAAGCCAAGAATTCCAGTCAGAGAGTTTGCTCAGCAGGAACCCTTGCTCAATAGCCTTCTTCCCCACCCCCCACCCCACCACCAGTCCCCTTCCTGAGTTCACCTAACTTACTCTAGGATCCACTCACCTCCCTGTTTCTCCTGTTGTTCCTTATCTGGTTTCATGACCCACATACTCTCCTCTCACCTAACTGCGTGCATGTGTGTGTGTGTGTGTGTGTGTGTGTGTGTGTGTGTGTGTGAGAGAGAGAGAGAGAGAGAGAGAGAGAGAGAGAGAGAGAGAGAGAGAGAGAGATTTCGAACTGTTATGCAAACGAGGGGTGGGGCTCAACCAAAACAAAATATGCATGAAATGCTGTAAGGAAACCTCTTACTATGTATTCTAATTTTAAAATAAAAGTTAGCAGAATAAAATCCAGAAGCAAACAAACAAACAAACAAACAAAGCCTGCTTAAAATAAAAGTAAGGAGAGAGAGGAATGAGGGAGGTGGGTAGGTGGACAGGTTGGCTCTAAATATGCAAAAATAGAGCTCAATTTCCACTCCATCATATGTCTGTGTCTGTGTCTGTGTCTGTCTGTGTCTGTGTCTGTGTCTGTGTCTGTGTCTGTGTCTGTGTCTGTGTCTGTGTCTGTGTCTGTGTCTGTCTGTGTCTGTGTCTGTGTGTGTGTCTGTGTGTGTGTCTGTGTCTGTGTCTGTGTCTGTGTCTGTGTCTGTGTCTGAGTCTGTATCTGTGTCTGTGTCTGTGTCTGTGTCTGTGTCTGTGTCTGTGTCTGTGTCTGTGTCTGTGTCTGTGTCTGTGTCTGTGTCTGTGTCTGTGTCTGTGTCTGTGTCTGTGTCTGTGTGTGTGTCTGTGTCTGAGTCTGTGTCTGTGTCTGTGTCTGTGTCTGAGTCTGTGTCTGTGTCTGTGTCTGTGTCTGTGTCTGTGTCTGTGTCTGTGTCTGTGTCTGTGTCTGTGTCTGTGTCTGTGTCTGTGTCTGTGTCTGTGTCTGTGTCTGTGTCTGTGTCTGTGTCTGTGTCTGTGTCTGTGTCTGTGTCTGTGTCTGTGTCTGTGTCTGTGTGTGTGCGCTCACCTGGGCACTCATGCCCAGAGAGAGCAGAAATGTCCATACCCCTGGAGCTGGAGTTACAGAAAGTCTGTGTTGCCCAACAAAGTAGCCAGTGCTCTTATCTACTGAGCTCTCTCCTGCCCTGTAGAATATTTATAACTGGAAATCTGAGAACAATTCACAATGTAAATGACTGTCAGACATTTTGGCAGTAACATTCCCAGTGCCTCTACTGTGCAGCTGCTGCTTTAAGCTCTTTCCCTACATGGGCTCCTTTAATCCCCACATCAATCTTCCCCGGAGGAAAATGTTTTTGTTGTTGTTGTTGTTGTTGTTGTTGTTGTTTTCCAACTCCTAAGTAAATCCACTGAGGTACAGACAGTCAAAGTAACTTGGGAGAAAGAAAAAAGGAAAACAATTTTGAAATTATGTGAATGGTTTAATTTCACCTTTTAGAAATTAACAAAATATTGTTAAGAAAGTAACAAAGATCCATGTGGGCATCTATGTGTGTTCATAAATGCCATCTAACCCTGCAGCAGCATGCGTGAATCTGGTTGCTAAATGTTGGCATGGAGAAATTCTACTTTGTTGCTTCTCATACTTGTATCATTTCTTAGAGCATTCTTTGTATAGTTTAACGGCAAAAATCGCAAGCAAATACACTTAGTGTCAAGACAAAGATCTGAGAGCAGTGAAGAGCAGCCCGTTGGCATCCCTTCCGTCGGCATCCCTTCCACGGCACCGATAACAGCACCTTCTTGTTGGAAAACGCCCTCTAGTGGCTAGCGCCTGGGGCGGGGAGAAGTGAGTCCAGAGCTCGAGTTGGGCCAGGTTTTAATGAAAGAGGAAATTGGAAGCAGGAGGAAGGTTGGGATCGATGATGGGGCAGGGCTGGATGGGAGGAGTCCTCAGGCAGAGCCACAGAGCAGATTTAAATCCTGTAGGGCAATTGGGTCTCCTGCAGAGCATAGCAGTTCATCTGCGAGGTGGACTTAAGTACAGATACTGTAGGCACAGCTGCACAGAGTATGGGCGACTATCCTCAAGTAATGTCTCCTTCTAAGGAGTCAGATGAGCTTATTTTCTTTGTGAATGGAAAAAAGGTAAGTTCTCTACACTGCAATTAATAAATGTGCATAAGAAACTCTGGTAGAAGCGATCTGTCATTAGCCAAATGAAGGGCTGTGTGGGGTCGGGGAGTTGTTGTCAAATGATCTAGCGATCTGCTATGCTTCTTGGGGAACAAGGGAGGGAGGAAGAGAGAGAATCTATAATGGTTTGGGACTAGTAGGGAGAAAGTGTGCAGCTATGTGTCTCCAAACCAAGCCTTGTCTGGTTTGAATGCACCTAAGCACTGGGCACTGGCTTTCCTGCAAGAGAATCCTCTAACTCTTCCTCAATACCTCTTCCAGCTCTTACTCAAACTTCTGTGCCACCCGACTTCTGCCTTCACATGTATGCATGCACAGATCCAGAGTCCAAGGTCTTTAGGTCTTTTGCAAATGCTTTTAAACCCTTGAGTCAGGAAGAATGGAAGAGAAAACCTACTGGAAGGCCAGAGTGAACTGTTAATTTACATGTTGACACCTTACTCCTTTAAGATTGGATTCATGCCTGTAATGCCAGAATTAGAGGGGGGTTGAGGCCAACTTAGTCTCAGAGTGAGCTTCAGGACATCAAGGGTTATGTAATGAGACTCTTGTCTCATAAGTAAATAAATAAGCAAGCAAATAAACAAATGAAGGGTCTTGACTCACTTAAGAAGATGAAGCCTTATCTTCTTTGTCTTGAGCTCTTGAGACCTAGACAAGACCTAAAATGACTGCAGTACTGTCTGCATATATGCTGGATGTTCTTGACGATTGTGTATGATGTGAAGGTCCACACCCTGTTCTCAGCACTGTTGGCACAGGGAAAAGGGCAGTCAGAGTTTAAGCTAAGCTTGTGGGGTGTTTGTGAGGTGTGTGTTTTGTATGCTGTGTTGTGAAGGCTCAGGGTGACTGTGCAATGTGGCCAAGATCTCTTGGCTAACAAATACTGGGGAGAACTTGGCTTTCATCTCTGGCTTCCTTTCTTTGCTCTGTGATCCCTTCCTGGGGGAGGTGACCATTCGTCTAAGACACTAAAGCTAAAGGGAGGGGTGAGGCTTTCATGGTGAGTGTTTTCCTAGGGCTGCTGAAGGAATGCTGTTTGTCTGCTGCTGTCACAGGTCCTGTTTACTTAACTTTTCAAAACTGGATGGAGAACACAGACCAAAAAAAAGAAACAAAACAAAACAAAAATATTTTGGTGGTAGTGATAAGAATTAAAACTCTTAGTTTAATTCTCTGTCTTCTACTATAAGGTAGGAATGCATGAATTGTTTAAGTATATGGCTCTTCAACTTTTTATTATTTTCTTGAACCCATATTGTGCTAGAATTCAAAGGTTTGTTAAATCTCTGTTGCTCCTCTAAAACAAAGCCAGACATTTTCCTGTCAAAGTATAGCCAATATAGCATTATATAATTTCTTAACTGCACAGAGGGATGGGTGTTTAATCAAGTTAGGCAATCAAGATCAACAAATATGTTCTAAATCCTTCTTGCTATTCAGAAACCAAAACGGCAACTTCCTCAACTTATACGGTTACTTCCTCTGTCCAGGTCACCGAGAGGAATGCAGACCCTGAGGTTAATCTATTGTTCTACTTGAGAAAAGTCAGTATCCTTTTGCTTGTTTGAGAAAACAGAACCAGCTTTGCAGCTCTGGGAACTAAGGAGCCTCGCTCGCGTTCACAGAGCTGTTTCCACCACATTTTACAGAGAATCAAGAGTGTTTTTTTTTGTGCATAGGAGCAGTGTGGCGCGAGGTCACTTGCCTTGTAAATGGGACTGGACTTGAGAGTGCTGCCAAATTTAAGCAAGTTCAAGAATCACCCGGGGATATGAAGAGTCACCCGGGGACACTGACCAGAATCTGAAGTTCAGGAGCAGGAAGAGGTGGGAAAGAACGTGCAAAAGTGTGAGAACCAGAGTTTGGGTCCCCAGAAATCACACAAGGCCTGTCATGGCAGTGCACATCTGCTAGTCCAATACTCGTCCAACAAGACGGGAGATAAATGGAGTTGAGTCTCTGAAAGTCCATGGGCTAGCCTGGGCTAGCTTGCGGTTAGCAGCACAGCAGAGAACAGGAGACTCTGTTTGAAGACAAGGTAGAGGGTTAACACTGATGCAATCCTCTGACCTCAATATACATACCAAGGCACTCGAGTACACACACACACACACACACACACACACACACTATACAGAGAAAAATTTAAGAATATGGATTTCTCTAGCCCTGCTTCCAAGAACCCAAAATTATTCTGAAAAGAAAATCATATTTGGCTAGTTTGTCTTCTAGAGGTGAATTTGACTGGTTCCCAAATTTCAATTTCTAGGTGAGTATAGGCACCCCTCTCTATGACCCTAAGAAATAAATAAGAGAATCCAAGTAGAAATATTTTGACATACTTCGATGAGGTTTGCTTTGAGTTTGTGTGCTTTAATAGCCAAGAAATTTTGAAAAGTGTCCTTAGAAATCAAGTGTCATGCAAGCATGCATACACATGTTTGTGTGTGTGTGTGTGTGTGTGTGTGTGTGTGTATTCATGAGTGTGTGCATGCACATGTGCATGTGTGCACATGTATGTGCAACATATTCTTTCCATTTTGGTAGTTCCTGGTCACACTGCTAGCTAGATATGCTGTTGCAACCAGGATCTGGCCTTCCCTTAACTACCCAATCCTGTGATTCAGACACAACAGAGAGCATGACATAGAAGACAAGCAAAGAAATATAAACTAACGTGCACTCTCACAGGCAACAGTGGTCAGTGCCCAGAGAAATCACTGTAGAGGAAAGCCCTCTCAAAGGTGAGGGTGGACAACAGTCAAAAGGACCGTGCCAACCTGTGTGTTTAAGTCGTATGTTCTATTCTTCATGTCTCTGGAGCAGAGAGTTTTCTCAGGAGCATTTCCCAGTCCAAGAGATTGTCAGGCCCATTTGGATTAACTAATGAGGAACATGCATCTTTGTTTTTTATCAGAAAGCTACATAACAATCTAATAAGCTTCCTGTTAGTCTATAAAAATCATGTCTCCTCATGGGCCAGAGCTACAACACAGAATGATTTATTTTTGCCAAAAATTACATAACAACACAGGTTAAAAATAATTAAAGAGATAGTGAAAAAAATCTATAAAATGGCCTTACTTAGACTGGGGGATGTAGCTCAGTTGGTACAATTTATATCTACCATGACCACAGCCTTGGGTTTAGTCACTAGTACACTAGTGCACATATAAACAAGGTGTGGTAGTACATGCCGATAACCCCTGCAATTCAGAAGAATCAGAAGTTCAATGTTACTTGAGACTCTTTCTAAAAACAAATAAAGCAGAAAAGAAAAAGGCCCCTGCTTTGCCAGGAGGAAGTAACCTTCCCTGGACGGGTGGCCCTCAGCACAGCATGCTACCTCCACTGGCCTGATCTTCCTCTGATCCCTAGTTCTCCTTCCACGCGGGCGATGTGATACTTTCTCTGTCTTCTCACTTCATACATCAAATTCTGAGGTCAGGCAATTGGGGCATTTCCCTTCCTGAAAAGCTGCCGTGCTAGCAGGGCTGTAGTAAATGAGCCCAAACTGGCCGTGAGAGAGTGATCCTTCCATGACGACCTTGGAGCACGCTCCTATCTTTTGTTGTCACTCTTCTTGCCTGTATTCATTACATGTAGTAATGGGTTTATTCCAATAGTTTCATATATACATACACACACATATGCATACATCAATGGCCATCTTATGCCCAGAAGACAGCCTCTCCCATAATGCTCCCTGAGTCTTGGAGGGGATGGTATATATAGAAGTCCAACTTATGGCTGAGAGCTTTGTTATTTTCATCACTATGACCAATTATGAGTCTCTACAGTTGCTGCTGCCCACTGGGGTGGGGGAAGTAGCATTCCGGACCAAACGAGAGAGCAGCATTCATATGTGGGCAGGAACAAATTATTTAGAAGGCAATTTGACAAGTCCATCAAATCCATGTAGCAAAACAACAGTAACTTTCCTATCACAGCCTGTGACTCCCTCTAGTCACAAGCTTTTAGCAGTGAGCCTCACATTCAAGCAAAACATAGTCGGTGGCCCCTATAACAGCCTGGCCACTATTGTACTACTAGTGGACACATCTTGCCTGGTCAGTCAGTAGTGTTGTACAAAGAGTTCACAGCTGAGCCAGAATATTGATGACAATTCTCCCCAAGTAGCCTGCATAGCATCTTCCAGGACTATGAAAAACTTGCTGATTTCTAACTCACTACCTTAACACTGATAGTGAGGCCTAACCCTCTGCCAAATGCAAGAATGAACTGAAAGCTTAAAGTACTTTGTGTCTGGCAACTCCAAACTTCTCTGCCCTCTTTCTCTCTTTGTTTCTTTCTTTTCGTTTTTTGGCCAAGCACACCAGATTTTGTTATGTTTTTAGTTTTTGTTTTCCCTTCCTTTCTGTTTCCTTGAGGGATGAAGTTGTATTGTAGAGCCTCTAATCAGACTGGAAATGCTCATTTTCAATGATTGGAATGCTTTTCAGTGGCCTTCGTTACAGACCCTGTGTGATTAAAGGGATAACACTGATATGAAAGCAAACTTGGAGTGCTTCTAAGCAGGAATCATCAGGACTTCAAAGTGCCGGGGCCATGGGGGAAGGCAGGGCTCTCTCCCTTGCTGGTCTGGAGCTCTTTAGGTCTGACTACTTGGCTCTTGGCAGTGACTGCTGTCTCCTGAGATGCTGCATTCTGACTTACACTAAACACCAATCATTTGTCAGGTGACTGAGGTACCTCAAGAAGGCCTACCCTGTGGTTAGTTTTCAGTTTGACAGACTAGAGAAACACCTGAAGATGTTCTTTGAGCATGCCTCTGGAAGGTTATTATGAGTCAATATGGTAATTGTGGGTAGGACCCTCCTTTGGAGGGGGGTGTTCCTGGACTGTACAATATGGAGAAAGCGAACGGAGATCTGACATCCACATTAGTTCTCTGCTTCTTGATTGTGCTTGTCATGTGAGTGTCTTCTTTGAGTCTCTACCAAGTTCCCTACCATGGTGGACTGGACCTTGAGCTGTGCCCCAGAATAAACGTTTTGTTTGTTTGTTTGTTTGTTTTTGCCTAAGTACTTTTAATACAGCAACAGGAAAAGAAAGGATATACGCCCATTCTGATGTCATCCTTGTGATTAGTAAAAACTTCATGATAAGAACTGCAAGTTCAAGTTCCGCTTTCTCCCTTAACCATAACCCTTCCAGTCCGACTCACAGGGACAAAGTATGGCTGTGGAGGAGGTGACTGTGGCGCCTGCACAGTGATGATCTCAAGATACGACCCCATCTCCAAAAGGATCAGGTACCTGCCCTCACCAGCAGGCTTGAGGCTGACTCCAGCCCCGACTCCCACAGGACTTACTCCTGGCACACTGGGGCAGCGTTTCATTCTACAGAGGAACCTAAAATAAACAACCTATAAGTTACCACCTGGAGACTGTGGCACAGAGTCCTCCAATGTTGGCACTACATTTTACAAATGATGGAAACTGGGGTTCTATGGCAATTTGTACGTTCACCATAGCCAGAGAACTAGTGAGCCCCACTACATTAGATCGTGAGCCCCAAGTCCATTGGTCTGTAAAGCCAGATTCTTTGTACGAGTGCCACTCCAAGAAAGCTGTAAAGGGCTTTCTTCTACCTGCTAAACTACTCTTCCCCTAAGCACAGAGGACCAGGCAAGGCTGTGTGCATCGGAGGAACTTAGACTCTGGTGTAACTACTAAATGACTTGCCTTCCAGGGCATCTCCCTTAACTTCTTCTAGAACCACATAGAACCCACCTTGCTCAGAGGACTAGAAGCTCCTTGTCAACTGGCTTTCAGAGCTGACAGGATGAAATGGACGTACCAACCTCCACCATTTCAACTCCTGGTTTTGACAAGATAATTTGAGGAGGCAATGACTTTCTTAGTTAACAATATTTATTTTTAGGCAGACATATAAATTCAAAATCATTTATTTGATGATTAAATTTTAACCCACACTCAATTATCTTCATGTCAAAGTAATTACAATCCTGTAAGTACATGTTTATCTTTCTGTTTTCCAATACTACTGTTGTTTCTATGAATTCTTTTTTACTTCAACCTTCAATGAACTTTGAAGTCATTTCTCTGCCACTGCCTGCCTGGTTCCCATCTGCTCTCTCCATGGGGCTGCTGTCACTACAGTAGAAGGCATAGGAAGCACCAAGACCAGGATACACCCTGTCCAGGTAAGAGCGTGCTTTAACAAGCTTCCTAGTTATCTGTAGCCACAACTTGACACAACTAGAGTTATCTATCTGGGTAGAGAACCTCAAGTAAGGAGTTTTCTAGATCTGGGTAGTCTGTGAGTATGTCTAAGGGAATTGTCCTGATTGTTAACTGATGTAGGAAGGCCTCACCCTCAGTGGGCAGCACCATTCCCTAAGCTGGTGGTGAACTATATGAGAAAGCTAGCTAAGCATGAGAAAGCTAGCTAAGCATGACCTCTTTGCAGCCAGCAAGCGCGTCCTCCACCGTTCTTACCACACTTCTTTGATTTTGACTTGAGTGCCCCACTCAGAAGCAATGAATGTTAGGCAGAAGAGCAAGCAGACCTGCCTTCAAGCTTCTGTCTTGAGTTCCTATTTTACTTCCCTCACTGAGAGACTGTGAGCTAGAATTTTAATCCAAATAAACCCTTTCTCCCCCCAAAGTTGGTTTTGGTCAGATATTTGTCATAGCAAAAGAATTGAAAGTGGAACTTGGGTTGATGAGGTCTCTTTAGTTGTCTGGATCTTGGATTGTGGGTTTAGAGGACAGAAATGTAAATGAAGGGCTCTGTCCCTTTTATTGCCACTCCGTGCAAAAGTGTGGAGGAGCCTGAAGAAGGTGGCTGGTAGACTGGGTGGCTTCCTTCATCTCACAGTCTCAGAGACCCCACCCCCACTTTCTGGGAATACTTGAGTTCTATCACAAAGACTACAAAGGAGACAGCTCACCTTTATCTTGGTTTAGACAAGAAAATGAGGAAAACTGGAATGTCTATTCTATGTGAATAGCCAGCCATGCTGCTAATTCGAGCCAGAAAAAAAAAAAAATGTTTGTGCCCTAAACGTTGGCTTTTAGCATTTGTGCTATAGTAGTCTTCTATCAAGATTGTGTATGATAAGTAGTCCCAAGATTGATTTATAAAATCTTCTAGGGCAAAGATTTTTGTCTTAGCCTAAAGAATACCTTTCCACATCATAAAAAGTTGTAATCCATGAAGACTATCAGTGGGGCTGGAGAGATGGTTCAGACAATAAAGAGGTTCCCTCGTGAACGTGAGGACCTGTGTTCTAGTCCCTGCACTCATGTAAAACCCTGGGTACAGTGGCACTTGCCTGTAATCCTAACACGAAGAAGGCAGCGAGTGAGAAACCTGAACTCAGTAATGTGGTGGACAGTTGAGGATGACACTTGATGTTAAACCCTTTCTTCTACATACATATGCATCCATACACACATATGCACACATGTATGAACTCATACCCACACTGCCACAACAACAACCATACACACACACACATACATGCTACAGACTTCCCACCCTGAATTTCTCAGCCTGGAGTACTCATGCTCTTCATTTTAGGAAAGGATTGCCAAAGGCCATGGTACCCAGTGTGGGTTCTGCACTCCCGGGATGGTGATGAGCATCTATGCTCTCCTGAGGAACCACCCAGAGCCCTCCACAGAACAGATAATGGAAACCCTGGGCGGTAAGTTGATGACTTCTTAAAATGTAGGCCAACGAGGCAGCTGGGATGCAAGAGCATTTCCATGCACAGAAAGCCAATGCCCTTGACACAGGTGTGCATACTGAACCTTAGCATCTACTCTTCCTAATCAGTGTCGAAAAGTCTCCCTCTCGGTTGAGCCGGAGGGCAGACTGTGGCAACCAGGAGAAAGGCAAGGACAGTCTCCAGGTAACTGTAACGTTCTTGGTGACATATCTTGCAAGTTTCATGTACTGCCTGTGGGGGCGTCACTGATGTGATTTCAATGCTATGGAGATGGTGTTTGGAACTATTAAGGCTTTGAGATCTGTTAATTATGCAGTTGGAGCTAGCCTAAGGAAGCAGCAACCTTGTGGTTTGTTTTTGGGTTTTGCTGAGCCTGCCTTGCTGGCACACTTGTTATTCAACTATAACTGATACTCATGAAAGCATGGACTCTTAGGAACTGAGAGGAAAATGCAGTGATTCATAAATGCACATGCCACTTTTTTTTTTTTTTCTGTGAGACTTCAAAGTGTAATTTCACCTTTGTCCTTTTGGGACTTTTTATTTTTCTCAGGTCTTCTATGCTCATCCCCTCCTGTCAAGACATTTTTTACTTTCTCTATCTTTCCAAATATGATGTGCATTGCCTTGGGTCCTTATGCAAGTTATGGACTAAATAAACTATTGATTAAAATAAGCCAAGCAGGGCTTTATGAGGAAATTAATCAACATCATTAACATCGAATTGTTGTTGAATTGCGCCTTTTACATTAACATTTTCTGTCCTTGCTACAGAGGAGCCAAAACTTGACAAATGCCCTGTGAAATATTCATGCCCTGGGTCTGAGGTATTCAGCAGATCAGACCCACCCTAGGATTCTTATACCAAAAAAGGCTAGCTTTCTTACATCCCCAGTCTCTTCTTAGGGACCACTGTTCTTAGGCTCTGTCATCACAGAGAACCCTTTCAGAACAGATCCAGAGAACTGGCCAAGAGTAGAGTCAACCTCATCTAATATCTATCTTTTAAAAAATGAAAAGTCAAGGGTCGCCTGTCTCCAGTGTTCCAGAACTACTTGGTCTACTGTTACATCTCACAAAGATTGCTTCTCACAGATTCACAAACTCATCTTGTCATAAGACACCATTTATGTCATCCATCTGACACTAGAACATTGAAAGGGGCCCCTAGACCTAAGTTTCCATGCCTCTTGGGCTGCAAGGATTTTTGGACAAGGTTGAGCTGGTGCTGAGTTACCAGGTATTCCTGTTGTGAGAAACGTGCATGATTATAAGAACCAGGCACTTATGCCTTCCCTGTGACATCTCTATTCTCACTGAGCTCTGTGTGTCCCCCTTCTGAGGGGCTGTTGATGATGACATTTTCTCCAAAACCTGTCTCAGTCTCATGTTTATTTAACCTGACTCGGCTTGCTCTGTGGCACTTTTGCATTTTCTGCTTTGCTTTATGATTTTCAACATCTCTGATCTCCTTTCTGGTTTTGCTGATCAGAAAGCAATCTGATCAGAGCCGTCCTCCCTCCCGTCTTGTCACAGCCAGTCACACCCTCTGAATCCCACATCAGAGTGCTCCCTCTGTTTTTGTGCTATGCGTCCACCTGTGGTTTCTGAGCAGTGAGGGGAGACTCTGGCATTGTGCTGTACTTTTTGAACTTGCCACTGCCCTGAAGAACATCAAGCATTCTTCACCTTCAGAGACCCCAGCCCCAACTCCTGCCATTGTCATGAGATAGCCTTTATGGTTATCTTGACAGCTTGACCTAACACTGGTTCCTCTGACTCTTATGACCTTCAAAAAAGTCTTTATCCCCATTCCGAGTTGTACCAGAGGTAGAACCTCCCAAATGTGGGCCACTAAAGGATGCTTTCTCAGCGGTGACTTCCTCTGTTCCAGCTTCTTCAAAAAGTATCCTGTCCATACCTTGCACTGGGCCAGGCGACCCATATTTTCCACTCCCTCTAGCTGTCAGATGTTGGCCCAACTGGTAGGAAGGTGTTAGTGTGTTGGGTTTCCACATGAGGGCTGCAGGAGATGCTGAAAAGAAATGTTCAGGCAGAGCCTTGAGTAGAAGGGAAAGGGGTTTATGAAGAAGGGAGTCTCGGCTTTTTGCTGAAAATCAAGGGACTACAAGCAGATTTCAAAAGATGCTGGTGGCTAAGAATCAGAGAATCGAGTTAAAATAGAAGTTTGTAAAGGGGGTAGTAAATTAGGACACCTGCCTTCAGAAGAAACCTGGCCTGTAGTTTGGTGCAGAACTAATAGCCTGAGTCTCTCATTAAGTTCTCTCCCAAATGGTCTCAATACTCTTCCATTCTGTGACATTCTTGGATTTCTGCTCAGATGTGTATTTGATGACTCCCTGACTCCTATGTTAGTTTTTATTTTGCAACATCACCACATGTTTGACTGAGTCTCATCTATTCAGGTTTTAGAGGTTCCTGATAAACCTCAAAAGCTCTTTACACCAAAACTAAAAGTTGCCCTCTGTAGGCCTACAGTCTTCTAGAGCCTGCCACAACAGCTAACTTTTTAAATGTGTTCCGTACACTCTACACTATTCCACAATGAGCTCTACATGGCAATTATGCAAGGGGGGGGGGGAACTTGAGGTACCAAGTGATGAAGTTACTACCCAAGACCTTAAATCTAGTGAGGGACAAGTCAGGGTCTGAACCTTGGTAATTGATGTCAAACCCATGCTTTTAGCACCTTGTCTGAATTTGTTTACAGGGCTGATTTTTTTTCATACTATTTTCTCTAGAGAATTACCGAGACTTCAATTATCGTTGCTCTCCCTGGGCTTACTGGTGCCCTCCTTGGCTTTACTCGGTTGAGTAAAATGTATGCATGTTTTGAGTCATCTTTCTTCTGATTTAGCCCCTTGCCCTTTGGTACATGTTACTAACTGCCTGCTGGGTGGCATGCAGTGTGTTGTACCTGTGGGCCTCAGCCTTAGGAAGAATCAGCTCAGATGGACTTTCAATGCAGATTTGGTCTGTTGAAAGGGTCTGTGGACATTCTGTGCAAAATACAGAACAGAACAGATACGCAGTCATAGTCCGAGTCTACTTAACTCATCTGGTAGCAGTGAGAGCCAGTAGTCTAAAAAGACTAGACATTAATGACAGTGGGGGGATATCGTGATAAGACAAGGGTGCTGTGCCTTCAGACATGCCTTTCCCAGTCTTTGTGTGAGGTGATCCCTCTGTGTCGGGGTCAGTCCCTCTGATAGTATGCGATATGTTAACGCCATCTTCTGATCCTGAAGAACTTGCCAAGGGCTTTGACGTCACCCTGCTCACCAGCTAACAAGTTCTCCTGCCACTGTCTGTTGGAAGCTGGTGGAGACATGAGATCCTCAACAGGGTCACAGAACAGACATGGCTGAAGCAGCTGCATCCGAGGTAGCTCCTGGGTCCCAGATCCCACAAGGCAATTTGGAGAGAGCCAATAGCATGTGTGATAGGTTAAGTTACAAGGAAGAATTGGATTTGGGGAACTCAAGTCTTATCTAACAGGCGGTGCATCTCTGTTATAGATGATGGTCTCTTTTATGCGGTGAGCTCCTGTTTTTAAGTTGTGCTGAAACACAGTGTAGATTCCAGCTGTGCATGTTCACAAAGGATGTGCATCTCTGGTGTGTGACGTGTAGCCCTTACAGAGGTTCTCTCTGATTTTGTCTTTTCTTTTCACAATGTTTCTGTTCTGTACCTCTCTTAAGACTGTACCCACAAATCGGTCCTGAGTAGCTTCTGATAACATGAGTGAAATCTAGAAATACTCTCAGGAATTTTAAATGATCGGCAGGGTGGGTGAAGAGAGAGATACAGCAAGCTCAGAGAAATGGCCTTAGAGTTGAAACTGTGTATTTCTCTCACCCAGGGAATCTATGCCGCTGCACTGGATACAGGCCCATTGTGGAGAGTGCGAAAAGTTTCTGCCCCGTGAGTACGAAATGACGGATGGTTGCTGAGCCGCCATCATGCCCACCCGACACTGCCTCTTCCTAACAACCCCCCTCCCACACACACCAGATGGACTTCAAGGAAAGTACAATGCTGTGTTTTAAAGAAAAATGATTTTCTGTTTTTGCCCATTTCTGTAAGCGTAGCTGTGTACTTTTTTTTTCTTTCAGAAATAGACAGGTAGCACCATAATAGCTCTTTTTTGAAGGTGAAGTTTGGAAATGGCATATTCTTAGTGAAAATGGATTAGGCCATTCTAACATCTTGCTCCGTGATAAAGAGAAACTGATATAAGTCTGTTTCTCAGACTGTCTCTTCCACAGCACTTTTGGTTGAGACATGGCCAGAGCGTAACGTTTCCATCAAGTGAATGTCCCCCTTTGCACTGAGTGCGATTCCATCTGAGATTAATACTGATGCGAGATGGGGAAGAGCCGAGAAGCTGGGTCCCATCATTCACATTAGGCGAAATCAATTGAAAGCGGGACCTGCAGCATCCACAAAGCATCAATTTCAGAATCCCTCCACCCACGCTCGCCATCTGCATGCCCTTCTGAGGCACACACCAAGTGCTTCCTCACACCCTGATGGAACAATTCTGACCTGGGTAGTGTTTCCCACACCAAGCAGCCTTCCAACTCTCTAGACAGTCACTGGATGCTCTGGGCTTTAATCTAGTTAGTTCTGACATTAACTACTCAGAGTTAGTGTCATAATCTACAAGTTAAGGGATCACAAGACTGAGTCCCTCTTACCAAGTGCCAACAGGCCTTTGGTATTTCTGACCCACTAACTAAAGATCAGTAATTCAATGCCCTCGTCCCCCCACCCCACCCCCACCCTGCCCCAGGATTTTGCCAGGATAGTCAACATAACTCAGGAAGCATTGCTCATGCTTGCTGAGTTATTATAAAATCTCTTATAAAGGGAACAGGTAAACACTAGATGGATTGGTACACTGGACAGAAAGGGCTCCTGTCAGCAGACTTGAGGTCTCTCACGTTCCTCACACGAGGGTGTTTCACCAACCCAAAGGCTCATAAATTATCTGGTTCAAAGGTTTTTGTTTTTTTTTTTTTAATGTTTTAAAGCTGTATAGTATGTGAGTACATGTGTATGATGTATGTGTGTAAGGACACACGTGTGAAGGTCAGAGGACAACTTGTTAGGTTGGTTCTGTCTTTCTACCTTTACCTGAGTTCCAGGGATTGAACTCAGATTGTCTGCATTGCCTAGAAAACACTTTATCCACTGAGCTGTCTCACCAGCTCCCAGAAGTCCTTATAACTGCATGCTTACACACATGTGCAAACCCAGCACTCAAGAAATGGGCTAAGGAAGATTAACTGTAAGATCAACACCAGTCTAGGCTACACACTGATTTCAAAGATGATGTAAGCTACAAAGTAAGACCTTGTCCCATCAGAAGAAACAAACAAGAAGTTCTTTAAAGCACTCAGTTTCCAGTCCACCACCCCCAGACCAGTCTACCCGCTGAGTTAGGTTGGTGGGCTGCAAGTTTAAACCCAGTGATCACAGGATCTTGGCCCATTCTAAGGCTACTCAGGAGTGGCCACAGGTTCAACTATAGGAAGGATGTGTCAGTGGAATCTAGTCCCCGCATCTTGGTGAGAACCCAGAGGGCACTGTCCTGATTTCAGAAGCTCCAGGACCCCTAGGCCTCACACTCCTCCCTTGGACAACCTGCCTCCCACTTGTCTTTCTGCAGAGGGTCTTTGAAGATTAAAAGTTGTATAACACATGAAAAGCAATGATCACAAAACCCAGACTAGGAAAGACCATCAGGAAATGGCAGGTACTATTAAAAATTAGAGAGAGACTATAAAGTTATGCTGAATGAGCACGAACTAGCTCCATATCTGGACGCGTAGCCTCACATTCTGATTCCAGAATTCTCTTGCTGCATCATTTGATAAATCTCATAACTTTTCTACACCTTTGCTTCCTTGTCTGGGAAGTGGAGTCATGACTAAAAGAACGAAAACAAAGCATGTCTACAAAACATGGAACATTGTGCTGAGCACAAAGTCTTTGCTCAACCAAATCTAGACCACAACTAATAGAGTCTACCACTTCCACTACTACTGTGTCCTAGTCCTATCTATGCTGCTGTCACCGAGTACCATACGCCAGATGGGTTCTGATGAGCAGAATATTGGGTCTGTTGGGTCTATTGGGTCACAGACCTGGAGGCTAGGAATTCAAGATCAAGGTGTTTCATCTAGCAAGGGGTCTCTTGCTGTGTTCTACCTTGACAAAAGGCAAGGATGCAAGAGACTTGGGGGTAAAGGGAAGCCAAAGGGGTCCTAGTTTGTCCTTTAAATATTAATCTTCCCTGGCTGCCCTGGCATTCATCCATTCTTGGGCGAGAACTCCCTATAAGACAATCATCATCAGTATGAGCTCCAGAGGACGTGCACTGAGAGCATCGCGCATGATCGTTATAGCTGCCCTCACCTCTGGATTCTTACAACTCCGTGCCTCTCTGATTTCACTGTTAACGTTTTCCACAGAGTTCAGCTTGCTGCCAGATGAATGGGGAAGGGAAATGTTGCTTGGATGAAGAAAAAAACGAGCCTGAGAGAAAAAATAGTGTGAGTTTCCCTTTTCTTCCCTCATTTCCCTCCATCTTCTTACATTTGGCCTCAGCACATATCCCCCCATCCCTCCTATATCCCCCCATGAACCCCCCCCCGGCACCCCACTCACATTCCACCCACATCTCACCCGCATCCCACTCCCATCCCCCTGCACTCCCCATCCCCCATCCTCCCATCCCCCCCTCGTCCCTCCATCCTCTGCCTGCATCTCACTCACACACACCCCTGCACACCTCACATCCTACCAGCATCCCACCCGCATCCCACCTGCAATCCACCGGCATGAGTCAGAAGTTTTTTGCATGTTAGGAAAAAGCAGAGGGTCTAAAAACAACTGTCTTTCTCCTGGCCTTTCCCCCTCTTTCTTTTCACTGACCTTGGTCACTGCCAACGTGAGTCCACTCCAGGGGTGGGGGTTGGGGGGAGCTGGACTGCAGTGAAGAGTAAAGGTGACACAATTGTGGCGGGATGTCTTTAGAAAGACAGGGCCTGTCAACCAAGCTCTGTGACTTCCACACTCTAGATTCGCATCCTCTTGAATCTGATTGGGTGATCACTGCAGGTAGTTTGGAGTAAGGTATGCGTGCTCACGAAGCCCCAAATCCATTGATAAATGAGCAGCAGTTGCTTATTAAATATCTGATTTCCCTAATGACGGAGGTTCAGAATTACCCTTTTAGCCAGTTGTGGAAGGCAGTGGAATCTGCGTGTTAGATTTCTGTTTCCATACTTTCTGACTGAGCAATTGCGCTTCCAGAAATCCACTCCAGGAAAAAAAATTAGATGTAGGTCAAATATTTATTATGGAAAAAGATATGCACCACAGCATGTTTGTGTTTATATTTCTATTTAACACATATATAAAACAAATATATTGTTATAATTATAACCAGGATCTGTGCTAACATGAATGTCTAGCAAGAGGAGATCATTTAAGACTATCCTGACACAACTACTTCATTGGAATTTACACTAACCTGGAATCTTTTAAAGAGTTTTAAAATAAAAATAATTTCTTTAATGTGAAGTAATTTAAAATTGAGAATTTGATACTATTAAATATGCATACGCAGTATAAGTACATATATAAAAGTGAAATTAGAAGTAGAAAAATATGCATAGCAATAGTAGGTTCTTCTGCACTATGCTATTATGAAGCTGTTTTGTTTCTAGACTTTTCTGCAGTTCAACATGATTTTATTATAATTACACACACACTCACACACACACATGTTTAAACAAAAGGAAACTCCCATTGGTATTATAGTAGTTACATTATTTATTTATTTTTATTAGATATTTTCTTCATTTACATTTCAAATGCTATCCCGAAAGTCCTCTATACCGCCCCCCCTTGCTCTCCAACCCACCCACTCCCACTTCCTGGCCCTGGCGTTCCCCTGTACTGGAGCATATCATCTTCGCAAGACCAAGGGCCTCTCCTCCCATTGATGGCCGACTAGGCCATCCTCTGCTACATATGCAACTAGACAGACAAACTCTGGGGGGTGGGGGTGAGGGTTACTGATCTGTTCATATTGTTGTTCCTCCTATAGGGTTGCAGACCCCTTTAGCTCCTTGGGTACTTTCTCTAGCTCCTTCATTGGGGGCCCTGTGTTCCATCCAATAGATGACTGTGAGAATCTACTTCTGTATTTGCCAGGCACTGGCATAGTCTCACAAGAGATAGCTATACCAGGGTCCTGTCAGCAAAATCTGGCTGGCATATGCAATAGCGTCTGGGTTTGGTGGTTGTTTATGGGATGGATCCCCAGGTGGGGCAGTGTCTGGATAGTCCTTCCTTCCATCTCAGCTCTGAACTTTGTCTCTGTAACTCCTTCCATGGGTATTTTGTTCCCCATTCTAAGAAGGATGAAGTATCCACACTTTGGTCTTCCTTCTTGAGTTTCATGTGTTTTGCAAATTGTATCTTGGGTATTCTAAGTTTCTGGGCTAATACACACTTATCAGTGAGTGCATATCATGTGTGTTCTTCTGTGATTGGGTTACCTCACTCAGGATGATACCCTCCAGATCCATCCATTTGCCTAAGAATTTCATAAATTCATTGTTTTTAATAGCTGAGTAGTACTCCGTTGTGTAAATGTACCACATTTTTTGTATCCATTCCTCTGTTGAGAGACATCTGGATTCTTTCCAGCTTCTGGCTATTATTAATAAGGCTGCTATGAACATAGTGGAGCATGTGTCCTTATTAAAAGTTGGAACATCTTCTGGGTATATGCCCAGGAGAGGTATTGCTGGATTTTCCGGTAGCACTATGTCCAATTTTCTGAGGAACCGCCAGACTGATTTCCAGAGTAGTTGTACAAGCTTGGAATCCCACCAGCAATGGAGGAGTGTTTCTCTTTCTCCACATCCTCGCCAGCATCTGCTGTCACCTGAATTTTTGACATTAGCTATTCTGACTGATGTGAGGTGGAATCTCAGGGTTGTTTTGATTTGCATTTCTCTGATGATTAAGGATGTTGAACATTTTTTCAGGTGCTTCTCGGCCATTCAGTATTCCTCAGTTGAGAATTCTTTGTTTAGCTCTGTACCCCATTTTTTAATAGGGTTATTTGATTTCTGGAGTCCAACTTCTTGAGTTTTTTTGTATATATTGGATATTAGTCCCCTATTGGATTTAGGATTAGTAAAGATCCTTTCCCAATCTGTTGGTGGCCTTTTTGTCTTATTGACAGTGTCTTTTGCCTTACAGAAGCTTTGCTATTTTATGAGGTCCCATTTGTCGATTCTTGTTCTTACAGCACAAGCCATTGTTGTTCTGTTCAGGATTTTTTTTCCCTGTGCCCCTATATTCGAGGTTTTCCCCCACTTTCTCCTCTATAAGTTTCAGTGTCTCTGGTTTTATGTGGAGTTCCTTGATCCACTTACACTTGAGCTTTGTACAAGGGAATAAGAATGGATCAATTCGCATTCTACATGATAACCACCAGTTAAGCCAGCACCATTTGTTGAAGATGCTGGGGGTTGGAGAAATGGCTCAGTGGTTAAGAGCACTGACTGCTCTCCCAGAAGTTCTGAATTCAATTTCCACCAACCACATGGTGACTCACAATCATCTGTAATGGGATCTGATGTCATCTTCTGGTGTGTCTGAAAACAGCAACAGTGTATGTATAATACATACATAAATAAATATTTTTTTTAAAAAGGAAAATGCTGTCTTCTCTCCACTGAATGGATGGTTTTAGCTCCTTTGTCAAAGAGCAAGTGACCGTAGGTGTGTGGGTTCATTTCTGGGTCTTCAATTCTATTTCATTGTCTGTCACTGTACCAGTATAATGCAGTTTTTTATCACAATCGCTCTGTTGTACAGCTTGAGGTCGGGGATTGTGATTCCACCAGAGGTTCTTTGATTGTTGAGAATAACTTTAGCTATCCTAGGTTTTTTGTTATTCCAGATGAATTTGCAAATTGCCCTTTCTAACTCAGTGAAGAATTGAGTTGGAATTTTGATGGGGATTTTATTGAACCTGTAGATTGCTTTTGGCATGATAGCCATTTTTACTATATTAATCCTGCCAATCCATGAGCATGGGAGATCTTTCAGTCTTCTGAGATCTTTGATTTCTGTCTTCAGAGACTTGAAGTTTTTATCATACAAATATTTCACTTGCTTAGTTAGAGTCACATCAAGGTATTTTATATTATTTGCAACTATTGTGAAGGGTGTTGTTTTCCTAATTTCTTTCTCAGCCTGTTTATCCTTTGTGTAGAGAAAGGCCACTGATTTGTTTGAGTTAATTTTATATCCAGCTACTGCACCAACGCTGTTTATCAGGTTTAGGAGTTCTCTGGTGGAATTTTTAGGGTCACATATATACTATCATATCATCTGCAAATAGTAATATTTGACTTCTTCCTTTCCAATTTGTATCCCCTTGGTCTCCTTTTATTGTCGAATTGCTCTAGCTAGAACTTCAAGTACAATGTTGAATAGGTATGGAGAAAGTGGACAGCCTTGTCTAGTCCCTGATTTTAGAGGGATTGCTTCCAGCTTCTCACCATTTACTTTGATGCTGGCTACTGGTTTGCTGTAGATTGCTTTTATCATGTTTAGGTATGGGTCTTGAATTCCTTATCTTTCCAAGACTTTTATCATGAATGGGTGTTGGATTTTGTCAAATTCTTTTTCTGCATCTAACAAGATGATCATGTGGTTTTTGTCTTGGAGTTTGTTTATATAGTGGATTACGTTGATGGATTTCCGTATATTAAACCATCCCTGCATCCCTGGGATGAAGCCTACTTGGTCAGGATGGATGATTGTTTTAATGTGTTCTTGGATTCAGTTTATGAGAATTGTATTGAGTATTTTTGCATCAATATTCATAAGGGAAATTGGTCTGAAGTTCTCTATCTTTGTTGGGTCTTTTGTGGTTTAGGTATCAGAGTAATTGTGGCTTCATAAAATGAATTGGGTAGAGTATCTTCTGTTTCTATTTTGTGGAATAGTTTGCTGAGAAATGGAATTAGGTCTTCTTTGAAAGCCTGATAGAACTCTGCACTAAACCCATCTGGTCCTGGGCTTTTTTTTTTTTTTTTTTTTGGGGGAAACTATTAATGACTGCTTCTATTTCTTTACGGGATATGGGACTGTTTAAATTGTTAATCTGATCCTGATTTAACTTTGGTACCTGGTACCTGTCTAGAAAATTGTCCATTTCATCCAAGTTTTCCAGTTTTGTTGAGTATAGGCTTTTGTTGTAGGATCTGATGGTGTTTTGCATTTCCTCAGGTTCTGTTGTTATGTCTCTCTTTTCATTTCTGATTTTGTTAATTAGGATATTGTGCCTGTGCCCTCTAGTTAGTCTAGCTAGGGGTTTATCTATCTTGTTGATTTTCTTAAAAACACAGCTCCTGGTTTGGTTGATTCTTTGTATAGTTCTTTTTGTTTCCACTTGGTTGATTTCAGCCCTGAGTTTGATTATTTCCTGCCATCTACTCCTCTTGCGTGAATTTGCTTCCTTTTGTTCTAGAGCTTTTGGGTGTGCTGTCAAGCTGCTAGTGTATGCTCTCTCTAGTTTCTTTTTAGTGGCACTCAGAGCTATGAGTTTTCCTCTTAGCACTGCTTTCACTGTGTCCCATAAGTTTGGGTATGTTGTGGCTTCATTTTCATTTAACTCTAAAAAGTCTTTGATTTCTTTCTTTATTTCTTCCTTGACCAAGTTATCACTGAGTAGAGTGTTGTTTAGCTTCCATGTGGATGCTGGCTTTATATTATTTATGTTGTTATTGAAGATCAGCCTTAGTCCGTGGTGATCTGATAGGATGCATGGGATAATTTCAATATTCTTGTATCTGTTGAAGCCTGTTTTGTGACCAATTATATGGTCACTTTTGGAGGAGGTACCATGAGGTGCTGAGAAGAAGGTATATCCTTTTGTTTTAGGATAAAATGTTCTGTAGATATTTGTTAAATCCATTTGTCTCATAACTTCAGTTAGTTTCAATGTGTCTGTGTTTAGTTTCTGTTTCCAGGATCTGTCCAATGATGAGAGTAGAGTGTTGAAGTCTCCCACTATTATTGTGTGAGGTGCAATGTGTGCTTTGATCTTTACTAAAGTTTCTTTAATGAATGTGGATGCCCTTGCATTTGGAGCATAGATATTCAGAATTGAGAGTTCATCTTGGAAGATTTTACCTTTGATAAGTATGAAATGCCCCTCCTTGTCTTTTTTGATAACTTTGGGTTGGAAGTCGATTTAATTCGATATTAGAATGGCTATTCCAGCTTGTTTGTTCAGACCATTTGCTTGGAAAATTATTTTCCAGCCTTTTACTCTGAGGTAGTGTCTGTTTTTGTCCCTGAGGTGGGTTTCCTATGTGCAACAAAATATTGGGTCCTGTTTATGTAGCCAGTTTGTTAGCCTATGTCTTTTTATTGGGGAATTGAGTCCATTGATATTGAGATATTAAGGAAAAGTAATTGTTGCTTCCTGTTATTTTTGTTCTTAGAGTTGGGATTCTGTTCTTGCAGCTATCTTCTTTTAGGTTTGTTGAAGGATTACTTTCTTGCTTTTTCTAGGGCGCAATTTCCCTCCTTGTGTTGGAGTATTATTATTCTTTGAAGGGCTGGATTCATTGAAAGATATTGTGTGAATTTGGTTTTGTCATGGAATACTTTGGATTCTCCATTTGTGGTAATTGACAGTTTTGCTGGGTATAGTAGCCTGGGCTAGCATTTATGTTCTCTTAGGGTCTGTATGACATTTGTCCAGGATCTTCTGGCTTTCATAGTCTCTGGTGAGAAGTCTGGTGTAATTCTAATAGGTCTGCCTTTATATGTTACTTGACCTTTTTCCCTTACTACTTTTAATATTATATCTTTATTTAGTGCATTTGTTGTTCTGATTATTATGTGTCAGAAGGAATTTCTTTTCTGGTCCAGTCTATTTGGAGTTCTGTAGGCTTCTTGTGTGTTCATGGTCATCTTTCTTTATATTAGAGAAGTTTTCTTCTATAATTTTGTTGAAGATATTTACTGGCCCTTTAAGTTGAAAATTTTCATTCTCATCTATACCTATTATCCTTAGGTTTGGTCTTCTCATTGTGTCCTGGGTTTCCTGGATGTTTTGAATTAGGATATTTTTGCATTTTGCATTTTCTTTGATTGTTGTGACCATGTTTTCTATGGAATCTTCTGCACCTGAGATTCTCTATTCCATCTTTTGCATTCTGTTGATGATGCTCACATCTATGGGTCCTGATTTCTTTCCTAGGATTTCTATCTCCAGATTTGTCATCCTTTGGGTTTTCTTTATTGTTTCTACTTCCATTTTTAGATCTTGGGTGGTTTTGTTCAATTACATCACCAGTTTGGTTGTGTTTTCCTGTAATTCTTTAAGGGATTTTTGTGCTTCCTCTTTAAGTACTTCTACCTGTTTAGCAGTGTTCTCCTTTATTTCTTTAAGTGAGTTATTAGTGCCCTTCTTAAAATCTTCTACCAGCATCTTGAGATATGATTTTAAATCCAAATCTTGCTTTTCAGGTGTGTTGAGGTATCCAGGACTCGCTGTGGTGGG
Organism: Mus caroli; assembly: GCF_978045245.1. Taxonomy (NCBI): domain Eukaryota; kingdom Metazoa; phylum Chordata; class Mammalia; order Rodentia; family Muridae; genus Mus; species Mus caroli. The sequence goes on from NW_028227256.1 coordinate 55,043,059, forward strand.
AGTACTGGGTTACAATGATGCCGAAAGGTCTTGGTTTCTGTTAGTAAGATTCTTACTTTTGCCTTTCTCCATCTGGTAATCTCTGGTGTTACATGTTCTAGCTGTCTCTGGCTGGAGCTTGTTCCTTCTGTGATTCTGTTAGGCTCTATCAGCACTCCTGGGAGTCCAACTCTCTCCTGAGTCCCAGTGGTCAAAGCCCTCTCTGCAGGCAAGCTCTCCTCTGGCAGGTAAGTTGCACAGAGGTCTGGAGCTCAGCTCTGCCTCCTGGCTGAAGATGAAGGCTGGAAGGGACCCTGTCCTAGAAGCTCTGTTTCTTCTGTGGCCTGTGAGTTCTCCTGCCCAGACTGGTCTTTGAGAGACCTGGGATACAAGGTAGCGATCTCCTAGTAGTTGCATTAAAATTACAATTTCCTCTAAAAGTCAAGTTCACTTGATTTCTAGTTTAGAGAAAAGGGAAAGGAAAAAATTTGAAAGAATATTGTAGGTTCTTTACCCCCCAGCCACCAAATATCCCTGTGCAAGGTGACTGCCATCTGCAGGCCCACAGAAGGAGCATGAGGCATTGAGCCCAGTTCTCATCTCTCTATGCCCAGTTGTGTCCCACACCAGTGGCATCACAGACTGTAAACCCTGTGTCCAAATTATACCCATTCACAACCCACTTTTTCTTAGCCACTACTCAGGCATTTCTGCTCTTGATGAGAAAGGAATGGAACAGAGGCCCACATGGGTCTTGGGAGTGAATTTGAGGCTTCTGGGTTGGGGAATCTTGAGGTCCTGGTGGCAAAAGCCTGCAGCTAAGAGACAGTGGGCTGCTGGCTGTGAGTGGAATGTCCCCCACTCTGGGATCTCCTTGCCCCCTGTAGAGGGGCTTGGCGGGAGAAGGCCAGTGATCAATAACCAGAGAGTAGGTGGGAGTGGGCTTCTTAAAGCCACATTGAGTGCTTTCCATACCATATACATAAAGGCACTCTGCATGGTGGCAGCTCTGTTGGCTGCAACTCTGTGACTCCCTGCAAGAGCAGCTCTTGTATTCCAACCTCAACTACTCATTTTAACTCCCAATCACACACTCCACACATTAAGCTATGTATGTTATAGAATGACTACAAAGGGGTTAAAGAGGCTACAGACTTGGAAGGGTGGGTTTATTGATGGCAGCATCTAATACAGATGCAGAGAGCCATTGCAGGTGGTTGGGTAAGTTATTAAGAACGGAATTAGAGAGCAGCTGGAGGTAGAGCCAAGCCAGGCTCAAAGCAAGTAGGGGCCAGGCAGGGGGACTGACAGCAAATTGGGCATTCCAAGGAGAGAACCAATCAAGCAGTAGGGACAATGCTGAGCTCTGGGGACAACCGAGTTCTCTGCCTGCCAGTCTCTTGATGCACACACACTAGATGACCAAATAACAGATTAGTGTGGCCTTCAATGGCAGTATCAGAGTTCTCGTTTTTGATGACTCAGGTGAGTTCTTTGCTGATCTAGTATATTTGATGAGTCCTTGGGCCTGATTTTTCTGATACGGTTTTAATATGTTGTGTGCTCCCAATCTTCCCCAGCACGCATTTTGTTTTGCCTGAATAAGTTATCAGACTGTGCCTCCTGGTTTGCTGCTAGGCAAGTGGTGGTGTCTGCATGCACAAACAAGATGTAGTGGAGTCCCTCAGCACAAGGCAGTCTGAAAGCTCCTGTCCTACACACTACAGAGTAGTTTACATGGGACCACCTGATCTCCACAAGTCCTTGTAAATGCAGATCACAGCTCCATTCTCCAAGGAGAATAAGAGATAGCTTATTCTGATCCTAATATAAGTGGTCATGGTCTGAGAATACAGATTCATCTTGCTCTCAGTAACAGGTTCTCCCATGGAAACAGTTACAAGAATTCTATAGTCACATAAGAAAGAAAGAAAGAAAGAAAGAAAGAAAGAAAGAAAGAAAGAAAGAAAGAAAGAAGGAAGGAAGGAAGGAAGGAAGGAAGGAAGGAAGGAAGGAAGGAAGGAAGGAAGGAAGGAAGGGAAAGAGAGAGAGAGAGAGAGAGAGAGAGAGAGAGAGAGAGAGGAAGAAACGAAAATTATAGCCAGGTGTGGTGTCACTTGCCTTTAACCTATCACTTGGGAGGCAGAAGCAGGTGGCTCTCTGAGTTTAAGCCCAGCCTGGTCTACAGAGTGAGTTCAGGGACAGCCAGGATTCTGTAGAAAGACCCTGTACTGGAATTGGGGGGGCAGTAGGGAGAGGGAGAGAAGGAGAGCGAGAGAAAGAGTGAGCCATTAATCGGTTGCATTCACAAACTACATTGTGAGGGGCTTAGTAAAGAAACCACGTGACCACTCCATGCTTGAGGCAGGGTTAGTGTGAAGAAGCAAGAAAAAATATTCAGAGGCACCTGGGAGAGTCCAGAGCAGAGAGAAAAAGCAGCAGATTGGCCACAGCCAGGGTAGGAAAGGGAGAATGGCAGGGAAAAGTTATATAGAGAGTGGGGTTCTGAGGTGAGCAGGGTCAGGCTGAAGCTTTGAAGTGTAGAATAAGGACTGCAGGAGCCCGGGCCAGTTGGCTTTGACATGCAACAGCAGATATGTCAATGGAAAGCCACGTGTCTCTTCTGCCAGAGGAAAGGGAAATGACCCCTTTCATAGATTCCTGAGACATGCTTATATCTATCCTTCAGAAATCTTTCTTCAGTCCAGCTTGAGCTGGGCCAAGACTGCCATTTCTGGACATATGCACTTCCTGAGACCTAACCGTGGGAACACTGGCTTAGTTATCAGGGACATTCTGCTATGGATCTTAGTAGCTTTGGGGTCAGTGGAAGCTAGTATACTGCTTAATACATTATAAAACTTAACCCAGTAGCCAACAGGATGTCGGGTCAGACACAAAGGTGGGCAACGAACGACTGTTATTAAGAAGACACAAAGCCTAACATAAATTTGGCTCTGGCTCTGCAAAATTGCAACTTTCAACAACCACAAAGTTCTAAGCTCTCAACCTAGGTCCAGGGCTGGACACACTGCAGCCTCATAAGAGTTTCTTGCTCCCATCTGCTACCCTACCCAAACCCCTCCTGCCTGCCCTAGTTGTCTCTTGCCTCTCCTCCCCTCTGCAGCTTTCTGCAGCCCTGTCTTGTTCTCTCCTTTCTCTAGCCCTCTCTGCCCTCCCCCCCCCACCCCCATCCTCTCTTGCTCTTGCCCCATATCCCAGTCCCCATTCCAGGCTTTTCAAACAGGAAGTAGACATTCAACACTTGGCTAAGAACCAATGCTTTACCAACCTTTGCCACAAAGACTAAAACAGTTTTTTTTATCTTCTTTAGGTTTGCACCAAGTTGTATGAAAAAAACGAATTTCAACCCTTGGATCCAACGCAGGAGCTTATATTTCCACCTGAGCTGATGGTTTGTTCTGGTTTATTTGGTTTTATGATGCTTGCAAGAGAAGGGACACACCCACCAGCTCGTCCTCAGTTGTGCCTCTGCTTTTATGGGCTCCTCTGGGTCACTTTGTACTATGTAGCCCTCCAGAGCATTCATTCATTTTGAACTTTGCTCATGCAAGGGCTCATCTTGACCCTGCTCTTTCTCATTGTCTAGATCCAGGGCACATGTGTTCTGATACTCAATGCTTAGGAGGATCCATAAAAAATTCAGGATAAGACTAGGAGCAGACAGACAAGAGCAGGTCTGAGCTGTCTGTTTCAGTAGCCAGCCACTCCACACTGATGCAAGGCACTGAGATGCCCCGTTTTTTGTTTTTTGTTTTTCCTTGTTTCGAATCATTCCTCTAGGCATCCTTTGGACTCCTTTGTACTTATTTCAAAAGCTTCTGTTAGCAGAGCCCCAACTGTCAGGCCCCAAGCTAGAAACCCAGGATACAGAAAATACAAACTGCTTGTTCCTGAGGGCAGGTTCCTGCTTTGACAGTGTCCCCCTTGGGATCTTCTCCTACAGTAGTGTGTTTGCCTCTTTGCTGCTTTGGTTGTAAGCCTAGGCACTGTCACTCTGCCTAGGTCTTTGTGGCTTTTTAATTTTTTTATTTTTGTTTTTGCTTGACTGGGTTGGTTTCAGAGCCACTAACATCTTTAAAAATTGCTGACAACCCAAAGAGTTTTTGTTGCATGGGTCATAGCTATTGATGGATGTTCTATGTGACATTAAAATGGAAAATATCTTAATCATCCATTCATTTTTAATAAGTAACCAGAGAAAACTTTTAAAATAAAGATTTGTTTATTTTTATGTGAATGGATGTTTTGCCTAAATGTATGTCTGTACACCACACGTGTGCAGTACCCATGGAGGCCAGAAGAGAGTGTCAGATCTCCTAGAACTGGAATTATGGATGATTGTTAGCTGTCTTGGGGGTGTGGGTGCTGGGAACCAAACCTAGGTCCTCCAGAAAATCAAGAAGTGATCTTAACCACTGAACCATCCTTCCAGCACCAAGAGTCTTTTAGGATAAATAAAACATTACTCTTGAAAAGCATTCATTTTTCCTCAAAGGGAAGTAACAATGGAGTGGTATTGTTCTGGGTTTTTGTATATCTTTTTTAACTCTGGCTTAAGCGAAACTAATTAGGTTTGCACACAACTTCCGGGCTGCAGACAGAGGTGTGAGAGCACACACTGTGGAGCATTTTAACACTCCACCATAGACTCCATAGATAATGCGGAGGAAGAAGACAAGTCATTCTCACTGTACTTTATTATAAAATAGCTTTGGCTTTGGAGCCCTTAAAACGAGTTCTGGGTGCACTTCCCAGAGAGCTGCACTCTACTTTGAGAAGGGTTGGCTTCACCTGATGAGAGCGTATGAAACGTTTAGCAGTCAGAGTTTCCCACATCCCCAGGACCTCTCCTGTCCATCTTCCTTCTGCCCACTCAATAGATAGACACACAACTTAATGCAACATTTACAGTGATAAAGGGGATTTCATTTAACCAGCCTGCTTTTAGTGACAGCTTATTTCCAGCAGCCTTTTGCCAGGACTTCTGTGTGACAAAATTATTCAGTGAGATGATCTATGAAGACACAGAAATTTTACCAAAAGATCTGCCCTGCGGATGCTCCCACAGAGATCGGAATGTTTTCATAAAATATCTTCTCAAGGATATTACCAAAGCTCACTCGAAACAAACTAAGCAATTTGATTCCTGAGAAAACATTCTTCCAAATGCCACAACCCCAGTTTCAGAGGACACCAGGCAAGAAACCTGGTGCCCTGGGGTCCACGTCTTTGGCCCATTAACCACCTGTGTCACTTTGACCAGGCCACATCTCTGATTTGGCCCTCATTCCATTCTTTTCTTTGGTAAAACTAAATGAGGATAGTTACGGTGTTTCCTGCACACTGTAAAATCATTGCCAAATGTGATTTGACTTACTAGGATAGGATCAACTTTAGACGGGAAATATGAGCATATTAAATGACTCCTGTATCGAATCAAAACAGCGTGCGCAGAAAGTCCACTAGAGACAAGAAGGGAAGGAAAATAAAATTAAAAGTCTGCTTGACTGAGCATGAAATTATCCTCATGAATATTTATCCCACACTCACTCATGTTAATGTGTTGCTACCGATCACAGCCGTTTGTTTTAGAGAAATTGATGGGAGGAAAAGCTAAAGAAAGTCTGCCCACCAACAACTGAGAAAACCCCACCAGTAAGTTTGAGGCTCAGTTTGCCTGGTAAACATGAACATCACTGTTAGATTGCGGGCTTTAACCAGCCTGACATTCTTTGTTTTTACTGGGTTGATGTTTGACAGCCATTTTACCCCATATTTCAGTGACCACTGAGAGCCAAAGGACACTCATATATCACCCTTAATTTTCACACACATCAAATAAAGATTTGTTTATTTTTATGTGAATGGATGTTTTGCCTAAATGTATGTCTGTATACCACACGTGTGCAGTACCCACAGAGGCCAGAAGAGGGCGTCAGAACTCGGATTATGGATGATTGTTAGCTGTTGTGGGGGTGTGGGTGTCCTGGCTAGGCATAGAGAGGGTCCAGAGTTTTCCTAAACTGATCTGGGTACCTAGTAGCTAAGCTGGGGTTAGAACCTGGGTCTCCTATCTCGTGGTATATTCCTCACGCTTCTTTGCATGGTAACATCATGCAGCTCTCAGCTCACATGTGCTTAATTCTCTGTTGATAGAATATCATTGTTGGTAGTTGAAGTCTACAGTCATATCTTTGGTTGGGAATAAGGGTTGACATGAGATATCTCAGTCCTTGTCCTTGCATGTAAGAGTCTTGTTTATTTATAAATTAAGACTTCATTAAAATCTACTTCATTTTTAAACTTTAAGAGGAGAAAAATATTCGAAGGAATTAATTTAATTATGAATTAAGACTTAGCTTCTTTCTTTGTTCTGTTATCCATTGCTCCTGCCTGTCCAGTAGTGAGCTGTGAAGTCTATGCATGTTTTCTCACTGACATCACCATTGTCTGAATTTAAATATTGCAGAGGATGGCCGAGGAGTCCCAAAATACAGTTCTGACTTTTCGTGGGGAAAGGACTACCTGGATTGCCCCAGGAACCCTAAATGACCTTCTGGAACTGAAAATGAAGCATCCCAGCGCTCCACTCGTGATTGGCAACACCTATCTGGGTGGGTAGCGAGACCCACTTCTTTCCTGCATTGGTGCCCAGATTCCTGAAAAGAGGAGAAAGCTGTAGCATTGGCTCACAAGCAGATTCACGGTTTACAGGATGTCTTCCTTTGGCCTGGCTGATAGCTGGCTTGTAGCACGGATGCCTTCCCTTTCCACATTGTACTTTGGCCTTTCATCCCAACTATAGCATGTGATTAGATTTGGAGTGTAGAGGGAAAGTTTTTCATTTTCTTCCTGGCACCAATAGATAGTAAAACAGACCTTTTTCTTAATGAAAAAGTCCCAGCCTGAGTAAGGACCACCGAAAAAGGAAACAGGCTTCCCTCCCCTTGAGTTCATTTCAGTGAGTTCTAGGTCCTAGTCTTACTTGCAAAATGAAATCTAGCTGGTGTATTCTTCCTCCTCCTCTTCCTCTTCCTCCTCTTTCTCCTCCTCCTCTCCCTCCTCCTCCTCCTGCTCTTCCTCCTCCTCCTCCTCTCCCTCCTCCTCCTCTCCCTCCTCCTCCTCTTCTTCCTCCTCCTCCTCTTCCTCCTCTTTCTCCTCCTCCTCTCCCTCCTCCTTCTCCTCCTGCTCTTCCTCCTCCTCCTCTTCCTCCTCCTCCTCTTCCTCCTCCTCCTCCTGTTCTTTCTCCTCCTCCTCCTCTTATTCCTCCTCCACTTCCTTCTCCCCCTCTCCCCTCTATCCTTGATGGAACCTGAGCTATCGCCCATGGTAGGCAAGTGCTCTGCCTCAAATTCATAGAAACCTTCCAATTCCAGTCTCTCAGATGCTGAGATGACAGATATGAGCTACTAAGTCTGGCTCAAAAAGCAACATTAAAAAATATCCTTCCCTTTATTAAATGTATCTGTTAATAGGAAATATACAATGTGTTGAGAAGAACATGGACACACACAACTCTCAATCTGATGCTGTATCCTCCGCCCCCTTCACCTTCTAAAGTTTTGATGTAGAGACGTGTGGGGCTGCCCTCCTCCTGCGCCACTGGGATCAGGCGTGTGCCACCAGGCCCAGCATACCTGTATTATGATGATTCTTCTCTCTTTTAGGGCTTAATATGAAGTTCACAGACGTTTCTTATCCAATTATCATCTCTCCTGCAAGGATCTTAGAATTATTTGTGGTGACTAATACAAAGCAAGGTATGTTCTCATTTATTCTAAGAAGGTCTGTATGCTGCAAATGGATGGTTGGGGGGGGGGGGAAGCAAAGGTTGCTTGACACTAAGGAGATCACAGGCTCGTGTGATGGAGGAGATCACACGCAGCACACCAGTGATGAACTGTGACTGATCCTTTGTAAAGAACATGTCCTGAGTTTAGAAAATCCTGAAAAAAGTTTGCACATCCTGTCTTGAGATTCAACTTTTTCTGCAGAGAACTGGGCCTCGAATAATGTTTATTGATTTGCTCAGACACTCGTCCTGCTATGTCTAAGGTTCCCACTCCTTGAAGAGTACCTTCCCTGTTGTCTTCACTCTGGCTACCCTAGACTCCATCTGGTAGACGCCCTCAGTTCTTTCTCCAGGACCACAGAACTGATTTCAGGGAATGCCCACAGCTCTCCAACAAGGAGAAGCTCAATGCTCCTCCTGCACGAGATCATACTCAATGCTTTAGGTAAATGCTAGGCCATGAAAAGTGCCAGGAGAATAAAGCCATGTCCCAACATTCATTTTCTCAGTTCCTTTTCAAGTTATCGAGTTTCTCCCATGAGCCAGGTACAGGGCTGTGAGCTCGCTGATACGGTCTCCCAAGAAAGACACGGTTTCTTCCCTCAGCGTTCATCTCACAAGCAGCAGATATGAGAGGAGGCCATCACATGATGTGATGCTGTGGGTGCTGTTAGTCAGTCATATTTTATCTTCTGCAGTCTTCCTCCACAGCTAACAGGAGCCTTCAAAATGGTGCTAATTTTAGGATTGTGACACTTCCAGTGCTTTTCAAACTTCAATTAAAAAGAATCTTGGACTTTTTTTTAAGGAAGGAATAATACAAAGGTAAATAAGAATTTGTTAGTGGAAAACCAGATTCAAAATTACCAGCATCAGACTGAGAGTTGTGTGTGTCCATGTTCTTCGCAACACGTTGTGTATTTCCTATTAACAGATACATTTAATAAAGGGAAGGATTTTTTTCTTTTTTTTTTTTTTTCTTTTTTTGGTTTTTCGAGACAGGGTTTCTCTGTATAGCCCTGGCTGTCCTGGAACTCACTTTGTAGGCCAGGCTGTCCTCGAACTCAGAAATCCACCTGCCTCTGCCTCCCGAGTGCTGGAATTAAAGGCATGTACCACCACGCCCGGCTATGGGAAGGATATTTTTAAATGGTGCCTTTTGAGCCAGACTTAGTAGTTCATATCTGTCATCTCAGCATCTGAGAGATTGAAATTGGAAGGTTTCTGTGAGTTAGAGGCCAGTCTAGGCTATTCTATAGTGAATTCCAGGACAGTCTGAGCTGTAGAATGTCTCTGTCACTGTCTGTCTGTCTGTCTGTCTGTCTGTCTGACTCTCTCTCTCTCTCTCTCTCTCTCACACACACACACACACACACACACACACGCTTGTCATCCTGTTGGAGCAGCTTGTGCAGAAGAGCATGCGCTGTGCCGGGGGACCTCCTACCGGACCGTCACGATCCTGGCAAGCCTCATCTTGGGGTAACTGAGAACCTGGGAACAATACACAGGCGCACATACTAGGTTTGTCACGGTTGCCATCCTCAGCCCTGGTTTCAGTGCTGCTGAGTCACGTCACAGCCCTGTCTCTGAGCACTCAAGTCAGACAGTCTTCATCTTGCCGACAAATGGATGCTCATGTAGTAAGCGTCCTTTCAACATCCACTGGACTGTAAATAGATCCCTGATCTATAGTTTCCAGTGGCCTGGATCACTGTTTGTTCAATGATAAGTCACAACCAAAGGAAGGCAGGCCAAATAGGTTGGTAGCCTGAGTTCACAGTGTGAGATTAAAAGCCATTTGAGGAAGAGAGGCGGACGAGTAAACAGATCTCATCTCTCTAGATGAATCTTTGGACTTGTGAGCTGGACTGTTTATTCTAAGTTAACTGACTGGACAAACATATCAAAACCTGACCAAAAGGAATTCTGCCAGGAGACAAGTCATCCACCACACCCATTAACACCAACCGAAGCAACCGTGCCTTTCTCCAGGGAGGCAAGCAAGCCCTGTGAGACAAGAGCCTGCTTACTGCAGATTCTTGTCTCCACAGCCCTTTTGCTTAACTTACCAAAAATTAAATCACGAGCTCCCTCTGCTGAGTGTACACTGATAAATCAGAATCTAAAACATGTGTGTTCTGGGAAAGGTAAGCAGTTATAAATTAACATTTTATCTATAGGCAGTCCGAGACAGGGTGCCACGTACACAGCAGAGAAGTACTCGCTGAACATTTCTGGTTTCCCGACAAGATTTTCTAAGCATGGCCGCTGGTGGGGTGATGATTCACAAGGACCAGAAACCTCACCAGGAGGAACTTGCACATGCATCGTCCTAGCACTTAGCAGAGCTGAAATCACACCGTTTATTACTTGTCCAGTTTTCTCTTTCCCTACCGGATGCTGACTTAAGAGGAGACCTTGTCTATATTCTCTGCCCTAGGATGATAAGCACAGCAGATGCTCAGAAATAGTTACACGGTGGATGAGGCAGGTGGAAATTTATTCACAGTGTCTTTTAAGGTAGTCTTCCAACTAGAGAACGATAGAATACTAGTCACACAAGGACAGATGCGTGTTTACTAGTAAATAATAAATGAGAAAGGCAAGGCTGGGAAGATGGCTCAGTGGTCAAAAGCACTCGTGGTCCACACAAACCTGAGGACCAGCATTTGGATTTCCAGAAACATGAGTGGGTGTATGAATGGCCCGCCTTTAATTCTAACTTTGGAAGGCAGCAACAGAAGATCCCGAGAGCAAACTGGTTATCAGGATTATCCATATAAGCAAGCTCTGGGTTTGACTGAGAGACTCTGCCTCAATAAATAAGGAGGAAAACTGATAGAAGACGATCCTAAAATCTTATATATGCACACATATGCCAGCACAGATACAAACACACACATTCACACACACTCACATGCACATGAAAATGGAAGGAAAAAAATAAATGTGAGGGCACCTGTGGACAAGGGAACGGAATCCAAGTTCAACTTTGAAATGGGAAGGGTTTGGTATGAACCAAGGAAAGACATGCTGTGCAAGTCATCAGAGGTAACAGTGGTCTGAAGCAGGTCTTCACACTGCTGCACTGGCACTTACCATCTGCTGCTGAGGGGAGACCTCACACAAGCTACATGGAAGATCACGGCTATGACCAGGGCTGTACAAGAGAGACACATGATATGTTAGGGGGCAAGTAACAGGGCAGCCTGATGAAACTACAACTTGGGAAGGCAGCTGCCAGAGCAGGTAGGTGGGAAGCAACAGATGGAGAAGGTGGCGGCTGCGTGAACAAAACACCAGGGGCAGAAAACAGCACCTGATGCTAAGTCACAGGCTGGGCAGAGGGCAGCAGACAGCCCTCAGCCCTCAGGAGGGAGTGAGCACTGGCTGGCCTGGTGTGTTTGAGTGCCTTTCAGGGATCATGTAGTATTTTTGCTCTCTCTTCTCCTTCATATTTATAAGGTGATCTAATGAGCATGAGAAATCTTTCTGAGTGGGAAAGACAGCATCATAATCAACTCTTGATGTCATTCCTCACTTTCCTCCTCACTCCCCGGCTTCCAGAACATTAACAAAGCTCTCTCACTCTCAGGGCTGACACTAGGCGCAGGCCTCAGCCTGACCCAGGTGAAGAACGTCTTGTCTGATGTGGTCTCCAGGCTCCCCAAGGAGAAGACGCAGATATACCGTGCTCTCCTGAAGCAGCTGAAGACCCTGGCTGGGCAGCAGATCAGGAATGTGGCCGTAGGTTCTCTGCAACCCTCCTCTGGGTGGGGACTCTTTAAGGAGGGAAGATAGCATTGATCACTATTTCTGTTTCTGGCTGTATCCATTTGTGATTTCCACACGGCTGAATGAGAGGTTACCCACTTCTAGATCCCTGTGGCGAAAGCCACTTAAATGACCAAGTTGGTGTGCAGGGACATGTCTGGCCCCACACTCATAGTACCACCTCCCACCAATACTTACATGCAATTTGTGTGGCTTTGTTTAACCATGTTTTTGTCTGCTGTCATGCAAGCCTCACATGCATAACGGGAACAATGTCCACATCCATAAATCACAACAAGCGCCTTCCTAATAGAGGTGGCTTTCGCTGTGTTCCTAATTTGGGGGGGGGGAGGGGATTGTTATTGTTGTTGTTGTTTTGTTTTGTTTTGCAAATAATTAAAAGGATAAGTCGTGGCTGTAAACATTTCAGATTTTGCAAGAAAACCTGGAGTCCTGCTGGCATGTTTTATTCTAATTGCTATATTATCCTGAAAAGAAACACTAGGCTCGGTGGACTTCAGCACTCACAACCAAAGCACGGGGATGCTTACAAATCTTTCCTTTAGTCCTTAGGTGGTCATGTTATCAGTCGACTGCCGACCTCTGACCTCAACCCTATTTTGGGCATAGGCAACTGCATCCTCAATGTTGCTTCAACAGGTGAGTTACTGAGTTCCCTTCTAAGTACAGTTTCCCAGACACTAAGCACAGAGATGTGGGGTGACGGGAGCTCACTGTTTATACCACTAACCCAGCGCTGAGGTTTCAGTTTGTTGTGGAAAGACCTAGACGCACACACATCAGGAAGACTGTAAACAAATGGCACACTTCAAGAAAGCCAGACCTGTCAGTAAACCCATCGCTACTTGATTTGCCCTTTGATCTGGTTGTGTTAGGTATTTACACTAATTGTCAACCTGATAGGATCTACAATCAGGAAGAGGAAACACTTTAGGAAGATCTGTAAGGGATTGCCTAGAGTAGTCTGCAGCTGGGCATGCCCGGGAGTGCCTGTCTTGGTCAGGTTAGTTGGGATGGAATGACCCACCCTAGTGGAGGGCCACATCCATTCCCTGGGCTTGGGTTCTGTACTGAAGAGGGAGAAAACTTAGCCGAGCAGGTAAGCATTGCTCTCTGTTGCCTGTCTACAGCATGAGAGCAACAGTTCCAGCCTCACGCCCTCTTGCTTCCCCATCATGATGCCCTTTGCACTGTTAGCCCTTTCTCCCCTAAGATGTTTTGTGTAGACACTTTGTCACAGAGACAGAGGATGCTGCCAAGACACAGATCATCGGCAACAGCACTGCAGCTGGCTCACACTACAGAGGCTGAAATGGTACACCGCCGGGTTTATTCTCATGGTGGCTGGCTCTGCCTGTTCTCTGGCTGGCGGTGATTCACCTCACCTGCGCTCATATATTTAGATTCTAAAGCAATCACTTACTTCCTTTAAAGCTAAACTTTAGTACTTTAAAGAACAAAGCCAACTTTTTCTTTTAAACTCTCATGTACCGCAGGCACAAAACACATTAGACTGCAGACATGGGCAGGGATCACACCGCAAGCAGCTCCCCAGCAGACTTGAACTGAAGTTGGCTTGATTCTGACTCTGATTCATAGAGTATCATAAGCCACACGCTGAGGAGTCAGTTCTCAAGGGTCGCCACTTCAGACCCCAGCCACCAACTGGGTCTCTGGAACTCCTGACCAAAGAAGTCAGGGCCATGGCCCTACCCTTCTTATTATTTTGCTACATTGGCTCCCCAAAACCCAGGTAAGCACTTGGCTGGGCTTGCCTGTGTGCTCTAGGGGACATTGCAAAGCTTCCTGGTGAGCAGCAGGTGAGGCTCACACAGAGCACAGTTTATGGGAAGAGATTTAATGCCTCTAAGTCCTCTCCAAGCTCACCACCCGCTGGTCATCTCCATGTGTTCTGCCATCAGGTCCCAGGCTTTAGAGCCTCATGAGAGATGGGGTTGAGGATGCCACCGATGTTTGCTAAAATGTCAATCCTTTGATCACCTGATTGGTTACCTTGGCAACCAGTTCCCATGCTGAGTCCATTCAAGTACCCACTAAGAGTCACTTCATTAATGAAAATGATGCTTCTTTCATGCAGGAAACCCCAGGGAATTTAGAAGCTGTGTCAAATACTCTTAACCTCTCAGGAAATTACACAGGTTCCAAATCAGCAAACAGAATCAGAAAACTAAACTCAAAAGCAAGACAGACTCCTTGTAGCTCTCCTGTTCCCAAGGGCTCTAGAGATTAATGTCAGAGACTAGGGCAGAAGCCAAATATGTATTTCTTACTAATTCACGATATTGCATGTACTGTGTGTACATGTGTGTGTGTGTGTGTGTGTGTGTGTGTGTGTGTGTGTGTTGGATCAAACTCAGGGAAAATTCTATAGCAGGATCCACAGGAAAGGATGATGTCAAGGGCTACTAAACAAACAGTCATTTATGCTGACCTTGTCAGATAAACGTATTTACAAGGGAGCTTCCAGCAGGATAGGATAGGACAGGACAGGGAAGTGGTCCCTGTGTGGTAAGAGAAAGGACAATGAAAATTCTTCCGGGTTTACAACTTACACAAGAAAAATCAGTCTATTTTCACTTGACTGTTGGTCAGGAAGTGTAGTCGTTAATTTGACCCCATCCTTTCCATCAATCTGGCTCCTGAATGGTTGTTACCTCTGAGCACAGAGCACACCCACCTTCAGAGGACAAAGATTCATCCTCACCCAGGCTCAGCAAGAAGACCTCCCCAAAGAGTTCTTAAAATGTCACAAGGAAATAAATACTTCACCTTTCCTAGGTGACTTTCTCTAAAAGTGTAATGTTTATTTCTGGGTCTGGGTTTTTAGAATTTGGGTTTGAAATATTTGCATGAATGTATGGCTGCTTTGTGTGTTTCTGGTCATGGCTGCTAACATCCACCATCCTCACAAGCAACATCCGATTGCTTACCACATCTCTTCAAACCCGCGAGGTCCTTGTCCTCTCTCATTCATATGTTACCCACCCACCGCCCACACATCGTCTGGCACAGTGACCACACATACACATGGATTCAAATTATTCTGCCCCATAAGACATACACTGTAAGCAAGGCAGAGAGTTTCCCACACACTGGATGATCCTGCTACTACAGGGAGAAGGCCATCTTCCCCAAATGAGAGTCAGGTCACAGGGTGGTCAGGACATCACAGGTAGCTATTTGCCCATTTTGGAATTTGTTTTTAGAAGAAGAATACCACTGGATTCAGTAAAAGAGTAGTGGTCTAAGCCTTTGATAAAGTGCTTTTCCCTTCACAGAAGGAATACAGCAAATCCCTCTGAATGATCATTTTCTCGCTGGAGTTCCAGATGCAATCCTGAAGCCAGAGCAAGTGCTCATCTCCGTTTTTGTGCCACACTCCAGCAAGGTATGATGTCACAAGGTCTATAATAGTCACTGGCATCTCTCTCTCTCTCTCTTTTTTAAATCTTGAATTAGCTTTGGTATAGAGAAGCATAGAATTTGTCACAAATACCTTATGCATGCAGAGGTGCAAATAATATCAAATTAGATGTAGCCAGCTCCTTCAACCATGTCTTGCAGCATCAGGATGGTGTACTATTTCCTCATACTTCTTCAGCAGCATTAAGCCTCAGGACCTTGGACCCATAGTAGCTCAGTGAAAAGGACCCCTGATGCATAGGTGAGGAGATTGCACTCCAAGGAAGTTTCATCATTTCAACCCAACACTCATGCTGAAAAGTTGGGAGGACCAAGACCCCAAGCCTCCATCAACCTCAGAAGAGCTAAGTAAAATGAAGAAAATAAAGATGGCCTTACTGTACCATCTTAATGTTTTCTTTAAATTAGTGATCATTTCAGAGATGTGTGTGAGGCACCAGTGACCTCTGGCTATACAGAGATGCTCTTAGCCTAGCAGGCTCTTGTGTGGCCACTGTTGGAGAAGCACAGTTCTGGCTCACGTTCTGTTCAATAACAATATCTATTTTCCATCCAGAAACTTGGACAAATGTTACTATTGTAGCTCAGGTTTTGTTTCTGAGATCTGTTCAACCAAAAAAAAAAAAAAAAAATGAGACCCCAGTCATCACTGCCACCAGACTCATTGTTGACGCTTGTCCACAGTGCGAGTCATTCAATCAACATTTATTGAGGAGTTTCTGAGCGGGGGGCATCCCAAGGACATGAGAGTCGCTTCTTTCTTTCTTTCTTTTTAAGATTTATTTATTTATTTTTATGTATATGAGTACAATATAGCTGTACAGATGGTTATGAGCCTTCATGTGGTTGTTGGGAATTGAATTTCTAGGATCTCTGCTTGCTTCGGTCAGCCCCACTCGCTCGTGCAGGTCAACTCCGCTCGCTCAGTCCCTGCTTGCTCAGGCTCAAAGATTTATTTATTATTATACATTATTATACATAAGTACACTGTAGCTGACTTTCAGACACACCAGAAGAGGGCGTCAGATCTTGCTACGGATGGTTGTGAGCCACCATGTGGTTGCTAGGATTTGAACTCAGGACCTCTGGAAGAGCAGTCAGTGCTCTTAACCACATGGCTGAACTTGAGCTAAAACTGTACTCTTCCTCTGCCAGAGTTTACAGATTACAGTTTTAGCTCAAGCTCAGCCATGTGGCAGAATACATTAAACAATAAAATTGGAAATCTGCTGCTTTTGATAGATCAGAAGATCCCATCCTGCAGAACCTTGTAGGCTAACATCAAAGACACTACAAATTCAAAACAAGTTTTGCCAAATTGAGAAAAGAAATGGGGTTCTAAGCATGGAGCCTATTCGGGAGTTCATGTGTGTTAGTGAGGGTATCTGTAGCAAGTAGGGTGACTCTGAAGTTAAAAAACACATCCCATACTACATCACCCATGTTATGTGTCTGTCACCCCACAAAGGTCAACCTAAATCAGTTCCTAAAGATAGAATCAGATAAGCTAGGAGACAGTCCCCAAACAGTCTATTGTTCCCCAAATCAGTGTCATGAAAGAACAAGGCAGAAAACTCTTGTAGAACAAAGAAAGTAAGAGAGCTGTGAAGATCTCACCTTCATGGGTAAGGCACGCCCGGGGCTGGGGGTGTGGGGAGTTCTACATGCAGAAATGTGAATATGGACTGAATGTTAGATAGTAGCATTGTATCATTGGATCGTTAGGCTTGCTGTTAATAATGCTGTTGGCCTAGAGCTATGGAGAAAGCCCTTATATTTTAGGAGTTACATATAGAAATATTTAGAGATGAAGCATCACAAAGCCAATGACTCATTTCAACTTAGACTGAGTGGAGGAGTATGTCTTAACCGTCAGGGTGGGAAGACCTGATTCATCACTGGTGAAGCCACAAACCGAAGTGAAGGATATATAGTTATTAATGTTCTGTCCTCACAACTGTTATAGATTTGAAACATTTCTCAGTAAATAGTCATTCGTCTCATTTTCCAGTGGGAGTTTGTATCAGCCTTCAGACAGGCCCCTCGTCAGCAAAACGCGTTTGCAACAGTGAATGCTGGAATGAAAGTCGTTTTCAAGGAGGACACAAACACCATTGCAGACTTGGGGATCTTATATGGAGGGATTGGTGCCACCGTAGTCAGCGCAGATAAGTCCTGCCGGCAGCTGATTGGAAGGTGACTTACAAACTTTTACTCTGACTATCTAAGTCTCTTGTCATTTGAGTTGCGGCAACTGACCCGACTGGCTAAAGGGAGGGGTTGTGCCTTTTCTCTATGGAGTATAGCTCTTGAGTAAGCACAAGAAAACAGCATCTACGACGACGTTGATGGGTGTCATGACAGTCCTGTGTGAGGAAATAGGTTGGGCAACCTTTGTTTACAGTTTAGATTCATTTTGGTAAGATGTATCAGATGCCCGTTTGGCCCTGCCCACACTGAGCTGGCTGCATCCCCTCCTGTGCTTAGGTGCTGGGATGAAGAAATGCTGGATGATGCTGGCAAGATGATTTGTGAGGAAGTCTCCCTCCTGATGGCAGCCCCTGGAGGGATGGAGGAATACCGAAAGACTCTTGCCATCAGTTTCCTCTTCATGTTTTACTTAGACGTGTCGAAGCAGTTAAAGACGAGGGTAAGTTTGTGTTTGCCTGTAGGATGCCCTGGGGAAGAGAGTTTGTTCTAGATGCTTCTCCAGCTTCTGGGAAGTTTAAGGGAGCACCATGTGCTGATGTCACCGTAGTTCTGTTTGCAGGCTACATTTCCGAGTCCCATACTCAGTGAAACCCAAAGCTCTCAAGTTCGCTCAAACTTCCCCAAAGCGATAAAAACAAATCATCAGAGATGCTGCAGCAACGTTGAAAACCCTTTGTCAACTCAGCCATCCCAGGAAGTACTTTCCATTAAACAAACTACATGTCTTCATTCCAGGACCCCCACAGGTACCCTGACATCTCACAGAAACTCCTACACATTCTGGAAGACTTCCCTTTAACCATGCCTTATGGGAAGCAGTCATTTCAGGTGAGTCCATTTTCTGCATTTTCTGAATGAATACAGCAGCTAAAAGAGGCTGCCTCTGTCTTTTGACCTGGTTTTACTTTGAATTTCAAGCTGCTACTGTGTTTTCTTTTTAACTTTTTATTGGTTCTTTGTGGGTTTCACATCATGCACCCAATCCCACTCATCTCCCCTCCCCTTGTACCTGCTCTCCGCCCTTGCAACTGGCCTGTTGTGGAAGTCCCTTTTGTCCACACTTCTTGGCTTGCAAATGTTCATTGCAATGAGTCATTGGTCTTGTTCAAGGCCTCTGGGTACTGCTACCCTATCAATACTGGAACCTCACTGGGAATCCTCTTGGATATCCTGTTGCTGCCCTGTGTCATGGAGATCCGGTAGCTTTGGATGTGTAGGACTGGTTCTTTCATGTGCTCCAGTCAGTGGTGTAGGTGTTGGGATGAGCCAATTCAAAGCCCTGGATCTAGGCCTGAGGTCTGAGCTGGGCAGCCCGCTGGCTCTTCTGCTCTCACACTGTTAGGGCTGACTCACCAGCAACCACACAAACCAGGGACAGCGCTACCCTGTTGCCCAGGCGTGGTGCAGGTACCCGCTCGCCCAAGTGTTGCCTCTGGTGAGGGTCAGGACCAGTTCTCCCTCTCTCAAGACCCCTGAGCCAGCTTTCTTGTCTGCTGCAGGTGGTGAGGAGGGAGGGAGGAGAGGATATGTCTTCATCATCCACACCACCGCCCTGGAGATGAGTGGTAGGGCCAGATCTCTCTCCCACGCTTGTATCCTTGGGGCTGGCTCACTCATAGCTCTCACAATGTGTGGGCTGCTAGGGGCGGGGTCAGTTCTCCTGCTCTCAAGCCCCCAAGGCCCGCTCTCCCATGACACCCAGGTAAGAGTTCAGTGCCAGCCGGGCGTGGTGGCGCACGCCTTTAATCCCAGCATTTGGGAGGCAGAGGCAGGTGAATTTCTGAGTTTGAGGCCAGCCTGGTCTACAGAGTGAGTTCCAGGTCAGCCAGGGCTACACAGAGAAACCCTGTCTCAAAAAACAAAAACAAACAAACAAACAAAAAAAACAAAAAAGGAGTTCAGTGCCAGTTCTGCACAGCCCTCAGAAATTAACATGTTCCTGGTTAGCAGCCCCTATCAGGGACAGTCACTTAGCCTTTGGAGGTAACAGAGCCCTGCTGCTGCAGGGCTACAGCCAGTGGCAGCACAGGCCAGGACCCCACCATGGTCCCACGTGGCATCACCAGCCACGTCACCACTCACATCAGGTTATTCCTCACTACTCTTGAATGTCCAGTTCTGCCTGTCTTCATTGTACTCACATCCTTCTGTTTCTCTTTCTCTTCCATTTCTCCACCACTGACTTGCTCCTCTTCGTGGCTCCTGGGGTCTCTGAGTGTCTGGGTCACCTCAGGAGTGCCATGCCTGCTCGTGCATTATGGCCCAGGCAGGAGTCATCTTAGGCATGGTCTGCCCATCCCTTAGGCCTGCACAGCACAGGACTGGTGGTCCTCTAAGGTTAACTCTTGGGGGTAGGGGTGGGGAGCTGGAGCCAAACTGGTGACCCTCTAAGGTTCGATTTTCTCGGGGAATGTTAGGCTACTAACCACTCAATGTTCGCAGATCAGAACACTGAGTGGACAGACGCTCTCTCCTCTCTGCCACCTCCTGACACACATGTGACACAGCCAGGGCTCAGCTTTTAAGAGAGGTTCAGCTATGGAACGGTTTTCATAAGCAATAGTCAGTTAGAAAATGCAGGAGAATGGTAGGTCCTACTAACGAAAGCAAACAAAAAACCCAAAAATTTCCTAGCAATGAAACCAAGAAAGAAACACACAGTGTGTATGTAAAATAAACTTTTAAATTATGGACAAGCAATCAAAAGAAAGCATATTTAAGTAAAAAGCAATGCAATGCACAGCTAGGAAGACATAGTACATAAAGATAACAATTTCTCCTAAATAATGTATATATCAAATATATTCCCAATCAATATTCTGACAAGAGTTTTGGAAATTTTGATTTTAAGCTTTATCTAGAAGTATGAAAGTAGGCATTTATTTAAAACAAAAAACAAACAAACAAACAAAAACAGTAGTGCAAATTATGCCTAACCCTACTCAGCACAGAGATAGAGTCTATAGCTATAATTGTTAAGTGTTAGGCATTATTCAGGAATAAATTAAAAAGAACGACAAAGCAGCACCAAGTCCAGAAACAGACCAGGAAGTGTGTCATCACAAAAAAGTAAAAAGCGTACTTCAAATAAACAATGAAAAGGAGAGTTTAGGTAGAGATTTCTGTGCAAGTCACTTTAAAAGCAAAACAACAACAACCCCCCCCCCAAAATAAAGCCATGTTTCCCACCTTACAGTGAATGTAAATTCCAGATCTATTAATTTTTAAACATTAAAACAGCACCATAAGATCACTAGGTTAAAGAGTGTGCAGGTTCTTTTTGAGTCTGAAACCCAGACAGAAAAAAGCCCGACAGACCCAGCTACATAAGAGAAAATGTGTGAACGATAAGAAACAGTCACAGCAAAACCGTACAGATTAATAGACACAAAGACTTCGCAGATCACTGGGGGAGAAAATGAACTTACAATGTTGAAATGTACAGAGTCTCGCTCATTTTTAAAATGCGTTTTTAAAGCAACAGCGAGATAAAGTTTCAGTCTATTGGATAGGAGTAATTTACATTTTGATAGTGCCCAGGTCTCATTGGACTTGAAGTATTTTTCTGCAAACACAGTATCTGTTTAATAAAGTTACTGAAACAGAACAACCTATTTATAAAGATAGTTGGGGGAGGGTGTCCAGGAGCCCAGCAGCAGGGGGCAGCAGAGACCTCCTGCATTGTCTCTATTCATTTCACGTCCTTGTTTTCGGAGAGAGGGTTTGTGCGCGCACGTGTTTGTGTGTGTGTGTGTGTGTGTGTGTGTGTGTGTGTGCGTGTGTGGTTTCTGAGGCTACAGTTAGGCTGGGTTATCACTTCTTGTCATCTTCTCAATGGTGGTGAGTGTTCAGGCAGCTGCTGGCTGGATCTTACCCGGAAAGCCTTCTCACCTGGTTCCATGTTCCTCTGCTGAAGAGACGTGAACTAACATCTACCTGTTCTCCCCACCTCGGGCACCACCCATCCAGGTCCAGCTTGGTCAAGCCATGAATGCATTGGATTAATTTACAGGGGCATAGATGAGGGATTATTCACAGGACCACGGGTAGCCCCCAAACAGCTGTATGACCAAAGGGTCTCACCCCAGCATAGAGGACATCCTCTTGACCTCTCTAGTCACTCACATAGATCTCAGACGCCTGTTTCCATCAACAAAGGCCAGCTTACCCAGGCCTCTGCCCTCTGTTCCCATTAAAGAAGCCTGTCCTGGGCCCACTCAGCTGACTCTCATGGTGAATGTTGCTGTACTTAACTAATGCAGATTAGCTTGCAGGAAATGTGGTAGCATTTTAGCTCTTGCTATGATAAAATACCTGAGATAAGCCAGCTTAAAAAGAGGACAGGCTTACGGTTTCAGGAATTTGCAGTAAGATGGCTGGCTCCAGTTTGGGGAAGACCATGGTTAAGCAGCATCCTGGAGGACAGTGTGCTGTAGAGCCAGGCTGCTCGCTTTATGGCAGCCAGGAAGGAAATATGGAGAGGAAAAAGAGCCATGGGCCTGATATTTTCTTCAAGGGCATGGCTCCTAGTCACCTAACTCCATTCTGCTGGGCTTTACCATTTCTCAGTATCACCCCAGGCCTCCATCACATGAGCCTTTGGGGGAATAATTCAGATCCACATTATAGACAGAAGCATAATAAAACTTTATACTTGTGTCTGTCCTATCAACTACAAAGCTGCCTTTAGAAGTCTTGATGTACCCTTTCTCTGGGCAGACACCGGCTGTCACCAAATCTATCTTTGTTCGAGTCAAGTCTCAACTTGTATTATCTTTAGCACACGTGAGTTAACCTTCTCTGTTTCATACAGATAAACAGCAAGAAAGAAGACAGACACAGTTTGGATCGAACTAGGCTACTTTAGAAAGCTTGCCTCAAGAGAATGGGGAAGATACTGACCCATGATCCTCCTGACCCATTAACAGTCTTGCTTAATCATTTTGCTCTGTCCTCTGCTCTTTTAACACAGGATGTAGACTTCCAACAGCCTCTGCAAGACCCAATTGGGCGTCCCATCATGCATCAGTCTGGCATTAAACACGCCACAGGAGAGGCAGTATTTTGTGATGATATGTCTGTGTTGCCTGGGGAACTCTTCTTGGCAGTGGTAACCAGCAGCAAGTCACATGCTAAAATCATGTAAGTTATGATGGCAAAGTTGGGTGGCCTGGAATAGCCAGCAGGTACTGAGGGACATGGTTGCCACCTAGCAATTAATCCTACCCAACATACTGAAAACATAATCTGAGTACGTATCTTGAAAGTGCAAGATGATGGGAAAACTGTGGGCTTGGGTGTGTAAACGAGGTTGTTGAATGAGCAGCTTCCGTCTGAAGAACTGGCCGCTTTTATCTACGAATTTAATGGGGCAAGAACAACTTTCCTGCCTCCTGAGATTCCCCAAAGCTATGATTCTCTGACTTTTATTAATGTCTACCTTCAGAGGAGCCCACGCTTCTCAACATGCCAGCACCTGAGCACTGGCTGAGGAGGCATAGACTCACCCTGAAAGGTGAGGATAGCCTGTGCCCAGGGAACCAGTGTCCTCCACCTCCCACAACAGCTGCCTCTATTAATGCCCCCGTACTGTGGACTTGCCTACTGAAGTTTCTGTGGCTCACAGGACAATTCTCAGAGTTCCCATCCTCCCATGGACAAGGTCCTTGCCACTGGGTGACACACTGTCTCTTTCCTAGCTCCCTTGATGCCTCCGAGGCCTTGGCATCACTTGGTGTGGTTGATGTGATAACAGCTCGAGATGTGCCTGGTGACAATGGCAGAGAAGAGGAAAGCCTATATGCACAGGATGAGGTAGTGTGATGATGATGGTGTCTAGGGCTTTCATGGCACAGAAACTGTAATGGCAGCAGACACAGGGGTTTTATATACATATACACATATGTATACATATATATATATGCATGACTATATACATACCTGTGTGTGTACCCATATACGTGTGCATATGTATACATATACAGTCTTCCTAATGACCCAAGACTACCCACCTGTACTAAGCCTTGTTTTGTAACTGACTTGAGGCAGCAAGGGCAACCTAAGCTGGCTCACTTCTCTTTCTTTGAAGACGAAGACATTGAAAGTCACCGACTTTGGTAACTTATCCCAGGCACATTGCTGGTGGTGGCTGAGGCAGTGTTCACACCAGCCCCGTGCTCTGTGCCACAAGTCCCCACCATCCCGAGACCTTCTCCCTGCCTGGTTGACAAGGACCTGGCGGCTTCAACTTTCCTTCCCTCTGTGTCCTCTGCTTCTTCCCAGGTGATCTGCGTGGGCCAAATTGTGTGTGCTGTGGCCGCTGACTCTTTTGCTCATGCCCAGCAGGCTGCAAAAAAAGTGAAGATTGTCTATCAAGACATAGAGCCCATGATTGTGACAGTGCAGGTAAGTTCTGATCTGCTCAGTCTTTGGGCCAAGTGGCAGTGAGTTAGCAAGAGTTGTTAGGCGGATGCAGTACTTGTGGATTTTCTTAACCCCATGGCAGTTGTCACACACTCTAGTGATCACATGGACAAAACAATGGGGTTTTGTTTGTTTGTTTGTTTTGGGGTTTTTTCTAGAAGTTTCCATCTGCCCTCCTCTTTCTATCAGATACTTCTGATTGGAAACGGGTCCTCTAATCTCACTACAGATCCCTGGCTTAGAGCCACTGACTCTAAGGACATCTGAAACAAAATTGTCTGGTTTTGAATCTTAGAAAGTTCACACTTTTCCTCTTAGGTGGATTTGAAAATTTGGAAATTTGGAATAATTTTCTCTTACCAACTGGGTTCCTGCTGCCCAGGCTCTGTGCCACTTTTAAGTTTTCTGTTGCCTTCTGTGAGACTGGCCCACTCCCCCTGAGTGTGGAGAGGATCCCTTTTTTTGCCTCGGCTTTTCTTTGCCTTTTTTTCTAAAGTCTGAAGTAAACTGTGCCAGTTCCTTCTTGCATTTTGTGGCAGGCCCAATAGAGAGGGAAGCAACTCAATTCCCCAGCAGAGGGACAGTGACAAGACTCAGCCTTGTCATTTGGCAGACCAGACAACCCACTGGACACTCTGTTTTTTTACTAAGAATCCAGGAAGACTTGTCCACCGATTTATACAGTGGGATCAAATGTATTAAATGTTTTATCTCAAATCAGAGTTTCTACCCTGCCTTTGATCATCCAGTGTCCAGATAAAAGACATAAAACATTTATATTTATAATAAGCCTTTAAACACTAGAGCTGGGCAGATATCCTCTAAGCTATTTTGTCATCTTTCCTATCAATAACCCTGAGATATAATTTGTCATATTCTGCCAAGGCTGCTCTTACTCCAATTGGCCAGTCCTCATGGCCACATTTTTCTGATTCACCTGCCCACGGCATCTTCTCTTCTTTCCACCTTTGCTCTTTCCCCTCATGATCCTACCTCAGACCCCAAGCCTGAGAACTAAAACCCTATCTACCTCTCTTCTGCCCAGTTATATAGGCTGTAGGCATCTTTGCTCAACCAGGTTTTAAATTAAGGAGCAAGGTCACATAACATCACTTGGCATATGTGTGGATTCTCTCTACAATTGCTTGTCCTGGAGGATTGTATGGTATACCTGTAGTATGTTTCATACCATAATATGTTAAAATCATTTCATTTTATTAGATACACATGCTGGAGGATTGTGTTATTTGTCAGTCTTAATAGGAATTCCCATAACGGCTATAACTTTTAATACATGTGTAATTACAGAATCAGCCTTTTCAAAAGTTAAAATCGTTACCCAGTGAAATCCTGAATATGTGTCTATAGTTTGGTGCACACATTCCAGCTTAGCAAACTCTGCAAAGAGAAATGCATCCATTTTCCATATTTCATTTCCTTGGGTACTTTAGGACTGCTCCCTGCAGGTGATGCAGTTTGGTTATACAAAGAGCAAGTGGGATATGTCTTTGCAATCTTTTTGGCTTTTGGCTAAGTGATAGAAAATTCCTTTTTTAATACCTTTGCTGTTAACATGCTTTTTAAATGAAATTCTGGAGCCTCAAGCACACTTCCTATCAATAGCTGATCAATTTCGTCATTACCAAGCTAGAGGGCCTGGTAGACCCATATGAGATTGGATATGTGTTATATACAATGGATGGTTTCTATTTCTGATCACTTGCTGTAGTTGAATAAACAGTGAAGTCAATTTGGAACCATCCTGAATAAGTTCAGCATTTCTATATGCAAAGCGACTCTTCCTGCATATTAAAAGCCAGCTACTATCCTAAGAGATTCTTGACAATCTAATAACACCATAAGAATAACATATAACTCTGGTTTTAAAACTGAATTTAAGGACTCTCAACCACTTATGCTTTCTGACTTATTTCCTGCCTTTCCTGATTTATTTGCATTCAGTAGAATACACCCGAGATTAAGTGCTAAGGAAAAATAAGGGTGAGCAGATTAGCCTTACCACATGCGTCACTGAGTCAGAATAGACCAAGATAAGGAAGATTAAGTAATAGCAAAGAGGCCAAGAGTCAAATCCAAGCAGCAGGGGAAGAAAGCCCAGTGGACGCCTTCCTAATCTTCCTGACTCTGATTCAACTTCTAACTTCTGTAAGAGAAAAGACTGATTAACTAATGATGTAAAAATACGTATGCCTCAACGTGAAGAACAGAAGACAGTCACCAGCTGGAAAAACTCTGCAAGCCACGGCATAGGAAACAAACATAGTCTCTAATTATATAAAGATTCCCTAGAAATAAATAAAGAGAACAACTAAGAAAAACTGAACAAAGGCTACAAGTACACTCACTGAGAGAAGAGATTGCACATACCAATGTTGAACCTTTAACCACAGGAGCAATTTAAAAGGTAGAATGAACTGCCATTTTCAACAGAAGCATCTTGCCCAGGTCTTGTCTGTATAATGGAAGTGGAGCTTGATTCATGGTGCAGTGGTAGAGTGCTTGCCTAGCGTGCAAGAGACCCTGAGTTCAACCAACATGCTCGAGTACACACACACACACACACACACACACACTCTGGAAATCTGAGGAGCTGTGTGAACTTTTTAAGTGAGCACATTCTCTATTCATGGCTATGGGAAAATCTCTAAATTTAATTGATAAATGAAGGCAAGAGTGTACATAATGTGGAGAGTAAGGATAGAGGCCTGTGTGTATTTATATATATATATATATATATATATATATATATATATATATATAGAGAGAGAGAGAGAGAGAGAGAGTACATAAAACATAACAGTAGTGCTCACCTTTGAGGTGTGCACCCATGCACACCCACAAGTCAACAGCCTGTGGAGGTGCTGTGTCACTCTGAAAACACTGGGATGTGTTGGTTAATTTTAAAAAAAAAGTTTTTAATAAAAGTTTTGAAAAAAAAAAAACAGTAAACCATTCACAAAATAAAGAATCAAGAATACAACCAGGTGAGATTTTGAGAGACATTTGGATAAGTTAAAGAACAGGGTTTGTGTGTCTGTATAGTTCTAACTACTGATATATATTGATATATATATATATATATATATATATATATAGTCATATACTGACACATAGACACACACACATATTAATACATCTAACTGTGACTGGAGGATGAAGTGAACACTAAAGCTAGTGGAAGGGTATTAAGGCTAATGTAGCATTAAGCCTCCACAATGTTTCTTCAAAGATTAAAGGACACAGGTGTTCTCATTCAGGGAAGATTGGCATGCAGTTACATAACGGACTCCATTACACCATGATCATGTCTTCCAAGATGCACCAGCTCAGAAGATAGGATCTAAAGTGTCCCCATATTCACTGAGGCATTACAAAGTCGTGTTTAGAGCATGTGTTATCCTAGGGAATTTGGAAATTGATGGTCATCTTTATGTATGGGTTTCAGCATGCAGGATATACAAGTGACCAGATTATGCAACATACATAATCCCTTTTATTTGTTACCTTCCTAGGATGCACTGCAATATGAATCATTCATTGGACCTGAAAGAAAACTAGAACAAGGAAATGTTGAGGAGGCATTTCAATGTGCAGATCAAATCCTCGAAGGTAAATTCTTTTGCAGGAGGCGGGGGGGGGGGGATTGCAGAGAGAGGCTGAGCCAGGGTCTCATTATGTAGCTCTAGCTTGCCTCAGACTCACTATGGCGACCAGGCTGACCTTGAACTCATGGAGCTATGCCTGCCTCTGCCTCTCAAGTGCTAGGATTAAAGGTGTGCTCTACCACACACAGCCCTTTAGGTATCTTTCTATCGTGGGCATTTTTAATCTATTGGCTCTGTGGCTTCTTTACAAGTTGAAGTGAAGGCTGGTGGTGTAGTCCAGCATTCTGGATGCTAAGGCAGAAAGGACATGAGTTTGACAGCAACCTGGGCTGGGACTTAGCAAGAGCTGTCTCAAAAGCTACAAGCAGAGGATTCAGCTCAGTGGCACTGCTTGCCTGGCATGCCCAAGGCCTGGATAAACTTAATGAAGTGAGTAACGAGGGGGACAGCCCAGGATATTACGCTCTGAGAAGATTGGCAAATAGAGGAAAGAGTTTGGTTGGGGACAGGGGTGGCAGTGGCTGTACTTGATAGGCAATGAAAAACATTCTTATTTTGAATAAGAAACTGACAGTATCTCAGTTGCCATTTAGAGCACCTGCCAGGAGGATCTGGATCAAAATCGGAAGAAAGGGTCCATCAGAGGTCAGATCAAAGGTCATTACAATGTCCCCAGTGAGACCTAACTGAGACATAAGGCAGAACTTAAGTGACAGTGTAGGCACTGGCTATGTGTGGTCAGCAAGGAGGACTCTAAGCATGTGCTATCCAGAGGGAAGTGATACTACTGGCAGCAGCAGACACGTTTGTGGGCAGACAGATGAGGGATTCAAGAAGTCAGAAGGTCCTGATGGGCACTGTGCAGAAAAATGGGGTGGAATTCATTAGCAGTTAAGAATTCAGACACTTGGCTGACTCAGACAGACACAGACACCCACAGCCAAACAGTGGATGGAGCTTGGGGACTCTTATGGAAGAATAGCAGGAAGGATTGTGGGCCCCAAAGGAGATAGAAACTCCATAAGAAAGACAACAGAGTCCACAAACCTGGAGCCTTGGTGCTCTCAGAGTCTGAACCACCAACCAAAGAACGTGCACTGGCTGAACCCTGCATATAAGCAGCACGTGTACACCTTAACCTTCATGTGGGTCCTGAACAACTGGAAACGGGGAGTGTTCCAAAAGCTGCTGTGTGTATGTGCGATGTGTTCTACTAGCTGAGCTGCCTTGTCTGGCATCAGTCAGAGAGGAAGTGCCTAGCCTCGAAGATAACTTGAAGTACCAAGGTGGTGGGGTAATACTCAGGGGGCCCCCTCCTGCTTAGAGGAGAAGCAGAGGGGAGATGGTGGAAGGATTGTGGCAGGGGTGACCAGGAGGGGGGCAGTGAGTGGAATGCAAAGTGAATAAGTAAAAATAATAAAATTAAATTAAATTTTAAAAAAAAAAAGAATTCAGGAGCTTGAGGAAAGAGTAGCGCCAGACACCAACTTTGGGGGCAGGTTAACCCCTAAAGGAGCAATAATTATCTAAAAAAAAAAAAAAAACCCCACTTAAAAATCCACATTCGCCGGGCGTGGTGGTGCACGCCTTTAATCCCAGCACTTGGGAAGCAGAGGCAGGCGGATTTCTGAGTTCGAGGCCAGCCTGGTCTACAGAGTGAATTCCAGGACAGCCAGGGCTACACAGAGAAACCCTGTCTCGAAACCCCCCCCCCAAAAAAAGAAAAGAAAGTCAAAAAAAAATCCACATTCAACCTGTTTCCACAGGAGGCTGGCATGACCAACAGACCAAAAGACCAAAACCTGATATTAGAGTCAAAATTAACACTGTGAAAAGAAAAACTTCAGACAAAGTAAAGCTCAATTGAGTGAAAGATGCTCAGGTCAACACCTGAGGAGCTGAGAACACGCTGCTCTCAAAGTGTGGACAGGAAGTGAAGTGAGATGCAGAAACTGGTCAGTTGGTGACTTGTCACTGGATTAATAGCTTGAGACTGGCCTGTTACAAAACAAAACAAAACAAAACAAAACAAAACAAAACAAAACAAAACAAAACAGCTCCTGGTTAGGCTTTCGGTCCACTTACATCATTAACTAGAGTAAAGTTCTTTATTGCAAGTATGGAGGCGTTCTGGGGCCAGGTTTATTTTAGCATAACAGTGTTACAATAGAACTGAGTCACCAAACACCGAAATGTGACAAAAGGAGGCGTGGGAGGCAAATGGGACAGAGAAAGAGACAGAAAGAGAGACAGAGAGAGAGACAGAGAGACAGAGAGAGACAGAGAGACAGAATCTTCAGCAAAGATCTGAACTCATTACAATTTCAAGCCTGTGTCCCAGATGAGTCATATGAACATGGTGAGTCCAGGATGTTCACCTGGGACTCTCAGCCATGAAAGTCAATAATGTCACAAAAGGAGTGTACACGGCCTAGAAATCCAGATCTATTTAAAAGCTGTATCTGTGGATTTATCACAAACCGGAAGTCTCTTACTCCTACACATACCTCCACCTGCTACAAACCAAACTTTTTTATCTTTTCTGCATTTATTTATTTGGTGTGTGTGTGTGGACAACTTCTGGGAGTTGGCTTTCTTCCACTGAGCCATCTACTGACCCACAACTTTATTTTTTTAATACCTATGATTGATCATAAGTTTCTAAAACTTTTACTTGCTCCTTGAGTGAAATTTGTAAAAAAAGGAGGAGGAGGAAGGGGAGGAAGAGAGGCGTTAATCCTGCACTCGTCCCCTCCCTCATCACATGCACCATTTGTTCTTTCTACCCCAGGTCTCTACTTTCTCTGGGTTGTCCTGTGGGTTGGGTGCTGCTCACAGTGTTGAGAATCCACCTCTGCGTAGCCGGCTAGGCAGGCACTCTAGGCAGGACCACTGTGGGTCCAAGTGCAGTCTCCTCCAACTCAGTGGATAACTGAGATGTAGACTGTGTGGTTTAATGTGTCCAACAAACAGAAGAAAAGGCATCCGGTTAGTTGTCAAGATTCAGGCGCAAGCTTCTATATTCTGTGTAAAGTCATAACTACCCTGGGCAGCCTCATTACCGAAATGAATTTCCCCTTAGGTAAGAGCATCTTACCTGACTTTCCAATTGTCGCTCAAGCCAACAAAAGTTAATTTCTAGTTCTTAAGAACATGCTGACTGAGTAGGTACGGAAATGGAGCCAAGTGCACAGGAGATTTTAAATTGCGTGTAATTGCCCAATTATGCATAGGGACAGCTGCTTTTGGAAACTTGCAATGTCAAATTGCAATGATTCTCTGAAAGCAAGACAGGAAACTAAATGCCATTCCCATGACCTGAAATAAAATAATAACATTTAGCAAACCAGGCCACAGTCTGCTTCAGATGTGTTTAATGATGTGTCTCTAAAGCGATGCATGTTTCTGTATCCAAAAGGGGAGGTGCACTTGGGAGGCCAGGAGCATTTTTACATGGAGACTCAAAGCGTACGTGTGGTCCCCAAGGGAGAGGATAAGGAGATGGACATCTATGTGTCAAGCCAGGATGCTGCATTTACACAGGTAGGTTCCAACACACAGGCAGTCGTCACTCATATGACTCAAAGGTAAGAGTAATATTCAGCAAAAGTTCAATATCCAGTCAGAGGCAAAGCTGAGCCCCAGTTCTTACCAGTTCCCTTTAACCTTCTACAAAAGTCTACCTACCCCTTTGTCTCAAACGATGACTACCTCCCGTCTCATTACGAAGTAAACGAGGCTGTAGGGAATGGCTCCTCCTGGTCTTCATCTTTCTGCAGCCCCTCCCACCGCTAGCCTGTGGTGAGGGGCCCTCTGTCCTCTCTAGCCTGGAGCTTTACGTCTGCACCACGGGCTTCCCACATTTGCCTTGCTGTGTCTATAATGTTAATCTCTAATTACTTAGTACCTGTTCAGATCAGTAGATTAAAATAAGTCTGCCCTATTCATGTGCATGTGTGTGTACATGGTGTGTGTGTGTGTGTGTGTACGTGTGTGTTTATGTGGGTGCACATGCATGTGTTGAAAGCGTGTGTGCAGGTCAGAGGTCAACATCAGGTGTTGTTCCTCATGTGCTGCCCACCTGGTTTTTTGAGACAGGGTCTCTCACTGACCTGAATCTGCCCATGCGTGCTAGGCTAGCTGACCAGCAGGTACCTGGAATCTGTCTCCTTTCCTCTCTGCTGGGGTTGCAACTAGACACCACCTTGGCTGGCTCTTTCTGGGGACTGACATTGGGCCTGCCTGCTTGTGCAGCAATCATTTTACCAACCAGAGCCATCTCCCCAACCCAAATATGGCCCATTCTTAAAAGTAACCCGCACCCCAGCTGGGCTGTGTTGTGAGTTCAAGGATAACCTAAACCAGTGAGACTTTGTCTCAAAAACTAAGCTAGCAGGCTGCACTAAGAGCACATGCAAGTTCAATTCCCAGCACCCACATCAGGCAGCTCACAAGCACTTGCAACTCCAGCTCCAAAAGGTCCCACACCTCTGGTCTCTTCTAACACACACACACACACACACACACACACACTCACACACACACACCCTTAAGTAAATTGAAATAAAGTTAAAAGTGTGCCCTGATTCTGCTTCACTGGTAGACAGCCTCCACCTCTCCTCCCCTTCTGAGGCATGTTGCTAAAGGGTTTGCATTTTGTACCTATGCTTCTGTTTGGTTTCTGACACACTCACCAGTTGCTGCCGCTCCTCTAACAACACTTGCCTGGACATCCTCACGACCTTGCCCTGAGCATCACTAGTCCTAATGTTCTCTGGATAACCTGCTATGGAGTCTCTTTTTTGCCAAATGACTGTAATTTTTCAAAATAAAAATTTACATAGTAAAATATGAGAAGAAAATGTGCTAAGTAGGTATGCTTATGCAGACACACATATATAGCCATGTGTTCTGATGGTATTCTCCTTATATTTACAACAGAGTCATTCTTGGGAAGTTTAACATCGATGATCACTTGTAGACGAGTCTAGTTTCCCCAAGAGGCTCAGTCACACCTAAAGACAGATCTGTGCCCTTTGCCCCAGCTCTCCTGTATTTCAGTTTCTGGCCTTTCTTATACCTGCACAGCTCTATACACATTTCGCCTTTGATCTCAGCCTCTTCAGTAGCTACTTAGGTGTTATCCTGAGTGTACAGACACTAACTCTGTTCACTACCAAGTCTGCACAGCCCTGCCCCATCACTTCCTGCCCAGGATGCTTTAGGTGTGTGAGTGTGTGTGTGTGTGTCTGTGTGTGTGTTTGTGTGTCTGTGTGTGTGTCTGAGTGTGTGTCTGTGTGGGTGCATATGTGTGTGTCTATGTCTGTTTGTGTATGTCTGTGTGTTGTGTCTCTGTGTATATGTGTGTGTATGTCTGTGTGTCATGTCTCTGTGTGTCTATGTGTGTATATGTGTGTGTGTCTATGTCTGTTTGTGAATGTCTGTGTGTTGTGTCTCTCTATGTGTGTATGTGTGAGTGTCTGTGTGTGTGTGTCCATTTCTAGCCATGATCCTACTTTCTTGTGTGAGCTCTTTGTAGCATGCTATGCTGGTGGTCACACTCTCTACCCATTGAGTCAGGAACAATCATCCCCTGATTGATGTTTGAGGTAAGCATATATTCTCTACTGAGCAGAAGTATAAATTATTTAAAGACTGAAAGTTGCCATTCTTTAAACTCGCCCTCCCCACCACGCCACCATGTTGTAGCATGGTCCCTTGAAGCCACTTCTGGCTGCAGCCTGGGTTGTTTCCGTCTTCTCTCTGATTCACTTGCTCCCACTTCAGACCATCCCCTTATTCATAGCAGGCTCAGATTTACCTTCACGCATCTTCAGGCTGCTGATGAGCTCTGCCAGCCTGACCTGGGATGGTGTAATATTTCCTTTTGCACAGTGCCCAGCTTCCTCTGCCTCTTATGCAGCTCATTTAGATTAGGTATTAATGCTCAGGGCTAAGGGACCCTTTCCAGGATTGCAGGGGTTGCTGCACAGAGGAGAATGGGAGTTCAGTGTAGCTATTTGTAATTCTACCTATCTTTCATTAATTTTGAAAAGCCGTACCAACATACCCTCTCAGCTGGCATGTTACGGGCATCCACAGCATTGTCTGCAGTTGGTATCAAAATAGATAAAGAAATATAGTCTTGTTGTAGGCAGTGAGAAAATACTATGAAAGTTCTTTGGTAAATGAACTTTTTGCTAACTGTGTGTGTTCTGTTTCACCTTCTCGGGCCCTGTGGCCAACTGCTCATAGGAAATGGTGGCTCGCACCTTGGGCATCCCAAAGAATAGGATCAACTGCCATGTGAAAAGGGTTGGTGGAGCCTTCGGAGGGAAAGCAAGCAAGCCTGGGCTCCTGGCAGCCGTGGCAGCTGTAGCCGCACAGAAGTAAGTGGATCTGGGAGCCACACTCACAAGGAGTTCTTACCCGCTGGTCCCAACAGTTTCAATGGCTTTTGGGGGAGACACTCCCAACATGGGCCAAGGGATTGCTGGCCTAGTCAGCCTCACTGGGGGAGGGGGACACAGCACTGGGAATAGGTCGGCTCACTTCTCTCACTTTTCAACAGCAGGGTGGGTTCTGTCTTACATGCCTGCTGCCTTTCAGCTCAACTGCCAAAGAAACAAGAATAAGTCAACAGACAATTTGATTAGTCCTTAGTATTCGTTGAGACATAAGCAAAAGCCCACGGAGATAGAAGGGATGATGGAGG
Organism: Mus caroli; assembly: GCF_978045245.1. Classification (NCBI taxonomy): domain Eukaryota; kingdom Metazoa; phylum Chordata; class Mammalia; order Rodentia; family Muridae; genus Mus; species Mus caroli. The sequence goes on from NW_028227256.1 coordinate 55,077,071, forward strand.
GAAAATGAGTATTTGGATGTTATCTATGTGGCTGGTTACTACTCCTTGAGGAAGAAGACACCTGGTAGCACATTAAAATTTTAGCGTGCTGAGGACAAAAACTGCTGACGGCCACAATTCCTGGAAGAGCTATGTGGCTTGGGACTGCGGCAGGACACTTGTTTCTCACCGAGCCCCCCTTTGAATTTTTTAAATTGTCCTATGTGTATGACTGACATATTAAAATAGTGTAGCTCTTACTGAGGCATGTGGCTAACAAAGCGTGCTGACATAGTAATGGAAAGGCCAGGCCACAAATCCTGATTCTGTAAGGCAGACCTGATCTCTCAGATAACCTAGAATCTAGAGGGAGTACTCGGGGCTCACAAGCCACCTCTCTCACCTCTCTCCTCTCTTCTCTCTCTCTCTCTCTCTCTCTCTCTCTCTCTCTCTCTCTCTCTCTCTCTCTCTCTCTCTCTCTTTCTCTCTCTCTCTCTCTTCCCTCTCTCCCCTCTCTCTCTTCTCTCTTCTCCTTCTCCTTTCTCTCCCTCCCTCCCTCTCTCCTTCCCTCTCTGTCTCTCTCTCTCACACACACACACACACACACACACACACACACTCAAACACCCCCATCTCTCACTACTATGTCCTAAGAAAGACACAATTACAAAGATATGACACACATGCTTAATTTTAGTAACCCCCAACCACATTCAAGCAGACTATAATGGTAAGAGCTTCACAAATGGGGAGCTCTTAAGTGAATTATTGAAGGAAGAGAAGGCTGGGTTGATATGATGGAAGCCAGCCACCAGATGTCTATGCTATGTTCTTTTTATTATTATCTATGCATGATGTATATGAGGGCTGCATCACATAGGTGGAGCTCAAAGGACAGCATTATGGAGTGTATCCCTTCCTTCTACTTCTGTGTGGATTCTGGGGATCAAACCCAGGTTGCCAAGCTTACATGCAAGCACCATTTCTCACAGAGCCACCTCCTCAGTCCCATCTGTGATGTGTCCTTAGAAGGTGGCATCTGACGTTCACCTGGAGGGACTCTGAGATACAGACTGAAGTTGGAAATGACCAGAGGATACTGGAATTCCAACTGCAGTTACCTGGAAATGAAAATTAAGGCTTAGCCGAATGAGCACTTATTAAAAGGAGAGAATTAGAACCTAGACATTTTGTAGAAGAAAAAAAAATAAGTGGTGTGATTTAACATGAATGGGTATTTGGATAGAGAATGCAAGGAATTAAGGTATAAAGTTGGACTTGCATATCAACGAGACAGTGACACCACTAACATTAATGGAGTGTGGTTACAAGGGGGATAATACAGGACACACACACACACATCTCCTTTGGTATTAAGTTCCCCAAATTACTCTGGGTGTGGGGGACTGGGGGACGGGAATCTAATTCACAGCTCTTAACCTTTTCTAAAACTTTGGAGTCCAATCTGTAGCAGCTACAGGCAGGCTTGCCTGTGACACCAGAGAGGAACTCCCTCCCTTCCTGTAAACAAACGAACAAATGAACAAATGTCTTAAGCCTTCAGGAAGTTTCCCAGCCACACCATTTACCAGGGAGCAGTAAAAACCTCCTAGCTCCCTTCTCTCTCCTGAGTGGCTGCACTCTGATTCTGTCTCCTCTGCCTGATGGAATGAGAGCAAACCTGAACTTGAATCTCACATCTGTTACAATTGGGATCATTTCTTTTCTAGGACCGGCTGCCCAATACGTTTTATTCTAGAGCGTAGGGATGACATGTTGATAACTGGAGGACGTCATCCACTACTCGGGAAATACAAGGTGAGTGGGTGGCCAAGTCCCTGCACAGACGCCACTCCAGGGGGCTGTGTCTTGCAGCTCCAGTCTTTTGGAGCTCTCTGCTCCCCCCCCCCCCGCCCTCGTGCAGTATGGTTGGTGTGCTTGCTTTGGTCGTCTTACCAAGCCTCAGTATCACCAGTGTGACCTGTGAGTCACTGCACATAGAAGAAAAAGAGATACTAATACAGAGACTGGGAGTATGGCAAAGATGGACAGAAACTGGCATTTGAAGGTCTCTCCATTCCTAGGACCTCTAGAAGACAGATGTTTCCGGATTTGATACTTCTCTGAATTTGACTCATCCTGTACATTCATGAATCAGATCAGACTGCCCCATCTCTTTCTCTTAGGTTTCAACACACTGTCACTCTGTAGTTCTTAATAGCTTGAATGCTTGGGCTATAAGTGAACTTCCTGTGGGTTGGGTCAGCAGTGATCAGCATGTGGTCACTGCATCAGCAGCAGCAGAGTCACCTGTGCCTTTGCTAGAAACAGAGATTCCCATGCTCAGACCTACTGAGTCAAATACTCTGAGGTGGGACTCAAGTCTTCAGATGGTGGTGACACACATGAAGCCTTGGTGTGACTTCAGGGACAGCTTTGTCCCTGTTGTCATGCCTGAGGGTACTGAGGCATAAAAAGGTAGAGGGGGAAATCCCAAAACAAATGGCAGGAGCTGGGTTTGAACCTAAGCAGACCCCCTCCCCAGCTCATACTCTTGGCATCCACTGAACTTCCACTTGTTCTGTTTAAATGCTTAGGAAATAGTATTCATACCACAAAACTCACAGGAGCAAATGTTGCTTAACTGTTCACAGATTGGCTTCATGAACAATGGGAAAATCAAGGCGGCAGACATCCAGCTTTATATCAATGGAGGCTGCACCCCAGATGATTCTGAACTGGTAAGTGACTTGCGTCTTGGTGACAGGAGACTTGATGATGCCTAAGCCTGGTGTCTTAGAGGGTCAGCTTAGAAGGCTCAGCCCACTGACCTCACCCACTTACCATGGACAATAAACTGTAAGGGTGACTCCGGATGCTTCCAGGACTCTCCCACCCTCTGCCTATGGAGAAGTCAGGGGATGGTGAGATGCTCTGGCCCTGAGGTACCCATCCAGGAGGGTGCCCAAGGCTTGCCTTCCACTCACTGAGCCCTAGGGTCTGGGTGTGAGCCTTTGATGAATGTCTTAGATTGGCCCCCAGAACTTTCCCTGCAGTGAGCTGTCTCCCTTTTTCCTTCTTCCAATATTCTCTTCTGGGCAGAGCTGGGGGAGCTGTCAGGGAAACATGCTAACATGTGGAGAACAGGGTTTGGGATTTGTCTCAGGCAAATCTCCTCTTTGTGCCAGGGAAAATTCTTTCCTATACCTCCTGCCTCTTCCCTCCTACTTAGAGACTAAGCCCTACCTAGGCTTTCATCCAGACCCTACAGCTTTTGCAGTGCCTCTCGATCTGAAACTCATGCAGAGCCTTCCCGTGCCTGTCACAATCTAATCCTTTAACAATAGATATGAGGACACCATTGGCCTAATTGGCCCTTTTCCCCTTTCTAAATCTTCCCATCGATTCTAAAGGTGTAAGGTAGGACCACAAGAGTATGTTGAAACTGGAAGAGAATCTCTTTCTCCTCTTTAGACAAAAACAATACAAACAAACAAAGCAAAACCAAACCAAACTAAACCTTGTGAGTTTTGAGAATTAAAAACAGGCAATGAAACCATAAAACTAAGTACACAGCCATGCCAGTTGATGGCTGGGAAACTGTGTGCAGGATTCCTTTCTGCTTGTGCCAAGAACGGAGTCAGGAAATACACCTCAGAAGGGTTTGTCTTCATCCTACCTGGACAAGGAATCTGACTGATACCTAGATTCTTTTTTTTAACCTTGGAACATTTTTTAGGTGATAGAATATGCTTTGCTCAAACTGGAAAATGCTTACAAGATCCCCAACCTCCGTGTCCGAGGTCGAGTCTGCAAGACCAACTTGCCTTCCAACACAGCGTTTCGAGGATTTGGCTTTCCCCAGGGGGCATTTGTAACAGAAACCTGTATGTCCGCTGTGGCGGCCAAATGCCGCTTACCACCAGAGAAGGTAAGAGGAGCTCACAATTGTTTAAAAGTCTTTAAATAGGTAAATGGACCACTTCTAGTTCCCCATACCACAGTGTTTCTTAAGTGCTTCCTTTGGTAATGTGCTGGCTCTGTGATAGTCTATGGCCCATCTCTTTAGGGTTAGCTCTTGGAGATCTTTTTGTGAAATTGGGCATTTTCATCCACCAGGTTCGAGAGCTAAACATGTACAGAACAATCGATAGGACAATTCACAATCAAGAGTTTGACCCAACGAATCTGCTACAGTGCTGGCAGGCATGTGTGGAAAATTCTTCCTACTATAACAGGAAAAAAGCTGTGGATGAATTTAACCAACAGAAATTTTGGAAGAAGAGAGGAATTGCCATCATCCCCATGAAATTCTCAGTTGGATTTCCAAAGACATTTTATTATCAGGTGATTATCGGAAACCCTTAAAAGTTGTATATGTATACATGTACATGTATATGTATGTGTATATATTACATGCACATATATTTATAGGATATATATATATGTAGCATTTATATATGTGCATATAGCAAAAGCTCTATTGATACTAATTCTTAGAACAGTGGTTCTCAAGCTTCCAAATGCTGTGACTCTTTAATACAGTTCCTCACGTTGTGGTGACCTCCACTATGTAATTACTTTCATTGCTACTTCATAACTGTAACTATGCTACTGTTAGGAATTGTAATGTACATATCTGCTTATATATCTAATATGCAGGATATCTGATTCTGATATGTGACCCCTGTGAAAGGTTGTTTGATTCCCTCCTCCAAAGGGGTCTCGACCCACAGATTGAGAACTTAGACAATTGTCTTAGACAATAATTCCAAAGGCAGGGGTCAGGATGGTTTCTTTTGCCCTCAAAGCTACAATATTGATGGTTGAGCAACTGCTGATAACAAGATCTGTACTTCAGGGGTATTTCCTTGAACCTAATCCTGTTACAAAGCTGTTGTGCTCTAATTAACTTCTAAGCATTACTGCTGGAAGCCGTTTCTAAACCTGCCCTGCCCTACCACCCTGATGCTTAACTCTTATAGTCAAGCAATGGTGAAATTTGACCTCCCTTAAGGGTTCTTCATTCCAGACTACTACATAAGCCCTTGTCTCTGCTCTCTGCCTGCTCTCTATCCTAGCAAGGGGCATATATGATGATATGGGTAGATACATTGTTCAATAGACAGACGAATGATGTGTGGGTGATACACTATAGCAGCCGTAAGAAAGTGAAGAGATTTTTATGGGTATTCAGTTACTCTTTATAATCTTCTTGAAACTGTTTCCTGAGTTTGTGAAAACATGAGCTGGGATTTTATGGGCATCACTTCACAAGGAAAGTGAGCTCACAGGATCGTGCACAAAAAACCCACTTCTGTCAGTGATGTTTCATTGTCTGTAGGTTTCTCATAAGGATACATTTCACCTTGGGAGTGTAGAGATAGCCAGAACCTAATAATGAGTCTTTTAAAATCAGTGCCATCATGATCAAGCAAAGAGAGTTGGTGGAATTTTAGAATATGTTTTATGAGAATTGCATGAGAAGAAAGATGAGAGCACCTGTAGGTTTTACACTCAGTATCTATGGGCTTGTTGTCTACAAGGTGGAAATATGAGAGATGCCCCAGCTTCTGGACCCATGCTCACTTCCCAGGGTGGCCATGGAGAGAGAGCAGTCCCACATTGCAGTGCCTGCAACTAGGTCACACGTTTGCAGCAACTCTGCTGTCTTTGCATTCTGCCAATAAATCCTTTGAAACCATAACACCGATGGGCTGTTTTACCACACCTCAGAAAATGATGGGAGGCAACCATTAACTTCAGGAAAGACTAGTTATTTATTCATATCTATGTCTCTAGATACTACCCATGTTGTTAACATGTGCATGGTTGTTCAACTCTAATTAGCCCAGTCTCCTAGCAACAACTCTGTCTACCCTCTCAAAACCAACAAGTTTATCTGCCCAAGATTGTACTTGCTCAAAACACTCTCTGCTCCACTCTTGAAAGAGGGTAACATGAAATCAAATTACACCCACATTGTAGACTGTACTTCAATGAGGGGTTTCTAGAGATGGTGCTTAAAACTCTAGATTTCTCTCATTTAGTAACTCGTGAGAGTTCTACCCCACTCCAAGCATCATTTACCCAGACTACACAGTGGGTGTTTAAAGTACCTCCTTATGGGAAAAAAGTTATTATATTTTGATAATCAATATTTTTCCCAATGAAAATGTTCTACTGATTTGTTTGTAATTGTATAAATACTATGTACTTACTATTACTAAAAACAAATTTAAAAGACACCAAAAGTTTCAAAAGGAAAAAAAAATCTCTTGAAAGCCAACCGTATAAAGAAACCTGCTATTGATTTTTGTTAGTGCGTTTTCTCTGTACCTCTGGGGGTACGTCTGTATATCTATGTAATTGGATGTCATTGGGATCACTTTTCACATAGTATGCTCAGGGTTAAACACAGTTGCAAAGGGCTTTCCATTTTAGCGTGAGAGGAAAGCTGTCTCTTTATCTCTCCTTTACCTCCAGCTACAACAAGAGCACTGCTCTTAGTTTCAAGTACATACGTCTACTTGTTTCTGCATGTCCCTCTCCAGGAACTTACAATGGCCAGGGAACATTCACAGACTGATGGGAGGGTGTGATGATGTCATATCTTCGAGTGAGGATGTTCTTCTCACCTTCCACTTTCTTCCTTACCCAGTGATCAAACTGCAATTAACAGCCCCAAGTGGGGAAAGGAGAGGTTGGGTATGGGGAGAGCTGGCAGTGTAAAACTTTTCTGCCTCCCTGGGAATCCCATATCTCCTCTGAAGCCCCCTGGGAATCCCATATCCCTCTGAAGCCCCTGGGAATCCCATATCCCCTCTGAAGCCCCTGGGAATCCCATATCCCCTCTGAAGCCCCTGGGGATCCCATATCCCCTCTGAAGCCCCTGGGGATCCCATATCGCCTCTGAAGCCCCTGGGGATCCCATATCTCCTCTGAAGCCCCCTGGGAATCCCATATCCCCTCTGAAGCCCCTGGGGATCCCATATCCCCTCTGAAGCCCCTGGGGATCCCATATCTCCTCTGAAGCCCCCTGGGAATCCCATATCCCTCTGAAGCCCCTGGGAATCCCATATCCCCTCTGAAGCCCCTGGGAATCCCATATCCCCTCTGAAGCCCCTGGGGATCCCATATCCCCTCTGAAGCCCCTGGGAATCCCATATCCTCTCTGAAGCCCCTGGGAATCCCATATCCCCTCTGAAGCCCCTGGGGATCCCATATCCCCTCTGAAGCCCCTGGGAATCCCATATCCCCTCTGAAGCCCCTGGGGATCCCATATCCCCTCTGAAGCCCCTGGGAATCCCATATCCTCTCTGAAGCCCCTGGGGATCCCATATCCCCTCTGAAGCCCCTGGGGATCCCATATCCCCTCTGAAGCCCCTGGGGATCCCATATCCCCTCTGAAGCCCCTGGGGATCCCATATCCCCTCTGAAGTCCCTGGGAATCCCATGTCCCCTCTGAAGCCCCTGTAATCACCTGCTCTGAACCTGATTAACTCAGCACACTTTCTCCAGCACCTCCCGGGTGAATGATGACTTTATCCAGGCAAAGTGTTGTGATCTGGAGATTTGCTGCTGGAAGGTCTGGGTGTGTGCCTGATTTGAATGTTTAATGGCTGTGTGGCCCTGACAGGCTCTGGCTCTCGTTGTCGTCATTTCTCATCTGCAAAATGGAAATGATATGGTAGTAATCATTTCAGTTCTGGGCCAGCTGATAGTCCCAGGGCAGGAGTATATGGCAGAGAAAAATTCCTCCTGTCCAGGGGCAGTCACCCCATGGATGAGACACATATCGCACACATAGACTGCACAGCTTACTCTATCAGTGGGACAGCACCCACTCTCTGATTCATGACAACTCAGAGTAAGCCCCACAAAATAATAACGCCTGGTCTAGCAGGTAGGAGAGGGCAGTCCTGAAACACTGTCAGAGCCAAAATAGCCTTTGCAAGCCACTCCAAACCTGCCCCACACCCCTGGGGAGGTTGAGAGGGTAGTTCTACAAGGACATTCATCAAAGAAGAGTAAAAACATGATAAATGGGAGCTGGAAGGGTAGCTCGGTGGTTAAGAGTACTTCCTACTCCTGCAGAGAACCTGGGTTTGGTCTTTACAAGTGTCTACAACTCAAGAGAGTTAGACAGGGGACTCAAAGCTCTTTTCTGGCTTCTTTGGGCACCAGGCATGTACATGGTACACAGGCATACAGAAAAGACTCATATGCACATAACATGAAGACGGGTTTTTTAAAAGAATATGCTAAACATGCTAATTAGAAAAATAACTAAATATTTCAATACATTTGCACTAAGACAAACCACATTCACCGCCAGAAACTTTTTAATGAAAACAACCCCATTGAGATAGAATTTATATACAATAAAATTCATGCATTTAAGATGTGAGATTCATGTCACTTGTGTAATCCCATCACCCAGGACTCTGAAGCGGCAGGATTATAAAATTGAGGCCAGCATAAGCTATATAGCACAACTCTGTCTCCATGACAATAAAAGAGAAAGGAAAAAGAGAAAGGCAACAAAGTGCATGATCCAGTGGCTTGTAATCTTGTGGCAGAATTAATTAATGACATGTGTGGTAATCCACACTAAGTGACATTTCCAAAACCACTATTACTCTCACCTCGTTGAGCGAGAGCAAGCTAAGTTTCCACCAGCTAGGTTGGAGTTCACCACAATCTGAGAACAGATTTCTAATCTTGTTTCAGGCTGCTGCTTTGGTCCAGATCTACACAGATGGGTCTGTACTAGTTGCTCATGGTGGTGTTGAACTGGGACAAGGTATTAACACCAAAATGATACAGGTGAGAGAGGTCATTTCACAATTGTCTTAGAGAGAGCTTATGGAATATCCTGAATTCTGTATGGGACCATATTTGGGCTTCATATATGTTGACCAATAGCCAACATATCCACAGAATCCCAACTTGTTCTCAGTGGATCAGCTGGAAATAAGTCAGCTGGGAGGTGAAAGGAGTCTTCGCCTCCCTTCTGGAGTGAAAGGCACTTTGCTAAAACTCAGCTTCCCATGGGTTCAGTGGCTCCTGACCCCTGACTACAGCAGCCATAAGAACTCACGACTCCAAAAGCTTGGGCTCTGGGCAACCAGCATTTCCAGACAACGTATGCACATACTTAGCACCTACAGCTTAGGCTCCCTGACCGCAGACAACCTGTTCCATCTCCAGAGACAAATCCATTTGCTTGTGGTCATTTTGTAAAATGAAGAAGCCCATGACTGGGCCTCCTCTAGCCATGCTATAAGTAACTGACTCCGAGGTGGTAAAGAGATGGAGGATCTGTTTTTGTCTTCACAAGATCTTGTCCCTACAGCAAAACATGCCTCATAGCCCTGGGGAGATTTTCCCCAGCTTCTGGTATCTGACAGGGATAGAGACAGGCCCTTTAAGGTCTTTCTGAGTATATATATGTGTGTGTGTGTGTGTGTGTGTGTGTGTGTGTGTGTGTGTGTGTGTGTGTGTGTGTGTATACACACACATATACACGTATATATATACATATAAATGTATATATACATATACGTATATGTGTGTATATATATACATATATATGTATGTATATACACGTGTATATATATATATATATATATGTGTGTGTGTTCAAAACATCATTCTCACCTTTTCAAACAAATGGAGTTAAGAAAATATCAAAACTTTCTAGAAGGTTAAGAGAATAACAAAACATTTTAGAGGGGGGTAAGTCATTGTCCCAGTTACAGTTTGGACTGGTATAATCTGTCTATTCCTCCGGACAGGTGGCCAGCCGTGAATTAAAGATACCTATGTCTTATATACACCTGGATGAGATGAGCACTGTGACTGTCCCCAACACGGTTACCACTGGAGCATCCACCGGTGCTGATGTCAATGGGAGAGCTGTTCAGGTGATAAGCTTACTGACTCCCAGGAGAGAAGCCTATCACTCCTGAGAATCTAAGCCCTTTAACAGAGGAGCTGGTTCTTCAGTATATTCCCATCCCACCTAACATAAACATAAGGATTAGTGCAACATTTTTTGGTGGGGACTCAGCCCATAAGTGCTTGGCTTTACAGATGGGCAGAACACCATGGCAGGAAAAATGCATGGTAGTGGAGGTTTCTTACCTCATAGGAATGTGTAAGACAAGGGACCAGAGGCCAGGCATAGCCTCCCAAATCGCACCCCTGGTGACACACCTCCCACCATAGCACCACCAACTGGGCCCTAACCATGAGCCACTGGGTTATTTTGTATTCAAACCCTCATACTTACAAAATGTCTCTTGGTGCTTTTTCACAGAGGTTTCAGAAAGAAGGAGGCAGACCGGCAACTCTCGGTGCTTCTCTGTACCACACAAAACAGTGGGCACCAGAGTGTTACCTAGCAGTATAAAGTCTATATTTGCTTAATATATTTCAAGAACACCCTAAGACACTAATGTCACAAAGGCAAGTGACAAGGCCCCTTTGGCTGAAGAGTCATCTGGAGTACAAAACAGCACATGACCCACTGTTGTGGGTGTCTGTAGAGGTAGGGGCTGGGGGAGAAGTCCCAAATGAGATTGCAGAGTCTACATCAGAGCAGGCAGCTCTCCTCTTTGAATGCTTCAAATGCAAATTGACTCCATTCTTCACTTTCATGTCTCTTTCTATGCATACGAATATGAAGTTCCAAAGTGCTGCTGAAACTACCCCCAACACACACACACACACACACACACACACACACACACACACACACACAAAACCACCACACACTTCCCCTCTAGGTAGGGCAGAGCAGCCTTGTTGAGACAATGGCCCTTGTATCTGGTTGGTTCAGCTGAACTTGGTAGCCATGACTCAGTAGCTGCTGGACTCCCAAGTTCTGTGTTCACACGCTTTGATGATTGCTTCTGGACTAAAGCTCCTGAGATAGCAACCAGTGCTATGGCAACCTAATCTAAAAGAAAACCATCTGAGGTGGTTACTTAGAATGTCAACTTCATTCAAGCCAAGGCACTTTGGAGGTCAAAGGGAGCCAGTGATCCCAGTCCAAGTTGGCAAGAGCAGGTGGGACTTGACCTTGGAAAAGTGGAAGATATGGCTGCCCATTGCTGATATCTTCAGGTCATAAATGAGGTCCCAGGCCATGGAGAGCAAAAGATGTTCAAACTCTAAATTCATTTTGTAGCACCCCAGGTTGCCTTTCTGTATGGCCCAGCACATGATCTGGGAGCCGCTTTAGTGTCCATTTCCCTGGGTAGTGGTTTCATATCTTTGCTGGACATTTGTCAAACCTTAAATGAAACATAGACATAGAAACAAACTAAAATAATAAAATAAGTTACTGTGGTTACACTGAGAGAAAGAGTTTGTATCCCTCTGAGCTCCCTCTTATCTTCTGTGGCAGCCCCCAAAACTCCACATCAGCATCATTACTACAAGGAATGACTAGGGTCCTGGCCAAGATTTGGAGAGAAATCACATGAGGACAACTGAGGGAGGCACAGAATCCAGGGACAGGCAGTAGGGCAGCAGGATCATGTCTGGAAGGTGCCCTTTAATTCTCAGTCACTTTACTGTCCTCTCCATCCCACAGAATGCCTGTCAGATCCTTATGAAGCGTCTGGAACCCATCATCAGGCAGAATCCTAGTGGTACCTGGGAAGAATGGGTGAGTACCTGGTGTGACTGAATCCTACAGAGCCTCTTGAGACCACTTGGTAGAAACACCCATCCCACGGAACATCAGGTCCAGCCAGGTCCCTCTTCTCCTGGGAAGCATAGAACAGGGAATAGTCCTGGTTATCCAGGAACACACATTATCTGGTCCACTTATTCACATGTAAGCTTTGGGTAGAACTCAGGATCTGCTTCTTCTGCCACATTTAGTAGCCCCTACACCATTTAAGCAAGAGTAAAGGGTCGATGTGGATCTGAAATATACCAGCTCTTACTGAATGGACATCTTGGTTCATTTGCAGAAGTAGCTCAAAGGTGTTAAATGTATTCTTAAGGGCAGCTTTGTGGATAGATGATTATTTGCCAAGGAAGGAAAAACCTACACCATCTAGTCCACTTTCAAAACTTTACATTTAAGGGGAGTCCTTGCAGGAGAAGCTGTCACATGGGGTCCAATCTGAAAGGCCTCTTCAGTGAAGGCAACAACTGCATGCTACTTTGCACATGCATATTTCACATATGCATGAAGAACAGAGGATGGGTATTCTCTGAGTGGTGAGACTTGTTCTCCTTTCAAAATAAACATTTTGTGTGAGAGCATGGCCCAGATAAGAAAACTACCAACCCCCACAATGTTTATTTAATCAGTGCCATTGGAAAAGGAAACCCTTAGGGAGCAGTGGCAGATAGGACCCATTGAGTGACATTGTTGTGTAACTGGTCATCTATCAAAGTTTCCTCATTTTCCACTGAGTTCCTTTGAAATTTGAACGGTGTGGGGTGTGTGTGTGTGTGTGTGTGTGTGTGTGTGTGTGTGTGTGTGTACATACATATTTTTCAGACCATCGTTGCAGCTCTGTTCTCAGAGCAATGCCAGTGCTCCAGGACTAGGGACAGGAAGGTGTAGAACCTCATCAGAGTTTGCTTGGGATGCTTACATTTTCAGATCCCACCAAAATTTACCTCTTATCTCTTTTCCATTGGTCTGTAAACAAATCCACAAAACCAACAATTCTATCTCTTCAGAGTAAGTCAGACTGAGTCAGTCATACTCCCTGAGCAGGCAGCAGGTCCTCACCTGACAGTATGCTCCATATTCATCTTGCAAAGGCATATTCCCAAGAGTAAGGAAGAGTGTTACCGCCAGGAGGTATTTGCTTTTTCCTCTTGTCCATCTTTGTCTTTATCCTTTGAAAACAGAATTACTCTTTTTCAGGTTAAGGAAGCTTTTATTCAAAGCATTAGCCTCTCGGCCACTGGATATTTTAGGTAAGAGGTGACTGATGTCATCATAATCCTTATCCCTTTAGGATACACAGAGTTTGAAAAAGGAGTATTCAGTTGTTTATATCTTTAAGGTGAAGTCTATTGTTTATTTCATTTTCACTGAAATGTTTTTATTAGAGTGGGTGCTATGTTACCATAAAGGTAGATAATTTTGAGATGAGTCCCACAGTTTCCTAAATTCAATTTCTTATTCACATATATACTTATATACACTATATAACACACACATATATGATAACATATAACATATATGTGATACACACACACACACACTACTACATTATTATTATTATAGGTTTCAGGTTTCCTGTAATGTGCCGCAGACCCTCTGGGTCCCTATGTCTGCGTAGAACGGGTCTCTAGTGGCAGGTGGGCAAAGCGTTAGATGAGATGACAGACAGATGTACACAGGAGAGGTTGTGTAGAATCTGAATGTATTTGTCAGATTGAGCATCAAACTTTTTATAGTACAGAGGATACAAGGGGTTGGAAGTCACATCAGGCAAGGTACATTGAAGTTACCAGGTACAAAACAAAGGAATGACTTCAAAAGGAATTGCAGGAACCAGGTAAATGTTTACAATAAATAAAAAGCAGTCCTGCCTAGGATCAGCTTAATGACAGGCAAGAATTTCACACTTTAGTGTTAATACCTTTGAACCTTGTGAAGGCTAGCACCAGGGGGTTCTGCTCTTGGCAGGCCTCAAGAATAATGCAATAACACAAACCCCTAATTTCCTAGGCCTTGCTAAATTCTTATCTTATCTGGAGAATCTCCATTTGTCAGGAGAATATACCAACTTGCTTTTGCTAATGCAATGTAGCCTGTACTAAAGATTTCTATCTCAGTGAGATTCCCTGGCTCTTTCTGCAGACCAGTTGAGCCACTGGCTCCGTCTATTGTAATGCTTAATTAGTTACTGAATAGGTTAACTTCCTTACTGCCTTCTCACAGGATTCTAAGCTCGGGCAGCTTCTGGGATCTTGGAACACTGGGGAAACTAACTATAACAGAATTTAACCTTAAAGGGCATTTATAATAAAATATTAAAAGAGAGCTCATAGATCCATACATCAGACTAACTCGGGAATAAAGTATGAGTATGAGAACACCAAAACTCCAGGAGGTGAGCTTCCTTGAAACTCTCTGCCTCGTGAGTGGCTTTTAGGCTTCACAGCCTGTCAAGCTGACTCAACTGGAGTACGTGGCAGTAATGGTCCTTTGTGTAGAGTTGACAATGAGGTATAGGGATTTTTATAAGCCTTCAGTACTGTCTAGCATCTACTTAATACTTAATGATTTGGGTCCTGGTATTTATTATGACCCAAAATTTGGTGATTTTAAATACTCTTGTTCCTCAGAAATCTTGCCTACAGCCTGTCTCTTGTGACCAACCCTCTTGTGTTGTCATATGGGGTTTTGGTTTTAGAAGTTATGAGTCAAGTCAGAGGCCAGAATAGTTCCATACAAATAGTATGAGAAGTTTCTGAAAGACGGTTGAACAGTTTTCTCAGACAAGGATGCTTGCCCAAGTAGGCAATAGATACTTCACTAGAAGCAACAGAAAACTCATGCTCCTATCACATGAGTACACATGGACACATCTTCTATGATTTGGGGGAGAATAGTGGTGTATTCTGGTGATGTCTACTAGCTCTGGTGTGTCTGTCTGGTGAGACACAGCTCACAGCAAGAAGATCTCCAAGTGCTAGTCACTCAGAGAAAAGGGTGAACTTTAGAAAGCAGAGTGAGAGTACTCAGCTTTGCGTGCTGTCATAGACAAGACCATGGATGGCAAAGGCTCTCCTGAATGGTGGGTTTAAAGGGAGGTAGCCATCCTGAAGAGGTATACCAGGAGCTAAAGGACTGTGGGTTATTATTGTGAATATGGTTATGGTTGTGGTTATAATTAGCCATGTGTGTGCCCAACAATTAAATAGAAGCTGAGTTCTGAACAAGGTTAAGGGAATAACCATTTTTTATAGATTTTCTTATCATGTTTCATTTATCCAAGTCTGACATGGACATTCTAACCCTGTATAATTGGGTTGTAGAGCATCAGCCCAGGAATCCTAATGATGTACTACTACAAGCATATACCCCCACAACAGGACAGGACACTAAGGAGACCGTGTATCTAATCAACTGGCAGCATCAAATAACTCCTTCCTCTCGTATGGGTGGATATACCAAACAAC
This sequence comes from Mus caroli, assembly GCF_978045245.1. Taxonomy (NCBI): domain Eukaryota; kingdom Metazoa; phylum Chordata; class Mammalia; order Rodentia; family Muridae; genus Mus; species Mus caroli. The sequence continues at coordinate 55,092,224 of NW_028227256.1, forward strand.
ACTGTAGAAGAGCAACTTGAAACTGCAGTTCAAAGATCACTTAGCTGCACTGATTAAGGCAGACTTGGAAGATCTGGCCACTACCTTTCTATAAAGATGTGTTCGTTAACAACATGCTTTAAAGTGAGCTAATGAGCTTTATAGGGAGTAGTGCCAGCACCTAAAAGGATAAATTTCTTATGTGTGTCTGGAGCCAAGGCTAGGTACAGGACTCCACAGAGCAAAGGTCTGTGTTAGAACATGCAGCCTTACAAAGGCAGCACTTCTGCTGCATTCTTCATGACACTTAGCCTTAAAGAGTTTACAGTAGCAGAGACCACAAGATTGTCGAAAGTCCATGGGCATAGGGGCACTCTTCTATAAACCTGACACTTCCAAGGCTGATCAAGAGTTCTAAGATAATTTAGGTCATATAGCAAATTTCAGGCCAGCTTGTGCTACTTAGCAAGACCCTACATAGAAAAATACAGAACACAATTAACCTAACCTGTTCTGGAAGGGACGGTAGGGATGGTTGTTTATGAGGACATATCTAACGTCATGGAACCACACAATGGCTAAAACAGTGATAAATGTCAGAAATAAAAAGAGTCTGTGGGTTTTCCCGAGTCAGTGTTTGTAAGTTGGCTTGCTGAGCAGACTGCAAGACTCCAAACGCTTTGATCTCAGATGAAAACTTGGCTACAAAGAAAATATTTCAAAGTTGGAGAGATGCACTAGACCATAGGACCTCTGTGTCCATCTTTGTGAGATAAAGAGCAACATCAATAGTCAGTGTGCTTCACTGAGGAGAGCTGACCCAGCCCCATGAAAACAGTTGTACTGACATGTTGTCCCCAGCTCTTCCAGCTTCAGGGAGGTGCTAGACCTATCAACCCCATGGCTGCTCAGCACAATTTGCAAAGCAGTGATAAATCAAATATCTATTGGGGTTGGGTCTCCAGTAACATCACAGCATATCGAAAAAGGGATAGTGCCACCCCCACCACCTCTGGATGTGAGAGATGCTGTTGTTTGAATTCATTTTCATTTCACATCTGACCAAAAAAAAAAAAAGCACACAGCTCTCCCGAAACCAAGGAGTAGTTTTTCAAAAAGAAAACTGTGAATTTTTTTTCTTTTCACAGTTGTAATCACTTAAAATGCAGTAGAGCATTAAAAAAAAACAATATAGCATGCGTAGATCTTTAGGTTTTACACTTGCTTAAGGTCAAAAGTCTTATTGAAACCTCACATAGGGAGCATGATCCTCCTCATGGTAGGTGATGTCTCTTCTCCTCTACTCCAAGTACTTGGCAGGATTTCCAGAAACTCCACATTCTATGAATACTTTACCCCTCCAGCCAACTCTATTTTCTCCCATCTCCATATTCATAGAGAAGGTCTGGCTGACAAGCACCTGTCCTGACCACAGGCTGTGTCTTATCTTCTCAGGGGTTACCAAGCTGACATGGACTGGGAGAAGGGAGAAGGTGACATTTTTCCCTATTTTGTTTTTGGAGCTGCCTGTTCTGAGGTTGAAATTGATTGTCTGACGGGAGCTCACAAGGTAAGTGGGAATCACGTGCAAAAATGTGCTGTGAACACACCGTGGCCGACTGTCGTTTGCAGATCCCACACAAATATTTAATAAACAGTAGTTTAGGTACAAGCAAGTATCCTCTGGGGTTGGGAGAGATGGACAGATTCAGGCGTGCTTCAGGTGGACACGGATGGTATTTGGTGAGGAGGTGAGAAAGAAGAGCAGTGGTTATTCCTGACTTGGGTGATTGGACTGTGCCTTGCTCAGATTTTTCTTTTCCAGAGCTGGACCTGGTGTTGAGCACATATTTTGAGTTCTGAATCCTTGGTCTCAGTTGGAGTCTGTCAATAATTCTATAACAGAGATTGTTATTGTACATCACTAGCATGTGTGCACCTCTTTGAAACCAGTGAAGAACCTTCTAGTAAATTACCTCATTGAGCACCATAAAACCCCCACAAAGTACACATTATTGATCTCTCATTTACCGATAAGAATGTATGGGGTTTTAAAGAGTTAACTAACCCGATCCACGTGAGTGTTACTTAATGGTTTAGCAAAACCACAAAATCAGAAATTCTCACTCAATTCTGTTTTCAGCATATCACAGTAGTTTTAGGTTTTGAACAGAAGGAATTTTAAAACAAACCAGCAAGCCACTATTCCATTCATCCGTAGTGCGCCATGGTGCATTAGGGACAAGTCACCAAAACGCTGGGTGCTTGGGTCTTTGTATGACAGATGAGGACCACTGCTGGAAAGCAGGTGTCTCTGTGGAAATTTGGAACTTGACCTAATAGTTTAGATCCCTGCAGCATCTGCACACTGAGCATGGGCGACACTGTCTCCCAGGGTATGAAATCCAGCATCACGGGGCCTGCTCTGTGAGACATACACTAGCCTAGTGACACTGAGATAGTGACATACACTCTGAAAGCCTTCATTCCCTCAACTGTGGAGAGGGCTCTCATAGACAAGAGGGGCAAAAGCCACCAGACTGTAAAAATAGTCTAAGGAAGCTAGGAATCAACTCTGTAATGCAAAAGGACTGAAATCCACTCCATCATTGACCCAAGATTTCCTGATCATTCTGGGGTCTCAAGAAAGCTGCAGTGCAGCCAGGCAGTGGTGGTACACCCCTTTAATCCCAGCACTTGGGAGGCAGAGGCAGGCGGATTTCTGAGTTCGAGGACAAAGTGAGTTCTAGGACAGCCAGAGCTACACAGAGAAACCCTGTCTCGAAAAACCAAAAGAAAAAAAAGAAAGTTGCAGTGGCCATCTAGACACCAGGAAGTGGTCAAACCTAAAGCTACTAATGGAAGACCCGCTCTAACCAAGATGACAACCATAAAACTATCAGAGTGGAATGGCTGAAAAGGAAACAAGAGACTCCACTAGGGATTAGCTAGCTACTCAGAAGTTGAAAGCACACGGGGAAAAACTGAATGCCTTAAAAATCCATCCAATGGGGCATCTTATCTCTATGAGAAGGATTCAGCAGGGAAATTACTCAGATGAATGCTTAAGACCCTCAAAGAAATGTATCTAGTTGGGCTTTTTTTCCCAAAAGAGAATATAAAAAAGTGACTAGGAGCTGATAAGAAGTATATATGAGAAAAATAGAATATACCTGTGGAAATATTTTAGAATACAGATGTCAATGAACTTTTCCAGCAAAAACTACAAGAGGTTCTCAATTACAAGTCTTCCTGGAAAGAAACCATAAAGAAAGAATGGGGAATACGAAGCAAAGCTATAGAAGAAATATTTGCCTTAAAACACACCCGTGAGGCCACTGGAGCTACTTCAATAAGACACTACACATAACATTAACCACAGGTCTCCTACACAGTGAGTAAAATGCAGTAAAGCCCACCTGTGAGGCCGCTGGAGCTGGTTCAATAAGACACATAACATTAGCTGCAGGTCTTACACACAGTAAGTAAAACACAGCTGGGTGTGTAGCTGCATCTCTTTCACACCCTTGGTGATAGAACAGAAGGATTGTGGTTTTGAGTCCAGCCTGCACTACATAGAAAGTTTCAAGCAAGCCTGGGCTACACAATGACAACATGTCTCAAACAAAACAAAACAAGACAAGACAAGACAAGACAAGACAAGACAAGACAAGACAAGACAAGACAAGACAAGACAAGACAAAACATGGGATGACTTATTCTAAAAACAACCCTTGCCACACATTTTCAACACATACACAAAAAGCTATTAAAATCTCTTCTACAGTATTATTATTCTAAAATAACATGCTATGTATTATTAGTTATTTAATTTTAATATTATCTTTGCAATTTTATAGGAATGTCCTCATTTATGTATATAATTTTATGGCCTGGTTTTCTTCATATGTTAATTTTCATAGCTACATTAAACATTATTACTTCATCTCTATAACAATTATTTCAAATGACTGTATGATATTAGGATTGATTGAGGCAAAATTTCACAACCTCCATTTTGTAGGAGGATGAGCTAATATCAGGAACTTGTGAATTTTAAAAATTCTAGAAGACTCCATGTCAACAACTCTTTGGTCACCACTTAATCAATAATCCCTGATTTGTATTTATCCCAAGAAACACATCTTAATTAGTAACGTTTGGCATTTTCATGACCTTTACCAACAGCAGAGCTTTGTCACGGCTTGTCATAATCACTGTGTGCCCTGATCAAAGAAAGCATTTATTACTGACAAAATGGTGTCTGTACTGCAACTGTGTTTTTTGTTCTCCACAGAACATTAGAACTGACATTGTTATGGATGGATCATTCAGTATAAACCCTGCTGTGGACATAGGCCAGGTAGGCAATGTCTTGTTAGCGAGACATAATATACAAACACTTCAAACACTAGCCACGTTTGCTCTTATAGACAAAGGCTCGAAGACGCAACTCCATCTTCTGGGAATCACCAAATAGCTTTTCTCTAAAGTTGTTTCACTGTCTTCTTTTTCCATTGTTTCACACCTAAGAATGTGCTCAGGGGGCAGAAATGCAAATTAAAGGGTGCCCACTTCAAACAGGGAAGTATGGGTACCACTTGGGTGTGTTGGGTTCAAGTTACCTATGTGTGAGAGATCCAAGTTAAACTGCCAAAAACTTTGGTCTAAGCTTCAAGGCAGAGCAGAAGTCATCTATTTGGAAGTGCTTAGTGGCAGAGGGGTAACTGAAACTATGTCAGCATCAGGACCATGATGAGAGGGAGGAGGGCCAGAGAGGGACTAGGTTGGGAGCTTTAATGCCACAGGGAAGATCCGAGGGAGTATATTCACTATGGTTCCAATGTAGCCCCAGTGTTCATTGCATTACAACATGAACAAATTCAACGTTTGAAAGTCCCTTTCACCCGGGCATGGTGGCACACGCCTTTAATCCTAGCACTCGGGAGGCAGAGGCAGGGGGATTTCTGAGTTCGAGGCCAGCCTAGTCTACAAAGTGAGTTCCAGGACAGCCAGGGCTATACAGAGAAACCCTGTCTCGATAAACAAACAAACAAACAAAAAGTCCTTTTCTGCATAACATTTGTAAACATTTATAGTTCCTAACATTATTTTTTTAGTTTTTTATGTGTGTGGGTGTTTGCCTGCATGCATGTCTGTGTACGTGTGTGCCTGATGCCCACAGAGGCCAAAAGAGAGAGTTAGCTCCCCTGGACTGGAATTACAGAAGTTGAGAGCTACCATGTAGTGCTGGGAATCAAAACTAGGTCCTCTGGAAAACATTGATTTTTTTCCTTGACTCTCACTTTTTGATATTTTTTATTATTTCTAAAGACAAGAAAACTGATTTTTTTCCATTTTATAATAAGGTAGAATAGAACTATAGGTATAAACACAAATTAAGTCAAGTAAAAATCTATTTTAGTTAGTTCCTAGACAGATCAGTGTCTTAGTTAGGGTTTCTGTTGCTGTGATGAAACACCATGACCAAAAAGCAAGTTGGAGAGGAAAGGGCTTATTTGGCTTACACTTCCGCATTGTTGTTCAGTACCAAAGGAAGTCAGGACAGGAACTCAAGCCGGGCTGGAACCTGGAGGCAGGAGCTGATGCAGAGGCCATGGAGGGCTGCTGCTTACTGACTTGCTCCCCATAGCTTGCTCAGCCTGCTTTCTTATAGAACCTCAGGACACCATCCCAGTGATGGCACCTTCCATAATAGGTTGAACCTTCCCCCATTGACCACTAATTTAAAAAATGCTTTTGGCTCTCATTTTTATGGAGTGAGACTCAATTCAAATAGCTATTGAACTAAGAAACAATAAGCAGGTGATGTTAGAATTTAAACTTTGAAATGAGGCAAAAAAGGGCACAGATTGTGGGATACAAACCCATTGCTAAAGATGTATGCTGAGAGACTCTTTTCCCGAGAAAGAGAAGATCCAAGACCTTGCTACCATCCTTGTAATAGACACTTTAGTAACTAGAAAAGAGCTGTCTTTCCATCCATTGAAAGATTGGGGATATGAATAATTTTTTACAAGCGATAGACCACAGGGACATCAGACATCTGTCTCTAAAATCACTGCTAGGCAAATGACTCATCCAACCATTAAAAATAAGCATTATTGTTTTTTACAAGTCCTATAGTTTTCTGAAATCTACCCAGGGGTTTTGGTAGCCATTGTTCACATCATCAGGTAGAACACAGGGAGCTAAGAGACCTGGACTCCAGAGGGAGTCACTCATGTAAAAGAAAGTCAGCCTTTGCTGGTGCGTGGAAAGTCAGCACATTGTTTTAAAAGTGGCTTTCATGTCTTTCTGTGTCCCAGATTGAAGGGGCATTTGTTCAAGGTCTTGGACTGTATACTCTAGAGGAACTGAAATATTCACCTGAAGGAGTCCTATACACCCGTGGTCCACACCAGTATAAAATAGCATCAGTTACTGACATCCCAGAAGAATTCCATGTATCACTGTTGACACCAGCCCCAAACCCAAAAGCCATCTACTCTTCTAAGGTAAGTAAGTATATATGGTCAGGCTTCATCCAAATGATTAGCCAAGGAAGGTGGATTGAGGAATGATGATGTAGCTGGGTGGTGGAGCACTTGATTAACATGCTCAGGCTCCTACATTCTATCTCCAGTGTGACAAAAGGAAGAAAGACTGTATTAGCATCCTGCTTTGAATAGCAATGCTGACACCCTCCAGCTACAGAGCTGGAGAGCTGGTCACTGCAATGTGCAGAAGCCCTGAAAGGATGGACAGGATTAAATAAGCAATGCAAATAAGGCCAAGGCATAGTTTGGAACTATAGTCAATTTTACACCCTGGCCCCAGATCACATTCGATTTAAGTGTGTTAATATAGTATATAACCTTTTCAACTCTGTGATCTGCACCCCACTCTCTCTGTGGTATTTAAACAACTGTCCCCAGAGCCCTCAGTGCTGCTGGGTACAGAGAAGACCTCTTCCTCTCTCACCCCCACTGACATCATCTGATTCCTCCTGCTGACCCCTCCCTCTGTCTCCTCGGGTCGGCAACATTTCCCACTCCTGTGTGTCTCCTTCTGCTTTTTCTCACTGATGACATCCCTTCTCTGCACACACACACACACACACAGTATCACACATGCAATATTGTGAACAGCCACAGAAGAGAACCATAAAATTAATCTACTAAATCACAAATCATCAATTTAATGAAGTTTAATAAAAGAAAATATCAAAATGTTTTACACAATAAGAAAAAAGATTTATTTCTTAGATGTCATGGGTGCATATACCCATCACATACTGATATATACTACTAGAAAAATATGAACATGGTTTATAATACAAAGAAAGTTGGTGAGACTCTGTTCTCAATAGCACATATACTATTTCATGTCAGATGTAGGCTCAGAATAATTTGTCTTATAAGCAGCATGGAGTGAGGTGTAACAGCCTTGTTCTGCCTTGTCAAGTGTCACGAGCTTAAGACCCTTCCAGAGTAAGTCTCAGACTGAACAACTTTTGATTTCAGTGACTTCATAAAAAGCTCAAGAACTAGGAGCTTGTATCAATAGACAGGGCCTTCCTCATTAAAATTAAGTAGATCACAATATATTTTTCCAGAATCCATTTTTCAGAGCATTGAAATCATCTGCTTTGGTAAAATCCAAATTTCTGTGAAATAAACAGCAAGAAGCCTGGGCAAGGCAACACCCTACAAAAGTCTGTGTGTGTGTGTGTGTGTGTGTGTGTGTGTCCCTGTGTGTGTGTCCATTAGTGCATGTGTGTGTCCATGTCCGTGTGTCCGTGTCCGTGTGTGTGTGCGTGTGTGTGTGTGTGTGTGTATGTGTGTGTGTGTGTATATGTGTGTGTGTGTCCATTAGTGCATGTGTGTGTCCGTGTGTCCGTGTCCGTGTGTGTGTGTGTCCCTGTGTGTGTGTCCCTGTGTGAGTGTCCATTAGTGCATGTGTGTGTCCATGTCCGTGTGTCCGTGTGTGTGTGTGTGTGTGTGTGTGTGTGTGTTTACAAGGCTGAGCAGGCTGCTGCAGGCTCTGCTCAAGACCAGGAACATGTATGTGATCCTTGCTCTTCCTCTTCCCAAGAGGATGCACCTACGCTGTACCCTCATAAGGATATTAGCGGTGGTACACTGCCCTCCTCCCTGACCCCTGGATGCTCATACTCTTGTAATCCTGCAATAATCCATCTTGTTGCCAAACTTAAGAGATTGTCACCTTGAACAGTTTCATAGTCACGGGGAAAAGGCCAATGACATTTCACAATTCTCCCTGTTCAGGTGCTTATTTTCAGACAAGGCAAGTATAGGTTAGAAGGTACCTCTTGACCCAGAACACTATCCATCACTGTCTCCTAGCTCCTTCCTTCTCCTCCCCCCACCTTGCACTGAGGCCATGTTATAGGAGAGAAGAGGGAACCTAATTTGAAGGATTTGGCTTGTCCATCTGTCCTTTAGGCACAGTGCTCGGCCCTGAGAGGCATCTGTCCTCTGTGAGTTTGTGGTTTTTAATAACTTCATTCTCATGTTTGAGTAGACTTGGTTTCAGCACATGCTTAGGGTGCTTCTCTAGTGCTTCAATATGAATAATGTAATGTTTATTATATAAATTAAATGCACCAGTCACTGAACATAGACCCTATATGTATTTGGGACACAGTGAACACAAACTGTGTGAGGCTGCTGCCAATGGCACATGGCATTCTATTTTATAGTCAGCTTTTTAAAATAAATATGTGTATTCTAAAATAGCAACAAAAGATGGGAAACTAAGCCAAAGCCCAGTTGCTTATTACCAAGTAGTCCCTCTGTGTACTTGTACTGTTGTACTTCTGTACAACTGACAGGGCAGTATTCTGTCTAGATCAGCATCTTCACAGCAAACACCTGGACAACATGTGGTATGAAGCTGTCACCTTGTCACGATGTCACTAAACAATAAAAATTCTTGAGTTCCCTTAGAGACATGCTGGGCCATTGTTGCATATCCTGTCCATCATTGATCAAAATATCAGAGTGCAGTGTAGGACTGCACTCAGGAGTGTGTATACCTAAGACACACAGTCTCCTCATTCCAGCCAGAAGAAAGGGGAAAAATCTTCTGAGGCAACAGGAAAGCACTGAATAATAAAGACAGGCAGACACCTGTAAGGTTGCTTAACACAGACCAGCAGGAGAGGAGGTGGGGAAACTCACCCTGCAACCTGAACAGCAAGAAAAGCTGGGTGTTGGTGGCTTAAATCTCTTTTGCATTGCTATATCATAATACTAGAGACTGGATGACTTAAGAGAAGCTTATTTGCATCTCAAAGCCGGAAAAGTCCAAAATTAACAAGCCACACCTGGAGGTGACTTCTTGCTGCATACAGCATATTGATTCAGAGAAAAAGGTCAAGCTCACCTCTGTAACACACCCACACCTGCAATGACACCAATTCATTCATGAAGGTGGAGCCCTGACGACCTAACCATCTCCTAAATGCCATACCTCGCCATGTATAGAGAATAAACTGTCAGCACCTGAGCTTAGGGAGACTTGTTCAAATAGTAACCAGCAATCACGTCATTATGCAGGAGAAACTGGTACTAAAAACAGCAGGGCATGGTATAAGGTCTGGGAGTGTGGCCCAGTTTCATCCATGTAAGTTACCTGAGTCCCAGTTTCCACATCTCAGATGTGCAAGGGAAGTGCAGTGTAGAAATGCAAAGGCTAAGGATGCTACCCATGCAGTTTGGCAGTGGCCTGATTAAAGTCAACTGAGGATGATGTTAGCTGCTAATGTCACTTAGACGTGTTAGTCACTTTTGTTTATCTCTGACAATAATTCCTGATAGGAAGGACTGAACAAAAGCAAGACTTATTTTTGAATCATGGCTTCAGAAGATCCACTTCATCGTGGTAGGGAAAGAAGTTCACATCTTAGTAGCCAGGGAGCAGGGAAATGGACATTCTGATTGTTTGCTTTCCCTTTTGTCCCCCTCTTATTTTATATGAGCCTCTAACCCACAGAGTGGTGCAACCCATATTGAAATAAGATCTCTCTACCCCATGAATTAATTCTGTCTGGGAGCACACTCACAAACATCTCCAAAGATGTGTGCCTCAGCAATTTCCTAGATGATTCTACATCCAGTTATGTGGATAACGAAGATGAGGCAATCGCTCTGTGTCATTGTCTAAACTAATGAGCAAGCTCATCTTTGACTGATTCAATCTCATTCTTCGCCCTCACATTCACTCATCAGATACTTGCAAACACCTCAATGTGCCACGTTAGCCTTAAGCATGGAAGGACCAATCTCTGGGGTCAAGGTGAAGGCATTGTTCATCCAGGCTTTCCTGGTGGCCATACGGACAGTCATTTATCTATTTCTGGCTAATTTAAGCCACTCAAGGAGCCTGTGATCACCAGCTGCCCCCCTTATGGATATGATGATGGAAAAACAGCAGCCCAGCACTGGGTGTATAGTCTAGTCTCTCCTCAAGAATTAAGGTCTAGCTCACACTGCCAGACTCTGGGAATTTGGGTAGTTTCCTAGGGACAAATTACATCTAGAGCCTGGTATGCTTAGGTTTCTGGAGGCTTATGTAGACTCTTGGTTGGTTATAATGCTAATCCCTCTGCCCTAGGCCTAGGCACTGTGCTTTCTCGGGAGAATCCTGCTGAGGTGTGGGGAGCTTAAACCATGTTGTCAAAGCATGAATACCTCCACCTGATCCCACTGCTGCCCCTGAAGCCACCTAAGCCTGTGCAGGGAACACACTCCCCCAGTTGCTGGAAGGCATAGTAGTCTAACGCATGGGGGAAGGCTCACCAGCACTATGAAGGAATGAGTGTCACCTGCTGTGTGATAACATTTGAGGCAATGACAGACCACCAATGCAAAGGCAAACGTGTCGGACTCTATGGCTTGGTGACCTCGTTTGTCTTCTTGAGCAGCTGAAGAATGATAAAATTGCTCAATGACATGTTTCTCATCACGTATCCCTATCGTCTGTTCAATCATGACGGTACAGAAACACGGCCATAAGATTCCATCTGCCCATCTCAATCACCCTGGCCCATCAAGGGCAAAGGGTTGTAGCATGAAAACCTGTTGGCTTCTACTGCCAAGGAGCAACTATTGATGAGGACAAATCCTGACAACCTGGCTGGACAAGAATGGGTGGAACAATGAGCAACTCAATAATTTCTTCGAAGGCCCTGGATCCTCACTCTACCGAGGACCCTCTACCTCTCCAGTCTTCAGCATTAGTCACTGCTAGAATAATTTCTTTGGCATATTATGTGATTTAAGGCATACTTGATCTGTTAAGATAACAAATTAACCAGAGTATAAGACTAGAAAGAAAGTCATGTGATTCGTAGTAAAAATCCTTTGCTGTCTTCCCTTGAGTTGATAATAAGACACAGCTCTTAACATGGGTCGCAGAGTCCTGCCGATCGTTCCCGAGACTTTTCATACCACCCTTTCTGTCCCACAGAGCTTTATTCAGCTCTTTGGATTAAACCAGCTCTTTTCTCTTCCTGATGCCTTTGAATGTCACCTGTACCAGAGCTCTCTAGACAGACAGAACCAATGGGCTTTATCTGGGTATTGTAGATACATGTGCATGCATATGCTATACATGTGTGTTATGTATATATGCATGCATATCTATAAGTATAGTTGCATGTGAATATGTGTGTGTGTGTGTGTGTGTATACATCTATACATGTACACACAGATTTATTTTAAGGAATTGTCTCACATAGTTGTAAAACTGACAAATTCAAGATCTGTAGGGCAGTGGGACAGTAGTCAAAAAAGTCAGGTAGGGTTTCTGTGCTGAGACCCTGAGGCAGAATCACTCCCCCTGGCTGGGAGAAATTTGTTTTGCTCTTGGGGACTTCACAGATATCATCAAAGCTAGTAATATATTAAAGCCAATGCTAATCATATCTACAACGAACTTTCCCAGAGACACCTACATCAGTATTTAAACAAATACATGGACACCTGAGCCCATCAAGTTCATAGACAAACGTACACACTACCTGGGACTCATCTTTCCTTCCTCACCTGGCAAGCACCCTCTCATCTCATCTATCATCTCTTCAGGAAAAGTCACCTCTGCTTTCTCAGTTCATGCAGGGGACCACCCTTGGCATATATTTTATTTGTTGCATTCACTTGGCATCCATCTTCTACTTGGATATGCATTCAATCAGAGCTGCCCATACAGGTTCCGGTCCCTCATCTCTAGCTACCAGTGGAAGGCTGCCTACACCTCTCAGAGTTCAGTGACGCCCCATGCCTTTGCAGCCTGGCATGAGTCAGCCTGTACCAGCGAACCCCACAGCATATGAGACAATGGCTTCCATTCAGAACAGGATTATGAGACTTTCAATTGCAGACACCATCCTCCATGGAACACATCAGGGTCTACTGCTGTGCCTTGACAAAACTTTAACTCTTTGTAGTACTTTGTATCTGGGAAAGCTCTTGGACCCCTGTCATTGATTTAATTCAGACTAAGAAGGATAAATCCTTGGCATGGGCCCCACCAAGATTGTCCACCATTAATCAAGGTATTTCTATACCATCCTCATCCCTTAAAAACCCTGTTGGCACAGTGGGTAGCTTTAGCTGCAACCACGTGGTCCCCTTGGGCATGGGCATGCCAGGCCTTGGCCAGGTTCTCTGTGTTTGGTGAGTGTAACCCGCATGAGGATTACCACCTTGGCCAATCGTCCTCCAGAATGCAGTTCCTTTGAAGCCCAACCAGCTTCCTAAACAAACAGAAAGTGGCCCTGTAGCAGACTTCAGGCTGTTCTGGGATGGGTCGTAAGGGTGGATGGAAAGAAAAGAATGATCCCAAGTAGGCTATGATTTGGAAAAGGCAAAAGGCTATAAAAAAAATGCATGCTGAGTTCTTGGTGGATTTGTGGAGCAAAATTAACTGTACCCACACATGGCTCAGGTACTGGACATAGCTAAGCAAATAGCCCATATTCTTCCAGAGGGCCTACCCACCTACCAGCAAGATTGCTGCAAGGAAACAAGAACTGAAACCCCTTCAGAAGCATGGGGTCAGCTCAGGCCAGCGCCCCTGCCCCCATGTCCCTGTCTCCATCCAGAACCAGGTTTCTAAAAGGCTTCTCGTTTTGTCTTCCCTCCCCACATCCCCAGGGCCTTGGCGAAGCTGGAACATTTCTGGGCTGTTCTGTGTTCTTCGCTATTGCCGCGGCCGTGGCTGCAGCTCGAGAGGAGAGAGGCTTGTCCCCGATTTGGGCCATAAACAGCCCTGCCACAGCAGAAGTGATCCGCATGGCCTGTGAGGACCAGTTCACGAACCTGGTATGGGATCACCTCCGTCTTGTCTATGCATGTCTGCAACCCTTTTCAGGACTCCCAGTGCGGGGACACGAGACATGTGCCAGTTCGAAAGTAAATTCACAAACCCCTATAAGCAGGATGTCTTCTTGTAAAAAATGGGAGTTGCTAGTATGAGTTTTCAAGTAGGAAGTTATGGGATTTTTTTTTTCTACTTATAGAAGGGAATGTGGGCTTTAAAGGGTTAAGAATTGGTCTTTCCCACCTGAGTGGCGAAAGAGCTGCAGTAAGCTATTGCCTTTTCAAGAGTACCGCAATCTTCTCCGAACAAGTTCCCCCTCCCCCCAGGCTTCACCACACCCAACCCCAACACTGGGGTTTCCAACACATGAAAATTTGGAGAACAGTCACATGTAAAACTACAGCTGCCAAGTTTATTTTTGGAAATATGAGTACTAGAAATGTTTTACCTTTCTTTTGGGGGAGGGGGACAGGGTCTCTCCACAGAGCCCTGGTTGTATTGACTCACTGTATAGACGAAGATACGTTCAAACTCGGAGATCCAACTGCCTCTGCCTCCCCAGTACTAGGTTTAAAGGTATATACAACCACATTTGGCCCAGTACTAGAAATTTTAAAAGCATGTGTGGCTTCCACTTGTGGCTTTCTATGAGACTGCTGCTGCTTCCGTGCGCAGTTCCTTTTGCATTTTGACTTGAGCAAAGGACAACTCTGAGACTTTAGGAGGCTGTGGGGAGCCAGGGAAGGAGCTCAAATTTTAACTGCTTAAAACAAACAAACAAACAAAAAACGTTCACGGGGTCCAAAATTAAAGGAGGGGGAAGCATGAAGGGTGAGAGGAGCCCTACAATGTTCAGCACCCCTAGAGCAGTCTTCCTCCAAAACCCTTCTGGTGACTCCGCCCACATCCGCCTTGCGGCTTTTCATTGGTCTCCTGGAAAAGCCCTCCTCCCACCGACACCACCCCAGCCCATTTACCTGTGTGGCTCTGTTCAACAACAGCTCCACTTCGACATACTTAATACATGTAGCAAGGCATTAATACAGGAGCACAGCAAATAAGGCCCATTCATTCCCCTTCAAAGTCCAAAGTCCATGAAGAGATAGGCATGGAAACATGTGACTACTACACAAACCCTCTGTCACTGGAGACACAGAGGGAGTGCGAAGCCCTGTGAGCTATTTACTCCTCGGTGGGGTTTTATAGCCCTTTGTCTCCAGCTGTTTGGCCGACTAGAGCTGGCAGCATGTTGTGTTTCTCTTGCTTCTATCATTGAACTTTACAAAATGGCCAATTATGAAAGATTGGAGTTAATGACTTTGAAATCAGACAACTGGGTTCAAATCCCAGCTCAACCACTCACTGTGCCTTTAAAAGAGAGAGAAAAACACCTGCTTGCTTGTATCCCTAGGAGAAGGAAATGAACTGCACAACGTTAGTGAGGACCATTATCAGTAATCTTCCTATGCGCCCAAACAGGCCCTCATTTCTAGCCCTATGTTTTCTGATTTTCTTAACTTCAATATCACAATGGAGGACCGAGTAATGGAGGAATTTTGACTGAGTCACAGTGGCAAGCAGGGACAGGTGTGTGGGTTTAGCAAGGATGTTATATAAAACTGACCAATTATCCAAATTTGATGTCAGCTAAAATGTCCCTGTGCCACCAGACTTGAACATGCCTGAATGGTTGAAGACACATTCTAAAATGTATATGAAAGATGCTTAGTACCCTCTCTACTAGAGATGCATCAAGCCAGTCACCATTGGGTTATGATGTGAGTGTGTGTGAGTGGGGGGTGGTGTCCATATGCTTGTGTGTGTGTGCATATTTAAACTATTAGACTCGTTCCTCTCCAGGACTAAAGAGAGAACAAGGCACAGTGAAATACACATTCACGTTTTATTTAACAATTGTGACCAGGCATTGACAAAAATAAGTATCTATCCAAAAGTCCACCTCATGGGACTTAGAATGTAATGATATATGTTTAAAATGAGAGTGGAGCAAGAAGAAAGTACCAGAGCAGACATGGCAAAGGGGTAGACCTACAGAAAGTGACAGAGATACATCTAGCTAATGGATGAGAGCTAGACAAACAGGCAGAAGAAACAGGAATTCCAGGTAGAGGGAAAATTGAAGTCAATGCAGGACAGAGGAGAAAAGCATCAGAAAGCAGATGGTGTGTGTTTCCTGGATGGAGACCAAGCAGAGGAAAGTCTGGAGCATAAACTGGGATGCAAGCCTCAGCTAGAACTCAGAGAGTCATAAATGTAAATTGGGTTCTATCCTGAGAGCAGGCGGGACTTTGACAGTCATGTGACCGTGAGAATGAGCTGCTCAAGTAAACAGCCTGACAGATGCTATAACATGATTTAGCCTGAGAATGAACTGTCGGGAGCTTGGCTACCAAGCTAAGAGATGATAGAGTCCTGAGCGTGACAAAGCTAATGGCAGTTGAAGGAAAGGAGGTCATGCAATACCTGCCATTCAGTGAAGGATGGCAGCAGGGGAATCCAGGGTTGGCCTACGGTTGGCCTGGGGTGAATAGGAGGACTGTGTGGCTTCTCCCATCAGTAGGCAGCAGGGGAATCCTTCCAAGGAGACTGGCAAATTCACTTTTAGACTTGCAGTCAGTCAGCCAAAGAATTTTGCCATCAAGCAACCGGCCCAGTTGCTTGACAAGAGGGCAGAATTATGAGTCATTAGTACAAAGTCATTAGTACAAAGTAGTAATTAGAATCGTAAAAGGCCATCATTAACCTGAGGGAAGAAAATGGAGACATGAAAAGGGAAGGGGAGAGAGGAATGAGCCAGACAGGCTTGATGGGGAAACCAGATGGACAGGTGGGTCTGGGAAATAGGACACAGAAGGAAGTCCCCACACCCTGTGCACCCTGGGCATGAGCACATCTCCAGGGAGCCAACAACCTTCCCAAACGCAACTTAGAACAGAACAGACCTGCTGGCCTGAGAACAACACCCTCGTCAGCCCTCACAGATTCAGGTGCTCCAGGCCCCAAGAGCTTTGTTACCATGCCTCCCCAACCCCCAAATCCATCAGTGCCAGGGCTGAGCGGAGAGAGAAAGTCCTCTCTCTCCTGGCTCTTTCCATCTCTGCCCCATGCTCCCTTCCACAATATTACAGCAAGGATGGGGTGGGGGCCTTTGTGGGCAGGGAAAGTCACAAGAAATGTTTGTACCCAACACTCAGGGGACTGAGGCAAGGTGATAGCCATGAATTAAAGGCCAATTTAAACTGCATAATAGGACCTGGACCATCCTGGGCTACATGACAAGCCCTTGTTAAAGGAAGGGAAATAAAGAATAGGAAAGGAGGGGGAGAGGGAATAGGGGAAGGGAAAAATAAGGACTCACCCAAAACAGTTTTACTAACTTGGTTTTACACCCACCTGGAGCATGAGGGACACAGATGGATCAACATGGCATGACCCTGGGTAAATCTCATAGAAATCTGTTTTGACGTAATACAAATACAAACAAGTGTGGGGTTGGCTTTGCAGCAAATTATGTCTAAGTAGCGCATGCTCTGTGCAGGTAAGTTCCACTGACTCAAAGACATGCTTTTCCAAAGGTGTCGATGAAACTGTTATCTTTGAGATAGGGCAACAGCGCCTGCTGAGGACTGTCACCAGCAGTGGGCTTCCAGGGTGGGAACAGAGTATTTGGTACTGCGAAAGGACTGTGCTGCTTTCAAGGTGTCCTTTTACAGGGCAGGGACGCTGAACCTAGGAGCAGATAAGGAGATGCACTGGGAGAGGCTCAGGGCTTGGCTAGCACCATGCCTGAATGCTTTGCTAGAATTATTTATCCCTGAACATTGAATGAGCCCTCTAGCACATCTGTGTATTTTACAGTCTTGAAAGTCAGCTTCCCACTCAAATCCCCTCTCACTTTCAGAAGCGTCAGAACTTGAATTTGCAAAATTAGTACTCACCCCTCCAACTTGAAAGCATCTAGTGGTGTGAGGTGGAAATCAAAATTCTGCCTGTGTCCTGCTCCCAAGGGCAGCACACTTGTAAGTTCTGCTATTGTGCAGCTGTTCCAAGATCACTGTGGTCTTTCATTCACCCCTGTTATCCTTCAGGTGTAACAGATATCCATTGCTCTCGGCCCAACGCCATCCATCATCTACTTGCCTCTCCCTTCCAGGATCGCCATCCTGGATGGCCATCCTGTCTTACATATTACATATGCATCACATATAAAGGAAGCATTTAACAAATAAAAGATCTTTAAATTAATTATGCTACATCAGCTTATGCTTTTGAAAGAATCTGTGAGAAATTCTATTTTGTGGGATAAGTATGAATTCACTTTTCTGATCAGTTTTGATTTGACTGAATTTAATGAAGTCCACTTACCCAGTTCTAATTTTTATTTATTTATTTAGAGCAAAGGTTGTTTAAGAAAACACGGGACAGTCTCAGGAGACATTTCTCTTTGCGTGGTCAGCCTTCTCTCTTATTGCACAGTTAATCTTTTTTCTTCCACTTCTATTTAACAGTAGATGCTTATTTTTAAAGATCGCATCTTTTTAAAAGAACAACAACAACAAAAAGGTGACTTTTTATGTAAGATTATTTGTACTAATTTAAGGTTTTTTTTTAAGCTACCTTTAGAAAAAAAATCACCAAAACAAAAAGGGCAGTATTAAACTTGCAAAATCTTTTGGGGTGGGAAGGAGGGTGTCACTAAATTCTATGAGCGAGTGCTTCAGTTTTGCATTCCATTCTGAACAAGCTCTTGATGTTTTCAATAATCACTTCTCACAAGTGCAATGACCGTAACTCACCTAGAGAGCGTTTCTGCCTCCCAGTTTCTTTTCTGTCTCAGTTTTGATGACCGTTTATTTCACTGAAGAAATCCTGCTTCTGGGCCAGTTAGGGTTTGCCAGGGTTAAGCCCTCACATCGCTAAAGCCAGAGGACCTGACAGAAGATTAACTGTGGAGAGAAGTCTCTCTCCATCATTTGGACATGTGGCTACCCGTGCTTGCCATTGTATTTAAGAATGTTTCACTAGTTCTTTTCAGCTGAGCCAGTATTATATACATCTTGTCTCTGCTTACTATGTCAAGGAATTAGATATTTTTTATTTATCTGAAATTACCTAATTTCTGTTTGGAAAGAGAAGATCTATGCAAATTCAGCAAATAAATGTGATAAATAAATAGGTTAAATGTTTTTTGAAAAAGAAACCATTTTTGCCATCCACTAGTTATATGGATTATTTTAGATTTTTTTTTCTCTTCTGTCTTTAACCTAAATTCTTTCATCTTTTTTTCCAACTTTCTTTTTAGGTTCCACAAACGGATTCTAAATGCTGTAAGCCGTGGTCCATCCCAGTTGCCTAGTGTTGGGGTTCCAGCACAAAAGCAGATGGACTTAAAACTTCCACAGGTCACAAGTATAAACATCTTTATCTAAAATATGTAGAAAATTAGAGGCAATTCTTAAATTTTCATATTTACAAAATCTTGTAATCTTTAATCACATGTACTATAAGCAATGATGTTTACAGAGCTTCAGCCAAAGGTCATGTTTAATTCAATATATTAAACGGAATTTTCCACTGTGTGAAGAATTTCTGTGCTGAGTCTACAGAGAAAATGAACATCTATTCTCCACTATATGTTCCTATTCTGAAAAAGAAATAAACATAAAAAAGAGAAATAGCTGGGCAGTGGTGGTGCATGCCTGTAATCCCAGCACTTGAGAGGCAGAGGCAGGCAAGGATTTATGAGTTCAAGGCCAGCCTGGTCTACAGAGTGAGTTCCAGGACAGCCAGGGCTACACAGAGAAACCCTGTCTCAAAAAACAAAAAAACAAAACAAAAAAAAAAAGCAAAAAACCAGAGAAATGAACAGGATTCTGTGATTGTTTACCTATAGTTTGTGAAGTTCCAGCATTATAATGCTGTGTGTAAAATGACTTGCTAATCATTCTATATTAAATGTAGAGTTTTGGAGTAGAGAGTCTGCAGTGACTATGAAATGAGGCTTGGCTTGCTTGTTTTAATGCACACGTTTGTTGGAAAGTCCCTTGATTTTTTTTTTCTAAGACTCTGTTTCCGAAGATTCATTGAGATGCTACATATGGTAGAGTTGCCTCTAAGATGACCCGTCAGAGGGCAATTTAGGGAAACTGAGGAAGCAGCTTTAGGATGTCAAAGCAGCAGTGACATATGGCCTCCCTAACAAACCCTAGTTGAAACGAAAGCAGCCAGATAACTGGAACCACTGTGCCTATCAGTCAGGTTCAGAAGCAAATATTCACATCATATTCAAAGTTGTCCAATCTGAAATATTCTAGCATGTGCATAATCCTCAGCTTAGACTTCACTATGTAGTTTTTATGGATATGAAAGCTTTTGTGGCAGAGACTTTCAGTGAACTGATTTTGCACATGGTATTGCCTTCAGTCCAACCCAGTAACTCCTATCTGAGCCCTGACTCTTTCCATTTTGGGATACCTCTGCTTCCTACAGACACCATCTCCAGCTCGGGGGCAGCCCATGTGAGGATCAAGTAAAAAAGCAGAAGGGGGCAGTTAGTTTGCACACAGCACAGTAATAGTTCTTACTCCTACCTTCATTTGAATTTTCTCACTTCTTAATCAGAATCATTAGGTATTTATACACAATTCTTAAATGCACAAAGAAATACTGGCTTTGTTTATTGACATTTTAGCTTTATTATTTTCTAAAGAGGTTTTGCTTTGTCTTCAAGACATACATTCCTGATTTCTCTCTTGATACATTTTTTTCTTCTTCTTTTTGACATAAATGGATGGTTTTCTTTTTTTTAAGCCATTGGGGTTTAATAAAAATAGTTAAAGCTATTGTGTTTCAGGGCCAGAGAGATGGTTCAGTGGTTAAGATTACTGTCTGCTCTGGCAGAGAACCCAGATTCGGTTCTCAACACCCAAATGGTGGTTACAACCACCTGTAACTCCCATTTCAGTGGATCTAATGCCTTCTTCTGGACTCTGAGGTCATTGTGCACACATAGCACAAATATATACATGCAGATAAACACACTCATACATAAAATAAAAATAAACAAACCAAAAATTAACTTTAAAACTATTTAATTCACCCAGAATATGACAGTAGTTGAATTTTACAGAATTCTGAAGTGGGCTTTTTATTATCTTATCTTTGGTTGGTTGGTTGGTTTTTGACACGGAATCTTAGCTGGTTAGCCCAAACGAGCCTTGAACTCAAAAGCATTCTTCCCAGTCCTCCCTGGGGGCTGGGACCACAGGCATGCACCGTCAAGCCTAACTGTGTCAATGATTTCTCTATAAACTTTATGTTCTTTTTTCATTCCTGTTCTGAATCTAAATATATAGACATTTTATTCTAAAACATATCTATGGCTTTATGTCTTGTTTGTTTGTTTGTTTTCCATTAAGTTCTAGGGTGGTTGCACTATAGTCACAAGAATCACTTAAAAGAGAAAATAAAATAAAGAACAAGCTAGGGTGGAAAAGAAAAAAACAGAAGTGTAAGACACAACCAGAAAGAGTAGAGGGAAGTAAAGAAGGTAAGACACGAATGAAGAGGAAGCAAAGGGAACCAGGCTCCGTACAGAGCAGAGGCTGAGTCCCAGGCTGCTGGCCTGACAGCAGGATCGTACCCAGGGCACAAGATGTGCAGCAGTGTTGTTGGGAGACCAGAAGATGCAGGAAGGGAAGGGCACAGAACCACAGAAGGGCGTGGGAGCCTGGGAGCTCTCCACATCTTGGCTGTGAGGGCTGAGGAATGCCTTTCTCCTCTGTCATTCTGCCGCTTTAAGTGCTGGACTTAAGCACGACTCATGGTTTTCTGTTCTGCCCCACGACTCTTCAGATTCTTGGTTAAATGTAATTATCTCTATCATTCCTTAAACTGGAGGAATAGATTTCAACATGGGAAAAGCACCAGCTATCCCAATTGAACAACTTAACTCACTCAGAAGAAAATGTAATATATCCACCATCTACCTACTTACAATGTCACACTGGTGAGAGAAGAGTAGAAGACGGGACTGATCCACTTGCCAGATGTTTCCTTCATGGAGATATTAGAAAATAAAGATTCCCAGAAATAGCAAGGCACTCATCAAGCCCAGGACCCTGCTACACAATGATTACCAGCCAAGACTCCGAAGCCAAGTTGCTAAGGTTTTCTTCCTGCCTCTGTTACTAGAGCATTACCTTAGTCAAGTTACTTAAACTTTCTGTAACTCTATTGACCTGATCTGTAGATGAAGACAATATTAGTACCTACCTGATCAACTTTCTGTTTTTGAGAATTAAATGAGCTGGTGCCCTAGACAGTGCCTGGTGCACACACACCTGGTGAGAATGACCTCGTATTGATGTTGTAGGCATCCTTAGCACTGACAGTCACAGGGAGTACAGACATGCATAGAGTACAGGTACTGGGTGCTCGGGTTAACCCAGCCAAGTATCCCACAGACCTCTGGTTAAGTTAAAGCAGTTGTCCAAAAATGCACAAAACAAATTGAAAATCAAGACTTCAGTAGAAAAAAAAATGGATAGGAATCTCATGTGTCAAAGACGCCTCAGCCAGAGAGAATATAAAAGCTGAAGTCAGCAATAGATTTCCCTGAAGAAAATGAACTCACAGCAGAAACATGGGTCAACATTGACTATACAGAAGATGCTCCAGTAAGGAAGAAAAAGAAACTAATAGCAAACACATTAAAATCATTACTATAAAGATCTCATTATACTATAGACTCAGTCATTCATTTCTAAAGATATCAATTTATAAAATTATAAGTGGACTATTCCTTCAGTCATAAGTGTGGTATTGTTTTGGTCACTGGTGATGTGTATGAATCGTACAGATGTAGACCCTGCCCGGACATTGTCTAAGTATCCATACAGATGTCACTGCAAGCTAAGAAACAAAAAAATGAAGGTTGTCAATAAGGACGATGGCAGGGTACTGTCAGATCTGGTGGCCAGAGAGATACCCTTTGAGAAAGTAACATTTATGGGAAGAATAAAGGGCCAAACCTCACGAAATAACCTGGAGATTTGATCCCAAAATTACTAAGCAATTAGTGGAGTAGGGGCCAGAGGGAGCTCTTGAAGTCAGGGCCACTGGGAAATACATTGGCAGATTACAAATTAGTGTGGCAATTTTATCTCATGCAAAGCTGAGGATTTGGGCTTAAGTCTATGGATAAGCATGCTACAGATTTCAACACTGAATTAAGCCTATCCTAATTATGAATGGAGCAGGATTTGGCCTAATTAGAAGATGGCAGAAGATGGAGGGTTATGCTGGGACCTTCTTGGACTCTCAGCATTTTTGGTTTTGTGGACACCTAACTCTTCCCCAACCCCTAACTCCTAACCCCCAACCCTCCACAAAGGAAAATAAATAAATAAAAATTCTCTCTTGTGGCTCCATTGGTAGCAAAGTAGATCCAAGAAAGTCTATTTCATGCTGACTTTAAAAGTTCAGAAAACATTTTCATGGACCCTAAAAGTGAGTGTGTGAGTGCTGTGGAAGGCTAAGAGAAACAGAAGCGGGGTGGGGGGGACCTGGAGAGAAGAGAGGGGGACTCAACTGCTGGTGAAATCCTCTCATGGAAACACACAGGTGGTCCTCAGGAAGTATCCTTAGCCTCATGTCAGATTCACAAACCTACAGATTCCTGCTCGTTCCAGTTTGATTGTGGAATTATCCCAGATAATAGTCTGGAAACCCAAAAATAATGTCACTGTGTTTTCTAATTTTACATCCCTTGAAAAATGCTCACTGAGATCTAAGGTATTTGTCTTAGTTAGGGTTTTACTGCTGTGAACAGACACCATGACCAATGCAAGTCTTATAAAAAACATTTAATTGGAGCTGGCTTACAGGTTCAGAGGTTCAGTTCATTATCATCAAGGTGGGAGTATGGCAGCATCTTTACCTTAGCCTCAGATAGACTCTTCAGACAAGGGCAAAAAGAAGCCACATTCTTCACCAAAATACCACAAAAACAGTTTCTACACTATATACTGAAATTCTCTGAAACCTCTTGGGCCAGGTTTGCACAGTTCAAATCACTCACAGCAACAAAGTCTTCCATATTCCTGCTAGGATGGCTCATTAAGCCCCACATAAAACATCCATGGCTTTCCAAATCCAAAGTTCCAAAATCTACATTCTTCCAAACAAAAACATGGTCCGGCCTATCACAGCAATTCCCTAGACCCTGGTAACAACTTCTATCTTAGTTAGGGTTTTATTGCTGTAAACAGACACCATGGCAAGTCTTGTAAAGGACAACATTTAAGTGGGGCTGGCTTACAGGTTCAGAGGTTCAGTCCATTATGAAAGTGGGAACATGGCAACATCCAGGCAGGCATGATGCAGGCAGAGTTGAGAGTTCTACATCTTCATCTGAAGGCTGCTAATGGAAGACTGACTTCTAGACAGCTAGAATGGGTCTGAATCCCACTCCCACAGTGACACACCCACTCCAACAATACCACACCTAATAGTGCACTCCCTGGGCCAAACATATACAAACCATCACAGTATTGTTCACGGTAAAGCTCCTAACCCTACCCAATTCCTCCTAAGTCCCATCCCTGCCCCTTATCTTGAGAGTCTTATCTTGACTCTCTCCAGTTTTCTTGAGGTTCCTCTCCACTCATGCCCCAGATTGTTCTCACAAAGAAAGTCATAGTCAGCAATCCAGGAGGACCAATGACCTCCCTGTCATGGACGCTGTCATGACAACAGGAGAGTGGCTAAGGACATGACTAGCCCCTTAGTCTGCCCTGTCACAACTGCAAACTCAAAGACTTTAAAGGAAAAGCCTGTTTCTACCACAGAGACTCATAACTGGTCAAGAGACAAAAAGAAGTCATGGTTGACCACTCATCCCTAACAGAGAGGCCTCCATCATACCCTCCAAGGTTTAAAACACCAGGTAAGAGATGGTGGGAAGAATGAACGAGCTGGGCAAAGTATGGGCATGGCTGTTTCACTCAGAAGCATTCACAGTTGCTCTGATAACTGCACAGAAGATTGGGCCGTCAACCTTCCATCATGGAGAAAGAGGCATTCCCAAGGCCCTGGTCCTTCCCTATGGATCTACAGACAGTTCATGGTTTCTGAGGAGGGCTAAATTCTTCAATATTGAAGCCACTGGTAATTGCCTATGCTTCTGTAATACAGCCCCTCACTCATGCTCCTATAACTCTAGTTAAACCCAGTGAGAGAGAGAGAGAGGAGAGGATGGAGAAGGGAGGAATATCCAGAGAGAATCCTTTGTTTCATGATACAATAAAAAACAACCTTTGCTATGCCTTGCGGTATGAGGAGCTGACAGAGGCACAACCACAGGTGAGCTAGTGAAAGGACATCGACCCTACTGTTAGGGCCACACACACCCAGGAGTTGACTGGTTCTTACCCTAGAGTGGAGGAGAGAGGGCCATTCTGTCTAGCTCTCCATATGGAGGACCACTCTGCTCCACAGAAAGGTGATGCCTGGCAGGAGAATGGGAGAGAATTCTCCAACCAGTTTGCTGCAGAACTGAAGGTTCCATTCTTACAGGTAAACTAGAACTGAGAAACCCCCAAATGTATTACATATTGTAAAGTATGTATGAAAACTATAGGGGTATTGTTTAAGGAAAGCAATACTTCGAATAGTTGTCTCAAGAAGCCTGTGTCATAGACATGTTTCTGCCTACGTTGTCACATATGGACAAATGTTTAGACAGGTGCTGATTTCAGACTCTTGTGGGCAGGCCTAGGCTGAGATCTCCAGACTACCAAATTCTCTTCACAGTGAGGGTATCTTTCCCGTCATGACAGAAAACAAGGCTCAACTACACTGGCAGTAGAAGACCTCAAGAACATCCAAGTTCAAGCTGTAGTTGCAAGTTTCACATGTTAAGAATGAGCTAAGCACCACTGTTGTTATGACCTTGAACCAAGAGCCTAGGGGCTCATGCAGGGCTCTGCACTTCCCAGCCTTCCAGAGCAGTTAGTGTCCTAGATGTATACACTGCTGACCATTAGGGAAACACCACTATGCCACCTGCTTGAAGCAAGCATTGAAATCTCTCACTTTGACATTGTTAACACATCTCAGCAGGGTCCTGCTCCATGTCCTCCCATGCTTGGGCCATGGCAAATCTGAGCCAATCCAGTCAACGACAGAGTTTCAAAGCCTCTGGTTTAGAAAACTCAACAGATAAAAGCTAGGGGGAAGCATTGTCCTGACATGGTTTTAAGTAATTTATTTATTTACTTTACATCCCAACCACAGTCTCTCTTCTCTGTTCTCTCTTCTCCTCTCCTCCCAATTCTTCCCTCCTATTCTCCCTCCCTCTCTCTCTCTCTCTCTCTCTCTCTCTCTCTCTCTCTCTCTCTCTCTCTCTCACACACACACACACACACACACACACACACATTTAACTTCCATCTCATGTCCCACCTCTTCTGCTGTGTGCAGAGCCCCAGTTCCACACATCTGGGGGGAAAACCAGCAGAACAAAAAGTCCCCAGCAACTGTGAGGATGCCTGCCTGAGGCACAATGTCCAGAGAGCCTGACTTTCTGGTGTCACTGCCAAAGGTACCAAAGGGTTGTTTGGCCTGAGCCTGACTGTCCAGAGCCTCCTCTGGAAGCAGTGGGGTAGCATACCCTCCTGACCTCACAGGGCAGGCAAGGCAATATCGGGAAGAGCACGCCCAGCCATCTACAGCGTTCTCTTGCCACAGCACAAATAGAGCTTTTTCTTAGTACATTACCATTCCCCAAGGAGCCTGTGCTAATACCATTGATAAGCTGATGATTGATTAAGTCGGCATCTCTGGACCGGAGCCTCTGCTGACCCCTAGATCCCTGTATTCCACTGGCTTGCACTCTTGAAACTCAGAAAACCAACTTAAACTGTCTAGATCCAAGAGTTTGGATTCCTTTCCCTAAGCCCCAGTGCTGTCTCTCACCCCACTCCTGACTTCCCATCTCAGCCATTGATACTGCCTGACTCATCTGTTCATGCCTGATTCCTCTCATCTACTCTTTACCCCATTTTTATCTAATCTGTCAGCTGATCCAGTTGGATATGTCCCCAAATTTCATACAAAAGCTCTTCTCTCTGTCCTTATCTTTGTTTACCACTTCATACCCTAGTCTAGGTTAGTGTAACCTCTAGGCTGGGGTGTACAGAAATGGCTTCAGATCTGACTCGGCAGTACCAGCCATAATTCTTTCTGTATACAATAGGATAGTAAGAATTTTTGTTCTGAAATTGATTGTATTTGTGTGTATGAATATACCTCTGTGTGTCATATATGTGTCGTGTATGTGTGGGACACACAGAGGCCAGAAGAAGACACCAGATCTCCTGGAGCTCCCCTGGAGTTAAAGTGGCTAAAAGCCTCCTCATGTAGGGTCAATAATTGGGTCTTCTAGAAAGTGTAACAAGCACAATGAATCGCTAAGCCAATTCTCCAGCTTCATCTTCTAAGACAGTATCTCTAGTACCCCAGCTAACCTTGAATGCCTTGAACTCCTGATTTTCTTGCCTCTACCTCCTGAGTGCTGGGATTACAGGAATCTGTTATCATATCCAGTTTACAGAGTGCTGGAGACCAAACTCTATGCTTCATGCATGTCAGGCAAGCACTTTATAAACGGAGCCTTAGCCCCAGCCCAAGAATGGCTGACTTCAAATCACACTATGTTGTATCCTACATGGAAACTTTCTGGGCTTTCCTTCCCACCTAGTTCTGAACTTTTGTCTCTCTTCTGCATCTCTGTCTCAGTCACAACCCCACATCTCTGCCTCACCCCTGCGTCTGCCCCTCACACCTGCTCTCCTCAGGTACCCTGTGCTTCTTTGGCTTTAACCTGCCAAGTTCATCTTCTTTGGACGCCATTATACATTCTCTTTTCTCATGCATCCTCTTGGTGGGTGTCTCCTTTGTGACTGCTCAGACAAGACATAGTCCAGCCCTCAGAACCTCAGAACTAAACAAACTACTTAGTTGTTGTGTCTCCCTACCCCACCCACCACACTACTTTCCATTTCCTGAGGCGACATCATTTCTTGAATTTCAAATCTCTGGGCAGGCAAGGAGCACTGAGCAGAAGAAGCCTCTAGGAACCACTGAGGCAGCAGGCAGAGGTGAAGACAGATAGATGGTGACGTCGGTACTATGAGCTTGGTGACAGGAGGCTGGATTGGAATCTGGCCCCAGACTTGAGCACCTGCTCTGCTCAAGACAAAAGGAAGACAATGCAGCCTTGAATATCCAACAGCCATCACAGCCCTATTTGCTCTGTGTGTGTGTGTGTGTGTGTGTGTGTGTCTATCTGTCTGTCTGTGTGACTGTGTGTTAGCATCTCAAACTTAACCTGTGCAGATGGAACTTGAAAATCTCACTAGGCAGCTGCTGGTCTCTGCAGCACAGCTCCCCTGTCTCATAAGCCAACATCACACCCATTGGGACATCTGCTCCCACCATACTCAATAGCAGCCTTGGGCATCCTGAAATGCAGCCCATCACCCCTGCTCTAATCCAAATGCCTTCCCTCCCTATTAGGAGCCTCAAGACACCTCTCTTGATGGCTCCAAGGTCCTCAGAAATTGGCAAAATTGTTCCTTGGCCTCACTCCCCACCAGGATTCTACTATATCTCAGAAAAAGTTAAAGTTGTAGGCTCCAAGGCAACCCTACTCTTTGGGCAAGTCATTTAAAATCTTGATGTCTCATTTCTCTTATTTATAAAGTAATGGTGGTGGTGATGATGGTGGTGGTTGTAGTGGTAGTGAGGAGGAGGATGATGATGGTAGTGGTGATGATGGTGACTATGATGCTCTCCTGAGGTGCTCCAGAATTCACAGTCCATAAGAACAGCCTCCAGCCCACAGCAAACGTGAGTGAATAGTTGTGGTTTCGAGTTTTCTAGGGTATTGCTGAGCATGAGAATCTTAAAATAATTTGATTTCTTAAATCCTCAAATGTGAGGAGGTATTGACAAGTAAGCAGAGAAAAGATGAAGAAGAGAGAGTGTACATGCTGGTTGTTATAATCAAACCTTAAAGACACAGTTGAGGGGGCTGGAGAGATGACACAGAAGTTAAGAGCACTGACTGCTCTTCCAGAGGACCCAGGTTTGATTCCCAGCACCCACAGGTTTGCTCACAACCATCTGTAACTGCAGCTCCAGGGAATCTAACGCCCTCACTGGCCTCCGTGAATACCCAGCCACACCTGTGGAACACAGGCATGCGTACAAAATACCCACACAAAATGAATTAATAGCATAAATGAGTTAACCACATAAAATGAATTAATAAAAAAAATAAACATGCATTTGCTGTCTTTCATCACATTCATGAAAGACTCTGCCCTTGTAATTAAATACAAGAAAAACGGGAGACTGGAATCACTCTCGCTGGTGTAGACGGCAAGGTACCGATTTACAGGCGGGTTCGTTTTGTACGTGGAATCGTAATCATCCACCTGAAACTCGATTTTCATAATTGAACCCCGGAGTCTAAACCCAACATTGACAAACCAGTTTTAGACTTCAAAACGTCACGTGAATTCTTGACTCACTCGTGCCAGAAAGAGAAGCTGGAGCTGCTGCCAAGCCTTTGTGGGCTAGGCAGGCAGGGCTGACTATAAATCCCCAGTGTTGGGCTGTGTCGCCGACTTGGCATCCCCGGGACTGCAGGTGCCCAAGTTACAGTGCTGCTATCTGAGATAAAGGAGCAGATACCCTTGTCGGTAGGGCATTTGTTTCAGATTTGTGCTTCTGGCTTCCCATTTGACACCATGCCTTCCGTCTCTGAGTCTGACGAGCTGATTTTTTTTGTGAATGGAAAAAAGGTAAGTTTCTGATGTGACTAACCTGGCTTTTTGTTCACAGAGGGCAAAAGTCAGGCTTACTGTTCCTCACTGAGGTACATCTCCTAGTTTTTAGCAGTGGCACAATCTTAAACATGGATTGTTAACTCCCTTTTTGGTATCAAATATGCAAATGTGGGATGTCTGCTTGCTTTTCCTTCTCTCATTGGAAACAGTAAGAAAAAGAACCTGGTATTTGCCGCGCGGTGCAAGCGTGAATTCAGACAAGGCCAGCAGCACGCTGCAGGGATGAGCGGCTGACGGGTCATTCCTTCTGCGCCTGTTGGAAATGCGCCCCACCTGGAAATGCGCCCCACCTCAGTTGGCTAATGCCCCTTTAACAGGAGAGAGACAGGAAGAAAACCACACACGACTCTCAATTGATAGCAACCCCTCAGCCAGACCGTCACCCTGGAGGCAGAACAGGACTGCCTCCTTATTTCTAGGACAAATTATGAAAATGTCAAAAGGGAGTGGGGGCAATCTACACAAGCCTGAAGATGGTGTGGTGCCACGACTGGCTCATTTGTTTAGACCCAGGGACTCAGTTTGACTGAAGCACAGTGTCCACTAGGGCCCATCACCCCACAGACTCCCCAAGGTGTGGCTTCTGTTGGGGCTCTTTGTCTTTTTTTGTGCCTCTCAAACCCATATCTTCCCACCTACTTTTCACATACCCACTTAGAGATGCGGGTGTCTCCTTGAGACATATGTGGCGTTTGTGTGCCTGCACATCTGGATTCTGAATTTGAGAACAGTGGTATAAGGTGCAGACCCCTTTTGTTTGCTTTGTTTCTGTGACACTGAGCTGGTCTTGGGGCGCTCCTCTGTGAAAAAAAAATTACTTTATCAGTGCATGGCTTTCCAGAGTGTGCTGGTCTTTCATGGGCTTGTCCTAGTAATGGGGACACAGGTACCTTTCAATTCTCCCAAGTTCTCCCTCAAAAAAAACAAAAACAAAAACAAAAACAAACAAACAAAAAAAACAGAAACAGCATGAATATCCTTCCGACTCCTCGTCAGAGCTGGTGAGAGGCTGTGAGATCACAGCAGGGCCATTCCATAGGTCCTGCCTGGTGGTTTTCCGAAGTCCAGCACAGACAGCATCCCCCACAGCTGGTGGAATGCCAGGTGCTTTTCTCTGACTTAGCCATATCTGGCATCAGGTGCTTACTACAGTCTGACCCCTGAGCTTTGCTACTCTCCTGGGGTTGTCTCTGTGCTGTGTGCACTCTCGAGTTGGTGATTAGTGAAGGCCTCGCTCCCACTTCGTGTGCTTAGTAAGAAGAGAGTTGTTTTCCACACAGTTCCCGAGATCTTTTTCACACAGCTGGGAATGCTGACTGCTCACCATCGGGTTGTAGTTGGCAGGCTTTGATCTCTCCCTTCTTCTGGAACCCATCATAGTCTGTGCTCTTTGGGCCTGAAACTGGTGCAACCTGGGACAGCAGTGAACCCGTGTGGCTATAGCAGGCCTGCGGACAGGAGGACTGAAAGTACAGCGTTTACCAGGAAGGCTGGAGCCGGAAATCCAAGCCTTGAGTGTCACCAGGCCTTGATCCTGGGACAGAGATGATAGGTGTTGTTATCCCCTGCCTGCCAATATCCTGATTCTCTGCCTCTGTAATACCTCTTCTCTTAGCTCCCCCCACTACCACCCCCCCACACACACACAGACAGAGACAGAGATGGAGAGGCAGACAGACAGAGTCTAGAGTTTGGATGTTGGGCTGATCTCTACATTGGTAAACTTCTGAGGACTTTGGGAGAGTTGGATATGTGAGAGGTGGAGTGAAGGACTCAGTGCCCCGTTTGCCTTGCTCAAGTGCAATGAGAATACAAGGTCTTATATTCTCTGCACAAAGCAGCCCAGAGGACAGTGCCCTCTGTGTCTGGGTTCCCTGCTACTCTGCTTCCAGGTCAGCTACATTCTAATTTGATTTCCCCATCTTGCCTGGTTGCCCCAGCAAAGATGCTGGCTGGGTTCCTCCCGGGCCTGGGGAAAGCTGCCTCTCCTTTCTGCCAAGAAACACCTGGCGCCCCGGTGAGGGTGGAGCCCTGATGAGGGCCATATGGCTTTCCCTCACATTCATATAGAGTGGAGATGCAAAGTCCTGGTCTGGAAGCCTCCTCTCTGGCTAACTTAATTCTACACTGTCCTATGACTATGAGTTATCCAAGTCTTCTCTGTCTATCTCTTCCCACCTGGTCCTTTCCAGGTAAATGTTTATCATAGATGATAGAAAATTCAGACATCGAAATAAAACGACACTGTTTCTTCAGACCTTTGGTTCCAAGAATCATTAAGAGAGTTCTGTAAAGTTACCCACATTATAAACATGTCCTCCAAACAAAGGATTGGATTGCTGTAACCAATGGTGGCCTCTTCCTGCAACCCTTGTTTCACAATATAGGTCATAGAAAAGAATCCTGACCCTGAAAAGAATCTACTGTTCTACACCAGGAAAGTTCGTATCCTTTAACTGTAATGGGCAGTAAACTGCTAAAAACCCTCAGAAGGGCGGGGTGGGGGACGGGACTCAGTGGTGAGGATGTATTGTCCTTACAGAGGAACTGAGTTCAGTTCGCAACACCCACATGACAGCCCATGACCACCTCACAACTCACACCTCTAGCACCAGGGGAACCCCATGCCCTCTTTAGGTCTTGGCAGACAACACACACCATAGACAGACAGACAGACAGACAGGGGAAAGAAGGGAAAGACGGAATATTCATATATACACATAAATCAAAATAACAAAAATAAATCTTTTTTTTATAAGAATGAAAGGAAAGGCCGGGCAGTGATGGTGCAAGCCTTTAATCCTAGCACTTGGAAGGCAGAGGCAGGAGAATTTCTGAGTTGGAGGCCAGCCTGGTCTAAAGAATGAATTCCAGGACAGCCAGGGCTATACAGAGAAACCCTGTCTCAAAGAAAACCAAAAGCAAGAAAAAAGAAAAAGAAAAAAAAAAAGAATGAAAGGAAAGCCCCCTGCGTTCCCTCTGGGTCCAACGGAGACCGGTCGGAGTTCAGACACAGACGTGTGGATTCATGTTTACTGTATTTTTACCCGAGCAAAACAAAACAAGAAAACCAACAACAACAAAAACAAAAAACAACGCGCACACCCCCAGCACCAGACTGGGACTCTAGAAACAACTTCCTGGCTTCCGAGCCCATATTCTCCCCAGTGATGATTTAGACTCTCTAGGCAAACGCATGTTTGGGTGTGACGG
The DNA here is from genome assembly GCF_978045245.1 of Mus caroli. Lineage (NCBI taxonomy): Eukaryota > Metazoa > Chordata > Mammalia > Rodentia > Muridae > Mus > Mus caroli. Next base: position 55,124,704 of record NW_028227256.1, read on the forward strand.
TGTGAGGTTAGCACTCACTGGTGTTCGTGCCCGAGCTTACACAATCTCATACAAGCTTGCATAGAACTGCACACACAAGCACAGAAGTGCATGTAAGTGCTGTGCTCGAGTTACAGCACCAATGCTAAGCTCTTGGGTTTTGCCTTCCCGCCCTCCCCACACATCTGGTAGGGGAGAGAGAGTGTGTGTCATCTGGATGTCATCAACTGAGGAGAGCTGCGTAATGAAAATAAAGGGTTGTCTGTCCTATTCTGTAACTTCCCAGGAGACTATAATAATTTTTTAAGTTAAAATTAAGTGCTCACTGGGACTAGGCAGACAACACAGTTGTGGTAATGTATTTGTCTTGCAAGGACAAAGACATGAGTTCAACCCCAGGACCTGCAATAGAAAAGGCAGGTGTGGCCCGCTGGGGAGGCAGAGGCATCAGATCTCTGGTTCTCACTGACTAGCCAGCTGAGCCTACTTGTCTAATTTAGAGTAGTGAGAGATCGGGGGAAAAAATTATCAAAAATTATTGTTGACTGCACCAGAGTGATGACACCAGGTTGGCCTCAGGCCTCCATGTGGGCACACACACACGCTGAGCTTTGTGACAGGCACTAGGAAGCCAGCGGTGAACAAGATAATGCTATCCTGCCTCCCTCTGTCTCTCTACATCCCAATTAACACTTCTAAAATAACACTTTGTCACTCCCCGAGTCTTACCTTGACAAGAGTGTTCTAGAAATAGCCCGTCCCTGGTGTCTGACTTTTCTCTCCAGACTCCCTCCCAATACTTAAGCCTTACAACCTGACTCCCTACATTATCATGTTACAGCCCCCTCCCAGTGAGGAGATGAGGGCCACAGGCCTAAGTTCCGTTCCACTCACAGTCCACACAATCTAAATCCTCCTCCCATCCCACCATCTCCCCTGTGCCCCACTGCAAGATCTCACCATTGGTCAGCAAATCCCATCACTGCCTTCCCTTTAAAATCAGCTCTGAAACCCACACACCCCCTACCATGCCTTCTCTAGACTTCCTAAAATGAAGCACTATCAAGAGTGAGATGAAAACGCAGATGCCCAGGTGACCATGGCCACAATCAACACCAGATAAAACACCTCACCCCCAGGTTCCCAGCAGAGGGTGCAGAATGTTAACAAGTGTTCATCTCTCTAAGGTCTTAGCTCTGGGATAAACCATCTACACGAATCTCTCAGAGCATTCCCAAACACTTGTCCTTCACAGCGCAGCCAGCCCTGTGATTTTTAAAATAATTCCTCTTCATTTGGGAGGCTGTGGATATACATTAGTTGGTAGAGAACTTGCCTGGCAATCAGGAAGCCTTGGCTTCAATCCCTGACATCACATACACCAAGGGTGATAGTGTATAATCAGAATCCCAGCATGCCGAAGGGAGAGGCAGAAGAATCAGAAATTCAAGATCATCCCCAACTACGCAGTGAATTTGAGGCCAGCCTGGACCACAAGAGAGCCTCCCTATCTTAAGAATGAACAAACAAATAAACCCACCATTTATATATATTTATTCGAATAGCAAATTTTATTAAGCACTAAGTATTCAGAAGCTAGATAGACACTGCCTCTAGCCATATCATAGTGAAGGGGACTGCTGCACAGAAAGTGATGGACTGCTGCACCAGGCACACAGGAAGTGATGACAGCCATGTTGTGGAGCACAGGAAAGGATGCCCAGGCAGACATGAGGAGGGAGAGGGATCAGATGAGACAAGGTTTGAGGACAACTTTTCAGAAAAAAACTAAAGTGTTGGAGCCAAGGGTATTCCAAACAACAACAGGGGCCCGGGGGCGTCGTGGTTTGGGGGAAATAAAAAAAGGTTTTTGTTGGCATATGTAAAGAGCTGAAGGTGAGGATGGAGAGATATGACAGAAAATGAAGAACAGACAAGCAATGAGAACCTTAAAGGACCAGGTCTGATGGCGTGTTCCCTGTGCACGATGTCTGCCCATTAATCCAAGACAACTTCTGAGCACACCACAGGGTTGGCTATCTCGGCGGCACTGAGGAATCTTTGAGCCAGATAGCATTTGGACTCCTTGACTTGAAATTTAAAAGGACTGTGCCCTGCACAGTAGAGCACTGTAAGTAAGGCCTGGCTCACATCACCTTCAGTCCTCTGCCTCAAAGGACCTGTAAGAAGCCCCGAGTTCCTGTCACTCAGAATTTAAGGGCAGCATCTGGTGTGCAAAGCCTTCTGGGGAAGGCTGCAAAGGCCTCGGCCAATTATTCCAAAAACTAGAAAGTATCCTGATTGCAACACCTCATTAAGGGCAGCAACTTCCAGGAAGAAAATTATTCTTAACTTAGCCCACACCAATTATGGACTCCACCCAAGATCCTTTTAAGCTGCACCCAGAAAAGGCCCCAAGCCAACTCTGGTAGGTTCCTGGATGCGCCTAAAGAAGAGAATTTGCATACAACATTTGTTCTTTCTTTGAGAAAATCTGCAAGCCCCTTACAAAGCGATCTTGATAGCACTGGCTCGGGAGTCAGTCATGATTATTATTCTTTGTTGAACCCAAGGCTGCACATACGCTAGACAAACGATCCTCTGCTGTGCTGTATCGCCAGCCCTTACACTGATGCTTTCTAGTTCCGTAAGAAAGTGAAAGCATATTTTGCTGTACCGGAGAAAATTAAGCATCCTGGGAGGGTTTTTTCCAAATTTTACACAAACTTCTTTCTATAGCATCCATAGAAGTGACGGTCCCTGGATCCATTTCCCATTGCCCACAGCTCTGGGTTCTGCAGAGACCCATGAGCTTTCTCACATTGCATCTGGGTGCACACCCTGAGCTGCTGACAGGATGCTTGTGTAGTCTACATGTCTTACTCGGGGAAAATATACGTGTGGTTCCCTGCAGAAACCTCTGCATCGACTGCAGACACTGCCTTACACCCACTAGGAGGGCCACACCATTGCCTTTCTTGGTTTTGTTCTTGTGAAACAGTCTCTCCATGCATTCCAGGCTACCCAAGATTCCCCTCTGTTACCCAGGTTGTCCTCAAACTCCCGGTAATCCTCCTGCCTCAGCCTCCCATATATTAATAATGATAAGTATAAATCACAATGCCTGTTGCCTGCTAGTTCTCTATGATTGTTCAATGCTGTTTTGGGTGCTGAGGATGGAACGCACGGCTTCAGGAGGTGAGCTCTCTGCCTGCCACTGTGCTGGCTCCCAAACACGATTTCACTATCTTTCTAACTGAACTGGAAATTCTTATGCTCAGAAACACTCTGGGACCCACTTTTCAGGGAGCAGTTGTGGCTCTTGAACGGTCCCTCCTCATCAATGAGCTCAGATGTAAGTAGCAACTTGAACCGATCATTTTAGCAGGCAGCTATGACCAATAAAACACACTGTTTGTTATCAGCACCCAAGGAAGTAACAACAAAATCGACCTGAGTCCCTTTTCCTTGACTCCCTCCCTTCCAGTCCATCTCACAGGCACTAAGTACAGCTGTGGAACAGGAGGCTGCGGGGCCTGCACTGTGATGGTGTCGAGATATAATCCAAAGACCAAGAAGATCTAGTATCCTTTGCACTGCCTGTCTATGCTCTGGGCACATCTGGGAAGGACAAGGAGGCTTCCCTGGGAAGGTTCCACTTTTCCTGTACCTACACACTACTCACTCCTGTCTCCAAGTTTCTAGCATGCTCACCCTGCCTCTGTTACACCTTCAAACCTTCACGAACCCCAAAAAGACCACCAAGGAGCCAAACCTGATGTAATTAATTAGGGTCTCTTTATTCACACTTGAGCTTGGGCCACACCACAGTCTCTGACACAGAAGAACGGGAGGGGACCCCCAAGTCCAATTTTAGGCAAGTATTTAAAGAGGCAAGAAATAGGTATCTAGTCTAGTACACATCTGATTGGGGGGCCTGTAGCAGTATTATTGGCTAGCTGCTCTGTGCTCCTGACAGGTCACATGCCCAACCGCCCACCAGAGCCCTCTGGATTAGTGAATGAAAGACACACACACACACACACACCGGTTAATTTTAAATATGCCTTTGCTAGCTTAAAGGCTGAACACTTCTCATCTTTCCTGCAGCTAGCAAACACTCCCCTCCAGTATCCCAGAGATAACATCCAGTGTGGCCACTTTCCCTGATTCTCACATGTTGATGGGTCTTGAGGTCTGGTCATTCTTCTTCCCCGTCATGGCAATCTCTGCCTCCTTTCCTCCCACCCCTACCCGGAATCCCCAACCCTGTTCTTAGCCCATGCAAATCCCGAGGTCCCATCTCAGTCTACCAGCCTAGCCACTGGCTGCATGGCCGTTCTTTACTACCAATTAAATCTATCTTCAGTGTCTGGGAACGCAGCCTTTGGGAGCCAAATTGAATTGAGACAGCATTAGAACCAATTTCTTACAGGGGTCAATATGGCCTTTAATATAATTTACTAGTTCTGGGAGCCAAACCATAAACATAACTTCTGTTTTTCTCCTGATTGGTAGTTGTTAGGAAGTGAAGTGTCAGGGGTGGGCTTGTAACCTGGCGGTGCAGATTTGTTGGGGAATAACCTGGAACCTGGTGTTAGACATAGGTTTTACTGGAGGGTAACCTGGAAACCGGTTCTGGGTACCGGCCTATTAGCTAAACTGAATTTAACCTTAGACCAGGATCTCTAAGATGGAGTCTGAACCCAAAACATTTACTTTCTCACCTCCATCTCCTTCCCACAAATGTTCTGCTCAGCAGGACTTATTTGGCCTATGTTACAAGCTCTCCAGGGTTTGTTCTCTGTTGCTGTTAAAAAAAAAAAAAAAAAAAAAAAAAGTTCCTTTGCTTTTGAACTTTTTGAACTTTTCATCACTGTGTCCAAGACATATATCAGGGACAACTCACAGAAAAAAATTTTTATTTGGGGCCAGAGTTCCAGAAACCTCTGTCCTGGGAGTGAGGAATGAAGCACAGCACCTCTGTGGCATAGGAACAAGAGGCTGAGTTCACTTCATGGTGGATCAGGAAGCAGAGGCGACCGATGAAACTGGGTGCTGGGCTGTCACCTTCAGAAGCACACTTTCCTACCTGCTTTCACCACTCAACCCCCATCATAGCCCTGCAAAGGAACACAGGCAGCTGGGGACACGAGCTCAAGACATGAACCTATGGGGCACTTTTATTTTATTTTACTTTATTTTTGAGATTATATTATAATTACATCATTTTCTACTTCCCTTTCCTCCCTCCAAACCCCTTCTCATATGCCTCTCTTTGCTTGCTTTCAAATTTATGGTCTCCTTTCTTGTTAATTACTGTTATATGTATGTATGTTCTCTCTCTCCCTCTCTCTCTCTCTCTCTCTCTTTCTCTCCCCCCCCCCACACACACTCACAAACATACACACGCAAACACACACACACAAACACACATACCACATGCTAAACCAAAAAGGAATAAAGGCAGTAAGGAAAAATATATACATATGAAATCCTAAAAATCGCCTGTTTCGTCTGTGTAATGTGACTGGTATGTATGTTTTCAGGCCTGACCATGTGGTGTTGGATAACAGATCAGTGTGCTCTTCGCTGGGAAAGTCTATTTCTCCCTCTCTTGGCATTCGTTGGTTACCTGTAGTTCTTTGTGTCGGGCTGAGGCATTCAGAGGGCAAAGAGAAACACTTCCTTACTTGCCCTAAAAGGAGAACAACTATATATAAGAATAGATGAAGGAAGATCACTTAGGAACCCAACATGGAAGTGTTTCTCTTCTGCTTCCTCTGCCTGGCGTAGCCAAGTTCCTTCTTAGGTATGTCCAGAAGTCCATGGTTGTACAAGTCATCTTCTCCGTGGTTGGGGAAATATAGCCCTGCCATCCTCCTAGGCTGAACTAACTCACCGAGTTTTATCACCCGTTTCTCGTGATTTCAGTGTGTTCTCTTTACATAAGCCCATCACAGCCACTACCCAGCAACAGCATGCCTGGTGCCCATCTGCTGGCTTCATGGAGCAGCCATTACCACAGTGGAAGGTGTGGGAAGCATCAAAAAGAGGGTTCACCCAGTGCAGGTAAGAGCCTGTGATGGGGGCGGATGGTGGTACAGGCATGGTCCATAAGCCATTCTCCTGAGATCTCCAGGCTTGAAAGCCTTCATGCTTTTGCATTCTAGTGTTCTGAGTATCCATGATTCATAGCTAGGAATCTTCTTCAGAGATCTCTTCAAGATGCTGTCCTTGACTGTAAGACATCTTACTTAACCCAAGAGACCTTCATTCTTACCGGTAACTCAAAGACAAGAGCTGTCTGACTCAAGGAGAAAATGAAGGAGAAAACTGAAGCTTGTAGAAAATAGGCTTCCTCAATTCTCACTATTGCAAAGTATGGGATGCTAATGAGAGTTCAGACGTGTGTGTGTGTGTGTGTGTGTGTGTGTGTGTGTGTGTGTGTGTACTCCAGCAACATCTCCCAAATGCCTGTCACAGTTAAAATGCCAAAGACTGGCTGCTCACATTTACAAGGCTTGTCAAAGAAGAGGCAGTGTTATTTTCTTATGCTTGAGCAGGAAATTTCGCTGGGGGAGTTTCAAGGGCAGAGTGTAGATGGAGAAAAATGAAGAGTCTCTGCCTTAGGACTCCTTCCTTGAAAGGTTATAGCTGTAACATGAAAGCTTCCTTGACTGTCTACTACCCTCAACAGAGACGTGGTCAAATCATTCAGCCATGGGCTCAAACAGCCATGTTCTGTGGATGGTACCCAGTATTCACCTCTCATCACTCTACATATACAGGCTTCCTTCTGTGCTGAGTAGATTTAACTTCCTGGGGTCTTTCTGGGATGAGAGTCACATTTGTTTAGTGATTGCCCTGGAGCAGGCTTGGCCTGGGTTGCAAAAGCCTCTTTTAACTATGCAGGGATTCCGCCCATTGTCTTTAAACATACCCACAGCTCAATTAAACTAGATGTATTTAAGATGTCTTTTGTTTGTATATATTATATTTGCAATAGTAGCAAAGCTACAATGAAAATTGGAAAAGAAAATGCTTAGGTCTATCTGTCTCCCCAAGAAAATGTACAGGTTTGTCTCCCCAGGAAAGCCAAGCGTTAAACACACCAGCAGGTTCCACAGCCAAGGATACATGCCACAGCAGAGATAACTGCCAATGCAGCAATAAATCCAACACAGCCATATTGTCCCCCCAGCACAAAAATAATATCTGTCTGTTCTCTGGAGCCGCTTACAGGGGATTTGGCTTTCGTTATAGTCGCCGTGAAGTTTGCGGGGAGATGGTCATCTGAGAACACTAGAATCACACTCCAGCCAGCCAGCTGAATGAGAAGTGATGACAGGCTGGACTGACAGTCCTGCCTCCATTTGCAGCTTGCTGGCTTTGGGTTTTTACACTGAACAAATAAATTGCCTTTCCCCACTGTTTTCACCGTGTAAGATGGATGCGCATGATTTAGAAACATGACTAGCCCAACAACAGGAAATAAATGTTCATTTTTGAAACAAACAAACAAACACGGCATGAGGATAACTCCAGGTCATTTTCTTTCTCAAGTTATACTTTCTGTTTCACAGATGGAGAACCTGGATCTATAGATAAGGAAGGGTCTTGAGTAATACCTGCTACTAAGCCTACCACTTTGTTTTGTTAGCAAAATTACAAAATTGCACCTGGCTTCAATAAATCAGTCGTCTTCCTCCAGGGACAAGCATTCTCCTGTAGTTATTTTCAACAAGCTTGGTCCATGCACTGTTTGCTAACATGCACGACAAGAAGGCCAGAGGTCTGCTGCACTGATGGTGTGCCTTTGTCTCTCAGGAACGACTTGCCAAGTGTCACGGCACCCAGTGTGGCTTCTGCAGCCCTGGGATGGTGATGTCCATCTACACACTGCTCAGGAACCACCCGGAGCCGACACCTGATCAGATCACGGAGGCTCTTGGAGGTGAGGCTTTGGCAAGCAATGCTTAGGGAACTAAAGATGGATATCCCTATGTTGTGAAATATAGTACCGCAAGGGGGTGCCTGATGGACCCATGCCAAGGCTTCTGCCTGAGAAATTACGCTATGCAACAGATCTAGTAAAGGGGGTTAGTTGGGGGAAGGGAGGGGAGTGTAGCAGTCAGGCAGATAGGAGCAGATTCATGAAGGCATGCTCTCCTCAGCACTGAGGGTGAGAGAACGGGCAGAAACTAGGCACAAGGCAGATCATCTTACACTAGATAAACAGCTTGAGAGTGTATTTGGTGTAATTATCCTGAACATTTTTTACATAGTTAAATACATATGCATCCTATTGACTGTATAGTATTATAAAATGTAGACACGCCAATGTTTTAGTATTTTCTATTATGTAAAAGTTTTATGTTTATACAATGTGTACTGATTATACCCACCCTCCCCACCTCCTTTCTGTTCCCCGCCTCCCACCCCCATGCCCTCGCCCCCTTCCTAACTTATGTCCTCCTCTTATTGTTGCAAATAGCCTCCCAAATCCAGTTAGTGTCAGATGTGGGCAGGGGTGGGGCCGTCCATGGAGGCAGAAGCAGCCTACCAGTGGTCATGTCCTCCTTTGGGTCTCTTTTCTGGCATTGTAGACTTCAGGATGATTATGCAGCCCAAAACAAACACCCTGATCCTGGCAAGCACTGGATCTCAACGTCTGCTTTCTGTCTCTTTATGAAGGAAGGCATTCTCTGCTGCCCAAGCTTTCTAACCTGTGCCTCCTGTATTCTTAACATTTTGTCTCAGTTCCACAATAAAATTCTGACTTTACATCCTTTCTGCTTTTCTTTCCCCCTTACCAAAAAGAACCATCTTAGAGCTGTTGCCCTTCTTGTGTATATATGCAGATTCTTCCTGAGCTACCCCTGTTCTGTAATCAGGAAGGCATTCACACAGAACCCACACTCCACACAGTGTTCTGCTGAGTGTGTAAGCCTGCCCAGTCCACACACACATTGCTCCAAACTTGTGAAACTGTAGTGAAACATAATAATTTGAAGTGTACTTATGAGTATAAAAATAATGTTCTATTGTGAAGATGCCCCCCCCAAAAAATTAAAAGGCACAGAAAAACTCATGTATAAGCCTCCTACTGACAGACAACCACTGTCCAAATATATCACTGCTTTGTCCACCTTTTCGGCCCAGAGATGGGTATTATTTGTTTAGTTTCAGTTCTTGAATCTGTTTTGTGTGTGCTTAGCTACGTATGATTTCAACAGTGTGAGAATCTCCTTGTGTTATTAAGACCTCTTCATTCAAACTGTTTGTAAAAATTGCATAATACAAAAATTTTGAGACAGGATCTCATTACATAGCCCCTGGCTGGCCTGAACCTCCCTGTATAGACCAGGCTGGCCTGGAATCCACAGACCTGCCTGCCTCTGCCTCCTGCATGCTTCAGTCAGAGGTATGCACCAATCGTGCCTGGATACATATGCTTTTGTAAGGACAGTACTTTCCCTCATACTTCCAGCCATATTTTGGAAATATTGCCTGATTGAACACTATCAGCTACTTCCCAAATACAGACTGTGATTTCCCAGTGGATGCAAGAACATTCAAGGCAATCTTGCTTCTCCAAGAACTTACAATCCAACAAGTATACTAAGGTAGATTCCTAAGTGACCCAGCACACCTGTTACAGGATCTGGGCAATGTAGAACAGCTCTGCCTCAAGTATTCCCCAGGAGAACAGAGCCAGGACCTTGGAGTACTGTCCCTGTGTCTGTCAGCCTTCCATTACCATGACACAATACCTGAGATCATTATGAAGAGAAAGCGTTTGTTGGTTTGTGATCTACTGACTCGATTGCTCTAGGTCTGTAGTGAGGCTGCTAATCATGACGGGAAAGAAAAACTGCTCATTCCAGGGCTCTGACAAAGTCATGAGGATAATGGGCGTTCTGTTTAGGGTCTAGGCCTGGGATAAGGCAAGAAGAGTTGGTTGGGAAATGTGAAGGTTTCTCTACTGTTTCAGGAAAAAAAAAATTGTAATCAAACGACCTCTTATTTGAAGAATATCTCCAAGGGAAGTGTTTTTTCAAAGCATCTTGCTGAGTTTCAGACCAAAGATAATTTGTGTATTTTGCTGAAAACACTGTGTATACATCTGTAATCTATCTCTATATAAGACCTTAAGACCTGATTCATTATTAATCAGGGAATTTATGCCGATGCACTGGATATCGACCAATTGTAGAAAGCGGGAAAACATTCTCCCCGGTAAGTTAAAATGCTGTCGGTTAGCATTCTGTTGGCTTAATGTGTGAGTGGCCTTTGACATGAAATAGCCTGTTTTAGTCACAATCTCTAAAAGAACTCCGTGTCACCCTTTTTAGCCACTGGAGATTGCTAGATGCCCTCCTGGGTGTGTGTACTCTTCTCCGGTTTGATGCCTGTATGTAATGTTCTCTGATGCAGATGCCCTGCGTCACCTCCCTTATCCCCCCATTCCTGCCAAACCCCTTCCTTATCCCCCACTCCTGCCTTCATGGCCCCCTATGCCCCTGCCTCCCCCTGCATTTTAACTAGGGTTGCTTGCATGGATGTGAGTGGGGGTTACTCACTCAGAGCTTGCCAGTGGCTACACCACTGAGGAATATGGCTCCCCTCTCAGCAAACATAATAGCCTGTAGCTCCTCGGGAAGGATGGGGTATCCTGAGTCCCAACCTTACCCACAGGGCTGTGCTGGTGCACTTGGTGCTGTGCAGATAGCCTCTCTGAGTTCATGAGTATAGTAGCTCACTGTTGTTGGGTTTTGTTTTTGTTTTTAACTAAATCCTTAGCATGCCTTGTTTATTTCTTCAAATCTGATACTTTCCTGAGAATTATAACATTTATTCCACTTTTCCCATAAACAAGTACTCTATTGAAGAAAATGAAATGTGGAGATCATGAAAGCAGCCAGTTTTGTGGCATGGAACTAATGCTGAGGATGGAGAATCTCAAGTGGAGGGCACACTGGGGCACAGAGGAGTTCAACAGAAGCCTGGGCCACTTAGTGAGGTGCTGTCCCACATCAAAAGATAGACAAGCATTTAACTAGCATACATGAAGCCCACAATCCAACCCTCAGGACAGGAAAGAAAGAGCCAGGGGGAGAGAAGACAGGTATTAAAGGCTTAATGTATCTGATAAGCATGCATACTGAAGGAACACAGACTGAAGGGAATTGAGGGGAGGACAGAAAAGACAGGGAACTTATCAGAAAGTTTTGGTAAGGAGACTTTGATCTATATCATAAAAGAAATTGCAGAATTAAAGACATGGATTGCTGGAGAAAGAGCAACAGAAACGTTACAAGGAAGAGAATTGGTTGAAATAGAAAAAGATGTCCAATGTCCAAGGCTCTGATTAAAAATGAAAAGGAAGAAAGAGAGAAGTTGGTGTGACTGAGGTTTTAAAAGTTGATGATGATGTTGATGATGATGATGATGATGATGTTGTTGATGTTGTTGATGATGTTGATGATGATGATGTTGGTGATGATGATGATGATGGTGATGATGGTGGTGGTGGATGATGATGTTTGGAGCTAAAGACTTAGACTTAAAGCTGATAGCCAACACATAGACACTACTCCTGGATGAGGAGTAACACAAGCAGAGACCTTCACAGGGAAGTCCTCAGCTCAGCCTTGAGAAGGCTAAGCCTGCGGAGGGCACAGTGGGATGGGAGAGTGGAAGTAGGAGCTACTACAGTGCCCCACACAGAAGGGAATCTTCACAAAGGTCAGTGTAACAAAGTGGGGACAGAAAGGCAGCTTCCAGGAAGGAGCGGGCCAGTCACAACCAGTTCTAACCACAGGGCAGCAAAGACTGCATTAAGCCAAGATCCCAAGTCACTTTCAAAGCTAAGAACAGAGGAGCCACAGAGGAGAAAGCTGGGGGAAAAGGTCAGTGCATAAAGATACAGCACATACAGATGCAGCGCATACAGATGCAGTGCATACAGATGCAGCACATACAGATGCAGCGCATACAGATGCAGCACATACAGATGCAGTGCATACAGATGCAGCACATACAGATGCAGTGCATACAGATGCAGCACATACAGATGCAGTGCATACAGATGCAGCACATACAGATGCAGCACATACAGATGCAGCACATACAGATGCAGTGCATACAGATGCAGCACATACAGATGCAGCACATACAGATGCAGTGCATACAGATGCAGCACATACAGATGCAGTGCATACAGATGCAGTGCATACAGATGCAGTGCATACAGATGCAGCACATACAGATGCAGTGCATACAGATGCAGCACATACAGATGCAGCACATACAGATGCAGCGCATACAGATGCAGTGCATACAGATGCAGCACATACAGATGCAGTGCATACAGATGCAGCACATACAGATGCAGCACATACAGATGCAGTGCATACAGATGCAGCGCATACAGATGCAGCACATACAGATGCAGCACATACAGATGCAGTGCATACAGATGCAGTGCATACAGATGCAGCGCATACAGATGCAGCGCATACAGATGCAGCACATACAGATGCAGCACATACAGATGCAGCACATACAGATGCAGCACATACAGATGCAGCACATACAGATGCAGCACATACAGATGCAGCACATACAGATGCAGTGCATACAGATGCAGCACATACAGATGCAGTGCATACAGATGCAGCACATACAGATGCAGTGCATACAGATGCAGCACATACAGATGCAGTGCATACAGATGCAGTGCATACAGATGCAGCACATACAGATGCAGCACATACAGATGCAGTGCATACAGATGCAGCACATACAGATACAGTGCATACAGATGCAGTGTATACAGATGTAGCACATGCAGACACAGCACATACATATGCAGTGCATACAGATGCAATGCATACAGATGCAATGCATACAGATGCAGTGCATACAGATGCAGTGCATACAGATGCAATGCATACAGATGCAACACATACAGATGCAGTGCATACAGATGCAACGCATACAGATGCAATGCATGCAGATGCAGTGCATACAGATGCAGTTCATACAGATGCAGTCTTGAAGCACATGGTTCTTGGGATCCACTTTTCATGATAGAAACTATGTTTGTATCATTGTTGTTGACAGAAAATAATTCAAGATATAGCAATTCATTTCAAGTATCATAAGTTCTTGAGAAACCAAGGTGTAGGTTAGTTGGTAGAGGGCTTGCCCAGCCCACACAAAACTGTAGCACCACACAAACTAGGCACTAGAGTGTGTGCTTGCTATCCAAACAGTTGAGTAGTAGAGGCAAGAGAATCACCCTTGGCTACACAGCCAGTTCTGTTCATTCTGAGATACCTGAGACTTTATCTAAAAATAAAAAATGAGACAACATTGGAAACATATTTTATACTACTACTAAAATTTTTCTGGAAATTTTAATTCCTAAGATGCTCTTTATGGTAAGTCATAATAGTGACCAGTATCTTGCCATTTTTTTTTAACCTACAGACACAGTGCCTTCTTCACATTGTCCCGCCTAAAACTATATTGTCTTCTTTGTAGATAAAAATCTCTATAAAAATGTAGACAAAAATACAAAGAATTAGTACTTTTTCAGTGCACAGCTCCTAGTACCCAAGGCCCTAATTAATTCTGTATAAATGGTCTTAGAGTTCAAAATACTGGCTCTCACTTTCCCAGCAGGTCTGTGCATCAGACACTGTGAGATTTTTCTCATCATTAAGTATAACAAAACTATTTGAGATGGGCTTATTATCCCAATTTAACATGCCAGCCTAGCTCCTGCTAAACCAGGAACTAGAATCTTGGTTTTAAATATGACATTCGTTGCCTCCGAATTACTATACACCCTTAGACATCATTTACACAGTGACAAGAGAAGATGAGAACAGACAATGAAACTGGATATTGTGATACACACTTGCAATCCCAGCACTTGGAAGGCTAAGACAGGATTGCCAGAAGTCCAAGACCAGCCTGAGTTATAAAGTAAGCTACTTCCAGGGCAACCTAGACTACAGTGTGAGACCTTATCTCACTAAAGCACCAGAGAAATTAGAAAAAGAGGGAGAGTCACAGGGAGAGGAGGGAGGGCAGGCAGAAGTGGGAAGGAGGAAAAAGAATTGATAGTGGCAACAACTGACAAATTCAGCCTCAAAGATTACCTTTTGGTTCCACATGCAATGTCCTGAAACTTATAATTAAATGATTAGCTATTTGAATCCTCCAAATAATTCATGATGATCATGATGATTTCAATAATATACAAATAACACCAAAGTTTTATTTCATTTTCATTTTCATATAGAAAACTTTTTAAAGCATCTTGACTTTTCAAGACATCCCTGTGAAGAGAAAAGCAATCTGCTTGGGTTGACCACCACAATGCTATCCTCTGTGTTTCTCGATTCCTGTGGGAAGCCCCAATGGGTGATCCCATGGACTCTAACCCCCCTTTGTCTTCCCCCAAGCCCAGAGTGACAGTTTGCAAGTCCCCACAGTTGCATGCCCCCTTTATTTTTCTCTAGTTGTTTAACAGCAGAATAGCTTCTCACCTGAGCTCCCATACTCATGTAGAGATTTAAGCATTTTTATCGTTGTTCGCGGTATAAGGCTGCAGCCAAAGGTCTTACACACATCAGCTTGCCCATTGAGCTACATACATCCCCACCCCTCCTTTTTTGTTTTTGCCTATTTTGATTTGTTTGGATTTTTGAGCCAGGTTTTTACAGCCCAGGCTGGCATCAAACTTGCTATGTATCTAAGGACAGCCTTGAACTCCTAATCATCCTCTTGCCTCTACCTCCCCAGTGCTGGGACTACAAGCATGTGCCTGCCATTTCCAAGGCTTGGTACCTATGTTTTACTGGGAATTGGAGAATCAGTAACAAGATGAGATACAAATGTATCAGGGGCCTCTTTCCAGTCAGCCAAAAAATAGAAGTAAGGAATCAGCAGATAAACTTTTCACTTTCTTGGGTGTGTGTGTGTGTGTGTGTGTGTGTGTGTGTGTACAGAAATGGGGGCCTGGGTCAGCATGTTCAGAAAACTGACCACAGAGTTGACTTAAACTGTGTTACTTCCCAAGAAGTCTACTGTTTGCCAAATGAAGGGATCTGGGAAATGCTGCATGGATCCAGATGAGAAATGTTTGAAGAGCAGAGAGGAAAAGGTAAGTCTCTGATTTTCCTGCTTCAGTCAGGATCGATCCAAAAAGCATTAATACAAATCCAACTGTACCTCCTCTTCTCAGTCACTAAGTGAAGTTTGTGTCATTAAAAGTCTGTTTGTGAGTGCAGTGCAGTCAAGGGAAGGCAGGGTGGCAGGAGCGTAAGACAGCTAGCTGGTCACACTGCCTCTGCAGCAGAGAGATGGGAGCTGTGCTGGCTCGTTCTCTCTCTCCTCTCCTCCTCCCCTCTCCTCCCCTCTCCTCTCCTCCCCTCTCCTCCCCTCTCCTCTCCTCTCCTCTCCTCCCCTCCCCTCCCCTCCCCTCCCCTCCCCTCCCCTCCCCTCCCCTCCCCTCCCCTCCCCTCCCCTCCCCTCCCCTCCCCTCCCCTCCTCTCTTCTCTTCTCTTCTCTTCTCTTCTCTTCTTTTTACTCAGTCTGCACTCAGGCCCATAGGATGATGAACACTCATATACAGGGTAGGTCTCTCCGTCCCAGTTGACCCAGTCTAGACTCTCCCTCACAGACATAGCCAAAGGCTTGCTCCTAGAGGAATCTAGAGCCTTTAGAGTTGACAATCAATATTAACCACCTCAGGCACCTTTGTGTTCATAAAAATAAGTACCCACAATAATACTGGTGAGCCAGTGCAGAAGGCCAATGATCAGTCCTGGGAATACAGAATTCAGCCCTGTGCCTCCCTCATCTTACTTTGGGTCAGTGTGTCAGGAGGCATTATGCTATACCTGAATATTGCTGTGTGTCTCTCCGTAACTCTGAGGTTCCATTTGTATTCTTCTGTGTTTTCTTGAGATGTGTACTAAACTGTACAATGAAGATGAGTTCCAGCCGTTTGACCCATCGCAGGAACCTATATTTCCTCCTGAACTGATTGTAAGTTGCTTTGCTCTTGTTTCAAGATACTATGTAGCACATGCCCTTTTGTATACACCAGAGACCCACCAAGCACTAGTTGTTAAGAGACGGGGGTGTGTCCACCATAATGGAGTCATTCTCAGAGATTTGTTCAGTTCTTCCAATAGATAATCAAAGCAGGAGGGTGGTGCTGCCTGGACCTTGGGGTCTCTTGGGCTGAATCCTGGCAGCTCAGGATCTTGAGGCCACACAGGTGCTCCTGGGTATCTTAAAGGACGTTTGTAAAACAGTAAAGTGACAGTAAAATGAATCATAGGACAATGGAATTGTGCTGCTTGTACAGTTAGCTGCTGGCTCAATGTAGTAAAGAAAAAGCGAAAAGGGGAAATAATTCAGGTCACATTCTATTATGCCGGTACTCCTGCTCTGGACTCTGTATGTGGACTCTGCCCTGGAGAGAGCATGGTAGGTGAGAGACAATCCCCTGGATTCTCAGAACTCAGTGCCTCGTATCCCTGAGAGTGTGAGAACTTGGCTATGAGTCAGTGTTTTAAAGTCGTATATCTAATATGTATACTAGATAGATGTATGCAGGGCTGTAAAAGAAAATCAATTTCCCATACACACACACAGTAACACAGAGAGAGACATAGAGCATGCAGAGAGACACAGCACATAAAGACATACAACCCACACATAGACATACAACACACAGCACACAAGACACACATACACACCAATAAACAAATAACAAGTGAGGTGTTTTGGTTTTTTTTTTTTAATTTTTAAGGGAATACTGTTCCGTGACAATTTTTCTTTAAGTCAGTGATCATCTGAGCCCAAAGATGAGTTTCTCTGGGTCACAGTTAACAGAATCTCTAGTCCATTGCTCATTGCTATACTGAAGACCCAGGAGGCAGAGGCCAGGAAACAGACTGAACTGCAGTTTTCACCAGAACTGAGGGAAAGCGTATTCTTAGCTTCTCTCCACCTGGCCTGGAGCAATGTTGTCATTTATAAACAGAAAGAAGCAAAATCCAGGCCATGTGCACATGGAGGTTTAGTGGTGAGGTAAGTTATCAGAGCCAAGTCTCCTGGGAACCCAGTTCCTCCCGAGAGGCCAGTTCCTGTGCAAATTCTAATTCTCCAGGGCTGGAGTAGAACTACAACAGACCAAGGCTCTTCCACTACCCCACCTGCCTCTACAGACACTTACTTCACAAGTATAGACAGTGTCCCTATGGATACCTGTGGGAACTAAAATGGGGCAGGGGAAGAAGGGGGAGGGAGAATAGCCCACATGCGGCCAGAGTTCCTCCTATGCTCTAGGCAGGCAGACGGGGAGGGCTGCCAAACGCTTTCCACTCAGCCCTGGGTGGGCATCTAAGCCATTGACCCCACTTGATGGGGGGCAGAGGGGTGGACAAGGGGCAGCCCCTGACCAGAGGTGGGGCCGGGGAAACACCCTGTACCCCTAGGGTTATGGGAGAGAGGGCTTAGAGAGAGAGGTTCCCACGGAGGAGAGAGTAAGCACAGATGAACAGAGACAGTCTATGGTTTTAGAGCTTTATTATAGAAAGGCAGGGGAAAGAGAGAAGGTAAAAGAGAGAGAAGAAAGGCTAGAGAGAAAGAGAGAGTAAGAGAGGGAGAGGAACTAAGAGGAGAAGAGAGGAGAGGAGAGGAGAGGAGAGGAGAGGAGAGGAGAGGAGAGGAGAGGAGAGGAGAGGAGAGGAGAGGAGAGGAGAGGAGAGGAGAGGAGAGGAGAGGAGAGGAGAGCAAGAGGAGAGGAGAGGAGTGTGAGAGTGAAGAGGGGCCAAAGAGCCCCTCTTATAGGGGGCTGCTTTATCTTACTGTTGCTAGGTAACTGGGGAGGAGTTTAGCCCAAAGGTCAGAAGCTTGGGACATTGCCTACATGACTACTAACCATGCTTCTCTTGTGGGGGCTGAGGGGGGGTAACTTCGACAGGAGCCTTGAGTTCCAGGAGACATGACAGAACTCCTTCCATCCCATGTAGGTGAATTATCACCCCCGGGCCCCGGGGTTCAGACCTCAGCTCAACTGGAAACCAGACTGTCTGTGTACAGCCCAATGCCCCACAGATACCTAGCAGAATGTGATCTCATCAATTTGGGAGTTTCAGCCCGTCCTTTTCTGATCCCTAGAAGTTAGGTCTCCTGGGAAAGCTAAAGTGACCAGTAGACCATGTGGCTGCTGGAAGGTACAGTGGCTTTGCTTCTCTGCAGAGAATGGCAGAAGATCCAAACAAGAGGAGGTTGACATTCCAAGGGAAGAGAACCACCTGGATCATCCCTGTGACATTGAATGACCTCCTGGAACTGAAAGCCAGCTACCCCGAAGCCCCACTCGTCATGGGGAACACCACATTGGGTATGTGTTATCTCGGATATGGTTTAGCTTAGACCCATTAACCTAAGCATCTGTGCTCCTCCTTAAACTCTTGGTGAGCACAGCTTGTTTCTATTCATGGAACTCAGGTTCCTTTACAGTGGCTCCTTTCTTTCCTTTTACAAATAAGCTCTATACATCGTCAGTTTTACACTGTCTTACCAGTAACCCAGTGCTCTCTCTTTCTAATTGCTTCCTGTTTTTCTCCTTAAGGACCCGGTATTAAATTTAATGATGAATTCTATCCAGTTTTTATATTCCCACTTGGGGTTCCAGAACTAAATTTTATGGACACCACAAACAATGGTAAGCATCTTGTGTTTCAAATAAGACATCAGCCTTAGCTCAGTGGGGGACTAGTAATAATCACTGACATGTCACAGGACACCTGACTTCACTTATTCATTCAGAGTGACTTCGTGGTTACTTACTACAAGTTCTCAGTATATCTTCAGAATATCTCACTCAGCTGTGTCACTAAGAGTCACATTGTCATCAAAGCCATAACAAGAAGATACCAATGAGTCAAAGAGCTCAGCCACATATAGAAAAATTGGTCAAATATTTTTTTTCTTTAGGAGCATCACACACATGCGTGCATACTAATGCACATGTGTGTGTACACACACTAATTCACATGCATGCACACACACACAATTTTGGCCGCAAAATTTAAAATGTAAAATGCAACCATGAGCAACTTTATTTTTTTCTTTAATTTTTTTCTTTCATTCATTCTTTTCATTTTTTCAATGATTCCTCTAACATGCCGTCCTTGAGTCAGTTGGCCCATTCATTTTTTTCTTAACTGTTGGAATGTCTACATGAATGGATATAGATACAGGAAAAGATGCATAAGGGAGACTATCCAGGCATGTGGGTGAGGTCACTGGGTAGGGTGCAGTGAGGATATAGAGATGAGGTGGCAGAGCCAGTAGAGCTGTATCTGTTGCTCCAACTTTTCTTCATTGCCGTCCCTCCTAGGAGCAGCAAGCACTGTCTCCCTAGTCATCCCCCCATGAAATGTTAACACCATAGATAAGTGCACATTTTTTATGTCCAATGTGTGAATTAGTACTTGGCGCATAGTGGGATATTTTTTTAGTCACTTCCCTAGGGATCCTATTAGCCCTGGTAAGGCAACACTTCTGAGATCATGCCCTGTTAGCACACCAGTGGATAAAACTAGCCTGCAAGCAGGTGTCTGCTCCTGTTCTCCTTTTAAAGGGGGAGGGGCCAAGGGAAGAGAGGACTGAGGAAGAAGAACAAGTGGACAGTGGAAACTTTGCTGGTTTAATGATCTTCAAAGGGAGAGTTGAAGTCCTAATGTACTGGCACACCCTATAATCTAGTATCCATGGGCCTGAGGCAAGAAGGACTATGGGTTTAAGGCCAGCCTGGGCTCTGTAGTGTAGCAAAACTGTCTCAGAAAAAAAGTGGGGGATTTAGAATTTCCATATTTGGTCATTTTCTCAGAGAAAGCAAATGAAGTATTGAATTTTGATGATCTGTGGTTAGTGTATACTAAAATCCAAGGCAAGCCTGACTATCTATGTCTGAGAAGAAGGATTCGGGACTTAATGTTTGAGGATTGTTTGGGGTTTCCATCGCTGTGACAGAACACCTGAGAGAAGTGTATTATAAAGAGGAAAGGTTTATGCTGGATCCTGGTTTCGAGCACTTCATTCCATCACAGCAGGACAGGCGTGGCTGATCAGGGCAGCTACATCCTGGAGCTTAGGGAGCCAGCAGAGAAAAAATTCCTGCAAGATGACCATGCTTTTGTATTAGTTACTTATTCGTTGCTGGGGCAAAATACCCAAAGGAAAGCAAGGTTAAGGAAGGGAGATTTATTTTGGATTTCTATTCTAGGGTACAATCATGTGACAGGAAAAATCATGAGAACAGGTGCTGGAGGCAACTTGTGTCCCCAGTCAGGAAGCAGAAAGTGCCAAATGCTAGGTTCTCTTTTTTTATGGTTTAGTATTAAACCCATGCTCTTATTGCCCCCATGTGGGTTCCCACATTATAAGACAACACTGCCTTCACGAGGAAGGTGTCCCTGTTAGTTAATCTCTGGAAACATCCTTAGATACACAGTCAAGTTGCCTGTAAATGTTAACCATCACAATAAGGCAAATGGTCAGAAGAACCAGTTGTTGTCATCCTAATTAAACATATGAGGAGCAGATCTCCTTAGAAGCCTGTTTCCATGCATGCTCGGCTTATAGACTCACTGTGCACTTATGTTCTGTTCTCTTGCTTTCAGGGGTAACAATAGGAGCAGGATACAGCCTGGCACAGTTTAAAGATGCCTTGGATTTTCTGGTATCAGAACAACCAAAGGAGAAGACCAAAACCTTTCACGCCCTCCAGAAAAATCTGAGGACACTTGCAGGGCCCCAGATTAGGAATATGGCTGTATGTTCTATAAAATAATCACAGTGTGTGTGTGTGTGTGTGTGTGTGTGTGTGTGTGTGTGTGTGATATAACAAATTATGATATATACAAATTCTTGTCCCAGTCACCTATGTATCATAGGATCCCAGGGAAGCCACTTAAACTCCTTAAACTGTGGTCACTTGAGTTTGGAAACGAAAAACCAACCAAATGGAACCATGTCTAGGGTCCCATCCAGCTTAGACGATCTGTGAGGCATGTCTTATCTAGGGTACATCTAACAAGATCCCACCTTCCCCAAAGCTCTTCTGATTGGTTCTCCTCTTAGACCTTTGGTCTACTGTTCATTTCTGGCACGTATGCCCATGCACACATCCTTGGACTCCCAGTCATCTAGCTGTCTCACTTACTGGGTTTTTCCCATTACTTATGGCTTTTAGGTTAATTGGCTCAAGCCATTCGTCATTGCATGCATGCTGGGCAAGCCATCAGGACGTGGGGGACAGGCAGATACAGTTTGTCATGATTGTCTCCAGCGTTCTGCTGATCCACAAATCGGCCACATATTCTATCATCTGTATTTTGTGTCCATTTCCTAAATGACACTGCTCATCTCAGTGAACTTGCTCCCATAAGTGCCCTTAAGATCCCTGTTCAAGCCTGTCCTAAGCATACTTCCCTGCAGGCTTCAAGCCATGGAGAAGCATCGGGTTTCTTGGCTATATGGCTGAGGTCTGTTTACTGGGGCTTCAGGCTCTCTGCCTTCCCCTTTCTTTCCCTTGGCCACACTCTCATGTTTCCCCCTAACCTGCTGACTTCACTC
The DNA here is from genome assembly GCF_978045245.1 of Mus caroli. Taxonomy (NCBI): domain Eukaryota; kingdom Metazoa; phylum Chordata; class Mammalia; order Rodentia; family Muridae; genus Mus; species Mus caroli. The sequence continues at coordinate 55,146,367 of NW_028227256.1, forward strand.
CCATCACTTGCTTGGCTTCATGAAGGAGCATGCATATCAAGGAAGGCTTCTGAACAGGCGCACATGTGTGTGAAGACCTTTTCTCTAAGCAGCTGTTTGTCCTCACTGCCCACGGGTCCCTCCTCAGCCCGCAGGGTTTTGGTGGGTCTGCACAGCATGGTGTCAGAATTATTTAGCAGCTTCCAAATGCTCCCAGATCTTTCTGTGGAGCAAAAAGGAGAATTAAAAACATACACAATATCTCTGTGCACATGATTCCTTACCTGTCAGATAACTGAATGCAACTCTTTTATGTCATCTTCTTATTAGACTGTAGGAGGACACGTTGCAAGCTGTCCTAATTTTTCTGACCTCAACCCTATTTTGGCAGCTGGAAATGCTATCATCAATGTGGTATCTAGAGGTAAGAGATAAAGCTTTGGGCCTTTGATTTTACACTTACCTTTTTTTTTTCACATAGACCCTGCTATATACTATGAACTAGGGACTCAAGAACATTTTGCTTAGCCCCCTGAGCCTCAAATATCACCTCAAACCTGAGGCAGAAGCTGTGATCCACCTCTCTTCCAGAAGATCTGTGCTTATAGACTGGATTTAATGTCTCTGATACTTTTCTTAAATATTTGGCCCACTTATAAGCAGTCCAAATTATAGAATCAAAGACATTTGAGAAAAGGATCTGGGCTGCTGTGATGGCTCAGTGGGTTAAGCGCTTGTGCTTGCGGGCAAATCTGGCAATCTGAATTTGATCCCTGGGACCCACAGGGCAGAAGGAGAAAACTGAGTCCTGCATGCTGCCCTCTAACGGTCACACGAGAACCACAGCAAATTGTATTACTATACAATTAATAAATCCATGATTGCAAAAGATACAGAAAAGAATAAGAGGCTTCTTGGGGCTTATGACATATTTTTGTCATAAGTTTATGGTATATTTCTTTCCCTGGCTTTGAAGAGAAGGCAGTTCTTATACACTGCTCATGACTCCAATATGAGCTTTATGGAAGAAAACTAAACTTAGGGGAATAAAAGCAAATTGATGTGATTCATAGTACTGCTAATAAAAAAATCTCTTCCCTTCTGTTAAAATTACATTTTAAAAACTGATTCAAATGACTATAACTATCTAAGAGAAAGCACACATGTTTCTAATTTTAATCAAAGAAAAGTGGAAAGGGCTGAATGAGAAGTTCAGTAGGAAAGTGCTTGGTGCATCAGGACACAAGTTCAATCCCCAGAACCAACGAGGGGGAAAAGCCAAGCACAGTGGCTCTCATGTCATCCCAGAAGCTAAGGGGGGACAGCAAGCAGCTCCCTAGCCAGTCAGCCTCCTAACAGGTCATGTTCAAGGCTGAGTGAGAGACCCTGTCCAAAAAGAAGCCAAAGTAGGCAGAGCCTAAGGAGCAACATCCAAGGTTGATATCTTGGGGGGGAGGGGGGTCACACTCCAGTACAAGCATCCTCACACAGACACATGCACTCACATGAAGCACACGCACAAACACACTCACACACATTGTGCCACTTTGGAAAAGTCATTTAACTTCCTGGGATCTCTCTTTTCTTGTTTGGGAAATGTTATACTTTGTAGCCGATTATTTCCTAATTACTTTAAAGATCTGTTAAGTCAGCGTTTGTGAGTGAATGCAATGGGCTATGGGACTTTTAGCTCACCCAGTGCAACTCTGTCATTCTGAAGCCTAGGCCCCAAAGTTTCCATGACTTGCCTCAGGCACCTGAGGCTTGGGGCTGGGACTCAGTCTCCTGGGCTCTGGCTCCCAGCCAGTTCATTCCAGGTAGTCCCTGTTTGATAAGCATGTCTTAACCCGGATCCTTTTCTCTAACAGAAGGAAAAGATCGGCAGCTCCCTTTAAATGGCCCTTTCCTTGAGAAGTTGCCTGAGGCTAACTTGAAACCAGAAGAGGTTATCTTGTCCATTTCCATTCCTTACACTGCTCAGGTGAGGTTCCTGTACCTTCATCCCAGTGCTGCATCATTCACCTGCTGGGTGTTTCCAACGGCAGACCACTGACTGCTTCTGAGAGAGTTTAGGGCCACTGACAGTGAGAGATCAGTTCCCAGATGGCCATTTGAGTTGCTTCCACAGAAGGGACACTTTATGACTTTTGGCGGTTGGGGGTGCCTTGCAAAAAAAAGGAACCACCTGGGTGAGCATAAACTTTGGTTATAGATAAATGTGCATCCTAGCAGAGAGTATGTAAATGTATAGCGATATCGGCCTCAGCGGTTTCTGATGAACTGAAATTTTATTATGGAGCTATTTGCCGAACACCGATAGTTTATGATAGTAGAATCATTGGGAACTAAATGACTGCTATTCTACAACACAATGTTAACCCAGGAAGAGCATACAGGAGCTTGTTTAAAAGGTCTCAGGTTCTTTCCCCCAGGCTCTCTAAGTCTAGTAGGAAAGACGAGAAATAAAAAACAAAGCTCAGCCACCAAGGACCATAAAATGAGTGGACAAGGGGTGGCTGAGATGGCTCAGTGGGTAAGACTGCTCTTCCAAAGGTCCTGAGTTCAATTCCCAGCAACCACATGGTGGCTCACAACCATCTGTACAGCTACAGTGTGTACTCATATACATAAAATAAATAAACAAATCTTTTTAAAAACAACAAGTGGACAAGGAGGAGGTCTGGCAGAGCAGTCAGTATAGTGGAGCTAAGGAGGGGAGGGCATGAGGATGGATGGATTTGCGGAGGTTGGGAGCCAGACAATGTAATGTGGAGAACAACAGGGATTCAACATAGCCTGTGATAGGCTCCAGATCTGTGGCAAGGAGGGTACAATTCCAGGTAAGAGACTATGAAGGGGGTGGGGCAGACCCGACCAGAGCAGCCAGGGCATCATGACAAGTGAGACTGAAAGAGTGGCTGGGACCCAGCACAGAGCAGGTCAGATGCAACACAGAGCTTGTGTCTGTCTTAGCACATGGCCACCTTTGAACTGTTAAAGCAGGGTAATGTTTATACAAAAGAGATGTTTACAGTACTGTGGGTGGCCCAGCACGATGATGGGATGGCCCAGTTGTGAGAGGACTGAAGACTGACAGGAGGGAGGCTTATACAGTCATTCAGGTGGGAGACAGCCGTGAATGTGGTGGAAGTGGGAATGGGCAGAAGAGCCCCCACTGAGCAGCACAGCACAGGAGATCCACGTGCAATTACTGCTCCTTTGAGAAGCTTCTCTGATATGCTTTATGTTGGCAGGGCTCCAGTGATCATTGACTTCCCCTGCAGCCTCAAGACTCCTCCCCCATAAAGAGGTGTCTCAACTTCAGGGCTAGAGTACCAAGCAGGAAATGAGATTCTCCCTAGAATGGCTTGTGTAGATCTGGAATCCTGGAGACTGTGTGTTCCAGGGGTGCTCAGGGTTTTTCTTTAGCTAAAGGATATCATCCAATGAAATCTACACAGAAGGCAAATAAAAATAGAAAAAAGTGGTTCTAGGTAGCTCATCTGAGGTCACCAGTCCCAGACTCTGCCCTCATCTCACCCAGCAGCCTGGGACACACACCGTCTGATCCACCCCAAATTCTTCTTAAAGCAAATAAAACCCAGACACTAGAATCACTTCCTCATGGTCTCAGCTGAGGCCGAGAAAAGCAGAGAGCCTGGAGCTTCAGCAGAATCTGAAGCTTAGGCCTGCCACTTACCGTGACCTTGCAGAAGTCACTAACATTGTCCTCGTAACTGAAAATGAGCAGAGCTGCTGAGGATTAAACACTGCTACACATGAGACATGTAAGCAGGACAATACTCACATGAACTGCCATCACTAACTGTGTCTGTGTGATAAGCCATTTGCAGGTTTTTACTGTAAACAATCACCAGAAGGCCAGCAGAGATGGCTCAGTGGGTAAAGCGCTTGCAACGGCAGACATGAGAATCAAGCCCCAACACCCCCACTAAAATAAATAAAGTAACAAATGTCATGATCTATGCTGTCTGTGATCCCAGATCTGGTGGTTCAGGGATGGTACATAGAGAGAGACTGACAGATTAAAGCTCACTGGGCAGCCACACTAGCCATCTGGTAAACCCCGGGTTCAGTGAGAGATCCTGTCTCCAAAAAGAAAGGCAGAGAACAACTGAAGAAGACATTTGATATTGACCTCTTGCCTCTCCCTCCACATACTGTGTATACACGTGCGCACGCACGCACGCACACACACACACACACACACACATCATCGTCGTCATCATCATCATCATCACGGGGAGAGGAGGAGGAGGAGTTGCTGTGTGTCCTACACTAATCATTCTGAGTATCTCTATCTCTAGTGGCAGTTTGTGTCAGGACTCCGGTTGGCACAGCGTCAGGAAAATGCCTTTGCTATTGTCAATGCTGGTATGAGCGTGGAGTTTGAGGAAGGTACAAACACGATCAAGGATCTTAAGATGTTCTTTGGAAGTGTTGCCCCCACTGTGGTCTCTGCAAGTCAAACCTGCAAGCAGCTCATTGGGAGGTAGGTCCCAGTTACACACCTTTCTGCTTGAATTTTCATTAAAACTGTACTTGAGGAAATTTTCTGAGATTTTATAAACCTCTGTGTGTGCGTGCGTGTGTGTGTGTGTGTGTGTGTGTGTGTGTGTTGTCTTTCAAGACAGGGTTTCTCTGTGTAGCCTTGGCTGTCATGAGACTCATTCTGTAGACTAGGCTGGCCTCGAACTCAGAGATCTATCCGTTTCTGCCTCCTGAATGATAGGATTAAAGGTGTGTGCCACCACCACCAGGCAACATGTATTGCAGGTTTCTATACAATTATTGCAGAAATTGCGTAGTTTAAGTAGATATTGTTTTTTAAGTAAATGACCTGCAAAATAAGCAAATATCTCCAATACTGAATCCTGAAAATGAAAAAGTATCTTTAAGCTACATCAAGAAGATGGAATCTTTGACATGTCAGAGGGTTTTGCTCCAGAAACCCTCATTATGGCTGGCCTCTAGAAAGTTTTTTTTTTCTTTAAAAAAAAAAAATCCAACTAGTGTTTTTGCAATCATTTGTTCTTAACCACATATGATCATTCCCAGTGGGTGGAACTTAAACGAGGTTTTCCTCAGATACTGAATTAAACCCTCACTTCTAAAACTTTCCCCTAGTGAAAACAGAACTCCAGACTTCAGAAATCTTTAGTTTTTTCAGGGTTGATTCTTTTTTTAACCTAAGTAAATCCATATGATCAGTTTATGAAGAAAGACTTGGCAACCATTAAGTCAGACTCTGAAGAAAGTGAAGGAAACTGGCGTGGTAGAGCATTCAGGAAGAGCACATGCTAGAGGCTTGTCTCAGCTGTCTAAGATCCTATCTCTAATAATAAATACAAAAAGCTAATGGCATGTCTTAAAGGTATTTTGTTTGGACTTGAGAAGTAACAGACACACCTCCTTTTTCATTGCTACAGTTTGGTGTCTGCTTGCTTGTTGTAACATACTTTCTGTTACTATAACAAAATACTGGAGACTAAGTCATTTACTAAAGGGAAGGGTTTTGTTTTGGTCTGTGAGTCTAGGGGCTAAAGTCCCAGAGCATAGGGCTGGCAAGGCCTTGCTGCTTCAGCTCTCTGTTAAAAATGGAAGGGAGTTTGAAGAAGACAAATAGACAACGTTTCTCTGTAATACCCCACGCTCACCAGAAGAGGTCCAGCCCTGGCAAAGTCATAGTCCCTTCTAAAGATAGACTGCTTGGTCTGGCAACTGCACCTCCTCTCAACTGCACCATGGCAGTGATCACATCTCAACCTGAGACCGAGAGAGAACAAACCTTAGGACAGTCTTTGGCTGTTCCGTGAAATATTCATCTTCTGTCCTGCCAGGCAATGGGACGACCAAATGCTGAGTGACGCATGCCAGCTGGTCCTGCAGGAGATCCGCATCCCACCAGATGCTGAGGGAGGCATGGTGGAGTACCGACGCACCCTCATCATCAGCTTGCTCTTCAAATTCTACCTCAAAGTGCAGCGATGGCTGAATGAAATGGTAAATAGCTTCTTTGAGCCCCTGGATGCCTGGGTCTGTACACAAAGAACAGTCTTCCCTTCCCCACCTCCACCCCACCCCCACCCCACCCCTGCAGAGAGTAGTATGGGGTGCAACCCTGCAGCTCCTCCATCCTTCTCCCTTCAGTCTGAGTCTCTGAAGGGAGCAGCCACACTATTCCATCTCTGGGATAAATGCTAATGTTCCAAGTGACTGTCCAACAACAATGAAAAGTCATCAGTAAGCGAATTGCATACTTTCCTCTTTAAAAAATATTTTCTTGTTGAAAGAAGAAAATGATATTTTAATACTTATAGATCCAAATGAGGGAAGAAATAACATTCAATACCGTTGAATATTCAAACATTACCAATAGTCCTTCTAAGCCCTTTCTATATAAGTATGTGGGGGAGGGGTGGCTATAACTGCTTAGTAAAGCTCAGTTATTTCACTTTTTTCAGTGTTATTAAATATTTTTAATGATACCATAGACAATGGTTCCTTGGCATGTCCATGGGTAGATAGACCGTTATCTCATCCATTCTTTAGTTTTAGACACATCTGCACTGATGAAGGTTCAGTAGGCCAGGCGGTGGTGGCGCATGCCTTTAATCCCAGCACTTGGGAGGCAGAGGCAGGCAGGTTTCTGAGTTCAAGGCCAGGCTGGTCTACAAAGTGAGTTCCAGGACAGCCAGGGCTATATAGAGAAACTCTGTCTCAAAAAAACAAAAAAAGAAATCTTTCAACTGCCTAACTTTTAGACATACAAGCTGTTTCCGAGTCTCTGTTACCTTCTCCTTAGCCAGCTTACTTTAAAACTATGTCCTCAGTACTTGCTTAGATTTTATCTCATGTGTGGGGTGTCCTTTTGATAAGTCTAAGCCAGAGATTGAAACAAATCCAGCAGAGAAATGACCACCTGCATATCTCTTTAATGACTGAGAACGTTGTGCTGTTGGGTTAGTCACTCCTTTCCATTCACACGTCGTATCAGCAGCAGTTCCATGTGTTCTATTACATAGCCTTATTACCTATGGGTTACCACATCTAGTATGTAGATATCTATGATATGACAGTATACATAAGTGACTCAAAAAATTCCACTGGGAAATTCTTACCACCGACAAATGCTTGAGGCAAAGCAGCAGGATACAAATACACTAAAACCCAGTATCCCTCCTATGTACAAGTGACAAATAGACCGAGAAACAAGTCAGAAAAGCAACACCTTTCCTTACAAGAGCTTCAAAAATCATAAAATATCTGGGGTTAACACTAGCCACGCCAGTGAAAGACTTGGATGATAAAAACTTTAAGACACTGAAGGAAGAAATTGAGGAAGCTATCAGGAGATGGAAAGATCTTTCATTGCTTTTGGATCAATAGAATTAATAGAGTAAAAATGGCTATCCTACCAAAAGCAGTGTACAGAGTCAACACAATCCCTATCAAAATTCCAATATGATTCTTCACAGAACTTTAGAAGTCAATTTTTAGCTTTAAATGGAAACACACACACACACACACACACACACACACACATTCACAATAGCTAGAATCCTTTTGAGTGACAAAGCCCCTGCTGGAGGTTATCCCCATTCCTAGCTTAGATAGCTCTATAGAGCCCCATTGGCTAGCCCCTAGCATCCGAGGAGGCTTCCAATACCGAGAGTCAGTTGCATGTAATTGAAGTGTTGGTTAAACCTGTGCTAAAACCATCTAGCCCTGGGCTTATTTTGGTTGGAAGACTTTTAATAACTTCCTCTATTTCACTAGGGCTTTTAGGTCTGTTTAAATAGCTTGTCTAATATTGATTTAACTTTGATAGATGGTATGTACAAGAAAATACTCCATTTCTTTTGGATTTTCCAGTTAGTTTTGTTTTGTTTTGTTTGTTTGTTTGTTTGTTTGTTTGTTTTTTAACCATACGGGTCCTGTGTGTGTGTGTATTATGGCTTTTAGTTTTAGGGTTTTATGAGATTCCTGTGTGTGGGAATGTGGGTCTCTGCATCTACCTTTCTTTCTTTATTTGTTTCTTTTTCTTGGTTCATTTTCTTGTTTTTGCCATAATCTAATTTATTTGGTTTTTTTATTTTATTTCAATATAATTCTTTAGTTGCTTGTTTGCTCTCCAACTAGAGACAGAAAGGGTGTGGATCAGGATAGGAGAGGAGGTGGGGAGGAACTGGGAGGAGTGGGGGGGAGGGGAATATAATCAGGTTATATTGTATGAAAAAAATCATCTGAAAATAAAGACACTTTTATTTCTTCCTTTTCTATTTGTATCCCCTTTGATGTCTGTCAGTTATTACTCTAGATAAGACTTCAAGTACTAACTGAAAGAATGAAGAACCTTGTCTTCTCCTGATGTTAGTGAGTTTGCCTTGAGTTTCTCTGTCTGTATTTAAACTGATGTTGGCTATGAGCTTGCTGCAAATCGCTTTTTTTAAGTTGAAGTATGTGCCTTGTATAGTTGATCTCTCCAAGACTTAAATCATAAAGGAATGCTAGATCTTGCCAATGGTCTTTTCCACTTTTTTTTTTTAAGATTTATTTATTTTATCTATATGAGTACATTGGCACTGTCTTTAGATACATCAGAAGAGGGCATCAAATCTCATTACAGATGGTTGTGAGCCACCATGTGGTTGCTGGGAATTGAACTCAGGACCTCTGGAAGAGCAGCCAGTGCTCTTAACAGCTGAGCCATCTCTCCAGCCTCTCTCTTTTCTGCTTCTAATAAGATGACCACATGATTTTTTTCTTTCAGTTTGTTTCTATGATAGATTACATTTATTTATTTATGTATGTTGAACTATCCCTGCAGCTCTAGGATAAAGCCTATTTGACCATGATAGATGATCTTTTTGATGTGTTCTTAAATTCAATCTGCAAGTATTTCATTGAGAATTTTTGCATTTGTTCATAAGGGAAATAGGTCTGTAATTCTCTTGGGTTTTTAATGTGGCTTTTAAACAGCCTTGTTTTTAAAAATTGGACAATATTCCTTCTTTTCCTATTTTTTGGGGATAACTTGAGGACAATTGGGATTAACTCTTATTTGAAAGTCTGTAGAACTCTGTGCTAAAACCACCTAGTCCTAGGCTTATTTTAGTTGGAAGATTTTTTTTTTTTTTTTTTTTTTTTTTTTTTGGTTTTTCGAGACAGGGTTTCTCTGTGTAGCCCTGGCTGTCCTGGCACTCACTTTGTAGACCAGGCTGGCCTCGAACTCAGAAATCCGCCTGCCTCTGCCTCCCGAGTGCTGGGATTAAAGGCGTGCGCCACCACGCCCAGCTTAGTTGGAAGATTTTTAATGACTGCTTCTATTTCACTAGGGGTTATAGGTCTGTTTAAATTGATTATCTGATATTGATTTAACTTTGATAGGTTGTATGTATAAGAAGATTACCCATTTCTTTTAGATTTTCCAATATGGTGGAGTACAGATTTTTAAAGTATCTTCTTATGATTCTCAGGATTTCCTCAGTGTCTATTATGATGTCTCTCTGGTTTTTAGGGGAGTGTGGTGGCTGTCTGTTGCCTTGTAGGGGTTTAAATGTGTTTCTAGGTAATGAGAGCTCACAGTTAGAGACAGAGATGGGCTAGAAGAAAGTGACTAGCTGGATCCTAGTGGGGAATAAAGCAGGGTGTGCTGCCAGGGTCTGTTAGGACCCCTGGGGATTGGGGCAGAGAGGGAGGAAAGGCCACAGCTGGTAGTCTGCCTGCCGTGGAGCTGGGGATGAGACTGAGGGATTAGCTTTGCAGGAAAGGAAAGGAGTGAATATACAAGAGTGCCTGCTTCTCTGGCATATCTGTGGTTTCCGGCTGTAGGATTTGGAGGCTGCATTACTGGCTGGCCACCCCGAACTATTTTTTGCCAGTGTCCATAAATATATTTCTACAAAATTATTTCTCATGATTGTGGAATTTTGAATCCAAATTTACCATAAACTCTCTATTGTTACATATTTAGTTTCATTCTATTTTCTTTACTATTATCAAGACAGACTTCCTTCAATCATTCAAAAGGAGACCTTGTAAATGCTTACTGAAGCAAGCTTCCCCTTCTCTGAGTGCCTGAACAGATGTCATAGTTTCTCTACTCGTTTGGGGAACTTGAACTTCTAGGCACTCTTAGCAACGCCAATGTCAAAGATCTGGAACACTAGATTGGGTAGTTCTATTTCTTTCTTTCTTCTTTCTGTGTGTGTGTGTGTGTGAGAGAGAGAGAGAGAGAGAGAGAGAGAGAGAGAGAGAGAGAGAGAGAGAGAGAGAACAGTTCTCTCTTTCCACTATGTAGGTTCTGGAGATTAAACTCAGATTATCAGGTTCAATGGCAAACACCTTTACCTGCTGAATCATCATCTCATGAGCCCAGGTCATTCATTCTGTCTCTGTACTTGTTTCCCAAGTCAGTAGCTCAGGCTATAAATTCAAATGCAAAGTAACCTTTTTCTCCAGGATCCTCAGAAGTTTCCTGACATCCCAGGAAAGTTTGTGAGTGCCCTAGATGACTTCCCCATAGAAACACCCCAAGGAATCCAGATGTTCCAGGTGGGTAGAGCTTTTTATTAATCTATGCACTCAGATATGTGTTATATACATGCACCTCTCTTTTCAACACCTTCATCATAAGTAAACATATAGTCTTATAAAAGCCAGCCAATGGTCACATGGATACAATTTCCATGGTTTACTCAAGGAAACCATGGTGGAGGAGTTAGAGGCTGAATTTTCCTTCTGGACTTTTTTCCAGGTTTCCTGACATTTCTCCTTCACTTCGCTAATTTTGATCTTCCTTTAAAGGAATCAACACTAAATGCCTTGCCAAGTGCTTCCTTGCTTTACCACAGTCACCCCCAAATCTCCTGGAAATGTGGGTATATTGGTTGCCCTTTATCAGTTGTATAAATTATGCCTTACTGCAAGCTGTGCTAGAACATATTATTTTGTATGTTTCCTATTCCCAGCTAGCCTGAAGAATCCTTGAGGACATTAATGACATCTTCTTTGCAGAAGGGCCTTGCGAGTAGATTATATCCTTACCATATACTTGAGAAATATTTACTAGTGTCCATTTGCAAACTTGGTTACCTAGTCACCTATAGCTATTTTTTATTATCAGTAAAGCCAAACACAGCAGACCCAATCTTCAGGTCTGGTATCAAATATCTTGTCTTGTTTCTTAACAGTGTGTGGATCCCAAACAACCCCAGAAAGATCCAGTTGGGCACCCAATCATGCACCAGTCGGGTATTAAACATGCCACAGGGGAAGCTATATTTATTGATGACATGCCTCCCATTGACCAAGAACTCTGCCTTGCCGTTGTCACGAGTACCAGGGCCCATGCAAAGATCATGTAAGGAGATGCACAGTGATTACATCTGCTGCTAACATATGTTCACCATTTCATTCTTAACCTGACAGTTTATTATTTATTTAGGTCAATTTAGAGTAGTCATCTCTTCTGGGTGAGAACTGGCCATTTTAAAGCATAGTTATAAGTGTTAGAACACCTGCTCTTATTTTCAGCTTTATTCATCACAGATTTCTCTGTCTGTAGAATCCTCTTCCAATACCATGAGATTTCCTCTGCAACCTTAAACCCTGTCTATGTTCCTCCCAGATCACTTGATGTATCAGAAGCCCTGGCATGTCCGGGTGTGGTTGACGTGATCACAGCTGAGGATGTCCCAGGAGAAAATGACCACAATGGAGAGATTCTTTATGCACAGAGTGAGGTGTGTGGTTTGTGAGTCTAATACTCTGCTCCAACGTCAAAATCATTGTTGATTGTGAGTGGCTACAACATCCACAGATTCATATCTACATCATAAATATTGCTAGGGCCCAGGGACTGCCTCAGTCACTCTTCCATTCCATCTGACATCTTGAATCACCTTGAGATTATGACAAAAAGTCTTAAATCTTCTCAAGGAAGGCTTCCAACTCTTAGGAATGCCATGTGAGCACTGTAAAGCATAAGACATTAAAAGGAAGAATCATTGAGTGACCGATCACTCTGCATGCTACAGGAACACCGGGGAGTGTGGGCAGAGACCACACAGCAGGCAAATCATTAAACTCAAATAACTAAGTTCTAGCCACAGCTTTGATTAGTCCCATTCAAGATGAATTTTCATGAATAGAAAACAGTCTTCCTAAGCCAGGTGCAGTCACACATGTCTTTGATCCCAGCACTCAGGAAGCAAAGATAGGTGGATCCCTGAGTTCTAAGATAGCCTGGTGTAAAGAAAACCTTGTCCTGAAAAACCAAAAGAAAGGAAGAAAGGGGGGGGGGGAGAGTAGTCTTCCTTCTGGTCATCAAAGCATCAGTGAGTAATATAAGAATGTGAGAGCATTAATTGCTAATTGCTTTTGGGATATTCTGTTTTATTTTTTGCCTTTGTTTTTAAGACAGCCTGTATCCCAGGCAGGCCTTGAACTCATCATGTAACCATGAGGTCCACATCCCCAGTTCATGTGATGCTAACCCAGGACATTATGTATGCTAGGCAAGCACCATGCCAACTGAGCCACATCCCTAGCCCGAGTCTGTGTTCTAACTAGTGGCACACGGCTTTTCTACAGGTCATTTGCGTGGGTCAGATCATCTGCACCGTGGCTGCTGATACCTACATCCATGCAAAAGAAGCAGCTAAACGAGTGAAGATTGCTTATGATGACATAGAGCCAACCATTATCACCATAGAGGTAGATCACTGTCCATCTTCTGGAATGACTGGGGTTGGGGGGGGGGGAACGGGATATTCTGTGAGCAGAATTCAACCAGAGGGTCATGGAATAAAATAACTTATGTTTCAACTATGCTTTAGCCAGTATTACATGTGGGTTTAGAGTGCAGTCTCCGTCAGAGTCCTGAGACTCCTGGGTAAATCCTTCTTCCCACCAGTACTTCTGCAGAAGCGTGTAAAAAATGAAGTACCCTGTACCCACTTCTCCCATGGCCTAGCTTGAGCATACAGAAAATTAACACCAGAAAAAATGACCTCCTCTCCATAGGCAGTGAGTGAGACAGTCTAGGGCACTGGAGAATCCATGACAGTTGCAACACTCACCAGCTACTGGGCACTCTGACTCTCTGCCCTGAAGACAGACCACTTGAGTTTGGGATGTGATTCTGCCTTTTTACAGTCTCTGAACAGCAATACAGACTTTGGCAAGTTAACTAAATGTCTCACACTTCAGTTGTTTCTATATAAAATGGAAACTTTTAGGACCTGAACCAAATGGTTATTGGAAAATTTAAATGTAGGAACCCAAGGAAATGTTAAGGATGGTGCCCACAATGGGAAATATGTTTAGTAGATGGTAGCTGGCATTTTGGTTTTGCTATTATTAATGAAGGTGAGGATATGTTTTATTTTGTTTTATATTGTTTGGTATCTGCTAAAGTGCTAATGCCATAGCAGATGTCAGTACTTTGTGTTGGATGGTGGAGGATGGACAGAGAGAGGCATAAGTAGGGTCCAATTTTGAACATCCTCAGATTTGCCCTATTCTTCCTAACAGTTGTCAATTCATCTTTACCTAGTAATGATGCTTTAACTGCCCCTTAAGCTGGTTCATCTTTTCATCCTCACTTTCCAGGCCCACCCTCAATAACTTATTGTCTCATGGCCACATAGTCAAGAGGTTCCTGTCTTCCATTTCAGCCTATCTACTCAGGACATTAACTTTCTAGCCCTTGGGGGTTCATCAGATCACCTTTCCTGTTCTGCTGTGTCCTCCTAGGCAGTGCTAAAACTCCACAGTGTAGAATCAAGGCCATTCATAGACTTGCCCCAACCCACCTTCCAACTGATTAGCTACTCTCACTGTCCACTGCTTCTTCATAAAGAGCCCACATCCCAGCCAACCCAATCTCACTTTGGCCCCTCACTTACCCTATCAAGTAGCATTGACTTAAAATGATCCAGGATCCAATTCAAGCCATCAATTCCAGGACATTCCAGAATATTCCAGGCTCTATCTGCCCTCTTCTTGACCCCTGTTTACTCCATATACTCTCCTTGCCCCAGAGCCAACACCTTAGTGACAGACCACCTCAGATAGACAATCAGCAATCTGGAATTTGGGCCGTGTTTATATACACCCTTGTACTTCTACAAATACAGCTAAATCAACTTCTGCTGACTCAGCTCCAATTGTCAGGCTCCAAGTGTCTGAGTGTGTAGCTATCTGACAGCAAAGTGTAGAGTTCAGATAAGGATAAATGGCTTATTAAATTTTTTAAAATTATTTTATTTTTGTTTGGTTTTCTACTGCAGGAAGCCCTAGAACACAATTCTTTCCTTTCTCCTGAGAAAAAAATTGAACAAGGAAATGTAGACTATGCCTTCAAACATGTGGATCAAATCATTGAAGGTATGTACAGCTGTAAACAGCCAGAAAAAGAAGCAACTTCAGCATGTGCATTCTAGAAGTGAACCGGGGAAAGAGAGCTTTTTTAATGGGAAAGGAAGGGTTTTTCATTGATATTTTTAGTTAGTGTTTAAAATAAGGGATTTTGTTAAGCTTTTTTGTCCCTATTCCTCACTGAACTTTGCTTATGTCCCTGTTCCCCACTCACCACTACTCTCCTATCCGTCCTTCCCTCTTCTCTGGTATCCTGCCTCCCCCAAAATAATCCTCCTTCGTGTGTGTGTGTGTGTGTGTGTGTGTGTGTGTGTGTGTGTGTGTGTGTGTTCTCTTGTTTGTTTTGAGACAGGATATTACCGCATAGCCCTGCCTGTCCTGGAACTCCCTATATAGACCAGTCAGGCCCCAAACTCACAGAGATCTACCTGCCTCTACCTCCTGAGTGCTGGGATGAAAGATGTGTGCCACCATACCTGACCAGTTCTGCCATTTTAAATTTACATCTTCACTGACAAGTTACTGTACCATCCTAGGATTCACTGACTCAGGCATATGGCATTATGTCACCTGTTAATGTCACCTGACTCCGGCGCATGGCATTATCTCCACATGCCACCTATCACGGGCGATGCATCCATATATTTATTGTCTTAGCTCCCCTCTTTTGCAGCTGAGAACATCACATTTAACAGCCTGAACAAATTCACCTACCAGGTTGAGGGCAGAACCTGGATATGTAGCCAGACTAGTAACAAGTTCAGCACATGACAGGTCTAACCACCTCAAGAAGTAGATATAGAAACCAAGGCCAAGAGAGTAGATAACCCAGGGCCTCTCGACCAGCAGGGCACAGACAGCATCTACAAAGGTCTTTAAACCAAATTATACGAAGTCCAGCCCCACAGACTAGTAATAAGATCCATCCCTTTTTTTCCTTCTTCATTTTATTTTATGTGCATGGGTGTTCACCCACATGTGTGTTTGAGCACCATGTATATGCCTGGTGCTCAAGAAGACCAGAAGAGAGACTGGGATCCCTTTAGACTAGAGTGAAAGATGGTTGTGAGCTACCATGAGAGTTCTGGGAATCAAACCAGTGTCCTCTGGAAGAGCAGCCAGCACTCTTAACCACTGAGCCATCTCTCCAGGCTCATATTGCAAATTACTGTTTACAAACAAAACACTCAAAGAGCTCCTCCACAATGACACCTGTGTGTGTGCTTTGCAGGTGAGATCCACGTGGAAGGACAGGAACACTTTTACATGGAAACGCAAACCATCCTGGCTATCCCACAAACTGAAGACAAAGAAATGGTGTTACACTTGGGGACACAGTTTCCAACCCACGTGCAGGTAATTGGGGGGGCGGTCCTCTGGAAAGGGCATTGTAGCCTATCCTATAAGATTCCCATGAAGCCGGGCAGTGGTGACACATGCCTTTAATCCCAGCACTCAGGAGGCAGAGGCAGGAGGATTTCTGAGAATTCAAGGCTGGCCTGGTCTACAGAGCTAGTTCCAGGACTGCCAAGGCCACACAAAGAAACCCTGCCTCAGGGAAGAGAGGGAACCTCCACTCTTGTGCCTTAAACTCTGTACAATCGACACTGGCTAAACACTAACATAATAAAATGGGGCAGATGCCTTTAAAAGTGACCAGGACATCTTGTGACATGCCAAGGTATAAGGCAGGGTCCATCTTTCCCTGTAGAACAGTAACAGGGTGAAAATCTCAGAAGAGGATTTGAGTGGACATTTCTCCAAAGAAAATATGTAAATGACCAGTAGCCTAAGATTGTAGTAAATTACTTTTTAAGATCCAGGTGCAGAGTTTCTCCACAACCTTTGACCGTTTATGTCCCAGATGAAAAACACATGACCTTTATATTTTAATCTGCCTTAAGCAGCACAGTAGATGGGCAGCTGTCTACCCTCCACGCTGACAGAATCCATTTCCCTATGGGTAACTCTGTATTACTTCTTACTACTTACTCTGTTTCCTCGGGGCTGCTCTTAGCTACCACAGGCCAGCCCACATGACCATGTTGTCTCTATTCCTACCCCACAGCAGCTCTCTCCCTCTCTCCTTCCTGAACCTTCTTCTTCTTCTTCCATGGTGGCTTCCTCCATCTCCTTTCTGTTATTTCTCCTCTGACCCAGGCCTGTCAAAACTCCACCCCACATATCTCTCTTCTGCCCAGCTATTGTCGGTTGGCATCTTTATTCACCAATCAGAATTAATTTGGGGGCAGGGTTCCAGGGGCTATTGCACACTCCAGGTCTTGCCCCTCCCACACACTTAACATTTCAATAGACAGTAAAAGACAAAACCTCCCCTGTAAGATTTCAGTGAAAGTAAGACTCCATCATTAACAGTCACCAGGGAAACCAAAATCAATCACCTACTAGAATAACTGTAATAAAAAAAAAAAAAGACAAGTATTAGTAAGAATGAAGAGAAACTGGAGCTTCCATAAGTTGCTAACAGACATAAAAGAAACAGCACATCACCTGTGGCCCAGTTTGCAGTTTCTCAGGATGCTAGAAAGAGAGTGACCATGAAACCCAGCAGTCCATGACTAAGATGCAGCCAAGAGAAATAGAAGCATGCCTGTGAAGACTTCCACACATCTAACACTTGATATGCTGATTTAAATATTTTTAATTTCTAAAAACTTAAGCACACGTTCACATCTGCATTATTTATAAGAGTCTAAATTAGAAACAGCCCAATGTCTATTAATGGATGACTAAGAAAAAAAAAAAAAGAAGGAAAAAACTGGTATATTCCAGTATTTTTATTTAGCTATAAAAAGCAAGATATAGCCATGCATGGATAGAGGGCCTTGAAAGCATCATGCTAAGTGCAAGAAGCCATTCACAATGACTCCATATTGTATCGTTCTGCTGTGTGACAAATCAGTAGAGACGGACACAGATCCTAGCTGCAGTCTAATGAGAAGTTAACAGGAAACAAATGGCTGCCTGACAGATAAAGATTGGGGATGCTGAGCTGTATAAACTAGACTGGGATGATTGCACATTTCATCAATAGAAGTATCTTTAGAGCATTCTACTGTGCATAAGAGCAGCAGGCAAGAAGGTAAACCATGGAATTGCACTCACGTGGCTTGGGGGGGGGGGGGCTTTTTCTTGCAGGAATTTGTGTCTGCAGCATTAAATGTCCCAAGGAGCAGGATCGCCTGCCACATGAAAAGAGCTGGAGGAGCATTTGGGGGCAAAGTGTCCAAGCCTGCTTTACTGGGAGCTGTCTGTGCTGTGGCTGCCAACAAGTAAGTACTGTAACGTCAGTGGTCTGAGTTGTGTGAGTCCTTCCAACCCCTTTCACCCTAATCTCATCTCAGCCTACAGCTCAACTAAAGATGGCTGGCTGGAAGGCTGGCCAGAGCGTCAGCCTTACGATAGCTTGTCCTGAAGTAAGCCGTGTGCTGCTGCCAAGCAATGTTCTCTAAGCCTGCAAATGCTGGTGCAGACCTGACTGGGAATATGTAACTAAAAAGCTTACTAAGATAACATCTTCTCAGGCTAACTTATCAGCCTACGAATGCACGAGAATCTATGAGCATCTTATCTCATGTGTCCTCTCCGGGTGTGGAAAAGGCTGCCCCAAGTGAACATTGCGGCTTTGCAGAGGATAGAAACCAGAGTCCTAAATGGACGTTTTACAGGAGGGGTCTGCATCTGGGGAGACTGACATCTACAGAGCATTAGGCCTCCGCCTCTGAGGCTCAGCAGTCCCTTCATAGCCATGTGTTAATGCCCCAGTAATAACTGCCTGAAAGTGAAATTTGGAACTAAACCTTTCTATGCTTATAACTGCATAATGACCATGGAACTTGTTTGTGTAATATGAAAAAGAGCCAGGCAATTTCATTCCAGAACTCCAGAGGCAGAGACAGGCAGATTGATCTGTGAGAGTTCCAGACCAGCCTGGGCTACATAATAAGATCCTGTCTCAAGAGAGAAAAAAGAAGGAAGGAAAGAAGGAGGGAGAGAGGGAGGGAGAGAGGGAGGGAGAGAGGGAGGGAGGGAGGGAGGGAGGGAGGGAGGGAGGGAGGGAGGGAGGGGAGAGGGAGGGAGGGAGGGGAGAGGGAGGGAGGAAAGAAGGGAGGGAGGGAGGAAGGAAGGAAAGAAAATGGAAATAATTTAAAACCAAATATTATATCATCATATATGCAAATATTCAGTTGTCTACACCAGAATAATTCCAATGCCCCACTATTTCCAAATGTCATCTAAGGCATGTTGTTATTCATGTAAAATCACCTAGATAATTACTTCAAAACCCCTCCTTATCTATGCCTCTACAACTTTATGGAGATTACAGCAGTTTTTTTGGTTGGTTGGTTGGTTGGTTGGTTGGGCTTTTTTTGGGGGGGGGGGTTGTTTTGTTTGGATTTCTGAGTTTGAGGCCAGTCTGGTCTACATAGTGAGTTCCAGGACAGCCAAGGCTGCACAGAGAAACCCTGTCTTGAAAAACAGAAAAGAAAAGAAAAGAAAAGAAAAGAAAAGAAAAGAAAAGAAAAGAAAAGAAAAGAAAAGAAAAGAAAAAGAAATTCACCTGCCTCTACCTCCCAAGTGCTGGGATTAAAGGTGTGCACTACCGCTGCCCAGAGTGAGGTTACAGCATTTTAACTGAGCCATTTCCCACAGGACTGGCCGCCCAATCCGCTTCATCCTAGAACGAAGTGATGACATGCTGATAACAGCTGGCCGCCACCCACTCCTGGGAAAATACAAAGTGAGTGAGACCCAGGAGTTCAGGAAACTGCCTGCGACCCTGTCCTCTGTCAATCCATCAGCAGTAAAGACCATCAGTCCCACACTCCTTGAAAGGAATGTTAGAGCACTGTTTAAACCTAGGCAGACCCTCCTGGATCATGCTAGGACAATGCTTCTTTGGTGACTGTCATAGCCAAGCATGAGCCTGGCCTCAGCACGGGTTGACAACAAGCTCAGACATGGTTGTGCACAGCACAGTTTGGCTGCAGGAAAAGGCTGCTGAGAAAGTGGTCTTTCTTCTTATCACTTTGCAGATTGGGTTCATGAATAATGGAGAGATCAGAGCTGCTGACGTTGAATATTACACTAATGGAGGATGCACCCCCGACGAATCTGAGCTGGTAAATATACCCTCTCCAGAGAGCCCGTGGCTCTTACTTCACCTACACAAATATTTGCCTTAACCAATTCCACAAGAGGTTTAAGTTAAACATAACATTTGAAACACAGAATAGATGATCAGAGTTATTTTTGTTTTAATTCAGGTGATAGAATTTGTCGTGCTGAAATCTGAAAATACATATCATATTCCGAATTTCCGGTGCCGGGGCAGGGCTTGTAAAACAAACTTGCCATCTAACACGGCTTTCCGAGGATTTGGCTTCCCTCAGGCTACGGTGGTCGTCGAAGCATACATAGCTGCGGTAGCATCTAAGTGTAACTTACTCCCTGAAGAGGTGAGCAGTTAGAACCAGCTAGGAACGCACTGGCCATGGTTGGTGTGTGTCTCGAGCTCCTGCAATCTCTATATATATACAGTTTCAAGAAAATAAAATGCATTGTCCATTACCAGTAAACATTTTCTATTGTAGTATGTGAACCAATAAACCTGATAGCTTCTACCCGTGATACTATTTCTTAGGATTCTGTGGGTTGCTTGGGAGCTTCTCCTGGTCTTAGGCCAGCTCATTGGAAGCTCTATGGTTCAAGATGGCTTTATTAACATTTCTCTTTATTGACATTTCTGATGAGTATTGGGCTGGCTTATCTGACTATGCCTCAGTTGTAAAGTCTGTTGTATAGTCCTTCATCTTTCAGTAAGCTAGCCCAGATTCAACTCTCATGGGGGAGGGGTATCAGAGAATTCCGGAGAGCAACAGGTTGGTGGCATGCTGTAATCCACAAACATTTGTCAAGTCTCTATCTGTGATACTATGTACAGCCCCATCATAAAAAGCAAATCACAAGGTCAATCCAGAGTCAGTGTGAAACTATACTAGGGCAGAAATGGGTGGGATGATCACAGCCTTTTGTGCAAACATCTTGTCACTTGATAGACAAGTGTTTGCTTGGCGTGTGCAATACTCTCAAGGGGTAAAGTGAGGAAATTTGGGAGTAATTAAGAATTTGAATCAGGAGCTGGGCGTGGTGGCAAACGCCTTTAATCCCAGCACTCGGGAGGCAGAGGCAGGCGGATTTCTGAGTTCGAGGCCAGCCTGGTTTACAAAGTGAGTTCCAGGATAGCCAGGGCTATACAGAGAAACCCTGTCTCAAAAAAAACAAAAAACAAAAAAAAAAAAATTGAATCAGGAAAATTTTTTCTTGCCAACAAATTGATAACAGGATGAGGGATTGTCCTACTGTTTCTTAGGGTTACTGTGAAGCTTACTGAAATACTTAATCTAAAGCCTGGGGCGTGTGAAGAATTCGTTAGTAGTTTCTATTGATTTCTGTTGTCATTTTAAACATATATATATATATACTTTAGTATACTAAAAGTATTTTTAGACAAACTTTTTCCATATCAGACATGTGATGCACACATGTTCTCACCTTTCAGGTTAGAGAAATAAACATGTATAAGCAAACTAGCAAGACAGCCTATAAGCAGACGTTTAATCCAGAGCCCTTGCGGAGATGCTGGAAGGAGTGTCTGGAGAAGTCGTCATTCTTTGCCAGGAAGAAGGCTGCAGAGGAATTTAACAGAAACAACTATTGGAAGAAGAGGGGGCTTGCTGTCGTCCCCATGAAGTTCAGCGTTGCGGTCCCCATAGCCTTCTACAATCAGGTGAGGTGGAAGAGATGGGCCCTTCTCAAAGCCCTTCTCCAAAGGACTGGCTCTCACTCAAAAAAGGCTCATGCACAAGGAAGGGAATCTGGGCAGCCATGACGTCCCTCTTTAGAGACAGAGAAATGAAGGGTGGTTGGTTCCCTTTAGCAGGAGAGAGCACGGACGCAGACAAAGGCAGAAACCATGGATATCAGAACAGACCTTCGGGATGCAGAATTTAGGGTCTTGGAGACCACCAACAGTAAAGTCCTACTCAGAGGGACCCATTTGAGTAGCTACACCCTAATATAAGTGCTAGAATGTCATGGTGCAGAAAATAATATCCATTGGGGTTTTCCACCCCAGATGAAAGAAAGAAGACCTTTTTATATATGATAAGCCTTTAAAGCGCTAGAACTCAACAAATATTTAAATCCACTTCCTCATCAATAACCCCACTATAACTCCAATTGGGCAGCCTTCATGGCCATGTTTTCATGACTCACCTACCCCATGGTATCATCTTCTCTCTCTGCCTTCTCTGTCTCCTCATGGCCCCTGCCTCAGACCCCCAGCCAAGGAGCCAAAACTCCACCTATCTCTCTTCTGCCCAGCTACAGGCGAAAGGCATTTTTATTCACCAATCAGGGATAACTTGGGGGGCAAGATTACCTAGCATCACTTAAGTCCATGTGAGAATCTCCCCATCCCTGGGAGCAACCAGGGCCGGTATTTAGCATTATAATACATAGCAAAAGACCAAACCTCAACAGTGTCAGGCCAGGTTTCAAAAGCAAACTGGCATAAACAGAAAGATCCTTTTCTTGCCTCCCCTCTCATTTCATCATAACTGCTTCTTCACAGAGTTCAATCTCTGGCATTATCTTTTCCTTTCCACCCCCATTACGCTAGGCATCTGGGTGTGACCAACTGTTTCCCATCTCTAGGCTTCTAGTCACTAATGTACAACCTGACGAATGTAGACTCAAATAATGGATCCTAAACCTCGTCACCATCAACAGTGTGTGGGATCGTGTTAAAGCTGGGTATCCAGGATCCACTGGCAGCCTGTGGCTGTGCAGGATTACCCACACTGGGGCATACCCTCCTCCCCCACCACCATTCTCAAAGATAACCTTTGGAGACCAAAAACATCTCCAGGCCCTTGCCAGTCCTCCAGTATCCAGGAGAAGGTGTGCCCAGGTTGCACACTCTTGCAGGTTCCAGTTGTGTTAAGTCCATTTCCACACCTGGAGAGGAAAAAAAAAATTAAACATCGTCCAGATTGAAGAGACAGATGCTGGGGACGGAGGGAGGAGAAATACACACATTCACACATCTAGGTTGATGGTTTTGGGTCCAGGGTGTCTTGCAAGGGGTTGTCTGTGGCTTACTTGTCCACAATGAGAAATGAGAGATTGGCAAAATCAAAGGAAGCAGTTCTAACAACCTCCGGGGAGCTCCAAGCAGGATTGACTCTCTCGGTTTCCAGACTCGGTATGGTGATTGTTTCCCACAGGCTGCTGCTCTGGTCCACATCTTCTTAGACGGCTCTGTCCTGCTGACCCACGGTGGCTGCGAGCTGGGACAAGGTCTACACACTAAGATGATTCAGGTGAGACCAGTGCTCCTGTTCTCCACTGAGGCCAGTTAGTCCCGTGTTGAGTCACAGAGCTCTCACGCACTGAACACACACACGGCAATTGCAAGAGTCATCCGGATGTCAGGAATGCAAAAACCACAAGGAGACGAGAGAAAGCCAGCCAGAACTGAGGGAACACACTATCATTCCTTCTACGCCAAGAGGATCGGGCCCATGGTTTTTTTGTTCTTTGGTATTTTGTTTTGTTTTGTAGATGAGAGAATTCTAGTTACCACACATAAACTACAAAACAAAACAAACAAACAAAAAAAACCAAAAAAAAAAACAAAAAACAAAACAAAACCCACTTTTAAAATTTATAGTAATGACTCAGAGCAATAGTGTGTTCATGCAGATCCTCAAGGAGAAGTGACGTTCACACGACAAGACTTAAGCTCCCTAGGGCTCACACTTCATGAGGTGGAAACCCAAGCCCACTGCAGGCACAGCTACCAACCTGCTTAGAGGCAAACCAAGCACCCTTCTAGTCTGAAGTGAATGGTGTGTAAAGGAACAAAAGAAAAGTGTCTACAATCTACTTAAGAAATCCATTCACATGGCTGGTCACTATTATGTAGACTAACTCAAAATAGTTCTTTACTATTCTACAAGATCACTGTAATAGAAAATTTTTATTTCTTTTTGTTAATATGAAATAACAATGGTTGAATATGACACTTGAATTTAAAGTGTATATGAGAGGGAGACAGATGAGAGAATAATATAAGGATATGTACAAACATACATGGCAAACACTGCTATATATGTTAACATAAAACAGTGATTTTCTTGCATTTACTTTGTGTCCATGCACTTGTGTATCTGTGTGTGTGTGTATCTGTGTATCTATGTGTGTGTGTGTCTGTCTGTGTATCTCCGTGTGTTTGCCTGTGTGTATGTGTCTGTGTATCTGCATATCTCTCTGTGTATGCTTGTATGTGTGCATATATGTGTGCATGTGTATCTGCATATCTGTGTGTGTGTGTGTGTGTGTGTGTGTGTGTGTGTTCTCTTTCCTCTTCCACCCTGTGGGCTGTCTAGGTTGGCAGCAGACACCCTTACCCACTGAATCATCTTGCCAGTCCTAAAACATGGTTCATTGTTTGTTTGTTTTTAATGCATATGAAAAATGCTCATCAGTTTTCTTTTTTAAAGAAAACAGTTTCTCAATGAGAAGCAGAGAAAAAAAACAATTTTTAAAAAATAAATAACATTTTATCAGGTTCCTAGAACTAGGAAACCTCACAAAGCTCTTGGGCCCTCTCTGACAGCCATATTTCTTTACAACCCTAAGCCTATAAATTGTCCCTGTAGAAAACACTCTACTGAACCGTCTGTAGACAGGGTGGGGAGGGTGTGAGTGGCCCAGAAGCCCCAGCGCTCCAACTTGACCTCCTTGTGCCCTCTAAACCTGCATGCAGAGTGGCCACGCCACTACATGGCTTCTACAAAACAGGTATAAAAGAAGGCACAAAATGGCCGTTTACTTCGCCATCTGTCTACAAGAAGAGGTGTGTCCTTGACATGTGGTTTAAAACCCACGCTGAGCGTCTGTCCCTGGAACAGGACAGTCAGGCTTCATGCTCAGTTCTAGAAGGTAAGGTTTTTTCACTTGGAACAGGGCTTAGTCGATGAAGTAAACACTGTTTCTCTTCTGCATCCGGTAGGTAGCCAGTAGAGAACTCAACGTCCCCAAGTCGTACGTGCACTTTTCTGAAACCAGCACTACCACAGTGCCCAACTCCGTCTTCACCGCGGGTTCCATGGGAGCAGATATCAATGGGAAGGCTGTGCAGGTGACTTGTCTTTCATTTCTCAGCCCCAAGCACAGCGGGGAGGAGTTCGTGTTACACCTGTTCTTTATGGAGGATAAGACGCGGGTGAAGGGAGGCATAGCTCTAGTGCACTCAGCAAGTTCAGGCAGAGCCCTTTGTGCTTCCGCCGCATGGGCTGCCGACCTTAACCCATGTTCTGTTGCCACAAGCTCCCTTTGTCTTGGGTCAGAAAGTCTCTCCCTCTCACCCGGCACAGCAGAGCGATGCAGGGAAGTGCCATCTTGGCTTCATAAAGAGTTTGGGCCAAACAACTAAGCGCTCCCGGAACCCATTTCCTTTTATGGAAAACTGAGGATATAAATACCACCTCCATCAAAGAACTACTAGTGAGCTACAGCTGTCACTTTCTACTCCCAAACTCTAGAAAAGCACTCATGGGCTATCAGTCTCCCACAAAGGCCAGCTCTACAGAACGGCCATGCCTGGATGAGAAGGGAAGCTTCCAGACTTCCAAGTGTCTCGGGTGTATCATGGGAAGCACGTTTTCCAGAACGTTCTCCTGGGGTAGGGCTTCTGGAAAGGTTCTGTAGTCACTGTGTTTAAGAAAGTTTCATTCCCCACCCATGCCAGTCAGAGAGGCCTGTGATGCATGTCTGCATATTAAAGGCTCTGACAAGTCCTGCAGTAAATATGCCTATTTAACATTGTCTTGGGGCTCTTGCTAAACTTGTTTAACCATAAAAGCATTTTAATTAATATCATCCTTCTTTACAGCCATGGAGCCAATGCCCAAGGAAATGCCCCAGGAAATTCCAGTTTTGCTAGGATATGTAGGTGGCTAGATTTATTTTTGCACATTTTATTCAGGCATAAATTTAGGCGCCATGTGGATATTGCCAGATCACCTTTGACACATAATTAAGTTCTTCCTCTGGAGCCCCAAACTACAGAAAACGTGCGGCAGGATCCTTTCACAGCCAGTCAGACTCAGCTGGCTCCAGCAAAAATACTCCTAGCAGGAGTGGAGAGTCCTCTGAGCAGCAAGAAGAACGAGGAGGAGGAAAAGGAGGAGGAGAAATAGGAAGAGGAGGAGGAAGAGGAGGAAGTGGGAATGAGGGAGGAGAAAGAGGAGGGAGGAAGAGAGAAGAGAAGAAAGAGGAGGGAGAGGGAGGAAGAAGAGGAAAACAGGTATTGATAAAAAATTAAACACAGCAAAGTAAAGGCAGGTAGAGGAGTCCATTGCACTGTGGCTCTCTCTTCCTGGTTTTATCTTTTACTGAGGCGGCTAACAATAAAACTGGGAAAGAATTTAGCCACAGTTGGCATCCTTGGCATGAGCTGCATCCCAGGCATCTCGGAAGGCTGCAGGTTAGCAGGACACAGAATGACTTGAAGGTCAGCAAATGCCTGCCCCAAGCACAACCATCCATGACCCCAGACTGATGCCAGCCTCACACCTGCAGCCTTGTTTTGTGGGGTGCTGAGGTCAAACTCAGGGCTTCAGTATGCTGAGCAGATATTCTTCCAACTAAGCCACAGTTCACTCAACAACTATTCTAAGATTAAAATGATTGTATCTCAGGTCATCAAAATGACCACTTTGTGATGGAATGTTATCATGAGATCTCTCTGTCCACATTAAGGGCCAAAATATACTTTGAGTTATGACAATTAAAAGAAGTATAGGAGCCAGGAGTGTCAACTATGTGTTTAATCCCGGCACTCAGGATACAAGGCAGGTAGACCTTTGAGTTCAAGACCAGCCTGGTCTACAGAGCAAGGACCAGGACTGTCAAGGCTACACAGAGAAACCCTGTCTCAGTTAGATAGATAGATAGATAGATAGATAGATAGATAGATAGATAGATAGATAGATGGATGGATGGATGGATGGATGGATGGATGGATAGATAGATAGATAGATAGATAGATAGATAGATAGATAGATAGATAGATAGATAGATAGAGTATGTATGATGGATCTGGAGAGATTGCTCAGTGGTTAAGAGCACTGACTGACAGGTTTAATTCCCAGCACACACATGAAAGCTCACCACCATCTGTAGCTCCAGTTACAGGGGATCAGTGCCCTCTTCTGAACACCAGGTATGCACACGATGCACAAATGCAAGCAAAACAGCCATACACAAAAATAAATGCAATATTTTTAAAATCATGTATGAGCCAGTAACAGTGGCTCATGCCTACAATCCCAACACTCAGAGGCTGAGACTAAAGTATTGTGATTCTTTCAAGGCCAATCTGGTCTGCATGGGGAGACACTATCTCAAAAATAAAGGAAAACAAGATAAAAACTTCCAGCTAAAGTAAAGAGCCAACATTAAAATACTTTTTAAACTAGGTACGATGACATGTCCCTTTAATCCCAGCACTGGAGAGGCAAGGCAAGCAGATCTCTATGAGTTCTAGGCCAACCTGATCTAGAAGTGTAAGTTCAGGACCACTAAGTTTACAAGACATAGTGTCTCAAAAAAAAAAAAAAAAAAGTTTTTTTTTAATCGATCCCTCTTTTTAACCTGGTATTCAGTTTTACATTTTTCTTTTTTAATTATTTATTTTTATTTCACACACATTGGTGTTTTGCCGATGTGTATGTCTGTATAAAGGTATCAGTTCCCCTAGAACTGGAGCTACAGCCGACTGTGAGCTGCCATGAGAACTGAACTGGAAAAGCAGCTGGTGCTCCTAACCTCTGAGCCAGGGCTCCAGGGCTTCCCCTTCCCCACCCCTTTTTTTTTTCTTCTTCTTCTTTTTAACAAAGACTTTTTTTCCTCTGATCTTGGCATTAGAAAATCTTTGTTGTAAAGTAAATCTCAACTTAGAAACCACAGAAATAAAACGTGGTAGATAAATTTGACTTCATAAAAACATAAACTTGGGGGCTAGCTAAGGTGCTTGCTGCTCTGCCAGGGGACTGGAATTTGGTAGGTACAGTGGGAGGCTCAAAAGCACCCGTGACTTCAGCTCCAGCATATCCAGGCCCTCTTCTAGCCTTGGTATGAACACACACATATGTGTGCATACACACAGACACACACTTACATATATATAAACAAAATAAATCACAAAATATCTATACAGTAAGATATCATAAATAAAAATTACAACACATTAAAGAAAATATTCATAACATATATATGAGACAAGAAAAATTAAAATAAGCCAGCCATGGTAGTAGTCCCAGTACTTGGGGGCTGAGACAGGAGGATTACCATGAGTCTAAAGCCAGCAGGGTTATAGAATGAAGTCCTGGGGGGTGGGGAGAGAGAGAGAGAGAGAGAGAGAGAGAGCGCTCCAGGGAAACGGTATCTCAATTAAATTATTGCTCCTATTTTGAATTTGATCAGTGTGTAGACTGGTGTGCAAACTCATCTGTAAAACAGCTGCCATTAAATCTTCCTGGATCATTAATGCTTTGCTGTTTTGCGCTTTGTAGCTCTGATGTCCATCTAAACATTTGCTTTTCAGAATGCCTGCCAGATTCTTATGGACCGTCTTCGGCCCATCATCAGAAAAAACCCTAAAGGAAAATGGGAGGAGTGGGTGAGTGTTCTCTTTATTACTCCAGCCAGGAAAAAGCAATGTCATATACAAGTGCACACACACACACACACACACACACACACACACACACATACACACTGTCTTAGTCAGGGTTTATATTGCTGCACAAACATCATGACCAAGAAACAAGTTGGGGGCTGGAGAGATGGCTCAGTGGGTAAGAGCACCCAACTGCTCTTCCAAAGGTCCGGAGTTCAAATCCCAGCAACCACATGGTGGCTCATAACCATCCGTAACGAGATCTGACTCCCTCTTCTGGAGTGTCTGAAGACAGCTACAGTGTACTTACATATAATAATAAATAAATTAATTAATTTAAAAAAAAAAGAAACAAGTTGGTGAGGAAAGGGTTTATTCGGCTTACACTTCCATACTGCTGTCCATTGCCAAGGGAAGTCAGGACTGGAACTCAAGCAGGTCAGGAAGCAGGAGCTGATGCAGAGGCCATGGAGGGATGTTCTTTACTGGCTCGCTTCCCCTGGCTTGCTTAGAACCCAAGACTTAGAGAACCCAAGACTGCCAGCCCAGAGATGGTCCCACCCACAAGGGGCCTTTCCCCCTTGATCACTAATTGAGAAAATGCCTTACAGTTGGATCTCATGGAGGCATTTCCTCAACTGAAGCTCCTTTCTCTGTGATAACTCCAGCTGTGTCAAGTTGACACAAGACTAGCCAGTACACACATGCACACATACATACACACTTATACACATGCACACACTTGCAACAAAAACATGCATGCACACGCGTGCACACACGTGCACATACTCGCAACACAAACAAGCACAAGCACACACACACACATACATACACACACACATATACACACACATGCACGCATTCATGCACACAGGTAAAAGTCCTAAATGCATGCACTGGTGGGCAGCACTCATCCAAGAGCTTAGTGTTCTCTTCTACTTTTTCACACTGATAAGAGGTGTGTATGTTCACTGAGATCTGACAACATCTCTGAGCCTGTACTTCCCAGAGCATAAAAGCAGCACACATTCTAAAGTATAACTGGCCAGGGGGTGCTCCCCTGTGCTGTGTGACCGGCTGCAGGGCAGGTCCTGTATAATGGAGAGCCCCTTACTAATTTGAAAGAACAACGCTGTAAGAAGTCATAAAGAAGCCACAAGGTGTGATCCACTGTGGTGAGAGGCACAGAGCTCAGCCAGCATTACACCAAGTTCCTCCACCACCCAGCACGCTCTGTGCTGTAAATCTTTCAAGGAGTAACTATGAACTCAGACCTTGGTGCAAGCAAGAAGAAAGCCCAGCATGGAAGGAACTTTCATTACTTTCCATAAACTTCTATTTCTTTGAAACAAATCATCTTTTTCAGATTAAAATGGCCTTTGAAGAATCCATCAGTCTCTCAGCCACTGGATATTTCAAGTAAATGGTTTTTTTTTTTTCTTTTGACTTGTATTGTGCTTGGGCAGTAGTCGTGTTTAACTGCTGTTAATTTATGGTCAGAGGATCCTCTCAGTGGGGAAGGAAGAGAGGGAAGAGAGGCATACAGAAGCTCCTCCGCCAGTAGCCATTGCCAACCAAGTAACACCATAGTTCCAGAGCTCCACCCTACAAACCTCGGCTCAGCCCTGCACCTGCCCAGTGGCGGGCAGGGTCAGCCACCCAGCCATTTATCCCTTCCCAAGTCTGCTGAGGTTCACCTGAGACCTTGACCTTACAGTCCCTCAAGGGAGAAAGGGAGCAGGCTCCCAACTACAGGGAGGACACTGCCTGCAGCCCATCTGCCCTGGCGTCTCAGGGCTCCTGCAGCCCTGTCCTGACCAGGCAACTAAAGGACCTTTCCACTTTTCCTTCTCTTCTCAGAGGCTACCAGACAAACATGGACTGGAAGAAGGAGGAAGGTGATCCCTACCCGTACTATGTCTATGGCGCAGCCTGCTCTGAGGTTGAAGTGGACTGTCTGACTGGGGCTCACAAGGTAGAGTGATGCTTGCAGGCCCCACCTTCACAGATGCAAACAGATGTGTTGTCTGTAAGTAGCAACCAATTTGACCTGCCACAAAAGACCCAGGGACAGACACATAATCTTTGTTTTTGTTTTTTAAAGATTTATTTATTATTACATGTAAGTACACTGTAACCGTCTTCAGACACCCAGAAGAGGACGTCAGATTATGGATGGTTGTGAGCCACCATGTGGTTGCTGGGATTTGAACTCAAGACCTTCAGAAGAGCAGTCAGTACTCTTAACCACTGAGCCATCTCTCCAGCCCTGATTGTTTTGTTTGTTTGTTTTTCTAATAAAATAAATCCTTTAAGTACATGACATTGTCCATTTTACATTTACTCCCTCTGTGCAGCTCCTGAGGACCGACATCTTCATGGATGCTGCCTTCAGCATTAACCCTGCCCTGGATATCGGGCAGGTATGTGATTTCAGGCCATACCCAAAAGGACTCTTGTCAATCCCATTTATAGAAAGACTGAGCTTGAGGCCCAGCCTTGGCTACATAGCAAAACTGTATCTGAATAGATAGATAGGAAGAAGAAAGGGAAGGAAGGATGGAAAGAGGGAGGAAGGGAGATAGGGAAGCAGGGGGACAGAGGGAAGGGAGAATGGGAGAGGGAGGAAGGCAGAGAGGGGAGGGGATGAAGGAAATAAAGGAAGGAAGGAATGAGTGATGGAATGAGGGAAGAGGCTTCAGAAAGGTGGCCACTGTTCATGTGGAACTTGAAAGGTGAATAAGAGTTTCCAGGCAGAGGTGAGAATAATCAGAGGAAAATGCCCGTACAGACTTGGAGATGAGAGGGAATGCATTAGATTTGGAACAGTAACAAAGCAAATGTCAGACATGTGAGGTCTCAAGTGAAGCAGGCAAGATGACAGCACCAGAACAGGTCTCAAGAACACTTGGGAGACCCTGAGAGTGGCTTACTGTACCTCACAGCTTTCATTCCCACTAGAATATCATTCAGTCAGTATTATAGACTTCTCACCCACAAAACTGTGCCCACAGGTTGAGGGAGCCTTTATCCAAGGCATGGGATTCTACACCACAGAGGAGTTGAAATACTCCCCAAAAGGTGTGCTCTATTCTCGGGGCCCGGAAGACTACAAAATCCCCACCGTCACTGAGATACCAGAGGAGTTCTACGTCACTCTGGTGCGCTCTCGAAATCCCATAGCCATCTACTCATCGAAGGTAAAAATTTTCGACCTCTCTGTCAGTTGGTAGGGAACAAATCAGTTGACCCCTAAAAAAAAAAAAAACGTGACTGGGTAGCTGAAGCAGAAATGTGTGTCCCACATGAGTCTGGTTTCTGAAAGTCCCCAAATGACACACTTGCAGGCTTGGTTTCCTGAGTCCTGCTTTCTTTGGCTTACTGATGGTTGGTCCCCTGTTCCTACTATGTCCTTGTCACACTGGACAAAGGCCTAACTGAAACACCTCATTTAACCTAATCACCTCTTAAAAGACTTCATCTCCAGATGCCACAGCATCCCTAGGTACTGAAGGTTTGTGCTGGCGTGGTGCTTGCAGGGAAAGAGAAGTCAGCCCATAATAGCCCATCTGCCAGAAGATCATGACGCATGAATTTGCTTTCTCCTCTGAATTATAAATCCCCAAAGGCACAGCAATGCTGCTCACAAACTCCAGAAACCCAAGTAGAGTCTTAACTCCGGAACATGAAACAAAGCGAAATCCAGTGAAATGTGCGGAGGAGTCTCTGGGCGTCTTGTTCCACTAGGCTGGGTCACTAAGACATTGTCTGCAAAGCGCAGCAGCTCAGAGTTCTCCTCCAGCCTTCAACCCTCCCCTAGACTTGCTCCCTTCTGCCACTCTCCCATACCAGGCTGGGGTTTCAGCAAGCACCATGCTAGTGCTTTGCTCTACATGATCACTGATTCTTAAGGTGTTGGCTCCGTGCTTTCTGAAGCACACAATCTTTAAACAGCCAGTATCTCCAACTCCATGGCTTTTGAGTCCCTCTTCTTATCTCTGTAGACATTCTTATAATGTGGTGTATTAGTCAGGGTTCTCTAGAGTCACAGAACTTATGGATAGTCTCTATATAGTAAAAGAATTTATTGATGACTTACTGTCGGCAGCCCAATTCCCAACAATGGTTCAGTCGCAGCTGTGAATGGAAGTCCAAGGATCTAGCAGTTACTCAGTCTCACACAGCAAGCAGGCGAAGGAGCAAGAGCTAGACTCCCTTCTTCCAATGTCCTTATATTGTCTCCAGCAGAAGGTGTAGCCCAGATTAAAGGTGTGTTCCACCACACCTTTAATCCCAGATGAAAGGTGTAGCCCAGATTAAATCTCCTTAAACTCGGAGATTTAATCTTCTGGAATCCATAACCACTATGGCTCAAGATCTCCATAGCAAGATCCAGATAAGGATCTCCAAGCCTCCAGATAAGGGTCACTGGTGAGCCTTCCAATTCTCGATTGTAGTTCATTCCAAATATAGTCAAGTTGACAACCAGGAATAGCCACTACATGTGGCTTACCCACAAATGAACGTGTGTGTGTGTGTGTGTGTGTGTGTGTGTGTGTGTGTGTGTGTGTGTGTGCTTTTGCTAACTGATGAATCTCGAAGCATACAATTTCCTCATGCTCTTCATTCAAACACACCCAACAGGTGCTAAGGAGGCCACATAAGGACAGGCAACTACTTCACTATCTACCAATCTATTATGGTCATTCCATTTGGGTTTTAAGTTAAAGGCAAATCATCTTTGAGCCTGGGTAGCTCAGTGGTCGAGCACTTGCCCAGCATACACAAGGCTTTCCATTCTGGCCCAACACTACAAAAGAAAAACATTAACTAAAAGGCAGGTAGCCTAGAAGGCACTGTGGACATGGTCTTCAGGACATGGCCTGGGTAGGAAAATGATGCTTTTAGCTGCCTGCTGCCCTAGGGTATTGTCACTAGGTACTCTCAAAGGAACCCCACTCACAAATTACTATGAGGGGGATTAAGTTCCAGCTACTTGGATACACTCCCTCTGAGGAGTGATAAAGCCAGAGAAGATGTATGTGCGCATGCGTGTGCATGTGCATACACTTTTGTGTGTGTGTGAGATGAATCCTGAAGAACCTTGTGAAAGAGGAAAATTACTGACCACCAGAACTCTCACCCCAGAGTACATTCTGAACTCTCACACCAGAGTCAGACCCCCTCTCAAATGAAAACTGTTCCGGGGACATTTCTGAGATAAGGGTTTCCTGGAACGAACCCAGTCCTACCCCTCCCAACTAAGGACTGTGCCAGGGACATTTTTGAGATAAGGGTGTGAGTAAAAACCTCAGTTCTAATGAATCAAGTACATGGCCAAAGTGTGGGACGCGTTGCGAAAAGCACTTTGAAAAAAACCCTTGGCTGAATCTCTTAGTGACGTAAAACCTGTATTTTCCCTGCCCTGCTCCCCCCTTACCTCCTTCCTATAAAAGCCTGTGAAAATTTGGGCTAGGGGCCGAATCTCCTCTGCACCTGCTGCATGAGGTTCGACCCCAGATATCTGGTATATGTGCTTTTATGTGCTTTCTTATCGTTGCTGTATTAAATCTTACTCTCTATACATCTTAAGTACCGGTCTCAGTGTCTTCTTGGGTGCGCGGCTGACCCGAGGCTTGAGTAAGTGCCTCCCTTTGGGAGTTTTGGAGTCTTTCACTTGCTTTTCTAACAACCTTTTATGCTTTTCCTCAGGGATTGGGTGAGGCTGGGATGTTCCTGGGGTCCTCAGTTTTATTTGCCATATATGATGCTGTGACCACTGCCCGCAAGGAGAGAGGGCTGAGCGACATCTTCCCCTTGAATAGCCCAGCAACACCTGAAGTGATTCGCATGGCTTGCACAGATCAGTTTACTGAGATGGTAAGGGAAATCCCTACTGTCCTCACCCCATACATGGACTTTAATGTTCTTGATTTGGATGTTGTAACCATGACAACGTTGCAGGTCACGTCCATCTTTTTCTATGAAAAGTCTCCTTTGGCCTTCACTCACTGCTTCCTACATGCCTCTAAATGTCTTCAAAGGTTGGCTTAATTGTTTCAGACTCTAAAGAAGCAGCACACTAATAGTGAAGGGACATGGTAGATTACCTGCTTAAATATTTTATCAAATTGCAATTGATGTGGACTTCTGATTGCCTCATTTACAAGATCTCTGGCCTGCTCAATTATGCAGAAAGTATCTGTTATGCAAACTAATAGAAGTAATTGAGATGAGACTGTCAGGTCTCTGGGCACACCTCTCCATGCCTTGCTATCACACACTCTATAGGATACTGCTCTACTTGCCAGCTGCAAAAATCACACCCAGATCTGTCCCAGAAACCATCTCTCATGGCACTGCCTCCTACAGCCCGCATGAATTATGGGTGTAAAGCCCAATAGTACGAGCCCTTGAGGTTACCGTGCTGCTCAGTGGCTCTAGGTCATCTCAAGCTTAAGTTTATCAGGGTGAGAGCTGGGGTATAGCATTCAAGAGGCCCTGCATTCATTCCATCCCCAACACCGAACCAAAACAGAAAAGCCAGGATCCAAGCACGATGACATACACCTGTAATCCCAGCACTTGGGAAGCTGAACAGGAAGATCACAAATTCAAGGCCAGCCTGCGCTGAGCAGAAATACCCTATCTCAGAAAACAGAAGCACATCTATATGAGATGTGTATTGTGAAGATAGATGTGACTAAACGATTGAAATATAGAAATTATATACAATAAAAAGAAGAATTAATATCAATTTATTCTGTTTTACATGCCTTCAGATTATAACAGTTTTTGTGTGTGTGTGGAATAACACTTTTATCTTTTGATCTTTTTTTAGATTCCCAGAGATGACCCTTCAACATTCACACCTTGGTCCATCCACGTGTCTTAATCTTGTGACTTTAAGAAAAAAGAAAAGCCATGCAGCTGATTCAAACTAGCCCCAAACCAGAGCAGCATATGGGTTGACTAGAATTTATCAAACATGATTTTACTGTTTTTTTAGTTATTCTCTGTGATTAGGTTATTGCATGATTACATGTTAAGATACAGATTTCTACAAAATTGTGTAGCAAAACTTAGAATTGGAAATTCTGATTTAGTTTTCATTGTCCTGAAAGTATGCATCATGGTGAGTTTTTAAACCTAGCTAACTAAGCTGGGACAGCTCAGGAGGGCCTCCTTGTGTTTTGTTTCAAACAGCTATGTTTGAAACCCAACAGAACTGTCTATTCCAAAACTCTCTCTAGACTGGAGTCTCCCAAAACCAGCACACCTGGAAAACCCACTTTCCAGTGCTTGCCACTTCCTGTGGTACAAACGCTATCATAAGAACAAGCAGTACGTGCTCAGGGAACCTGGACGTAGAGCTGGAGACAGGTTCGAATACAGCTTGTCTCCAAAGGTGTGTGCTGGAAGCCTGGCTCCCAGGGTGGTACAGTTGAAACTGTAAGAGGTGGAGCCTATTGAGAGGTCATTGGTAAGGGATCAATGGTGACAGGAAGGAATGGACTAGTTCCCCAAAGCCTGGCCCCTCCTCATCTCTCTGCCAGTGTGAGCCATTGCATTTCTAGTGTGTGATGCCATCTACTGGGACAGAAAGGAGGTCCTCACCAGATGGGCAGTCTTGTGACCTTGCCTCTAAACTATGAGCCAAAATAAACCTCTTTTCTTCACAAAGTACCAAGCCTCTGGTGTTTTGTTATAACAACACAAAACATATTTAAAACACCATCCAAAATTTCCCACCATCCAAACACCCCTCCTCCACCGTGAACTAGGTACATGATACAATCTTCCTCTCCTAGGCAGCCACACTGAGCAAAGCATCAGTCCAGAGCCACTCCTGGGTTTGGCTTTAGCTTAATGGCTAAAGATGAAATCAGAACCACTTCTTCTTTTTACCACCAAAGTAACACAAAATTCACAAAGGTCCTTTCTCTTGTGGTTCCGTTCTACCTATCTTACATTGATTTTCCCAAGGAAATGCAACCTAGGGCCTCTCTTGGGAAACTTAAAAGCAGAAATAAACAAACTGAATTGTTGTCAAGGAACTGTGTGCTCAGGGCTAAGGCTCTCCTTTATCTAAACTCTGTAGACATCAATGGCTATAGCTGAGTGGTGGAAGAACAAACTCACGGCAACTTTAATAGGTTTGAGACCAGATTAAAAGAACAGGCTGCAGGCTGGAGAGGTGGCTCAGAGGGTAAGAGTGTTCGTTGTGCACACATAAAAACCGAGATCCTGGGCACCCACAGAGAAAGCCAGCCAGAGCTTATGCCCCTGTATCTCCAGTGCTGTGGAAGGTAGAGAATGGCTGATCACCAGGCTGACTCTAGGTTCACTGAGAACGTCTCTCTTAAAGAAATAGGTGGAGAGGACTAGAACAGGACACCTAGTGTACTCTTCTAGTCTCCATGAATGAACACACACACACACACACACACACACACACACACCTCTTACAGTTTCAACACTACCACCCTGGGAGCCAGGCTTCCAGCACACACCTTTGAAGATAAGCTGTATTCAAACCAGAATAGATGGGGGAGCAGGATTCTGTACTGTGGGGGACTTGTGTGCAGAAAATGCTCTCAGCCACTACAAGAGCCCAGGGTGGGCTCGTCTCTCCAGCTCCACGTCCAGGTCGCCTGAGTATATCACACTCACACCAGAATAGGGAGCAGAGACCAGCAGGAGAGTGGCTTACTGTGTCCTACTCCAAAGTGAGGGTGAAAATATGTGCCTCTAAATGTTTAACTCAATCTTTTAATTCCCCCCCCAATAATCTATGTGTCCTAGAACCTAACCCACAAACTCATGATGTCAGGACAATTAAAAAAAAATAGTCTCACTGCACAACATGCGTTGGGCATAGAGCATAGAAGAAATCAGGCTGGGCCGGAATGGAAACTCATGAGGTGTGCTTACTAATGCAACAGTGGCAAGTCTATTGTAAGGATGGCAACTTCCTGATTGGATTTCAGGCGCAGTCCACATTAACGAATTCATGTATGGTACTATAAATAAACCTAGCCAAAAGCCCGTAGCTGCGGAGGGGGGCATCTGCTTAGCAGGGAAGCAGCTGCTGCTGTTTTACCTGAGCATGCTGTGCCTGTTCAGTTCCCCTCTGCATTGTGTTTGTGTCCGTACACCAGCGCTTCACTTAGAAACCTCTTTTTGCAGTGGGCAGAAGCTAGAGCAACTCCTAATTGGTTAAAATGAGAAGACCAAGTGACTATTAAATGCAAATAAATAGGACATCTCTGTCACTTCTCCCCGTCACAGGTAAGGTTCCAGGAGAAGGGATGTAAAGAATGCAGCAGCTGGAAAAAACGGAGGAGCGAAACACACCGCTGTCTTCTGGGTATTGCACCAGTGGGCTCGCCTCACTGGGCCGGCCAGTAATGTTGCCTGGGGACCACAGTTGAGAACAACTGTTGATAATCCTCCCCCAGCAGCCTACACAGCCCCTTCTGAGGATAGCCATTAAGGCAGAGGCTTCCATTCCAGCCCAGCCCGACTTCCTCTGTGTTCTGCACAGGATCATCCCTCAGCATCATGTTAGGGAGAGCTCATGAGGTGCCATTCCTCCCTGAGAGTGTGTATATGTATATACACACACACAGAGTGTATACACACACACACACACACACACACACACAAAGATGTCATCATGAAGCCTGAAATTAATATAGTGGACCTGCTAGTGGTTATTTCTAAGTGGCAGAACTGATAATGCTTCCAGTACAGTGGTTACAGTTTTCCAATTGTTCCTTTATATATGCTGTACTACTTTATATGTAACACACGTGATTTAAACTTGACATACTATAGATCATACATTTTACACTCTTTCCCTAGTTCCTCTCATTTTTGCCTGTTTGAGCTGTGACTCTTTACATTTGTTCTTTTGTTAATTTGGAAATTCAATTATATTTCTAACTCTTCATTTCTACTTACCTATGAGCAGATATATATCCTCTACTGATGTTTAGAAAAAGGCTACCAAATATTGTCACCACAAAAAGCAAGTCTTTTCTGGACTCCTGCTATCTCTGTCCTTGTATTTCTCCCTGTGGCCCTGATAAGAAAATACTTAGTGTCTCATTTACTCCCTCCCTCACCCCAGAAACCCCCCTACTTCTACCGTCGTTTCCCTTCTAACCATTCACTGAGTTCTCTCTCTTACTACACAGGTCTTGGTAGAACTGTGTCACACATTCTTAAAATCCCGGCTCTTATCTTTTAGATTACTTCTTCTCTTCATTTTTTAATTAAGGTTGCTTTTTGTCTGGTCACACACACACACACACACACACACACACACACACACACACAGTAATCACTAGATGATGCTTTTACACCCTTTAATAGTGTTCTTACCTTTCTGTCCCAGAAAATGCAGATCTACTGCCCTCTGGTGCTCAGAGTTAGCCAAGCTCTTGGTGTCAAAAATGATTTCATTTCCTTTACTTCACAAGGAAACTTACTCTGTCCTCTGGGTGGGGACTTCACACAACTAGTAGAGCTTTCTTAGCAGGAGGTGAAGCCCTGGGTTCAACCCCCTGCACTGCATAAACCAAGCATGGTGGTGAACATCTGTAATTCCGGCATTCACAAGGAAGGCAGGAGAATCAGGAGACAAAGTCACCCTCCACATAGCAAACTTTAAGCCAACCTGGGATACAGGAGACCCTGATAAGAGAGAGGGAGAGAGACAGAGAGAGGGATAAGGAGGGGCAAATTCTTAGAACCTTGTGGAACAGCCCCCTCATCTTTGGGTTTGAAAGTGGCCTCAGGTCTTTTATCTCCAACCCAGCCTGTAAATTGGGAACATTGGAATCTCTAGAATAAAATCACTCTTCGTCTCAGGGGAATAAAATAACTACATTGCAGTGACTCACAGCTAATTTAAATTAACCAGTTTGTTGGTTAGATGTAACTCCTATCCTGTTCTGGAAAGTACTTAGAAACTGTTTTAAAATAAAATTAAAAAGGATAAACTTCTCATTTGGGCCTGCAGGCAATGACAAGCATAGTGGGCTTTGGTCATGTCGTGGGAGGGACGGTTGGGGGCTGTAAGGAGAGTCCCCTCCCCCTTCACCTGAGAGGTCTCGTGTGGCCAAGGTCATATGAGCTTGTAACCCACTTACTCTGTGCTCCTAGAAGATCTGCTCTCCCTTTTCCATTTCATTAACACAACTCACTGTCCATGGCTGCTTGGTACATCAGTCAGTACCTAGAAAAAGTGACATTCTGTAACCCGGATTCACAGGAGGCCCGAGAAAAGATGAAGGGGAAATGGGAAGTGGTAACTTTTAACATCTAAGAAGTAGCAAGTTGGGCTCTGCTCCAAAAGAACAGAGAGAGCCTGGAACAGATGGAGAGACAGGACGGGGGGTCTGACTGTCACATCACACATTGGCCACTGAATGGTTAGTATTCCAAGCCCCTGCAAGGATGATACGTGCCCCCGCTCCCTTGGAGCTCTCCATCAGGGAGGTGAAGCAGCCAGCAGCTGGCAGCCAGTCACGGCTCCCATTTTTCACAGGAGAGAGGAAAGGGGCAAGAAATTCCGAGACTTCAAGCCAAGGGACGGAAGCCCATGTCTTACTGACCATAATGAAGACAGACTGTGAATCTGACCATAACCAGGAAGCCTCAAAGATGTCACCTGTCTTGGCCCCTTGGTGTCCTGCACTCAGTTGTGTGCAGGTCAGGTCCCTGACCAAAATGGAGGCAGCGGCACAGCCTTGGATCACCTGAGCCCCCAGCCTTGCTAGGTTGCTTTGCTCTCTTCCTCTAAATATGAGCAGAGGTCTCCCTGACCAAGGACATTTCATGATCAATCCAGGATCTCAAGGTTCTAAACGCATGTGCTATAAGTCTGTTTGTCTGTGCCCCATCTCTGGGCTTTACTTCCCACTTCTCATTTGGGTTTTGTTATGAGAAATCTTGGGGATTAAACGCAGAGCCTCCAGCATGTTAGATACTCTACCACTGACCTACATTCCCTAGCGCTAGATCTGGATTTTAAAGAGTTCAAAACACACAAAAGCCAGTACTTTTCCATTTATATCAGCAAGCAAGATATGTTATTCCCCACCCCTAAATGGAAGATTCACTTACTGGGAAATGCTATGTGATTTCTAACATTAATTTCTTTATTGGCTGACAAGATGTACTAGTCAGCTTTCTGTGACAATGAGAGAAAACAATCATAAGAAGGATAGATTTAATGTGACTCCATTTCAGATGTTTTAGTCATTTGACATTTGCTTCCAGGTTGGTGAAGCAGAGCATCATGGGATGGAAACATGGCACAGAAAGCTGCTCACCCTGTGGTGGCCAGGAAGCAGAGAGCACAAAAGTAGGGATGAGTGTGAGTAAGCAAGAGAGGAGAGGTAGAGGAGAGAGGTAGGAGGGGGAGGAAGGGGAGAGGTGGGAAGAGATGGGGGGTGAACTGAAAGTAGGGGTGAGATGTACACATCACAGTCATGTCTCCAGCAATCTACTTTCTCCAATAGGTCACACTCCTAATAGCTTAGCTATTTACATTTCCATTTAACTATGAACTCATCAATGAGTTAACCCTTTCAGGAAGTTAGTGGTGCTATGATTCCAAATCCACCTCAATAATGCTTCCATAGAGGGGAGCCAAGACTTAAACACATGAGCTGTAGGGGACAAACCAGAACAGGATTCTTTGATGTAAATCACAGAACCATTTTTATAGCACACACTCCAGTACCTGGGTCAATAGAGATAAAGTTTCACTCATCAACTAGAACAGTCTATTTAAAGGTGAAGAAGAGAATTAAAGTACGTATTACTGAAGATACAAAATACATTTGTCGTAAGACATAGAGACGGCAAACTCAAACTGACTTGAAAACTTTCCCCTGCTGGCGAGTTTTCATAGTGCCAGAAGGTGTTATACAGGGCCCTGAGCGAACGAAGTAAGTCATCAACAGACTTACGCATCAGTGAGCCTTGAACATTGCATCACTGACCTGCCAGGCACGATGTGTCGGAAGTGTAGTAGCAGGATGGAGGTTATGGGGCTAGCCAACTGCTCTCTAATTAGATCTGAGGCCTTTCCCACGAGAAAGAGTTCATGCTGGTACTATAAGTAAACCTGGTCAAAGGGCCATGGCTGCAGACATCATAGGCCTTAGGGGAGGGTCCTACTACTGTTACCTTACTAAATTGATATGTTGTCAATCTGACTTCTAAGTATTTATGCTTATCAATCTAAATAGTCCTATATCCCTAAGGAAATAGAAGCAGTCATTAAAAGTATCCCAACAACGATAACAAAAAAAAAAAAAAAAACAAAAAAACAAAAAAAACAAAACAGGGCCAGATAGTTTTAGCACAGAATTCTTTCAGACTGTCAAAGAAGAACTAATGCCAATACTCCTCAAATTATTCCACTAGTTAGAAACAGAAGAAACATTGCCAAAAATCATTTTTATGAGGCTATAGTCATCCTGATACCAAAACCACAGACTCAACAAAGAAAGGGAACTACAAACCAATTTCCTTTGTGAACATTGATGAAAAAATATACTCAATAAAATACTTGCAAACCAAATACAAGAGTACATCCAAAATGCTCATCCACCATGATCAAGTAAGCTTTATCCCAGAGATGCAGTGACAGTTCAATGTACAAAAAAAAAAAAAAAAATCTATCAATGTGATCCACCATATAAACAAATGTAGAAATAAATATTAATAAATAAATCCCAGCAGCAGTTTCACTACTTACCCTAAGGTTTATGTTCCCCAGTGAATCACACATACACACACACACAGCCTTTATATTTTAATATGCTTAATCATCAGCACAATAGCTGGGCCACTGCCTAACCTCCATGTTGTTAATCCTGACTTACTACTTACTTATTCTAAGTTCCATCTTGGCTGCTCCTGACACAATTGAACAGCCCTCTGAGCTGCACTCTCCTGGCTCTTTCACATAGTGACTGACTATATGTAGGAGAATTTCCCCTTTAATTAGGCTAATGATTGGCTAATAAAGACAACTAGATGCCAATCACTGGGCAAAGATGAGGAGGTGGGCTTGCCTGGTTTGAGAGAGGAAAGGGGGACACAAGAGGAAGGAACGGCCCTTTTTTCCAGAGAGGCAGAGAGCAAGAAGGTTCAGGATTCAGACCAGGAATTGTTAGACCCGGTGGCGACCTCTGCCACCAGAAGAATTTCCTACATAGAATAGTTGATGAGTTTGGGATGATAGATTTCACACCCAGTAGTTGTGTCATCTGTTGATTTTAAACTAAGATTGTCCGATGATTTCGTTCATGGCGACTCAGGTGGGCAGGGCAGAATTCAGCCAGGCTTTGGAATGGGAAGATTGGGTAAAGGACTGAGCTCCAGGGAAGAGGCAACCACAGTGGAGTGAGGGCTGACGAGAGCATGCTGAGGGGTGGTGGGCTAGCAAGAAAAGGATCTCAAAGCTCTGGAGAGGCAGAGCAGACATTTGTGGGAGAGGCATTGGCTGGGAGAAACATGTGACTGTGGTCATGGTCTCAGGCCATTGCACCAGGCTAGGAACAAACAGAGACAGACAGCCATTGCTGGTGCCTAGCGGCATTTAGAGTGTTTTTTTAAAATTACACACTACAGCCATGACTCTCTGTCCTGCACTCTTCTCAGGCATGGCTTCTTTACTCTCCTCCACACTCCCCACCATGGTGAATCTCCCTTTTCCCTTCTCCCAGTCCTAAACAAAGTAATTCCTAAAATCCCATCTCTCTCTGTCCTCTCCAGCTATTGGCTGTCAGCATATTTATTTACCAATCAGCACCAACTGGAGGCAGGGTTCCAGAAGCTATGTGCAGACTTCTAAAGTAAACTGTTTGGGGGAGAAGATAATTAGCATTAAAATACAAGCAGCTACATTTTCCCCTTTGATCCAATTAAAAAGGTAAGATACACATTTATAGCATCCAGTCCATCATATTTGGCGATTTAGATAGTCTATCATCTACCCTAACTTAAAGAGTTTACAATCCTGTACCTGAATTATGTTTGATTTTAACTTGTATTACCATCTGAAAACCATCCTTTCAAATCTAGAACATCTTCTTTAATGCTAAACAACTTAAGTTCAATTATGAGATTATAATTAGTCTTCAACCTTGTCAGAGATCTGAGAAGGAATTAAATATTACCTGAATATGTAGAAAGCACAATACATAGCTTCCAAAACTTATACAATTTATAGAGAAGCTGACCACCTGGACAGTCCCCAATATTCTTCATAGCATTAGAGTATCTACCTTCAGCCTTTTGGCCCAGAACCATCTGACAGACCTTAAGTGAACCAGGAGTTATGAAGGATTGTTTTACACTGTCTTGGCAGAGCTTAGCAATCGACTATTCCACATCCATTTGTCCTTTTTTTGGACACAACTTTGTCTGCAGATGAAATCAAGGCAATTCTTGCCCAGTGGCTGGCTTGCCACAATTATGGAAGTTATGCTGCTCAATATCTTCTTTGAAGTGGGGTGGGAGTATTGTTAGGAGTAGACATGTTTCCTAGTCAAAGATCTATTGATAATGAAATGATTTTAAATGTCATATTCTGTGGATCTCTGATGAATATAATTTGAAGAATATCTAGCTATATATAGTATATCTGAACTATTAAACCTTGAGTACTCTTATCTAATTACTATTTGAATAATATTAAAAACACTTTATTGTAATTAAATCAGAATCTAATATCATGAGTTTATTATCTAACCATTAACTTGTATTACCTAGTCATCCTAAAGAGTTTCTTTGGGGGGGGGGGGGGGCGTGGTTCGAGACAGGGTTTCTCTGTTTGGCCCTGGCTGTCCTGGAACTCACTTTGTAGACCAGGCTGGCCTCGAACTCAGAAATCCACCTGCCTCTGCCTCCCGAGTGCTGGGATTAAAGGCGTGTGCCACCACGCCCGGCTCCTAAAGAGTTTCTAATAGCAGCTGTTAGAAGGATTGAGTCTAAACCTTATATTCTTAATGAGTTGTGTGAGCACAATTCCTATCTAAAAGTAACAAAATTAATTTTAAATTTTGTGGCATAAACTTTTGTATATAGACACAAAATGTTATGTCAATGAAAACTTTAAACCTGTATCAATATATAAATTCTGTACCAATGTAAGAAAATATAACTTCAATTCTGTACAGATTCACTCCAATACCCATTAAAATTCCAACACATGGTAGCAGGAGAAGATGGCGATCTCCACAGGAGTTAAAGTTCCTCGTAATTTTCGTTTGTTGGAAGAACTTGAAGAATGACAAAAAGGAGTAGATGATGGTACTGT
Source organism: Mus caroli (assembly GCF_978045245.1). Lineage (NCBI taxonomy): Eukaryota > Metazoa > Chordata > Mammalia > Rodentia > Muridae > Mus > Mus caroli. The sequence continues at coordinate 55,190,874 of NW_028227256.1, forward strand.
TAGCTGGGGCCTTGAAGATGATGAAGACATGACACTTACAAGGTGGACAGGCATGATTATTGGGCCACCAAGGACAAACTATGAAAACAGAATATATAACCTGAAAGTAGAATGTGGATCTAAATACCCAGAAGCTCCTCCATCAGTTAGATTTGTAACAAAAATTAATATGAATGGGATCAATAATTCCAGTGGAATGGTGGATGCACGGAGCATACCAGTATTATCAAAATGGCAAAATTCCTATAGCATTAAAGTCATACTTCAAGAGCTAAGACATCTTATGATGTCCAAAGAAGGGGGCTGGTGAGATGGCTCAGTGGGTAAGGGCACCCGACTGCTCTTCCGAAGGTCCAGAGTTCAAATCCCAGCAACCACATGGTGGCTCACAACCATCCGTAACGAGATCTGGCGCCCTCTTCTGGAGTGTCTGAAGACAGCTACAGTGTACTTACATATAATCAATAAATAAATCTTAAAAAAAAAAAAAAAAGAAATGATGTCCAAAGAAAATATGAAGCTTCCACAGCCTCCAGAAGGACAGACGTACAACAACTAACTTTAGTGGATCTCAAACTTGTCTTAAATCAGCAACCTTCTACTCATGTTAATGTCTTGATTAAATATCACCATGCAAAATGCCCACACATTAAGTAAAAGAATTGCAGCTGGTGAACATGACCTGGACAGTTGTAAGAATATATTTAATATATGTACACCTATTATTTTTCAGGTAACAAGAGAAGTGCAGCACAATTTTTCTTTCTCTTAAGCACTGGCATTTAAACATGAACCTGAAGTACTCAAAATGGAATCCAGGCTTTCAAGACAAAAGCATGACAAAAGAGTGTCAGATGGCCATGGAAACATTTGTTTTTCTGGAAAGTAAAGTCTCAAGAAGGAAGAACAGAAATGGCATGCTTTATCATATTTAGAGCTGCAGTTGGAATTGTTTAAAGTAGCAGATACAATGAATAGTCAACAGTTGTGTTAATTCTTGAAGTGGTTAATTCTTTGGTACTATTAGTATCAAACATAGGTTCAGGATTGTTTTGATACTTGTATTTATAATAAAAGATGTTGGGGTTTTGAATTTCTGTTAAAAGCTGTTCCGGTTTGTTACATGTAACAGACATAATAATTTGTTTACAGTCTTTGTTTAGTAAAACATGCTTAGATGTTTTAAGTGAAGTCAACAAAAAGGAAGTAGGTGTATGGATATGTGATTTTGAGATGAAAGTTAGTCTTAAAATATAAATAAAATATGGAATGTGTCTTAAAAAAATTCCAACACAATTCTTTACAGACCTTGAAAGAATAATATTCACCTTCATACAGAAAAAAAAACTTAGGAGATCTAAAACAATCTTGTACAATAAAAGAACTTCTGGAGGTCTCATCATCCCTAATTACAGGTTAGGACTACAGAGCAATAGTAAAAACTGCATGGCATTGGCATAAAAACAAACAGGCTGATCTATGGTATTGAATTAAAGACCCAGAAGTAAAACCACATGCCTATGAACACTTGAGTTTTGAAAAAGAAGCCAAAATTATACAATAGAAAACAAGAAAGCATTGTCAACAAATCTTCAACAACAAGCAGGTTTAGCCAGAAGTCTGCATGTAGAGGAATGCAAATATATCCATATAGATCACCTGCACAAAACTCAAGTCCAAGCAGATCAAAGACCTCAACATAAAACCAGATACACTGAACCTGATAGAACATAAAGTGAGGAACAGCCTTGAACTCGTTGGCTCAGGAGACAACTTCCTGAACAGAACACTAATGGCTCAGGCACTAAGATCAACAATTAATAAATGGGACCTCATGAAGCTGAAAAGCTTCTGTAAGACAAAGGACATTGTCAAAAGGACAAAACAGCAGCCCAGAAAAACAGTGGGCTGATATCTAAAAAATATAAGGAACTCAAGAAACTAAACATCAACAAATCAAATAACCCAATTAAAAAGTAGAGTACAGATCTAAATAGAATTCTCAACAGAGGAATCTCTAATGGCCACAAAGTACTTAAAGAAATGTCCAACATCATTAGTCATCAGGGAAATGCAGATCAAAACAACCCTGAGATTCCATCTTACACCTGTCAAAATGGCTAAGATCAAACACACAAGAGACAGCTCATGCTGGTGAGGATGTGGAGCAAGGGGAACACTCCTCCATTGCTGGTGAGAGTGCAAACTTGAACTGCCACTTTGGAAATCAATTTGGCAGTTTCTCAGAAAATTTTGAATTTTCTGAGAATAGGAATAGGCCTACCTCGAGACCCAGCTTTACCACTATTGGGCATATACCCAAAGGATGCTCCAACATATAACAAGGACACTTGCTCAACTATGTTCATGGCAGCTTTATTCATAATAGCCAGAAACTGGAAACAACCTACAATGTTCCTCAATAAAAAAAAAGAATGTGGTACATTTACACAATGAAGTATTACTCAGTTATTAAAAGCCATGACCTCATGAAATCTGCAGGCAAATGGGTGGAACTAGAAAAGATTATCCTGAGTGAGGTAACTCAGACCCAGAAGGACAAACATGGTATGTACTCACTTATAAGTAGATAATAGCTGTAAAGTAAAAGATAACCATGCTGGATAATCCAGATCAAAGAAGCTAAGTAGTAAGGAAGGCTCAAGGTGGGGCAAGTGAATCTCACTGAGAAGAGGAAATAAAAGAGACATCATATGTAGATGCAGGGGTGGGGGGGGCACTGAGGGGAGGCCTGGACAGGGAGGGGTGGAACAGGAGGGATCAAGTAGGAAGAGGACAGAGAAAGTACTGGGAAAGACAAGTGGAATTGGGAGTGGGTAGAAATCTCTGGGACAAGCTAGAAACCTAGAGCAATAGAAAAATCCCAGGAATCTATGAGGGTGACTCTAGCTAAGACTCCTAGCAATGGGGAGTAAAACCCTTGACCTCCAATTTGTTCTGTTTACAAGATGTTTCAGGGGGTAAAGATGGAGCAGAAATTGAGGGAATGGGCAACCAATGACTGTTCCAACATGAGATCCATACCATGAGAGGGAGCCCACGCCTGACACTGCTAGTAATATTCTGCTACACTTGGGAGACATGAGTCTAGCATAACTGTCATCTGAGAGGCTTCACCCAGCAATTAATGGAAACAGATGCAGAGATCCACAGCCAACCATTAGAAGGAGCTTGGGGAATCCTGAGAAAGAAGGGGAGGAAGGATTGTAGGAGCCAGTGGGATCAAGGACACCACAAGAAAACCTACAGAATCAACTAACTTTGGCCCACAGGGACTCACAGAGACTGAAGTGCCAATCTGGGAGTGAGCATGCATGGGACTGACCTAGGCCCTCTGCACATATGTAACAGTTGTGTAGCTGGGTCTTCATGTGGGACTCCTTAACAGCAGGAGCAGAAACTGTCTCTAACTCGGTTGCCTGCCTTTGGGACCCTTTCCCCCTACTAGATTACCTCATCTAGCCTCAATAGGAGAAAATACATCTAGTCTTACTCCAACTTGATATGCTAAGCTGGTTGATATCCATGGGAGACCTCCCCTTTTCTGAAGAGAAATTGGTGGGGGAAGGAAAGGGTGGGAAGGAAGGACTGGGAGGAGAGTAGGGAGGGGAAAGTGTGGTTGGGAAATTAATAAAGTAAATTAAGTAAGAAAGTTAATTTAATATGTTTATGTTTGTACTCACAGATTAGCAGTGCCTTTCTGCATTGGACAGCAGTTAATGCAGAGGCTGTTAACTAGCCAAAGTGTTGAGAATAAGTGGTTTTTGGGTGCTGAGCCCTAAATGGAACAACTGCATCAAACTCCTCCCACAGGCTCAGGGACATCTCAGAAATGGGAGTAGGATGCTGTGAAATGCTGTCCTCTGAGCATGACACGGGCTGATGAACTCACAGCAGTTATGGTTATCCACACAAGACCTACATAAAATTAATCCAATAAAACCACTCAATATTCTAGCCCTTCTAAATAAAATCAATGGCTTACAAAAAATTTTTAAATTAAGGATATGTAAGTGAAAGGCTATGTGTTGAGGGCATAGATGAGGGGAATACAGATGGGAATTGGGGTAGAGGTGATCAAGATACAATGTATACACAGATAAAATTGTCAACATGAATAAGAGATTAAAGGATTCTTTTTAAAGTAGAGAAAACAAAAATGTCTGCTTTATCCCATTGTCTTGAATAAGACCTAAGAGAGAAGAAAGACTTAGTAAAAAGTCTGCATCTTACTCTCTTACCACAGAGCCTTTTGCTCATTCTAAAGTGGACAATTTCCAAACTGTGTACCCAAGCACCCCAGGGGCTCGTGGCAGGGGTGCAAACCAGAGCCTCACAGGCCTCCCCTGGGTCTCCAGGCTACAGAGGCCCCTTCTCCTCAATCCCTGTGCATCCCCAGAGTTCATGCAAACGAGGTTTTCTTTGCTTGAAAAACTCTCTCTGGAGAATTTAGGTCGGTTTTCAGTTTCCCAGAATTTAATACATTTGTTTACCTGATTCATGGCACTTTCATATCACCTGAATCTAATACCTTAATCCAACCTCAGTACTCAAAACTGGTTCTCTCCTCTGAACGCTTGTCCTTGGAGGATTTAATAACGATGCATATTTTTGGGAGCACCGTGATACATGTGTTTCTATCACCGGCAGCTTGGGAGCTCTCACGTGGGGCAACCCTGTGTTCTCTGTAGGTACAAGTTGCCCTCACCCAAAAGGGAGAGTAAGCTGCTGAACTGCACAGGAACAGTTAAATACAGTCCCTCAGTGTTTCCCCTTCCGTGGGAGTGGCCATAGGAAGGGCGTGTCAGCTGTCTGCAGGGGGCCCACCTCCTCCATGGCCTCCTCCCTTCTCAGTTCTCCGAGGTCAATTCCCATTCACCTCTCAGGCTTCCAGTTTCTTCCCATAGAAGCCTCTTCTGTTCTGGTGATAAACAGACGGGTGGGGGAACAGTAAGCAGGGAGAGGGAAAAGTCCATTGTCATTGCAGATGTGAGAACCTTCTCCAGTCATCTAATACTTTTTATAGTCCCCGGGGACACAGTGGAGAACTGAATATTACATCCCTGCCTTCCTGAAGTTTACATTCAAGTGGAAAAAAAAAGCAATTTTTAAAATGTACACAGTAGCCATGTTAAGAAGCAATGAAGGCTGGTGAGATGGCTCAGCGGTTAAGAGTACTGACTGTTCTTCCGGAGGTCATGAGTTCAAATCCCAGCAACCACATGGTGGCTCACAACCATCCATAATGAGAAACAAATAGAAAACCTATGGGCCAGAATGAGTGGGGGGGGGGGGGGGGCCTGGAGTGAATGGGAAGGGAAGGGGGAAAAAAAGAAGCAATGAGAGAGCCAGCATGGTAGACCACACTTTTACTCCCAGCACTCTGGAAGGAGAGACAGGCATGTCTCTGAGTTTGAGGCCAGTCTGTTCTACATAGAGAATTCCAGGCCAGCCAAGAGCAATGAGATTGGTGTTGTCTGATGATGATGATGATGATGAGGAGGAGGATATGATGGAGGAGAAAGTGGAGGAGGAATGTTGTCCATGAAACCAAGCAGGCTGGCTTGAGACTAGGTGGTCAGGAAAGGTTCAGACCCGGGTAACAAAAGGCACCAGCCAAGTCAATCAAACTCTGTCCAAACTGTTGAGCCAAAGTGAATAACATACACCAAGGCTCTGGGCCAGAAGAGTTCAGCCTACTCCACAAGCAGGAAAGGGGCCAGTACGGCAGAACCGCAAGCAAGGGGGACCACGAGTAAGGCGCTAGATGCTCTGGGCCAGTTCACAGGCTTCTTGTGGCAGGCATATGGAGCTTTGCTAAGTGGATTTGGGCGCCACTGGAAGATCCTAGGTAGAGACAGACAACCCAGCTTTCAGCAGAAAGGAGGCAGTGAGGACTTTCCCCCTTGGAACAAGAGCACCTGAGTCCAGCGCTAGAGGAGGGCTAGAAGGCTTAGCACACTGGGTCTTATACCCCAGGCCCCAGAGTGCTATCAGAGGGTTTGGAAATCTAACCTGGAGGGCCTAATTCACAGAGGTCTCCAACTTCCCCTCCCAAAGACTTACCCAATCTGTCCAACAAGTTTTTTAATACACATGACTCACCACACAAACACATCCATGGATCTACACAGACTGGGAGTCCTCAAGAGCTAGTCCTTAGAATTATCAAGAAAGCTGAGAAATGACAGCCCTGTTGGATTGGAAGTGTTCCCTGGACTCCATGGAATGAGAAAGGGGAAGTTCTGGCTTGAAGCCTCATCACACAGTGAATGCTTGTTCTAACATCAAGGTTCTACTCTAATGATGGTGCTCATGACCTCACGAAGGGTGTGCTAGAAGAGGGGGAGTCGTCAGCTCTCCCAAAACCAGACCACAGAAGCAGCAAGCCTTGGGCATCTCTTTAGCTACACCATGAAAAGAGCAGATGTACTTAGAGGGTTTTCATGCAGGAGCAGTATCTTCTCCATCATCGGCCTGTCTGTACACTTAGCCTTCTCTCGACCCAGGAGACCCCGGCTTAGTTCCCAGTGCCTCAGGGGGCCTTGAACAGATCACACTTTTTCCAACACAATGGTCTTGAGCATAGAGAAGAAGCAGGAAAGACGTGGAAGGGCCAAGTGAGTAGGACACCCCACATCTTCGCCTCAACGAGAGCACAGTCTGAGCTCATCTGTAAGTTTTCCTAGGAGGCTTCATTTTCTCATAAAGAATGCAAAACAAGCCAGGGAGATTCAGGGACAGGATCTTGGGAAGCTTGCAGTTAGCTTTCTACTCGGTCCCTTTGGGACTGGTGCAGGGTGCCAGGTTGAGGCAATGCACAGAGCAGGTTTAAGCTTAGGTTGTTTGTGGGTTTCACAGGATGCTCTCGGGTTTCAGAGAAAGCAAGAAAAGAGGTATAGGTTGCCTCCTGAGCCAGCTTCAAAGCCAAGGTTGGTGGGAGGTGAGGCATGGGATTAGGAGGCCCTACACTTAAAAGGTCGTGAAGCAAGGAGTTCTCCACTCCAAGCTGTCCCTGCTGGGGCTCCAGGCTGCCCGCTTCCACCTCAATCCTTTCTGTTCACTTCTGTAGCTGGTATCCGAGCCAAGAGGCCAAACTCACCAGAGCCATGCCTTGCGCAGCCCAGATTTCAGATGAGCTGGAGTTCTATGTGAACGGGAAGAAGGTAAGGGACCCGTAGAGTTAGCCCTGCGACTTGCAGCAGGAAACCCCTGACTCCAGGGGCTCCAGGAATCCGATCTGAGCCTCTCCTTTCTGGGACAAGAAGCTTAGCTTTACGAATCCATTTTGACTTCTCTTTTCTCCTCGAAGCCAACAATTGGGTCCTGGCATAGTGGGAGGCAGGAGAGTCTTGGAATTCTTTGCATACCCCTGGGATTCTAACATGGCACTTCACTGCATAACCTGATACAAATTACTTCCCCTCCCTGAGTCTCGGAGTCCCCCTGTGGCCTGTGCTTCCCACAGCTGTTGTGAAATTGGAAGGAAAGCTGCTTCTGTCCCCAGGCAGGAGCCCCTGAGGCATGAGATACAGAAGCAGTACGCCCTACTGCATGGTTTGCGTTTTGAACTCTAGAAGTTTTTTATGGATCCATCTTTGTAATTCCGTTTATCAAATCAATTTCTCTACGGCCGTAATTCTCAACCTTCCAAATTCTGTGACCCTTTAATACAGTTCCTCATGTTGTGGTAACCCCCCAACCATAAAATTAGTTTTGTTGCTACCTCAGAACTGTAATTTTGCTATTGTCACGAATCATACACATTTGTGTTTTCTGATGGTCTTAGGGGACCCCTGTGAAAGAGTTATTTGATCTCTAAAAGGGTCATGATTCACAAGTTGAAAAGCCAGGAGGCCCCTCTTTCCCTAGGTTGCAGTCTGTTCTGGGAATATAGAGACAAGGACAGAGCCTCTCAGTGGCTACTTTCACTAGTAGCCTCCTTCCTAGCCTCACCATCCCTCACACGGGACACTGGCTACTTTTAGAGGCCAAGTCCTTCTTGTCATGAGCCCCGTTCTACTTTCCAAGGGCCCACAGCTTCTCTGAACTCTTGCCACCTCCCCTCCAACTGCTTCTCGAACCTCTCTGCCTGCACACGTCTGCACTCAGGAGCTGGCCCAAAAAAAGCAGCCACAGGGCTGTTCATTTGCCTGCATGTGCTCTCAGCTGAGTGCAGCCTCGCCAGGCACCCACCACCACACCCTTCTGTGACAATCACTCATGGCTTTCCCATTGAGCCAGATCCAATTATGATCCCAGAATGACACGGCTGTAGTCAGAACAGAGAATAAGTCAAGAGATAGAGGGGAGAGGGGAACAAAGAGGAGGGGAGAGTGTTGTGTTTTATAAAAAGAAAAAAAAAAATTAGGAGAGGCCAGAGATGTTTGATAGAGGCAAGGTATGGTGTAGAGGAAAGGGGTACCTCTGTGGGCCCATGCTGAGGCATCCCTTCCCCCTGAGGGACCAGCCACACGATAGTATAGTATAAAAAAAGAGTTTATTCAGGGTATGGGGAGGGGAGTTGAGAGAAAGGGGGAGAGTTAGAGAAAGAGAGAGAGAGAGAATAGCACATAGAGAGAGGGGAGAGGGGAATGGGGAGAGAGGGAGAGCAGGAGGAGAGAGCAAGAGTAAGAGGGCAAGAGAGTGAGGAGGGGACAAGCAGCCCCTTTTATAGTGAGTCAGGCATGCCTGGCTGTTGCCAGGTAACTGTGGGGCAGAGCTGAGACTAAATGCCAACAGAGAGGAGGGAAGAGGAGGCAGTCTGTGTGGTGGGGGTATGTTAGATATTTCTATGGGGTGGGGTCTGATTACATTCTCTGTAATTGTTTGTAAAGGGCCTAGTGTGAGAGGAAGGGCATTGGAGGGTAGGTTTTGTTATTATTCTAGTGATGAGGTGCCTCCCCCACACACCAGCCCCAGTTCTCACCTTAGAAATATCTGCCTAGAGATTTCTATTCCTTGAGATATACAAAAATTTGTGTCTCCCTTCTGAGGAGAAAGGAAGAAGGCAGTGTTGGCACTGAACCTTCCTTGCCTGTCACACAGCTGAATGACTAGAGGTGCTCACATGACATCCCAGGGCAAAAGCAATAACTATGCTAAATGATACAATAGGGAAAGAGAAAACTAGGAAGTTCCTGTGTGACTTTTGGTGTGAACACTCCACTTTCCAGAGGAAGGATGGGGGAGGTCTAATGGCCCATTAGACCTACTCTGGGTCCTGAGTAAGGTGTCAAGGCTCACCAGCAGGCCACTCAAATGTCAGGGGACCAGCAGGCCCCAGAGCCTCTCCAGGACAACAATAACTTTCCCCCACAGACTTTCTGTGACAAATTCCAGACCCCAGAGATCATCAAGTGTTCCCTACCAGGTATCCCAGAAATGGCAGACACATCCCACCCACCTCCCCTCCCTATAGGACCACTCCCCATCCCCCTGAACAAACACATTCCAAGTTTAAAATACTTCTAAAGATTCTGTTGGGAGGTTCCACAAGGCCGGGCAACAGAAGAAGTGAAAAATACAAAGTGCAGATACGTTTCAAAAGTGGAAAAGGTCCAGAGACAGCATCCCACAGCATCCCACGTCTTCCACCACACAAATCACATTTCTACACGGGCCTTGTGAGGCTCCTGTCCTGTAAATAAACACGGTTTCCCCTCTGAGCAGGTCTGGTCTGCTCCATCCTACCTCCTCCATCAAACAGATGGAGCAGACTGCCACAGACAGTCTTCTGAGTCAACCATTCAATCCCATAATCCCTCCTGTTTCCAACCCAGGTGACAGAGAAGAACGTGGACCCAGAAGTCACTCTGCTGGCCTTCCTGAGAAAGAACTGGATCCTTCTGATCACAGTTTCAGCCATGCCTATACATGCCTTGTAGAATGTATGGAGTGCGTTAGCTGCTGTGGTTGTGAGGTCTCCAGCCCTGTCACCCTTGCCTGCTTTTGCTTTTGGCAGTGGCTTTAAGAATATCAGATTAGCTGGGCTGGTGAGAGGAGAAAGCTTCCCAGCATTGCTTACGTGTGATTGAATAGTGTGAAATAGAAGCTAAGCCGTACACTTGGGCTCTGCCATCCACCGGAGTGTTACATAATAGAGGCTTGGGTTGCCTGTGACCTGCCCTTTACAAAACCAGATTCTCAGATTCAGCAATTGGATACGACAATTTCTTCACCTTACATCTATTTTTCTTACACCAGATGTCCCCACCATCTTATATGCTGGAACACAGCTCTTCATAATGATAAACATATTTTAATTAGTAAGCCCAATGAATTGCTCGGGGAAGCCAAAACATAAATAATGAAACTCAGGGACAGGAGTAACAGATTGATGAAACTGCCCCGAACAAGCTTTGTGTGAAAGCCCACGTGGTTGCTAATTAGCCACCAATATTTGAAAGTCAAAACATTTTATGTTTGAAATAATCAAAACTTCCATTTGTCATGGCAAGTGGGAGGGTAGCCAGCCTGTCACATAGTAGCTGTGCTTAGAGCTGAGTGAAAACTGTCATTGGTCCCCTCTCTGAAATAAGACTCAGGGACTCGTTTTCTCACTCAGGCCCTCTTTACTTACATAATACAACTGAACCCCCGTGAACTGATGAACCAACAGAACAGAGAGAGAGAGAGAGAGAGAGAGAGAGAGAGAGAGAGAGAGAGAGAGAGAGAGAGAGAGAAGCAAGGAGTTGATGGGTTTAAAGCCTTTTTTAGCCACAACTGATCAATGTTATGTGGAAACAGGAAAAGGAAGATAAATGCAGAGGCAGAGCCCAGCTTTGGGATTACCTGGAGAGAGTTAGAAAGAAGGATGCTCACGGTGGGACCCAGAGGCAAGATAACAGACCTAGAGACTCATCACCCACTTCAGGTGTAATACAGCCAGAGGAAGGCTGGGTTATTACAAGCCAAAATTAATAACGTATTGAGTTGTTAAAAATAGTTCTTCTCCCCACAATTACATGACCAGAGCCAGAAGAAGACAAAAATACCTTGTACTGAAGTAGGGTCTGTCTAAGGAGTTTTACCTTAACAAGATGTATATAGTTAGCTGGCCTGACAATGTAGGTATCACTCCTTCTTTGCAAATGGAAACAAGCCAGAATGGGCTAGTTTATCCAGGACCACATAGCTAAGCAATGGCTTCTCCGACAGGGTGTCATCCACAAAGACCTTTCACACTAGTGACACCCTAGGGAAGCAGCTCGCTCAGAGGCAAAATGTCTGCTTTGCATCTTTTCCTTGACTTCTTCCTTCCCAGTACGCCTCACAGGAACTAAGGATGCCTGTGGAACAGGAGGCTGTGGGGCCTGCACAGTGATGGTGTCACAACACGATCCGGTGTGCAAGAAGACAAGGTAGCTACCCAGGGTTCAGTAGCCAAAAGAGAGGTTTGTCCCTGCCTGACTTCTGTTCTACCACATAACTAAGAAAGACCAGATCCTAGTGTCCCACTGAAAGAATCCCCACCAATGCTGTGAGCCCTTTACTCTGATTATGTAACTATGCTAACTGCCTTCTGTATATCACTCCTGAAACTTGAACTTCATCCACATCTTTGGTCCAAACCAAGATGGGTTCAAAACACAGATTCCCCCCACATGGTTAAATGAGTTTACTCAGAGAGCCTAAACTAACAAGAAAATGAATGCAGAGTGCACTAGTATAGGCAAAAGGCAAAAAGCCTTTGCTTGTGATGCGGCCATTGCTCAACAAAGACTAATAGAAGTTCAGCCACCCATCTGGTGACATGGGTCCTTCCCCACTTGGGGAAAGAGAGTTTAATGATTAAGAGCTCTTAGGGGGATCTATTTTAAGACTGTAAAGATTTTTCTGATATTCAGGATGTGTCCAGGTTCACATTAAGGACCCCCAGTTCTCATAGGTGTCATAGAATGAGCAGAGAGTGATTTGACTTGTTCTCATCTGTCATCCCTGCAGTCTTCCCACCTCCCCACTTCATCAGAGCTGCCACCTCTGCAGTCCATGTCTCCCATGCCCCCAACCTGGCCATCAGAGTTGCCCTTCTTAGTTGCTGGTTCTCCATGGTGCAGGACTGTGTCACTTTACTCGGTTTTCTTTGTGTTTCCCACACAAAGACACTTCTCCGTCATGGCATGCCTGGTGCCCCTGTGCTCCTTGCATGGGGCTGCCGTCACCACCGTGGAAGGTGTGGGAAGCATCAAGACTAGGCTCCACCCTGTGCAGGTAAGCACACATTCTAATCTTCTCACTTCTGAACTTCACTTTGCCAAAGGCTGTGCAGACTGTCTGTCCCACCTCCACCTTCTGGGTCACAATGTAGGAGCTTTGGTCAGTCAGACACTCATTGATCAGGGTGATAACATGCAATCGGTGATATTAGAGAAAGCTATGCCAGGCAATGGTGGTGCACACCTTTAATCCCAATACTTGGGAGGCAGAGGCAGGTGGATTTCTGAGTTCAAGGCCAGCCTGGTCTACAGAGTGAGTTTCAGGCTATACAGAGAAACCCTGTCTCAAAATAAACAAAACAAACAGAGAGAGAGAGAGAGAGAGAGAGCTCTAAAACACACCTTCATTTGATTAAATGGTCATCATTCATTGTTTCTTCTATTTGGATAATATTAAGATTTTAAAAACCTTTTCTGATACCAATTTACTATAAACTGAAGTGGATATTGAACACAGGCTATAGAATAAATGCCTCTGAGGATTTAGCTGGGGATGTAGCTGTTGATAGAGCACTTGCCTACCATTCATGAAGTCCTTGGAATGCTGGCGCATACTTATAACCCCAGTACTGGGGAAGTAGAGACAGAAGGAGTTCCAGGTCATCCTCCACTACACAGTGAGGTCAAGGTCAGCCTGGAATACATGAGATGCTATATCAAAAAGCCATACCCATGGCTGGAGAGATGGCTCAGTGTTAAGAGCACTGACTGCTCTTCCAGAGAATCCAGGTTCAATTCTCAGCACCCAGTTAGGTCAATTATATCAGCTTCTAACTCCAGTGCCCAGGGGATCTAATGCCCTCTTCTGACTTCTACAAGCACTACACAAATATGTTACACATACATATACTCATCTATTATCCATATATATCCATACACACACACACATATGGTATGCCCTATCAACGGCTATATCCCCATCCCCTCAGAGACATTTACTCTATAGCCTGTGTTCAATATCTACTCTAGTTTATAGTACAATTGGTATCAGACAACATTTTTATGAGATAAAATTTAGGGATCATTCCCTGTAGCATAAAGGTTTGAGGCGTAAAAATCAGCATTTGGCTGAGGGAAGTCTGAGAGCAACTCCCTAGAGGACGGGGACACTCCCCCTCCAGCACTCAGCCTGCTGCTGAAGCAGCAGTGTTGGGTTGAACGGTGACGTGACATGTGCTGGCACTGTTTCTCCTGTCATTGTCATGGGAGTTTGGGAAGCCACAGTCAGATCAACCAATGCTCAGGGGTTTTAGGCAGGAGAAGCCCCAGGGTTTCTTGATTTAACCACTTGAGAGTCAACTCCAAAGAGGTCAGTAAAGATGAAGGACCCAGAAAAGAGTCTGCTAGGAAGTCGTACAAGACACTCACAGCTAAGTCCACACAGTGGGACCCCAGGCATTGTGCACTGAATCTGGAGCCAAGCTTCCAAGCTTTGGTGTTCCCAGGAGTCACCTGGAACTTGCTAAAAGTTCAGATTCTGGCCAAGCAGTTTGGAGCAGGGACCTGAGTTCCCTACCATTTCCCAGAAGACCATAGATCACGCTTGAAATAACAGAGACCAAAATCCTCAGTCCCTGAAAGCTAAGCCTTTTGAGCTGACACAGAAAATATTAAGGAAGACAACAGGAGATCAGCAATGGTCTCCATGTTGGTCAAAGCCACACAGCCTCCCGTGAGATCTAAGCCGTGGAAGATGTATGGGTGTTCCAAGAAAACCAGTTTTGAAACTTACGTGCACCCTCCTAATAATTACCAATTCCTGGATAAGTGTTCTCACTGGGAGTGCTGGCTGCACACGGCTAATTCCCAAACAGAAGTCTCAGAGCCATCTGACCCTGAAAAGTAATTAAAGTTGCGAGCGGTAACTTCTAAACCTCTTGCCTTTGGGAGCTGCCTAGAAAGGGGAATATACAGAACTGGACAATGGAGCGGGCCACATTTGCTCAGAGGGTGAGAATGGTGCAGATTTGTGGACCCTGGAGAGAGTCAAAGGCAGCAGATGTGACCACAAATGTATGATTCCAGGAGAGGATCGCCAAGAGCCACGGTACCCAATGTGGCTTCTGCACCCCTGGGATGGTGATGTCCATCTACACACTGCTCAGGAACCACCCGCAGCCCTCAGAGGAGCAGCTCATGGAGGCCTTGGGAGGTAGGTGTGACACAGGAGGCAGGCAGAAGGAAAGGGTTCTTCATGCCCCACACCGCCCTCAGGATCTTCCTAGCTCTGCTCCAGTGCCAAGCCACAGTCATTTCTAACATTTGTGTGCAGACACAGATGTCAAGTCATCTGCACATGGCCCAGGGGCCACCACACTTCTGTCTGCTGACTTATCACATGCTCCCCAGGGGCCGGAATCCATGAGCCTACCCAACAAAGCATGACTGGCTGAAAACACAGAAAGTTCTCATGCAGTTCTAGAAGCATTAAGTCTGGAGTCAAGCTATCGGCCCGCTGGTGCTGTGTCTGAAAGCCCTGAAGAGACTGCTTCCTTATTCCTCTCAGCCTTGATTCCTCTCAGCCTTATTTCTCTCAGTCAGCTGAGTCTTGGCATTTCTGAGGTCATGAGCCACATAGCTCCAAACTGTTTCTACCTCACACCTTTCTCCTTGCTGTCTGGCTTACAGATCTTCCTCTTGTTTACAGACATCAGCCACTGGGGTAGGCCCACCCCAGGCCTGGACAACCTTGTTACCTCTTGATTCCACTGGGAGAGATCTTATTGTCCAACAAGGCTATGTTCATAGTTGCCAGGCCTTAAGACTACAAGACTCTTGGGGGGGGGGACATATATCAATTCATAATAAGCCTCTCATCTGAAAGATTTGTAACAGTTTTAGTTTTATAAACATACAGGGTTAATAAACATTATCTTCGGGTGTTATCAATCCGTAAACAAGTCCTCAATTCAAAGGTTGAAGACAGATGAAAATAGATATGCTCCTTATCTGCCAGCTGCTGATCTCTCTCTCTCTCTCTCTCTCTCTCTCTCTCTCTCTCTCTCTCTCTCTCTCTCTCTCTCTCCTTCTCCCCTTTCTCCCTCCCTCTCTCTTGCTCTCCCTAGCTCTCTATCCTTATCTCTTCTTTCAAGTGCAGAAAACCAGAGCTGAGCATATGATAGAGTAGTTATCATGGGCAAAAGTCCTGGGTTCAATCCACAATATTATAATAATAATAATCAGAGAATCATACTAATTCATCTAAAACCCCCACCTTCCCCAGGTCTCTCTTCAGCAGCTCATCGGTCCTAAAACTTGACCAAGCCCAATTTGTCATACTTCCTGCTCTCTACACGACTCCTCCAGGCCAGTCTCTCCCCATCTTGTTCCTGCTGCTCTGAGAATTCTACCCATTCTTTACCAACCCATAGCTTGCACATCCTTTGAGCCCAAACTTCTTAGTCAGGCCATCAGAGATGAACTCTAGTCTACACTCTCTCTCTACCCTCAGACCTTCACCTTCATCCTTGGAAGCGTCAGGATTCCAGACTTTACCACGCAACAGAATGCCCCACTGGTCTCTTAAATGCAGGCTCTCCTGCCTGCCTCCAGATGCCCAGGTTCCAGGATTCATGTTCTTAACAAATACAACCAGGTGACTCTGGTGCAGTGACCTAAGAGCCTCTGAGGAACACACCTGGTAGACCACCCGTGGCACTTTGTCTGTCTAGTGACACCTTGGGAATTGCTTTCTTAAGATCTCACTGCCTTACATAATTTGAAATAGTTATTGTCAATAGCTAAACATCATGGCCAGGATCATAACTCAGAAGTAGAATGTTATCCTAGCATGTCCAAGTCCCTGAGTTCTACTCCCCAGAACTGACAGGAAAATCTGTTAGATCTATTTCGGTTTTTAAAAGAATCCAGTAGAGTGGCTGGAGATGTGGCTCGGTCGTTAGGAGAGCTTGCTGCTCTTCCAGAGGACCGGAGTTCAGTTCTCAGCACCCACATTTGTGGCTCACAAGCACCTATAACTTCAGCCCCAGGAAATGCAATACCTTCTTCTGACCTCTAAGAGCATCCACACACCGACACACATAAATACCCATAAATAAATAATAATCTGGAAAAGTAAGCAGTAGAGGCAAGCAATTCACAGCTATGCTTCCCCTCTGATCAGGGAACCTCTGCCGCTGTACTGGGTATCGGCCAATTCTGGAGAGCGGCAGGACCTTCTGCATGGTGAGTACACAAGGGTAAGGAAGTGGAGACACATCATACGGAGTAGGAATGAGAAGAACAGGTGACCAAAGCTGGGGACGCAAGAATGGGGTTTGTAAGACCATCACAACCGACTAAAACAGACAAATGTCAGCACAGAGGGGAGGGGGAGAGGGCGGGGACTCGTTGGAGCTGCCAGTGCTTGCTGTAGACCAGGTGACCATTACACCACCTTTGATGTGGTCTAGAACCACAGAGGGAAGTCAGGTGAGCTGAGAAGCGGTCTGTCCGACACTCGCCACCAGTGAGACAGGGACAGTGCAGCTGAAATGTTGTCTGTAAACACTAGAAGTCAAGCCAGGCTTTGCTGTGGTGAAGAAGGCTTCTTCTGAGAACCCAAGCAACTAGGAATGGGAAAACAGAAAAAGAAGGTGAAATTGCAGCATAGACGCTAACATTCACTCCAAGAACACAGGGAACAGCCTCCGAAAATAGAGATACCTCTCTGGTGAAAACTCAAATGTCTTGCTTGGCAGTTAGTAAGAGCTCAACAAATAATTGCTCATAATGAGAATGCTGTTGACTGAATAGCATTCGGCAGACACTCAAGATGGTGCATCTGATGACCCTCTGCTGAGGACACAGAGATTGTGGGAGGAGACATTAGGCAGAAGCAAAGGGCACCTCACATCTTGGAGGAGCCCCCTGTAGTTCTTACCCAGCTATTCAGGAGTCCATAGGGACAACGTGATATGCTTATCTTTTTCTGGATCATTCTCCATATAGGGCTTCAACTGTACCTTTAGGCTAGGTACTTTAGGGAAGGTCTTAGGAGCCAATGTGTGCACACATGATCAATGAAGCTCCTTATAGAGAGAGAGCAGACTCTGGGCTGGAGTATTCACAGGAGCATATGTGGCCACTACAGGGCCATGTAGGAAGAGAAAGCAGAAGCCACAGGCTAACATCTCTGTATGTGTTCCTGCCTCAGTTCCACACACAGTAGAGGTAGACCTGGAAATGTACAGTGGGTGTGTCCCAAAGCCAGGAGGGTATTCTGGTCATGTGTGTCCCAGATTTCTATTGCCCTGTGAGGGAGCCAGAGTTGACACACTAAAAAGTGGAATAAAGAGACTCTACACCCAGCCGATGGCTGCTGTAAGTGGGGAAGCATGAGATACCAGCAAGTGTGCTAAATTAATCCTTTCCCTAAGAGTGTAGGTGCTACCTGCTGCTCCTGGAACACAGGTGCTGAAGATAAAGTCCAAAATGAGTTCCAATAGCTCACCCTGTTGCCAGCCAGTCTCATGCTACATTAGGTGAAAGAAACTCAGCCCCAGATAGGACACAGAAGGTTTTTATTACCCACTGAACCCAAAGAAGCATGATTTTCTTCAGCCTCCATCGACCCACGTCCATCCTGGGGACTCTAAGAGCTTATGGTGGGAGAGGAAGGGCTGCTTGCTCTGCCAGCTGCTTTTGCTTCTTGGACAGAGTCAGCAAGTAGCAGCAAAAGATATGGGGAAAGGACAGGGAATTCAAACAGATGGGAGGAAGTGCTTTGCAAGACAGGAGAGACCACCTGAGGAAGCAGGTACAAGGAGTGGGGTTGCAAGAAACAGAAACGGATGAGCTGCAAGCAGGGACCACTTAAAAACTGCCATAATTCACCCAACTGCATTTCCCTTCTGTAAAGGTTCCATATGAATTAAATGAACAATGTTCCAAAATATGTATGCGCTGTAGTGGCTGTATTATGGTTGCCTGAAAATACCATTTTAAAAAATGTATTTTACCACTAGTCATTACCCTAAAATAGCTCAGATATGAACATGATGTTGTAATTTCAATGAATGGTGTTCATCTACTGAGTACAGCATATATATGATATAAATACAATGTAACCCCAAATATGTCAAAATACCAGTGACCTGGGCAGTGGGTGTTTCTTTACACTTCTGCACATTGTGCTATTTTATATTACTTGTTTATATGGTATGTGTTTCATAAACTACCTAATAAAATAAGTAAATAAGCAAAGCAAGATCAGCCTTATGCTATCCCTGTAAGTAGAAGGTGGCTTCAGAGTCTGAAGTCTCATATAGATTGTTCAAACCTTTAGGGCACGACCTTATTTGCCTATAAAAAGTATTGTTCACATACAGCACTTCATGTCCTCAGGAGCCAGACGGTTGTCCACAGAAAGGAACAGGACAGTGTTGCTTGGATCAGAAGGAAAGTGACTCATCGGGAAGCAAAAGTGATGTGAGTCCCTCGGTCTGTTTTGTTCTCTCTCTGTGCATTGCTTAACGCCCACCTAGCTCTGGCACTGCCGAGCATGCGTTTTTTGAGGGAAGGCTCCCGCTTTGTTTGCAACCTTCCCAGCACTTGCGGGAAGCCCCGCACTTTGCAGGTTTGTAGTGAGTATAGTTGCTCATTCAGCACTCACAATCAGATCTTCCCCTTCATAGACTTCAGACTAGAAAGGCTGGGACAAAAGAGAAACAAGACCTCTTAGATGAGGTCACCTCCGTGGTTAGAAACAAGTTCTAAAGCTATCCCTGCTCACACAGCCGTCCTCGGTCCCTGAGCTGAGACAGAGACAGCACTGTCACCTGGGAAGCTGAGGGCAAGCTAAGTCCACTGCAGCATTCCAGCCTGTGGCTCTATCATCTGACAGACATTCCTTTTTAACAGATCCACTGTCCTGTTCTCACAGGGTTAATGAGATCCCAGCTAACACCTCTTAGGCTGTGAAAGAGCTCAGAGCCGGCCTGAGAAAAAACTGCCTCTCATCCTCTTTCTCTGTGTGTCTGTGCCCTTCAGACCCACCTGTCCACAATCACCTCCCGCTGATACCCTTTCTTTAGTCTAAAGAAGGGGTGTGTGGAATAAAGAGGTGTTACCCGAGGAGGCGAGCTGCACACCCCCAAAGTGGAAGAGTCAACATATCCCATCCCAAAGTCCGTTCCCAACCTTGCAGACTTGGGCATTCAGGCTGAGCACCTTCAGGTTGGGCGCTAGGTAGCACTTGACGTACATTAAGCCAAACACCAAGGGATGTGTTTAAGCTAGAATGTCCCTCGGTATTTACTCCTAAGGAGAAACACAACTATAAAGTAAAACCCCATCCTTTCCTCACAGTAACACATACTGCTAACACAAAATGTTAAATTCTGTGGAGAAGGCTGAGTGCTGAGTGACATGGCAGTTCACAGGGGTGTCCCTGCTGGGTGACCAGGTGTCTGCCTGGGACCACCTCTACCTCTTACTCTCTGACCATTTTTCATTTGGACAACTGTTAAGTCTTGCTGTTGAACCAGTTTAGGATTTTTCACGTCTGCCTGTTGGTTCAGTGTCTGGCACTTTCATTCTCAGGTGAAATCTTTTTTTTTCTAGGTTTTAGAACCAAATCATTGGCCCCAAGTACTGCCCAAGCTACTTCTCACACAAGAAACCAACTGGTCCACTGTTACCTCACCCTGCAGGGGTACAGAGAGTCCGTACAAGGAATAACCATGTGCGCTTTCAAGAACCTCTCAAGGCCTCAGAGAGATGGGGGGGGGGGGAGAAGGAGTGGGAAATGACAAATGTCAGGCCGTTTCATCTAATCATCACAATTACCCTCTAAAATAAGCATTATCTTCTCCACTTACTCTTGAGAAAGGTTAAGCACCTTGCCATAGAAAGGTCGGTGGGGGTGGGGTGGGGTGGGGGTGGGGGTGGGGTGGGGTGGGGGTGGGGGTGGGGTGGGGGTGTTAAGAGAGAACCAGACCTGTCAACCCTCCAATGTCTGTGATTCTCTCTCTCCTCCTGCACCCCACACCCTGCAGCTCAGTTCTCCTGTGTCCTCAGGTTCCTCTCCTGGCAAGGAGAGCACTGAAGCAGATGTGAGGGAGACAGGAGGGCAGCTGGGTCCGGTTCTGCCCTGCTTCCCTTTCCTGGTGGGCAAAATTCAGATGATAACTTTTAATACAATTGTCATGGAGATGAAATAACACTAACATGGGTAAAAAGCCTTCAATAAACAGTCATGAGGGGTGTGTGTGTGTGTGTGTGTGTGTGTGTGTGTGTGTGTGTTTATGCAGAAAGATATGTTTAGAGTCATTTTCCCAAAAACTCTGGGACATCCCCAGAGCTCGAGATTGTTGACCATGATTCGCATCGGAGGGGACAGTAAGTGCAGTGGAGGTTCCCCCAAGCTTCTCTAGCATCTGTTTACTTTCGCAAGAAGTCTTGGCATTTCCCAGGATGCTCTTTGTTAGAGTCAAGACATTCTTCCCTCTAGAACCACATTACTGGCAACCAGCCGCTCTCTGTCGGGCAATCAATCCCACCTGTATTCTAAGTCATTGGGTTACAACGAGTTCCCAGTAGGGGGACATGAGAGACTCCTACTGCATGCATCCTGCCCTAATTCCTTAAAGAATCCCAGGGCTCTTTCCAATTGGGCTGAGCTGACACAACCATCTGCTTCTTCCTTTTATAAAGATTTGCACGGAGCTATTTGTGAAAGACGAGTTCCAGCCCTTGGACCCGACCCAGGAGCTCATATTTCCCCCAGAACTCCTGGTAAGACAACTCGGGTATTTTATGTGCTTGTTTAAATCTCCGGTTATGAACCCAATTTTGTAAATCTACCATGTCCTACGGGTGACATGTCAAATGGGAGACGTGTTGGGTAGGCTCCAGAAACCTACTTCCTCCCATCCCTGGCTGACCTTGGGCTTTTTAAAACCCGACCCAGCATTACTTTTAATCAGTGTGATCTGCAATGCGTTCCTGTTGACTGTCCAGGCCGTTCAGCTTGCTGAGCGTCCTCTGTTTTTCCAGGAACTCCATTGCACCGACTGTCAGAAACACTGCCTCTTCCCTCCTTTGCTCCCTGCTTTGGGGGCAGTTTCTTGACTGACAGAAACAGGGGCGCCCAGCCCTACCCCTCTTCCATAAGCCTAGTGAGCACTCTTTCTCAGGCATCCCAGGCCCCTTCTATAAAATACTTTTCCCTCTTTTATTAAATATTCATTTCTAGTTTCAATGATGTGTATGTCAGTATTTCTGTGTTTGAGTGTGTACACCTGAGTGTACACACATGCCCATGTGCCCATGTGTCAGATCCCTGGAACTGGCATAGCAGACATTATGAACCACTGCCAAGAGCAGCGTATGCCCCTAACCCTCTCCAGCCCCCTTTTCTGGGGCAAGAAAACGTTCTGAATATTTTGAATGAGAACATACTCATTCAAAAATAAATACCCATTTAGCAACACACTGCACTGTTGTAAGTACTAGCTATACAGTAAGGAACGAAGCTAACAGAAGACACAGCCCTAGGGGAACTTGTCATCTGGGAAGAGAGGTGGACAGTATGCAAAATAATAGATGACTATGTAAACTGGGCACAGTAACATTAACCCAAGCACTCAGGAGGCAGAGGCAGTCGGATTTCTGTGAGTTCAAGGCCAACCTGGTCTACATAGTAAGTTCTGAGACATCCAGAGCTAAGGAAATATCAAATCAGCAAGCAGAGGCAAGGCTAGAATGCAGATGGTTGTAATTTTCTGTGCTGGGTCCAGAGAAGATGCCTCTGAGGAGGTAATGTCTGAAGAAACTCTAGAAGGAAGAGTGGAGTCTGTTGTGGGGAGGCCATCTGGGAGAAGAAGCCAGGCCTTGGGAACAGCGAGTGTGAACATGCTAAAGGCAAAATGACAGATAGCTGGCCTAATCCAGACTCGCTGAGCCACCCTGGATAGAACACAGTAAAGAGGGAAGGTCAGAAGCCATCAGGACGGGCCGTGCTGGACTTAACGTTGCTTGGCTTTCCCTTGTGTATAGGAAAAGCCACTACGAGGGAGGTCACATAGAAGAGGGTCAAGCTCCTACTGCCGTCATATCAGGATGCTGCCTGTTGCTGAGCCAAGAACCTCCTAAAGCTTGAGGGAGGGGCAGGGAAGAAGCGGTGTGCTCTGTGAGGGGGTAGCCACCATCCCAAAGGGCAGAGGCTAGACCTTTGTGCAGGTGGTGAGGACCAAGTAGATTCTGGGTATACTTGCTGCTGGGTGTGATGTCGCGTGAGAGCCAAGCCTGACCCTAGTGTTATGTGTAGCTAGAGGGTACCAGTTACCAGATGGAAAAACCTCCAGCGGGGCAGGTCGGCTTTCCTTTGGTGTTCTTTTCCAAGGGCTGAGAGAGGAGCTCAGTTAGGGCAAAATAAATGTGAGGTGTCCCTGACACATCTAAGAAGTGACAGACATCAAGAGTTCACTGAGAAATGACATAAATATTAAAGGAAAAAATCCAGACTGATGATATTAATTTGGGGTCATTAGGATTACTGTGAAATAAAAGCCATGAAACTGAATTAATACTAAATTATCCGAGGCTGGGCAGTAGTCCATGGTAGGTGCTGACTTATAGGGTCACTTCTTCCCCAAAGGCCACCTATTTACATGAATTCAGGCTTTAGCCAGTGGACATAGCGAGTGTCTTTCTGGGCAAGTGTCCCCCAGAACCTTGAAGTCTTCCTAGAAGGACACAACCCACCCAGGGCCTGCTGTGGTCCAGAATGGCTGGTATGTGCACAGGTAGATCTCCTGTCATTTGCCCTCAGAGGATGGCTGAGAACCCAGAGAAGCAAACCCTAACCTTTTATGGAGAGAGAATCACCTGGATCGCCCCAGGAACCCTCCAAGAACTCGTGGTGCTGAAAGCTAAGTACCCTGAAGCTCCTCTCATCTCGGGCAACACGGCTCTGGGTAAGTGGTCACAGTCTGCATATTCCATTGTTGATGCCTGGCTGAACTTCCTGGTCCCTGATCCGTTCCCAATCTGCTGCTTAGAGATGAAATACTCACCTGTCTAGCAAATTCAGTGACTTTCAAAGGTGATGGGCACACACCCTAGTAGTATTCAGGATGACTGGGGATGATATGAGAGGGGTTTTTTTAATGTTTTAATTCATTTTATCTCTCGTTCTTTTGCTACAGTTAAATATTAAATAGACATAAAGAATGTTATAAAAAAATGTGTGGATGTATTAACAAACATACCTACTGACTACCCGTAGCCATGTTAATAACTTTGCTTCACACACACACACACACACACACACACACACACACACAGAGTCCAGTGGTAGAATGCTAACCTAGCCTGTTCAAGCTCTGGGTTTGATGCCCAGCATTCTCCACAAACGTGTAATTGGTGTTCTAACCACTGGCCTTCTGAGAGGCACACCCATTGCTCCTCCCTCCCTTCCCTCCTGACAGCACCTCTCAGGTGAACTGTTTGCCCATTGGTCAGCCTCTTCCTCATTTTTTATAATTACCACATACGTTTGAATTCCCAAACAACGCGTCAGTTAATTTTGTATATACTGTATATACTGCACCTGCTGATCATGTGTGAGGCTCTAGGTTGGATCCACAGCATGGAAAAAAAAAGACATTTATAAAACCTGGGGGCCCTAGAAATAGCTGAACCTATTTTAACAGACTAGAGGGACAAATCTTTCCGTGCTCATATAATGGAGCAGAACCCATGTACGTGCAAAAGGAGGGGATGAGTTTCAGGTCAAGAATGTTGACTGAAAAACACAAATTTCAGAGTAATAGCGACAGAATATATATATTCTCCACAAACGTGTAATTGGTGTTCTAACCACTGACCACTTTATATATATTTATATATATATATAGTCATTGCTTTCACTTCCATACATATTTATTATCAAAGTTTAAGCTTTGTGTCTGAATGTTTTTATGAGAAATGTTCCATGTAAAAGAAAAGGCATTTTTCTCTCTCTCTAAAATGTATTTTTTTCCTTCAGGACCAGCCATGAAGTCTCAAGGACACTTTTACCCTGTCCTCCTGTCTCCTGCTAGAATTCCTGATCTAAGAATGGTGACTAAAACCAGTGGAGGTAAGTTCCAGCCCTGCTAGGAAGGTGTGAATGGCTAACCTTTGCACTAACCTACCCCTGTGGATTTCGGCAGATCACCCTCAGGTATCTATCTTATTAGCTCCCGCCCATACTGCATTCTTTTTCTGAAGTGAAAGTGTGTCTCCACTGCAAACCTCATGGCCAAAGCCAAGGTTGTAGCCAGAGACCCTCCATACTCTTTGGCCAAGCACTGGCCAGTCTTCCCGCTTTCTGACTTTTCTCTGATACCAAGTATCAGTAAAATCAGTAATGAAAATAGGTTGTTCCATAGGAAAGGGTCACTTTTCCTCAGCCCTCCTGTCTCTGGGGCCCTTATATGAGGCACAATTCAAAATCCTCAACATAGCCTAATCTTTCCTCTATAGATGAAGAACCTGCGGTGCAAAAAGAAAATGTGCTCGCCCAAGGGCATCAGGTTACAAGGGCACCAGCTCACAGTTCAGAAGCCCCACTGCCTTTTCACATTAACTGCCCAGTTTGGTCCCTCCGCCAAAGGAAGCCAGCCAGGCTCTCAAGTCTGTGCAACTTGTGGCCAATGACTCGCTTAAAGCTAAGGCGTGAGCGCCCTCTAGTGGCCTTCAGGAAACTTCCTGTGGCCAGGAGTGTGAACACCACCGGGGTGACTGGAACTAGCTGTGCTCACGGCAGCACCCTCAGGAATCATATATTTCTACAACAGTCTCACTTTTGATGTAAGGGTCTCTTTAAACAACACGTTCATTCATATATCCACAGTTGGATCAGCCTAATTTTCTTTTAAAGGCATTAATATGAAGTGTCCCAAGGTCACTGCTGATGGGCCCAGGAGGCATAGAGTCAAAGTTTAAAATCATATAAAAACACTGTGAGGAGGGAATGTGAACAATGGAAGCACCACAACAAAGGCCATGATGGCCTGTCTGGCCTCGGTCAGAGTATGAACTCTCGTGAGGACAGGGCTATATAGAACAGGGAGCTGGCATTTTGGAGCCTGCTAGAGGGTTGGGCTGCGTGGGGTTGTTTGTTTTGTTGTTGTTGTTGTTGTTTTTGCTGCTGCTGCTGCTGCTGCTGCTGCTGCTGCTGCTACTGCTGCTGCTGTTGCCTGTGTCAAAACCAGAAGCAGGATCAGGGTATGGTGGCTCCTGCCCTCATGCCTGGAATCCCAACGACTTGGAAGGAGGGAGAGGGAGGATCAGAATTCAAGGTCAGCCTTGGCTACACGAGACTGACTGTCTCAAAAACAAAAAGCAACAAAAAGCCAAAAGAGGCAGTGATGAGCCACTCTGGTCTCTGTATTTCTGGCTTAAATAACAGCAGTAAGATGTTTATACGATGTTGTGTCTGGTTTGTTTTTCCCTAAAGAGAACCAGGGTCTTCTCGGGACAATGGATCATTTGACAGAGAACAAGGTTAGCTCTACTGGGCTCCTGCAGAGATACAGCAGGCATTTAGGGTTTGAGTGTTTGTTTTTTAATTTTTATTTCATGTGCATTGGTGTTTTGCCTGCATATATGCCTGTGTGAGGGTACAAGATCCCCTGGAATTGGAGGTACAGACAGTTGTGAGCCACCACGTGGTTGCTGAAAATTGAACCCAGATCCTCTGGTAGAGCAGCCACTGACATCTCTCCAGCTCTTGGGTTTGAGTTTTAGTTTGCTGTTGGGAAGATTATTTGGTTTGGTTTGGTTTGGTTTGGTTTGGTTTGGTTTGGTTTGGTTGATTTGGTTTGGTTTGGTTTGGTTTGGTTTGGTTTGGTTTGGTTTGGTTTTAGAAGCACAGTTTCCTTAGATAGCCCAGGCTGGCCTCAAAATCACCCTGTCTCAACTTCCCAAGTGCTGGGGATACAGACATGAGCCACTCCATCTGGTTAAGGCCAGAGGTTTTACAGAAGTGGACAGTAGATTCTAATAGAACCACTGGGATAAGGAATCAACAGGCCCTAGGTAGGGGTTCTGAGTCGAGGCCAGATCTCATAAGAATTATCTTCTATGAGATGCTGAGACAGGACAAGGACTCCAGGCTGACAGTCTGAAAACGAGGGACTATTTAGTTACAGATTTCAGGTGAGATTTTCTTGGCACATGAATTACTGGTCTTCTCCATCCAGGAAGTTAACTGAGGTTGGTGAATCAGGGGTCGGGGGTGAGGGAGGGGAGTGGGGGTGAGAGGGTGTTGGCAAAGACAAAGGATATATTGTGCCAAGAACATTTAATATTGATAAAATATAGCTATGTGGGAGGGTTGAATACTCTCAGAGGTGAATCAACAAGAGAAAATTCAAAGTCCAAGAAGAAACCTGTTAAAAATCAGGCTCACAGCAGCTATCCAGGCCTGCAAGTGAGCTCAACTCCAGCCCTGTGTGCTAAGGTTTCATTATGTAAACTTGAGAGAGGTGAAGGATTTCTTTTAAAAGGTCAACTCTGGTTGTCTTGGGTGACCACATACTTTCCTATATTGATTTGAAACCTGGGTGTCCTACTGAGGAGAAACCCTGAAGTTCTTGCTCACATCCTGCCAATCCTCACACGTTTAACTCCCAAGTGTTGTCAAAATGTTGATTAATTTCTGGTCAGTTGGCAAGGAGCACTGTGCCTCTCCTCCTGGGTGCTCACCCACACAGCTCCCTTCGCCCCACTCCTGTGACCCCCGAACTTCCCCACACCCAACACCAGCCAATGGGAGGCCTGAGGCAGCCGCTCCAGTGAGATGTGTTTGTTTTGATTGGCCAGTGTCCTTCATGGACCGACTCATGAAGGTTGTGATCATCAGCGTTGGAAAATCTGCAGTCAAAATGTGACTGATTGGATTCTTGTTTGGGTCATCTTGACCTAAATTCTTGAGCTATTATATTTAGAAATGTTTTCAAATAAGAACATACTGAAAGGTCACACAAAGTGGGGGTGATTTACATGGAGAGGTTCACACAGCCTACCTCATTTCTTGACAAGTAAATAGAAGCTTGGCTTGTTCATTACTTGGGTTGGTCGTTCACATATTTTTCCTCTGAGAATCACCAGGAGTGGTTAATGTGCTGGTATCCTGTCAGATTCAAATTGGCATCACCATAAATACTGGGAGAAACATAAAGCCAGGGAGAAGGTCACTCATATTTGTCCGAACTTCAAGTTTGTATAAAAATCTCTTTTCTTCCAAAAAATAATTGTTGATTTTAGACCAAGACCTAGAGATTCAAATAACCTTTGCCATTGTGATAATGTTATCAGATTTATTCTCCTTAACCCCATAGTAATCATGGTCGCTCAGAAAGATCATGGGAGTTCTAGAAGAATCTACCACTGGCATGTTGTTGCCAGTACTTCTTCTCTCCTATCTCTATTTCTTCACACTTGTTCAAAGATGAGTGCCGCCACAGGGTCCTGTGCATAGCTACACAGGAGACAGGTCACCGTGGAGCATTTTAAAAGTTTTATAGCCAGGGAAACTGGATCAGCTATCTGGGTCTTGCAAGCATAAAGGTCTAAGTTTGATCCCCAGAAATCACATAAAATATCTGGGCAAAGTAAGACACGCTATAATCACAATATTAGGGAAGTAGAGACAGGCAGACCCCTGAGGCTCACGGGTCCAATCAAATCTAACAGACTGTGTACCAGTGAAAGAAAAAAAAAACAGGATTGCCAACCAAGGTAATACACACACACAGAGGCACAGAGGCACACAAACACACAAGCAGGCATACACACACACACACACACACACACACACACACAAGCCCAGTTCCCAGAGACTGATCTAGCTGACGTGGGAGCTCCTGGTGACCCTCTGAGCAGCTGCAATGGCAGTCAGCACACTAACCAAATATTAAGTGAGACCCTATAGTGTAGTGATGCAAGCTCTGCACCTCCCATGCCAACAAAACAACCTGCTCTTCCAGGACTGACCATAGGTGCCTGCTGCAGCCTGGCTCGGGTGAAGGACGTCTTGGCTGAGAGCATCTCTGAGCTCCCACAGGAGAAAACTCAGACCTACCGAGCACTCCTGAAACACCTCCGGAGCCTGGCGGGACAGCAGATCCGGAACATGGCGGTGGGTCTCCCACTGTCATTCTCTGGGCACACACACGTTTCTCATCATTGAGACACCAGGATAAGCCGAAAGGTCTCGATGAGTTGAAACGACAGACCAATTAACAAAGACTTTTACATCAATATATGATATTTAGTAAAATGTTTAAGGAAATTCTAGATGAAATCCAACACAGTAGCTAAGCAGGAACACGGGTCACAAAGGCCATCATGATTTTGCTAATTTCTTGACAAACCTGTCAAAAAAAGCCTGATTTAACCTTAGGCTTCATTAACAGAAGTATAGTACCCACAGAAAGCCGGCCAGCCTTTGACTTTGTACTATTCAAACTACAGCTGGAGACTCACTGACGTGAGGTTTTGCAAGCACGCGTACATGCCTTTCTCCAACATCTGCTGGGCGGTGTAACCGAGATCCTTAGACCTTGGGGAGTCAGCAGATGTCATTGACTCTTTAAAACTCTCAAGTGATTCCAAACTGACAAGAGCCTGACAAGAAGAGGGGGATGAATGAGTTTGGGGGTTGGAAGCACATCTAACGAAGAGATCGGGTCAGTCAACGAGAGCATAAGAGATGCCTCCCAACATGCACGGACCCCTGAGGACAGAACTGGCCAAGATTCCTCTTGACCCTTTCCGAGACCCTGAGGGGATCACAAGCAAATGTCCTGGCCTAACCAAAACACTAACCAAGATGTTGCTCTCTCTCTAGTCCTTAGGCGGACATGTTATAAGCAGGCATTGCTACTCGGACCTGAATCCTATCCTCTCTGTGGGCAACACCACACTCAATCTGCTGTCAGAAGGTAAGCTGCACTCCAGGCAGCCCTTAAAGAGCCTTTGTTTTTTGTTTTTAATTACATTTTTAAGGTTTTCTTAAGGAACTGCATTAAGTAGTAGCCTAGGTCGTTGACTCTCTGTTCACCATAGGGAGGTACATTGTAGCAATGGGCAGAGGTGCTTTCTACTGACACACACACACACACACACCACATGCTCATGTGTTAGTTCATGTGTTCTTGCTTGACCAGGGATGATGTGTAAAAGCTACCATGAGAGCAAGGTTTCAACGTCCTGGAGACATGGCTCAGAGGTTAAGAGTACACATTGCTCTTACAGAGAACTGGAATTCAGTCCCTGGCACCCACATCAGGTGGCTCACAAGCACCGACAACTCCGGTTCCCGGGGAACTCAACATCCCCAGCTGCTGTGAGCACCCACACTCACGACACATGTTCACAGAGACATAAAACTATGTATGTATCATTTCAAAAAAAATTTAAAACCAGCCTTTCAATGAAGTGAATGTGGTTAGAGAAATGGGTCTGCAGTTAAGAACATACCCTGCTGTTGCTGGGGCCTGAGTCTACTTCCCAGCTCCCATGTCAGGTAGCTCACAACCACGGAAATCTGACGTCTCTAGCCTCCAATGTCACCCACATTCACATGCACATAACCACATAAAACCGCTGTACGTAACTAAAAATAAAATTAGATTCTTTTGAAAGGAGACTGAGAACTAGGCTTGGTGGTGCACACCTTTAATCCCAGCACTCAGGAGGCAGAGGCAGGAGGATCTCTGGTCTACATAGTGAGTTCCAGGATTATGTAAAGAGACTGTCTCACAAAAAAATTTAAAAAATAAAAAAGAGGGGTGGGGAGTGGGTAGGTTGCAAAGGGTGCCTTCCTTCAGCCTAAGAGAGCAAGGCTCTTGCCTTCCTCCTTCAAACTACATCCTATCTGAGTCACCCCCTACTGCCCCCTATTCTCATGCCAGGAGTCTATCTCAGGCCAGAGCCTTATGCATGTCAGGCAAGTATTCTACCACAGCTCACAGCAATCGCTTCATATTGTTACAATCCCTATTAAATTCCATGAGCTAAATGAGGTGCTTTTTTAAATGTATTGTACCGTGTGTGTGTGTGTGTGTGTGTGTGTGTGTGTGTGTGTATGTATGTATGTATGTGATGCATGTCACTGTGCACAAGTGTCATCAGACTTGGCTGCAAGTGCCCTTTCCCCCTAAGCCATCTTTCTGGACCTAACTTTTGAGCGAGACTAGTACTGAAACTTTAGCAGATGTGAACCACTGTCTGTCTGGCTTCCATTCATCTCCCCATCTCCTCAGACCATCCTGCCCTGTCCCCAGGGCTTCTAGCTCTAAAATGCCCTCCCTTTTCCTCACTGAATACCTAACTGCTAATCCAATACTCCGTCCTCTGTCCCTCCCACTCCCTCAGCAGATCTCCCTGCCTCCACCCAGGCACAGGGATACAGAGGAAGTAGCCACAGCCACTGCCCCTGTAGACTTCTAGGCTCCCTGGGGTGTTTAATGCTGTCACTCACTGCTCAGAGTTCAGAGGTGGTGAGGAGAGACTTGGGGGCTGAGAAAAAAAATGCTTAGGCCCCACTCCCTCATTGCTTTCACATGAAACCTACTAAGAGGGAGGCCATAAAAGGTTAAGTGTGCTGGTGGAGCCGGGCTCCTCTCTGAGGACACCAGGCCTGTAGTTTGGGATGACCCCAGTATAACCCACAAAACCGTCAAGAAGCCAAGGCTCTGGGGATACCAAGACGGTGAGGTCCCTTCTCAGGGTCTTCTGCTATCATGATGGTAGCAATGTTCTACTGGATATTTGTAGTTACCTTTGATTTATGGTATCTGCCTTCCAAACTCTGCCGAAGCTGGCACAGACCTCCATCACTCCAGAGAAGGCAGGGTCTCAGCTCATGGACTTAGCTCAAGGGAGGTAGGCAGTGATCAGCTGTGACTTTGGGGTTTCCCATCCAATTATGACTATGCTAGCTTTCCAACCTGCACAGAGCTCATGCCATCCCTGGGCTGTGGTTTGACCTCTTCAGGATTCATCCTATACCAGTGGTTCTCAACCTTCCTAATGCTGCAACTCTTTAGTACAGTTCCTCATGTTGTGGTGACCCCCCCCCCACACACACACCATAAAATTATCTTCATTGTTACATCCTAACTGTAAGTTCACTATGTTATGAATCGTAATGTAAATATCTGTATTTTCCAATGGTGTTGGGAGAGGTTGAGAACAGATATCCTTTACCTTAAAAAATGCAAACCATATTTTAAAGCCAGAGGAAACCCTCTGGTCCCAAGAAGTGATAGCTGAGCCCAAGGGAGATTTGACAAGTTATTTAAAGGTATGTTTGCGTCAGGAACACAAAACTGCAGTAAGTGTGAAAAGCAGATAACTCTGCTTACAGTGAGACCCAGTGTTCCCACAAGTTATACCTCAGCCTTGACCCTCCGTCCATGGTTCATTTGGTTAGCTAGCCTCGGCTGAAGGATGAAAACCCACAGGGTGGTGGGTATGGCATGAGTGTTGACAGGAAAACAAATGTCACGCACAGTGGAAGGAAAGGGGACACTGGAACAGTGTCACAGACTGGAACCTTTGCCTCAGTCTCTGTGAACAGAGGTCGTATGCCTTCTCCTCTGGCAGCCAACCTCTGAAGGTGCAGATGGGGCTTGCTTTTCTCACAGCTATCCTGAAATGGCACTTCCTTCCACAGAAGGCCCGCGGCAGATTCCCCTCAGTGGACATTTTCTTGCTGGGTTGGCAAGTGCAGACCTGAAGCCCGAGGAGATTCTGGGGTCTGTGTACATCCCACACTCTCAGAAGGTAAGACCCCGGCTGGTTGCCTTGACGTTGTTTCTCCCTGTTGTCCATAGTGAAGTCATCTCTGCTATCTGCAGACAGTCGGAAGGAACGTAACCGTGCCCCCAAAACTGTTTCCTGACCCACTGCAAACTAGTTCAGCAATAAACCTCTGGGACTGCCCTGCACAAGTGCTGCTGGATGTGGGTTTTGGTTGTTGCTGCAGCTGTGGGGTGTGGCCCGCAGCCTTGGGGTGTGGCCTGCGGAAGCCCACAGGAAGGCCTGTGGCCATGCTCCCAAGCCCACTTGTTTCCATAGGTGAAGGTTCTCTGGCCGCAGATGGAGCTTCTCCACCTGACACACAGGAAGCTGGAGCCCTAGACTTGGCTTTCCCAGCCCCACATTTCTGCCAAACCCTACAGCACGTAGAAACACAAGGCCTCCAGATGTTCCCTGGCCCAAGATACCAAAGTTGATGTGGCCACCCAGCTAGCTATGAAGGTGGCCTTCTGCCCTCTCTGTTCCATAGGCCTCTTTCCAAAAGCTGTGCTTGACTCTAAAAGAAGCACAATAACACACACACACACACACACACACACACACCCCACACTCACAGGTCATAATGAAGTCTTAAGTTTCATTTCAGCTATGGATAATCTTTGGTAGTCCTTCCTGTGAAACAGAAACGTTGGCATGCAAAGGTAGCAGATAGAAAAATGGTGTATCGTCGAATTAGAGGGCTCAGCAGCTGTGACCACCTGTCACTCTTGCAGAAGACCCGGGAAGGAAGAAACCTGGCTTTTCATTCTGATGGAGCGGTTTCTGTCTCCTCAGCGGGAGTTCGTGTCTGCCTTCCGGCAGGCCCAGTGCCATCAGAACGCCTTGCCTGATGTAAATGCTGGCATGAGAGTCCTGTTCAGAGAAGGCACAGATGTCATTGAGGAGCTGAGCATTGCCTATGGAGGGGTGGGGCCCACCACCATCAGTGCACACAGGTCCTGCCAGCAGCTTCTGGGCCGGTGAGTCATGAACTCTGTGCCTTAAAGGGAACCTCAATGACAGGACGAAGAATTGGCCCTGACAACTGTTGGCAAAGCCCTGGAATGACAGAAACTTGGACTCAAAAGAACCACTGCTTCTTCCTTCTTTAGTTTTGCTGACTTAATTCCACATTATTTGGCTTCAATTAGGCCACTTTTGGGGAGAGGACACAACAAAAATGGCCTGTGTTTTCTCATCCAGCCCCTGTTTCTCCTGCAAATGAACACCCAGCCGGCCTCTCCATGGGGCACTCAATGCTCCTACCATAGGGTTCACACTTTCTTCCTGGGTAAAGGGCATCCAAGTGTGAATTCTGTTGCTGCTCTAGAATATTCTGGAATGGTTCTAGAATATTCTGACTCTAGAACATGCTTGATTTATGCTGCAATGGAGAAGGCACCATTCTCACTCAGCCATGATTCTTGTGCCTCTTGGAGCAACTTGCAGGCTTTGTTTTGTCCATAGTCCCTTGTTAACCAAGATTCTAAGGGAAACCCTGGGCGGGAGGAGGGGATGCGGGGCGGGGGGTGTCTCTAAAATGTCAGTTCCCTGCAATCAGGCCACCTTTAACTGGTTCTTCTTGCCTCACACTGTGCCAGACACTGGAACGCACTGATGCTAGACGAGGCTTGCAGACTGCTTCTGGATGAAGTCTCCCTCCCAGGCTCAGCCCTGGGAGGCAAAGTGGAATTCAGGAGGACTCTGATTGTCAGCTTCTTCTTCAAGTTCTACCTGGAGGTTCTGCAGGAACTGAAGGCTGACGAGAAGCTGCCCCCCGAGTCCACCGTAAGTGCGTTGGGGGACAGTGACAGATGATCTCACACACGATCATGGACTCACAGTTCTGAGGCCAGGAGGCCTTGACCAAGGTGTCATCAGGAAGCAGAGTGAGGTGACTCAACCTTGCGACCCCAACATTTGAGAGGCTGAGGCAGGGAGATCACAAAGAGTTCAAGTTCTGTCTGAGCTACAGAGAGTTGTCTCCAAATAAAATAAACTGAAATCCAGAGGTGTTATCAGAGCTGATGCGGTTCCTCCTGAGAACTGTGAGGCTCTACTCTACCCCCTTGCCTGGCTTCTGCTGGCTTGCTGGGGACGTTTGCTGGGGACTTAGGGTTCTTTACCTTGTATGTATCACCCTGCTAATGCCTTCACAGGACACTGCCCCTGGGTGAATGTCTATATCCAAATTTCTCCTCCTAAGAGGATATCAGCTATAACAACAGCCAATTCTAATTCATTAGCGCTGTCGTAAACCTCAGCTCTTGCTTGGAGAGGTCACACTTGGGAGGATGGAACAGAACACCAGCTTCTGTCAGCTCCTTGCTGCAGGAGTTCTTAGCTTTACCACTGCCTTTGCCAATTGTCCTGTGGAGAGCCTGTTACCATTATCTGTCCTCTGTTCTGGGGAAGCCTTTGTCAGTCCTGGGATTCAACCTTGAAGGCCTGTCAAAGCACCTCCGCTCTCCAGTGTTCATCGTGCCCCAGCACAGAACTGTTACTAGGTCTGTGTCTCTCCTCTGTGATTTTTTTTCTCTTAAAATAAACTTTATTGAAGCATAATTTGCCATGAAACAAGAGACAAATAATAAATATGTAGCTAAACCCACCTGTTTAAACTTGATGCACAGATATAGTACTGTGGAGCCACCAGCTTAAACTAAATACAACACACTTTCATCACCCCGGAGAATCCCCATGCCCCCTTCCGTCATCCCCACCCCCATCCAGACAAACATTATCTCCTGTGTGCTACTAAAGCTTCATTTTGCTTACTCTGGAGTTTTGTAATCAATATGAAGTGTAAATTCAATTCTTATGTTTCAAAAGCCAAGCACTGGCGTGTCTACGAACATCTACACAGCTCTCTAGGTTTTCTGATTGCGAACGTCTGGAATATGTTAATGGAGATATCCACGCTCCCACTTGTTCCTCCTGCCTTGTCCCTGTTCTCTCTCAACCCTCCCCGACCACACAATGCTCACCCTTCCCTGTCTTATAACCCTCAGCCACCCCCACCCTGTGGCCACTGTCCCTCATCTCTGACTTCATTTCTCAGTCAGGATACCAGAGCAGCTAGGATACTGAAAAAAAGTCTTCAGAATTTTTTTCCTTGTGTGAACCATGAGCTCTGGCTTATTCTGGGATGGCGTATCCAGCCTAGAGTTTTTTCTTTTCCTTTTTTTTTTAATTTATTTATTTTATGTATATGAGTACACTGTAGCTGAACTGATGGCTGTGAGCCATTATGTGGTTGCTGGGAACTTGAATTCAGGTCCTTTGCTCGCTCTGGTCGTCCCTGCTCTCTTAGGTCCACCCTCTGGAGCCTAAAGATTTCTTTATCTAGGTCTTCAGATGCACCAGAAGAGGGCGTCAGATCTCACTACGGGTGGTGAGCTACCATGTGGTTGCTGAGATTTGAACTTAGGACCTTCGGAAAAGTAGTCAGTGCTCTTAACTGCTGAGCCATCTCTCCAGCCCTAGCGTTTTCTTCCTAATAACCCCTGGTTTCTCCCACCTCCAAGTTCAGACCTTTCCCTCCAGGTACATGAGGATCAGATTCAAACCAGTCCCCCAAGCCCCGTCTTGGATGGGAGGGTGGGAGGGCACCAGGGTCATAAAAAGTGAAACCCTGGCAGGATAACTAGGCCACCCTCAGCACATTAGGGGCCGGTTTTCATAATCCAAACCCAGCCCGAACCAGACTAACCAGTCTCTCTCATTGTGCCGCGTGATCCCAGGACAGCCAGAGATATCCAGAGATCGCAGACCGGTTCCTAAGCTCTCTGGGAGATTTCCAGGTCACGCTACCCCGGGGAGTCCAAACATACCAGGTCAGTGAGTTTGATTTCACTGAAACCTACACTGAGAGATAAGAGAGAGCTGTGTGGGCCAGGCAAGCTATTCACTTGAGTAACTTTTAGTTCTTTCTAATTGTTCCTAATTCAAATCAGTAGCCTCTGGCCCCCAAGAGCTGGTGCTGTAGGGCACAAGACTGCACTGCCAGACTGATCTGCAGACAGACAGTCATAATTACTCTAAAGTGATATTCTTTGGGTATTTGTTAAATACCTACCCAGAAGAGTAGCTGAGCCCAGAGGTTCAGTCTCTAGCCCAAACTGCACATTTTTAATCTCCAGTCAGCAAACAAGAGGCCTGCAAGTGACTGCACTCATCTTTCTGGAAGAACCATTTAGAAAATAGCTGTTCTTGCAGGTACATGCCCTCCGAGAGAGAGAGAGAGAGAGAGAGAGAGAGAGAGAGAGAGAGAGAGAGAGAGAGAGAGAGAGAGAGAGAGAGAGATGAGGACATGGCTCTCCTAGGTGTGGTTGAGGAGGTAGAGTTTATTGTAGCTATGAGGAAAAGAACAGCCAGAGGCATCTGAAAGGGTCAACACTGAACCGGGCATGAGAAGGGGGAGGTGGGAATCAAAACAGGCGAGAGGAGGGGAGAGGTAAAGGAGGTGAAGCGGGCCTAAGAGAGAAGCCGAAGACCAAAAGAACAAAGCAGAGGTGGCTGAGGTTACATAGGAATCAGAGAAGCTAGGTGGATGAAGAAAGCCCAGGAAGAAGCTGAGAGTAGAGTGTGGTGTGCCAGCCAGCATGACTCTGGAATAGGTACTGCCTCTGTGAGTAGGGACCAGGCATGGCCAGAGCCTGCTTTGATATGTTAAATGGGCACCTCAGTTAGCCATCTGTCCACAGTTAGACACCTAACATACACACACACACACACTCACATGCATGCTCACATTCACATGCACATGTATGCACGCACATACTCACACACGCGCACAACCACAGACACACTCACACACACACACGCAGACACACACACACACTCACATGCATACACACATGCATACACACATTCACATGCACATGTTTGCACTCACACACTCACACACGCTCACATCTACACACACACACATAACCAGTGCAAGTGTCTCAGAGAAAAGCCCCAGAACACCCTCTTTCAACACCCCACTGGGTCTGGAGTATCCCGTGCCGGTTCCACCCCCATCAAGTCTTCTCACTCAGGCTTTGGTCTCTCTCCGAGGTCATGCTGTATCACATAGGCCTCCTCTGACTCACTCTGATGTTTGTGACCCAAGGGGACTGTCCCATGCCTCCTCCCTGAGTCAGCAGGCCACCTGAGGTGAAAGGTTCCTGGGCTAACTCTCTCTTCCTCTCTAGAGAGTGGATTCTCACCAACCTCTCCAAGATCCAGTTGGACGTCCCATCATGCACCTGTCAGGTCTTAAACATGCCACGGGGGAAGCTGTATTTTGTGATGACATCCCTAGGGTGGATAAAGAACTCTTCATGGCTTTAGTCACCAGTACCAGAGCTCATGCAAGAATCATGTAAGTAAATCAAAGCTTCCAAAATCCTTTTAAAGGTACAGTTAATCCTGAGATTCACCAGAGAAAAACCAACTCTACCATTCTGGGCCAAATTAAAGCAAGCTTTAAATGCCGACCAAGAGATGGACTTCGGTCAGGAATTTCCCATGTGAAAATGGTCCTGAGGTGTAGCAGCACCTTAAAAAGACAAACCTATAGGTCACTGTACTTTCCCATGAGGCTTTGACATTTTCTAAGAACTACAACTCCCAGCATTCCAAGAAGTTGCCTGGTCCTTGAGCAGGTGGGGTTTAGGGGTTAATTTTAGAGATTACAGTATACCTGGGGATGCCTCATGGGAATGTGCCCTTTTCTGCAATGCCCTGATCCAAAGAGCTTCAACAGGAAGAAAAAATATATAGAATAGACTGTCCTGTAAACAAACAAACAAACAAACAAATCACAAGGGCTGAGGATGTAGGTCGGTTGGTAGAGTGCTGAAACACTCTCCCATGCACAAGGCCTGGTGTGCAATCCCCAGCACCTTAGAAACCCAGCATAGCTGTAAACTGCAGTGATTCCAGTACTCAGGAGGTAGAAGCAACAGGATCAGAAGTGCAAGGTCATCCTCACATAGCTAATTCCAGGCCCATGTAGGCTACGTGAGACCTCCAGCCTCCTGCATGACTCAGAGCCACCCTGATACCCCTGAATCGCCAGCCTCATTACTGAATAGGAAATAAATACTGTCAGACATTTCCAAAGAGGACTGGTCTCACTGCCCCTCCCCGGCAGCTGGAGCGTTGCGTCCTGGCCCTGCAGCAGGACCCCCAGACACTACTCCATGGCAGGTCTACCCTCATTGCTAAGGACAGATTGACAGATGGTTTAATTTTCAACCATGACCTTCCCTTGGGTTTGAGGCCCTCAGCATTCGCACATATCTCCTTAATTGTCTCCCTGTGTTCAGATCAATCGACTCATCTGAGGTCCTTGACCTGCCTGGTGTGGTTGATGTAATAACAGCTGAAGACATTCCAGGCAACAATGGTGAAGAGGATGACAAATTGCTGGCTGTAGATAAGGTATGGATGTCCTCTCCCAGTCGCCTGTGCAGATCACCCAAGGACCCTGTCAGTCACCTGACCTAGCCCCCTAGATTTTTCTGCCACTGAGATGCTGACTGCCAAGATCCTGGCTCCTCTTTCCCCAAGTGCCACCATTCTACCTTGCTTTTCTGAAGTTGGGAAATAACACATTAGACCAAAACTAATCACAGATCTGATTCAGCCACTGTGCACCTCTGAATTCATTTGCCCTTATCTGAAAAGTAAATACAAGGAAATGATCTACATCAGGACAGAATGCTCTAGAACCATATCTCAACCTTCCCAATGCCGCAACTCTTTAACCCAGCTCCTCATATTTTGGTGATCCCCATCCATTAAATTATTTCATTGCTACTTCATAACTGTAACTTTGCTACTGTTATCAATAGTAATGTGAATAGCTGCTATACAGGATATCTGATATGCAACCTCCAGAGGGGTCGAGACCCACAAGTTGAGAACCGCTGCCCTAGAAAGATCTAGAAAGGAAGTGAGGGGGGCCACAGCCCCACCCTCTAATTTACAGGGAGCTCTCTCCCTTCATAAACCTGTACTCTCACCAGGCCTCTCTTTCCTTTGTGTGCTCTATTTTTAATAAGTTGTCTTGGCTGTCACTGGGGTTTTAATTCATATTCAGCTATCATTTACGGGCCACCCTGACTTGGGGCCAGAGCATTTCCACCTACTGTTTGTCCTCGGAGTTTACCATCTCTAAAGGAGGAATAACCATACACACACATCATTGTATTGTAGGAGTTAGGCAAGTGAACACACGTGAGGTGTCTAGGACAATGGTTGGCACATGAAGTGCTGGCTATTGTCACTACTGTCATACTTCAATCAACCCCACATTCTTTTTCCTCCCGGTGTAGAAGACATCAGTGAGTTGTTTGTTTGTTTGTTTGTTTGTTTGTTTGTTTGTTTGTTTGTTTGGATGGATGGATGGATGGATGGATGGATGGATGGATGGATGGATGGATAGATGGATGGATGGATGGTTTTTTGTTTTGTTTTGTTTTGTTATTGAATCCATCAGGAGAGGTTGACTGTCATATAGCAGGCTATTGGGGCTGCCATAATAAAACTGCCTGACCATGGGACTGGATATGGGATTCATGGTTAAGAGCTGCTCTTCCTGAAGACATGGGTTCAATTCCCAGCACCCACATGGCAGCTCACAACTGTCTGTAACTCCAGTTCCCCAGTATCCAACTCGCTATTCTGGCCTCTGTGGGCACTGCATGCATGTGGTGCACAGACTTACATGCAGGCAAACTACCTATGCACATAAAAATAAAGTTTCAAAAGAATGCACAGTGAGAGGCTGAAAGTGAAATGGATTTTCAAAGCTCTGGAGCTGAGCCAAAGCCACAGTGTTAGCAGGTCTGACTTCTGCAGAGTCTCTTCTTTGCTTGCTGGCGGCTGCCTGCTCCTTGTCTTACATGTTGTCTTTTCTCTGTTCACTCTTCTCTCTCCTTAGCTCACTGGTCCTATTGTACAAAGGCCCCACTCCTTGTTAATAACCTCTGTAAAGGTCCTGTCGCCAAATGTGATCTCATAGGTGCTGCAACACAGTCAGTTGTTGATTGAGTAGTTTGTCAGTTCATGGCAGGGTCTACCACATACGCTGCAAGCTCTTACATGACAGGATGAAGAATTCATGTGAACACATCACAACAGGGGACTTGCTTGGTTTGTGTTACAGTCAACATCTGGGGCTTACCCTCACTGAATACAGTGGCCAGTGGGTGGAACCTATAATCTGCACTTTGGTACTGGAAGTCTAATCACGGGTCTCACACACACTAAGGCAAGTTCTGGACCACTGGGTACAACCCAAGACCTTCCATTTTCATTATTTTTAAATTTGTACCCAAGCACATGTAACTCCAGTGTGGCTATTTCTATTCAACAATGACATCCAAGACACCAACCACCGATGAGATTGAGCTTGGCTTCTGTTCTATTTGCTTTAAAACTACTTAAATTGGTTGGTTCATTTATCATTATTACAGTGTGGAGAGTGGGAGGTGTGAAGGGCACATGTGGAGGAGTTGTTTCTATCTCCACCGACCTTCATGTGGGTTCCGGGGATTGAACTCAGGTCCCCAGGCTTACACAGCAAGCCCTGTTACACACTGAGCCTTCTCCCTCTGCCTTCTTTATGGTGCTCTATGTTTCTGTATGTACTTCACAGGTGCTGTGTGTTTATGTATGTACTTTACAGATGCTATGTTTACATATGTACTTTACAGGTTCTCTGTGTGGGCCAGGTCATCTGTGCCGTGGTGGCAGAGACTGATGTTCAGGCAAAACGAGCAACTGAGAAGATAAAAATCACCTACGAGGACCTGAAACCTGTGATTTTCACCATCGAGGTAAGCTGGGCTGGTCAGGCTCCTTCTAAGATTGTAAAGCCAGGCTTGAGAGAAGGCTCCGTGGTTAAGAGCACTGACTGTTCTTACAAAAGACCCAGGTTTTATTCCCAGCACCCACATGACCGCTTACAACCATTTGTAACACCAGTTCCAGAGGATCTGACACCCTCTTCTGGCCCCTGCAGACACCAGGCATGTACCTGGCACATAGACATACATGTGGGCCAACATTCAGAAACATAAAACACAAATAAATAAATCTTTTTTTTTAATTGTGAAGTCGAGAGCATCGTCATAAATGTTAGAAGACTAGCTCAAAACCTTTTCCCCTGCTTGCACTGGGGAAAAAAAAATCGTTTTGCTTTGGAAGATATTACTTGTATGAGATGAAATTAGCTTTGGCTTCAAGAAACAGAAAAAAAAAATCAGAATAAAAGTTTCACTCTTACATTCAAAGGCCTAGAACTAACCAGGCCTGGTGGCAGAGGCCTATGATTACAGCTGTGGAGCCTGCTGAGGCTCACAAACTATACTGAGGCAGGTTAGTGAGACATTGACTCAAGACAAAAAGTAAGAAGAAAGACGGGCCTGTAGGTCAGTGAACTCTGTGGTAGAATGTTTGCCTACTGACAAAGAAAAGGAAAATGACTAGACGTGATCTGCCCAGGGCTTATATGGTGTGCTAGTCTGTTTACATCTGTGCACATTGCTTACATGGTATGCTTTGTGCTGCTATTACAGAACCCCCAAGGTTGGGTAGTGTAGAATGAACAGGAATTTATTTTTCATGGTTCTATGGTCTGGGAAGTCCAAAACTGAAGGGCTGAATCTAATGCTACATGATTCCAGAATGTGGAGGGGGAAAGCGCAGAGAAATGTGCTTTCATAACAAAGCTGTTCCACCATGGTGATTACAATAACCCACAGAGCTACGGAGCCCCCCGTTACCTAGGCACCTTGTAAGGGTCCCACGTCTCAAGACTGTTGCCTTGGGAGTCAGGCTGGGTGGGACTCAAGCCACAGCTTGTGAGCTGTGTGTAGCCAGAATCCAACGCCTTCAAATCTAGTCTCTCCGTAATACAAGGTTTGCATTCTAGCAGCTACTGATGCTTTGGCCATTAAATCCACATCCCAGATAGCAAAAGGGATGAAAATGGGTAACCCTAATGGCTCTTTGAAAAAGGCCCAGACAGGGCCTGGGGACACATGCCTTTGACCCCAGGACTTGAGCAGTAGAAGCAGATGGATCTCTGTGAGTTCGAGATCAGCCTGGTCTTACATAGTAAGTTGCAGGAGATCCAGGACTACATAGAGACTCATTGTCTCAAAAAAAAAAATTTTAAATCATTTCCCATCCCTTACAGGGAGATGTGTGTATTGGCATGCCTTACTATTTCATTGGCTAGAAGGCCTGCATCTGCTGTACGTAACTGCCAAGAGAGCCTAGAAGCACAAATTTACTTCAGATGGCATGTTTATCCACCAAAGACTTGGGACCCTGTTTGTTGAGAAAGGTGGTGAGAGTGGATATTGGGAACAATATGACTTCAAAGTAAATATTAAATGTCATGAGAATTTCATGATGAAATTCTATAGAAATTTTCACTCTAATTTCTGACCCTTAGTGATGGGATTTAAGTTATAACTGAAGACAATAATGGTGTGAGAACATAGAAAATTCAGGTGCAGCCTGGTGTGTTAAAGAAAATTCAGGTGCAGCCTGGTGTGTTAAAGCTGTCATCACTTAACAAGCAAGATAAATAAGATAAATACCTTATAGGATAGACAGTTTCTCTGGCTCAAGATTTAGCAGTTTCAATTCATGCTTTGCTGGGTAATAAATTGTAATGGCCACGCAAAGGTGAGCAAAAGTGCTCCCCTCATGTCTGGGACAGGAAAGGCAGAAAAGGAAGAGACCAAGTCCCACAGTTCACTTTGAGGGCATGCCTCCAATAACCAAAACTCTCCAGGAGCCTTTGCTGGTTAAAACTTCTACAGTTCTCATGCTGGGATCATGCTGGGAGAGTTGCCAAACTAGAGACTGAGCCTCCATCTCATGGGTGTTTTCGGTACATCACAGACCCAAATTATAGCAACTTGGACTTGCATTCACTAACTCAGCACATCATAATCAGAGAAATCAGGTTGAGATTTCTGGGCT
This sequence comes from Mus caroli, assembly GCF_978045245.1. Lineage (NCBI taxonomy): Eukaryota > Metazoa > Chordata > Mammalia > Rodentia > Muridae > Mus > Mus caroli. The sequence continues at coordinate 55,233,908 of NW_028227256.1, forward strand.
TGCAGTATGCCATAGATGGTATGCAAAGGGACTGAGGAACCATGGGGACAGCTTGAAATGTGCCCGAAGGATACCAGTCTTGCAATGTACAGAGTCATGAAGGCCTAGTTGTTAGTCTTTCTACACCAAATTCCCATCTGCCAAGTGGGTAAGGGACACGGGTTTTCTTGGTTGGCCCTCCCTCTGACTTGCACTGGAATCCTAAAGTGGGTTTGGTTTTGTTTTATTTCCATTTGAACTCTACTTTCCTGAAGGGGGAATAGCACCCAGAGGACGCACTCATGACCCCTCTGGGACTCAGAATAGTTAGAGATTTAAATTTTCTTCAGAATAAGAATGTCAAAAGTGAGCAAATAATTGTTGCATGACCAAAGGCAGGAAACAAAAGCCATATATGCCAAGAGTAACATATACATGTATATATGTGTGTGTATGTGTTGTGTATTGTGAATGTTATATATGATATATATGATAAAACTATATAAAATATATTTATAAGAGAGACAGTGTATCACACAGGTACTAGATCCAAGCTGACAAATTTTAATTCTAACTGTGCGGCTTTCTACCTGTGTGATCTTAGGCAAGGAGTTTGTTTACACCCTTGTGCGTGGCTTACTAGCCTGTAAAAGGGGAGTAATGATATGCATCTCACCAAGTCCTGAGAAATGAGTTAGTGAAGGTAAAACAGAGCAGTGTCGAACTTACAGTGCTCACTCGATGGAGTTCATCGCATCAGCAGGCCGCAAGTCTTTTGACACACATTGCAGCAATAAGCATACTTCTGTGTTTGCCGCCATGACTTATTGAGGTCAAAGTGTGTGCTGGATAGTTTTATGTCAACTTGGCACAAGCTAAAGTCATCTGAGAGGAGAGAACCTCAATTAAGAACTGCCTCCCCATAAGGTCGGGCCTTAGGCAAGCCTGTAAGGCATTTTCTTCATTAATGGTTGATAGGGGAGGGCCCAGCCCATTGTGGGATGGTGGTCCTGGGGTTCTATAAGAAAGCAAGCTAAGCAAGTCATTAGGAGCAAGCCAGTAAGCAGCAACCCACTCCATGGCCTCTGCATCAGCTCCTGCCTCCAGGTTCCCACATGCTTGAGCTCCTAACCTGGCTTCCTTTGATGAAGAGCTGTGACGTGGAAATGCAAGCCAGATAAACCCTTGCCTCTGGGTCTCAAGTGCTTGGATTAAAGGCATGCACTGCTACACCCCTCTAACTTCCTGAGTCTGAATGAGCCTCCGTTTAGAGCATCCTGACTCTTAAGGAGCTTTGATTCAGAGTGTCCCAAGTTCCTCTGCCTTGTAGCATTTGTCAACTCAGGGGAAACTGCTATGCAACAGTTTGTCACAAAGTACACTATTACCATTAACGAGAAAGAAAGGCTTTCTAATGCCAAAGGACTCTAATGCCTTTGGGTTCCAAGAAAGCAAGAAGCAGGTGTCATTGTGAAGTGCAGAAGGACGGACTGGATCTGCAGGGTTAGCAAGGATGGGCTGTGGTAAGTCAGTTCAGAGAACCAACGAGAAGAATGGCTTCTATGTGGGAGTCAGTTCACGCTAGGGTCAGAGAGTAGAGGTGAGGAGGAAGGAAGCGCAGAAGAACAAAAGTCTAGAAAGGCTTTATTGAAATATGTCAAATACCCAAAGGAATGACAACATATACTGGGTCTTGTCCCTATCAGAGTTTGAGGACCTGTATCCTCTCCATCAACACAGCCTCAGCCTTCTCAAAATCCTGAGTGAAGAAGAGGTTCACACATGTAGCTACCTAAGTATCTATCTAACACTTTTTTCCTCAGGGAGAAGTGGAAAAAGAGGACTCGGAGGCCTCCCCCTAGTGCCTGGGCACCAGCCCTAGAGACCCATGCTAAAAATGAGCAGGTGTCACCCAGTGGACCCTCCCATTTTGTCCAGGCCTCAGTTCTGAAAATGGCTTCCTTCTTAATGTCCCCTAGTCCTTCTGGCTGGTTTTCTCTGCAAATGCAGAGGACAGTCCCTCTGATTCCTTGTGTACTCTAGAGCTCCTGAATGCTTGCCACCTTTTGTGTGCCCCAGGAGGCAACAATGTGGGGGAATAGACTAGCAGACAGCAGCAAAGAGAAAGGATGACTGTCTTTGTGTTTTCGTCCTTTTGCATAGGATGCCATAAAGCACAGTTCATTCCTGTGCCCTGAAAAAAAGCTTGAACAAGGAAACATCGAGGAGGCCTTTGAGACCGTGGATCAGGTAGCTGAAGGTAAGTAGTGTGGGAGAGTTTACAGTGAGTCCTTGATTCCACAGTGAACCAGGCATCAAAGGCATCTGTTTGCCCTTGGGGGCTCATCTTCTGAAGTCCTGGGGCTCACCCAAACCTACACTTCTTCTCAAAGCCTCCTGCATCCTTGTGCCTGTGTGTGTGTGTGTGTGTGTGTGTGTGTGTGTGTTGTGTTTGAAGTCCCCCCTAAGACTTGCTTAGTCAAGGGCAGAGTAAGAAATAAAACCTGGAACTTTTAAAAAATATATCTGTTTTATTTCACATGCATCGGTATTTTGCCTGCATGTATGTCTGTATGAGGGTATCAGATTCCCTAGAACTGGAGTTACAGTCAACTGTGATCTGCCACATGGGTGCTGGGAATTGAACCCCAGTCCTCTGGAAGAACAACCAGTGCTCTGAATTGATGAGCCATCTCTCCAACCCAGAACCTGGAGTTTTTAGCTTTCAGAACTATAGTCTCTGAAACAGGTCGCCTAGGTTGTCACAAGGTAGATGCTGGGTTCCTTGGTGGGCACCACTGCAGGTGGGCGGCTCACATCCCACTTCATTTAAAATGCTTCAATGATGGCAGCTTCTAGCCCCATGTGCTCCAGGCGTGCTCCTGTACTTGCCTCTCACAGGGACAGTCCATGTTGGAGGGCAAGAACACTTCTACATGGAAACGCAGAGAGTGCTTGTTATTCCGAAGACAGAAGACAAAGAGCTGGACATGTATGTGTCCACACAGGACCCAGCTCACGTGCAGGTAAAATCCAGCAAGGTGCCAGAATCAACTTCCTAACTCCAACATGGTGGTCAGTCTCCATAGCACAGGTGGCAGCTATACATAGGTAGCAGAAACTTAGAATCCAAAGGTTGGATATCTGTAATGCAGCTAAGACCCCAGAACTGTTTTAACTTTGTTCCTGTTCTCATCAACAATAAAAGAACAACCCTGATCACTTTTCCTTATATATATATATATATATTTCTGAGAATTTCATGCATGCAAACAACCTATCTTGATCATATCCATCTCTTTTCCTCTCCAGCTTACACAAGACCTCCATCACATCCCCCTTCTAAGCTCATGTCTTTTACTTTTTAAAAAAAACCATTGAGTCCAGTTATGCTCGTGAGTACAGGGGCAGCCACTGGAGCATGGCTAACTAGTTGCCATGCCCCCAAAGAAAAATGACTCTCCTCTTCCAGCAATATCATCTAGACCCCCTTCCCAGCCTCTGCTGGGATTTTTGGTTGGCTTGATCTTGTGCAGGTCTTGTCCAGGTGATTTATAGCTTCTGTATTCACAACTATAGCAGCCCTGTCATATCCAGAAGGCATAATTCTTATTGAGAAAGTCATGAGACTTTCCAGAATATCCTTGAACTCACTAAGTAGCCACAGTTAACCTTGAACTTCTGAACACCCTGCCTCTACATCCTGAGTGTTAGAATCCCAGTCATCCACTATTATACAAGATTTATGCAGTGCTAAGGATGGAATCCGGGTCTTCAGGCTTAGTAGGCAAGTTAGTAGGCAATTCCCCAGTCCAAGAGAGATCATTTAAATTAAAACATTCATTGCTGGAGTGATGGTATCACATGCCTATAATCCCAGCAAGGGGTTGTGGAGCAGAAGCAGGCAGATCTCTGTAAGTTCAAGGTCAGCCTGATCTACAGAGTGAGTTCCAGGACAGCCAAGGATGCACAGAGAAACCCTGTCTCAAAAAATAAAATCAAACAAGACAACGAAACTACAGCAGCAGCAGCAACAACAAAAACCCTGTTTATTTGCAGCAGGTTGAGTTTAACTGTGATTGGATGGCATCACTAATTTTTCCCCATACTCTATTTTATTCTCTGAAATAGTCATTATAGGTGATTTTTAGATTCAAGGCATCACTTTAGACCACATTTATACTTCACCATGACAGACAATGCTCTAGACTTAGGTCATGAACCCATCACCCTTGTTTGTAGGATGTCAGGCGGCTACTGCTTTTCGCTGGTTTTGGTCTTATAAGCTCAAGCGTTTGACCAAGAGTGCAGCTTCCAATAAGAACCCAGGACTTTGATAGTTTGGGGAAGATTAACAATGTTTAAAAATGGCCCAGAGACTGGAAACAATGGTGGTACACACCTTTACTCCCAGTATTCAGGAGACACAGGCAGGTGGATCTCAGTGAGTCCAACTTGGTCTACATAGTGAGTTTCAGGACAGCCAGGGCTACATAGTGAGACCCTGTCTCAAAAACCAGCAAAACCAACAAAACTGGACCAGAGTCCCCAGGCCAACCTGAGATTGTCTCCACTATTTTATAGAGGTAGACTCGAGTGGACCCTGTTCTAGAATTTCAGGAAACAAAACACCTCACTGCCATCTTACTCTTTTGAACCTTGTTGTCTCTTACAGAAAACAGTGTCCTCTACCTTAAACATCCCGATCAGCAGGATCACCTGCCATGTGAAACGAGTGGGTGGAGGCTTTGGAGGAAAGGTGGGGAGGCCAGCTGTGTTCGGAGCAATTGCTGCAGTGGGGGCTGTCAAGTAAGTCTACCTTAGGGGCCAGAACTGTGGGAGAGGCTGAGCTCAGAGGACAGCAGTAGCCTGACAAACCACCCCTGGCTGCAGTCAGAGGCTCCTCTAGGGTCACTTCAGGCCCCTGTGTGTTTCTTTATAAAACATAGATAATTCACACCTGCCCTGCTGCCCTTTTGGTTCTATAAAAGTGAGCTGAACACGTCACTTTGATAAAGGTACGGGACTTTAAATAGGAAAGGTGGGACAGTTGACTGCTTCCGGAACGGAACAGGGGGAACCCATTCCTGAGCTTCAGGGAAGAGGAATCGTTCAGCTGTGGAGCAAGGCACCCTTTCCAGGTTCATCTTTGCCCCATAATGCTGCTTCAGCCAGAGCAGGGTGGATCGAGGAGAGAAAGACTTCCCCCTCCCCATCCAAGCGCTGTCTTGGCCACAGGAGTCTTTGGGTTGATCTCAAGAGAGGGCTTACATTTTTGCTCTCCGTGGATATTCAGCACACAAGTTCAGCTGGTACTGGCACGGCTAGTTCTTATTCATTGTCTTTGACTGAGTTTGTTGTCAGTGTTGGAGAACAAAGAGGAAAAGAAACAGGAGGGGGGAGCAGAGGAGGAGAAGGAGCAGGACGGGGAGGAGGGGAGGAGATACTGTTTAATATTTTGTCTGAGTTTCCGTCTGCAAAGCTCCAACTCTCTGCTTCCTTCGACAGCCTCTGTGTAGCTCAGAGGAAAGTTCTGTACCCTGGAACATGCATCTCCATCCCCAGCTCGGGGAGGAGAGAAGCATGGTTGCAATCTCATCTCTACTTCTCTCCTCTACCAGAGACGAAGACCTTGTGTCTTCTGCCTCTCACGTGTGGCCACACACAGTTGTCAAGTGAAGCACTTAAATTTCAAAGCCTAGGCTAGCCACTATGAGCCCTGACATCAGCATATTCTAACACTTGCCTGTGACCCCACTGCACAGCCAAGTGTGGAACCAGTGCCTCACCATGCATCCTGCCTTAGCACACAATTGCCAGTCACACGTTAAATGACCTGAGAGCAGTGTTCCCAATCCTGCCTCAAACATAATTTTTTTTTTTTAATTAAAAAAAGAAGTTCCGGGCTGGCAAGATGGCTCAGCGGTTAAGAGCACTGACTGCTCTTCTGAAGCTCCTGAGTTCAAATCCCAACAACTACATGAGATCTGATGCCCTCTTCTGGTGTGTCTGAAGACAGCAACAGTGTACTTATTTATAATAATAAATAAATCTTTGGGTCAGAGTGAGCAGGGACCGAGCAAGCAGGGTTGACTGGAGCAAGCAGAGGTCCTAAATTCAATTCCCACATGAAGGCTCAGAACCATCTGTTCAGCTACAATATACTCATATACATAAAATAAATAAATAAATCTTTAAAAAAAAAAAGGAAAAAAAAAAAAGAAATCCCACCTTCCTAGTCAAATCCCAGACCTTCTGAATCCGAATTTATCAAGGGATGAGTCTTGAAACTGTACATTTAACTGGCATTTTTCTATTGATGTTAACATTGTATCTACCCATTCACACTCTCCCTTTATAACATATGCAAAATGGGTGGATCTGGGTGAAAGTCAAATTTGAAGCCAAAGGGACAAAACTTAGCTGGAAGGTAATATAAATCCTTTTAGACATAAAATAAGCACTGAATTGCAAGGCACAGAGAAATCATCAGGCAATAATCGATATCATGCCTAGAAGATTGTAGACAGATTAATAGATACATGTGGGATGGAGAGACAGATGGATAGATGGGTGGATGGATGGATGGATGGGCAGATGGACAGAGAATTAAATGAGTGATAGAAATGGATGGGAAGGTGTAGGGTAGATGTCTTACATGTTGTAAATGGATGTGGGAAGAGAATAAAATAAGGACTTGAATAAGTAGGTGGATATGTGCATAGCTGAATAGATAAATGAGTGGATGGACAGATGGATGAGATGAATGGAGATCTAAACTTTGTTTTCTGCAGAACTGGCCATCCCATTCGTCTTGTTCTGGATCGTGAAGATGATATGCTAATAACTGGGGGACGACACCCATTATTTGCAAAATACAAAGTAAGTGCTACAAGTGAAGTTATTAAAATGCCTCATTTTGTTTGAGGGGCTTTGCCCTTTTCTATCATTTTGATTTTGTTGAAATCTAAAAACAGTCAGCATTTAAAATATTTTACATGACAATGGTATGTATTTTGGATGCCCATGACATTTTATGATTAGCTCTTCATTTAGTGTGTAATTGTAAAAAATGTAATGATGAAAATAAATTTTTAAGTAGTAACTTAAAGGCATTGTTTGAGGGCCTGGGGCTATGGCTCAGTGGCTATAGCTTGCCATGCAGACCTGAGGACTGAGACAGTATCCCCAGGACCTACGTAAAGACTCAGAGGCTGAGGCTGCTCCCTGCAGCAACCCCAGTACCCTGGAGGAGGAGACAGGGGGTCCCTGAGGCGACTTGTCTAGAAAGACTAGCCAAATTGGTAAGGTCTGGGTCTGTCAGGAAACTCCACCTCGGTAAATAAATTAAAGTACAATCAAGAAAGCTTTCTGACATTATCCTTTGGCACCACACACATGTGCACTCACACATATGTAGACACACACACTTGGGGAGGGGGTGGAGAAGCACTGTTAAAAGGAATAAGGATTTATATTTTTAGAGATTCCTCAAAGGAGAGGGGGAAGAAAAAGAAAGATGATGTCCAAACATCATGGCTATGAGAACAGCACTTTGTAGTAGAAATATTTAGAAACAATTTGACCATTTTGCATTGCAAAATAATCTCTAACTGGTGAATTTAAATTATTCAAGTTGCTCCATTTTCTTTCAACTGCAGTAGAAACACTGTTTAAACATGTTTGCAGCATCTAGTAGATGATACTATTTTTTGAATTTGTGATTGTGTCCTTAGGACATTCTGTCGTGATATAAGTTTACAAAACATGCTTTATTAGGAATTCCTTGAGCATACACAGCTGATTTCCTACCTGGTTTTACCACTGCCTTAGATTGCTGCACCATCCATTACCTATGCCACTATTTACAAAGCACCTTGGCCACCCAGTGAGGCAAGTCCAGCTCATGAATTCTCCACCCTCTGTTCCCACCCGAGGCTTTCCTGTCACAGGGATAACATGATTCATCTCCATGCACTCTGGAATCCCAGAGACTTTCCAATGTGGAGAAAACCACAAACTAAATTAGAAAGAAAGCCAGGACAGAATGGCGGAGAATCTTACAAGAGTCAGGAGAATGAGAGAGGCAATTTGCATTCTGGGAGTGGAGCACAAATTTGAGGATTCCATGCTGGGTGTGGAGCCAGAATTGCCTGCTAAAAAAAAAAAAAAAGGACTCAGAGCTGGGCAGTGGAGGTGCACGCCTTTAATCCCAGCACTTGGGAGGCAGAGGCAGGTGGATTTCTGAGTTCGAGGCCAGCCTGGTCTACAGAGTGAGTTCCAGGACAGCCAGGGCTACACTGAGAACCCTGTCTCGAAAAAGAAAGGACTCAGAAAAACTTGAGTTAAGAAAGGCCTTTTGGGGCTGGAGAGATGGCTCAGTGGTTAAGAGCACTGACTGCTCCTTGGGAGGACTTGAGTTCAATTCCCAGCACCCACATGGTGACTCACTACCATCTGTAATGGAATCCAACGCCCTCTTCTGGTGTGTCTGAAGACAGCAACAGTGTACTCACATAAAGTAAATAAATTAGTAAATCTTTTTTTAAAAAAAATTTTTCAAGAAAGGCCTTCTTCAATCAGATACTGGAAGACAAGGTCACAGCAGGCATGAGCCACACAAGAACAAACTGGAGGCAAAGTCTGTCTTTGATGCCTTCCAACAGGGAACTAAGGGGTGACTCACACTTGGTAAGTACATTTTAGGCAAATCAGTAAAATGTCTGTCATTTGGCGACAGGTGGGATTCATGAACAGTGGACGGATCAAAGCCCTAGACATTGAATGCTACATCAATGGAGGCTGCACATTGGATGACTCGGAGCTGGTATGTGTGTCAGACACCACTGTGCCCCTTCAGAGATAACATGCAAAATGTCTAGTTGTGTAAAAGTGTCTTCTTATTTGCCTGATATACTGGCTTCTCTCTCAGCCTCTGAAGTTTTGCCCTATTTGGCCTCAAACTAACTCTGGCAGTCTGGTCTAATCTTCGAGCTTCTTCTCATTCTCTGGCTTGTTCTGTCTTCCTGTGTCTAGCTTGTTCTCTCTTCAATCTGTCTCTGTAAGTCTCCCGATAAAACTGCTTTTGCTCTTGCTCTCTCTCTCTCTCTCTCTCTCTCTCTCTCTCTCTCCTGTGCATTGTTCTCTCTGAAGTTGTCTTTCTTTTCTCTCTGTTCTTGTGAGACTTGAGCACATCCTATTCTGTCAAAGCTCCTCTGATTCATCACTTTGTGTGCCACTCAATTAGATATCACTTTGAAACATGGCTGCTTCCTTCTACAAACTAGCTTTACCGTCATTGTATGGGATGAAAGATATGTTCTAAAGCTAAGATATTCCACAACTAGAAACAGGTTTTTCCAGTAAACACAACACACTCTTGGGATTCATAGTGTGATCAAATATCCTGCAACATGGAAAGTTGAGCAGTGTGTCTAATGTGTGTGGCTATCTCCTTCTTCTTTAGGTAACAGAATTTCTTGTACTAAAACTGGAAAATGCATACAAAATCCGAAACCTCAGACTCCGAGGTCGTGCCTGCATGACAAACTTACCATCCAATACAGCTTTTCGTGGGTTTGGCTTCCCACAGGGAGCCCTGGTAACAGAATCCTGCATCACAGCTGTGGCAGCCAAATGTGGGCTTCCACCAGAAAAGGTAAGATTATAATGAGGCTCATAACCAAGGCTGATAAGGAATTCGAGGAATTAGCTAGCATCCCCAGGGAACACTAGAACAAATGCACAAACTAACCCTGGCTTAGAATTTGAGATAAGAGCTTTGTTTTGGTTTTTTGTATTTTGTTTTTGTTTTTTCATGACTGTGATGTGGACATGCCATCATTACTTAGACACTCCAGGACTGACACATATCTGGGTTGTTTGCTACCCAATTTGGACTGTTAAATGTTACTGGAACTAGATAGAAGGCACAGTGGCTAAGAGCGCATACTGCTCTTCCAGGGGACCAGAATTCTGCTCCCAGCACCCACATTAGTGGTGCTCTGTAACTCCGGCTCCCCGGGATCCATCCTGCGCTCTCTTCTGTTCTCTATGGGCACTGCATCACATGCACAAGCTCACACACATATATACATAATTTTAAAATAAAATCTTATACCAGGTGGTGGTGGCACACAACTTTAATCCCGCACTTGAGGAGCAAAGGCAGGCAGATTTCTGAGTTTGATGGTAGCCTGAGTGAGTTCCAGGACAGCCAAGACTACACAGAGAAACCTTATCTCAAACAAAACCAAAATACACACATACATAAATACATCCATAAGTACATACACACATGTACATATATGCATAAAATCTTAAGGTGACCTTGAAATGGACACCCTAATACATATGTGCTAAGGATACATAATATTTTTGTCCTTTTGTGTAAATCCATTTATTGAACAAACTCACAGAAATGGAATTGCTGGGATACTTGAAGGCTTTTTGGAGATATTGTCCAAAATGAACCATTTAAAAATATTGTTCTGTGAAGTACCCCAGAAGACTTGTGGGGTACAAGGGAGTTGGAGCAGAGTCAGGCTGACTCCAGCTGTTGCTGACAGCTTCTACTCCTTACCTGTTCAGTCCCATCTGAGTGCGCACTCCGCGTCCACCCTGTCTCCTCAACCCAGACCTGCTCCAGCAAGGATTCTCTCTGTGTTTTCTCTGGAACATCTTTGTACCTAAATTCAATGGGACCTCTGGGTTTTCATTGGATTGGCAGAGTACTTCCTCTGCACCAGAGAACACCTAGTCCTATATACACAGCATATATCAGAATAATAATAGATTTCCTATAAGACTTCACAAACAGTGCCCATGGGTACAAAGGAGGAAACCATCTCATCAGGATGAAGATTAGGGGAAAAAAAAAAAAAAAACAATATCCTTCTGAGAAGATGGCAGGAGGTTCAGCCTGAAGAAAGGTGGATGGAGAGACGACCTAAGCAGGAACAGTAGGAACAGAGACAGTGACCTCTGTGCCCTAGATGCCTTGGCTAGAACAAGATGACGCACTTCATAGAGTTTCTGAGAAACAAATAAATTTTTACAAAAATATTCATTTTCATGGAGCTGAGGATGTAGCTCAGTGATAGAGTTAAGACAGCATTCACAAAGCCTTGGGCTCCGACCCCAGAGCTATACATGCAAAAAGAAAAAGAAAATAGATTTGATAACCTGCATAGTCTTTAAAAATCCAGTGTTGTTGCTGGAGACAGTACAGTATTCTTTTCCTTCTATCAAAATAAGTTGGAGATAGTTGGAAACCACTCCCCCAGGCATTTCCAGCAGGCTCTCCTTTCCTGGAGGTTGAAGTTCCCAAGATATGATGCAGATCCTGTTCACACACAAATTTGAAAAGATTTAACCATGTATTCAAAGTGCACACACACGCGCGCGCACACAGAATATAGGATAGATAGGTAGATAAATCATACTTAGAAAGATAGATAATGTGTGGGTGGATGGATGGATGGATGGGTAGGTAGGTTAGTAACCCAACCTCCCAGGCCTTCATCATACTCCCTTACTAGTCACTGTCCACTGCACTGCACTTCAGACAGAGAGACCCTAGTTGGTGCACTAGTAAGGAGATGAAAAACAGTCTCACCATTCTCACAGCAGCACGTGCCATTCAAAAACAATGGAAAAAGTCTGTCCTCCCCCGACAAAGTCTGTGCTTCAGTGGGAGCAGTCCAGCTGGCAGCCTGGCTCACCATAAGTTCTGATGGAATTTCACACTTGTTTCAGATTAGAGAGAAAAACATGTACAAAACAGTTGATAAAACCATCTACAAGCAAGCGTTCAACCCTGACCCCCTGATAAGGTGTTGGAACGAGTGTCTGGACAAGTCTTCCTTTCACATCAGAAGGACAAGAGTGGACGAGTTCAATAAGAAGAGTTACTGGAAGAAGCGAGGCATCGCTATTGTCCCCATGAAGTTTTCAGTTGGCTTTGCTGCAACAAGCTACCATCAGGTAAAGTTCACACATACACGCATGCGCCATGTGATAAATGGCCCTTATGTCCAACACAATCTTGGTCCAATCAACTGATTCTGATGTTCGAGGATGCCACATTTCCCTGAATATACATAGGAGAAGTTTCCAGAAGCATGAGCAGCTTCACGTGGTAGTAGGAGAAAGGTCACTGTGGCAAGAAGCTTTGGTGACAAGCCTGAGGACATCAGCCACATGGCTGTCAAGATTGGAGGTTAGGAGAACTGGCTCCAGATTCTATGCTAACCTAAAGGAATAGGAGCCCATGGGCCCCTGTGTGTTCCCTACTGAGGAAGGGGTGTCCCACCTGCAGGGATGCTTGGGATACCTGCCAAGTCTCAGGCAGAGAAGCCATTCTACTGCTTTCTGACCTGGCACTTGGAGCCACCTCCCCAGGAATCTGTTTGCCTCTGGTGGGGAATTGCCCTGGAGAAGTTGGCAAGAGGAGGAGGCAAGTCATTTCCAGGCAGGAGGGAGGCATGGGAGCGTCTCACACACAGCCAAGACCTCTAAAGAGGACCGGGCCTGAGCCAACAGATCTCTGAACTGCAGAGGGTCACAGGGACCAGAAAACTAGCAGAAATCTAGGAATGGCTGTCCTTACTCACTGCTATCAACCCAGGTCAGAAAATGCAGTGACTGGGAAAGGCTTTAAGTAGTACAGCACTATATGCATACCATCGAAAGCATTCCTCCATTCATACCCCACTAGTGGCAGCCTATCTTCCCACAACCCCTCCCTACACACAATACACACACACACACACATGCATGCACACATGTACACATGTATATATACACACACATACACACACACTGTGAAAGGAAGCCCCTCCTAGGAAATAAAAGCAGCAGTTGATCCAAACTCTTAGTCAACTGGAGTCAGAAAGGAAACGCTGAGACATTCTTGGTCTGCCGTTTGCTAGGTATGTGACATTAAAGCTGTTCAGACTTTCTGAGCTTTAGCTCCATCAACTGTAAAGTGAGCCTAGCAATAATACTCTCTTAGGATTAATGAGGACTGGCTGAGAAAATTAATATAGGTCACTTGGCAAGATTCCTTGAACATTCTGGAAGTCAACCAGGGTAATCCTAAGCCCTTCCCAAGAGAGCCCAGACACATCTCTCAGGGCTCTTTCTCCCCTGACAGGTAGGATAAGATGCCCTCAGCTTATGGGTCATATCCCTGCTTGAGTCTAGAATGACCATTCCATAGACAGGTACAAGGTTAGTTTTCACATCCACTAGCTTGACTGACTCAATGGACCCTGGATGGTTTTTCTCTGCCACCAAATATTGTATCTTTACCAGCCTAACTTGACCAACAGCTGGGTGACAAGTAGACAGGTTCGACCATGTAGTAACTACCCAAAGTTAGCATAGACCCCACAAATCAAGGGTTAAATCCACAGACTATCTCCACTCTGACACCAGCTACAAATTCATACTTGTGCCTAAATGATTTTTTTTTAGCTGTAATGATTTTCTAGAACAAATCACAAAACTCAGGAAAGCTTTTTATATTTTATTATCATTACCAGCTGATATAAATGACACAACTCAGAAGCAGCCAATGGGAAGAGATGCCTAAGGCAGGACACTAGGGAGGGACAAAGAACTTGTCTTCTGGGTGTTCATCCCCCAAAAAGTGCAGAGAACTCAGAAAGGTGCAGTGGGACTGCACAAATATAAATACACACAGGCTGATCCACTCACCCTGAACCTATCCCAGTACCTCCTGAGGAAAAAGATAGCACTTTCTGAGATTTAGTAAGTACCGGGAAGTACTGTGCCAAGAACCAGAAACAAGACTTAAGTACCTAGTTTCTTTTGTCATCAAAATGGTCCCTTCTCACCAAAAGTACAGCCCTTCCACTATCATCCCTGGGCGCCAATTTTTTATCTTGGCCACATTAGAAGAAAGCTTTACCTCAGCTGATGACTTTTAGCTTCCCCATGGAGCTGTAAATTGATATACCCAAGAACCGCTTGGCCAGGTCTGGCAAGTGTCATTCCAGGTCAGCTGCTGACACAGCTGGAACGCCTCCTCACAAACAGTGGGAGGCAGAGTGCTACAGCCGGCCACAGGCTACAGTGAATAAATACTCTTATTAGCACCATATATCTCCAAGCTCCCCAGCCCCTCCAAGCCACTGGGGAGCCTCACCTCCAGGCATTTCCAGGCTGGGAGGAAAAACACCACCTTTCCACCCATCTAATTTTAACAAAATCTACGTAGTGTCTCTGAGTCCAACCTGCTCAAAGTTCTCTCTAGGACACAGTTGCACAGTGCCTGCCCTGCTTGGAGATTCTCTGAGCAGAACTTGCCATGCCCATGGGGTACTCTGTGGTAGGTACAGCAAATATAGTGGGCAGCTCGAAAAACATATGTGTGTGTTTATGTGTATGTATAAGTGTATGTGTATAGATCCTACAGTTCTATAGGTTGGAAGTTCAGAGTTAAGCTATCAGCAGAACCACTCTGTCTCCAAGCCCTCAGGCACTTCCAGCCTCTTCAGGCTCCTGCTCCTTCTTGGCTTATGGCAATATAACTCCATTGTCTGACTCCAGCTTCATGGGCCATTATCCCTGGTGTTGTCCCCAGAGTCTGCTAAGGATGCCAGTCATTGAATTTGAGACCCCTTCTACTAGTCTGACCATCTTAAATAATTATATCTGCAAAAACCATTTCCAACTCGGAGCATGTTCTGAGGCTCCAGGTGGATGTGAACTGGGAGGAGTGAGCCACTGTTGCACCCAGAACTTAAAAGAGGAAGGATGGAAGAGGTGATGGGGCCTTCTCAGATATGGTCAGATGCTGCAGGGAGTCTTAAGAGAGTGGAGACTGCAGAGTCTAAAGGCTGGACAGATGGAAAACAGGGAACCATCCAGGAACTGAAGACAGCAGAGCAGGAGCCAGGATCGGAGAGGAGTCATGGTGGGATTGGACCTGGGACAAGGCAAGAAGAGAGAGTAATGTAGTGGGGTAGGGGATGAGACCAGACCCTAAAGGACAGCGGTGACAAGGGGCAGAGCTTTCAGCAACAGGTAAAGAGGAGTCACCTTGCTCACTTCTGTCCCTTGCCTCTATTTATTGTCAAACTGTCAGGGGACCCTGAGCTTCACAAGGGGAGTTGGAGCTGACTGCTCAGCTCTCATAGAACTCATTTTCTACAGCCTTAAGCCACTGAGATTCTGCCTGGAAATGACTGGACTTCAGCCAGTGTCCCCACCATCGTATGCCTGGCTTGAAGCAGCCTGTTCACGTTTATGTGTCTAGACAAGATCAGGGAAATATTCCACTCAGTAGCTTCACAGTCAGCCCTAACTCACTTGACTTTCAAGTAGTTAAGACCAGGTAGGCATGATCATACATGATTTTAACCCTAGAACTTGGGGGACGAAGGCAGGCAAATTTCTGTGAGTTCAAGGCCAGCCGGAAGGAGTTCTAAGCCAGCTAGAGCTACATAGTAAGATAAGACCCTGTCTAAAAAAAAAAAAATTCATATTGCTAAGTAGGGAAATTCTTTGCAGTTGACTTTTGATAGAGTAGACATAAGTTCAAGGACCTATGGGAAACCTCACATCTCTGACTTCCCTGCTCCAGAGAGTGAGGTTTCACTACCTCATTTCTTTTCCTACATTTTTAGAAATGATTTTATGTGTATGAGAGTTTGCCTGCATATATGTCTTTGTACCATGTGTGTGCATTGCCCATTAAAACTAAACGAAGAAGTCGTATTTCCTGGAAAGTGGACTTACATTTGTGAGCTGCCATGTGGGTGCTGGGAATTGAACCTGGGTCCTCTGGAAGATCAGCCAGTGCTCTTAACCCTAAGCCTCACTTCTTACATTGAACTTACCAATACCCTCACAGAAATGCTCCTGGATTGTCTTATAGGCGGCTGCGCTCGTCCATATCTACACTGATGGCTCTGTGTTGGTGGCACATGGAGGCAATGAACTGGGGCAAGGTATTCACACCAAAATGTTACAGGTAAAATCAAGAAAATTCATCTTTTCACACATTGTTGACATGACCGAAACTTGGAATATCTTTTAAGGTAAATGATGACAGGACATTCAAATGTAAAGACTTTGACTAGTTGAAAGGCTTCTTGCATATAAACTACAATGAACGCTGTGACAGAAATCTCATGCATGTATAAATGCTCCTGGAACTTGGACAGGGCTGAGAGGTGGAAGAGATTATTAGTAAAGTGGTGACTCATGAGCCGGCAGAACACTATGACAGAGGCTCCACACAGCCACACGAGCTAACAAGGAACAGGAAAGAGCCAATGAGTCATCAAATAATCAACTATTAACATGCTGTAACTTTCTCTCTCTCTCTCTCTCTCTCTCTCTCTCTCTCTCTCTCTCTCTCTCTCTCTCGTGTTTAGTACTAGGGATTGAATTTAGGGCTGTGTACAAGCTAGGTAAGTGACAAGTGCTTTAACACTGAGCCATAACACCAGCTCTTTTTCATTAAAAAAAAAAAAGATGCCTGCTGGTGTGATTGCACACAATTTTAATCCTGGCACTCTGGATATATATAGGCAGATTTCTGAGTTTAAGTCCTGCCTAGGCTACAGAGCAGTTCCAGGACAGGCAAGGATTACAGTAGCGAAACCCTATCTCAGAGGACCAAAAAACAAGAAAAAGAGGGGAGAGGAGGAAGAAGAAAGAACAAAGAAAGAAAATAAAAAGGGAAGCCAACAGGAAGGCTCATTTGTGTGTGTTTACCCCTCACGCGTGCGTGCACATGCACACTCAGATTCTACATGACAGATGCGGAGGTCAGGGGACACTTTAGGAGAGTCAGTTCTCGACTTCCACCACGTGAGTGCTGGGTATCTCAGGTAGGTTGTCAGGCTCAGTGGTAAGTATCTGCTGGGCCAACTAACCAACCCTGACCTATACTTCTAAAGACATGATCTCAGAAAAAACAGACTCCTTTGAATTAAACACAATCAACATGATGATGGACTGGTCAGATTACTACAGCGTAGCTTTCATCACTGACCCCTTAGCTCTCTTAGAACACGCCTCCCACGTTACACAAGTTCCCAAGGATTCCTCATTCAGGCATGCTCAGCCCTCTCCTCCTTGCTCACGCTCCTGCCACAGACAGACAGGCCCAGTGACCCCTGAACCCCATTGACTGCAGGAAAGAAAGCATATATGATTCATGCGAGGTCAACCAGCCTCCTTTTCTAAAACAGACAGGCAGCCGCTCTGAGAGAGGAATCTCTCCCCAGGCATTGTTTGGGAAGTAGGCCGAAGGACAGGGGTCATCACGCCTCCTGACTGTTGTGAACAGTATGGTCATGGAGAAAGGAAAGCAAACACAGAGACTGAGTAAGGACCCTCATGAGACCATAAAGTCCCATGACTTTACATGCTTGTCAGCCCTCCAGTCCCTTTTTGGTTGTTTTGCTTTGTTTGAGGCAGGTTCTCACCATGTGTCCATTGCTTTTCCAAAGGATCCATCCAATTCCAAGTACTCATATCAGGCAGCTCCCAGCAGCCTGTAACTCCCGCTCCAGGCAGGTCAGGCCGGCTTTTGCAGCGCCTTCCTCTTTTTTCTTCTATTTATTCCCACTTACTTATGTTTTTCTAGTCTTTGCTGTTCACTTTTAAATTTTCTGTTCTTTTCCTTTCAGCTTCTCTGAGGGACTCCTATAAAAATTAAGATAATAAAGGGGGGAGGGGATAGCATTTTCATGGGCAGAAGCACAGACACTTGGAATGGAGAAGTAAGCAGATCTTCGTGAGTTTGAGGCCAACCTGGACTACAAAGTGAGTTCCAGGACAGAGCAACATAGTGAGATCCTGTCTCAAAGAAGAGAAGAAAGGAGGAGAAGGAAAAAAGGAAGAAAGGAAAAGAGGAAGGGGAAGGGAGGGAGAGAGGGAGGGAGGGAGGGACGGAGGAAGAAACCACACAATAGCTGACAAGATGGCTCAGTGGGTCAAGGGTGCTTGCCACCAAGTCTAACCACTGGAGTTCAAGCCCCAGGACCCATGTGTTAGAAGGAAAGAACTAACTCCTGAAAGTTGTCTTCTGATCTCCACATGGATGCTCTGGGCCATACATACACAGTCATCAAAACTAAATTAAAGCCGGGCGTGGTGGCGCACGCCTTTAATCCCAGCACTCAGGAGGCAGAGGCAGGCGGATTTCTGAGTTCGAGGCCAGCCTGGGCTACAGAGTGAGTTCCAGGACAGCCACGACTACACAGAGAAACCCTGTCTCGAAAAAACCAAAAAAAAAAAAAAAAAAAAAAAAAAAACTAAATTAAAATGTATTAAAATTTGTTTTTAAAATAAATTGCTTTTTCCCTACGTTTTTTTTTTCCCCAATGGCTTAAGTTCTTGTAGACTTCTTTATTGGATTTGAACTATGTCCTTTCTCACAGGTGGCCAGCCGTGAACTGAAAATACCCATGTCTTATCTGCACATCTGCGAAACAAGTACAGCAACAGTGCCCAATACAATCGCTACAGCCGCTTCCGTCGGAGCGGATGTCAACGGCAGGGCTGTGCAGGTGACTGCTCGCATCTCTGTCCCCGGTGACCTTTACCACACCTCTGGTTTCTTATCTACACTGTGGTTGGCTTCAGGGAGGTGATCCATCACACGTTAACTTAGAGAAAGAAGGGTTTGTGTGGGGCTTATGATGCCAGAGAGATAAGAGTCCATCGCCATCATGGCGTGGACATGTGGCAGTAGGCAGGCATGGCAACTGGGGCAGCAGCGGGGAGCTCACATCGTGGACCACAGGCAGTAAGCAGAGAGAGGACTAGGTATGGTGGGAGTCTTCAAACTCGCAAAGTCCACCCTCCCCCAGTGGCATTCTTCCTAAGCCTCCCCAAATAGCACCAAGTGGGGAACAAGTACTCAGAGACTCTGGGAGATACTTATTATTCAAACTACCACAGTTACTAAATAAAAAGTTAGACTACCAATATATTGGGAGCATATATGAATTAGAGCAAGGTAATACATAGACCCAGAATATAATGGTTCAGACACAAAAGTCCCTTTCATGCACACATCGGAGTCCAGAGGGAGTCTTTGGTCAGCCAGGCATCCAGACTGATAGTGGCGCCATTAGTGTGGCTTTCTATGTGGATCTGAGCTTCATCATTTCAACTGCATGAGGTCATGCATGAGGAAGACTCCAGGCTAGACCTGGAAGTGATGCGAGCTGCTTGTACTCATAGTCCCTTAGTAAGAGTTAGTCTCTGGTTCTATCTACATACTCTACAGACAAGGAAAGTTGGTGAACACAGAAGACAGGGAAGGTGTATGTCCAGCTCCTGTGAAGGAGGGAGACTTCATTTGAGTGAACAGTAACTCTGTTCCTGGGAGACATCGAAGAAGCTTTAAGACCCAACAGGGTAGAAACACACTTGCTTCCCTGGCCTGGTGAGTTCCTACAGGCTGACTAACTGAGCCCAGCCCAGCCCAGCAGACATACTAATTACAGAGTGGCCACCAGTGCCCCCACCAGAATACCCGGAGCCTCCTTCTCTTGGAACTCTTTTAATTAACATACAAAGTAATGGGTTTCTTATTAAGTTAACTGATTTAGGAATACTGATCTTTTAGTTTGATTTGTTATCTTTTTTATTATTTTAGTATGTTACTATTTTTTTTTATGTTTATGGGTTTTTTTGCCAGCAGGTATGTCTGTGATCCACATGTGTGCTTGGTGCCTGCTGAAGGCCAGGGTAGGGTGTTAGATCCTCTGGAACTGGAGCTATAGAGCTGCCACGTGGGTGCCAGGAGCTGAACTCCGATCTTCTGGAAGAATAGCCAGTGCTTTTAACTGCCAAGCCACTTCTCCAGCATCGGGACGTTTCTGAGACAGCATCTCACTATATAGCTCAGGATGCCTGGCAACAGGATGTATATCCTGAGCTGACCTCAGACTCATAACAGTCACCTATAGAATCACAGGTGTGCACTGCCACACCTACATGGATATTCTTTTGAATTAGTAGTCACTGAATTTGTTATGCTTCTTCCATGACAAACGCTTTTTTTCACTAGAGCATTGTGGGAATGAAATTCCTGCAGATCACTATAATTGCCTTCAAACTAGCCTTATCTATGTGAGAGCAATTCTGGGGAGCGGGGGCACAAAACTAGTGGTTTTTCTCTCAGAACAAATGTATGAAAAAGTTCAAATCCATGAGCTTCTATTCGGAGTAGGCTCTAACACAAGCGGTGGGCAGGCCAGGCACCATGGAGTGGCTACCTTAGCTAAGAGTTAGAGCATCTGGTCTTAGGATCAGAAACTGTGGGTTTATAGCTCCGGCTTTGTTTATTTGCTTTGGTTTGGTTTGGTTTGTTGGGACTGTCATGGAACTCGCTGTGGAGACAAGGCTGGTCTTGAACTCAGAGACCCACCTGCCTCTGCCTCCTGAATGCTGGGATTAAAGGCGTGTGTCACCACTGCCCAGTTTAGTTCTGTTCTGTTTTGTTTTGTTTCAATTTACTTTTTATTTTATGTGTGTGGAATTTTTGTCTGCATATATGTCTTAAAATCAACTTTCTTTCTTTCTTTCTTTCTTTCTTTCTTTCTTTCTTTCTTTTTTTTTTAGTTTTTCGAGACAGGGTTTCTCTGTGTAGCCCTGGCTGTCCTGGAACTCACTTTGTAGACCAGGCTGTCCTGGAACTCAGAAATCTGCCTGCCTCTGCCTCCCAAGTGCTGGGATCAAAGGTGTGCGCCACCACGCCCGGAAAAATCAACTTTCTTATTTTCTCACTTCAAACCCAAAGCCGAGGCCTTTACATGGTGGCTTCATGAGAGACAGATAAACAGACGGAGGGATGGGCGGAGAGTCGAATATTTTAGACCCAAAAGGATAGTGGCCTGTCATTGTCACAAGCACAAATTTGAATGAAAATATAATGTTTATTCTATTTATCTTAATAACTAGAAAGCACAAAGTAAAGTTCAAAGATGTAGTTAAAGAAAAAAGGGAAGTAAGGTCTGAATATTCTATGAAAGAGGATCTGAGAGTAGAGATTTGGGCTATATTCATAGGAAGTGAAGCAAGATGGGGAGACCAAGTCCCGTAGTTGATGTTAACCTCAAGGGTCGGCTGTGTGCTATCTTTTGTTCCCAAAATATAAGAAGCAGGGAGTACTTGCTAACCAGTAGTCAGCAAAAATCCTTTGCCACAAGTCCTAACCACAAGGCTTTCTTGTTTATTTCTTCTAGAATGCCTGTCAAATCCTTCTCAAACGTCTTGAGCCCGTCATTAAGAAAAACCCAGAAGGGACATGGAGAGACTGGGTAAGTGCTCCTCTTTGTTTCTGTATGTGAGACCATCTCAGGTGTCACAGCAGTGAGCAGCCTCCCACATAAGACAGTTCCTATCCACAGCTTTGGAAAGTTCTCTGAGCTGGGTCTCTGTTAGGGATGTGTTCCAGGTCTGTGTGGAGAGCACACACAGGGAAGGGCAGTCACCAGGAAGAGGAAGGGTGTGTGCAGAGCATTCCCGAAGCCCGCCTCTCAGCTTATGGAGGAAAGAAGAGGGAAGAGCCACACAAAATACTGGTGCTCTGAGAGGGAAGAGAACTGAAGACATCACAAAGGAAGTGACCTCACAGATCCCACACTTCTTTATTAAATTATTATCACACACTTACACTCAAGCACACTCACATACACTATACACTCTCACACGCTCACACCTTATATTGTTATCACTCAAAAATTAACCCCAAATACCTTTTCTTTCTTTCTTTCTTTCTTTCTTTTTTTTTTTTTTTTTTTTTTTTTTTTTTTTTTTTTTTTTTTGAGACAGGGTTTCTCTGTGTAGCCCTGGCTATCCTGGAACTCACTCTGTAGACCAGGCTGAATTTGAACTCAGAGATCCACCTGCTTCTTCCTTCACAGAGCTTGGATTAAAGGCATATGCCACCAGTGCCCAACACAATTACCTGTTTTTAGAAGATTTAAATATTTTTATTTTGCTTGCATAAGCATTTTGCCTGCTATGATGAGTGGTGTCAGAGCAAGGCTTCTTTACAGTATATATATATATATATATATATATATATATATATATATATGAGCAGTGGTGGTGCACGCCTTTAATCCCAGCACTCAGGGGGCAGAGGAAGGTGGATTTCTGAGTTTGAGGCCAGCCTGGTCTACAGAGTGAGTTCTAGGAGAGCCAGGGCTACACAGAAAAACCCTGTCACAGAAAAAAAGCTCATTTCCACCTAACAAGTGGCATACCTATCTAACCTCTCTTAAATATGCCTATTCCACAGATAGAAGCAGCTTTTGAAAAAAGAATCAGTCTTTCAGCCACTGGATACTTCAGGTAAAACTCAAAAAATATCTTGGCTTAGGTAAGAAAATATGAGGTTGCTTTGGGCCTCAGTCCTCATTGATAAAAAAGATTGTATTATATAATTATGGGAGTATATTCTAGGCCCAAAATTGTGTAACTTCACATAAGCCTCTGAGTGATATAGTTAAGGAAATGTTAAACAATTAACAATTCAAACAGGATTAAAGGCACTGGTCTATCTGCTATTATTTACATTTATTTGTTTGTTGATTCTGGGGCTGGGGATTGAACCTAGGACCTCGCACATGGTAGGCAAGCACTCTGCCACTGGCCTACCCCCTCAGCCCTTACTGTTCTTTATTGTGAGTAGTGAATAGATATCATCACCAGAACTAACTTGCCACTCAACTCTACCAATCTCCCTTCCTTTATTACAAAACCTTTCTCCTTTGAAGCAGGTTTTGGGGGATGGGATAAAAAAAAAAATCACTTGTCTCCATATATGCAGTTTTGATTGACGGGGGGGGGGGGGTTGCCCCAACAAATTTATGTTCATTAAATATAGAAAGCAAAGAGAGGTGACTATCACATTCAAGAGGGATATGGCACTCCTGCTACAGGTTATCCAAATAAACCCTCAGGCTACACAGGCATGAGCAGAAGGAAGTGTTCATTCGCTTTAGCGCAATGGCACATAACCACTGAGGTGAATATGAGGGAACAGCTTGAAGGAACAAAAAAAAAAAAAAAAAATCAAAAAATAGTTGAGATGTGCACCAGGCAGCTGTACAGTAAAACTGTGGTGGTAGTAATCTTTTTAAGTACAGACGTTGTGTTTTCTGTGCCACTCCCACCCCTCCCCCCACCTAAAGGACTTTATTCCCTCAGGGGCTACAAGGCCTTCATGGACTGGGAGAAAGGAGAGGGAGACCCATTCCCGTACTATGTCTATGGAGCTGCATGTTCTGAGGTTGAAATCGACTGCCTGACAGGTGCTCACAAGGTAGGTCAGCACTGCCCCGGGCAAGTTAGATCAGCAACCCAACTGGCACTGTGCAGAAAGTGGCCCAGCGCCGTTGCGTAATTCGCAAAAGAGAGGCTAGTTCTTTCCATTCCAAGGGAACTTTAAGAGATCCAGTCTTCTCTTGGAATCGTCACATAAGATAATAATAACATAGCAGTCAAGAGGGAGTGGCTGTGACCGACTGGATGTGATTAATGTGTTAAAGTTACCATTGCATTTCCGACAACAAAGTCACTTCCCAGAGTTTTACCTAGAAGCAGGTTTTACTCCTCAAAGAGAAACAGGTTGTCCAGGTGAGGTCATTTAGCTCAGCCGATGTTCATCCGTAGTCATTATTCCAAGGACAGTATGGATGGCCAAAGGGATAGACTGCGGTGTGGTGGGGTCTGAAAAGAATGTTGTGCCTGCCATTGCTCATCAAGAAGTCACCTGCATAGACAGGGAGAATATCTAGGCCAAGTCAGCAGCTTGCACCATACGTGGTAAACTTGGGATACTCTAGATCACTCTGGAGACAAGGACAACGGAAATATTAAATAGAGTTAAATATAACCAAAGTGTAGTAAGTTGTATCATTAGGAAAAGTATAATGGCTGCAACATATCAAAATACGTCTATTTACTTATTTCTTAACTTTTCTTCCAC
The DNA here is from genome assembly GCF_978045245.1 of Mus caroli. NCBI lineage: Eukaryota > Metazoa > Chordata > Mammalia > Rodentia > Muridae > Mus > Mus caroli. Next base: position 55,257,882 of record NW_028227256.1, read on the forward strand.
ATCAATATTATTAAAAAATATATTTTTTTTTTGAGACAGGATCTTCTTAGGTAGCCTAAGATGCCCTTGAACTTGCTGTGTAGTCAAGGATAATCTCGAATTCTGATCTTCCTGCTTCCATCTCTCAAATGCTGGGCTGTTAGCCATGTCCAGTGTGTGCAGATGCCGGCGACCACACCCACAGCCTTCTGCGTGTGAGGCATGCACCCTACCAACCAAGCCACACCGCCCAGCCCATTAATAAGATTGTTTAAAGACACAGTGTCTGAAAAGAAATGCCCTCCTGTTTAATTCAGGTTTCCCTTTAGGATATATTAATATTATTCAACACGTGTTTACATTGATTTTCCCTGGGGGTGGTGCATGCCATATGGCACTGTGGAGATAAGAAGACATCTTATGAGAGAAGACTCACTCCTTCCACTTCATGGGCCCCAGGGATCAAACTCAGGCTGTCAGGCCTGACAGCAAACACCTTTAACTGTGGAGGCATCTTGCCTCCCTCTGTGGCTCCATTTTCATGTGAGGTCATTTTTTTAAGAGGAAAACTCACGTGATCACAGACTGTTCGTGTCTCATTTTAGACTCTGTTTTCTGGTGCTTTTCACACTAAGGCACACATAGATAATATTTGTGCAGCAGCCCCGGGGATATCAACCTGGGGCCTGTCTCAGGTTCCCCTCAAGGCCCACAGGCCAGTGTCTCTGCTTTCCTGAGCTCCACCTTACTAGGGAGCTGGTGTTGATGATCAGCTAGTCAGTCATAAGACCCTGCCCGCTGACAGGGGTGTTGCCAAATTTAGCAAATAAAAACATAGGCTGGTTAATTCAACTTGAATTTCAAGTAAACAACAAATACGTTTCCAGCATAAATATGTCCCACACAAGTCTTGGGTCATACTTATTTTACCTGTCAACTCTATCTGAAGGCTTTAAAGTAACTCCTTAAAAAAACAAACAGAGGAATCTTCCAGAATACATGGTGTTAAAATCTGGTCTTTTCTGTGCCTTCCAGTTTATACATATAGGTAAAGGTTCAGAAATTTCAGTATTAATGTTGATCTCTGAAAATAGTTTACTCTATTCAGAGACACTAAATGACTGGCCCACCGTGGCCAGTTGTGTGAGGCACTGTTGTCTGGGGATGTCCAGCTGGTAAGCAAAGGTTTCTACCTACCATGTCACCATCTCCTTCCCCTGTGTAATACCACAGCACTGACTGTTCTTCCAGAGGTCCTGAGTTCAATTCCCAGCAACCACACAGTAGCTCACAACCATCTGAAATGGGATTTGATGCTCTCTTCTAGTGTTTCTGAAGAGAGCAACAGTGTACTCATATACATAAAATAAATAAATAATCCTTTTTAAAAATGTTTAAGAGAAAGGAAGGAAGTCCAAATGTATTCCTGAGATAGCCCAGAGACACTTAGGAGCTTTCTGAGAGTCCCAGTAACCAATGGGCGCTCTCTCTCTCTCTCTCTCTCTCTCTCTCTCACACACACACACACACACACACACACACACACACACACACACACACACACACAGGGCTGGATCATTTCACTGTTTCTCAGACAAGGAAGCAGATCCACAAAGTCTGAGGATCAGAGTTGGCTTCAGCACGTAACCCCTCACCCCTTCTAAAACCTTGCAAGCCCCTAAGCTTGTACATGTCCCGGATGATTCTCTCAGCTACAATGCCACCTGCATCCAGCCCTTGTGACATGCTCATGAATTCCACGAGAGCCATGAAGGAAGCCAGCCTGAGAATCGGGTGGACAGGCAGGCTCAATTATTTACCAGGTGACTCACTCACCCACGCCAGCACGCCCTGGACTTTGGACTTTTTGTCAGGTCTCTTCCTATCTCTGGAACTGAGATGACTCTGAGCAGTGGTTCTGGGATAGCAAGGAACTCTTTGTAGTTCATTTCTTCACTGAAGGGATTGAAGGGGAGGGAACACATACACCGCAGGACACAAGTGGTGGTTAGACAGCTTCTGTAACTCAGGTCTGACACATGGGGTCAGGGTTTGAACTCCAGGTCACTGTGGCAGCAATTGCCTTTGTTCTGAGCTAACCTGAAAATAAGTTTTATTTATTTATTTGTGTGTGTGTGTGTGTTACTGAGGAACAAGCCTAGGGCCTTGTGCATACTAGACAAACACTATAACACTGAGCTGTATCCTCCACACCTTAAAGTAATATTTTATTTCAAGTTTTTATAAAGAAGTAATTTTTTAAATCTGTCTCAGAAAATCAGAACCAACATTGTCATGGATGCATGTTGCAGCCTGAATCCGGCCATTGATGTTGGGCAGGTAGGTGCTGGCCCAACTGAGTGGAAACCCCTTCCTAAGAGTGGTCGCAGGGTACTTAAAGCTTAAAACTGTCCCCCTTCAGATCGAAGGTGCATTTATCCAAGGAATGGGTCTTTATACCACCGAGGAGCTACTCTACTCTCCAGAGGGCGTCCTGTATTCTCGGAGCCCGGACAAGTACAAAATCCCAACTGTCACTGATGTCCCGGAGCAATTTAACGTGTCCTTGCTGCCGTCCTCTCAGACCCCACTCACCCTCTATTCGTCAAAGGTAAGAAAGTGAACTAGCCCGCCCATGTGCAGCAGCCTAGGAGCATGGCCAGAGCAAGCCACCAGACAAAACAAAGACTGATGCTCATGGTTATCTGGACCAGGCCCCTTGGAGACCACCCGCCTAGGAAAACCTGGGGTCAAGGAAAGAGAAATCCCTCCAGGGAACAACCCTGGATCCTGGTTTCATTAAACTAAAAGTTAGAGAGAAGCTTGGGCTTCTTGGGAGAGGAACACTTTTTATTTAAAACGTTATCTATGTATTTCTTTTCTTTTTTTTTTTTTCTTTTTGAGGGAAGTGGGGTTTTTTGTTTTTTTGAGACAGTTTTTCTCTGTGTAACCCTAGCTGTCTTAGAACTTGCTCTGTAGACCAGGCTGGCCTCGAACTCATAGAGATCCACCACCAGCCTCTGCCTCCAAGTGCTGGGATTAAGGCTTGTGGCTTAACTGCCCAGCTGTCTATTTCTTTTTTAGTTTTTTTTTTGTTTTTTTTTTTTTTTTGAGATGGATCTCAGGGAGAACAGAATGACTTCAAACTCAAACTCCTAATTCTCCAGCCTCCACCTCCCAAGGGCTGAGATGACAAGTGTGTGCCACCATACCCAGCTCTCATCTAAGCTCTGAGAAGACATCAGAGTCTAGAGGAATGGCCCCAGATTCATCAGTAAGGAGCTTGCCTTGAAAGCACGAGAGTGTCAGCTCGATCGCTAGAATTCACATAAAAATTCTGTGTGTCGTACTCTTGTAACCCCAGGACTGGGGAGGCAGAGACAGGAGGATCTCTGGGCTCTCAGGCCAGTTGGTCTAAACTAATTGGTGAGCTCAAGGCCAGGGAGAGACTACCTCAAAGGAGATAGAGAGTGTTTCCAAAGATAGTAATTTGAGGATGCCCTCACTGCACACATCACACCTGTGCACAAGTGCTCGCGCATATGCGCGCGCGCGCGCGCACACACACACACACACACACACAAAGGACTGGGTGGACGAAGAAGGCAACATTGAGCTGGGTGTGGTAGCTTGAACCAATAACCCCAACCAAGGGTAGGCTAAAACCTGCCAGGGCTATATAGAGTTCCAGAGCAGCACAAGTTAGCCATGTCTCAAAAAACAAAGCAAAACAAAGCAAAACAAAACAAAACAAAACAAAACAAATAACAAAACCAAAAGAATAAATGAGCTTGAAGATATGATACCATTGAAACCGCAGATATCAGTGGACTGGAGGCCTGGGTTCCTACCCCAGCCCACCATCCTCCTTTGCTCTTAGGTAAATTGCCCACCTCCGAGGGACTTTTCAGTCAAGCCCAGAAATCAATCTAGAACAGCTCTTACCAACTGTGGTGAGAATATCCTACTCCCTACCAAGACAGACAGATAGGCAGGCACACACACATACACACGCTTTCTCGCCAGGACACACAGACACACACAGACACACATACACACAGACACACGCACACACATGAAACTGATAATATCCAGATGCATTTCTGGCTGACACAATTTAAAGGATTTTAAGGCAATGCTCAGAGGCCAAGGGTATGGCTAAACAGCTTCAGTTATGCAAGGCAGCTCCTACAATAAAGGATCATGTGACTTCAAATGTCAATAGTGTCAGGAAGCAAAGACACTAGCCAACCTTTAATAACTAAAGGAAAGGAACAGCAAATTAAAATAAAGGTCAACTTTGCTTGCCTTGCTTTATGTGGATCATGACAAAAATCAGATAGAAACCTCACCAAGGAGTGAGGTATAAAGTCTCCCTTAAGCTGGGCAATGGTGGGCAGTTGTGGCACACACCTTTAATCCCAGCACTTGGGAGGCAGAGGCAGGCGGATTTCTGAGTTCGAGCCCAGCCTGGACTACAGAGTGAGTTCCAGGACAGCCAGAGTGAGTTCCAGGACAGCCAGGGCTACACAGAGAAACCTTGTCTGAAACAAACAAACAAACAAAAAGTCTTCCTTAAAAATCTTTGGGGAGAGCCTGCAGAGATGGCTCAGGGGGTTAAGAGCACTGGCTGCTCTTCCAGAGGTCATGAGTTCAATTCCCAACAACCACATGGTGGCTCACAACCATCTGTAATTGGATTCAATGTCCTCTTCACATAAAATAAATTAATAAATCTTAAAAAAAAATCTTTGGAGAAACTTCCAGATAGGAGTTGTTACATCTCAAACCCTGACAAACGACTAACATTTAACATGCCAAAGTAGACCAGGTTCTCCCAGCATCCCTCAGTATTAAAAGATATGGCTGGCATACCTTAAATTTCTCCAGCCCAGGGCCTGGGCTGCCCTTCCTATATAATACAGCCATTTTGGTTACCAGCCCCTTTTGGTCTACCCTCTACCCCCATGGCCTATTGGTCACCTGGCCCTCTCTCTCCCTTCTCACATGGCCTGGTCATGTTCACTCTGGACTCTCCCAGATATCTGCCTTTGCTCCCCCTTTCTCTACAGTAAACCTTTTCCTAGGAACAGTCACATCTTTTTTTCTTACTTTTATTCTCCATTCAGGAATAAATTGATTTTCTTTTCTGAAACAAGAAAAATATATCTGCAGGAATTTCATCATTTCCCAACTGAATTCCCCTTCAGCCTAGGTATCACCTCTGGACTTCGGTTGGCGAAGCCATCACAGATTCAGAGGGAGGGACACCAACAGGTCCTTCTGACTCTGGCTGGTCTAGAAGCCATCTGAGGGGGGAAGGCCAGAGGCAGCCCAGAGCCTACAGAGAACAGCTTCAGGTTAAGAGTACCCAGGCAGTGCACCCAGCATGGTAGGCATGCCGGTAATGCCAATACTCAATAGGTAGATGGAGAAGGAGCATGAATTAATGCCAGCCTAGGCTACAAAGCAAGATCTCTCTGGTAAACACACAAGGACCAAGAAGGACATGGTGATGAGTGAGTGCCTATGGTACTGGGGAGGTAAAAGCAGGAAGACGTATGACTATTCAAAGCCAACCTGGTCCACTCCATGGTGCGTTTCACAGTCCAGGTTCCACAGTAAGACCTTGTCTCGGAAACCAAAAAATGAAAACAAAGATTGGGGATAAAAGTCAGCAAGAAAATGCTTGCTTAGTGTGCACACAGCCCCTGGTTCAATTCCCACCACCACCAAAAACAAAACAAAAGCCACAAATACAGAAACTTTTCTGAAAAAAAAAGACGGCTCTGGTTATTTTGGGTGCGTTCATGGAAGGTAACAATTATCAGAAACAAAGAACAGCTGCCTCCTCAGACAGACCAAGGAGGGGGTCTCTGTCTCTCCACAGTCCCCAGGTCTCCTCTCCTTACTGTCCTTCACCTGCCCACATGGCACTCGAATTCCTGCCTGTTGCCTACACGTGAAGGTCTGTCACCGCCCAAGTCTTCCTCTCCTACACTACTGTACTATAGTATAGTATACACTATACTACTGTACTATAGGTTAGTACACACTACTGTACTATAGTATAGTATACACTACTGTACTATAGGTTAGTATACACTACTGTACTATAGGTTAGTATATACTACTGTACTATAGGTTAGTATATACTACTATACTATAGTGGAGTATACACTACTGTACTGTAGTAGAGTATACACTACTGTACTGTAGTAGAGCATACACTACTGTACTGTAGTAGAGCATACACTACTGTACTGTAGTAGAGCATACACTACTGTACTTGTTAGTATGTTATCTGCTAACACAAGCCAGGGTCCTCTGGGAAGAGGAACTTCAACTGAGAGAATGTTTCTATCAGACTGGCTGTGGTAGGTGAGTTTGTGGGGCATATTCTTGACTCAGGATTGATGGGGTGGGGGGCCACTGTGGTCAGTCCCACCCTGGGCAAGTGGTCCTGGGTTCTATAAGAAAGCAGGCTGTGCAAGCCAGTAAGCAGCATCCCTCGATGGCCTCTGCATTAGTTTCTGCTTTCTGCCCTGACTCTTCTTCATAATCAGGATCTGTAAGCCAAATAAGCTCTTCCCAAATGGCTGGTGATTTTGTTGTTTCTCCCCAACAATGAAAAGCTCAGACAAATATGCTGCTTCCCTTAGCCCCAGGGGCATAATGAGGAATTATTTCCCCCTCTGCTTATGAAGCTGGCAAGGTCAAACCATTGACTGTTCTAATAATGGTGCCCTTCTCTTACCCGACAGAAACACATGGACTGCACATACGTGTCAGCACGTGTGCATCCCTTCCCATAGAACAAATACTTAACACACACAGAACTGAAGATGTAGAAAGTTCCCATTTAAGAAGTGATTTATAAAGCCAGGCAGTGGCGGCACCTTTAATCCCAGCACTTGGGAGGCAGAGGCAGGCGGATTTCTGAGTTCAAGGCCAGCCTGGTCTACAAAGTGAGTTCCAGGACAGCCAGGGCTACACAGAGAGACCCTGTCTCGAAAAACCAAAAAAAAAAAAAAAAAAAAAGTGATTTATAAGACTGAATGCCAGGGATTGTGGATACAGTGCTGAACAAGATGACGCCCTGTCCCAAAGTAGCTTGTTGTCTACTACAGAAGCTTTTAAAACAAATGCAGTGTAGAGGCAGGAGGTGACCTCTGTGAATTCATTCTGGTCTACATAGTGAGTCTCAGACCAGCCAGAGCCACAAAGTGAGGCCCTGTCTCAAAAGGCCAATAAAATAGACAAATGTGTTTTCTTGCAGGGCCTCGGGGAGTCTGGGATGTTCCTAGGGTCATCTGTGTTTTTTGCCATTGTTGATGCGGTGGCTGCGGCACGGAGACAAAGAGACATAGCGGAGGACTTCACAGTGAAGAGCCCAGCAACCCCAGAGTGGGTGCGGATGGCCTGTGCAGATCGGTTCACAGACATGGTAGGGAGCTGCTCTGTTCCTGCAAGCTCACTGCAACTTCCTGCTCCCTTGGCTTCTGTGTCAGTTTGTGACCTAACCTGTGTCTAATCAAGCTATAAAGTGATAGGGCGTGGTAGTAAATGCTTGCAATCCTGGCAGCTGGGAGGCTGAGGCTGAATTGTCCTGTAGTTCAGACATTCATCCCAGTCTCCTGAACACAGCAATGAGGGCAGTCATCTGCCTCCAACCAGTGCCTCCTCCATGGACAAAGGCAGGAACCAGACACCTCGAGACTCAGGGCTCCTGCATAGCACTCTCCTGGTCTTACTCATCACAGGGCCACTGTAAGATCACCTTGTCTCTTACTCTAAAGCTTAAGCACAGGTGACCTTCAAGACAGCGCTCTGGGTCCCATTTTACAGGGTAGGCATCCTATTCTGGAGTGGACGCAGAGCAAGGAAAGTAATAAAGAGCGCCTCGGAAATTTCCCTGCTCACCCGAGCCTCCTTCTCAGCCTCCTCACAGCCTGACTCCTGGAAAATGGCCTCCTGCATTTCCCCAGGTTCAGACTGTTTTTAGCCAACGAGTTGTTTGGCAGAGCTGTCACATACAGTGGGAAGGAGTGACTCACTTAGCTCTTACTCACAGTTCAGGCCAGGCGGCTGGGCTCCGAGGCACATGGGGTGAGACAGCATTTTCTGCCAAGTCTGATAGTTCCTTGCTGAGACCTTGTCAATACGCCCTGGTGGACACCAGTTGTCTACTAACTATGCAAATGCCCATCAATCAGACACTTTTGTCAATGTGAAAGTAGTCTCAAACTTCCTAAAATATTCATCAATGGCTCCTAGATATCGCTTCATGGTAGGACCTATATTTAATATTGTAAGGCTCATTTTAATAGTGTTTTACATTTTGTCTTTATAAAAGTAACACATGCTATGCTTGATGGAGCGCTTGAGGGGAAGGGTGGATAGGCTTGTGAGTTCAAGACCAGCCTGGTCTACACAGCAGTTCCCAGAATAGCCTGGTCTACATAATAAGACACTGTATAAGAAAGAGAGAAAGAAAGAAAGAAAGAAAGAAAGAAAGAAAGAAAGAAAGAAAGAAAGAAAGAAAGACAGACAGACATGTCCACTTTAGAAAAGAGTAAGATGGGACTTGAAATCAACCATAATCCTTTCAACCAGAAATAACTATGACTATGTTTGTTGTGCGAATGTGCGTGTGTGTTTGGTACATGTGTGCATGCTCTTGTGTGTGTACTTGTGTTCATGTGTGTTTGAGTGTAGAGGCCAGGCCTGATACTGACACTGGGCATCTTCCTAGATTGATCTCCATCTTACGTTTTTAGAATTTATTTTCTTACTTATCTATTTGATATTTATTTATTTTGTGTGTGTTTGCACATATATGCCTGCCTCTGTGTGCAGGTATCTGCAGGCACCCACTGAGGCCAGAAGACAGCACTGAATTCTTGGGAGCTGGAGTTACAGGCAGTTGTAAGCCTGTGAGTTATCTGACATGGTGTTTGGAAATGAAACTCTAGTCCTCCGAGATAACCATGGGGCTATCCCTCCAGCATCATTACTATTACTTACTGTTATTATAATTTTAAATAAAATTCCCTAGAGCTCTCTGGTCGGTTGGCTAAACCAGTGGTTTGCAAACTTCCCAATGCTGCAACCTTTAATACGGTTCCTCATGTTGTGGCGACCCCATCCATAAGAGTTGTCTTAGTCATGGTGTCTCTTCACAGCAATAGGGCATAACTACGCTTATGAAAGCCCAACGTCCTCCAGCAAGGCCCCCAAGTGCCTCTAAATAGTGCCACTCCCTAATGACTAAGCATTGAATATTTGAGCCTATGGGGGCCATTGTTTTGTTTTGTTTTGTTTTGTTTTGTTTTGTTTTGTTTTTGAGACAGGGTTTCTCTGTATAGCCCTGGCTGTCCCGGAACTCATTTTGTAGACCAGGCTGGCCTCAAACTCAGAAATCCGCCTGCCTCTGCCTCCCAAGTGCTGGGAGTAAATGAGTTTGCCTGCCCTGCCCGGCTATGGGTGGCCATTCTTATTCAAACCACTGTACCCTTTTTGAGATCAGTGTGAGCTGACTGTCAGCAAAGAGGAAATAACTCAAAGCCAGCCTTGAGCGAAGTGTCCCAAGGAGAGCAAAGAGGAAATTGACAGTGTTTTACAGGAGGCGAGAAACACACAAAATAATCTGCAGGAAATGTCAATATTCCTCTATCCAGTGAAAAGCAGCCATGGGTACATACTTGTGATACCAGCCCTTGGGGGCTGAAGCAGAAGGGTCATGTTTTGAGGCCAGCCTGGGCTACATGGTCAGACCCTGTTTTTAAAAAAAAAAATTGTGTGAGATGTGTGTATACAAACACATATATGTGTATGTAAGTGTACTATGTAATTTATGTACATGGGGTAGTTGTAGATAGATAGATAGATAGATAGATAGATAGATAGATAGATAGATAGATAGATAGACGGACAGACAGATAGACGGACAGACAGATAGACGGACAGACAGACAGATGGATCTGCTGCCTCAGATCCTTTTACTGACATCCTGTAAAGCTTTTTACTCCAGATAGCTCAGAGTTCAAAGCAGGGACAGAGAAACAATGAAAAACCCAGAGAGTTTTTCTCCTTACCATCACCAGGTGTGCTCAGCATACAGAAGATTTAATATCGGACTGGGTTGTGTACATAATGCCCTTGAGGAAACTAAGCTGTTTTGCTGAAGAGTGGGCAGGAGGAGTGGCAAACGCTGGAGGGCGGGGTGGGAAGGAAAGGCATTCCTGGGCGAGCGGGGGGTGGGGGGTGGGGGGTGGGGGATATGAAGTTCTACAGGAACAGAGTTTATTTACAGCAGCATCCTGTAAGGAAGCCTATTACATGCAGGCTACAGTCTTACATAACCCAAACTGACAAACTGACCTTACATATGCTATGTAGTCCAAGATAACTTCGAAGTCCTGGGATTACAGGGCCTGTGTCACTGAATGAAAATATGAAATAAGAGGAGAAGAACATTTTTATTGTCGAGAAAGCAGGCAGACGGGGGATTTAGCTCAGTGGTAGAGCGCTTGCCTAGCAAGCGGAAGGCCCTGGGTTCAGTCCTCAGCTCTGGAAAAAAAAAAAAAGACAAAGAAAGGAGAAAGCAGGCAGAGGGAAGAGTCCAAGCTGACCATGGCCAGCAGATAAAACCTGAACATGAGAGGAGAGATGGGGAGGGAGAGCAAGAGAGGAATCACTGCAAGACGAAGGCGGCCCAGGCCACGTTGCCAAGAAAATCACACAACAAAACTGGCTGATAAAGGGAGCTGGCAGGAGGAAGGGAAGGAGAAGCCCAGCTCCCAAGAGGGAGGGGTTTAGCGTAGGGGGCCGGGCGAGGAGACCTAGGAGGAGCCACAAGTTCTGAGCGTTGCTGGGAAAGCTGGCCAGTGTCAGTCAGCTCTGATATGTAAATAAGTACCTCAGCCTTTTGTCCAGGGTTTCTGAGACCTAACATACACAATTTTTTAGTTGAAGATATGCTGAGCTAAAGCTGGGGCTGTAGTTTACTAGTAGCATCTTTGCCTAGCATACGCAATGTATTGGGTTTGGTCCCAAGCACAGAGAGAAGAAAAAAAAGAAAAAAAAGTGGAAGGGATAGCCAGGCAGTGTTGGTGCACGCCTTTAATCTGAATTCGGGAGGCAGAGGCAGGTAGATCTCTGAGTTCGAGGCCAGCCTGGCCTGTACAGTGAGTTCCAGGACATACAGAAGTACACAGAGGAACCCTGTCTTGGGCGGGGGCGGGGGGGGGGTGCAGTGGAGGGGGGGGTCAAGAGAATATATAATGACCCAGAATGCTGTAACCATGTCTAAAATACTATTTTTTTTTCCACTCAGACGGCATGGACAGGAGGATTATATTCTACCTAGTGAATTCCAGGCTAGCCAGAGCTAGAGGAAGACCCTGGAGAGAGACAGAGAGAGACAGAGAGAGCGAGACAGAGACAGAGAGACAGAAAGGGACACAAAAAGGAAAGAAAGAAGACCCTGCCTCAAAAGAGAGACAGACAGACAGACAGACAGACAGGGGTTGGGGGAGGGATAAAAGGAAAGAAGAGGTTCCTTGTACTTGTATTCCTGAGACCCCCATCAGGCTGCTCACAACCAGCTCCAAGAGATGGAGAAGTGGAACACTTTCTCCTGGTCTCTGTGGGCACCTGCACTCACATACACTCAGAACATAAATAATCGCAGATTTTGTATTTAACCTTTGAATTCTGAAATAAAAATACAATTTGTTCTAATGACTAAGAAAGTGACGAATAACTAGGAAAGGTCTGTGTGCAAGAACACAGGTCTTGGAAAGTTCGGAGCCTCCTCCTTTGGCAACCTCTTCCTCGTCATTAGAGAAATAACAGGTCACCTGGACTTTTTTCTTAAACAGAAATGATGGTAAAATACTCGGTACTTTTCCCTTGGAATTAAATGAAATAATGCGTGTAAAAATACTGGGTAAATATGAGTCGCCCCATAAACACTAGAATTAAAGTTTTCCCTGAATACCCATAACTGTTAATAACCTTCAAAACAGGCCTCACCTACAAGGCTGATAAATATTTCCACATTAAACCAAGGTGACCTCCTGAGGCCAGAACAAACAGGAACTTACAGAACCTACAACTAAAAGTCACATTTTCATTTTCATGGGGAAACTAGTGAGAAACTAAGAACTGGATTTTTTTTTTTTATTTTTTTTTTAAGTCAGGGTTTCTCTGTGTATCTTTGGCTGTCCCGGAACTCACTCTGGAGCCCAGGCTGACCTTGAACTCATAGAGATCTGCCTGCCTCTGCTGGGATTAAAGACACCACCGACATCAACTTAATTTAGGATATTTTGTTATCAAAACAAAACAAAGCTCTCATTGAGTAAGCTTTTATTAGACAGAGTTTTGTTTTCCAAGGCGTTTGCTTGTGTCGCGTTTCCTTTGACGCTTGTTTACTTCCTGTGTGCGTGAGGCTGTGGGGGTCAGAGGGTAAGTTGCTGGAGGCGGTCCTCCTTTTACTCTGTGGGTCCCACACAAGGAACTGGGGTGGGAAGGCAAGTGGCTTTACCCTCCCCACTACCTCCCCCCGCCCCCCCATACCCCCACCCCCGCCCCCATGCGCCTTCTCACCAGCCCTATGCAGAGCTCTACTTGTTTGAGTGTTGGGTTTGGTCCTTTCTTGGAATTAATCTCTGGTGAAAAGTGGTGCAGATGGTTCTGCTCTGAACCGGTCTGATGGCCGTGGACAAAGGAAAACACTATCTCTATGTCATTTTCGTTTTGGTGATGGGAGGAAGAAAAATGTGTTTTGTGTAATTATTTACAATTTCGCAAGAAAAATCCCTTAAACATTTTTATTATTATTTATTATTATTCATAAGTACACTGTAGCTGACTTCAGATGCACCAGAAGAGGTCGTCAGATCTCATTACGGGTGGTTGTGAGTCACCATGTGGTTGCTGGGATTTGAACTCAGGACCTTTGGAAGAGCAGCCAGTGCTCTTACCCACTGAGCCATCTCGACAGCCCCTAAACATATTTTTAAAAAGAGAAATAATAAAGTTTCAAATTACTACTTCTTAGAAACAAGATTTTAAACACTTTTAAAAGTTTTTTTTAAAGATTTATTCATTTATTTATTTATTTCACATATGTGGGTCGCTGTCTTCAGACACACCAGAAGAGGGCATCCTCTCCCATCACAGATGGCTGTGAGCCACCATGTGGTTGCTGGGATTTGAACTCAGAACCTCTGGAAGAGCAGTCAGTGCTCTTAACCACTGAGCCATTCTTCCAGCCCCTAAAAGTTTTAAAATTATTTCTCCCCTCTTTCTCTCTCTCTGTGAGTGTAGTGTAGTGTAGTGTAGTGTGTGTGTGTGTGTGTGTGTGTGTATACAGTCATGCCATGATGATTGTATAGCAGTCAGGACAACTTTTAGGATTTATTCTCTCCTTACATCATAGGTTCCAGGGATTGACCTGATAAACTGGTGTTTAATCATGGTTATTACTGAGATTCACCAAAGAAAACCAATTCTACCATTCTGGGCCAAACTTAAAGCAAGCTTTATTAAATAATAAACACTGACCAAACTGACCCAGAGAGGATTTTGGTCAGGACCATTCCCTGGAATTTCCCAGCAGCAATTGACTCAGTCACCTATAGGCCACCATACTTTCCCATGAGGCATTGTAATTTTCCACTAACTACAACTCCCAGCATTCCAGGTAGTTACCTGGTTCTTGGGTAGGTGGGGCTTACAGGTTAATTTTGGGCTTTACATTGGCCTTAAAACAAGATTTGAAAAGGAAAATTTGTTACAATTTTAAGACAGGAAAGGCCTGGCATAGTGGCACACGCCTTTAATCCCAGCACTCGGGAGGCAGAGGCAGGCGGATTTCTGAGTTCAAGGCCAGCCTGGTCTACAAAGTGAGTGCCAGGACAGCCAGGGCTACACAGAGAAACCCTGCCTCGAAAAACCAAAACAAACAAACAAACAAACAAACAAAAACAAAACAAAACAAAAAAAAACATGACAGGAAAGATTTCACATCCTTATAAATTTGAGGAAAAAAATGTTACCTTGGGGAATCTGGTGATAAATTAAAAAACAAGCCAGACATGGTGGTGATGTCTTTATTCCCAGCTCTTTGGAGGCAGAAGCATATGGATCTCTGTGAGTTCGAGGCCAGCTTGGTCTACAGAGAGTTCCAATATAGGAAATAAGAAAGGAAGAATGAACACAGGAACAAACCTGGGACCTTGTCAATTATCAGTAGGGAGAAATCAAGTACTGTGCTCTGTCTAGATGTAAGGTGTGGTCTGTATGAGGGGTCTGGAGGTGGGGTGTGCTAGCCTGGCCTCACAAGGCCCTAAATTCAATCCCCAGCGCAGGAAGAAGGAAAAAAGAAAGAAAGAAAGAAAGAAAGAAAGAAAGAAAGAAAGAAAGAAAGAAAGAAAGAAAGAAAGAAAGAAAGAAAGAAAGAAAGAAAACATGAGTTCTATGGGATGACAGTGTAGAAGTGCAAGTCCAGTCAAGTATCAGATTGTTTCCGTTTCCAGGAAGCCAAGCTCACACAGCTCCACCTGGAAACAAGTTTGAAAATGTGTTTTCAGTTCACAGCACAGTGTGAATCGCAGCCTTGTCAGTGCTGAGTCAGGGAGGAGACTCCCAGCCAGCAGTCAGGGAAAGTCCTTCCCTTCTTAGATTAGTCTCCATTCCAAACTGCCAGCCCCGCCCTAGACAAGCCCTGTTACTGTGTAGGTGACTGGCCTAGTTTCTGAAGCCTTTCCTTTCACCTGCAAACCCTAAGGGCATCCCCAGTCAACAACTCCCCTTCCTCTCCAGCGCTTGCCATCTGCGTATCTCATGTTCTCTGCCTATTCTTTTCTGGATGCCAAAACTCAGTGACCCTTAGTAACATTAATGGGGTCACCTGCTCCATTAAAGGGAGCCCCTTCCTCCCAGACTGCAGCGGAGAAGACGTGAGAAGATAATGCCCTGCCCAGTGCCCCGTCTACCTATACTAGTCGCTCAGTACCTATACTAGCCACTCAGTATGAGGTATGCTGGACCCTCATTCTATACAGCTCAGGTTGCTCTGCACTAGAGGAGTTGGTACTGCCAGCCCTATAGGACTGCATTCCACTTCCTGGGGTGCATATACTGCATCAAGTAGAAACATGCAGCCCCCAGTGTGTTCTGCTACAATCACAGCCACAGATAATTAGCAGGGCCCTGGCCCAGCACAGACATGCCTCAGTCACACGGATTCATGGGGCCAGAAGACAGAAGGAAGCTGCAGGACTGGACTGACTCCTCAGGCTATAGTGTCCCTGGAGTACTGAATCCACTCTCCTGAGACGCGTGGATATGCATATGTGCACACACTCATTCTTCACCACATTATTCTCTCAGCTCTTATGCTGTCTTGGAAGAGGTTTGGCACATAGCTTGTTGACCAAGCCCGCTCAGTCAGTCAACAGGTTCTCCAGCGCAGGAGTGAGGATTGAAAGAAAAAAGGCAATAAGACAACATTGTAGCATGACCCCAGCCAATTCTGAGGCTAAGGCTGAGGCTGAGGCTAAGGCTGAGGCTGAGGTGGGTTTTATTTTTTTTTCCCAATCTGCTTTTATACCATTTTAATTACATGCAAGTAATAAGGTCAGTTCTAGGTTAAGGAACAAGCAAGACAATAAACACAGTCTAGGAACAAGCAAGGCAATAAACAAAGTCCCGTGATCACTCCTACAATCACTGTTTCTAAAGGCTTAACAGGATGACCAAGATATCTGAGCCTACTTCCCTGTCCTAGCCCAAAGTCATATTCTTACCCGAAGCCTACTTCTTTGTTCTAGCCTAAAATTACATTCCTACCTGAACTTACTATCTTGTCATGACCTAATGTCAGATTCCTGCCTAAAGCCCATTTCTTTGTCCTTGGCCAATGTCAGATCCCTGCCAAGCGCCCCTCAAAGCTCTCCACAGCTTGTAAAACTGGTTCTGCTTTAAACATGGATGCCTAGGATGCAGGAACTGCATTTGCCCGCTGCAGCAGGAACTGGTGATGCTTGACACAGCAGTTATTCTACTACAGAATCAGTCTTATCTGGCATTGCTTTGGTGGTCATGGTGGAGATGGTGTGCAGTGGGTGTTATTGCAGTGCTAGCAATGAGAAGCAGGTCTTCAAACAGGCTTGGTGTACACTCTACATCTGCTACTGTTTTTGAATGTGTGTGTGTATATATGTGTGTGTGTGTATATATATATATTTTAATTTAAAAAACTCCCCTGCTGGCAAAAGGATCAGAAGATTATGGTCACGCTCAGCCAAAATGAATTTGAGGCAATCCTGGGCTACATAAGACCCTGTCTCAGAGAGAAAACAAAAGTGCCCTGCCCTGAGGTGCTCATCTGAAGAGCATCTGGTGTGGTCCAAACCAGAGGGCCACTGAGTACAGAAGTCCTCATTTAGTTCCTGCTGGCCTCGATCTTACCAAAGTTAACCTTGACCTGTGCTGTCCTGGTTGGGTAGCTATCCTAATTCAGAAAACCAACCTGTTTTCCTATAGTCTGTTGATTTTTTTTTCCCACAACAGTGTGTATCAGTAGCAGCATCTTGTCTGAAATAAAGCCATTCATTTGGAAAAGTCATTTGAGAGGTGGTGAGATGACTCAGCAAGTGAAGGTCTGTGGGTCTGTCTCTAACAAAGGGCTATGCTTTCTCTTTTACTGAACAGCACACAAAGCATCACACAGGGAAAAGAATGAGGGACACTTTACAGAAATCTTTTACAAAGTGTTACAAGAGATTAGGTCATTGACTCCAAATGACCCCAACTGACCAGATAACAATTATCCTTGTTTATCAATGGATACCCATAAGTGTGGTATTCAGCACTTATGGTGGCTATTCATTTTAGAAGATTGCTTTTGACTTCAGTATCTGCTGTGTTCAGGACAGAGTATACATGCATTGTTCCAAGTCAGGGACATGGAAGAGTACATAATTAAAGATGGTAGCTATGCATTTATTTAGACTGTAAAAGTTGACAGTGCAGTTGATTGTCCTGTTGTTCTCTTAAAAGCGGGAGAAACAAATGGGCTGAGTACACTTAAGTTTTTTCTTTGGTTTGGTTTTTTTTTTTTTTTTTTTTGGTTTTCGAGACAGGGTTTCTCTGTATAGCCCTGGCTGTCCTGGAACTCTGTAGACCAGGCTGGCCTCGAACTCAGAAATCCGCCTGTCTCTGCCTCCCGGGTGCTGGGATTAAAGGCGTGCGCCACCACGCCCGGCATTACACTTAAGTTTTAAGTGACATCAAGGAGTATTATTAACTCTGGATGTTAGGTCCTGACAATGTTCCAGTCTCTTAGAATGTGATGTGGTTTTTTATCATAATATGTTGCCTCAGGAATATATTAAGGGTACACTTCTAAAGGCACATACCCTGTTACATGTAACTCTACATACAACTTACATGTATATTACATGTCTCACTATCATCTTAACTCTCTACTTAGAGCGTTGAGCTTTAGCAGTATAATGCACCAGACATCACCTTACAGGTGGACACTCTGAAGTCCCCTGTATCTGCACAATTGGTTAGATTTAGAACAGCCTGGGTATATGTGGGGGTCAAGCCTTCCTCTTGACTAATTGGCTTTTCTCATATGCTAATTTTGCATCCTTTGCACACAGCCCTTCAAACCTCATTGCTTATCAGATTCTCCTGGTTCACCTTTGTCTTAGTCAGGGTTTCTATTCCTGCACAAACATCATGACCAAGAAGCAAGTTGGGGAGGAAAGGGTTTATTCAGCTTACACTTCCATACCTGCTGTTCATCACTGAAGGAAGTCAGGACTGGAACTCAAGCAGATCAGGAAGCAGGAGCTGATGCAGAGGCCATGGAGGGATGTTCTTTGCTTCCCCTGGCTTGCTCAGCCTGCTCTCTTATAGAACCAGACTACCAGCCCAGAGATGGTCTCACCCACAAGGGGCCTTTCCCCCTTGATCACTAATTGAGAAAATGCCTTACAGTTGGATCTCATGGAGGCATTTCCTCAACTGAAGCTCCTTTCTCTGTGATAACTCCAGCTGTGTCAAGTTGACACAAAACTAGCCAGTACAACCTTCCTGTCCAGATTTTTTTTCACATTTATGTATGTATGTGCATGCTTGTAGTGGTCAGTCATCCTTTACCTCCCAAGCCATTTCACCAGCCCAGAGCCCAAATTTTTATTGGGAGTCAGTGATATAGGCAAGGAATTACTCTCATACCTGACCTTGCTCCCAAGATATATCCAGATGGGATATAACAAAGACTTGGGAGTTCTGTCCAAGAACTGCAAGTCCAAACCTTTCCTTGGAATATATAGAGTTTGGATAGCCCAGACTGGCTGAGTACATCTTTATTGCACAATGATGGTGATCATGAATCATAGGTTACAGTTTTCATGAATTTGATTGATGACAACCATCAGTGAAGCCGGACCACTAAACCAAAGAGATCAACCCCAAGTATCTAAGAAGTAGACTTCAATTAAAAGTGAAATTTCCCTTGACCCCTATAGTCAATGTGTGACTTTGATCATAGTTTTCAAGAGCCAGCCAAATCCAGAGTAAAGACCAGAAAAGTAGAGGGTGGCACTGGGCAAAGCGAAGGACAGTTACCAGCAAGGATCAGTGTAGGTAGTAGTTTTTGTAAGACTAAATGTATTCAATACCTTAGAGTAAAAGTTCGATTTTAAGTATCCAACAGTATAAAAAGTACAAAACAGATCTGAAGATGTCAAATGTATTAATGCAAAATGCATGACTACATCCTACAGGCAGAGAGTGGAGGGGAAGAAGATGGTGGCTGAGGTCTAGTAATAAGCAAGTAAGTACAGATGAGCTATCATAGTATATTCTACCACCAATACTGAAGCCAAAAAGTACTAAAAACAATCCCATGCCAAAGTAACACAGGAGAATGATAGTGGTTGGACTCTGCACCACACGAGGAATATGGAGAACCAACCCACTCATCGGACAGTCTGTGCATGTGGTGGATGACACTAAGTAGGCTTTTCACAAAGGTAAGAAACACAGTATAAAACCATAAACCTATAGGAATCCACAACTGTGCCTCTCCTTGTTGTGTAACACTAACAGACTTTAAAATCCAGTTTAAAATGCTCACCAGTGACAGGAGACAAGGGTAGCCTATACTTCTCCTCTGTGAGGTCTGAAGGAAGCGGCACTATGAGACAATCAGTCAACTTCAATTGGTTCTGCCGAGAAGCCCTCATTAAAACCTAGACCTGAGGAACTCTATTCAGCTATAGAGTTCAGACACCCAAATGCAAGAAGCCAACCCAACCAACCAGCTTAGCTTCAACAAAGGATTCTTTCCTTCTTCATTTATCTGGTTGGTTGGTTGGTTGGTTAGTTAGTTGGGTTTTTCTTTTTCTTTTTCTTTTTCTTTTTCTTTTTATGCTTGGTTTTTGTTTTTGTTTTTGTTTTTTTTGTTTTTTTTTTCGAGGCAGGGTTTCTCTGTATAGCTCTGGCTGTCCTGGAACTCACTCTGTAGACCAGGCTGGCCTTGAACTCAGAAATCCGCCTGCCTCTGCCTCCTAAGTGCTGGGATTAAAGGCATGAGCCACCACTGCCTGGCTGGGCTTTTCTCTTTCTTTCTTTCTTTCTTTCTTTCTTTCTTTCTTTCTTTCTTTCTTCCTTCCTTCCTTCCTTCCTTCCTTCCTTCCTTCCTTCCTTCCTTTCTCTCTCTCTCTCTCTCTTTCTTTCTTTCTTTCTTTCTTTCTCTCTTTTTTAAGATTTATGTATTTATTTATTTTATGTATATGAGTACTCTGTAGCTGTGCTGATGGTTGTGAGCCATCATGTGGTTGCTGGGAATTTGAATTCAGGACCTCTGCTCACTCTGGTTGACCCTGCTTGCTCCAGCCTAAAGATTTACTTATTATTATATGTAAGTGCACTGTAGCTGTCTTCAGACACACCAAAAGAGAGCATCAGATCTCATTATGGATGGTTGTGAGCCACCATGTGGTTACTAGGATTTTAACCCAGGACCTTCGGAAGAGTAGTCAGTGCTCTTAACCACTGAGCCATCTCACCAGCCACCCTGGGTTTTGCTTTTTCAAGACAGGGTTTCTCTGTGTATCCTTGGTTACCCTAGAACTTACTCTGTAGACCAGGATGACCTCCAACTCAGAGAGCTGCCTGCTTCTGCGTCCTGAGTACTGCAATTAAAGGCATGGGCCACCACCATCCAGCTTCTAGTCAACTTTAAATAGTGGGAGAAAAATAACAAAACTCAAAACCCTAGTAAGGTTATGAAAAAGCAAAGAGCTACTCTATAGAAAAACCTTCACGAAGGTCAACTGAGGTAATCTAGAGCTAGAACTGAATCGTGTGGGTTTCAGTGAATCTCTGACATCCATGTAACACCAGGGTCAATTATCCACACACTGCAAGCACTCTAAGAAACATGTCACAAGCAGCATCAACTGTGCCCCATGCACCCCCGGGTCTCACACATTCTGTTTGAGTGGTTTCTAACCACAGGCATTCTCTGCTGTGTGGTGGTGCTTTGGTACTACTGTTCCTCCTGGGCCTTGCCCATCCTCAGTGTTGGGCAATTTAAGTACAAGACAAAGGAAGGAAGGAAGGGAGGGAGGGAGGGAGGAAGGACTAGCCTAGGAAGCTTGGGAGTAGGTAAGATACCAGACAAGAGGAAAGCAGACTGAATGTTGATCTCCACCTAGAGCAAAAAGGTACTCAAGAGGCCCATATTTAGTGGAAAAAATAAGAAGCAAGTTTTTTTGTTTTTTTTTTTTTAAACTTGGTGTGATTTGAGTTTTTAAAAAGTTCTTAATTACATTTTTTTTTTTTAATTCATGAGTATAGGTAGAACTCACAGACAACGTGCAGCAATTGCCTCTCTCCTACCATGTGCCTCAGGAACCAAACTCAGGTTGTTAGGCTTGGCAGCAAGTACTTTTATCCACTAAGCCATCTTGTCAGTTCCTGGTCTGGGCTTTTTCAGACAAGGTCTCTTGTTGCAGTCCTGATTGGCCTGGAACTCACTACGTAGAGGAAGCTGGCCTTGAATTTGCAATGATCTTCTTGCTTCAACCTTGCAAGTGTTGGATTATAGGCTGTGGCACCACACGCAGCCAGGAATCCTATCCTTTACCAAAAGTAATTTTACCTCAGGCTAGACTAGGACCTTTGTCCAGTGCTAGCCCAGCCCAGGCAGTGTAAGCATGGCTTCACAGACTAGACAGAATAAGAATAAGCCTTTGAGAAGGGAAACCAGGTTCATCATCTATATTCCAATGGGAACTGAGAAAAAAGCTGGAGCTTACAAACATGTCCTGAAAGGTGAGATTGCAGCAGATCTCCTTTTTTCCTTTCATTGTTTTGCTGTTACTGTTGTTTGTTTTGTTTTGTTTTGTTTTGTTTGTTTTGAGACAGGGTGTCATTATGTAGCTCTGGATGTCCTGGAATTCACTCTGTAGACCAGGCTGGCCTGAAACTCACAGAAATCCACCTGTCTTTGCCCATTCCCCCAGCGCTAGGATTAAAGGTATGTGCCACCACTCTTGGCTAGCAAATTTTCTTTTATCCTTTTATTATTATTATTTTGTTTGTAGTTATAAGATTCAAGCCAAAGAACTGTTAGAGTTCGTCAAAAGACCCACACTTACAGAGACCACCATCACTGCAAACCGCATAAGGGTTTTTATTATTCCAACATGTTGGGGACTCCCCTCTCAGCACACAGGCCAGAGGAGAGACATAGAACAAAGAAAGAACACACTTTTTATACCTTTGTAAGGGGCAGATTTGAGCAATAGGGTTCTCATTGGTGTAGCAAGTAGCCCTTTCAGGCATTGGTTGGTTTATATAGTGACTAAGTAACCCTTTGGCCTAGTGACTCACTTTGCCTGCCCCCATGGTGGGTTATTATGATTTGGTCGGCAAAGCAGTAGTACATGTTGAACTTATGGGTCAGTCACAGCTATTAATGTCATAGGGAATCCTAGCAAGGTCAGGGTGGTTTGTGGTCATTCTCAGAATTCAGTGTGGGAATTGCTAATCTTGTTATGGTTATTTCTCTGAGAACAGCTAATATTGTTTTGGCAGCTTGTAGGCTCAGTCATTTTGACCCCTAAAACTTTGTTTTTACATTTGTTTAGTCAGCCAGCTTCCTTATCTGGCTCTGCACTTGGCCTGCTAGGACAGTTTGGAAAGTCCTTTTTGAAGGGGGAAGGTACTGGGTGGTCTCTGAATTCATTTTGGATATTACAGAACCACACACTCTCCCTCTGAGCTACATTCCCATATGAATATGAATATATATATATACACATATATATATATATATATATATTATGTGAATATAAAAATAAATGCTTGTGGAAATCTTTAGATCTTTCCATTATTGGGATAAAATTCCATCTTCTAGCCCCTTTGTAGGGATGGGGATGTAGCTCGGAGCTGTCATGAATGCTTAGGCTGCATGAGGTTCTGGGTTTGATTCGTAGTCTCAAAAAAATGAAAATAATTTCAAATGGACATAAAAGTCAACCCTTCAAATGAAAACAGGAGCACAGCAGAGGTAATGGATGTGTTTGTGGCTATCTTAGCTGGGGTTTCTATTCCTGTACAAACAGCATAACGGAGAAGTAAGTTGGGGAGGAAAGGGTTTATTCAGCTTATACTTACACATTGCTGTTCATCACCAAAGGAGATCAGGACTGGAACTCAAGCAGGTCAGGAAGTAGGAACTGATGCAGAGGCTATGGAAGGATGTTCCTTACTGTCTTAATGCCCTGGCTTGCTCAGCTTGCTTTCTTATAGAGCCCAAGACTACCAGCCCAGGGATGGCACCACCCACAATGGGTCCTCCCTCCCCCCTTGCTCATGAATTGAGAAAATGCCTTACAGCTGGATCTCATGGAAGCATTTCCTTAAGGGAGGCTCCTTTCTCTGTGAGAACTCCAATTTATGTCAAGTTGACACACAAAATCAGCCAGTACAGTGTCCCTGAGGCCAAAGCTAAAAGGACAAATTCTCAGAAAAGATAGACATCTAGACCACGAGGGAGATAAAGGAATCAAATTCCAGAAGCTTATAGCCCAGGATAGTATGGAGAGCTTGGGGTTTAACTAGCAGAAGCACACACCTTGCATCTTTGGATAATGCTGCAGAGGTGGAAAAGAACATCCAACCCAGTCATCTTTCTCTTGGCATGTGCTGATGAGTGTTATCATTCACACAGAATGCCAGGGTCCAGTTCCCTAGGAGCCAGAAAAAACCCTGCCTTCTCTTCTGAGTAGTTTTTTTTTTTTTTTTGGTTTTTCGAGACAGGGTTTCTCTGTGTAGCCCTGGCTGTCCTGGCACTCACTTTGTAGACCAGGCTGGCCTCGAACTCAGAAATCCGCCTGCCTCTGCCTCCCAAGTGCTGGGATTAAAGGCGTGCGCCACCACGCCCGGCTTCTTCTGAGTAGTTTTGTAACCTTAAGATGTGATATGGCCAGGCATACTCCCAGCACTCGGGAGGCAGAGGAAGATGGATCTTTCTCTATGGGGTTCAGGCCAGCCTGGTCTACAGAGAGAGTTCCAGGCCAATGACAGGCGTGCATGGAGACCCTGTTTGCTTAGTTTTTGTTTTTATTTTTTAAGGTGATTTGATGTGATTTCTCTGATCAAAATTGAAGTCAGATATGCATTACAGTACACATGTTAAGTTTTGGTCTTTTATTTCCTTTTTTTTCTTTAGATCCCAAGAGATGACCCAAAGACGTTTAAACCTTGGTCTATACCTATAGCTTAAGCAGCTGTCATTTTTCTAAGAGGTAAGATCATTAAATTAAAATGACAATGGCTCCAAGAGAGGGAAAAAGAGTTTTCAAACCATGT
This sequence comes from Mus caroli, assembly GCF_978045245.1. NCBI lineage: Eukaryota > Metazoa > Chordata > Mammalia > Rodentia > Muridae > Mus > Mus caroli. The sequence goes on from NW_028227256.1 coordinate 55,281,780, forward strand.
TCCATGGAACCCTGGGTTTATTCAAGAGTTCATTCAAATCGCTGTATCTCAGCGCCAACACATTAATCTGCAGCACTAAAATGTCACAGCTTTGAATGATGATGACGCCAGTCAGAAGATTATAGTCAACACTGAAGTTTTTATTTTAAATAAAATGAAAAATGAGAATGGAGTATATTAAGACATTTTAAACATCCTGTTCTCTGATTTGTGTGAGGTACTTACAACTTAAATGCAAAACTAAAGCCAAATCTGCCGATTTCTGCCTTTCCGGCTGGCTGGTGTTATCCAGAAGGGTGATCTGTTCTTGGGAGGTTCAGCCACTTTAATTGTGTGCTGTTGCCTTGATACAAAAGTCAGAGCACTGAAGGTTTTGAAAAGTGACACTGGGATTCCCTGAAAGAAATGTGTTGTCCACTTGGGAGGCAGAGGCAGGTGGATTTCTGAGTTTGAGGCCAGCCTGGTCTACAAAGTGAGTTCCAGGACAGCCAGGGCTACACAGAGAAACCCTGTCTCGAAAAACCAAAAAAAAAGAAAAGAAAAGAAAAGAAATGTGTTGTCATTGTGAAAAATATTCATAATCTTGAGGCTAAGAAGAGCTCAATGGACAAGATGTTTGCTAAACAGGGATAAAAATCTGGGTTCAAATCCCCAGCACACCTGTAAAAGTGGTGGCATCTATAATCAGCACCGGCGAGGCCAAAATACTAAACTCTGGGTTCAGTGAGAGATCCTGTTGGAGGGAAATGAGGCAAAAGGACTGGAAAGATGACTCTGTGTTAAGATAAGAGCACTTACCGTTTTTGTTTGTTTGTTTGTTTTTCTTATTGAGACAGGGTTTCATTCTGTATACCTGGCTGGACCAGAACTCAGAGATCTGCCTGCCTCTGCCTCCAGAGTATACCACCACACCCCTCTAAAAAATGCCTGATCACATAGAACTATCATCCTAATACTTGAGAAGTGAGGCGGAAGGATCAGGACCTAGGCTGCATAGCAAGTTTGAGGACAGCCTGGACTACAGGAGACCTATCTCAAAAAGCAAAAAGCCAAAGGAAGGAAAGAGGTGGGCTTGGGAGGAGAGAGATCTCAGTGGTTAGGAGGGTGTGCTGCTCTCCCAGAGTTTAGAGGACTCCAGGGGATCTGAAAGCCTCTAGCTTCACAGGCACATACATGTACACTTACACAAACACATCATTAAAAATAAACTTTGAACTATGTTGTCAACTTTTGTGAGATCTTCAAAGTTGAAACTTCCTCAGATGGCAAGTCAAATGCAGAAGAAAGGAAAAGGGGTTGGAGATGTGGCTCAGTGCCAGGTTAGGCAGGAGGTCCAATCTCCAGTACAGAGAGGAGGGTGTGGAGGGAGGCAGGAAGACGAAAGGAATAAAGTAAAAATACAACCTCTTGCCGCTCTACCATTTACAGCTATTTTTATGTCAGGAGGGTTTTTTCCCCCATGCTGTGCAAGAAAGAAAGAAAGAAAGAAAGAACTCCAAAAGACAAACTTCGATGTACATTTCATTCTTAGCATCTTTCACCTATAATTTTAACTCTCTGAACATCTCAAAGGCTCTCCTGGGTTTGCTTCATAAGCAGAGGTTAACAGTGAGGTTATACTTCTCTCTGGACACGACTTGTAGTCCCGGCACAAGTGTGAGGTGAGAGCAAGATGATCTGGAGTTCAAGACCAGCATTAGCTTATGTTCCGGGCCAGCATGAGACCCTGTCTCTAAAAATAAACAGAGCTGGCAAGAAGGCTCATGGGTGAGGTGGCAATTGTTCCATGAGATTGATTCCCAGGACATATATGGTAGGAAAGAACAGACTCCATTAAATTGAACCAACCCCCAAAAGCTGTCCTCTGAGCTCAAAAAAGCATGTCAGGCTAGAAGCCTTTACCTTCTGAGCCATCTCAAGCCCACCTCCACCACTCCCCCCCCCACCTGTTTTTAAGACAGGGTCTCTCTCATATAGCCCAGGTTTGTCTTAAACTCCAGATCCTCTGGTCTCCAAGAATCTTTTTTAATTTGAGGGAGTTTTGTACTGTTGGTAACTATTCTCTTTTTTCCTTCCTCAGATATTTTAGTACCCAAGTGAAAAGCCAGCTTCTTAATCCTGACTGGACTCCACACTATATTCGTACGCTGTTGGGTGGGAGGGGAGGGTGAGCCTTGTCACGAAATTTAGAATCACTATTCAAATCTAACCACATTAGAGAGATGAGGCATCTCTTACAAATTGCTTACTTAGGGTCCTCAGCCTAGAGGCCGCCAGACAAGCACTGCAATGTTTGAAGCACTTTTAATGATTTGTCTTTGAAAACACTGAGTTGCTGCAGATGGAGGGAAAGGAAAGGAGACGCCATTTTGCCTGAAAGAGCCTGCCAGCAGCTATCGTGATGCCTTTGACCGGGAGCCACTGAGCCTTAGCAGGGCGAGGTTTCTGCAAGGATTTCTTCCTTATTATCCCCCTCACCAGGGATAGGCTGTGGGTCTATGTATGTGTACTTAACAGGAAAGAAGTGGTATTTTCCTTGTGTTAGATGATTGGTCAGCATGTGAATATCCCTTTGGAATTTGAAGGGGAAAACAGTGTACAGAGTTTTGAATGCATTATCACAAGATGTTTTTGCTTTTATTTGTATGGGGCTTTTTTGTTTGCTTGCTTTTGTTTTGACTTTTTATGGAAAACATCGGATCTGATATCAGAGCTTCAGAAATACTGGATGGCTCAGTTCCTCATACATTGAAACAAGCAACAGGGAGTAAACGAATCGCAATTGTTCTCAGCTTTGTATTGTGGTTTAAGATACTTAGGAATTAAAATGTAGGTCGGTGATGGAGGATTTGCCTAGAACGTTCTATGTCAGTCCTGAGTTTGAACCCCAGCACAACAAAAATAAATCTAAAATACAGCAAGTGATAAAATATGCAGGGTCCATGGAAGTCCAAACAGGTTTTAAGAGCTTTCAAAGGAACAGAAAATTGCATATAAATGGGGTCTATTGACCAGAAAGTGGATGAGAACACTAGCATTCTACCAGCCAGGATTCACAAGTCCTAGTGGGCAGACTACAGAAGTGGGTGAGAAGCTGAGACTGGGCAGAGAGTGAGGGGGGACGAGTGGGCACAGGGGCCTGGAGAGCAGGCCCTCATCGTCTGAGGCCACAGATACACTGGCTTGCAGGGAGCAGGGCACAGCTGTCCATGAGTCCATCCACTGACTGAGAGGTTCCCTGGCCACAGAAGTCCAGGAGAAGCAAGCATGGGAGAAAGGACTGTGGGCAGAAGGGTCAGAACAGGCCAAGTTCAGGACAGGCAGAAGACAACAAACTTTCAGGGTGGCTGAGATGAAAAATTAAAATTAATAAAACAAATCTAAACTCTTTGGAAAACAAATTCCTCAGTGTAAAATCTAATGAAAATGTCAAAAATATGCTTTATCATTTGTATTTTAAATGGTTATGCACATAGTTTATTTTAAATGGTCATACATACAGTTTTTTTTTTAATTTGGCTTCTTAAGGATAAATGTGATTACTGGAAATATATTTTCTTTGTCATGGGTATTTCTAAATACTAAAATGAGTGGGGTTTGCATACAAATGATTCCTGGAAGTTGATGAACTAGAATCTTGATAGTATCAATCTTAATAAAATACTTAAAAAAAATCATATTTGAATCAAAGCCAGCTTGGTCTACATAGTGAGTTGCAGACCAGTTAGACCTATAGAATGAGACTATGTTTTAAAAAAGAAAACAAAGGCAGGCAGATTTCTGAGTTCGAGGCCAGCCTGGTCTACAAAGTGAGTTCCAGGACAGCCAGGGCTACACAGAGAAACCCTGTCTTGAAAAACCAAAGGAAAAAAAAAAAAAGAAAGAAAAAAACAAGAATTACATTTGAAGTCGTCACATATTTGACACTTGGTCTCTGGATTTATCAGCAGCCTGGGGACATAAGCTAGAGACACAGCCCCACAGGGCAACCTGAAGCATTCTTTTCAAATACATTTTCTTTCAAGTCAAATTCTTTTCAGGGGAAGCTGAGATTCTTGGTTTTGCTGCAGAAAATAACTCAGGATAAGTAATATGAATCAGAGTTTGAGTTTAGTAAGATTTTTTTTGTTTATTTTTACTATATATATATATGCTCTGTCTTCATGTATTAATGTGTACCATGTGCATGGCTGCTGCCCTTGGGGACCAGAAAAGGGCATTGGATCCACTGGAACTGAAGTTACAAAGGTTTGTGAATCACCATATGGGTGCTGGGAACTAAACCTGAGTCTTCTAAGAGCAACAAGTGCTCTTAACCCCTGAGCAGCCTCTCGAGCCCTTACCTTTTACTCTTTGGGCCATCAAAAATAACTCATCCCGAATGCCTACATAGTCTTGTCAAGATCAGAGTTACCCTTAGGGATGACCAAACATCACAGTGTTGGAGAAAGAAAAGTACTGGGCCAGTGAGATGGCTCCGTGGATAGAAGCAACTGCTGCCAAGCCTGAGGAACTGAGTTCTATCCCTGGGTCCCCCATGAAATAGAGAACCAACCCACACAAATTTTCCTCTGAGCTCACCATGTGTGTGGCACACACCATGCATGCAACGCACACACAACACAAATGAACACACGTTTTAAGTACCTAATGTCTGCTACTGTTTCATTTCATTTCATTTTATTATATTTTTAAATTAGGGTCTTACTATGTATCCCTGGCTCTCCTGTAACTCACATTGTAGACCAGGCAGCTAGGACTTGGAGATCCACTGGTCTCTACTTCCCAAGTGCTAGAATTAAAGTCATGCATCACCACAATGTTTACACTTACTCTTGCTGTTTCCCTTTTCTCTGTTTCAGCAATTTCACTCTTCCCTACCACTGGCAGCAGCTAGATGCCTATGCTAGTATGAAACAGAAATTCTTTTGGGAGAGGAGGTTGATTTTTTTGAAACAAGTTTTGCTATGTAGCTTGGGCTGGCTAGAACTTGTGACGCTCCTTCATCGGCCTTCTGAGTGCTAAGGTTGCAAGCCTATGTCACCACATTCACCTGAAAGGAACTATGGTTCCTTTTGGGAGGGGTGGGGGACAGGCCCTCAAGAAACCCAGACTAGCCTTGAACTTGTTCTGTAGCTGAGAATATCGACTTGTGATCTTCCTGTCTCCACCTCCTGAGGGCTGGTATTACAAGTATGAACCAGTCCTCTCAGGTTTTGTGAGGTGCTAAGGACTGAACTCATCTAGCGCATCCTAGGAAAGAAGTCTTCCTACTGACCCACCTCTGTGGCCTGGTACTGTAACTCTCAACACTCATCTTGGGCTCTATGGATCTTTGTATTTCTTTGCTCCCCCCTCAACCCCCGCCCCACCAGGGAGCACGGGAGACATTTGTACTCTTGTCTTTCAGGTTTTCTCTGACAAAAGAAAATAGCCTGCTCCCAGCTCCATTCCAGAAGAGCAAAAATTAATACTTGCTCCATCTTACATAATTGGGTAAATAGTAAAAAAGATAGATTTCCAGTTAAGAGGCCAAAAACTCGAAAATACTTGGCAGAAATAGCTGGAGACAGAAAATGAAGTTCTCGTCATAACCTGGAAGGTCAAGTCAGACTCCCAGAGTACAAGACAGTAGCTCCCTTCCCTTGCAGGGACATCACACCACAGCTCCTCTGTTCTCTGTCACCTCATCTTTGATGTCAGTTTCTAGCTAGCTGCCCTTGCTCCAAAACATTCTTCACAAAGCTGCCTGGATAGCCTTTCTCACCACTGGGTAAGAGAATCAGCAGGAGAGTGACTTTGTCCAGAGGGGCTATCCTGCCATCTGTGCAGTGATCACCAACATAGATGGTGATGACTGCCCAAAGGTGAGTCCTTTTCTCTGAAGAGGAGACAAGAGGATTCACCCATGTTCCACCCACAGGCTCCCTCTGGTCAGGCTGTTGAGAAAGGGACAGAGTAAGCTCAGCCAGAGGCTTTCTGCTTGGAGTTTGGCTCTTGAGCAAGGTGCACAAGGCTAAAGGGCAATGGTTCAGAGGAGACTTCACAAGCCTGCTGAGACCCTTACTACTGCCAGGCTCCTGTGAAATCTTATGACATCTTCTTCACCAGGCATCCTGTGACCTGCATTTATCCCACACAGCTGCCTGCTGTCGCCGGTGACCATGTGCTGGTGTAACCTAAGCCTTCCTTCTTCCACAGTCCTAGAGGCAGAGGGCTGAGCCCACACTGTCAGTGGGGTCATGGGTTCCCAGGGAGCATGTCCAGCCTCTTGAGTGGCTTCTAGTGTTCTTGGCATTCCTTTCTTGAGGTTGCATCACCACTCTCTGTCCCCATCACTATGTGGACTTCCTAGTGTGTCTGTGTGCTTTGTTCCCTGTTTCTCATAAAAATGGCAGTCATTGGACTTAAGGCCTACCCTTGTCTGGTATGACCTCATCTTGACTGTATCTGCAAAGACCTGATTTCTAAATAAGGTCACATTCTAAGATTCCAGGAAGTTATGAGTTGTGGGGGGGAAGAGGGAACCTGCTATGTATAAACCCTGCTGAAGCTAACCAATACAAGGACAATCTTAGGTGAAGTGAATCTCTCTTCTTTTGGCCCCATAGCAGTTGATTCTTTTTTTTTCTTTCAATTTTTATTTTTTAAATGCATTTTATACATCAAACATATTAATAATATTGAGTATTTTGAGACTCAAATAATAATACATAAAAAATTTGTTCAATTTTTATATTCATGTATTTCATACCCTAAAAATATCATTATGAATATTTAATACTATCCATAACTGAGAGTCCTATATCTAATATTGAATAATAAATTGTTGCATAACAAAAAATATTCTTTGGGAATTAAGCATAGTAAAAGAGCATAAAATATTAAAAATGAATTATTAAAAAATATATTCAAAAGCCCTTATATGATACCACTTGACATAGTGAGTATTTAAAATGCATTATATATCTGTGTACATTGTCTAACAATCAGTTCACTTAAAAAAGATTATCAGTGTTTCTAAGACAGAAATTACTTTTTTAAAAGATTTAAACCAGCCAGGCATGGTGGCGCACGCCTTTAATCCCAGCACTCGGGAGGCAGAGGCAGGTGGATTTCTGAGTTCGAGGCCAGCCTGGTCTACAGAGTGAGTTCCAGGACAGCCAGGGCAATACAGAGAAACCCTGTCTCGAAAAACCAAAAAAAAAAAAAAAAGATTTAAACCGGGCAGTGGTGGTGCACACCTTTAATCCCAGCACTTGGGAGGCAGAGGCAGGTGGATTTCTGAGTTCCAGGTCAACCTGGTCTACAGAGTGAGTTCCAGGACAGCCAGGGCTACACAGAGAAATCCTGTCTCGAAAAACAAAACAAAACAAAACAAAAATAATAATAAAAAATTTTCAAAATAGCAAAAACTCTATGAAGTTAAACATTAAGAAAATGCTAATTTCAAGCACGGTGAGAAAAATTATCAATAATATTTCCATGATGTTTGTAGAACATGATTTTAATATTTTCAACTGTTAATATTCAACAGTTAGATTCATTTGGTTCATAACTTCTGTTAGTGTCTCTGTTTAGTTTCTGTTTCCATGATCTGTCCATTGCTGAGTGTGGGATTTGAAGTCTCCCACTATTATTGTATGGGGTGTGATGTGTGCTTTGAGCTTTAGTAAAGTTTCTTTTATGAGTGTGGGTGCCCTTGCATTTGAAGCATAGATGTTCAGAATTGAGAGTTCATCTTGGTGGATTTTTCTTTGAACAGTATGAAGTGTCCTTCCTTATCTTTTTTGATAACTTTTGGTTGAAAGTTGATTTTATTCAATATTAGAATGGCTACTCCAGCTTGTTTCTTGGGACCATTTGCTTGGAAAGTGATTTTCCATCCTTTTACTCTGAGGTAGTGTCTGTCTTTGTCACCGGGATACGTTTTCTGTATGCAGCAAAATGCTGGATCCTGTTTACATATCCAGTCTTTTAGTCTATGTCTTTTTATTGGGGAATTGATCCCATTGATATTAAGAGATATTAAGGAAAACTGTTTGTTACTTCCTGTTATTTTGTTGTTGGAGGTGGAATTCTGTTTGTGTGGCTATCTTCTTTTGAGTTTGTTGAAAGACTAGTTTCTTGCTTTTTCTGGAGTGCATTTTCCCTCCTTGTGTTGGCCTTTTCCATCTATTATCCTTTGTAGGGCTGGATTTATGGAAAGATATTGTGTAAATCTGGTTTTGTCATGGAATATCTTGTTTTTTCCATCTATGGTAATTGAGACTTTTGCTGGGTATAGTAGCCTGGGCTGGCATTTGTGTTCTCTTAGGGTCTGTATGACATCTGCCCAGGATCTTCTGGCTTTCATAGTCTCTGATGAGAAGTTTGGTAAAATTCTGATAGGTCTGCCTTTGTATGTTACTTGACCTTTTTCCCTTACTGCTTTTAATATTCTTTGTTTTGTGCATTTGGTGTTTTGATTATTATGTGACAGGAGGAATTTCTTTTCTGGTCTAGTCTTCTTGTAGGCTTCTTGTATGTTCATGGTCATCTCTGTTTAGGTTAGGGAAGTTTTCTTCTATAATTTTGTTGAAGATATTTACTGGCCCTTTAAGTTGGGAATCTTCACTCTCTTCTATCCCGATTATCCTTAGGTTTCATCTTCTCATTGTATCCTGGATTTCCTGAATGTTTTGGGTCAGGAGCTTTTTGGTTTTTGCATTTTCTTTCTTTTCTTTTTCGAGACAGGGTTTCTCTGTGTAGCCCTGGCTGTCCTGGAACTCGCTTTGTAGACCAGGCTGGCCTAGAAATCAGAAATCCACCTGCTTCTGCCTCCCGAGGGCTGGGATTTCTGCCTGTTTTTTTGGTTGTTGGTTTTTTTTTTTTTTTTTTTTTTTTTTTTGGTTTTTTGAGACAGGGTTTCTCTTTATAGCTCTGGCTGTCCTGGAGCTCACTCTGTAGACCAGGCTGGCCTCGAACTCAGAAATCCGCCTGCCTCTGCCTCCCGAGTGCTGGGATTAAAGGCGTGCGCCACCACACCCGGCGTTTTTTTTGTTTTTTGTTTTCATTTTCTTTGACTGTTGTGTCAATGTTTTCTATGGTATCTTCTGCCCTTGAGATTCTCTCTTCCATCTCTTGTATTCTGTTGGTGATGCTTGCATCTATGATTCCTGATCTCTTTCCTAGGTTTTCTAACTCCCGGGTTGTCTCCCTTTGTGATTTCTTTATTTTTTTCTAGTTCCATTTTTATTTATTTTTTTATTTTTTTATTTTTTTATTTTTTTATTTTTTGGTTTTTCGAGACAGGGTTTCTCTGTGTAGCCCTGGCTGTCCTGGAACTCACTTTGTAGACCAGGCTGGCCTCGAACTCAGAAATCTGCCTGCCTCCCGAGTGCTGGGATTAAAGGCGTGCGCCACCACCGCCCGGCTAGTTCCATTTTTAGATCCTGTATGGTTTTGCTCATTTCCTTCACCTGTTTGATTGTTTTCCTGTAATTCTTTAAGGGATTTTTGTGTTTCCTCTTTAAGGGCTTCTAGCTGTTTACCTGTGCTCTCCTGTATTTCTTTAAGTGAGTTATTTATGTCCTTCTTAATGTCCTCTATTATCATCATGAGAAGTGATTTTTAGATCTGAATCTTGCTTTTCAGGTGTGATAGTGAATCCAGGACTTGCTATGATGGGAGAGTTTGGTTCTGATGATGCCAAGTAACCTTGGTTTCTGTTGCTTATGTTCTTATGCTTGCCTCCTGCCATCTGATTGTCTCTAGTGCTACCTGTCTTTGCTATATCTGACTGGAGCCTGTCCTTCCTGTGATCCTGATTGTGTCAGAATTCCTCAGAGTTCAGCTGTCTCTGTGATCCTGTGACTCTGAGATCCTGGGTGTGTTAGAGAGCCTGAGAGTGGAGCTTCCTCAGTTCTGAGCACTGCAGATATGTCTCCAAGTCCCAGCCAAACCAGGCAGGTATCCAGGCTCCTGGTCTCTCAGTATGGCAGTTGGTTCTTCCATGTGAACTTTCCCCATGTTCCCACTGATGCAGGGACTGTATGTGTATTCATTCTTCACCAGCCTGAGACTTCCACCATGTTTGATTAAGGAAGGCCAACTGAAGTAGTCTACTATAACACAAAACACTGACTCCAAGCTAGATACAGTGGCACATGCCTTTAATCCTAGAACTTGGGAGGCAGAGGTAGGAGAATCTCTTTGAGTCGGAGGCCAGCTTGTTCTTAGTGAGTCCCAAGACAGCCAGAGCTACACAGAGAGACTCTGTCTTGCCCCAGTACACAGGAAGCGATGGCATGGACAGAGGAGGCAGGTTTCAGGGCATGGAGTGTGGATTGGTTGGAGAGTGTTTGCTTAGCATGAACAAAGTCCTGAGATCACCCCCCAGCACCAAGTAAGACAAGATGTGGTGGTGCACACCAATAATCCCAGCACTTGGCAGATGGAGGCAGGAGGATAAGGAGTTCAAGGCTATCTTCAGCTATAGAGTGAGGGGAGGCCAGCCTGGGCCATTTGAAAAGAAAAAGGGGGCTGGGGGAAGGCAGGAAAAATGAAGGTCCTGGAGCAGGAGTTCCCAACCACTGACAAACCTCAATCTCCAAAATTATTTACAACTCTTAGCAGTAGCAAAATGACTTTATGGTTGGATGTCACCACGAGGAAGTGTATTAAAGGGTTAAAGCATTGGGACGGTTGAGAGCCACTGTCCTAAAGCATGTCTCTCTTCTTTACCAGGAAAGGCAGGAGCAGACCTTCCTGAGGAATTACCAGCGCATTTCCTGAAGACACTTAAATCTGTTTTCTTTTTTTCTTTTTCTTATTTTTTTTGGGGGGTGGGGGGAGGGAGGGAGCTGAGGTCCAAAGCCAAGGCCTTGTGCTTGCTAGGCAAGCACTTTACCACTGAGCTAAATCCCCAACCTCTAAATCAGTTTTTAATCGTGTTCGACACTGCTCTTTCTAGGCCTCTCAAACACTCTGAAGCCACGAAGCCCCACTGTTCCTCATGGAACAGAGCACTCTCTAAGTTCTTCATGGAAATTGCGTGTTGAGTCGTATTGAATGTATATGCTGAATTATCATACTGTAGCCCATATGTGAGCAACTATGTATATTAAAGAGGGAAATATGAGGTAGTGGTGGCCACACCTTTAATCTCAGCACTCAGGAGGCAGAGGCAGGTGGACCTCTGTGAGTTCGAGGCCAGCCTGGTCTACACGGTTCCAGGACAGCCAGGGCGAATCAGAGAAACCCTGTCTTGAAAAACAAAAACAAAAAAGCAAACAAAAAGACAGAATGTGACTGGAATTCAGAGTAATGGGCCCAGGAAACGAGTAGCAAATTTTGCTTTAGCACTACTTAGTCACCTTAGACTGAGGCACCAGTAGCTGCTCAGGAAAGACTAACTGTGCCATGTCCTCCAAATGCCTCAGCCTCTGCCCTGCTCAGGTCTTCAAGGCACTGCTCCTCCAAAGAACACAAAGTCCCAGAAGATCTGGGAGCCCTCCCAGACATGACTTTAGTTTTTTGGGGTACTGAGTGTTAAACCCAGGACGTAAGTACATGCTAGGTGGGCACTCTACCAACGGAGCTACATCCCTAGCCCCCCAAAACAGTTTACTACGCTTTCTGAGTCAGACCCCAGGACTCAGCTGTTGCTATACCAGGGTAACCTGGTTTTTAGAGCCCACAGTGGAAAAAGAGAAGCAACCCCTGGAAGTTGTCTTCTGACTTCCATAAGCATGTTGTGGCATGCAAGCACATGGGATCCCATGCGCATGCACATGGGCTCGCTCACACATTTTATTTTTAACCAAAATGTTGACTGGGATGTCTTCCCAAGCCTTGCTTTTCCTCCTTAGGCTGCAGAAGACACAGGAGCAGCCCCTACACAAGGCTACCTTTTGTAGGTAGGCTGAAGATCATAGGGATTTTATAGAACCCAGGCATTTCTCACCCATGAATGAAGCGGGAAGCAGGGTCCTGTACCTGGCATTTCCCGTGTTTCTTCTCCTCTCTTCTGGAGAGGGATGAAGGAGATCCTGTGCAGGAGGCAAGTTCTCGTAGGGAGGTCATCACCAGCAGAAAGCCACATTTTATTATTATTATTATTATTATTACTATTAAAATACATGGGACTCAGACCAGGAGTGGTAGTACAAGCCTGGAACCCCAGCACACTTGGAGGCTGAAGCAGAGGGTCCCTATGAGTTTGAGGCCTGCTTGGGCTACATAGTAAGACTCAGTGTAAACTAATAGACCCTCAAATATTTCTGCTCTCTTTCATCAGATAAATTGGCATTAAATTTACTTAATGGGAGTCCACAAGCTTCTTTTAGAACAGTAATGATCAACTACACTGTAGTTATTTCAGTGACAGCTCTACACACAAGTTGCATTAAAAAGAATAATGTGAAACTAATTCAGAAGAAATTACTTCCTCTACAGATGTAAGATCCATTGTGAGTCTTTGATTATTAGGCCAAGTGGTAGCAGTGATAAATGATGTAACAGTACTGTTACTGTCTTATGTCAGCTTTCTGTTACTGTAACAAATATCAAGTCATGAAGAAAGGTTTGTTTTGGTGTTAGATTGTGTAGGTTTCTGTTTTGCTGTTTTGAGATAGGGTCTCACTATATATAGCTCTTGCTGTCCTGGAACTCAGTATGTAGACCAAGCTGGCTTCAAAATCACAGAGCTGTTTGTGCCTTCTGAGTACTGGTATTAACGTTGTGTTCTACCACACGTGGCTAATTGAGAATATGTCAGTCTTTAGTTGGTAGAGACAGTGATAAAGCAAAGAATCATGGAACTCATCTTATGGCCGTTGGAGGGGGAGGGGAGGGTAGGTTTCCTCCGTTTCTAAGCCCCTCAAAAATTATTTCAGTCTATTTAAAATTCTAAATAAAAGTGTACATTTGTTTAAAAGAGTAATTTGATTGTATTTAGAGAGATGGCTCAGCAGGTAAGAGCACTTGCAGCTCTTTCAGTGGACCTTGGTTTAGTTCCCAGCTCCCATGTGGATATTCATAATCAACTGTAACTCCAGTTCCAGTGTATCTGATGCTCTCTCCTGGCTTCCATAAGAAGTAGGCATGGTGCACATATATACATGTAGGCAAACACATTCATACATATAACGATACATTTTTAAAAGAGGGTATTGAGTTTTATTAAAATGTTCAAGTTACTAAGCAATGTTTGTCTTTTGTTTTTATCTGATGTCAAATCTTAATAATTATAACCATTAGAATCCTTTATGGCAAGTAATACAGTGGTACTGAACACAATTTCACTTAAATAAAACTTAAAACCTTGTTGTATTTCAAAGGTTTTTCATTATAAACATCTGTGGAGGTAGACTGGGATGTGGCTGTCGGTAGAGTGCTCATTTAGCATACACTAACTCCTGGGTTCAGTCCCAAGCATGAATGGATAAGATAGATCTCTCTCTCTCTCTCTCCCTCCCCCTCTCTCCTCCTCTCCCCTCTTTCTTCCCTCTCTCCCTCCCCTCCTCTCCTCTTCTTTTTCTTCTCTCTCTCGCTCTCTCTCTCTCTCTCTCTCTCTCTCTCTCTCTCTCTCTCTCTCTCTCTCTCGGGACAGGTATTATTGTCTAACTCTGACTTGAAACTATGTAGATCAGGCTGCCCTGAACCTCACAGACTACCACTGCCTGTGTCTCCTGGGTGCTGGGATTAGAAGCATGCACCATGGGCTGGAGAGATGGCCCGGCAGTTAAGAGCATTGACTGCACTTCCAGAGGTCCTGAGTTCAATTCCCAGCAACCATATGGTGGCTCACAACCATCTGCAATGAATGGGATCTGATGCTCTCTTCTGGTGTGTGTGAAGAAAACAATAGTGTACTCATATGCATAAACTAAATAAATAAATCTTTAAAAACAAAACAAAACAAAAAAAAGCATGCACCATAGCTGGAGCTTGAGTTCATGGCTTGTCTGGCTAGTTACCTTGCTCCACAGACCCTTCCTTCACTTCCCATGTGCTGATTACAGGTGGGCTGCCATCAACACTTAGCTTTTATGTGGTATTTGAGAATTAGAACTCGAGTCCTCATACTGTGTTGCAAACATTTTACATAGAGTCATCTCCCAAGCCGAGTTTTAAGGTCCCGACTCCTTACTGGATGTGATAAAGCCACCAATGGTATAAGAAGGTGAAAGCAGTGTTCCTGTGTTTTTTTCATGAAAACCCAGGAACTCAGACACTGATGAGAAGGGCCTGAGCTACATTTAGAAAGATCACCCTGGAAATGTAAAAAAAGGCACAGTGCAACAAGGAAGGCTCATTTAGTCATGGGAACAGAAATCCCAATCAACTGGGCTTGGTGACTGATGTCTCTAATGCCAGTACCTGGAAAGCTGATACAGGATTGCCAGGTCATGGCCAGCCTGGGCTACTTAGCAAGACCCTGTCTCAAAAATACAAAGGCAGGGTGTAAATCAGGACTGTACTGGAGAGGAGACAGAATTGGGAAATGTGGCAAATGCAGAGGGAAGCTTTATGAGTAACGGGTTTGGCTATTCACCGTTTTTTGTGTCTCTACCTCAGTTCAGTGTGCAACCTGGCAGTTTATTATATTGGTGGAGCCAGGCCGCTGGGGGCCGTTCACTGGCAAGTTAACTGACCTATATGCCTTCTTTTTCCCGACAAGACTAACAAGTGTCAAAGTCATAGGGCAGTTTCAAGGACTCAATGCAGTTAAGTGCTTAGGAGAATGTCTGCTACACACATACTACACAAACATGGCTTTTTAATTAGTGAAATACTGTACCCTTAACACATCAGAAACAAACATAACGTGGGGGACATGGTAGCCTATCATGCAGAGTATGAAATGAGACTTCCAAGAGAAATGCCAACGGACTCAGGGTTAGAGGATAAAGGTAGGGGAACTTAGAGCTGATTCCCATCATTTCCCATTATGCTCCACGGCCTGGCCTTCCTAGGTCCCACCAAAGTTCAGTCCTATGGGCCACCAGTACCTCCAAGAAGTCAGGCTGTTGCTGCTATGCTATTTTCTCACCGCTGCTCCTTCAGCGCTCTGACCTACCAACTTGAACGGAAAAGAATTGACAGCCTAGATCCAACAAACAGCGGCTTAAAGCCTTAGAGGCAAATCTGAAACTCCAAATACAGTACATGTTAAATGCCAGTGAACAGAAGTTCCTTCCATGTACGAGTAAGAAAGATTAAAGGTTTGAGTACAGGGACGGTGGATGGCAGAAATACAAAGACTGTATTTATTGAGAAACCCGAATGCCCTGAGCAAGGTTCTTTTTGTTTGTTTTTCGAGACAGGGTTTCTCTGTATAGCCCTGGCTCTCCTAGAATTCACTCTGCAGACCAGGCTGGCCTCAAACTCAGAAATCTGCCTGCCTCTGCCTCCCAAGTGCTGGGATTAAAGGCGTGCGCCACCACTGCCCGACTCAGAGCAAGGTTCTAAGGAGACCTGGAACACACTATATATTACGAAGCAAGGAGGGTGAAGACGAAGACTGGATTTCACTACACCTTCAGGGAACACCTCTAAGACATAATTTTCCGTTCAAGTTGGTAGGTAAGGCATCGGTCAGAGCACTAGGAAGGCGATTAATATAGCTAGTTTCTACAAGTGTGTATGGTTGAGAGAGAGAGAGAGAGAAAGAGAAAGTTGGTACATGGAAAGGGATTTTAAGGAGAAATCCCGTTGTTGGGGGGGGGGGGAATGGCAGATGAAAAGGGCACAAACCGGATGCGGGCAGTTTTTTATCTGTTGTCCCGGAGAATACACCTTCTGAAGGTTCTTATCTTGGGAGACTTTGTGATAAAGGCACATTCTTGAGTCCTGAACCAGAAGCAATTATAAACCCTGCGGGTGGGGGCCTCGCAATCTGGTTTTAACAAATTCCCAGTCCACCGCAGTCAGGGGACGAGCACCCCTTGCAAGGCGTGGTGACAGGCCGGGGTCAGACTTGCCCTCAGCACACCGCTTCGCAGAGCAGGGAGGCAGGGCTGCAGTCCGCACCCAGGCAGAACCCTACAGACGCCCCGGCCTCCGCGCACGCCGCCCAGCATTCCCCCCACCCCCGGGCTCCAGCTTCCGGAGGAGGGCTCTGGGCTGGACCGGGACGGACTGGTCCAACTCGCGGCCGTTGAGGGGCCGCTTCTTACTCCCATCCCCGCCCGGAGGGGGGAGGCTGGCCGCTGCGGCGGAGGAAGGGGGACGGGCTACCCTGGTACAAGAGTCAGGGCAGCCTGGGGCTTTAGGGTGGGACAGAGACGCCTACCACCCGCGGTGCTCGCCGGTGCCCCCGAGCTGCCACCCCGCGGCCCCGGCAGGGGGAGTGCGAACTGGCGCAGGGTAGAAATCTCGCGATAGCAGGCCTCCGGGGCGGGGGTGGCGCCTCTTCCTCTCCTCTTGCTCGCGTTAGTTCCGGTCGCAGAGGAGACAGCGCCGCAGTTGCCGCCAGCTCGGGGATTTCTGGCTCTTTTCTCTTCGCCTTAAATTCGGTGAGGCGAGCGCGGCGCAGCGCCGGGGAAGAGCAGCGCGCCGTGGCCCGGCGGAGGGGGAGGGTGGCGGCGGGGTTCGGAGGGGCCAGCGGGACCCGGGGCCTGGATCCGTGGCCCGGGCCGCCGCTCTGGAGGGCGGGCGAGGCCGCGGGGCGCCGGGGTGGCGGCGCGCCCCCGTGTGCGCCCCGGCCGGCCTGGGTAACAAAGCCGCCGCGGCCTCTGTTGGGTGATGTACGCGTGGGGAGTTCGGCGGGCGGGGCGCAGCCGCCACCACCACCGCCGCGGCCGCCGCCTCCGCCGCTGCTTTCGCGGGAGGGCGGGCGGATGTACGGGGCGGCGGGGGCCCCGGCGCGCAGCGCCTCGGCGCCTGTGGTCCGCTCGGGGCGGCGGCCACCACCGCAGGCGACAGGGTCGGTGGAGAAGGGCCTGCGGCTGCCCGAGCCCCGCGAGGCGGGAGGCACGGGAAAGGGTGTGGATGTGGAGACACGTGCCCGGGGAGGAGGAGGCGGCTGGGGCTATAGCGTTTGCGGCCAGCTCTCACTTTTGCACCTTGGAAGGGTGCAAGCGGGCTCTGCGGCTCTCGGCGCCACTTTGGAATGAGGGCAGCGCTGATGCGGTTCAGGGCCTTTGACAGATAGCTCGTGACCGCGACAGTCCTCTAAGTTCGGGTTACTTAGAAAAAGTGGGAGATGCAAAGAACGGTGTAGGAGAGACTGAGCAGTTAGGTTTGTGGTAGGCCATTTGCCACCAGACAGGGTGATACTAAAATGTTGTATCAAGGTGTAGTTCCAGCACTTACATCAAGGGGTTCCTGGAGAGGGAAACTTACCTGCACCCTCTCAATTAATTGCCTGTTAACTGAAAGTGTCTTGGGCTTGCTTTAATTGTAATTTTGATTTAAGGTTTGATACTTGGTTTAAGAAGTTAATATTACTGGCACGGGTGTTTTTAAGGCCTTCTTTCCCTTTTTTCTAGGGTGTCTTTTATGAATAATCAAAAGCAGCAAAAACCAACGCTATCAGGCCAGCGTTTTAAAACCAGAAAAAGAGGTAACTATTTATTTGTAACTCTCCCTTAAACTTTCAGACATATCTTGGTTTCTCTCACAGTCAGGTAGCTGCATGTTACTAACCCGAAAATAACAGAAACTTGATTTTCTCTTTAACTTCTATTTCAGATTAACTGCTCCCTTAGTGTTTCTCTGCTTTCTCAAATTTCTTTTTTTTTTTTTTTTTAGTGGCTAAAAGCTGTGACTTTAAGCTCATAGTTTAAAGAAGAATTTGAACAAAGAGGGCTAATAGAAGGGGGGGCACTCCTAAAGTCCCTGATTTCACCTAGACTTTGTGGAGATGGGTGAAAGTGACTCATTTATAGAGTGTCTCACATGGCATAGGTCTGGGAAAAGATGTGTGGGTAGAAATCAGATTTCAACTTAAAGAATTATAGAATAGGAATCACATTAATTTTTTTTTTAAAGGTTTAGCAGAGTCTTAGATTGTAGCTCAGGATGGCCTCCAAATGCTAGGATTAAAGGTATGAGCTCCTGGCAATCTGGGGATTGAATCTAGTACTCCTATCAGAGGCTGGCAGATCTCTTGAGTTTCAGGATAGCCAGGACTACACAAAGAAACCCTGTCTTTAAAAAACCAACACCAAGGAGTTTAGCCTGTATGTGTCTGTATAGCCCTGGCTGTCCTTGAACTCAGAAATGAGTTCCGCCTGCTTCTGCATCCCAAGTGCTGGGATTAAAGGTGTGCACTGCCACCACCACCCAGCAACAACAAAAAGTTTAAATGGTATTCTTTGAAAACACACATTGGCCAGGCATGGTGGCATACATCTTTAATTCTTGCAGTTGGAGAGGCCAGTAAATAGAAGTCTAATTAGTGAATTCCAGGCCAGCTAGGGCTACGTGGGGCTGCTTCAAAAAGATGAAGCACACATTAACCTGTTGAGTAGCTTTGAGGAAATGGAGAATGGGCTAACTACTGGTCTTAAGGTTGTTTCTGGTTTTCTACCTTTCATAGAAAGTTTGACACATATGATAGCATCTTTGTATATTCTCCATAGTCTGTCTGTTCCCCGGTTGTGTATTCCAGCCTTTGGTAGGTATAGTTTTAGCCAATAGATTTTCTTAAACTAAAGCAGTTTATCAATAATGAAGGGAACTGGAGCTTGAGAGATGGCTTAGCAGTTAAGAACACTGATTGTTCTTCCAAGTGTTCTGAGTTCACATCCCAGCAATCACATGGTGACTTACAACCATCCATGAGATCTGACGCCCCCCTCTGGTGTATCTCAGGTCAGCTACAGTGTACTTACATATAATAAATAAATCTTTAACCTAGCACTATCTTGATAAAATTGTATGACTTTAATTCTTAGCATCTAGGAGATATCACTTCATTAAATCCAGATAAAGTGGTGTGGCATCTGCCTGTAACCCAGCACTCCTACTACAGAGGCAGAAGAGTTGCCAATGTTAACTGGACCAGCCTAGGATACAAAAACCCGTCTTTAAGTGCCTCCCCCAATAACAAAAAAAGGGGGCTTATGGCCTGGTTCTAGGGATAATCATCCAGGGTTGCCTGGAGCTAAGGGGGTTTTAAAGACAGGACTTTCAGTAAAACCAAGAGAATCTTGGAAACATTTTCACTCTCATGCTGTATAAAATCAGGAATTGTCTAGTTTCAGCTGAAAAATGTGAAAACTCAGATATCATATGCCCTAAATTGGCAAGTTGGGAAAGCTGGGGGTGCACGGCAGTGGTGGAGTGCTTCTGTGGTGCGTGTGATGCCCTGGATTTGCCTCCAGGAAAGAAGCACCTGCCTGGAGCAGGTCACAGGTGTCTTAGTTCAGTAGAGACTAAGTGCCTTCTGCTTTGCATTATTTAATACTCACAGAAACTTTTGGGGATAAATGTTATTTTGAAAGGGAATATTGAAAATTGGCTGGTTTCTGCCTTGCTGCCCATGTAGATGATCTGGGTTGATTCCTAGCACCCATATCAGTCAGCTCCCATCTTCTTGTAACTCAAGTTCCAGGGGATAACAGTGCCCTCTTCTGGTTTCCTCAGGCTCTAGGCATACACATGTTTACTATTTAAAAGAAGAAAGTGGCTAGTTGCACAAACACAGGATATAATAGAAATCATGATTTCAGCTGGGTGGGTTTTGGTTGTTTTGAAGCAAGATGTCTAGGTAACCCTGACTGTCCTGGAACTAAATATTTAGGCTAGGCTGGGCTGAAGCTCACAGATCCTCCTATTTCTGCCTCCCGCGTGCTAGGATTAAAGGAAAAGCTACTGTTATGGACACATAAGAGGAAAGAGCCCCTAAAACTTTGAGTAGTGTGGCAATAGCTACACAGCAAAAACTTGTCTCAAAAGCAAATAGATCTGGGTAGTGGTGTCACACACCTTTAATCCCAGCACCCAGGAGGCAAAGGCAGAAGGATCTCTGAGTTCAAGGCTAGCCTAGTCTACATAGTGAGTTCTAGAACCCTGTCTGGGAAAAACAAAAGAAAGAAGAAAAAAACAGGGCTTGGGGGTATTATAGTTCAGTATATAAAGATAGGGAAAGTGAAGGATCCTGAATTGAAGGTTTGTTTTAGGCTACCCTGTAGCAAATGAGACCCTGTCTCAAACAAAAAGGACTGAAGAGATGCCTAAGTAAAGTGCTTACCATAGAAGCATGAAGACCTGAGTTTGATCCCTGATACCCACATCAAGCCAGGCATAGTAACTGGTGCCTGTGACTCAAGCATGGATGAAGCAAAGACAGGAGGATCCCTGGAACTTACTGGCCAACCAGTCTAGTCAAAGTGAGCTCTAGGTTCAGTGAGAGATTGTCTTAATAGGATGGATACAAGTTAGGAAGATAACTCTGTCTCGACCTACTAGGGCCAGGCTCAGTCGTACTTGTACTGCATATACAAGACTGGATTCTAAAATCTGTCCAAGGCTAGGAAAATGCCTATATCCCTGTCTCAGAAAAAAACAAAGAAAGGCAGAGGGGAACTTGGGTGTGCAAATTCCTGGAGGAATAAAGTATGCCCAGTATAAAAAGGTTAGTGTTAATAGTTTGTTTTTGAGATATTACTATGTAGACCAGGCTCTAGAATTCAGAGCCACCTGACTCATCTGCCTTTCTAGTGTTGGAATTAAAGGCTTGTGCCACTGTGGCTGGTCTGGGTTTATTGGTGTAGCCTGGTGATAAACAGTGGGAGCAGGAAATCCTAACACATTGGTGCTTGCAGAGTAGAGCAGCCATGTAGTTCTTGACCAGGTAGGAGGAGAGGCATCCTGCAGGAGAGACACTGAGTGTGTGTTGAATCTTTCTCCTGCCATACTTAAACTTGCCCTCTTCCAGCTACTGAATTAAATGGAATTGACTAATTTGATTAACTTATCCTATTTGCTGGTTTGTGTCATTTTGATAAGCTTCTTGAAACTAATCTTCTTTCTATCCCTATCCAGATGAAAAAGAGAGGTTTGACCCCACTCAGTTTCAAGACTGTATTATTCAAGGCTTAACTGAAACTGGTACTGATTTGGAAGCAGTAGCTAAGTTTCTCGATGCTTCTGGAGCAAAACTTGACTACCGCCGCTATGCAGAAACACTCTTTGACATCCTGGTGGCTGGCGGAATGCTGGGTACGTATCTGGTTTTGTGGGCCTAGAGATGATGGAGAAGCCAGAAAATGAGCTTTGACAGTCCCAACAAGAGGAATGGGATTTTAGTTGTTCTGTTTCTCCTCTCTGTAAGCTAAGGGTTGGAGATTATGAGATAGGTTGAACTCTGTCCTAGCCTTTTTCTCCTTGGCAACAACCCATCTCCTTCAGATTTCCAAATGCTAGGACAACAAATATGAGCTACCATACCTGGCTTCAGCAAACTTTTTAAAAATCTATTTTTTGTTTTATGTGCTTTAGTGTTTTGCCTGCATGTATTTCTGTTTGGGGTGTCAGTTCCCATGGAGGCGTCAGTTACCCTAGAACTGGAGTTAGAGACAGTTGTGAGCTACCATATGGGTGCTGGGGATTGAACCCAGTGCTCTTAACTACCGAGCAATCTCTCAAGCCCCTCAAACCTTCAGATATCCACCCCACCCCCGCTTTGGCCCCATGCCCTCTGGCCCAAAGGTTTTTATTTTGGTTCCTCATAGATGGTTGTGAGCCACCATGTGGTTGCTGGGAATTGAACTCGGGATCTCTGCTCTTAACCGCTGAGCCATCTCACCAGCCCTGGATTTTATTTTTATTTTTTAAATAGGGTTTCACTTGGATATAGCCCAGGCTAGCATTGACTTTTGAATTCCTCTTGACTTAGCTGCCTTTCTTGATATGATTGTTATAATGTAACAAATAGGGTTTTGAGTCAGTTGTGGTGGCATATATAGATATCAGTATTCCAGAGGATCACAAGTTCCAGGCCAGCCTGAGCTAAGTGCAAGATCCTTTAAAAGAATACGAATTGACAGTACAGTGCAATTTCCTTAAGTTTAAAATTGTACCTTCTGTGTGGAAAGTTAAATATGAGCAAAACCAGATCTGAACATCTCCACTTAGCCTATTTGGCACTGTTAAATGGTTTATTAAGTTTCTTTCACTAAAGATGTTTATATTTATTTTGTATGTGCATGTATGTATGTGGGCATGTGTAGTAGAAAATATATGTGGCTCAAAACTATCTCGATAGCCTTGGCAGCAGAAAGCACTGCGTATGTAAGGCTGAATGATCACCTATTTAAGACGATTACTGCACGTTTACTGTCTTTCTTAGCCCCAGGTGGTACACTGGCAGATGACATGATGCGCACAGATGTCTGTGTGTTTGCAGCACAAGAAGACCTAGAGACCATGCAAGCATTCGCTCAGGTAAGTGAAACTGCCTGCATTATAGGTATATGGGTGATATCTGAGGGACATTTTGCTTTTTAAAGTTGCAGGTAGAAGGTCTAGTTTAAGTTTTAAGGGTGTGGGTCTTGATGAAATATGGTAGATTAGAAATATATTCAGGAATAAATTTGCTGCGGTTTGGGTTTTGTTTGTGGGTTTGTTTGTTTGTATAAACTACCCTGTTGACTACTGGGTAGTCAACTCTAGTCCCTAGATTTGTTTCTCTGGAATTATTCTCTTTAAGAAAGGCCGTAAACCAGGTTGGGGTAGCGGGTAGCACATGACTATAATCCCATTGAAAAATTGAGTTGGGGAGGGTCAGGAATTCAAGGTCATCCTAGGTTATATAGTGTTTACTACTGCGAGCCTAGACTACTTTAGACCCTGTTTGAGTTGCCACCCCACCCCCACACAAAGATACTAAACTAGACATGGTGATTCAAGCCTGTAATTCCAACACTCAGGAGACAGGCTAGATGATTTGAGGTAGACTTGGGCTATTTATGGGGAGACTATGTCTAAAAATAAGATGAACAAAAATGTTAATTTTTCTTGTGATCACTGTATTAAGCAATTATTTTCATTTTGAAGAAAAAAAATGAGCATATTGATCCAGGCTGGCCTGTAACTTGCTTTGTAGCCCACCTTAGGCTTGAACTTAAGCAACCCTTCAGCAGTTCCCAGTGCTGTATGCTCTGTTGCCATACTCAGCCTCATGGTTATATTTTTACTACTTGTCCTCATGGTTATATTTTTACTACTTGTAAGCACAAGGGAAGAATTTATGTATCTAACCCTGAAATTTGCTGTTTGTGTCTAGTTGTATACAAAAAAAGTGTAGTTGTATTTTGTAATCTTCCTGTTATTTGAGCAATAGTTAGCATAGTGATAGAAGTTACTAAAACGTGTAGTTTTGGTATGTGATGATATTTTACAGTATAGAGTCCATTTTGGTTCTAGGAATAACTTTAATCATCTTCTAGGTTTTTAACAAGCTAATCAGGCGCTACAAATACCTGGAGAAAGGTTTTGAAGATGAAGTTAAAAAGGTAGGTGGAGGAGTTGGGTAGGGCATATGGCCTACACAAGACCCAGTGTTGAGTCTCTAGCAGCCCCAGATTGGACATAGTATTAGACATTTAAATAGACTCTTACTGAAATACCATTTGGGGAGTATAGCAGTTATTTTGTTGAAATATTTGAAACTTACATTGTCGCTTAGTATTGTGTTGAAAAAAATGACAATTAAAAATCTAGAGACTCTGAAGATGAATAGTGAAGGATCAGAGCATGAGGTGCTAGAGAAGTTACTTCCATTCTGCCGAATATTTAACAAATGGGTCATGTAGCAGCAGAAAGGCTGACAAAATTAAGTATCAGGCTTTGTTCTAACTTTTCAATACTAATAAAAACTGAAGTTTTATTGTTCACATTTCATATGTAATGAAACCAAGACAGTGGCCTAAGATCCTTGAATTAATGAGTCTTATGATGGAGATAGAGCTGTGAATGATTGGGCCTCAGCGGGATGTAGTGTTGTACTGCTTCTCCTAACACAATGCAAGTACGCCTTTAACCCTGACCGTTTACTTCTACAGTTACTGCTCTTCCTAAAGGGGTTTTCAGAGTCGGAGAGGAACAAGCTCGCCATGTTGACTGGGGTCCTTCTGGCTAATGGAACCCTTAATGCATCCATTCTTAACAGCCTTTATAATGAGAATTTGGTTAAAGAAGGTAATTAGCTTTTGAAATGTTTGTTGTAAATACGTGTTCACTGTTTCTGTGTGGGTGTGTGGATATTAGTGCTGGCTTGGAGGTGGTGAAGAACTTGTGAGTGTTCCTTTGGTGGTAACTACTTTGGGTGCAGAATAACAGGTTACCATATAAATTGTCAACTGCTACTGGATCAGTAGCAAATGACAGAATAGGGGAGTTGGGGTCAAACGGTCTTAATGGCATAGGAAAGGTGTAGGGTTTGGGTGGGTTGGAAACGGAGGAACATGTCTGTTAGACAAGCAACTTTGTTTTACAGGGGTTTCAGCAGCTTTTGCTGTAAAGCTCTTTAAATCATGGATAAATGAAAAAGACATCAATGCAGTTGCTGCAAGTCTTCGGAAAGTCAGCATGGACAACAGACTGATGGTTCGTGCCTTTCCTTCTATTCCTTCCGACTCGTTCAGTGGTGTAACGACAAGACCTTGTTTTTTAATCTGAAAACTGTTTCTTCATTTGGTGTAAAGACCACTTTTGTTCTTTCAGGAGCTGTTCCCTGCCAATAAACAAAGTGTTGAGCATTTCACTAAGTATTTCACTGAGGCGGGCTTGAAAGAGCTTTCCGAGTATGTCCGCAACCAGCAGACCATTGGGGCTCGGAAGGAGCTCCAGAAAGAGCTGCAGGAGCAGATGTCCCGCGGTGACCCATTCAAGGACGTAAGCTGCTCTTGTGTAGACCCTCTTTCTCTAATGTATGTGTCTGTCTGTCTCTCTTGTATATATGAATGGGTAACACCTGTGTGTACACTCCTGCTCTCTGAGGTCAAGGATGCAAGCTGCTCTTGTGTAGACCCTCTTTCTCTAATGTATATGTCTGTCTGTCTCTCTTGTATATGTGAATGGGTAACTCCTGTGTGTACACTCCTGTGTCTGAGGTCAAGGACGTAAGCTGCTCTTGTGTAGACCCTCTTTCTCTAATGTAATGTCTGTCTGTCTCTCTTGTGTATGTGAGTGTGTAACACCTGTGTGTATACACTCCTGTGTCTGAGGTCAGAGGAGGGTTTGTTTCCAGTGCTCTTAACTGCTGAGCTGTCCTTCCAGTCCCAATTAAGCCAGCTTTTTTTTTTTTTTCAGATTTATTTATTTTATATAGCTGTACAGATGGTTGTGAGCATTTATGTAGTTGTTGGGAATTGAATTTAGGACTTCTGCTTACTCCTGTTGGCCTGCTCGCTCCAGTCCAAAGATTTGTTTATTATTAATACATAAGTACACTGTAGCTGTCTTCAAACACGCCAGAAGAGGGCGTCAAATCTCATGGGTGGTTGTGATCACTATGTGGTTGCTGGGATTTGAACTCAGGACCTTTAGAAGAACAGTTAGTGCTCTTACCCACTGAGCTATCTCACTAGCCCCTTAAGCCATCTTTTTTATGCCTACATTTTTACATGTTTTTGTTCATTCAGGAGTTCCCAGAATTTTCTCAGAGTGAACCTGGGTTAGTAATTATAGAATTGAGCTGGGCGTGGTGGCTCACGCCTTTAATCCCAACACTTAGGAGGCAGAGGCAGATGGATTTCTGAGTTTGAGGCCAGCCTGGTCTACAAAGTGAGTTCCAGGACAGCCAGGGCTATACAGAGAAACCCTGTCTCAAAAAAACCAAAATAATAATTATAGAATTGGACTTCCTTTAGCCCTTTTCCTATGCTTATTTTTAGTTTTAATGGTACCCAGAGATAATAACTTTGAAGATTTTATAATGTTTAGGCCAGAGGGCAGACATTCTTCATTTAAGGTCAGTTTTTGTTGTTGTTGTTTTGGTTTTTTTTGTCATTGCCCTTAGTAAATTTATTTAAGGGTGGGCATATGTATACACATTTCCCACCACGTGGTCTGGAGAATCAGTCTTGGGTTGTCAGGCTGAGCCATCTCACCTGGCAGAGCCAGTTTATCCATAAAATGGGTTGAATTTCAAGGTTCTGTCCTGTGGCAAAGGTGGTATTCTGTTTGTATGTGGTACTGCTGAAGTTTGTTGCCAGAATGGAAAGCTTGGTTGGTTTGCTTGCTTGCCTTCTTATTTCAGGCGTGGACTCACTCACTATACTGCTCTGGCTGGCCTGGGACTCTATAGACAGAGCTGGCCTCAGACCCAGATCTACCTGCCTTTACCTTAGGAGTTCCTGGGGTTAAAGGCATGTACCTACCATACCTGGTTGGAAAAACATATTTTGCTTTTGTAAAACGTCTAAATTTGATGTTTAAAGAATTAAACATAGCTTCTGTTAATAAGTCTGGGTTGTTTTGCAGATAATTTTATATGTCAAGGAGGAGATGAAAAAGAACAACATTCCGGAACCAGTGGTCATTGGGATAGTCTGGTCCAGTGTGATGAGCACCGTGGAGTGGAACAAAAAGGAGGAGCTTGTAGCAGAACAAGCCATCAAGCACTTGAAGGTACTGGGGTTGTGAAGCTGTCACAGTTGGGGTGGGGTGTGTGGACTGAGTGGAGTCTAAGGTTTTCAACCTGTGGGTTGAAGCACAGTATTTGCCTCTAAGATCATCAGAAAACATAGCAGAATTACAGCTGTGAAGTAGCAACGAAAATAATGTTATGATTTGGGGTCAGCACAACATGAGGAGCTGTATTAAAGGGTTGCAGCATCAGGAAGGTTGGGAACCATTGTTCTAAGAGTTTACCACATTTGTGGTGCTGGGGCATGACCTGCCTGTAAATCTACATTACTTCGTGTTGATAATGCTTTTGAGGCTGACTTAGCTTTATCTGGATCATAAGTTAGAAATAATAACATGTTTAAAAGTAATTTAAGTCTGATTTGATACTGCTAAGGGAATGCCAGAAAATGGGAAGGTTTTTCTCTTTACTCCATTGAAGTAGATCTTAAATTTTTCTGCTCCATCACTTTTTATTCCTAATTTCCAATGAACTGTTGACAGTGGTAAAGGTGAGCTATATGATCTATATTGTGGGAATTTATAATGGATGATTATTATAATGAGTCATTTTTCTTTTCAAAGCAATACAGCCCTCTCCTTGCTGCCTTCACTACCCAAGGTCAGTCTGAGCTGACTCTGCTACTGAAGATTCAGGAGTATTGCTATGACAACATTCACTTCATGAAAGCCTTCCAGAAAATAGTGGTGCTTTTTTATAAAGGTGAGTAAATCGTTGGTTCTGTGAAATTTGTATAAAAATTCTGGAAATAAACGAGGAGGAGGGTCTGGCCAGGGACTCCTATATTCACAAAGTAAAATCATCTGTGGTTGAGTTGACAGTTGTTTTACTATTCGTTTTAAGTCTGCCTATCACTGTTGTGTTGACCGGCCTGGAACTTGAAGCCAAGCTGATCTGCAACTCAAAAGATCCACACGTCTGCCTCCACCTCCCAGTGGGTCAAAGGCCTGTTTCCCCACACCCAGCAGAAATGGGTGGTTTTTTTTTTTTTTTTGGTTTTTTTTCGAGGCAGGGTTTCTCTGTATAGCTCTGGCTGTCCTGGAACTCACTTTGTAGACCAGGCTGGCCTCGAACTCAGAAATCCGCCTGCCTCTGCCTCCCGAGTGCTGGGATTAAAGGCGTGCGCCACCACGCCCGGCAGAATTGGGTGTTTTTATTTGGTACATTGCTATTAGAACATCTGTGAACCTGGTTCACAAGATAAATACAAGTTAAATTCATAAGTGAGACCCTATCTCTCCTCACCCTGCCCTGATCCCACAGAAAAACAATTGTACCTGTGTATTCAGTGTTTAAACTTGGTAATATGTATGACTGTTGTTTGTAGCTGAGGTCCTGAGTGAAGAGCCCATTCTGAAGTGGTATAAAGACGCACATGTTGCAAAGGGCAAAAGTGTCTTCCTTGAGCAAATGAAGAAGTTTGTAGAATGGCTCAAAAATGCTGAGGAGGGTAAGTCTTTTTGTGTACTTGATGGAAATTGGGTGGTGGCGTTTGGTTTGTTGCCTCCCAGGTGCTCGGATCACCAGATGTAGGTCAGTTACTAGAAATGGGCTTGAATGCAGCACAGATTAATTTTCACACACGTTTCTTCTGCTGCCAGTGTGTGTGTGTGTGTGTGTGTGTGTATGTAAGATTTATTTATTTTATGTTGAGTACACTGTAGCTTTCTTCAGACACACCAGAAGAGGCCATCAGATCCCATTACAGATGGTTGTAAGCCACCATGTGGTTGCTGGGAATTGAACTCAGGACCTCTGAAAGAGCAGTTAGTGCTCTTAACCACTGAGCCATCTTTTCAGCTCCTGTATATATTGTTTATATTACCCATGGTTGTCTCTTTTTAACAAGAGGGGAAGCTAGACATTAATCATTGTAACTTAGTGTTGTGTGAGTGCCATGAAATATGTGGAGAACAACTCAACTCTCCTTATAACAGTGATCAAACTCTGGTTAGGTGATAGCAGAGATTAACTTACTGGTCTTGCTGGCTCCATCGTGGGAAATTGAAAGTGTTGAGATACATAAATATGGACTTGTTCTCAGTTGATATTAGTCAAATTCTGAAATGATTATAAAGTTTCAAATAATGGAAAATGGCTTCCTGAAACAAGATGTTTGACCATTCTTCAAATTCTTTTCTAGAATCTGAGTCTGAAGCTGAAGAAGGTGACTGAATTTTGAACCAACATCCTCAGTAAAGCAAACAGGAGTTGTAGATAAAATGTCATGTCTCATGTGTCCTGGTTCTTACATCTTCCTACCTCCCTATATCAAGCATGATATAAGGGCTTTCATGGCAATTTTTATTTTAACTGTTTTTATGGTTACTGGAAATGTTGGCTTTGGTTTCTGAAACCACGTGTGAGGAGCGAGCTGCAGGAGCCGTAGAGTTGAATCTGATGTTGCATTGGTTTTCAGTTATCTTCTACCTCCTGTATTTTCTACTGTAATAATGTGATGTAAGGCCTTCCGCAATGAGCAGTTCACTTTAGTCCCTGGGTTTTCTATATAAACAGTTTTCAAGATATGATTTGGTTAAAAATAATTTGTTACAAAAAGATTCTGTTTGCAAATTAAACTGTAAAAGTATTCAAAGTCTCAAAGGGCAATGATTTGTGTGATAACTCAGTGTGTCCAGAGCCCTGTTCATCAGTGAAAGCCCTGTGGATGACTGAATCCATAACCCAAATCCTGACCTTGGTTAGATGTGAGCATTTTCTTCTTAGAGTTTCAACCCCAGATGTTGTTTGATTTCTGGGTATCATCCTTAGTAAAGCCATGGAGAGCAAACTTGAGTTTGAGAACTACATGTGGCAGAGGTAGGAAGAAGGAAGCTGAGGCTTTTTTGAGAAACTTCTAGGTTCAGTTGTATCTTTCCAGGTAGAACATGTTGATAACTCCTCACACAAACGTTCTACCCCAGGATACAGCTAGACTGTTAAAGAGTTCCCACAAGGACTGAGTCAAGGAAATGTCACTAAACCATACGATTGTTGAGTGTTTTGGGTGAGCGTGTTCTAACAGGATCTCTGTACGACTCCATTTTCCTTTGTGAAGGTGAAGGACAGTCATTCGTGGTCTGCCGTTCAGTTGTCTGGGCCTGGCCTCGTTCTGCTACAGTCAGCGCCTGGTAACTCACCCTAGTTGCCGTTTTCTTAAGTTGCCATGAGCCAAACACTTCAGTTGATTAATCCATTTATTTTAATGGCTGCCTTCGTTGCTTTTCTTTTTGCTATCCATTTATAGTTAGTAGTGGAAGATGTAGCCACCTTTTTTGGGAAAGGCTAAAAGTGAACATTTTGAAAGTTTTTTTTAATTGGTAAAAGGAAATAGTAAGAGAATAATGCCACCAGAGACTTTAGTGGAAATTGCCCATTTTGAAGGTGCCATTCTTAGAAGCCAAGAATTTGGTATTTAAAGTTTATCTTGAGAGAATAACATGTAATATAATTTGAAATAAAGGTATAGTAACCTTAAGAGCACTGTAGCAAAAACATTGGTGGGTGGGGTGAATTTGTAAAATGAATGACTTTGATAAAGTTTTATGCACAGGCAAATGTATTCATTAGATTCTGTGTAGTGATCTGCTTTCCCTTTGTAATTTGTAGTCCTAAAAAGATTTTTTTTTTTTAAATAAAGTCCATCCTTGCATTTAGGTTTTATAGATCAGTCTTTTTATTCCCCTCCAATCCCATTGATCCCTAATGGTGTGCTGTATGTCCTGCTTTCAGATGTCAACTGTGTATAAACATTAGTAACAATTTGTCCGTAGAACTTGCAGACTAAACACCTCACAGATTCCAATGTAGCTAAAACTACATTGCCATTTCTACAACCAGATCCTTGCATGTTAACCGTCGTTCAAAACGCACCGTTTATTATATACTGTGTATAGTGAAAGAGTGTGTAGTCTTCCAGAACTACATTATGATCTTTGATCATTGATCTTTCCCCCCTTTATACACAGTAGTGTTTAATTAATTAGTATAAAAGCACACGAGTAAGGCACCTGTGAGTACAATGTAAAGAAAGGGATTTATGAAATTATTCTCATTTTAAGTTTAAATGCCAACCTATGACCTCCAATATGTAATTCTTAATGGAGATGTTAAAACTGTACTCTGAATCATGATTGGATAACTGTTGATTGAATTCCTAAGTTGGTGTCAGTTTCTAAGGCCTTTAGTGTCTTGGATACTATACTGTGTGTTTAGAACTGATAAGTGTCACCTTATTCTGGGATTATTGTCCTAGAAATATTCTGTTCTTACAAAATTTTCAGATACCAAAATGCCACATCAGCATAACAATTGATGGTGAGGGGAAATGCATGTGACCAAGAGATTAATTTATAACAGTGTTCGAGCTTTTTCCATTATCCAAACCCCCCAGAAACCTTTTCCCCTATTAGCACCCCAATAAATTTTAATATAGATACACTATGTACTGTGTCTGTGCTTTATACATGAAACACTTTTTTTTTTTTTTTGTATCCAGTAAAGGTTTTAATAGTTTACTTTTTCATGGTGTAAAAGTTTGTTATATCTCTCACCTCTGATGCTAGGCTTGAACCCAGTCTTGTACCACCTAGCCATTTTGAGACCATCTTGCTAAGATGCTCTGGGTAGCTTTGAACTCATTCTGTCACTCAGGCTGTAAACCTCCTTCCTTAGCCTCGGGTGTACTTAGGGGGTCTAGGCCTGTAATGGGTAACTTATGGTCTATGAGTCACCGTTCAGTTTGTACCTTAGGCCACCACGGGCACCAGGCAAAGCATTTCCCTTTGGTTTGAGAACTTTGTAAGGCTTTGGGAATGAGTAGAGAAAAAGGCAGAAAACGGGCTGCAACTTTGAGGCTAGTCCTGGCTGGCCTGGAAAACTCTAGTTCTTTGTCCCTGGTGCTGGGATGAAGTGTGCATTTACCACACCTAGCATGAAACAGGTTTTTGATTTGGTTGTAGATTTATCTTTGAATAGAATCCTCTGGGTTTCTTCTAATGTAAAATAAATTCACTGGAAGTTCTTGTAAGTGGTGTATTTCAAAGTTGTGGACATGGCACCAGGAAAATGGTTTTGACATTTTTCCCACTTTTTATTTTTCTATTGCCATGACAAAACACCACGACCAAGGTAGCTTACAAAAGCATTTCATAGCTGGGAGTAGTGGCTTTAATCCCAGCAGAGGCAGGCGGATTTCTGAGTTCGAGGCCAGCCTGTTCTACAAATTGAGTTCCAGGACAGCCCAAGCTATACAGAGAAACCCTGTCTCGAAAAACCAACCAAAAAAAGCATTTCATTTGAGAGCTCACAGTCTTAGAGGGTTAGAGTCCATGCTTATGAGCCTAGTGTGGGGTTATGGCTGGAGCATGGCAGCAGGTTGAGATTCTCAACAACCAGGAGGCAGACACTGAAAACGGCAAAGGCTTCACTTCCAAGCAAAAAGCCTACCACCAGATGTGCAACTCCAATCCTTTGCAAAAAGTTCCACCACTGGTGACAGTCATTCTCATTGAGACACCCACCAACTGTACTGGGCTTTTAGAACTCAGTTAACTTGGTTGATATGAATGTAACAAGCCAAAGATTGGGTGTGCATTACTGAACTATTTGTAATTTTTTTTCCTCTGGTGGGTACTACATAAAGTAAGCAATTGTGGAAAGCCTTAACTTGTTAGGATTTGTGTGTATTAATCTTTATCTGAAGTACTTCTATACTGAGATCTAAGACTTCAAATGCTAGGAATAAACTGAGCATGGTGACAGACAGATGCTTTCAATCCAGCATGGAGAAAGTGGCAGGCAGATCTGAGTTTGGCCAGCCAGGATACATTTTTGTCTAAAAGGAGTGAGAGTAGGGAAGTGTAAAGTTCAGAAGACTTGATTTAAACAATCTGGGAAAATCTGGCAAGTGCTTTTGACTGGAAAAATTTTAGAATTGGATTTTTCTTGAGGAAAAGCTCTTGGTCACGGTGGTTGTAATTGAGGGCCGTAGTTCAGTGGAGAAGTCTTGTCTGTTAGGCATGAGTCCTTAGGTGTAATAACGACTGCCAAAAGGCTACCTTACTTCATTCTCCATCCATTTAACTGGGCTGTCATCAGATCTGCATTTCTTTTTTTTTTTTTTTTAAAGATTTATTTATTTATTATATGTAAGTACACTGTAGCTGTCTTCAGACACTCCAGAAGAGGGCGCCAGATCTCGTTGCGGATGGTTGTGAGCCACCATGTAGTTGCTGGGATTTGAACTCTGGACCTTCGGAAGAGCAGTCGGGTGCTCTTACCCACTGAGCCATCTCACCAGCCCCAGATCTGCATTTCAACTAAATGGCAAAGATACTTTATACATGTTAACATGTGAGCATGTAATCCCTGGCCAGTACTGTTGTCTAGACGTAGAAGGTGGATTATCCAAAGAAGTGAGTTTGAGACCCACATGGAATTTGAATGTTTGCTATTGTGTAGTGGACTCAAGTTGCTGCAATTAGCCAAGTATTTGTGAGCTATCCTCTTTCACAATTCCAAGATAGGGCCCATTTAAAAATAAGGTGGCTGGAGAGCTCATCAAGTGGCACAACACCATGTACTCAGAAACTACCATGGGCTGGAGAGATGGCTCAGGGGTTAAGAGCACTGACTGCTCTTCCAGAGGTCCTGAGTTCAAATCCCAGCAACCACATGGTGGCTCACAACCATCTGTAATGAGATAAGATGCCCTCCTCTGGTGTGTCTGAAGAAAGCTATTTACATATATATAAAGATATAAGTAAATCTTTTTTAAAATCACCATAAAACCCAACATAATTAAGAACAAAAGAAAAAAAGAAAGCTGGGTCTGTTTTTACATTGTGCTTGTACACTTTTTTTTTTTTTTTTGTGCCCACTCACAGGCCAGGTTGTGTCAGGTCTCTACCATATTTGTTCTGAGGATTGAACTCAGGGCATTAGGCTTGGTGACAAGCATATTTAACTGAGCCTTCTTGCTGGACTTTTGGGTTTTGTTTTTGTTATTTCGAGACAGGGTTTCTCTTTTAGCCCTGGCTGTCCTGGAACTCATTCTGTAGACCAGGCTGGCCTCAAACTCAGAAATCAACCTGCCTCTGCCTCCCAAGTGCTGAGATTAAAGGCGAGCTCCACCACACCCTGCTCTTGCTGGGTTTCTGGAAACAGGGTCTCACTATTCAACTCTTGCTGGCCTGCTTAGATAAAGCCAGCTTCACCTCCTCCATGTCTCCATTTGGTGCCTGGGACTGTTTATGGCACTCCAAGATAATCTGCAGATTGTTCCAAGATAAGCTCCAAAAAGCCTGCAATCAGCATCCGCCCCAGATGTCCACCCCTTACTGAGAAAGGGATTTTATTATACCCCCTCAACCCCTCCCTATTTTTTCTCATTGTGTGCTTATAACCAGGCTCTTGGCCTCCATTAAACAGACCCTGACAACTCTGCTTGGTCTCGCTTCCCTCTCTCCACCTGTTTCTCTTTCAGGCCTGGGTCGACCCACGGAATAACTAAGAATTGCTGGATGGGACACTGAGCCTCTCAAGTGTGATCCACCCCCCACCCCCCACCCCCAAGGCAATTTAAACAAGATTCTTGAGGTTTAAGTGTACTTCAACATTGTTTAGCAACTGAAATCATGTTGGATACTAGGAACTCGAGTCAAGCTGTTTTTTATATGTCATGATCCTGTTCAACCATAACAATGATTTCCAAACAAGTCTACGCCTAGGAAACTGGTGTTTTGGTGTATTTGTGTGCATGCATACCCATGTGGAGGTCAGAGCAGGCTGGGGGCTGTCTTGCTCTGTAGAGCTCCACCTTACTGCCTTGTGACCGGATCGTTTTGCTTTTTAAGTGGTCCAGGATGGCCTAGAACTCATGATCCTCCGGCTTCCACCTTCTGAGTACTGGGATTACATGTATGTGCCAGCATACTAAGCATTCACAGTTGACTTTTATAAAAGACTACCTCTATTCAATACTGAATTATTTTAGCATATAGAAAATAACTAAGCTACAAGGGTGACTCAGTGGTAGAGCACTTGCTTAATCCCTGGGATCATTAAAACAAAGGAAAAGAAAACGACTAAATGATTACCAGTTGAGAAAAGCTACCAACTAAAGACACGGACATCACTGAATGCTATGCAGTATGATTATGGGAACACACAATGCTATGCTTAGGGAAAAAAAATGTCAAGTGGAGAGTCAATTGCCTATTCTTATAATTCCTATTTTCTACCTATCTTTTTTTCCTGTGTAGCCCTGGCTGCCCTAACTCTGTAGACCAGGCTCTCCTTGAACACCTGCCTGTCTCCTGAGTGCACCACCAGCACCCAGCATAATTTCTGTCTTTATAGTGAATCAACTGTGAAGTGACTGTAGAATCTAAAAGTGCTAGTGTTCCAGCTGGACACGCTGTGCTCAGGGTCATCTATTCAGCGTGTGCGGTGTCTTCCCTGTGCTCTCAGGCATGGCCCAGAATCAAATTGATTAGAGACAGACTCAAGTTTGCTGTTTTCAGCTCTACTCAAGCTCCTGCCTTGGAGCTTTAAACAGGCACTGAGCATCTCATTCTTTTGTGTGCATGTGTACACTTCCCCTGCCCCAGCAAGGACAAAGGTTTTATTATTTAAGGAATAGTTTTACCTTTAGGGTCTCCACTCGGAGTTGGAATCCTCTGGGCAGCAAGAGGATTTGTAAAATGACCTGCAATTCTTAAAACCTCTCTAGGCATTTTCAACTCATTTTAAAAAGTATCCGTGTAGAAGTTAAAGAACCACCTTCCAGAGCTGGCTCTTTCCTGCCACTGTTTGCTTCCAGAGCTCAAACTTGGGTTATCCAACCTATCAGCAAATGTCACTGAGCCTGCTCAATTTTTTTTTTTTTTTTTTTTGGTTTTTCGAGACAGGGTTTCTCTGTATAGCCCTGGCTGTCCTGGAACTCACTCTGTAGACCAGGCTGGCCTCAAACTCAGAAATCAGCCTGCCTCTGCCTCCCATGTGCTGGGATTAAAGGCGTGCGCCACCACGCCCGGCCGCCTGCTCAATTTTTTAAAGAAACACCAAAATTAAATAATGAGGACCGTGGAATTGAGTCTTGGTGAAGTCCTGATAAAGCGCAGGATTCGAGTACACATCTGCATGTGTAAGCAGAGGGCCATTGAGGCAGACTAGGTTACCTCAGCCTCCACGGGCACTTGCACATACAGGTGTACAGATACATGAACAAGGGTACCCAAACATCTGCCTCACGATGGCTACAAAGACTTTAGAACAGCAGAACACACCACCATACAGACTGACCAGAAAACAGCAGTACTAAACTTGATCAAGAATAAAAGGAAAACAAAACCTTAATCTTTTAGAGTAAGGATGCCCCAATACTCACTTTTTAATCTTTTAAAAGTGTAAACAAAGTTGGGTCTGGAGAAGAGAACTGGCTGCTGTTCTCTAGAGGGCCCAAGTTTGATTTCCAGCACCCTTTTCAGGCCTGCAAATATGTGGTGCAGGCATACATGTAGGTGAAAATGCCCACATACATACAAAGGCAAAGCTATCTTCAGACTTTAAAATAACTGCAGAAAGACAGTACACCAAGCTATAGACCTTTATACATTCATAAGCACAAAGTTTATTCCAAATAAATCATTCTATAATTACTGAAAGATGTTATCTGGCTTGGCCATGTATTTAATAAAGCATCTAAAAAACATAAAATGTTTTACAAATTAAGCTATACAAAATAACTTAATTAAAAGCTAGACTGATGCAGTCTGTAAGATTCCCTTCACAGCACCATGTTTATAAATCACGTATGCTTTCTAAGTGGGTAAAAGAAAGGATGCTTTAGGGCTTCTTTGAGAGTAATTCTTTTGATGGGATCATACTCCAACATTTTCCCAATGAGGTCAAAGAGCTGCTCATGTTCTGCATCCTGAGATAGCATAAACTCCTGAAACAGAAAGACAAACATTTTTTACTGCTGCACTTTCTTCTAACAAAAACAGAAGGAACCATTTATGATCATGGGATGCCAGGTTACCAGGCCTCTCTTTTGGAGGTTGATGAAAATTTCTGAGGCCATCCTGGATTACATATTTTTATGTCCCTGAACAAGACCCCACCTCAAAAAGCAATTCAAAAACCAGAAACAGAGACCTTCAGAGGGTGAAGGTCAGCAGACTGTAACAATCAGGATTTTCTATAGCCCAAAAGTGGTAGCATGCATGTCCTGGTTGAAGAGTATCCAAAGCCTACCTTCAGAGGTTTACAGCGCCGAGAAACATATCTGCCAGCAGAACTGTGCTCATCCCAATCTAATCGATCATGATGGAAATATCTGCGTTTCCTAACAAACAGTTAAATGTTCACATTTACCATACTGACTTCCCCAAAGTCAAAATAGCAAAGGTAAAGATTTGTACTA
Source organism: Mus caroli (assembly GCF_978045245.1). NCBI lineage: Eukaryota > Metazoa > Chordata > Mammalia > Rodentia > Muridae > Mus > Mus caroli. Next base: position 55,318,796 of record NW_028227256.1, read on the forward strand.
GTATATTAGAATATCTAATCTTTTTCTAGAAAGTTAGAGCAAAGGAAAAAATAGCTTAAAAAAAAAAAGTTCCAATCAAAATCCAATTGTACTACTGCAGATGCTGTGGCTCAAGTAAAACATACCTGGTTTTCTGTATCATGTGCTTTGGTAGTGGTCCAAGAATCCTTTCCATCATTGCTAAATGTTCCCTGCTATCATGAGTCTGAAATAAAAACATTTGTTACCTTATACTGTGTGCCCCATTTAACAATTAGTTCTCCAGTTCTAGCTGTTCAAAGTCACATAAATGACAACCATCAAAATGACATACGGCTTAACTGCAGGAAAACAAAGGATTATATGCCTCAAACTTGCACCTCATCTTCCCTAAATAGTTGGAGACAACTGCCTATAATAGTAGTAAAGCTGCCTAAGGCAAAGTACACAATTTTAATTTCTTGTGCTTTATTAATCTAAAAAAAAAAAACAAAACAAAAACAAAAAACAAAAAAAACCCACCCACCCCTGTTCTGTAAATACATTCTTTAGAGTAGTTTACATAAATAGGCACTTTTTAATTCAGAGCCACTAAAGCGCACAATTCATTGTCACTTACCGGAAAAACTGTAAATCCAAGATAATACTCGATAAGAATACATCCTATGCTCCAGACATCACATGGCTGTGACCACCCTAGGGCTGCAAAGCAAAGCACAATGTCATTGTAGAAATCCTCACTATTTCTGGGAATCCTCAGAGCAAGTTAGGCTAGGACAGCCCGCCAAGTTCTGAATTTATTGAAATGCCCTGACCACAATGTGTACGGTGCTTGATTAATCTAGTATTTTCATTTTCTTTACCACACCAAGAGCAGTGGATTACACCATACAGTCTCTCTGACATACTTAGGTGCATGGTAGCCATACAATTTGTTCTTTAAAGTGCATTCTCTTCAAGTCAGATTCTGGGTGTGTAGGTCAGGTTAGTATTGAGCAGACAATGTATCTGGAGTTGACGAAGATTATAAAATGCCTACTCAACAACTCATTTCTCAAAAACAATCTCATTTTTAAGGCTAAGCTTCACTTGCTAGTTTCACAGCTGGTTAGTTGAGATATCAACCATCTGTTTTTGGAACAGGATCTCACTATGTGGCTCAGGCTGGCTTCTAACTTTGAGTTACTTTGAGATCTACCAACCTCTGATCAAAGACATGTGCCACCATGCCCAGCAATTTGAAGTATCTCAACATAATTTCTAATACTGTTGTCTATTTTCCTTTTTTCATGATGAAAGCTTAGGCAAGAGCTGTACCACTGAGCTACATTCCTTAGTCTAGAGTATTATTTAATGAGAAAATGATCAACAGATCAGTCATATAAGCCAGGCAGTGGTAGTGCACACCTTTAATCCCAGCACTTGGGAGGCAGAAGCAGGCAGATTTCTGAGTTCGAGGCCAGCCTGGTCCAGAGTGAGTTCCAGGACAGCCAGGGCTACACAGAGAAACCCTGTCTCGACAAACCATAGAGCAGTCATACAAATAACACCCAAACTACACATTTTTATTGGATTCAATATAGCAGTGCAGGCTGTTTCAGCATAACAAGTACTAACCTAAAATAACTTCCGGTGCTCTATAATGTCTTGTAGATACCAATGTGCTGTGGTGTTCATCATCATATGTTGCACTACCAAAGTCCACCACTTTAATATCTGGATTTACTATAGTACGTTCATCACGTTTCTGAAAAGCGTAAGTGACAAGTTATAAGCCATACTATTGAAACAAAGTATTCATTAGCACTATGATAATCACGCTGTTAAGTGCTCACCATTTTGGGATTATAAGCCTCTGTGTAGTCAGACTTCACAAATAAGATGTTTTCAGGCTTCAAGTCTGTATGAGTCAATTTATTACTATGCAAAACTGGAAAAAAGTACATAATCAGTCTCAAATATCAAAAGAAAATCATAAGCCCTATATTGTAACATATGCCTATAATCACAGCAGTGAAAAAGCTGACACATGAAAATCTAAGACTAGCCTAGGTAGGGTACTACACGAGTCCTCTTTGTGACAGGGTTGCTTTCTCTCTCTATAGCCCTGGACTTTCCTAATACTTCCTCTGTGGAACAGTCTGGCCTGGCCTGCCTCTGCTAATTGAATGCTGTGAGTAAAGATGTTTACCACCCAGCCTGGCTCAGATTGTCAGAACAAACAAGATGGTCTGGTGAGATTGCTCAGTGGCATGGACATGGACTACTATTCAAAGACCTGGGTTCAAGTTCCAGCACCCATATTAAGTGGCACAACCAACTGAAATCTCAATGCCAGGGGGGGGTCTGAAACCCTACAATCAAGTTTATGTTGTGCACACATGAAAATAACAAAATTAAACACAAGGAAAAAAAAAAAACAAAACAACCCCCCCCCCCAAAAAAAAACAAAAAACAAAAAAACCCCTTTGGTGTCTTCTTATATAATGTAGAAAGTAATCAACACTCTTAGTCCAGTAACGAATTCACCAGAGAAGGTGTGAGGATCTATGTCTGATAATAAATGCTTTCCATCCATACAAGGTTGTATCCACAACATTCAGGTGGTAGATAGATACTAGGGCAGGATACTGAGATCTGAGACAATCAGATTGTCTCAAATCACTGAGGACTGAAACACTACCATTGTCAACTCTAGTGATGTGGATGTAGTAGTAGCACTACATCTTAGAACGAGGACAGAGTACAAGGTTGCCCTGGACTGCACAATGAGACTGTTTCTCAGTAACAAGAAAGGAACTGAAAAGGATGGCTTCCATCAGTAATCCCAGTACTTAAAAGAAAAAAGTCAGAGGGCTGCCAATTAAGACAATGGCAACAGGGTACTTCTGGTTTACAGATCTTGTTCGGGGGTAGGAGGCAGTCTTAAACTGAGGTTTGGGGCTAGAGAAATGGCTCAGTAAGAACACTGCTCTTCCAGAGGTCCTGAGTTCAATTCCCAGCAACCACATGATAGCTCACAGCCATCTGTAATGCAATCAGATGCCCTCTTCTGGTGTAACTGAAGACCGCTACAGTGTACTCATATGAATAAAATAAATAAATCTTTAAAAAAAAAAAACCACAACAAAACCAAACTGAGATTTGTTGCATTTAAATTTTTTAGGACCCTATGCTAAATCAGTCTTATGCATACACCTTTTATCTTTTGTTTTGAGATAAAAAGATGGCCTCAAAAGCTATTTGAAAATTCTGATCTTTTGGGGCTGGAGAGATGACTCAACAGTTGGTCACTCTTCTGGTCTTGAGTTTAATTCCCAGCAACCACATGGTGATTCACAACCATCTATAGTGGGATCTGATGCTCTCTCTGGAACACAGGTTTACATGCAGATAGAATTACTCATACATTAAGTAAATGAATCTTTTCTTTAAAAATTCTGTTTGTTTTTGTTATTGTTGTTTTTGCCATCTGCTAAGGGCTAAAAATTAGAGGCATGCATCGCTATGCCAAACTTACACGGTGCTGGAGATCCAACCCAAGCTCTGCACATGCTGAGCCAGCACCCACTTTTTTTTTTAACTATTAATTTTATGTATATGAGTAGTACACTGTAGCTGTATTTTACACATTGGGTTGCATTACAGATGGTTGTGAGCCACCATGTGGTTGCTGGGATTTGAACTCAGGACCTCTGGAAGAGCAGTCAGTGCTGTTAACCGCTAAGAGATGTCTCCAGCCCACAAGTCTAGCTTTCTATTCACTGAATTAAATACTACAGACCAACAACTTGTAAGCAACTAAATATTACTTCACAAAAATTTCTCTTCTCTGGAGATTGAACCCAAGGATGTGTGATTAAGTCTTCCTCCCACCCCTATTGTCAACTATAGCTATTAAGATGTATATTCAAATCTTTTGTTTTTTTTCTTCTTCTTCAAAACAGGGTTTTGTAGCACTGGCTAGCCTTGAACTCCGAGATCTGCCTGCCTCTGCCTTGGAAATGCTGGGGAGTTAAAGGTGTCTACCATCCCCTGACCTTTTAAACCACTCTTAACAAGCTTGCTATCTTTTAATCAGCATTCAATCCCCCAATTAGTCTGTATATACTCTCAGGCCAGGCTTTTAAATCCCACAGTAGATCTCATCTTGTGTAGTGATGGGAACAGAACAAAAAGGCCTCATTTCTGTCACTGAGCTAGAGTCCCTAGAGTTCCACCAGATTCTTCTTTTTAAAGATCCAAATTAGTCTGACATTAGTCTCAAACTCAAATTTTACAAGAATATCAAGAACTTACAGTTTACAGATTTGCATATTTGATATGCCATCTTCCTGATATGATCCATTCGAAACGGCAGAAAACTGTTTTCCTTAATGAAATCATAAGTACTAAGCCCCAGAAGTTCAAACACAATGCAAATGTGACCTCGATGCTCAAACCACTCCAACATCTGGACACAACGACTATAAACACGTTAAAAAAAAAAAAAACAACTCAATAATAGGGCTTACAATTCAAACCTCTCTGAAACTATTTCAGGTTTTAATGTGATACTTACAAAGTACTATGGGGGTCTGTTGTATTCAAGTGTTCCAAAACTTGTATTTCTGATTGAGCAGCTTCACAGTATCTATCCACATTTTTAACTATTTTTACTGCTACACGTCTACCTCCCCTGTTAAAGAAAATAAACGTAAGTTTTAAAAGGTGATAGATGCCAGGCAGTGGTGGTGCACGTCTTTAATCTCAGCACTAGGGAGGTGGAGGGAGGCAGATTTCTGAGTTTGAGGCCAGCCTGGTCTAGAGTGAATTCCAGGACAGCCAGGGCTACACAGAAAAATCCTGTCTCGAAAAATCTGGTCTACACAGTGAGTTCCTGGACTACAGAGGCCCTGTCTCAAAAAAACCAAACAAACAAACAAAAAAACCCCACACCACTAAATAATAACCCTTAATCATGAGTTATCCTTTGTTCCTTCAACTAAAGACTATATACATGAACAGTATAGATTAAGCTAATACAACAATGTTGAAATTAAAAAAAAAAAAACAATAAAACACTATCTCAATCTTTTTTTTTCTTTTAAAAAGATTTATTTATTATTATATCTAAGTACACTGTAGCTGTCTTCAGATGCACCATAAGAGGGCATCAGGTCTCATTACAGATGGTGTGAGCCACCATGTGGTCACTGACATTTGAACTCAGAACCTTCGGAAGAGCAGGCGGTGCTCTTAACCACTGAGCCATCTCTCCAACCCCTCAATCTGTTTTCTAAGACTCAAAACAAATGCAGTTTGTTTCCCATATTGCCTACCACTGCCAAATACTATCTCAAATCGCTGTTCCAGGTTATCAGAAAAGTTGATGCTAGGTCTCAACTCCTCTCATTTACAAAGTTTTTGCTATTCTTGGGGCAGAAAATGTATAGCTGATCAAAGTGGTTGCTTTAGATGAACAAGGTCCCATGGACTATTCCCAGAACTAAACACATACAAGTATTTATAGTATTTCAACTGTTGTTAATTCTGTACTGGCACAGAGCTCAATGCTGGCAGAGTTTTGGGACTGTCATTTCTATGGCTCATCACCAGGTTTTCTCATCACTGGGTTTTCAATTTGTAACCTTTGTCCTTCCTTACCTGCCTAAAGGCAATCTAAGAGATGTATCACCAATCTAAGAGATGTATCACATGCTGTCTCCCTGCTAATTGTAATAAAGAACTGACTGCCAATAGCTGGGGCAAGAAATACCAAGGAAGAGAAGCCAGAGAGGTTTGAGACTCAAAAGCAGAATTGTAAAGAACACTGAAGGGAACAGAACAGGTAGGTAAACAGATAGCCAGCTGGCAGGACAAGTGCTAGAATAGTCAGGTTAAGTAAAGAGCAGCTGAGCCGGGCAGTGGTGGCGCACGCCTTTTTTTTTTTTTTTTTTTTTTTTTTTTTTTTTTGGTTTTTCGAGACAGGGTTTCTCTTTATAGCTCTGGCTGTCCTGGAGCTCACTTTGTAGACCAGGCTGGCCTCGAACTCAGAAATCCGCCTGCCTCTGCCTCCCGAGTGCTGGGATTAAAGGCGTGCGCCACCACGCCCGGCTACGCGCACGCCTTTAATACCAGCACTTGACAGGCAAATTTCTGAGTTCGAGGCCAGCCTGGTCTACAAAACTGAGTTCCAGGACTGCCAGGGCTACAGAGAAACCCCGTCTTGAAAAACCAAAAAATAATAATTAAAAAAAAAAGTAAAGAGCAGCTGGGAGACTGCCTCCGCTAAAGGCCTAAGCTTTAAACTGTATTAAAAGTTTTCATGCCCTTAGTACACTACTGGCAGGTCCCCAGCAAGTCCCACAAAAAAGTTTCATTTATTCCAAAGTATAAAAAATAAAGGTACAGAGAAAAAACAAAAACCTTAACTGCCATGCACTGGTCTTATAGAAGTCCAGAATTCAACTCCCAGTACCTGCACAGGCAGCCCAACTCACAACCACCTGCATCCTGGACACATTCTTCTGGCCTCTACACTCATATGCACGAGTGCACACACAATTAGAAATAAAAATCACTGTCATTAGCATGTTGAATCTCTAGGTCTGATCACCAACATGGGTTGAGTGTTGTGAAAAGCACTAATGAAGCTTGATGGACCTGAATAATCACACCTGTGACACCCAGCTCTGTCATAACAATTCATCTAATGAAAAACAAGTATCAGCCAGGCGTGGTGGTGTACCCGCCTTTAATCCCAGCACTCGGGAGGCAGAGGCAGGCAGATTTCTGAGTTCGAGGCCAGCCTGGTCTACAAAGTGAGTTCCAGGACAGCCAGGGCTACACAGAGAAACCCTGTCTCGAAATAAAAAAAAAAAAAAAAAAAAAAAGAAAGAAAAAGAAAAAGAAAAACAAGTCTCCTCACACTCATTGGTGCTAGGAATTAAGCTCAAGAGATGTCTGTCCTTTCTGCAGCCAGGAAGCTGCACATACTATTTAGTTGGTTTTGTTTAAAAAAAAAAAATACAAGAGCGAAGCCAGCCTGATCTACAGAGTGAGTTACAGGACAGCCAGGGCTATACAGAGAAACCCTGTTTCGAAAACCCAAGCAAACAAACAAACAAACAAACAAACAACCCCAAGAGGCCAGGTGCAATGTTGTACACCTTTGACCCCAACACTCAAGAAAGAGGCAAGTAGATCTCTGTGAGAGCTGCAGGCCTGCAAAATTAGACCCTGTCTCAAAAACATTCCAAAGCATTTTAGAAGCAGAGGCAGGTGAATCTGAGCACTAGGCCAGGCTGGTCTACAAAGTGAGTTCCAAGACAGGAACGGATGTTACACAGAGAAAGTGTTTTGAGAAACCAAAAAAGAAAAAATAGAGAAACTTACACTTTATGATCGATGCATTCCACCACTTTTCCGAAAGCACCTTCACCTAAAGTATCAACAATTTCATCTAAAAAAGAGGAATTATTATTATTCCTAACAGGAAATGAGAACAACGTACTTATAAGAATTATCAATGCAGATTATTATAGGTGATGCTGCAAATTTCCTTATCATTAATTACTTATCAGCCAACACCATCCAAAAAACATACAACTATTCTTAGATCTAATTTCATTCTCAGACTAATTTCATTAACTTGCTTTACTGCTGTGGAATTTGTTTAATATTAAAACTTCAAAGAAAGCAAAGTCAATCCCTCCCACCAAGAGAAATGAAAGCAAAATAAAAAACAGAAAGAAAAAGATTTCCAAATCCCTGAAACTTTAATCTATATATACATATAGATTATGTTATCTGAAAAGTTAATAAGTGTTGAAAAATATTCTATACATCTTGCACTTAGTACGTCTCCACTCTGACAGATCAGGTGACCCTCCTCATCATCCTCTACACTCCTCGATCTTTTCCTTCGGTGACTCTTCTGGAAACGTCAAGTGGGCGGCACCAGCACCAACATCATCCAGCCAATCAATATACCCGAGTGAATTCAGGGCAGAATACGAAATTCATTCAGCGGGGAGATATTCAGGCATTCAGATACACGCCAGGCCACAAACGGTTGGCAGGAGCAATTTCAAATTCAGTCCCCAGAAATTCACAGGGCACATAGTTTATGTTAACAGGAGAAAAACATGGCAAGGAACAGATTTTCAGATAAGATACTCAAAGTGGTAAGGCAACAAAACATAAACACATTTGCTTTTCTTCTTAAAAAAACAAAACAAAACTTATCTGTGGCATTCACTGAAACATAATGTCCTAAATTCATACTACAAAACTGTAGAATGTAGTATTTACTTTAGTACCCTGTGGCCAAATTAAGATTTGGCCTAACTAATCAAGAAAATATATATTAAAACAGTAAATAAAATGATAGCCCTAATTTGGGAAGGAAAAAAAAAGGTATATAACACTATAGCATTTAAAATGTTATCTGATAGATTTCCAAATTAATACATGAAAATACTAACTTCAAATCTGTAGCTTAATGAGGAAAAAAAATTACACAACATGTTAATAAGTCATAACTAACCCTAACACAAAAATACCTAATTCCTTGGAATAAACTGGCAATTTATCAAAATAATATTTCTTGAAATAGCAGTAAGACACTCTTTCCTATCATTACAGAACTAAGTATCACTGTTTTCATGAATTTCTTATGCAATGCACAAATACTACAAGAATACTCCTGCAAGGTAGAGTTGTGATGACTTTTATCTTGACATTTTCTCAAACACAAAACTGTTTCCTGTTCTCCATGGGAAACAAAACCTTTCAGAACATTTAAAAGGCGCTCATACCCCGTGTGAATGGTGGCGACTCCTGTGTTTACTTTTGTAACTGCTTCTTCCACTCCTACCAGAGGACTTGCTACTATGAATCTGGTATCTGCTTCCAGGTTCTCCATAGGGATACCCTGGCTCGTAGCCCATGTAGTCACTCCTGTATTCATCAACATAGCGTCGACTATGATAAGCTTTCTCATTTATGGATCTGCTTTCCAGATAATAGCTAGAGGAGAAAAAAGTTTGTTTTACAGCTACACCAAACAATTGCAATGTAGAGAACTGAACTCAACACCTTTGTCCAAGATAGGCATTTTACCAGTGGACTACAGTCCTTCCACAAATCTCCAGATTATGCAGTTAAGTAATTCCAAGTATATCATTATATATGGCCCCCAGGATTTTACACACGGAAGGCAAATGTTCTATATCTGAGCTACTTTCCCAGTATAAATCTCCTTTTATATTGCAGTTCTACTTTATATATATGCCTTGTAGAGATGAATCTGTAATTGTGTGTGTATGTATAGGTGGTACTAAGGAGCGCCAGAACAGGGCATCAGGTCCTCTGGAGCGGAGTTACAGGTTACTGGTAGTGTGTCTGAAGTGTTGGGAGCCAAACTGTCCTCTGCCAGAGCTTTCAAGTACCAGCTATCTTCCCAGCCCATAACGGCCTTTCTTACCTGTCTGTTGTTTTGGAGTGATTGTATCTGCAGCGCTTATGCTCACGGGCATTGCTATGTGATCGCTTCTTTCTTTTGTGACTGCTGCTGCTTCTCCATGTTCCACAATCCCAGTCTCTTTCATCCCAGTCAGGACAGTAAGTTCTCTTTGAATGTCTCATCTATGACAGACACATTTTACCAGTTAAACTGTATTTCTGGGATGTTACTCAGTAGTAAAAGTTTTCTTTGCAAACTCCCATTAGTTTCCATCTTTCCCTTCCCAGACAGCCTCACTATATAGTAGCTCTAACTATGTGGACCAAGTTGCCCTTGAATTCAAAGAGCCACCTGCCTCTTGCCTCTGGAGTACTGGGATTAAATGCATGCATGTCACCCCCAGCATTAATGTTTTGTTTAAAATCAAAGTTCTAAAATTTTAGCTAACTGTCTGCAATCATAAAAATCATTGCATTGCCTCAGATTCTGCAATGTGAACTTTATTCACAAATTTTTATTTATTTATTTGGTTTTTTCGAGACAGGGCTTCTGCTTAGCCCTGGCTGTCCTGGAACTCACTTTGTAGACCAGGCTGGCCTCGAACTCAGAAATCCGCCTGCCTCTGCTTCCCAAGTGCTGAGATTAAAGGTGTGTGCCACCATGCCCGGCCATATATTTTTTTTAATGTCTTGTTTTCACAATGCCCAAATTCATATTAAGTGAAAAAGGTTTCTATATAACTTAAGCAAAATGTATGACAGCTCTTTCAGAAGTTCAACTCACAGGTTCACAAGATCAAATTTCTATCCAAACCACGTCTCAGACCAGACCAACGTAACCACAAGTGACCCTAATTAAGGTTTTTTTTTTATTTTTAAAGCTGGGCGTGGTGGCGCACACCTTTAATCCCAGCATTTGGGAGGCAGGTGATATTCTGAGTAAGAGGCCAGCCTGGTCTACAAAGTGAGTTCCTGGGCAGCCAGAGCTATACAGAGAAACCCTGTCTGGACCCCCCCCCCCAAAAAAAGTGTTTTGTTTGTTTGTTTTTGGTAAAATACCAGTTTGGATGTTATGATGTGTTTGTTTACAGCTCAAAAGAAAAAAATACTGTTCAGTGATGACCTCAATTCCCAATGCGCCTTCAAGTAAATGTCCACGGTCCCCGCTGACACTCTTACTGCTAGCAGAGGGAGACAGGGAAAAATCATGAAAATATGGGAGGAAGGCCTGAGAAGGGAACAGGCTCGCCTTTTATGCAGAGTCAGCAAAATTCGGGCTCCACCAATAAAGCCAATTTACTTCCTGTACAGGCCAGGCCATGATGTTGAAAATAAAGCTGTTCAGAGCGGAAGTGACGTGCAATCTTAGGGTGTTCCCCTCCTGTTTCCTAAAGGTAAACAACTCCCCCGCTACAACTTTGTTTACAAAGGAAATTTTCTATAACTTTTTTTTTTTTTTTTTTTTGAGACAGGCTCAAAGGGGATTAAAAGGCGTGCGACAGATAGCACAGCCCGGCCGTCTTGAATTTTAATGTTGTTACAAAACCTAAGTAAATCCTAAACCTTCTTAAAAATCACTTGTTCCTCGCTCTCACAAGCGCTGTCCCGGTGTGCCTCGTTTTCAATATGCTCGACTTCGATACCTATCGACCGCCTCTGAAATTCTTTTCTTCCTCGAAGGCGGAAACTACACAGAACTGAGGTGGCAAGCCGGGTGTGGTGGCGCACGCCTTTAATCCCAGCACTTGAGAGGCAGAGGCAGGCGGATTTCTGAGTTCGAGGCCAGCCTGGTCTACAGAGTGAGTTCCAGGACAGCCAGGGCTACACAGAGAAACCCTGTCTAAAAAAAAAAAAAACCAAAAAAAAAAAAAAAAGAACTGAGGTGACAGCCTGCAGTGACGCTGTCCCCGCAGCGCCCACCTCTAACAAGATCAGCGACCGCAGCGTGTGGGGCCGGCCTGGTTACCAAGACCTTTCGCTTCAAATATAAAGAAAATTAGCACCAAAACCTACGCCGTGCCACCGCCGAGAGCAAAACCAGGGCTGACCGAGTCCAAGCGAAGGCCGCGCCCTGGCGCCACCATGGCGAAGGACGAACGCGGCCTTCCCCCTACCGCCATCTTAGGTCGGGCCGCGGCCGCTCCGGCTCTTGCATTCGGCCGGCCCTCCTCGGGACGCGGAGCCTGCGGGCACCGTCCCCGCCTACGCAGAAGCCGGGGGTCAGAGCTCCGCAGCCGGGGCACAGAGCCCCTTCGCGTGGCTCCGCCGTGAAGAGCCGCAGCGGGGTCCTTGGAGACGGCGGGGCGGCACGGTATTGGATACGAGGAAAGGCCCTGACAGACACCGCGTCTTACCTTTCCAACCCTGAAGACAAAGCTTGCAAGGCGAAGACAAGGCTTACAAGGCGACGGCGAGAAGTCTGCAAACGATTGCGACGATCTCCCAACACAAAATGGTGCTGACAGCCGCAGCGCGAGCTTCTTCTCGGAAAAACTGGTGACGTAGATGGGCGGGGCCTACACCGTTCCTGATTGCGCAGGCGCGGGCCCGCTGCCCAAATGGGCGAGGGATGGAAGGACTGGGCCCTGGCTGTCCTTGCTGTGGCTTCTTGAGGATACTTAGACACTACAGGTTACAGTAATAGTATAATCCACGCTCGCTCTCCCACTCTCCTTTTTCTCTTCCCTCCTGACTGCAACCTTTTAAACTACACCAACAAAGTATCTCTGGTTAGTAACTCAGTGATTACAGTTCTGTGATCTGTCTTAAACTAGTTTTTAGTGGTTGGGTATGACATGCACTGACGTTAAAAATGTTAGAAATGAGCACGGTGGCGCATGCCAAACAAAAAAAAACCAAAACAAAACAAAAAAAGGTTAGAAATGGAAGCGATGCAGGAACAGGGGCGGAATAGTGTAAATTGACAGATTAGTAAGTATTCTTGAAGACTTTGAGGATGGGCTCCCCTCCCTCATAGTAGCCTCCCCCAGCCTTGAATAGGCCAGCTTTGACCTTGCTGCCACTGAGAATGAGACCACCTGGGATGGAACCTTCCAATTTAGATGGCTCTATTGTTCTGTCACCTGCCACTGCTACCTGCTGAGAGGCACTTGAGATATTCCAGAGAAAGCCTCTGGCAGATCACCTACAGGCTGGCAACAGGCATCAAGAATGGTTTGGCAGGGGATGGGCCTCCCCCCCTTTATAAGCACAGACTCTTTGTTTGTTTGTTTTTTGAGACAGGGGTTTCTCTGTGTAGCTCTGGCTGTCCTGGAACTCACTTTGTAGACCAGGCTGGCCTCGAACTCAGAAATCCGCCTGCCTCTGCCTCCCGAGTGCTGGGATTAAAGGAGCGCGCCACCACGCCAGGATTAAGCACAGACTCTTAGTAAACTTGGGGGCCTTGAACAGAAATGTGTCTTGGCCTCCATTATTTCTCTCGCCATTTCCTTCCATACAGCTCTGGCCTCCCACTCAGGAATCCAGTTAGTGTGGCCGCAGGCAGCTTACACCTCATCACCCCATCTCCTATTTCTCTGGTAACTCTAAAAAGGTAGATATCAGGGGGAGGAGAAAAGGTGGAGGTAGATATCAGTTTTGCAATTCCTTTGCCTCCACCCTTAAGAGTTAATCTAGACCCGGGCATGGTGGCATATCCCAGCACTAAGGAGGCAGAGACAGGGTTATCTCTGAGTCCAAGTTCAGTGTGGTCTATATAGCAAATTCTAGCCCAGAATTAAAAACAGGGGAAGAGGAGGGTGCTGGTGTTGGCTTAACAGGTGAAGACACAGTGCCACCAAGTCTACCTGAGTTCAATCTCCAGGAAACACATACTGGAAAGAGAGAATCAATTCCTACACAAAAAATAAAGTATTGGGGTTGGTGAGATGGCTCAGTGGGTAAGAGCACCCGACTGCTCTTCCGAAGGTCCAGAGTTCAAATCCCAGCAACCACATGGTGGCTCACAACCTTCCGTAACGAGATCTGGCGCCCTCTTCTGGAGTGTCTGAAGACAGCTACAGTGTACATATATAATAAATAAATAAAAAATAAAAAAATAAAGTATTTTTTTAAAGATCCATTTTAAAATTTTAAATGTACATGTATGAATATTTTGCCAACATGTATATGTTGCGGTCCAGGAGTTGGCCCACAAACCACACAAACACTGATCTCAGACAGACAGGGATAGTTTATTGAACATATGCCCTAAGACTGATCCATCAGGGCTGCAACTCAGAATTCAAGGGCTGAGCCACAGGGACAGCTTATTAAAACACACACACACACAAGCACTGTAAATTCATACCCAGGTGCAGGAAGTGCTGCCCGGTGGTTAGCTCTGACTCAAGCCATTTTAGATGTAACAGCTCATATTGACTTTTAACTTGATGGGTCCTACATAAAGCTTTGTGGAATTTCTTAACATTAACAAACCTCATACAGAACATAACAGGATATGTGATCAGCATGACCCTGCTCTGAGTCAAGTTATTCTCTGTGTCAACGACTGGCAGGCACATTACAGCAAGAGTATGAAATAGCTGGAGGGCATGGAACAAAATGACTACAGCTATGCAGGGGGCAGACCTCAACATACATATGTACACCAATGGATGCTTGTTGCCCAAAGAGGCCAGAAAGGAGGGTCAGATCCCTTGGAACTGGATTTACAGATGCATATGAGCCTCATGGAACCTAGGTCCTCTGCGAGAGCAAATGCTTTTAACCATTTCTCCAGCCCCCTAAAAACAAAACCCAAAAAACAAATTGTAATGGCTATTCCTGGTTGTCAACTTGACTATATCTGGAACAAACTACAACCCAGAATTGGAGGCCTCACTTGTGATACAGATTTTGAGGCTGGGAGATACAAGTTTCTGACCTGGATCTTGGCATGGAGATCTTGAGGCATAGTGGCTATGAAAAGCTTAGGCCCAAATCAAGGTAGTACATGTCTTTAATCCCAGGAGACTAAGGCAAGCAGATCTCTGAGTTCACGTCATGGTGGTACATGCCTTTAATTCCAGCATTACATGAGACAGAGCCATGCAGATCTCTGAGTTCTAGGTCTATGTACAGGGCAAGTTCCATGACAGCCAAGCTTAAGTAGAGAGGGAGTCAGAAAACAGAAAGCTGGTAATAGAATAAGGGGGAGGGGGCATGTTCCAGCTCCTGCAAGCAGCAGAAAAGGGCAGCTTCAGCCATGTGGCTCTGACTTTAGAGTGAAAAATAGAAGGGACTACTGGGACTATTGATGCTGGTTAGCTGGAGCTAAGAAATTAGTGGTGATTAAGAAGAGACCTGCATCACTGAGGTGAAATCTTCTAGGAAGTGTTTTCTGAGCACAAAGAAGCTGTGTTCCAGACATAGCCAAGGTTGTACCTCGTGTTACAGCTGCACTTGGTAATGTGTAAGAGACACCCAGGTGGTACTGGTTTTGAAGGCATGAGGGGGTCATGAAGAGCAGCTGAGGCTCGGCACTGTGAGAGGCCATGGAAGGCCATTGGTGAAGGTGCAACTTCAGTTACAGTTGACTGCCCAGGACTGAAGGGGTCATGCAAAGGAGCTGATGAAGAGAGCCTATGAGAGGTTATTGGTGAAGCCTAGTTGCAACGGAAGGCCCCAGCATATTGGAGATGCCAGTACCATGGGATGATCGCCAAGAACAGCAGCAGCAATGGAATGGACTCAACCAGAACCCAGAGATCTACAGAGGGCAGAGCTGTAGAAGTGAAGCCAGCCTTCTCAGACAACCGGGCAGAACCTACTTGTAGGTGGGGACACATTCTGCAGGATGGACCCTTGCCCACCTTCAGACAAGGGAAGTCCTTGTCACCTCATTCCCTAAAAACCAAAAGTGCAACCGGATGCACCGTTCCACCAATCATATTGTGCCTAGTTGCTGTTGCTCTATTCTGCCCCCTGGAAACCATAAAAATAAAATAAAACCTCGCTGACCTGGTGCTGGCGGGAGAGATGGAGAGAGAGCTGGATGTGAGGTTCTTTGTTGCTAAGTGAAACTAAGATACACATTGTGTGATGGCTAACATGTTTTAAAATTAAATTACTGTGCTTAAGCGGCCTATAAAACAAAATTGCCTCTAACTTGTAAGCCCCACTTGCCCAAGCACATATAACTCACCGGAATGCTGGGGCTATTCTTGTACTTGTCTGGCCTTGTTTGTGTGCTGTCTGTTAACCCTTGCTTGAAATAACCAGGACATCTATCTGCATCTGTGTGCTAGCTGCTTGCAGGATGAGTGCCTGAACATAAACAGAATTTAGCCTTATGGCTGTTTGATTTTTGGTCTTTTTGTTTTACTTTTATAAATCCCTAATGTGGCATGGAGTTACATTTCTGTAGCCCAGGTGCCAGTATCTGAATAAACACCTCATTGTTAAAATACATTTGTGGTCAGAATTTTTGAATGGTGAATTTTTGAATGACTCAAGCTCCATAACAACTGCAGTAGTCTAACTGGTATTAACCAAAAGGTCTGCAAGTCTGCTGGGGAACACCGAACTGAACCAAACTAAACTGAACCAAACCAAACCAAACCAAGTTCTAACAGGACTGAAATAATCCGTGTGGGGTGACAGCTGTCAGGAATAGCCCTGCCTTAGACATCCAGTTTTCCTTCTGTAAAACTATGATCGCCTGGGAGCTTAGGCACACACTCTCCTCTGAAGCAACGCCTCCAGCTCTTACATGGAAACTTCTGATGGTTTGTTTTCCACTGCTGGAATTAAAGGCATATGCCACCACAGCCGGCACAATTTTTTTTTCTTAGAGAGTCAGGGGCTCAGGACAATATCACAGTGACATGGCTAAACACCCCAAGGTCAAGATTGGCAGTAAATACCAACTGCTACAGCCCCTCCTCCTTCAGGAAAATGGTGGAAAATATTGAAGTCAACCAGCATGCCAAGTATGCTTGCACCTTCTGTGGGCAAGGCCAAGATAAAGAAATAGGCAGTTGGCATCTGGCACTGTGGTTCCCACAGGGAAACACAGGCTGATGGGACCTGTCGCAGCCTAGCCTGTCACCAGAAGACTGGAGGAACTGAATTTGAGACATGCCTAGCCTACAACAAATGGGTTAATTTACCTAATAAAGCCTGTGAATGTTTAGGCTTTTAGGACATTTGGTCTGCCTTCACAGCATCAATATTGCTATTGCAGAGTCAAGGAGCTAGAGACAGGAGATAACAAATAAGCAAACAGGCGTGGCTATGTTCAAAAATACGGTTTACAAAACACAGTAGCCAAACTTAGGACTGTAGTTGGCCAAACAGCTGTTTTTGTTTGCTTTTGAAATAGGGTCTATGTAGCTATGGCTATTTAGTACTTACTATGCAGACCAGGCTGGCCTCAAATCCAGAGATCCATGTGCCTCTCCTTCCTGAGTGCTGGGGCTAAAGGGAGGCATTCAAAAGAATGACACATGCATGGGGAACAATGCCTTGGGGAACTGTGACTGAGGCTCCAGAAAAAAGGCAGACCTCAAGTGCATTTTGTTTCCTGGATTGCTCTTGGACATGATTTCATGCCTCCTGCAACAAATACTTGCATTTAGTTTAAGATGTTTATTCTTGTTGGATTTCGGAACCTAGCTATAGAACGCTATCTGGTGACAGGCTCTGCTGAGTGCTGTCCTCAGTGTACCCTGGATCGGGATATGGCCTTCTGCCTTGCTTAGGTGCTTTCCTAGACATAATGGATAGAATGTGCCAGGCAATTGTGTTTAAATTAGTGAGTCCTGAGAAAGTTCTGGGAAAGGGCTTCTCTGTGAATGTCTAATATGTGCTTATTGACCTAATTTACATTTTTTTAAAACTCCAACAGCCTTCCTTGCATCACTGCTGTTACATTAGTGTATAGAAGTACACTGAACCTGAAGTAAGGTTGTCTGCAGCATTAGACTGTAGTCTGCCCAGTTCTGTCACGTCCTCAGATCCCAGGTCTCATAGTTGGCCAGAAAGTCCACACACTACCACTGCTTTCTTTTTAAAGGGTAGAAAAGCAGGCAATCATGATTGTAGTTGTCTTAGTTATATTGTCAGTTAACAAGGAGAACAGAATGCTAAAAACCCAGACACTAATGTGACCAGTGTGGACCAGTCAACTCAGCCTGTGCAGACAGGAATTCCTGATCCTGATCATCATAGTGCCTATGTCAGACCCACAGCAGGCAACCAATATACCTCCCTACCTTTGTTATCTTTTTTTTTTTTTTTAAAGATTTATTTAAGTATATGAGTACACTCTAGCTCTCTTCAGACACACCAGAAGAGGGCATCGGATCCCATTACAGATGGTTGAGAGCCACCATGTGGTTGCTGGGAATTGAACTCAAGACCTTTGGAAGAGCAGTCAGTGCTCTTAACCACCAAGCCCATCTTTGTTATCTTCATGGCTATAACTGGTTAAGCACTGTTAGGATAATCCCTTTTCCCCTTTCTTTTTTACTGTGTAGCCCTGGTTGGACTAGAATTCTCTATTTAAACCAGGGTGGCCTTGACTCACTGTTTCTGGAATGCTGGGACTAAAGATGTGTGAAACCATCCACCCCAACACAATAAGTTCGTAAGAACCAGGACGTCAATGTATTGGCACTATTTTTAAAAATTGGTAACCAAATGTGAGGGCTCACATCTGCCCACAGCATTAGGGACACAAAGGACTGAGAGGAAGAAGTCAGCCTGGGGAGTCCTACCAAGTTTCAGGACCACCCACCACCCCAAACAAACACCCAACCTCCCCCAGAGAGAAAACGGCCCTCAGCACTGTCATCTTGTTTTCTTGAGTCAAGATTTGCTTCGTAGCACAGCCTGGCTTCATGATGCTGTCTCAGCTGTAACAGGCCAGCTCTCCACCTCCACCTCCCTTCCCTTCCTTCCTTTCTTTCCATTTTGTTTGAGAAGATGTTACTCTGTGTCCTGGCTGTTCTGGAACTCAATTTGTACACCAGGCTTGCCTCAAACTCACAGAGCTCCCCCGCCTCTGCCTCTGAGGTGCTGAGATTAAAGGCGAGCAACACCAGGTAGTAGGCCATACATTCGTCCTACTGCCTGCAGCACATGAATAGTGAAGGGAAAGTATTTCTAGCACATACACTAGCGTGGTAATTCAGGTGCTCCAAAAAGTGCCTGCACATGAGGATCAGCATTAAAAATGGACACTCACGGGCTGGGGAGATGGCTCATCGAGTAAGAGCACTGACAACTCTTCCCAAGGCCCTGAGTTCAAATCCCAGCAACCACAAGGTGCCTCACAACCACCCGTAATGAGATCTGACACCCTCTTCTGGCACGTCTGAAGACAGCTACAGTGTACTTATGTATAATAATAAATAAATCTTAAAAAAAAAAAGGACACTCACATGTGATAAAAAAAAAAGGCATGGCTTTCTATTTAAAGTGAACACACTGAACAACAGCAGTGGCACAGAGTATGCTCAGATGGGGAGGGAAGCTACAGGGCTCCTACATGGAGCCCATTACTGTAAACACCAGGAGAAGGAGAACTGGATAAACCACAATGGGCGTGTTCCAGTGAAGTGTTCACTAAGTATCTGTCCAGGTCCATGACAGCTACTGAGCAAATGGGTTGGCATGAATAGTTATGTCCTTAATGTGTACATCATTAAGAGGTCTGTATGTCTTCTCATTTACTGGTAACTTCTCCAATTCATCCAAAGTCTCCAGACCGTCTATTACCCTGAAATAGAAACAACACAGCATGTAAAAAATCCCTCACTTGAAATATAAAGTATCTACAGCAACTACAGTCTTCAGAGGAGAGTGCTCTCCTCTGCCTTCCTTTACACTCATGTGGCCTGGCTGGATTGTGTGTCCTGGACCCAAGTGGCAAAGTGGAACATAAAGGCTGGTCTCATGCACAAAACACCAAGACAGTCCTGTGGCCCTGATTCAGGAGGCTTAGGACACACACCTCCCCAGGCCTTTCTCACGACAACTGGGTGACCTCAAGGACACATGTACTTGCTGCTTTGGTTTGGAACTTGAGTGTCCCTCAGAGGTCCACATGCTGGAGGTTTGGTCCCCAGTTTGGGGCTACTGGGAGGTGCACAAGCCTTTAAGGGCTAGGGCCGAGGACTTGGGGAGATAGCTTCTGTGCAAGTGTTAGGGTGTGAGTTTAACCCTAGCATCTATAACCCCAGAGCTGGCTGAGTGGACACAGGAGGATCCCTGGGGCTTGCTGGCTAGCTGAAGCAGCTCCAGACCAGTGAGAGATTAAGGAAGCCACCTGGTCTTTACACATGAACATTCTCATCTGTACACTTGAGCACGCATGCGCCCACGGAGGTGGAGGAGACGGGGGTGGGGTGGGGTGCATGGAGGGAGGTCTTTGTTTGGGTCATAGGGTTATGCTTTTTAAAAAATTTTTATTTTTTGGTTTTTCAAGACAGGGTTTCTCTGTGTAGCCCTGGCTGTCCTGGAACTCACTCTGTAGACCAGGCTGGCCTCGAACTCAGAAATCTGCCTGCCTCTGCTTCCCGAGTGCTGGGATTAAAGACGTGCGCCACCACCACCTGGCAGTGTTATGCTAATAAGGGGGATTGTGGGACCGTATCTCTTCCTCTTTCTTTTGCTTCTTGGCCATGAAGTGAACAGCATTGGTACACTACATGCTTCTATGATTCGCTAAACACAACAAAGCACTGGAACAAATGATCATGGACTGAAAATTGTACAATTGTGAGTCAAAGAAGCCTTGTAGTAAAAAAAACTTCAATGCAATGCAAAGCAGGCATCAGGGTTTATATATGAACTTAAATTTTTATCTTATGTGTATGCATGTTTTGCCAGCACATATGCCTGTAAACCACAGGTATGCAGTACCCCAGGAAGCCAGCCAGAAGAGGGTGTTAGTTCCCCAGGAACTGGAGTTACAGAGGTTGGAAGCCACTGTGTAGGTTCTGGGAATTGAACCCTGGTCCTGTGGAAGAACAGCCAGTGCTTTTAACTTCTGAGACATCTCTCCAATTTCATGAAACATGTACTTTAAAAACAAAAAACAAAACAAACAAAACAGATTTACATTTTGCATTTCCACTAAGATACAAAAGAACATAGAAATGAACAGCTAGGTTTCGTGCACAAGCTTTAATCCCAGCACTTGGAAGGAGGAGGCAAAGGCAGGCATTTATCTATAAGTTCAAGGCCATCCTGATCTACATAGTGAGTTCCATGTCAGCTGGGGCTCCGTAGTGAGACCCTTGCTTAAACAAAACAAACACAAAATACAAGAGAAGCACGGAAGTAGAATTCCTGGAGGGGATAACCACCACAACAACACCTTTTAAATGTACTCCTATGTCGAGACAATTAAGGTCTATAAATTGTCTTCTGGTCTATATGAAAACCAGAGAACCTCAGAAATTCTGAGCTTCTGCAAAAAAAAAAAAAAAAAAAAAAGGGGGGGGGGCGGCAGACTTGTAGGCCATGAATCAAGACGATGAGATCCTTAGGAAACCACAGAAAACTTACATGTTTTCTTTCCAGAAAAATGTGTGTAGAAATACAACTTCAAGTAGTTTAGGGGACTAGAGAGAGCTCATTGGTTAAGGGCACTTGCTGCTCTTACCGAGGACCTGGGTTTGGTTCCCAGCACCACACAGCTGCTCACAGCTTCAGTTCTAAGGGACCCAAAACCCTCTTCTGACCTCTGCAGGTACCAGGCATGCACACGGTGAATATACATTCAATCATATAAATAAAATTGAGAAAAAAAAAGCCCCTAAGAACCAAGTAATCCATGACCTAAAGGCTACCCTTTAGTTTTAGGGTGTTGGTATGCAGATGTGAAGATGGTTAGATGCCTTCAGCCTAATGCTCCAGTTGCCGCATTAATTATATGCCAAGCTAGACACATGTGCTTGGAACACAAGTAAACAGGGGAGTGTCTAATTTTTAAACCTAACTTAACATCCAAACTTTTCAATAAAACTCTAGCCAAGCAAGGTGACTCTACCTGTTCATCTCAGCACAGGGAAGGCTGAGCCAGGAGGTCCACTAGAGAGGAAAGTCTGGGCTACATTGTTTTAAAAAATCTTGTTAAAACCAAACAAATATGTCCTGGTACTCCAGGGCCAAGTAGTTTTTTATTACTGAACGTGACAGACACATGTTGATGGATACATTTTACCTCCTAATGAATTATAAAAGTGGCTTTAAGGTTGAATGTTTATAACGCATAATTAAGCAAGAACTGCCAAACAGCTCCCTAGGATCTGATCAGGTACACTTCCCTGAAGGCACAGCCCACACACTGAGAAACATCACCCACTCTACCTGCAGGCAAGGTGCGGCCACATCAACAAGTTCTAGACCTTTGGGAAAGTTCTTTCTTTTTTAACTCTTTAAAAAAGGAGGAGGGAGAGGAGGAGGAGGGAGAGGAGGAGGAGGAGGGAGAGGAGGAGGAGGAGGGAGGGAGGGAAGAAGGAAGGATAACTTCCTCAGGGGCTGACGGCTGATGACTGGGGTGCCCAGGGCGTTTAGTTGTGGAACTGGTCTTTCCAGTGTTAGCTATGCTGTGATCACACCATGCAAGAACACCGACATGCCAAAGAAAGAGATGACGACAACACTCACTTTCCAAACACTGTATACTTCATGTCCAAGTGTGGCTGCTTGCCGTAGGTGATGAAGAACTGAGATCCATTGGTATTTGGGCCATTATTAGCCATAGATACA
This sequence comes from Mus caroli, assembly GCF_978045245.1. Lineage (NCBI taxonomy): Eukaryota > Metazoa > Chordata > Mammalia > Rodentia > Muridae > Mus > Mus caroli. The sequence continues at coordinate 55,340,945 of NW_028227256.1, forward strand.
ACACCTCGAACATTGTGCTAAAAAAGAAAAACCAAGGCATTAATTTGACTGTGCTGTAACTGCAGATTCCAAAGGCAAACTGAATTACTCTCTGCTTTCTCAATATTCAGGGGACTGAGACATGGTTCCGCTAGCTTCTCTATTAGTATTAATCAAAATGTGCAGGCTATGTATTATCTGAATCACTAAAACCCAGCATATAATTTTCTTAAATAATTATCACATCCTCCAATGCATCTCATTTTCATTTTGAAGAAGCAGTCACAAACACTTTTATTTCTATCTGTGTATAACAGAAACATTCCTTACACTTATATTAAGGAATAGTGCACTACAATGAAAAAACAATCAGGCAACAAAACCCAAATCCTCCAAATCTCTTCTCAAATACACTAGGCTAGCTTCTTAATCTGAAAAACAAGGGCGTTGGACTACTTCTGGGATCTGTTCAAGATGCAGATGCTCACAAGAGTTGAGCAGATAGCAAACTAACAACTGAGCAGAGAGAGAGTCTGGCAAGTTCAACAGTGTATCTCTCCTGCCCAAGGATTTCTTTTTCTTTTTCAAAAAGATTTATTTATTTTATGGATATGAGCACACTGTCGATGTGCTCATATGTCTTCAGACACACCAGAAGAGGGCATCAGGTCCCTCTACAGATGGTTGTGAGCCACCATGTGGTTGCTGGGATTTGAACTCAGGACCTCTGGGAGAGCACTCAGTGCTCTTAACTGCTGAGCCACCTCTCCAGCCCCCAGATTTCTTCTCTTTTTTTTTTTTTTTTTTTTTTTTTTGGTTTTTCGAGACAGGGTTTCTCTGTGTAGTCCTGGCTGTCCTGGAACTCACTCTGTAGACCAGGCTGGCCTCGAACTCAGAAATCCGCCTGCCTCTGCCTCCCAAGTGCTGGGATTAAAGGCGTGCGCCACCACGCCCGGCCAGATTTCTTCTCTTAATGGTCATAAAGAATGCATCCTTGAATCTTCCTCCATGGCCAGTGAATCAATTTATTAGCCCAGGACTGGTTGACCTGAGGTCTCACCTAGTTCTATTATCATCAATACTACTAATTTACAAGGCATGGTATAGAAGAATTGATTAATCTAGCATTAGCTATTGGTCAGGTGTCACTAGCTAGAAAAGCTAGGGAGGTGCAGCTACATCTAAATAATACATTATTACCTCGGTGACAGATGAGTACTATTCGGGTGTGGTGGCACATGCCTAGAATCTTAGCATCTGGGGAGCTGAGGTAGGAGGAGTTCAAGACCCACCTGAGCCACACAGTACAAAGACTGCAGTACGCTTTGTCACTACTGAGTATGCTAAAATGTTTTCATTTGATAATTAATGGGCATGTGTCCCTTGGAGTATGTCTACAAGATTGGAGCATATGTACAAGAGCTCCTCTGGCATATATAGATTGTAAACCTTGAATACCCATCACCAACTCATTTGATTCATTCTGTAGTTGAGACTGGCCTTAGATGTCTGACCTTCCTGTCTCTCTCGACCTCTGGCATGCTGAGATTTCAGGTGTCATCACCATGGCTTGATCTTGTATCTCTGGGGACTGAGCCCAAGGCTTTCTACCTGCCATTCAAGCATTCTATCCACTGAGCTCCATCCCCAGGTCAAGAGAAAGATATAGCTTAGACTGGTCTCAAATTAGTAATCCTTCTACCTTATTTTCTTCGGCATTTGCTTATCAACATAGGTCACCAGATCTGGTGCTAGTTTTTGTTGTTGTTGTTGTTTTAATACAAAGTATTTACTTAGCCAGGTATAGTGGCATGCACCTTTAATCCCAGAACTCAGGAGGCAGAGGCAGGGGGATCTCTGTGTTTAAGAAATCTGGTCTACAGAGCAAGTTTTAGGGGTGCCATAACTACATAAAGAAACCCTGTTTTAAAAACTAAATTACTTTTTAATTTTTACAGTTTATGTGTATGAGTGTTTTGCTTGAATCAATGTGTGTGTGTGTGTGTGTATCAGGCGTGTGTAGTATAAGTAGAGGCCAAAACAGGGAGTTGGGCTCTCTGGAACTGGAGTTACAGATGTGAAGAGCTATATGAATGTTGGGAATTGAACGTGGGTCCTCTAGAAGGGCAGTCAGTGCCCTTAGCCACTGAGACATCCTGCCAGCCCTAGTAACTGATGCTTCTCCTCCTCCTCCTTCCTTTTTTTTTTTTTGTTTTTCGAGACAGGGTTTCTCTGTATAGCCCTGGCTGTCCTGGAACTCACTTTGTAGACAGGCTGGCCTCGAACTCAGAATTCCGCCTGCCTCTGCCTCCTGAGTGCTGGGATTAAAGGTGTGCACCACCACGCCCAGCTTCCTTCTTCCTTTTTAAAGATTTACTCATTTTATGTATGTGAGTACATTGTCACTGTCTTCAGACACACCATTGCGAGCCACACCATGTGATTGCTGGGAATTGAACTCAGGGCCTATGGAAGAGGAGTCAGTGTTCTTAACCACTGGGCCATCTCTCCAGCTCCCTAGTAACTGATTCTTTATACGCACTTCTCAGTGGAAGTATGAAGTAAAGATAATACAGGCATATACAAGTGTCTAATAGAGACGTAGAAAAGTTGGCGCCTGGCTGGGGATGTGGCTCATGATTAGTAATGCTCTCCCAGGACCCGAGTTAGGTTCCCAGCACCCATTCCACACAGCTCACAACTGTTACTGCAGCTCTGCTGAACTCCAGGTCTCTGAGGCATCTGCACTCATGGGCACATACTAACATTTTGAAACACACACCCATAGATAATTAAAAATTGTGAAAATAAGTCTTCAAAAAATAAAAACAGAGAGTGATGATACTGCAATCCAGTCTTTCCTTCCTTCATCAAGAACGGCCGTGAGAGACCAGGCATGGAGGTGCACCCCTTTAATCCCAGCACTTGCAGTCTGAAGCAGGCAGACCACCATGAGTTTGAGGCCAGCCAAGGCTACACAGATCCTCAGAAGGCCAGTGGCTCATGTCAGTTAACTCAAACTCTGTGGTGAGATGGTAATAAGCCCTTCCTATATGTCTTGCTAAATACTTTTTTAAAAGATTTATTTATTTATTTTATGTGAGTACACTGTCACTCCCCTCAGACACACCAGAAGAGGGCATCAGATCCCATTACAGATGGTTGTGAGCCACCATGTGGTTGCTGGGATTTGAACTCAGGACCTCTGAAGAGCAGTCAGTGCTCTATTTTTTTTTTTTTTTTTTTTTGGTTGGTTTTTCCAGACAGGGTTTCTCTGTTTAGCCCTGGCTGTCCTGGAACTCACTTTGTAGACCAGGCTAGCCTCGAATTCAGAAATCCGCCTGCCTCTGCCTCCCGAGTGCTGGGATTAAAGGCATGCGCCACCATGCCCGGCGGCAGTCGGTGCTCTTACCCGCTGAGCCATCTCCCCAGCCCCGAAATACTTCAAGCTGGACTCAAGGATAAGCTCTTTCATCCCAGTGCAGAGATGCATGACTCCAGAGCCAGTTCTAGCCAGGCTACAACTGCCGATTAGTTCCACTCTGATATCACCGAGGGTGCAAACACTATACGAAAGTATATTCATTTTATAATGATTTGTTTGTTGAGATAGCCTTGGCTGGCCTGGAACTCACTGTGTAGAGCAAACTGGCCTTGAACTCACAGAGATCAATCTGCTGTTGCCTCTCATGTGTAGGGACTAAGGGTGTGTACCACCACACCTAGCTCATGATATTGATGTGTTACATCATATAGAAAAAGTGTTCAAGTGTAACTGGAATCACAGGGATATACCTTCAGATATTCACTGTATTCATCCTCAAACTTTTTGCCCCAGATACTGCAACCTCCTCTTCCAGTACCTGTATAACAAGACAAGCAAACCAAGTGGCATCTAATTAGGTTTCAACGGGAACTCCATTTTTAGAATGGGAGGAGTGCTTTATATCATAACATATATTTATCCAGTGGTGGGGATCCAACCCAGGGCAGTGCACATGCTAGGCAAGTGCACTACCACAGAGGCAATCTCCAGCCCTAGCTGAGCTCTTTAAATGTAACTAAGTGTGTGTGTGTGTGTTGCTGTGTGTGTGTAAGAGAGAGAAACAGTTTAGAAGTTTGAACACAAGACTATTCAAGTGTCTACCAATGAGTTATGTATCTCCAGCATTCCCATCTTTTTTTTTTTTAAACTAATATTTTGAGGTAGAATTTCCTTAAGTTATCCTGGTTGACCTTGAACTTACAGTGCTCATGTTTCAGCCTTGCAAGTACCCAAGACAAGAGTCTGTTGTCTGTCATATACCAGCTGGCTTCTAGCAGCCTCATAACAAAGAGAAAACCCTCCTCATTAATACTGCTCATATTTTATATCTATGCGCTAATACCTCCTTTTTCTAAAAATTTTGCTGCTGGCTGGACCAAAAGCAAGTTCATTAATTTCTTAATGTATGATGGTACATGCCTGCATTCCCAGCACCCATAGGTAGAGAGAGGCAGGAGGATTGTTGAGTTTGAGGCAAATCTGGGTTATATGATGAAACCCTGTTTCATGGTTCAGCTATTAAGAATACTTGCTGATTCACAGAATGCAGGAGCAGGTGGATCTCTTGTGAGTTTGAGGCTAATCTGGTCTACAGAAGTTGTTCCAGGATAGCCAGGGCTACACACAGAGAAACCCTGTGTCAAACAAAACAAAAATCTCCCCAAACCAAAAAGCAAACACTTGATGAACTGCATAAGGAGGAGATAAGACCAAACTGCATGGGGCAATGTCCTTGAGGACTCAACCCTACACAAAGAACTACAGGCAATGGAGTATTGCAAAAGCAGGAAATGTGTCCCCAGGAGGAGCACAGCAATCCGTTATCCACTGCCAACCGCTTAGCTTTGCAGACATACACACAGGTGACATGTATGTCTGACTCAACAGGTCACATCTGGGAATATATGTGTCTTAACAGGTTACTATGGCTGCGATGAAACACCATGACCAAAAGCAACTTGGGGTAGAGGAAATAGTTTCTCTCACTCACAATTCCATATAACAGTTCATCATCAAAAGCAGTGCGGGTAGCCGGGTGATGGTGGCGCACATCTTTAGTCCCAACACTCAGGAAGCAGAGGCAGAGAGATCTTTCTAAGTTTGAGGCCAGCCTGGCGTACAGATCGAGTTCCATGACAGCCAGGACTACACAGAGAAACCCTGTCTTGAAAAACCAAAAGAAATAAAATAAAATAAATAAATAAATAAAAAAGAGATTAAAAAAGAGAGAAAGAAAAGGAAAAGCAGTGTGGTAAGGATTGAAAAAGCTGGAGGCAGGAGCTGAGGCAGAGGCCATGGAGGGTGCTGCTTCTGCCTGCTCAGTCTGCTTCCTTATAGAACCCAAGACCACAAGCCTGCGGGGGCCCACCCACAATGGGCTGGGTCCTCCCACATCAATCACTGATTAAGAAAATACCCTACAAGTCTTGCCTACAGCCTGATGTTAGCATTTTGTTAGCAACAAGTAAGGCTTCCTCTTCTCTGATGACTCTAGCTCACGGTTTCTCAGCCTATGTAATGCTAAGATCCTTTAATACAGTCCCACATATTGTGGTGACCCCTAACCATAAAATTACTTTTGTTGCTACTTCACAACCAATTTTGCTACTGTTAGAAATCTTAATGTAGGTATCTGTGTTTTCCAATGGTCTTAAGCAATCCTCGTGAAAACTTCACCTGGAAAAGGGCTGTGACCCACAGGTTGAGAACCACTGCTCTATGTTGTATCAAGTTGACATAAAACTAACATGGACAATATGTACAAAAACATATATCCATGCAATGACAACTGATGCAAAAGGACTCCATGAGTTTGAAGGAGATCAAAGATGGGTGGGTACGTGGGAAGCTTTGGAGGGGTGGAAGGGGAGGGAGAAATGCTGTAATAAAGAAAGAGCACTGCTTTTACGAAGGACCTGGGTTCAGTTCAGTTTCCAGAATGCCAATGTTGGCTCAGGAGTCACCAGGTATGCATGTAGGGCCCTTGCACACATGCAGGTAAAACTCTTAAAAGTAAATATATCTTTGAAACAAATTCCTAAACTTTTCTGCTATTGTCAAAGTCGTCCTGTTATAAGGAGCTTTATTTTTCAACTATTTTACACATCTTTTTCATATGCTATATCCAATTTTCCTAATTTCAGTTAGTGGACAAACTTACCTGTTGGATCTCCTGTTTGAACCATGAAGCCCTTGATATTTCTATGAAACACACAGCCGTTGTAGTAATTACTGGCACAAAGAGCCAAGAAATTCTGAAGAGAATAAAAACAGTGATTGAGAAATAGCTTGGGCAGAACCATACTTGAAATAAAGGTCCAGTTATGGTCACTGAAAACACTATTGTAGCACATTTAACTACAACTGTTAGGATCAGCTCTTGGGATAAACCAGTGAGGTTTCAGCTGGTCCCAGGAGCCCTGCATGCTCCGCCCTGCACTCTCTGCAGCTTAAGGCACTCTGCTCTTTTGCAGTCACTTAACTTGCTGCTCTTGTCTTCATTCCCAGCTGGAGTGAATGAGGGCAGTGACTGTCCCTTGCTCATCACTGTTCCCTAGACATGGCTGGATAGCCTTTTAACAAATAATTGCACGAATGAAAAGTAGTTGACTCTTCTTCCGTTTATCCTTGTCATTTCGACAGACTAAGTAGTCAAAGCTCCTGAACACAAATGAGGCAGAAGAAGAAAAAAGATACTGGGTACTCGATGGTTACAGGAAAAGCACCTACCTATTTATATTTCCTTTGTATGTGTGGTGCACTTGCGGTGTGTACACGCATGTGTGAGGTAAGCGAGCCTTTGTGCATAAGCAGAAGCAAGAGAAGGTTGAGAATCCCTCTGAGACAGGGTCTCTCACTGAACCTGGAGCTGGCTACTGTCCAGGAAGCCCCAGGAGTCCTCTTGTCTTTGTCCCACCCCCTGGCACTGGGATTACAAGCCAGTGTGACCACACCCAGTATTCTCTATGGATTCTGGGAATTTGAACTCTGTTCTTCATGCCTGCATAGCAAACACTCTTCTCTGCTGAGTAATTGCCCCAGTCTCATCCTTCCTCTTATTTAACTCTGACATCAGATAGACCTTTTCCTGACAGTGGGTTCACAGAAAGTTTTTTTTATTTAAATAATTCAGTTTCAAAAGGCATAGCGTTATTGTGCACTGTGTAAAAATTATTCTTATATTATTCGATTGCTGATTTCTCTGCCCCCATATCTGCCTGCAATCCTGACATGGCATCGTAATGCTTACTCTAAGAATCTCTGGTCTCAGTGTGGTGTAAACATCGCTCCCCATTTATTCTCTAATTTGTCCATAAAAGCCGGTCAGCCAATGGCTGAGCAGAGGAGAGAACAGGGCTGGACTTCTGACTCCAGCCAGGGGAGCAGGAGAGACAGGAGAAGAGGATTCACTATGAGGAGACGGTTGAGGCGACACCATGGGAACACGCCTGGAGTGTGTTCAGACCAATACTGAGATGAAAGTGGCTTGGGGATTTGGGCTGGGAGGTAGCCATATTAGTTTAGAGGACTAAAATGGATTATACGGCTCAGCTATTGTGCCATAAAGCTTGATTAAATAAATCTTCTGCCTCATTTATTCGGGAGCCAGTCAGGATAAAGAAAGAACTGTCATCCTGTTATATTAGTGTGTTTATGTTGTTGTTTTGTTTGTTTTAAGGACAGGTCTCACTCTGTAGCTCTGTTTGGCTTAGAACTCACTCTGTAGACCAGGCTGGCCTTGAACTCAGAAATCCACTAGACTCTGCTTCCTGAGTGCTGGGATTAAAGTCATGTACCACCTCATTAGTTGAATATTAATATGCAATGATACTCACCTCACATGTTTTGGGTGTTCTCTCACAGAAGACTTCTATCTTGATATCTCCCACATCTGTATGCAGTGTCACAGACTAAAAGAAGGAGAATATGAAAACAAAAGATATTTCTTCCAGTAACTATAGGTTCTGTATTATTTCTTTGACTGGATATTCAAGTTGGCAATCTGATTAAAGACATTAAAGATGACTTGTTCACATAAAGCAGCTCTGATAGATAAGTCGCAAATTAATTTCAATAGCAGGAAGAACATCTCTTGAAGACTTATACAGATGGAAAGCGGCATCTCTGCTAAATTCTGGATGCAAACATCGTAGTAGAAATCATTAGTTTTACCTTGAATTTTTCATGAATTAAGAACAATGGTTATACCTATTCCTAATTTTTATGTCTCAACATCACAAATATTTAGCTGAAAAATGTTAATAAGTTGATGTTTTCCAAACAGTTTCCACTATTTCTTTTGGGTAGTTTGACTTTAAGGAAATGGGTTAAAAAAGCAATTACTTCATTTACTAAAGACAACAATCCAAATTTGTCGGCATTTCCAAGACCTACTGGCCACAATGCTTTCTCGAAGGCCTCTTCCTTTTATTGTGGTATCTGTTGCTTGGGACCTTTACTTGTTATCCGCATCTTTACCTCAAGAGATGAAGGAAACTATTTGGAGGCTTCCCCTCACCCCCCTTTTTTGAGTCAAATCTTGCTGTGCAGCCAGGGTTGCACCAGGAGCAGTCTTCTTGCCCCAGCTCCTGTGCCTGTCTTCTTACAACAGTGTCCCGAAGTGAGTGGGGTGCTTCAGTGGACACAGGAGCTACACTCCCTGCTATTCTACCTGTGCTGCTCACCTCTGCGGGGAAAGGGCACACTGTTTGCTTGTTTAGTTCCTTTTGTGTCTTTTAACGAAAGGTCTATGAGACTGGGACGGCCTATAGAGGCTGGGAGCAAGGTTACCTCCTGAGTGCTGGGACCACACCAGCAGGGTAATGTTGTAATGATCATGTCCACTTGTTTATTCTACTTTGTTCCCTCTATACTGGTACACACAGTCTCTCCCTCGCCACATCCCCTCCCGTCCCCTCTCCTCCCTTATCCTAGGAACGCACTCTGCCACTGAGCTACACACTCACTATCCTGTCTGACTTCCTCCAAAAAAATATTCATTAAAAATTAAAAAACAGGCCGGGTGTGGTGGCGCACGCCTTTAATCCCAGCACTCGGGAGGCAGAGGCAGGCGGATTTCTGAGTTCGAGGCCAGCCTGGTCTACAAAGTGAGTTCCAGGACAGCCAGGGCTATCAGAGAAACCCTGTCTCGAAATGAAAAAAAAAAAAAAAAAAAAATTAAAAAACAGCCAGGTGTGGTGGCACATGCCTTTAATCCTAGCACTTGGGAGGCAGAGACAGGTGGATTTCTGAGTTCGAGGCCAGCCTGGTCTACAGAATGAGTTCCAGGACAGCCAGGGCTACACAGAGAAACCCTGTCTCGAAAAACCAAAACACACACACACACACACACACACACACAAATTAAAAACCATGTAATGGGCGGCTGAGAGGGCAGGCTTGGCAGGTACCAGGACTTGTTGCCTTTGCAGCAGGGCCTGTTCAGTTCCCAGCACCCACATCTGCTTGTGTCTCTAGGTCCAGGGAACCCAAAGGGGTTAGAAACAAGCAACCAACCACCCACGTAGAATAATTCTATGATACATACTCACCATTTTCCTTCTTGATGGTTCTAGGAAGCACTGTTTAATTTTTCAAAGCTCCTACAAGAGAGAGAGAGAAATTAGTTCACTTTACCCTATCAAGTTCCCACCATACTTGTTCATTTTTATGGTAGATTTACAACGAAAAGCTTAGACTAGCATCCTCTAAATGAAAATCCTAGCCGGGCGTGGTGGCGCACGCCTTTAGTCCCAGCACTCGGGAGGCAGAGGCAGGCGGATTTCTGAGTTCGAGGCCAGCCTGGTCTACAAAGTGAGCTCCAGGACAGCCAGAGCTATAAAGAGAAACCCTGTCTCGAAAAACCAAAAACAAAACAAAACAAAAAAAAAAAAACAACGAAAATCCTATCATAGAAGTGTTGATCCTACCCAACGCGACAAGCCACCCCAGCGCGCACTTACTTTACTCATTTTCTTCAAGGCTTTCTTTCTGCAGGGGAGGCATAGCCCCACCTCCCGGTCTAGTGCTCTAGATAGGCACTGGGACTCCCTTTACCCGGGACACCTACTTTACTTAAGACGTCTGTACAATAATTTTCTATACTTCACAGTTTTTTTTTTCCCCCCAAACGCCACATCTTGCTAACTTATCAATCGTATTAAAAAGTCCCAGAAACACCATCTCCAGCCCGAGAGTTCACCACGAGGATCCCAAGAAATAAATTTGCACCAACGTGGGGCGCAGCAGGCGTTTGAGTGCACGGAGAAAAGGATAAAAGCCTTTTCTCCACACTCACCCACTGCGCTCAGCACCGCTGCTGCGGGAACGGAAAAGTCTCAACCACTGGAGCTGGCATGCCTGCGGGTTCCAAAAGCGTGTCTGAGCGCCACCGGAAGTAGAGCCCGGAGCCCTCCGCGGGGAACGCCCTACTTTCCCGCCAGGCTCTCCTCAGCACACCGACTAGAACTCGGAGGACCGCGCACCTCACCCCTCGGCTCCTGAGAGCTCTACTCACAACCTCACTAAGAAGCGGAACCCTCTGTCGCCCAGCAACTTCACACAGCGGCCTGGAGTCGGAAGCAGAACGCAAAGGACCACTTCCGCCCAACTTCACACAGCGGCCTGGAGTCGGAAGCAGAACGCAAAGGACCACTTCCGCCCGCCTCTTTCCACAAAGCCAGGAGCTTCGGAGCAGAGCGGAAGTGATACACCGAAAGAGCTTCTGTGGTGAGTTGTGAACCTCTGAAAGGCTCGCGGGGGCTGTCTGTTCTTCTCGCTGGAGTTGCACATCGGGCTGGCTGTGGTGACTGCAGAGGACCGGGGAACATGAATATAGAAGGAGAGGTTGCAGAGGAAAACTGCCTTGTTGCAGGAGGGGCGAGGGTGCTGACTCCAGGAATAAAGGCTATGCCGCGCGGCCCTTGATTATTCTGGAAAAGGCCTTGAGCCATGCGTAAATGAAAGAAAAACCACACGGGAGTGTAAAGAGAGCTCTCGTGTAATTGAAAAATAGCAAATGGCTGTTCAGAGGGCTAAAGAGCATGTAGATTGGCAATGGATATTCCCATCTCTCCATTGTACGACAGCTCCAGCCCATTCAAATAATGCTTTAAATGTGTCTGTACTGTGAGCACATTGTCCGAGAAAAACACCGGGACGTGGTCGTGTCAGCTCACAATAGAAGTTTATTGTATAACAGGAAAATCACAGGTTACATCAGTTTCGTTGGTAGCTCGTTGCAGGATGTCTGGGCACACTGTGAACCCCCGAGATTGTGTTATTTACCGGGGCTGGGTGGGAGGAACCATTCTAGTTGTGGTGTGCCCTTAGCACACATCTTTAATCTCAAACAATGAAGGTAAAGTTAGTTTGTAGAAGGAAGCATCCATGTTTGAAAGTGATGTCTAATTGAGTGGCAGACAAAGTGAGGAATCAGAGAAAGATTTGACAGAATAGGATATGCCCAGCTCTCTCCAGAACAGGGAGAAAAGATGGGCTACTTAAGGGGTAGTGCAGAAAGAGACTGGGGGCAGTTTTACTGGGACAGTTATATATAGAGAGGATGCAGATAGAGAAAACAAGCTAGGCATAAGTGAAGACAGACGGAAAGAACAAGAAGCAGCCAGATTAGAGAGGATTACCAGGCTTAGTTTGAGGCCATGCAGAACAATTCAGTCAGCTGCTGAGAGAGAAGCCAGATGAATCAGTCAGCTTGGAGAGGAGTTTGAGCCAGAACAGCTAAGTTGAACCAGCCAGCCAGCCAGAGCTCAGAAAGAACTAGAAAGGGTGAGCTTATTCAGCAGTAATTCTCAGAGTCTGAAAACATTATAGGCCTAGATAAGATTGTATGGAGGCTATAAGCTTCCAGAACTAGGCCTAGCTTAGCAGAGAGATGGGAGAGGACAACTATACCAGGTGAATTTAAAAGATACTTTTACAGTACCTGTTTGAGGCAAACACGGTCCCTTTATTCAAATCTACTATTAACTCTCAGATTGCACATCACGCTGTTTTGAATTGTTTTGGTTCTTTGGTGACACTACCCTCCCACCATTCAGTGCACAGCCATGGAATATGTGGGTAGGGGCCCAATGCCTTTCCTCTCTGTTTCTCTGGGTAGCAGTTGACATGTTTCAGGGGCAGCAGTTCTGGCCTTTTCTTGCCTTGGCTTTGTGCGTTTGTGGAGTGACCTGTCTGCCTCAGTTCTTGCTCCTGCTGCCCTAGAACTGACTGTATAGCTGAGGCTGGCTTATCCTCTACCTCCCTTGTGCTGGGATCACAGACGTGTGCCACCACACCCAGTTTCTGTGGTGCTGGGGACCTTGTGCATGGTAGCTAATCACTCTACCAACTGAGCTACATCTTCAGCCCCTTGAATGTGTTAGTTTTATTCTGTCTACGTGAATATCTTGGTGTGTGGGTTTGTGCATTTGTGTGCAGCAGAGATACAGGGTGTAAGGTTGAAGCAGTGGTGGGCAGAGCAGGGAAGGTGTAAGAGGGGCTGAGCATTTATATTGCGTCATACTCTGCTAGGTGATATACTAATGCCTTTGAAGAAAATGAAGAGGTCAGATGACTTGGCTGAGCCCACCATGCTGCAGGGTGGCAGAGCCACTGTTTGACTCTGAGTCAGTGGTGAGAGCTGTCTTACTCACGTGCTTTATGCCTCACAGTGCAGAGGTGAACCGTGTATAAATACCATTTCCTGGGTTGTGATTTCAGGCGCCCTTCTCCCTGGTTTCCATATGCTGTCATCAGCACACCTAGTCCCTACAAGTGTGCAACGTGCCCAGTCGTGGATCTGCAGGTCTTCCCGTTCCTTCATGGATCTTAAGGCTCTTCTCTCGTCCTTGAATGAATTTGCATCCCTCTCATTTGCTGAGAGCTGGGACAATGTGGGATTACTGGTGGAGCCAAGCCCACCCCATACTGTAAGTACACTCTTCCTGACCAATGACCTGACGGAGGAGGTCATGGACGAGGCTCTGGAAAAGAAGGCAGACTTCATTCTCTCCTACCATCCACTTATCTTCCGGCCCATGAAGCACATAACTTGGGAAACCTGGAAGGAGTGCCTCGTGATCCGGGCTCTGGAGCGCAGAGTCGCCATCTACTCTCCCCACACAGCCTATGATGCGGCACCCCAGGGAGTCAACAACTGGCTGGCCAAAGGGCTTGGTGAGAAAACGCTTGTCCTTCCATATTTAATGATTTCCCTGCAAATACTTGGAAATTTTAGAATGTCTTCCTAATAAAATTGCAATTATGTTAAGGGGCAACAGGTTTTTCTATTTTTATGTAATATTAAAAATGACGTATTGCTTAAATTTGGTAATTAGGTTTCATTTGAAGATGTATTTTATTTTTATATCTGTCGAATCTTTTGTCTGCTTGTATGTAAGTGCACCACATGTGTGCAGTGCCCACATAAGCCAGAAGAGAGTGTCAGGTCCACTAGAGCTGGAGCTACAGACCCTTGTGAGTCACCATGTGGGTGCCGGGAATTGAACCTAGGTCTTCTGCAAGAGCAACTAGTGCTCTCTGTGACTGAACCAGCTCTCCAGCCCAAGTTTCATTTGAAAAAATAACGATTTGTTGGGGCTGGAGAATTGGCTCAGCTCTTACACCTCTGTCTGGGTTTCCAGCACGCACATGGAGCCTCATAACTACCGGTTAACTCCAGTCCCAGGGGAAGCAGCGCCCTCTTCTGACCCCTATAGATACATACATGCAGGCAAAACATTCAGACATATAAGTAATAAAATAAATCTGAACAAAATCATTTAAGAAAAAAAAGAAAGAAAACTGAAATATTGTAAATTAGGCTTGGTGTGGTATAAGCTTAATACTCTTCTTTTTTTAATTAAGATTTATTTATTATTATATCTACACTGTAGCTGTCTTCAGACACACCAGAAGAGGGTGTCAGATCTCATTACAGATGGTTGTGAGCCACCATGTGGTTGTTGGGATTTGAACTCAGGACCTTCAGAAGAGCAGTCAGTGCTCTTAACCACTCAGCCATCTCTCCAGCCCCAAGCTTAATACTCTTAATCGTCCAGGAAGTCGAATCAGGAAGAGCTTGAGGTTAAGCTATAGAGCCAGACACTTTATCATCCCACCAGAAATAAACAAAGGGAAAACAAACCATGGAACGTTTTCGTTGCTTTGCTGCAGGGTCTCATGTAGCTCAGGCTGGCCTTCAACTCTATGTAGAGGATTGTCCTAATGTGCTTTCTGTTGCCGTAATAAACACCATGACCCAAAACGCCTTGAGAAGAAAAGAGTTTTTCACCTTCTGGTTTACGGTCCATCATGAAGCAAAGTCAGGCCAGGAACTGAAGTTGAGGCCACAGAGGAGCACTGCTTACTGGTTTGCCCCTTAGGACTTGCTCAGCTTGTTTTCTTAGACAACCCAGGATGACCCTCCTCTTCAGAGTCCTAGGTCCTCCCACATCAATCCTTAATCAAGACTGACTTGCCTACAGGCAATGTGACGGGAAGCATTTTTGTTTCAGTTGAGGTCTCCTTTTCCCAGATGACCCCAGCTTGTGTCAAGCTGACAAAAACTAACCAGAACAGGGAGGATAATGTGTTGGTTTCGGTGAGAAAGTAGAGCGTGAGTCTTCCTTGCTGGACGGGCTTCACCGTTAAGTTATTAACAAGGAGGTCTCGGCATTCCAGCCCTCAGCTGCTGGCTTGCTAGGTTAGTTATGTAGCCATCAAGCTTTCTGTCTGGCTTGTTGTTGCCTTGTCTTTTTTATTTCTGTTATTATTGTGTGAGTGTGGGAGCACAAAGAGGACAGCGTTCAGGACTTGATTCCCTTCCCACACCATGGGCTTCTGGAACTGAACTCAGTAGGCCTGTGTGGTAAGTCCCTTATCCAGTGAGCCGGCTCGCTGCCCTCCCCCATCTTACTGCTAGAAGGAGCTTACTTTGCAGTCTCGTCTGCTCTCAAGCTTGAAGTCCTCCCGTTTTCCAGAGCTAGAGTTAGAGGCATGTTGCCCATAGACAGGTAGCCTCGGGATCTCACAGCGTGCTTCCACCCAGCACAGTGAGGGAGTTTGGCATCATTTAGCTTAATTTGGTACTCATTTGGGGCGAAGGCAATTTTTTTGTTGTTGTTCTTTTGTTTTTTGCAGTCTCTATGTAGTCTTGGCTGACTTGGAACTTAACTTGTAGACCAGGCTGGTCTTAAACTCAGAGCGCCTCTGCCTTCCCAGTGCTGGGATTAAAGGAATGCGCCAGCTGGCCTTGGACTGAAACCTTTATAACAGAATGGTCATTATAAATGTATTCAGCATAAGAGTATTTGTTGTGATCTGTACTTTGTTTTAGATGAGTAGATTGTGACCAAACAGTGAATAATTAAAAAACAAAACAATTTTTTGTCCAATTTTCCTGAAATATGAATCTTTGGGAAAGTAAGTGTGAAAATAGATTTATTTTTGTATGTCCAGATCCAATCTAGATTATCGTGATAGGTAGTGAGCATCTAAGGCGTATGTATGTATGTTTTTGTATATAAACATGAAAATGAGTTCTGAGACATTTCATAGATTTTACTGGTAGTAGTTAATATCTAATTCTAAAGCACTACAAAGACTTGATTTCCACACAATTTTTTCTTTAGGATCTTGCACTACCAGGCCCATCCGCCCTTCCAGAGCTCCAGAATACCCCACAGTGGGAGCTCACCGACTAGATTTCAGTGTGAACCGCAGCCAAGACCTGGACAAAGTCATGTCTGTACTGAAAGGGGTTGGAGGTGTCTCTATCACCTCTTTTCCTGCCAGGTACGTGATATGTTCCTCTGGTTTACAAACCTGTTTTTTACTTTTTTTTTTTTTTTTTTGGTGTGTGTATTTATATGGACAAGTGCATACCATAGTACATGTGTGGTGGTCACAGCTTGGGGAAGTGGTTGTGTCCTTTCACTGCATGGGTTCCAAAGGCTGACCTCATACAGGCTTGGCAGGAAGTTCCTCACTGACCCGTTTCTCTGCCTCTTCTCTGCTCCTCTGTTTTTTGCTTTAATTGTCTTTTTTTTGACACAGGGTCTCATGATGCCGGGTGGCTGCAAACTCCTGGCCTTGCCTCCAGGTGTTGGGGAACAGGTGTGAGCTACTACTCCTGGCTCTATTTCTTTTTAAATTGTATTTGTTTATGTGTATGGGTATCTTGTCTGTACTCATGTCTGTGTGTGCCTGGGGCCTGAGGAGGCCAGAAGAGGTCAGTGGATCCCCTGAAGCTGGAGACACAGTCGTGGGTGCTCTGCCTGAGCAGCCCATGCTGTTACCTGCCAAGCTGCCCCTGCAGCCCTACATAAAGCATCTTTACCGCTTGGTAATACTGACAGATAATTGTTTTTACTTTAAAGGATGTAGACGGACCCAAGTGATGTATTAATAATGTAAACATTATCAGTTTCCAGTGAAGCAGTGATTCCCAAGCTCTTGAAATGAGGAACAAGTGAGAAGGCCCCTGTCGAGGCCCGTTACTTGGTCATTTAGAGGTAGGGTAGGAGATGCTCTTTCTGAATTCATTCTAATACCATGGAAGCATCAGGAAAGATAAGGACTGGAGTATTATCAGTGGTAGAGCACATGCCCATGTCCTGTGTGGGGCCCTGATGATTCCAGGCACCAACCAAACCAAAAAAAAAAAGGGGGGGGTGGTGGTAGTGAGATGGCTTAATGGGTAAAGTACCTGTTGCCAAATCTGATGACTTAATGTCAGTCCTTGGGACCCACACTCTGGAAGCAGAAAATCAACTCCTGTAAGCTGTCCTTCAACCTCCATATGCCATAGTCCAAATGCATATGCCACCCTACAGACAGACAGACACACACACAATAAATAAAATATTCAAAATCTAAATAATTGTTTTCTGTGCTTACAGAGAACTGCACACTTTTGTTGCTTTAATGAGACAGGGTCTTACTTTGTAGCCCACACTGGTGTCAAACTTTTGATGCTTTTGCCTTGGTCTTCCAAGTATTAGGATATAGGCATGTGTCATCCTGCTCAGCCAAGAAGTAGGTATCCATACAGACTTACATTTAAGGAAATATAGTTTTGTTTTGCACATTGTTTGGTTTCATTTTATTTATTTTTTGATTGATTGAGACAAGTTCTCACTATATACCCCTGACTCTACTGGAACTCACTGTGTAGACCGGGTTGGCCTCAAATTAACAGAGATTGCCTACCTCTGCCCCCTGGCTGTCCTGGAACTCACTCTGTAGACCAGGCTGGCCTCGAACTCAGAAATCCGCCTGCCTCTGCCTCGGCGTGCGCCACCTCGCCCGGCCAGGTTATACTTTTATCCTAATCAGAACTGATTGTTTTCTAGGTGTGATGGTGAAGAGCACACCCGGATCAGCCTGAACTGTACTCAGAAGACTCTGATGCAGGTGCTAGCCTTTCTTTCCCAGGACAGACAGCTTTATCAGAAAACTGAGATTCTTTCATTGGAGAAGGTAAAAAAGAATTCATCCTGCCCGCACGTTGTTGTGCGTCTTAACAACTGGCATGCAGAGACTGCATGTGTTTAATGTATGAATGTTTGTGGGCTGCATTACAGTTGTGTTGTGCTGCAATTCATTTGTGTCTTAGTTAGGGTTTTACTGCTGTGAATGGATACCATCACCAACTTTTTGATTTTCTTTTTTTTTTTTTTTTTTAAAGATTTATTTATTTATTATATGTAAGTACACTGTAGCTGTCTTCAGACACTCCAGAAGAGGGCACCAGATCTCGTTAAGGATGGTTGTGAGCCACCATGTGGTTGCTGGGATTTGAACTCTGGACCTTCGGAAGAGCAGTCGGGTGCTCTTACCCACTGAGCCATCTCACCAGCCCACTTTTTGATTTTCGAGACAGGGTTTCTCTATGTAGCCCTGGCTGTCCTGGAACTCACTCTGTAGACCAGGCTGGCTTAGAACTCAGAATCCGCCTGCCTCTGCCTCCCGAGTGCTGGGATTAAAGGTGTGCACTGCCCGGCACAAAGGACAACATTTAATTGGGGCTGGCTTACAGGTTCAGAGGTTCAGTCCATTATCATCAAGGCGGGAACATGGCAGCATCTAGGCAGGCATGGTGTAGGAGAAGCTGAGAGTTTACATCTTCATCTGAAGGCTGCTTGCAGAATACTGACTCCCAGGCAGCTAGGACAAGGGTTTTAAAGCCCACACCAACAAGGCCACGCCTCCCAACAGTGCCATTCCGTGGACCAAGCATATACAAACCATCACAATTTGTAAACTGTTAAGTAAAACAGTCATCAAGGGCCGGTAAGATGGCTCAATTGGTAAAGGAGATTGTGGTGCAAGTCTAGCAACCTGAGTTTGGTCCATAGAACTTAGAGATGCACACACACACACACACACACACACACACAATCAGCATTCCTGGAAGCTACTGTGTCTTAGTCAGGGTTTGTATTCTTGCACAAAACATCATGACCACGAAGCAAGGGTTTATTCAGCTTACACTTCCACATTGCTGTTGACCACCAAAGGAAGTCAGGACAGGAATTCACACAGGGCAGAAACTTACAGGCAGGAGCTGATGCAGAGGCATGAGAGGTGCTGCTTAGTGTATTGCTTCCCCTGGCTTGCTCAACTTGCTTTCTTACAGAACCCAGGACTGCCAGCCCAGGAATGGCACCACCCACAATGGGCCTTCCCACCTTTGATCACTAATTGAGAAAATGCCTTACAGCTGGATCTCCTGGAGGCATTTCCTCAAGGGAGGCTCCTTTTCTGTGATGACTCCTGCTTCTGTCAAGTTGGCACCAAACCAGCCAGTGCATATTGTGACATTTCGGACTAGGAAACTATCGGAACTTACGACTTTTAGACTGGGATGTTCACTACCCTTTTGTGTTAGTCCCTTTGCTCTTGAGGATCCCATCTTGAACCATAAGTAGAAAGCACAGAGGGAACACTGGGAGTGGCTTGAGTCTTTTGAAACCTCAGAGCCTTCTCCCAGTGACCTCCTCTAACCAGGCCACACCTCCTAATCCTTCCTAAACAGTGTCACAACTAGGGACCAAGATTTCAAATTATGAGCAGGGCTATATTCACTCACACCACTTCTTGCCCCCTCAAAGGCTCATAGCCATGTAATCAAGAAAAATGATTTTAGTCCAACTTCTGAAGTTCCCATAGTCTTTCATAGTCTCAGTACTCTTTAAAAGTCCAATGTTCAGTGTCTCTTCTGAAACTCAAGGCAATCTTTTCGTTGTGACCCCTTGTGAAATCAAAAGTAAATTCCATATTTCCAAAACACAACAGCACAGAAAATACATTACTATTCTTAAAAGGAGGAAGGAGGGCATAGGGAGGAAATACTGGACCAAGCCAGAATGAGACCTATCAGGGTAAACTCCCAAATCCTGTAGCTCCATGTCTGGTGTCACAGGACTTAAGCTGCTCTTCCTCTATGGCTTTGCTGACTGCAGCACAGTTCTTGTTGATCCCACCAGTCAAGAATAAGACCACAGCCACAGGTTTTGAGCCACATTTGAAGCAAACTTTATTGAATACTGGCTAGGACAGTGGCACTGCCCAGGTCCATCCCTGGGTTCCCAGAGAATGGCCATGAGTTATGATAGAGACGTATTAAGGCACAGGGCGTATTACCCTACAGGACTGATGTGCTCTCTGCCTTCATCCACTTACGGCGAGCATGCATCCTGACTGACTTCCTGCCTATGTACTTCTACCTATACGTGATCAAGTACATCCTCTGTAGTTGGGGAAACCAGCCTTGTTTACAGAAGTGAAAACAGAAGCCTAGCTGGGTGGGGCCTTACCTGAGCACCCCTCCTCCATTTCACAGGAGGCCTCCACCTGTCTGCTGAGCGCAAGCTTTGGCTCCTGCATTAAATTTCTTCCTGTTCTCTTCTTCACACTCCACTTTATCTTCCTTTTTGCCCAGCTTGTTCCTTTCCATTGTAGACATGCATAAGTGGGATTGCCGGTAACCAGGCAACAGAGACAATATTAGGTTGTCTTGAACTCTTCTCTACCAAAAGTTTTTGATTTAACCTCAGGTGGGTTTTTAGGACAACAGCCACATTCTTTGCCAAAATATCACAAGAAACGTCTCTAACCTAGTTGCTAATATTAGTCCCTCTGGCACCTTTTGAGCTGGGCCTCCCGTGTCCACATTGTTCACATCTTTTGGTTTAGAATGTCTTTCCATGTCCCATCCTGCCCCTGACCTTTCCTAGTGTCCTTGACATCACTTCCTTTATTTTCTTTCTGGTTTTCTATATGGTCTACATCCCAGTAAAACCAAAGCATCTGCCTTCCAGACCCAGCTCATTTAGACAGTCCTTGCTTCTTTTTTTTTTTTTTTTTTTTTTTTTAATTAGGTATTTTCCTCAATTACATTTCCAATGCTATCCAAAAAGTCCCCAATACACTCCCCCCCCAAACCCCCCCCCACCCCCACCCCTTGGCCCTGGCATTCCCCTGTACTGGGGCATATAAAGTTGGCAAGTCCAATGGGGCCTCTCTTTCCAGTGATGGCCAACTAGGCCATCTTTTGATACAAATGCAGCTAGAGTCAAGAGCTCTGGGGTACTGGTTAGTTCATAATAATGTTCCACCTATGGGGTTGCAGTTCCCTTTAGCTCCTTGGGTACTTTCTCTAGCTCCTCCATTGGGGGCCCTGTGATCCATCCAATAGCTGACTGTGAGCATCCACTTCTGTGTTTGCTAGGCCCCGGCATAGTCTCACAAGAGACAGCTATATCAGGGTCCTTTCAGCAAAATCTTGCTAGTGTATGCAATGGTGTCAGCGTTTGGAAGCTGATTATGGGATGGATCCCTGGATATGGCAGTCTCTAGATGGTCCATCCTTTCTTCACAGCTCCAAACTTTATCTCTGTAACTCTTTCCATGGGTGTTTTGTTCCCAATTCCAAGAAGGGGCAAAGTGTCCACACTTTGGTCTTCGATCTTCTTGAGTTTCATGCGTTTAACAAATTGTATCTTATATCTTGGGTACAGTCCTTGCTTCTTAAATGATTTATTTTTCTGTGTGTGTGTGTGTGCGTGTGTGCGCGCGCACGCGCCTTGTGTAGACTGTGCCTATGGAGGCCAGAGAGATGTTGGATCCCTTAGAGTTACAGGTAGCTGTGAGCTGCCATGTGGGTGCTGGGAACCAAATTTGGCTCTTCTGCAAGAGCAGCAAGTGCTCTTAACTGCTGAGCTCTCTTTCCAGCTCCCAGTTTGTATTCCTTTATGTTCCCCTAATGTAGTAGCTACCTTGATTTAAGAAACTTAGTCTTGATTATGTGTTAATACCTAGGAGGATGTGAGCTCCCAGAAGTTAGGATGTTTTTGTTAGGTTTGCATTTGAAACTTTAGCTGAAGCTTCCTATTGTAGGTTTAAATACGTAAACCTTATTGATTCCATTCTATACATTTTTTAGGAGTTGGAACAGATAGTATCTCTAACTTGTATTTCTCTTCAGCCTTTGCTTCTGCATACTGGAATGGGACGGTTGTGCACACTGGATGAATCTGTCTCCCTGGCAATAATGATAGAGCGAATCAAAGCACACCTAAAGCTGTCTCATCTTCGCTTAGCTCTTGGAGTGGGGAGAACATTAGGTAAATATCTTTCATCATCTGGTAGATGTACTGTGACTTAGGACAAATTTTGGTTTTATTTATTTTTGACACCTGATCTTACAGAGCACAGGATGGCTTCAAATTCCTGCTTCTTTTGCTTCTGTCTCTGAAGTGCTGGGATTATAGGTGCATACTGGGTTTTTTTTTGTTTTTTGTTTTTTTGAGACAGGGCTTCTCTGCATAGCCCTGGCTGTCCTGGAACTCACTTTGTAGACCAGGCTGGCCTTGAACTCAGAAATCTGCCTGCCTCTGCCTCCTGAGTGCTGGGATTAAAGGCATGCGCCACCACGCCCGGCTCACTGCATTTTTTTCAACTTGAAGTGTTTGCATGTTGTCAGATGCCCCTGGAACTGAGGTGGCGAGCCACTAGACACGGATGCTGGGAACCAATCTTGGGTCCTCATGAACAGCAGCAAGTGCTTTTAACCCAACCATCCACCTCTCCTGCCCTGCATTTTTTTCTCTAACTTGTTCTGTTAGTTCCTCAGCCCTCTCGCCACTGTCTGCAGACCCAGCTGAGGATTACTATTAGCATAAGGCAAAGCCCAGAGCAGCAGCACTGCTGTTACCCAGGCTCGTGGGCTTTTGCGGCTGCGTTAGAAGGAACTGTGCCCTTGCCTTTCATTCCCTTTGTGGTGTCAAACTGGATCATTTGCCTACTTTTTTTTTTTTTAAAAGATTTATTTATTTATTATATGTAAGTACACTGTAGCTGTCTTCAGACACTCCAGAAGAGATCTTGTTACGGATGGTTGTGAGCCACCATGTGGTTGCTGGGATTTTAACTCTCGACCTTTGGAAGAGCAGTTGGGTGCTCTTACCCACTGAGCCATCTCACCAGCCCTGCCTACATTTTTAAAACGTTGTTTTTGGGGCTAGGCATGCTGGCACACACTACTAATTTGGCACTTGAGGAGTGAAGGCAGGAGGGTCACTAGCTCTGTCCAAGTTCAAATTTCATGAATTGAGAACTGGTCCTGAACTTAGGGCCATCCTCACAGATGCTGGGATTACAGGCATGCACCGTCACCATCGGCATGCCTGACTGACTCCATGTGCCATCGCCATCAGGCCTGACTTTGGCTTTGCTGTTGCTTTGCATTTATTTTTTTGGGACAGGGTCTCACAGTGTAACCCTGGCTGTCCCAAAACTATACAGACCAGGCTGGCCTTGAACTCACAGAGATCCACCTGCCTCTGCCTCCCAAGTGTTGGTTTAAAGGTGTGTGCCACCTCACCCATTTTAAAATCAAAGACAGCATAATTCATTATATTGGTCTAGCTAGTCTGCATTAGAGTTAGAATTGTAGTACCAGTGTTGAACTGGAAGGAGTCGGATCTTTGTAATAACACCTGGTGGTACTTTTGTCTTGAAGAGTCCCCAGTCAAAGTTGTGGCCCTGTGTGCTGGTTCTGGGGGCAGCGTTCTACAAGGAGTGGAGGCCGACCTTTACCTCACAGGTAGGACTATTTCTGGATCTCTTCCTCAACTTTTCTTTACTGTTGCATGTAATTTTAATAAACAAGCTCTGCCTGCATTCCCAGTCAGACTCCAAGTTCAGTTGCCACCACTTAGCTCTGCCAACAGCCAGCTGGCTGTTTTTCCTGGGAGCTGTGATGGCTCCCCCAGCCCTCAAGGCTAGCTTCACCAAGCCGCCAACAACCACCCTGGCTGCCCTCTTTCTCCTCCTGCCCACCTTAGTCCCCTCTGATGGAAAACAGTTTTATTATTTTAAAGCTAGCCAGGTAACTCAATGGCTGGGCGAAGAATTTCTTGCTCTAATTTTACCAACTCCCTCCATCCTTTGTGCCTCCACCCCCTTGCTGCAGAGGCTACAAACTAATCTTCCTCCTCATTCCAAAGCCTGATTTGAATTCCTCTTTCTCTGTATCCCTTCTCTTCCTCCTGGAACTTGGAAGTCTCGCCTTGTTCTTTTTGCCCAGCAATTGGCTTCCACCTCCTTTATTGACACAATCAAGAACCAATTAGGGAGTCAACACCTCCCTCTATCCTTTACTTCTTAGTCATTCAGGGGAATGCTCAGTTGATGAAGTGCTTGTGATGTATGCATGAGGACCTGAGTTTGCTCTGGGCCTACATCAGAAGAGCCGAGTGCAGCAGCCCATGTCTATAATCCCAATAGTCTGAGCTCACTGCCAGCTAGTCTAGAGGAGGTGCTGAGCTCCATGTCCACAAAGATCTTGTCTAAAAATGTAAGGTGAAGAAAAACATTAGTAAGTGTCTAATTTCCAACGTTGGCATAAGGGAATGCCATACTTCTGAGATTATACAAGGAACCAGTGAGGGGGGAGGTGTCAGCTGCCAGCATTTCATGTCCAGATGGTTCCAGATTATGTGTGTACACATAATCCTTTACATACATATGGAAGGCTTTGGATTTGTTATAATATGTGCGTTAGATAAATTCAAGCAATTGCAAAATGTTAAGATATATATATTTTTTAATATTTATTATATGTGAGTACACTGTAGCTGTCTTCAGACACTCCAGAAGAGGGCATCAGATTTCAAAACGGATGGTTGTGAGCCATCACATGGTTGCTGGGATTTGAACTCAGGACCTTTGGAAGAGTAGTCGGCACTCTTAACCACTGAGCCATCTCACCAGCCCCAAGATATTTTAAAGGGTACTCGGATACAAACTGTTCCCAACCATGAACTGATACAATTGTGTAGTGTTGAAAATAGCTCACTTTCCCAAGAACACATTTTTCTCTTATTTATACATTTAAAAAATGTATATAGGCCTGATGGTGCACGACTTAAATCCTATGACTTGGGAGGCAGGTGAAGCTCTGAGTTTGAGGCCAGCTTTGTCTACAGAGTGGTTCTCAGGACAGCCA
Source organism: Mus caroli (assembly GCF_978045245.1). Classification (NCBI taxonomy): domain Eukaryota; kingdom Metazoa; phylum Chordata; class Mammalia; order Rodentia; family Muridae; genus Mus; species Mus caroli. The sequence goes on from NW_028227256.1 coordinate 55,365,487, forward strand.
GGGCTACACAGAGAAACCCTGTTTTGAAAAAACAAAACAACAACAAATATATTTTTTTAAAGTTATGTGTAATGGCTTTATGTCTGTAAACACTGGCCAAAGTTTTTATGAACAAACCAAATTCCACATGACACACACAGAGGCACTGATGTGTTCTTCAAGAACTTCATTTTTGATTATATTCATTTCCCCTCCCCCAAAATGTTTCTGTTCTCAAATTCACTTATCAAATTCATAAGTGGTGCTTTTAAAAATCCAAAACATGCTGGGTGATGGTGGTGCATGCCTTTAATCCCAGCACTTGGGAGGCAGAGGCAGGTAGATTTCTGAGTTCGAGGACAGCCTGGTCTACAAAGAGAGTTCCAGGACAGCCAGGGCTACACAGAAAAAAAAACCTGTCTCGAAAAACAGAAAACAAAAACAAAAACAATCCAAAACATATTTGAGTGTTCCCTATATTTTCTCACATTAACTTTTTTCTTGGTTTTTCAATTACAGGGTCTTTCTGTGTGTCCCTGACTGTCTTGGAACTCGCTCTATAGACCAGGCTGGCCTCAGACTGCCTATGAGTGCTAGGATTAAAGGCATGTGCCATGGCCTGGCCACAATAACTTCCTAACAAGGCATTTGTTTGTTTGTTTGGTTGCTTAACTGTGACAGGGTCTCTGTAACCCAGTATAGCCTCTGACTCCCTTATTTTAGCAGAGGCTGGCCCTGGGCTCTTGATCCTCTTGCCTTAGCGTCCCAAATTCTAGAAGTACAGGTATACTGCCATCCTGGGCAGCATTTTGCATCAGTCAAAGAAAATATTATGTCTAAAATGTTACAAAACTGTTTTGAGTAATACAAGCATAAGAGGAAAATTTCACACATGGACCCATGTAATAGGTTATAGTAAAAATGCTGGCACATTCAAAATCCTGTATGATGTGATCCTTTATGACTAATGTATAGATGAAACTGAAAATGGAATCCCTGCAAGTGATGCCTGGACTTCATTTCCAGATCCTACAAAGGGAGGAGTGAACTGACTTTTGACCTCTGCACATACTTCTTCTCTGTCTTCTGTTCTATTCCTTTGTCCTTACTCTTCAACAGAGATATGACTCAGCATCCTAAAGTGATGTGTACAGTTGAGTTTGAACTTTTTTTCTGTGCTCAGCAGCAAACACAGGACCTTGTACCCGAGGCAAACATCCTACATCTGACCATACCATGTCTTCCATTTCTGTGCCCAGTAAGACACAACTTTGTTCACTCATCCAGAATACAAACAAGGGCTTTCTGCTGAAGGAGCCGGAGTGCTCAGACTGAGTCTGATATCTAAGTTGCTGCTCTTTCCTTTTTCACAGGTGAAATGTCCCACCATGATGTTCTGGATGCTGCTTCCAAAGGGATCCATGTCATCCTCTGTGAACACAGCAACACTGAAAGAGGCTTCCTTTCTGAGCTTCAAGAAATGCTGCGTGTTCACTTTGAGAATAAGATTAATATTATCCTGTCTGAGAAAGACAGGGACCCTCTCCATGTGGTTTAAAATGCAAGGACGTCAAGGACATCATGACAGAAGCCACAGATCACCTGGATTGAAACGGCTGTGCAGGAGTTGGTGCACCACCCTTCTGCAGAACTGTATTGGGCTTCTCATTTCAGTTCACTAATATGGCTCAACCAATGTCATAGTTCATTCGTTAAAACTGTATGTAAAGAGTACATTAAAGGCAAACCTTCCTTTAATTTTTGTTTTGTTTCTTGGTGGTACAGGGATCAAACTGGACACTTTGTGGTTACCACTCTAGTTGGCAGCATGGACTTGAGAGTAGGGCCTAAAAATGAGGTGAACTGATGTCTCACGCAATAGCCAAGTTTATTCAGAGCATCAGACAATTTACACTCTGAGGGCTAAGAGTCACCTGAATAAAGGCACAATCACAAGCCTCATGTAGCGAAACCATGGTTTCCATGGAGGTGTATGAACAGTAAGAATAGCCAGCCAACTGTAATGAATAATCTAAGGTCAACTCACTCCTCTCTGCTTGCTCCCCCTGGGAAGGGCACAGAAGCACATCCCAAGAACAATTTTGTGTTTTTGAAGAAACTGTTTTCTCACACTCAGAATTCCCCTCACAGGACTGGACTAGTCTTGGACTATGTTCCTGCTCTATGAACAGAAGGCAAGTGTTCTACCACTGAACTCCAAACTCCTCCTAATTAATGGTGTTAAGTGTTCAAAATATGACTGATTATTACCCAGCATTTTCTGCAGTCACTGTACAAGCCAGACTCAGAAAGACAAACTGGGGTGGGGGTGGGGAAGCGGGGTGGCTGGAGAGATGGCTCAGTAGTTAAGGACACTGACTGCTCTTCCATAGGTCCTGAGTTCAATTCCCAGCAACCACATGTAATGGGATCCAATGCCCTCTTCTAGTGTGTGTGAAGACAGTTACAGTGTACTCATGCACATTAAATAAACCTTTTAAAAAGGACACGCTGTGCCGGGCGTGGTGGCGCACGCCTTTAATCCCAGCACTTGGGAGGCAGAGGCAGGTGGATTTCTGAGTTCGAGGCCAGCCTGGTCTACAGAGTGAGTGCCAGGACAGCCAAGGCTACACAGAGAAACCCTGTCTCGAAAAAAAGCCAAAAAAAAAAAAAAAAAAAAAGGACACGCTGTATTTCTCTTATGAAGAACCTAGAATGTATGTGTGTGTGGTGTGTGTGTGTATGTAGGTGCACACAGGTGATAGAACCAAAAAGGGAGGAGACAGGATGAGAGATTTTTTAAGGAAAAAAAAGAGCAAATGAGGGTGATGGGATGCACATGCTAAGAAAGCAGAGGGAACATGGCTGTTGGGGAGGGGGCCAGATGAGAACCAATACAGGGATACTATGTATTTGAAAGGGCATAAGGGAATCCATTACTTTTGCATGCTAACCTAAAAACTAAAATAACACCAAGAGTTCCCCCAGTGAAATTACACCTCCAGCCCAGAAACCAATTAGGCAGGAATCAGAGCTTCAAGTCAGGTTATAACTGCTAGGCATGAAGGGACAATGCTGCTCAGAGAAGGGGGTGAGTGTATAGCGATCTGCCTAGGTACCCATTAGATTTGTACGATGCATTCAATCCTTGTCAGACACTTCAAAACTACAAAAGGACTCTGCAAACTGCACTTTCATTTATTAAGAGCGACATCTAGTAACAAAAACCATAAAGGCAACAGCAAAGATGTCGCATTCTCTAATCAGATGCTTGTCTATACTGCAGGAGTTAGACTAGAGAGAATAAGCAAAACTGGAAAAGTACATGGAGTTGGGGGGCTGTCTCAGCGGGTAAGAAGTACCTGAGTTTGGATTCCAGCACTCACAAAAAGCTGGTGTGAAGACAGGCTCACTGGCAGCCCATCTGGCCTACAAGGAGCGCTGGTTCAGTGAAGAGAGGCCTTGTCTCAAGGAAATAAGGCAGAAGGTGGTAGAAGACATCTTATTCAGCCTCTGCACAGACACCCACACTTACATACCACACTCCACACAAGCAAAGTGCAGACCAGCAGGTTTCATGTTACCAATGTGTATTTATTTATTGAATGTTTGTTGTTTTTTTGAAACAGGACATCACCGCAGCTTAGACTGGTCTAGAACTCACTAACTAGTCTAGGTCTTGAACTCATGCTTCCCTCTTGCCTCTGCTTTCTTGATGTTGGTATTACAAATGTGAGCTCATGTCTTGTGTCTTAAAGGAGAGAAGCAATCCGCCTGCCTCTGACTCCTGAGTGCTGGGATTAAAGGTGTGTGCTACCTATCCCTGTGAGCTATTTAAGAAAATAGAAAATGTCAATGTACAAGAATGATGAAATGTTTTTATTTTCTACTGTACTGAAAACAATTCATGAAATGTAAATCAGGACTTTATTTCTTAGCCTGGCTTCTCCTGGTACCAACTATTTTAAATATGCTTTCTAGATTGGACACATGCTCCACATATGCACACATCCCTTGTACTTCTCCCGTGATCTCATTTGAACAGTGCCGGCTGTCTTTATTTAGCATGTGTGGCCTAAGTCCACAAGGAGAAGGCTGCGTCATCTCAGTCCACTGACACCTTCTACCATCATCTCAGGAGAAGCAGGACCACCTCCTTCTTCATCAGTCCCGTAAGAACGCTACTCTGAACTCTTGTCCTCTGACCGTCTGAAGCAAGTGCACTTGCAGTAATCAGCTCTGGAGTGTTAAATTGCCCTCAAAAATTAGGGATAGCATCCAGTATAAAATTATCCAAAATACCCAGCTCCAAATAATCCCTGAGCACATGGTACACCCAGCAAGACGTCTCCAGAGAAGTCATAAATTAAAGGCACTTTTATCCAACTCAACGACCACTGCAGAGTATTAGAGACAGTACACCAGCCAGGCTAATCAAAGTTCAAATTGATGATATGCCTCTTCCATAGAACACCTTCTTTGCTGGAGAGAATGACCTAATGTTGGATGTAAACCAGCATTCTTACTGAGGAGCAGCAGCTGGGCCACAATGAAGCTTCCACAGAAAGTTCAAGGATAAGAGACAGCCTATGCCTCCTCCTCTTCCTTCTCCAAGAAATCAGCCAATATTCCGCTGTCAACAGGAATTAATAAATATTCTACACCATCAGTTCCCTACAAGAGAAAAGAACATTCCATCTGTTAACCCCTTGTAAGGAAGCTATCTGGACCTTTCTATTGAAGGTTAAACAAAACAAAACCCCTCTGAATTTTAAATTTATATTTATTTATTTTGGGTTTTTCAAGACAGTATTTCTCAAGACAGGGTTTCTCTGTGTGGCCCTGGCTGTCCTAGAACAAACTCTTGTCCAGGCTGGCCTCAAATTCAATGATCCACTTGACTCTGTTTCCGAAGTGCTGAGATTAAAGGCCTGCACCACCATTGCCCCACAGATTTTATTTTATTTTGGTTTTTTTGAGACAGGATTTCTCTGTGGAGTCCTGGCTGTCCTGGAACTCTCTCTCTGTAGTCCAGGGTGGCCTCCAACTCAGATATATTCACATGCCCCTGCTTCCCAAGGGCTGGGATCAAAGGCATGTGGTGCCACTGCTCAGATGGTCTTTATTTTTACATAATATTTGTAACATCTAAACATTTAAATACCTAAGTAGAAAACGAAGGCAAAGGGGACATGACACATCTACTGTAAACACTGAGACTGTCGAACCCTTTGTAACAGGAACGTCTGCAGCTGGAGGGCAGGAGAGGACGGTTTCCTTCCCTGTGCTTTCTTTCCTTCAGGCACAGCTAGCCTGACACTGTCATACTTGAGACCACGCAACTGAGTTACAAACAAGAATCATGAAAGCCCCTCAGAATGTCCTGTTTTCAGTAAATTTACAGCTTGGACCAGATGCCTTATTATCCACGGGCTTCAAGTAGCTGGACACTCCTGCTAGATCCTCCATCCTGTTCCAAACCTGACAGGGATTTTTCTGTTTTATTTCCCCCAGTACACGTTTCATCTTACTGACTTCTGTTGTGTTTTGCGACAGGGTCTCAATATGCATGTAGCTTTGGCTAGCCTGGAACCCATGGAGATCTGCATGCTTCTTCCTCGCCACTGCAGGAATGAAAGTGTGCCAGGCCACCTCCAGCCTTCACCTCATTTGGAAGACATTCAAGTAGCTTTGACTTCAGACTATCTTTTGGAGTTGGAGAGCTGGCTCAGCACTAAGAACAAAACTGCTCTTCCAGAGGATCTGGGTTTGATTCCCAGCACCTGTGTGGCAGCTCATACCCGTCTATAACACTAGTTCCAGGGATCCATCACTCTCTTCTAGTTTTATAAGCACTAGGCATGCACACATACATGGTGCAGATACATATAAAACATGTATGCACGTAAAATAAATAGAAATAATTTGTTCAGGCAGGCAGGAATTCTGGACTGCTGGTGCAATGCTGGCGGCAAGACAAGTGGGAGTGCAGTGTGTGCTGCAGTTCCCTGGCAGAGGAAGCTCAGCTCAGCCACGGGTACCTGGGTCTGTTCTCAGGTGCCTGCATATGCACGCTCAAAACTCTCCGCATGCACTTTCCTATTCCTGCCTGATAACCTGGGTTTCCTTTATTAAAAGTGATTAGTACTTGGGAGGCAGAGGCAGGAGGATTTCTGAGTTCGAGGCCAGCCTGGTCTTCAGAGTGAGCTCCAGGATAGCCAGGGCTACACAGAGAAACCCTGTCTCGAAAAACCAAAAAAAAAAAAAAAAAAAAAAAGTGATTAGTACAACTGTTAGTGATTTTCAACAAATAAAGCCATTATGTTAAGAGGGGACTGTCCATAGTGAGTGAAAGGTGGTAGGCAGCTCCTAGGGGATGGAGAATTCACGTGAAGCCGAATGAAGGATCTTACCATATACGGTCTCCCTTTCTAATGGCCACTCTTTAGTGTTTGTGTCTAATGTTAATGCTTAAAGTACATGACCCCCACGTAGCTTCCTCTGACTTGTTTTTTTTTGTTTTTGTTTTTGTTTTTCGAGACAGGGTTTCTCTGTGTAGCTCTGGCTGTCCCGGAACTCACTTTGTAGACCAGGCTGGCCTCGAACTCAGAAATCCGCCTGCCTCTGCCTCCCAAGTGCTGGGATTAAAGGTGTGTGCCGCCACGCCCGGCTCTGACTTGGTTTTTAAGTAACCTATAATAAAATGGCATATGCACTTGTTTGAATCACTCCTCTTGCACCTCATCTTTCTAGAGTTGTCCATAATACGTCTCCCTTTTCTCCAAGCAGGCCATCTGCCGCACAGCAGGCCGCCTGCTCACTACCACCTCACCCCGTATTCCAAACTGCAGACGCATTCCGTCTATTGCTTCCTGGCCTCTCAGAAGCATCTGACACTCACTACAAAGTACCCTCAGTCTCCTGTGCCCTGGTTTCAGTGACATCGTTTCTGGCTTTTTCCTTTGTGGCTGTTTCCCCTGCCATTGTCTTTAGTACACAAGAAGCACTGGTCCTCACACCCAAGGTTCCAACAGCAGTCTTACCTTCTTTGTTTTTATAAGTTTGTGGTCCCTAAATTCAGTTAACTGGGCTCGGAGTGTGAGATCACTGTTAACGAGGAATGCTTCCCTACACTGCTGGTAAAAATCTTGAAAAGAAAGTCCTGGAGAGATAAACAGATGTACATTAATCAGTATTTTGTTTACTGGGATTTTTTTTTACTTTTACTTTTTTTTTCTTTTCCCAATTTTTATTAGAATTTTCTTCATTTACATTTCAAATGCTATCCCGAAAGTCCCCTATACCCTCCCCGTCTGTTCCCCTACCCACCCACTCCCACTTCTTGGCCCTGGCATTCCCCTGTACTGAGGCATATAAAGTTTGCACGACCAATGGGCCTCTCTTCCCAATGATGGCTGACTAGGCCATCTTCTGCTACATATGCAGCTAGAGTCAAGAGCTCAGGGGTACTGGTTAGTTCATATTGTTGTTCCACCTATAGGGTTGCAGACCCCTTCAGCTCCTTGGGTACTTCCTCTAGCTCCTCCATTGGGGGCCCTGTGTAAAAATATGGAACGCTTCACGAATTTGCATGTCATCCTTGCACAGGGGCCATGCTAATCTTCTCTGTATCGTTCCAATTTTAGTATATGTGCTGCCGAAGCTAGCACTTTTTTTTTTTAAATATTCATTTATTATTTATATGTAAGTACACTGCAGCTGTCTTCAGAAACACCAGTAGAGGGTGTCAGATGGCATTACAGATGGTTGTAAGCCACCATGTGGTTGCTGGGATTTGAACTCAAGACCTTCGGAAGAACAGTCAGTGCTCCTAACCGCTGAGCCATCTCTCCAGCCCCACTTATTTTTTTTTTTTAACTTATTTACTTTATATAACTGCCTCCTTTCCCGATCACCCCCATCCCACAATCCTTCCACCATTCCCCTCCCCTTCTCCTGAGCTGGTGGCACGCTATCCCCCCCCCCCCCCCCGTATTCCCCAACTCTGGAACTTAAAAGTCTCTGTGAAGCTAGGCACATCCTCTCCCACTAAGGCCAGACAAGGCAGCCCAGGTAGAACATATCCCACAAACAGGCAACAGCTTTTGAGACAGCTCCCACTCTAGTTGTTCGGGACCCACGTGAAAGTCATACCAACTGAGTTTTAAGGAAGGTAATTTAAAGAATGTGATCACTAAGAAGGTCGTGGTGGTGCACACCTTTAATCCCAGCACTTGGGAGGCAGAGACAGGCGGATTTCTGAGTTCGAGGCCAGCCTGGTCTACAGAGTGAGTTCCAGGACAGCCAGGGCTATACAGAGAAACCCTGTCTCAAAAAAACCAAAAACCAAAAAAAAAAAGAATGTGATCACTAAAATTTCTGTACACGTTAACACATTTTTGCCAAGGGGATAACAAATAAGTTGCCCCATATATGGCAACTATGAGACTGCCAGATACACATAGTTCCAGTAGTGTATGGAATTCTAAAAGTGAGTGAATAGGTGTTCCATTTCCCATTAGCACAGAATCTATCTATTAAGAGCATCTCTAAAGATGCTGGACACTGGCTATAGGTTTGGACAGACACCCCCTCAGAGCAGCCAACCCTCTCTGCTGTGAGAAATGCAAGGCTCCCAAGGGACTCTACAACAGGGAACACAGGGCACAGAAAATCACATTAAATATCACACATGTTGATACCAATGTAGGAAGGGCTGTCCTGGTTTTCCAGCTGGAACTTCATAAGTAGCCTGAAAATCCCCCTACCAAAAGGAAAAGAGAAACCAAATCAGACTCAATCAGTATTCTGTGTAGTAAATCTAAGGAAGAACATCACACATTCAGTTCAGTGTCACTGTCTTTCGTCCCCTTCTCACTGGAAAAGCTATTCTATCTAGCATCTCTCTCCCTTCCTCCCCCCTCCTCCTCCTCCTTCTCCTCCTTCTTCTTCTTCTCTCTCTTTCTCTCTCTCTCTCTCTCTCTCTCTCTCTCTCTCTCTCTCTCTCTTTCTCTCATATTTCCTATAATAAAATCTGAGGCAGGTCTGCAGACACCTGTGTGGTGTCAGGCTGCTTGAGCACAGTCGCAGACTTCTGTCCTATGCTGGGTGTGGCAGCCTAGGCCTTTAGTCTTAGAACTCAGCAAGCATAAGCAAGCAAATCTCTGGGTTTTTCCAGGAAGCCATGTCAATACCATGGGTTCCAGGGCAGCGAAGACTACACAGTTTGAGACTTCGTCTCAAAAGTATCCAACCACATCACCAACAAAAAAACCTCTCTTGCTGAGTAAGCACAGCTAGTACCCATCTCACACCCATAAAAGGCAATACAATAAGCTTTCTTGATATTCACAACATAGACATTTTGTTCAGAAACATAAAAGCTGCCTGCATGCTGTCATCTGTGTGCCTGCTGGATTTCCCTGGAATATAGGTTACTAATGGCTGGGAGCCACCATATGGGTGCTGGGAATTGAAGACCAACAGCAATTTTACTTAAAACTTTGAGCCATGTGGGGCGGTGGTGGTGCACGCCTTTAATCCCAGCACTCAGGAGGCAGAGGCAGGCGGATTTCTGAGTTCGAGGCTAGCCTGGTCTACAAAGTGAGTGAGTTCCAGGACAGCCAGGACTACACAGAGAAACCCTGTCTAGAAAACCGCCCCCCCCAAAAAACCTCCGAGCCATCTCCCCAGCCTATAACAATTTGGTAAGAAAAAAACTATTCTAGGTTTACTGGTTAATATTCATAGAATATTTCGCCTACTGTATAATCCAGTATTGTTAACTATTTTTATTATCCCTCTTAACCCTTTACAGCAAGCAGGTAGTTTTGTTTCTGTCCCAGTTACTGTTCTTTTTTTTTTTTTTTTTGGTTTTTCGAGACAGGGTGTCTCTGTGTAGCCCTGGCTATCCTGGAACTCACTTTGTAGGCCAAGCTGGCCTCGAACTCAGAAATCTGCCTGCCTCTGCCTCCTGAGTGCTGGGATTAAAGGCATGCGCCACCATGCCCAGCTCCCCAGTTACTGTTCATTATCAATCTGATACAGCCTAGAGTTATCTGAAAGGGACTCCTAATTGAGGGAATTCTCAGATCACACTGCTCTGTAGGAATGTCTGTTGGGAAAACTGCCTTTATTATTAATTGATGGAGGAGGGCCAAGCCTACTTTGGGTGCCGTCAACCTTAGGCAGGTGGAGCTGGGCTATAAAATACCTAAACATGAGCCTGAGCAAGCCAGCAAGCAGCATCCTCCATGATTTCTGCCTGGGGTTTCTATTTGAGTTCTTTCCCTGATTTCCCTCAGGGAAAGAACTGTGGCTCAGAAGTGTAAGCCAGATAAATCCTTTTCTCCCCCAAGTGGCTTTTGATTGTGGTATTTACCACAACAGCAGAATCAAACTAAAACAGTACCACTGATAAAATTCAGTACTATATTCTCAAGTGTACAAAACTGGTTTTGTCTTTTGAAGAGCTAGGATTGAATTGAGGGCCTTGTACATTCGAAGCCAGTGCTATACCACTGGTCTCCACTCCTGTCCTTAAATATACACATTACTTATTTTCTTAGTGGTTCTGGGAGTCAGATTCAGGGTATTTAACATGCTAGCCAAGCACCTGAGCACTGAGCCACATCTGCAGTGCTGTGTGCGTGCGTTCGTGTGTAGGTACAGATGTCTTTATGGACACTATTTTACTTATAGGTTTCATTCTTACCTTGCATTGGGGGTAAGGCTTCGTAAGACATGAATCAGAGAACTAAGTGGCAGAGATCCAGACTGCTTAACCAGAAGGGAGTTCTCATAGGAGGTCTCTTCAGTATAAGGACTGTATGTAGTAGTTTCATACCAGAGCCAGTTATAAAGACTCTGCTTTGCATGATCCCACACTACAGAACACGATCAAAGCAAAGGATTACAAATTACTGTCATACAGTCATGGTACATGAGATTTCACTGCAGCACACAATGAAGAGCCCAAAAGCTGGGAATGCAGCTCAGGGGTAAAGCACATGTTTCAAGCAGACAAGGTTCTGGGTTTACACCTTGTATGCATTAAAAGAAAAAAAAATCATCACATATTTTATTCTGTCACTTCCTTATATAAACCTATAACTCGCAATCTGTTTCCTCTGTCAACCAATATCTTAACCTTTTTATTTGGTTTTGAGACAAGGTCTCATTCTGTAGCCCAGGCTAGTTTCATACCCACAGTCCTCTTGTCTCAGGTTCACAAGTGCCAGGGTAATGAGCTACCTTACCTGGATAACTTCCGAAGCTTTAATTGTACCTTAAATACAGCACCATCAGTAATTCTTTTAAAAACCTAATAAGGCAGCTAGGTATAGCGGCACACATCTTTAATCCCAGCAGGTGGATCTCTGTGAGTTCAAGGCTGCCCTGGTCTACATACTTTATATATATAAAGTAAAACTTAACAAGGAGGCTGGAGAGATGGCTCAATAGTTAAGAATGCTCATTCTTTTTTTTTTCTTTTTTCTTTTTGGTTTTCCGAGACAGGGTTTCTCTGTATAGCCCTGGCTGTCCTGGAACTCACTCTGTACATCAGGCTGGCCTTGAACTCAGAAATCCGCCTGCCTCTGCCTCCTGAGTGCTGGGATTAAAGGCGTGCACCACCACGCTCGGCTCAAGAATGCTCATTCTTGCAGAGGACCCATGTACATTCCCAGTACACATGTGACAGTTCACAATCACCTATAATTTTAGTTCCAGGGGATCTGATGCCCATGGGCTTCTGGTATACATAAACTTAAACAAGCAAAATACGCATAAATAAAATAAACAAATGAACCTTTAAAACTTTATAATTTAAGCTTCTGTTTTATCATTACCACAACATCTTTAATATATAAGGTGATCACTGGGACAGCAGGAAGAGTAGGATGGAACCAGAATAACAGGCCAACACTTCCTCATGTGACTCAGATGTAAATGGTGTGCACTCTTATTTCCAATAATTACTTTTGAAATCAAATTGAGACCACCTTTTAACAAGTTGAAAGTTTACTGAAAAATAGTAAGAAAATTCTGTAAGACTCAAGGAAGAGTGACAGTAACAAGAAACTTACTGAGAGGAGCATTGAGGTGGTCAATAGATGCTATGAGATACACGTTATGTAATGATGACAACTGTCCAAGAATTTGCTGGCTATTGTCTCCTCTTAACATTTGGCTATCCAAATTGTGGATAAGAAGGAAGAGTTCTAAAGAAGAATCTAAAAGAAAAAGGAATTCCATTATTATTTTCAGTGAGGATTGTAACATTTTTAGCATATATAATGTTTAGGTATTAAAGGATATGTCAAAGTAAGGTACTAAATAAGCATGTTATAAATGAGCAACGAGGGCTGGGGAGATGGCTCAGAGGTTAAGAACACTGACTGCTCTTCCAGAAGTCCTGAGTTCAAATCCCAGCAACAACATGGTAGCTCACAACCATCTGTAATGGGATCTGATCTGGTGTGCCTGAAGAAAGCTACAGTGTACTCACATACATAAACTAAACTCTTAAAAAAAAATAACTGAACAATATCTGGAGCTGGGGAGATGGCTCAAGAGATAAACTGCTTGCTGTTCAAATATGAAGACCTGAGTTCAACACTTAGCACTATGAAATGACAAAAGGAAAACATAAAAGCCTGGGTGTAGCAGCCTAGATTTGTTATCCCGGGGACTGAGAAGCTAAGGATGAGACTGGAGGATCATTGGTGCTTGATGGTCAGCCAGCCAAATTCTTAGCTCAGTGCTACAGTGAAAGACACACACAAACCCGGGAGGTGGGAGGGAGATAGAGTAAGGAAGGCACTCCATGTCAACCTCTGGCCTCCGTATACACAGCACAGTCAAGTGTGATCACTGCTGCCCTACCCATGCACTTATAAACAAGCATATACACACAACATCAAACATCATAAAAATATCAGACAAAGATGTACAAATCTGTTACAGGCAATTCACACCACTGAGAAAACAAAAAGTAAAACTATTCTGAAGTAAAAAGGCCACACAGAGTTAAGACAATTAGGTGTAACTCCTTTCAGCTAGGGGAAATTCATAGAACATATAAGTGTAATAGGGAAGACAAATTATTTTAAAGAAATCTAAATTGGCACTGACCAGAGTATCCATATTAAAATAATCTTCATTTTTTCTGTCTAAAAATAATTAATATAGCAATGCAGTATGTAACTTCACACTAAATGCTACAGATGAAGTACTTTGTGTTACCTTCTTTAAATCTGTTTATTATCCAGTCCCGCTGATCCAGAACACTTTGGAAAGTACCCACATGACTGAGGACATCTTCAGTTATAGAGTTCAGGATCTGCATCACAGAAGTGCAAAAGTACCTTACCAACTGCAACTTACTCTGTCACACAGGATAATACAACTAGCAAATTCATCTTTTTTTCATAAATTAAAAATGACTTTGATATTCTCACGAAGTTCAAAAAGCACTTAAACTGTACTAGGTGGGCTGGAGAGACGGCTCAACTGTTAAGAGCACTGGTTGCTCTTCCAGAGTTCAATTCCCAGCAACTACATGGTGGATCACAGCCATCTGTAAAGGGATCTGATGCCCTCTTCTGGCATGCAGGTATATGTGCAGATTGAACACATATTACATAAAATAAATAAATCTTAAAAAAAAAAAGAAGAAGACAATTTAAAATTTTTTCCACTGGGTATTTAAGTATTCCTAAATAATTTTTGGTTGGAGTTTTTTTTTTTTAATACTTAAGGCTAAAATAACCAAAGAAAAAAATAGTATGTGTGTGTCTGTTGGGGGGGGGGTAGTAGTGGTGGTTGGGAGACCAACTATGTGTCAAAAGAAACAGCAAGACTAGGGATACTAAAAGGGGGAATTTACATTGGATAATATCCAATATCACATAAGAATGTAGAACGAACAATGTAAGAGGGCAGGAAAATCATAAGACCACCAAAGCAGGATGGTAGGGGTGCATGCTTTTAATCCCAGCACCCAGAGGTAGATCTCTGAGTTAGAGGCCAGCCTATTCTACAAAGTGAATAGGACAGCCAGGGCAAACAGAGAAACCCTGTCTTGAAAAACAAAACAAAAATTATTGAACCATAAATGTAAGCCAGATGTGGTGTACACCAGCATACTGGAGGCAAAGGCAGGCAGATCTCTGTAAACTGGCAGCTAGCTTGGTCTACACAGAGAGTTCTAGAATAACCTGGTCTACACAGAGAAAACCTGTCCCAATAACCAAAGGAAAAAAGCTGTCTGTGTGTGTGTGTGTGTGGTGGGGGACGAACTATGAATGTGTCAAAACAAAACAAAAACAAAAACAAAATAACATTAGGAACACTAAAAAGGTGATACTACATTGGATACTATCCAATATCCAAAACCTTGATATAATTCTCAGATGGTAATCATTTGAAGTAAAAATGGTATATGATAAATTATAAAACTATATACTATTCTTATACCTTTATTATTTGTGTACCAAAATGATACACAGGTACAATAAAATGACAGACTATGCAAGCATGTTCTTAGCTGCTCTACTAGTAACTTGGGGTAATGAAGGCAGCATTTCCCTAAGGTCTCTTTGTGAGTGTGCTGGCTAGTTGTATGCCAATCTAATAGAGCAAGAGAGCCATCTAAGAGAAGGGAACTCAACTAAGAAAATGCCTCCTTAAGACCCAGGTGTAGGCCAGCCTGTAAGGCATTCTCTTAATTACTGATTGATGGGGAGGGCCCAGAGCATTGTGGGTGTCCTAGGTTCTATAAGAAAGCAGACTGAGCAAGTCAGAAAGTGCAATCCAGTAACGCAGCACCTTGGCCTCTGACCAGCTCAGTCACTACCCTGACTTCCTTTAATGATGGACTATGATGTGGAAGTGTAAGCCAAATAATGTCTTCCCTACCCATTTGCTTCCAACTTGTGTTTTTTGGTCATGGTGTCTCATCACAGCCATAGCAACCCTAACTAAGACAGTGATTATTTGTGCATGGGCTTGTTTGGGTGCACATTTGTATGCAGGTAAATGTGGAGGCCACAGGACAAACTTGGGTGCTGTTCTTCAGGTGCTGTGTGAGCTTATTTTTATCAATTATTCCTAAAAAGTTGATTTTTTTCATTTTAATATGAGTGTTTTGCTAGCATGTATGTATGTGCAACATGTGCGTGCAGTGCCCTAGGAGGCCAGAAGGAGTGTCAGATGCTTTGGGACTGGACTGGAGTTACAGTTGCGAGCTGCCCTGAGGGGTCTAGAAACAGAACCTGGATCTGTGCAAGAGCAGCAAGCGTTCCTAACTGCTAAGCCACTCTCCTAGCCTAGTCGTTTATTCTGAGGCAGGGTCTCTCACTGGCAGGGAACTCATCAAGTAGGCTAGGCTGGATGGTCAGTGAGCCCTGAGATCAGCCCCTCCCTCCCCCTATTTCTCTAGCACTGGGATTGCAAGCACAGACCACATCTAGTTCTTTAAAAAAGGAAAGAGTTCAGGAGACTGAACTGAGATCTTTACAGAACAAGCCATTTCCCCTGCCCCATGTAAGTGACTTGGTAGGAAATTCAAACATGAAAACTTAAAGATCAATTGCTCTGAATACAAACACATGATCTAAGTGGTCTGAAGCCTAAAGCAAAGCCTTTTTATACAGTGTTCAGAAGCAGAAATTGTACTATTAAGGGGCCATGACATGGCAGAGGACGTAATATTACTCCTTTAATAGTAAACTTACTGATTTCACACTGACGCCAGGAAAGTAGCCGTTGATGACAACATGAATGGAATCTTGAAGCATGGTGGTTCGAAACTTTTCTAGTAAATCTCTCTTGGACCCCAAGCCATAAAGCACAATGTTGAACCCAAGGCTGTAAGGAAGGACAATGTCTGTAAAATTACAGCTTCAGACTCCTGACTGCCAGCTTTATCCCCAGTTTCTTTCCAGCTCATAAGGATTGCAGAAAAGAAAACCCCAAAGAACAAAGGGTAAAATACAAAGAGCAGCTCCACGGTGTACACCTCTAATCCCAGCACTGGGCAGCAGAGGCAGGGCTGCTGTAATCTCAGAGCCAGCATGGTTTACAAAGCAAGCTCCAGGCTAGACTCTGCCTCACAAATGTAAAAATACATGAGTAAATTAAAAGTGCAGGGCAGAATGGGGCAGCTAGACAGCTAAGCTGCTGTGTTCACCCTTCACATCTGAGAGCTCACAGTCCCAGTGTTTTGTCAGCTTTTTCTGCAGCCTGACAATAAAGAGGAAACACGGCCGATCCTGCAATGTTTCACACGGGCTACAGGAGAGTTGAAATGAACAAAAGAATGTGCAACAGTGAACCGCACTACAATGTTAACTGTACTTTCCTACAATAATGCACACCTGAAAGTGCCAGCGTTAGCTGGAAGGTTTGACCACAGGGAAGCAGCAGATGCTTCTGGGAAAACTATAGTACAGGGAGGCAAGGAAGGAGGAGGAACAAAACTGCCTGAGAGCTCGCCTTCGTTTCCCCAAATCATCATTTTATAACTACAGCCATACTATACTATCATGAAATAAACTCTTTGCTCCCCAGGCTGCTTTTGGTCCTAGTGTTTGATCACAGCAACAGAAAGGCAAACACCAGAACAGCGTGAGTGGGAGTTGGGGGAGGAACTTGGCATACATGCCTGCCATTAGGTGTTACCCTTGGACCCTATTCCTACAAGGTGTCCTCTGACCCCCCACATGCACTGCATCGCACACTCACTCACACTCACACATACAATACAAATGGAAAAACTAAGCAACGATGAAAAGGGAAAGTGCTCCTACAGCAGTACTCTCGACCACTGAGAGGGCCAACCTGCGATCAATACAGCAGCAGACTATGGTTTCTGTTTGGTTATGGGTTCTTTTTTGAGACAGGGTTTCTCCATGGAGACCAGGCTGGCCTCAAACTCCCAGAGATCCACCTTCCTCTGCCTCCTGAGTGCTGGGATTAAAGGTGTACGTCACAACCATCCTGGCATTGTTTTTGGGTTCTGAGACAGGGACTCTCTAGGTAGTCCTGGCTGTCCTGGAACTCACTATGAAGACCAGGCTGGCCTAGAATTCAGAGATCACCTGCTTCTGCTTCCCTAGATCTGGGATTAAAAGCACATGCCATCACACCTGGCAAATCATGTTTTAACACAGACATATGCTTATTCCTCATTGTGTAGGGCTTACAATGATAACTTACTGTAACTGAAGCATCCATTTATGAAACAGTTTCTCATGCTGTTGATTCAATCGTTCAATTTCAGCAGAAAAGGAAGGCACAAATTTTCTCAGTAAGTTATGCAGAGTTTTCTTTGAAAAAAAGAGAGACAAAGTTCTTAGTGGAAATAAAGACTTAAATCAGGTATGATCAGAAGTATACCAATTGAATGTTAAAAAAAAATATGTCACACATGGCTTAAATACTTGTTTAATTAAAAGTTATTTTTAAGGATTTAGGGATTTTTTTATGTGTATGAGTGTTCTGTGCATAACTGGTGCCTGTGGAGGTCAGAAGAGCACATACCCCTAAACCTGCAGGTATAAAAGGTTGTAAGCGCGTGTCTATAGCTCCTCCTAAAGTTCTCCTTATTTCAAGTATATAAAAACAATACAAAGCCAGGCGTGGTGGCCCACGCCTTTAATCCCAGCACTTGGGAGGCAGAGGCAGGCATATTTCTGAGTTCGAGGCCAGCCTGGTCTACAGAGTGAGTTCCAGGACAGCCAGGGCTACACAGAGAAACCCTGTCTTGAAAAACCAACCAAAAATAAATAAATAAATAAAAGATATAATATATATATATATAAATATACATACATACTATAAAATGGCCAAATATGCTTCTCAGTGTTCATACCAAATTCAGACAGACAAATACAAATCAAAGAAAAAAACAAAACAGTGATACCTCCGCAAGCCTATGAGTTTGGGGCTGTAGCTCACTGCCAGAGTGCTTTCTAACAAGTATGAGCCCTGAACTGAACTCTGCATAATAGTAACAACATTAAAACAACAATCAGAGAAAACCAAACCTAAGTAAGGTAATGATAAAATATTAATTTTCAGAAAACATTAAAGTTTCTTTATAATTTACCATCAATAATAAACTTGTATTTGTTCCTTTTCAAAAGCTATTTTTAACAAATGCCGTCTCTGGTGTTGTGTTGTGGTGCTGTGGTATGGATATACCAAGCTCCCATGTGAAGGCTCAGTCCCTGCAACTGAATGAGAATTCTACCACTACAACTGGAAGTTAATTAAGTCCTCCCCCTCTTAGGTTGCTGTCCTGGGTATTAGTCACAGCAATACAAACTGCACAGTCTGGTACAATCTGTAAAGATGACAGTAATATAAAATACTGATGGTAGTGAGCCCAAAACTTTGGAATTTCAAGCTGGTAAATCAAACACATTTTGAAAATCCTATGAGAAGGCCTTTGCATCTGTACTCTAGTTCTGCCTCGTTGTGGTTTAACAGACAAACAGATAACACACTGTTTTACTTGTATGCACCAGTGCATATGTGCCACAGTACACCACACGTGTGAAGACCACAGAACAGCTTGAGAAGTCAGTTCTGTCCATCCGCCACGTAGGTTCTGATGTCAGAACCAGGCTTTGTGCTAAGGGTCTTTACCCGCTGAGCCACCTCACTGACTCAAACACACTTCTACTACTGAAAGTTACAATCAAAATCCCAAATCTCAGGTCCTCTAGTTTTATTTACACATTTAAAAGAGAAATGAGCCTCCTCTTAAGCACTCATGTCTCCTGGTGTTTAGAGCAGACAGGGCACAGAAAGCACCGCTACCATCCTGGGCACAGATATTTACTTGAGTATGAACTTGGCAGTGCTTATACCTGAACTGTCAATTTTCAGGGGACTATACTACTGCTGTCCATTCCCAGTCTCCTTCTAACTGAGTGGAGTATAACTTCCTGACTCCTGACTCACTTTCAGCCATGACAGCTGGCTCGTCACAGCAAGGCACAGGTAAGATTGCCAGCATTTACCCAAGGCTGTAGAGGTTATCTGCTTTCCTCCTCAAGTCTCTACCATCATCAGAACACTCCTCAGTCACCCGACTGCTTCAACAAGTCAGACAGACATGGCACATAGCCTCCATCTGCTAACCCACAGGCAGGAGAGGTAAATGCCCGTGCTGTGTCTGTAACCTCTTCCTTCCCTATCACCACCAGGTTCTCACTCTCCGGGAGACTACCCACTCGAAGGGCTCATTTGGACCTTAGAGCCACTTAGGATTCTCTTATGTTAATTATAAAAGACAGACGGCAGGCAGACATTAGTGCCTTTGCTTCCTTGGAAAACCTCTCTCTCTCTCTCTCTCTCTCTCTCCCCCCCCCTTCCATTTATTTATTTATTTATTTATTTAGTTCATTGTCGGGCATCTTCCTCAATCACTCTCAACTTTTTTTACTTTAATGGATTTTTTATAAGATTTATTTATTTATTTATTTATTATATTAAGTACACTGTAGCTCTCTTCAGACACTCCAGCAGAGGGAGTCAGATCTTGTTACAGATGGTTGTGAGCCACCATGTGGTTGCTGGGATTTGAACTCTGGACCTTCGGAAGAGCAGTCGGGTGCTCTTACCCACTGAGCCATCTCACCAGCCCCTTTAATGGATTTTTTTATGTGTATGTATGAGTACATGTATGTTTATGCACCAAATGTGTTCGTGGTGCCCAAAGAGGCCAGAACCGGACATCAGATCCCTTGAATTAGGAACGCAGGTGGTTGTGAGGCAGCTGATATGGGCACTGGAAACTGAGGCAGGCCCTTGTACATGCTCTTACTGCTGAGCAGTTGTACCTCAACGTGGAAGTCAGCCAATAACACTCTGTTCTTGCCCTAAAATTATAAACCCCATTGTCCTTTTAGACTTTTGCTTTTTCTTTAGTTATAGAGGGAGGTGCATGCACGTAAGCTGCCTATGGAGGCTAGGAAAGCCCTACTGAAAGACGTCATCACTCAGTGGTTGTGTCCTATGTTGGAGGAGGATGTCAGTCAAAATTCCAACAAAGGCAGATATAGTGGACATTTTGTAAAATGAGCTCAGCAAGGTCACCCTTGCTACCTTACTCCACTCTACAACTTTTTCCAAAAGAGTAAGGAAGACGTCTTTCACACCTTCTGCAAAGCTGGTGAGCAGTCTGCTACAGGTTTTGTTATGTAAAGGAAAATGATTACAGCGAGGAACAGAACAGTAGTACCTGGTTATCAGAAAGCTATGACCTCCATAGTTAACTCTAAATTCTGAATCTAAATCTAAAAAGATACACAAGAAAACAGGTAAAATTAATTATGTCAAATAGAATTCTAATCATCTAATTCATGCAATAAACATTTAATGAGCACAGCGTATTAACGTGTGCTTTACTGCATCAGGGCGATTGCTCAGGCTCACTTCTCTCTGATGTATTCTCAAGTCACTGCAGACAATGCGGTAACACCCTCACAGCCTACCTGATCCACTCTGGCTCTCCTCAGCCTCTGCAGGGTTCGATCAGATGTTAAGACTTTTGAACTACTATGGGCTTCAAAATATTCTTCTACCAAGTCACTCTGAAATAGACAAAGAAAAGTTAGGGCTAAGTAATTTCAGATATTTGTGCTATATAAAATCTATATATTAATATTAGTTAACATTGGGCTCAAGAAATTCTCTTTCCTCAGCTTTCCAGACAGCTGGGAACAACAGTGTATCAACATGTCTGACTACAACACGTTACTGACAGGATTTTTAAATAAATAGTACACCAAAGATAATTTAATTCTATCAATAAATGTTAATAACTCTCATAAAACACAAAAGAATAGACTAATCAGCAGGTGTTGTGGCACACAGCTTTAATCCCAGCACTCTGGAGGCAGAGGCAGGAGGATCTCTGTGAGTTTGAGGCCAGCCTGGGGTACAGAGTGATTGCCAGGGCAGCCAAGGCTACATAATATAGAGACACTATGTATATTACAGCACTGACTGTGAATATGGACCCAGGAGTAAAAAGAAAGTTCAAGAACAGAAACAAGTACGTGTGGGAATTCATGTGTAAAGAGCACAGAAAAGTAAGGAAAATGACTGCTGGCCCCGCCGCAGATTTGCCCGTGTAAGGCAGCCTAGCGAGAACTATCCTTGAAGGCCAAGAGTCCATCTGCACTCACCGCTTTGTCTCGTTTCTTTTTCTTAGGCAGTGTCTCTTTGGAAACAGGAGCTGGAAGTAGTCTATTCTGACCTTGACTCTTCTGAGAGAGCCTGGCCTCACTAGTGTCTTCCTCATCGTCTTTTGTAGCCTCTTCTTCATCCTCTGAGCTGGAAGCAGAATACTCACTCTCACTGCCATAATGAGACCTTGACGCTGTAGCAGGGCAAAAGCAGTTGGAAAATTTGATAGGCTGACAGAAAAGCTATTGGGAGGAAATCAAGAATACGGGCTTTGAAGTAAGAGATTTTAATTACAATTTTGTCATTGCTTCCTTATAATTTCACAGCTAATTGTATACATTCTCTAAGCATTAGCATGCCTTATTAACCTACTGGAAAATTATATTGGAATGGATTATTTGTACGTATGAGTGCTCCTGTGTGCATGCACCGGAATGGCATATATTTATGTAGGTGCCCTTCTATGCATGTACAGATGCAGGTTCTAGGTTGACTTAGGTGTCTCGATCATTTCCATAGTGAGGCAGGGTTTCTTGCCTGGAATGTGCCCAGCTTGCTGAGGGGACCCTAACTTAGCCACCATGCATACTGGTATAACAGAGGTTAAGCATCCACCCATTTTTTAATGGGGCCTGGGGATTAAAATTCTTATTTGAATGCATATAAAGTAAGTGCTTTATCTGGTGAGCAATCTCTCTGTCCCCTGAAATGTATCTAAAACAACTGCTAAGAATATCAGTAGTAAAATATCAGTTATACTTAATATTCTCTGTCCTTTTCTTTGCTAATAGAGCTCTTCTTTTGGACAGTGTGGTAATGTGTCCCACTATATAATAAAAAATTGTGATAATCAGCTTTCCTTCTGCAAAATTCTTGCTTTCATTCACACACTTGAAACTACTTTGTCTACCAAGATTTGTGAATTACTGAAAGCTTCCGGCTTTTCTTCCCGTGGGAAAGGAAATTACCTGCTTATGCAACAGATACTATTCTGATTATGAAGAATCAATTTTTAAAAAAGATTTATTTATTTTGTGTATCAGTACACTGTCCCTGTCTTCAGACACACCAAAAGAGTGCATCAAGGGCTGGAAAGATGGCTCAGCGGTTAAGAGCACTGACTGCTCTTCCAGAGGTCCTGAGTTCAAATCCCAGCAACCACATGGTGGCTCACAACCATCCAGAATGAGATCTGACGCCCTCTTCTGGTGCATCTGAAGACAGCTACAGTGTACTTATTTATAATAATTAATAAATCTTTGGGCCAGAGGAGCGGGGTTGTCCAGAGAGAGCAGAAGTCCTAAATCTAATTCCCAGCAACCACATGATGGCTCACAACCATCTGTACAGCTACAGTGTACTCATATACATAAAATAAATAAATCTAGAAAGAAAGAAAGAAAGAAAGAAAGAAAGAAAGAAAGAAAGAAAGAAAGAAAGGAAGGAAGGAAGGAAGGAAAGGGGGCATTAGATCCCATTACAGATGGTTGTGAGCCACCATGTGGTTGCTGGGAACTGAACTCAGAACCTTGGGAAGAGCAGCCAGGAAGAGCAACTAGTGTTCCTAACCACTGAGTCATCTCTCCAGCCCAAGAAGAACCAATCTTAAAGATAAAAAATGCTAGTGGCAACGTAAAGCTTGAAAGAAGCAAGGCCCAGAATGATACTGCTGAGCGGCTGTGCCAATCCTGGCACCCATGACTGTAGACGCTGCACGCTGTGAATCATCTGTCTGCGTCAATGCAGAAAGGTCTGAAGCACACAGGGCTGCACCCGACACCGATTCAGAAAGTGCCCTCTGCAAGACGCCACCCTTCCCACGGCTCTCCCAGAAACAGGAGCTTATTTTATACTTTCCAATAAAGATAGCACCGGCTTTATAGTCAACAAAATAAATATAGGGTTGTGTTTAACTCCCAAAGTGTTGGTGTCATAACTTTAACCAGGTCAACTTTTACCTTGAGTGATAGGAGGATTCCCTATTGTGCAGAGTTGGCACGTTAACACATATGCACATTAAGAGGAAAAACCCTCGACATGATGCAGCTTTGTAGGTATGGATGCAGCCCTACAGTCTAGAAACATGAGCATCCTTTCTCTCATGAAAAGCGTCAGGAAGGACAGTGGGAACTGCTATAATCAATAGTCACACTCACATTGTCTAAGCTTAAGCACAAGTGACACTTCCCTGAGCATGGCTGATGTCCCTTACCTCAAGCAGTTCTAAGGTGGTACCAACATTACACCCGTACATGAATGAAGGTGAAGACAGAAGAGCCAGGGAGTGAGCATCCCAGGACAGAGAAGTCACACAGTGGATATACAGAACCTGCGTGCTTTACCACCATCGACTCTGACCTAGGTACGTGCGTGCCTGGAATCTCAACATTTGGGAGTAGAGGTAGGATGAGGAGGAGCTTAAAGCCAGCCAAGTATGTACTGAACTTGAAGCTAGCTTGGGCTACATGAGATATTGTCTCAAAAAAGGCAAAGCAAACAAACAACAAAACTTCACATAAAAATACATACCTATTATTCTTTTCCTTATATTATGAGGTTGTGTTGACAGAAGCTCAGTTTTGTTATTGTCCTGTTTAAAAATTTAAAAAGCATAGTAAGTAATATGAATAACCAATAATATAATAGCAAATGATTAATCCCAGAAGTAAACAAAACAAAACAAACATGTTGTTGTCAGGCTGGACAAACTAGCACTGGCAGGAAGCCGCAGAGGACTGGAGACTGCAGCCATGTCTGCCTAGAGGCACTAGGCTTGCCTTCCTGTCTGAAAAGCTCCCCAGCACCATCAGGCTCCCGTGCTCCATCCTTTCTGTCTGCTTTGGCTTCTGCCGTCATGCCATAGGGACTCTTGCTTTTGCATTCACTTTCCAGTTGTTGAGACATAAATAAGCAAATAAATAAACAAATAAATTCTCATGTGGTCTCTTTTTATGGTGGTCTGAATGGCCCCATAGGCTCATATATTTGAATGCTTAGTCACCAGTCAATGGAACTCTCCCACAAGATTAGGAGGTGTGGCCTTGTTGGAGAAAGAGGGCTCTGAGGCTCAAAAGCTCATGCCAAGTCCAGTCTCCCTCTCTACTTGCAGGTGAGGAGGTAGCTCTCAGCTACTTTAGTCTCACTCCTGCCTGCTGCCATGTTCCCTGCGATGACAATGGACTGACCTCTGAAACAGTAAGAAAGCCCCTACTTAAATGCTTTCTTTTATAGAGTTGTGCCTTGGCCACAGTGTCTCATCACAATAATAGAACAGTGACTTAGATACTTTTCAAGGTCTCTTAAGCAGTTTTATATTTTCTTTTCTGTGTTCTGCATTCTCTAGATTACAGGGACTTGAATCCAAGTTACATGTGGTAACTTACAAAGCTCTCTTGATACAGACAGCTCAACAGATAGCCCTCTTAAATAGAAATTCACCCCAAGTGCTATTATTGCTTGCCTATGATGGAGTTTGAGAGATATAATAGGCACCGACTGTGGTGTTTGAAGGAGATAGTCCCTACAGTCTTGTGCATCTGAATACCTGGTCCCAGCTGGTGGCACTGTTTAGGGAGGGTTAGGAGGCTTGGCCCTGCAGGAGGATGAATGCCACTCTGGTAAGGTCTGAGAGTTTAAAGACTTAAGTTCTCTGCTTTGTGCTTGTGGTTTGTGATGTGAGCTCTCTGCTTCTGCTCCAGCAGCCTTGCCTGCTACCTGCGGCCTTTGCTCCAGCATCATGGACTCTAACCCTCAGGAACTGCAAAGCCCAAACAAACTTCTGTCACTGCCTTGGTCATGTTGTTTTGTCACAGCAACAGGAAAGGAAATAGTACCCTGGCAGATTACAAAGTTGAAGAGAAAGGTCAGACCTTGCTACCTAATATAGTCATTAGAAATTGACTTATAGTGGTGAATACCTTTAATCTAGCACTCAATAGGCTGAGGTAGGCAGATGTCTGTAAGTTAAAGGCCAGTTGTGTCTACAAAATAAGCTCCAGGACAACCAAGGCTACATAGTGAGACTATCTAAATCAAACCAACCCAGCAACACCCGCCCTCCCCCAAATAACATGAAAAAAGAAAGGGCTGAGCAGTGGTGGCACACAGATCTCTGAGTTTGAGGCCAGCCTGGTCCAGAGTGAGATCCAGGACAGTCAGGGCCACACACAAAAACCCTGTCCAAAAAAAACCAAAAGACTTCAAACAATCCATTTTTTTGTCCTATAGATTTTTGACCACCCCTTTTTGGTCCTATAAATGGGTAATTGTCCATCATGTCTGACCCACAGGCCTTGCAAAGAATATCATGATGTATATGCCTGCTGGTCTGTAAAGGAAGGCACAGATGGTTGAGCTGCTGTGTGGGAGCTGGGAATTGAACCCAGATCCTCTGGAAGAGCATCCAGGGCTCTTGATTACTGATCATATCCAACACTTGTTGTTTTTCTTATAAACTAATAAATCCCCCTAAAGCTCCCCCCTGTATACACTCACAAACACTTTCATTTATTTAAAATTTGTTTAGATTTATTTTATGTGTATTACATGTTTTGGTTATATGTATGTATGTATGTATGTATATCATGTATGTGCCTGGTGACACACACAGGTTAAAAAAGGGTGCCCTGGAATGAATGGTAGGCTATCATGTGGGTATAGAAAAACAACCTTGGGTACTTTGAAAAAGCATTAAATATTCTTTTTTTTTTTTTTTTTTTTTTTTTTTTTTTTTTTTTTTTTTTTTTTTTGGTTTTTCGAGACAGGGTTTCTCTGTATAGCCCGGGCTGTCCTGGAACTCACTTTGTAGACCAGGCTGGCCTCGAACTCAGAAATCCGCCTGCCTCTGCCTCCCGAGTGCTGGGATTAAAGGCGTGCGCCACCACGCCCGGCTGCATTAAATATTCTTAACTTCTGAACCAACTTTCCAGCCCCTTAAATTCTCTCATTAACAAGACTAAGAACAAAAAAGGGATATTCCAATTTCTGTAATAACGTATGAATGGCGCCCAACACAGGACACTCAAAGTTTCTGTTAACAGCAGGCACTCCTTCTCCTCTGCTTCATCTTTTTAAACCATTTTACTTTATGTTTGCCTGGATGTATGCATATGCATCACACACGTGTAGGAGTCTGAAGAAGTTAGAAGAAGGAATCCAACAGACCCTGGAACTGGAGTTACAAAGTAATTGTGATCCGCCTTATAAATGCTGGGAATAAAATCTGCATTTTCAGTAAGAGCTGTTAAGCGATTTTAACCTGTTTCCTTTTTTAAGTGCATTCTAATAAAGTTATTTTAAGACTGAGAACTGAGAGCCAGGTGTGATGGTGCAGGTGCATACCTTTAATCCCAGCACTCAGGAGGCAGGGGCAGGTGAATCTCTGAGTTCAAGGCCAGGTGAGATTTTGGTCTATAGAATGAGTTCCAGGACATATCTGCAAATCAACTTTTCTAGTTTACTGAGATAAACCATTCTTGTGAGACTATGCCGGGGCCTAGCAGACACAGAAGTGGATGATCACAGTCAGCTATTGGATGGATCACAGAGCCCCCAATGGAGGAGCTAGAGAAATTACCCAAGGAGCTAAAGGGAACTGCAACCCTATAGGTGGAACAACATGATGAACTAACCAGTACCCCCCCCCCCCCCCGATCTCTTGTCTCTAGCTGCATATGTATCAAAAGATGGCCTAGTCGGCCATCACTGGAAAGAGAGGCCCATTGGACTTGCAAACTTTATATGCCCCAGTACAGGGGAACCCCAGGGCCAAAAAGGGGGAGTGGGTGGGTAGGGGATTGGGGGGGTGGGTATGGGGGACTTTTGGGATAGCATTGAAAATGTAAACGAGGAAAATACCTAATAAAAAATAAATTAAAAACAAACAAACAAACAAACCATTCTTTCATGAAAACAAAAAGATTTCCATAAGACAAACAGCTTGTTAACTCCTGCCCACCTCTACTCCCTTAAGAGAAACTGAATAAAAACGTGACCAGAAGAATTATGTCCTAGAGAGAGAGAGAGAGAGAGAGAGAGAGAGAGAGAGAGAATATGAATGAATTGGGTTACTAAGCACAAATACAGGGCATAGCCACAGAAATATGAATGAGACAAGAGTCTATATTCCTTTCTGTTACAGGTGAGGGTTATTTATGTGTTTTAGTCCTGAACAAAATACCAGCTAATAGTCTAAATTCAATCATGGCAATACAATGCATTTTATTTTCCAAGTTTTCTGGTAATAAATATTTATACTTTTATAGCTCTCTTCTTAAGAAGACAAAGGATGGGGCTGGTGAGATGGCTCTGCGGTAAAGATCACTGACTGTTCTTCTGAAGATCCTGAGTTCAAATCCCAGCAACCACATGGTGGTTCACAACCATCTGTAATGAGATCTGACGCCTTCTTCTGAAGTGTCTGAAGAGAGCTACAGTGTTCTTACATATAATAATAAATAAATCTTTAAAATAAATTAAAAAAAAAGAAGACAAAGGATGCTGCAGCACATTGAATATGGAAAAATCTATGTTGCCAGATCACCTGGTAATATAAAACAGCCATCCTCAGAGACACTCACATGATCTACCTCAGGGAGATGTTCAAGTATGTGCCTCAGATTACTATCTATTGTACCCAGTAAGGAGCAGTGCTCTCTAACGTCTGCAGTTTGCAATCTCTGATACCAACCATCTCCACATGGACCTCCATAACCTCTTCCACCAAAATTTCACCTACCCTGTAAAGTTCCTCTACCATTCCTTTCCCATGCTCCCCCACCACAGAACTCAAGTCACCCATCAGGCTTGGCATAAGGTGCCTTTACCTACTAAGCCATTCTGCTGAGGTTCTGTCTTTTACTTTCTATTGTAATGTGTGGAGAACTTTTAGTGCTGCTTCTAAGAAATTGGCAAGAATATTGTGCCATTGGCTAGGACAAGGAAGTAAGCTCAAGAAAAACACAGCTGAGGAGTGTGTTCTTGTATCCTGATCATCTTGGTAGGTCCCTAGAAACACAGATCATGGACTTTTATTTATGCCTTGTTTGATCCTTGACTACTGTGTTTATACCTTAGAACTGACCCTATTCTTTGCATGTACCTAGAATGATATAAAAGCAGACTGGGTGAAATTAAACCTGCTTTAGCATTTACTGGAGTCATAAGATGATGTTGTCTAAATGTCTTTTTAAATCCTCACTCTCTGCCTTGAGACCCTGTTGACTGACTGAGCTGGCTTGGTCAGGTGGCACCCCAATGTTGTGGCTTGAGTACAAAGGGTTCAGTGAAGGACACCTCAGGAAAAGGAAGCAAGCAAAGGAAAATAAAGAAAATTTGGGCCAGTGGTGAGTAAACCTTGTAAAAACGGGACAGGGTAATGGTAGCAGGCTTTTTGTACATATGCTTAGAGAGACAGTAAAGTCAAGAGGAGGTCAGGAGACATCCTGCGAGTCTCTGGTCCCCACCGGGAGAATGCTAGAGTGGTTCTGGGTTCTTTTGGTGGGACATCTGGTTTTCTTCCCTCTCTGTCTAATGTCTGTCCTTGTCGTGCCAGTCTGTCCATTTCTGTCAGTTTATGTCTGTGGTTTCTGTTTTGTTGCTTGACGGTTGGTTGCTCTGTGTTTCATATTCAAAAGAAAAACTGGTTAAAACCTTATCTGCTAGAACATTTGGGTTCAGCAGATTGGCAAGGTGCTCCTCCCTTGACATTACAGCTAGAAAAACTAAGAAAATTTTGTCTGTCTAGTCTAAATATATAAATGTGCAGCCCCTTCATCTTTATTTCTGAATGGTCCTAAATGTATAAATATGTTCTGCATGTCTTGGTTATAGATTATTGGCTTATAAGTTATTGGATATTGTTAAAATTTTGGAACATTGGTAACAGAAAGTTGGCTTAAAACTGGTAACTCAGAGCTGGAGTCGTCCTGGGCAACAACACATGGCATGAGCCAACCCAGGGAAACAGGTTTCTAGAGAGGCCTCTAAATTGGGATAATATTTTATGTAATTCTTATCCTAGAAACCAGACTTATAAAAGATAGAATTTTAAAACAATGTTTCTCCCCCCGCCCCACAACAGGATTTCTCTGTATAGCCCTGGCTGTCCTGGAACTCAGAAATCCGCCTGCCTCTGCCTCCCGAGTGCTGGGATTAAAGGAGTGCGCCACCACGCCTGGCTTAAAACAATGTTTCTTTAATGAGGTGTTAAAAGCACCTCATGGATGCATGGTAATGCATCCATATACAAGAACTGGCAGCCAAACTTTGTAACCTGAAAATAATATACTTGGCATGATTTTCGAGAGACTAGATTGTTTACACAGTTAAAATTGGTTTTGTCTTCCAAAAATATAGTTATGCTCTAAAAGTGCAAAAAGACACTTTTAAAAATTATAGTTAACTATATATATAAAGCTAATGGAACATTGGCAGTTTACAATTCAATTACAAGCTCAAGATTTGAATTCCCCTTAGGTTGTCTTCTGAATATAAAGTTTAAGATGCTCTTCATTATGCTCAAAACATGTTACAGGGAATTATGGAATGAGCCATGAAGCTCTAAAAAAAATCAGTTACATAAAACAAACAGAAAGGGACAGTATGCTCCTTTACCACAAAATTTTATTTTGAATTTTTTATCCTTGGATGCCAAGGAAGTCTCTGCTGCTGAGTGTCTATGGCACCTTACAACTTGGCATCCTTAGGCCTAGATGAAATGGAAGGATCCACTTACTAGCACATGGCATGGTCCTGATCAGTTACTAACATGGGGAAGATGGAGTGTTTGGTTTTTTTCTCAGAATGCTGAAGGAGTATGGTAGCTGCCAGAGTGATTGGTGAGACATGCTGATGCTGGGACAAATGATGCTGACCCAGGAGCTTGCTGAGTGCCCTGACGATGGTGGCAGGGAAGCTGTTCTGGACATTATGTTCCTGACCTACCTTTGCTTGCCTATATTCCAGACTGGACAAGCTGCCTTGTCTCAAGTTTTTAGACGTTGTGGGACAGAGAACATGGAGACTGTGGAAACTGCCTTTGAAAAATTAATCAAACAGAGAAGTTGTTATAATGACCCTTCTCTTTCCTTTAATGTGACCAGTTATTCTGACTCAGTCATGGACTGGTCTGGAAATCAATGCAATATTGAACAAAATGAAATGACAGTGGGCATTTGGAGGGCTGGTTCTGAACATTTTTTAGAAACATATTTGAAAATTGATAGCTGCAGTATATGACGTTATGTTTGCTGAGGATAAAAGCAGAACAGGTTTTGGGGTTAAGGTAAATGTCACCCCACCTAATCTTTTACTAATTGGGAATGTTACCTTTGTTATTGGCTCTGATAATGAGTTCAATGTTTCTTGGTTTTGTTTGTTTGTTTGTTTGTTTGTTTTTCGAGATAGGGTTTCTCTGTGTAGCCCTGGCTGTCCTGGAACTCACTCTGTAGACAAGGCTGGCCTTGAACTCAGAAATCTGCCTGCCTCTGCCTACCAAGTGCTGGAATTAAAGGTGTGTGCCACCACTGCCCGGCATGTTTCTTGTTTTAAGTTTTTTTTTTTTTTGGTTTTGTTTTGTTTTTTGTCCAATTATGTTTCTGCACTAGACACTGGTCTATCTGCAATGGTAAATGGTAGTACATCAACTAGCTTTTATTATGATTCCTGTTATCTGAACCTTGGTATTCTGAAAAAAGTTTACAAATATTGGAAGAAGGGAGTCAGTCAGGCTTTATGTAGATGCAAGAGGATAGTGAGTTTGATTATTGTTGATATAGCAGCTTTGATTACTATTAAAATTATTGGAGAGGAGGTTCAGAGTTTAAGAGTGAGAAGCCATCGAGTGTCATGCTAAATATCAATGGATTTGTGTCACATTTGCAGTGACAGTCACTATAACTGGGAGAAAATTCAAAGACATGGGCAGGGTATTTGGCATACTTCTAACATCTTTCTGGATATCTTAACTTTGCACACTTGAGATTATGAATTTGAAGAATGCTGCTCCACTGAGTTTTGATGCTGCGAATATTGCTGATAAAATTATTCATGGTTTAAGGTCAGTATTTCCATCTTGGTCAAGTTTCAAGAATGGCATATATAGTTTGATCACGTTGGCCCTTCTTGTCTGGGGAATATTTTTATTTCTGCCCATTTTGATAAAACTTGCCTTTAACAACGTCAACACGTTGGTGGCCAAAATACATGGCTTGAAACTTAAAATGTCTGCCCAGACAGAGTCATTAATTTAACAGGCTGTCAGTCAATGATGAGTAAGACTCTGCACAAGGCCTTGCCAACCTAAGGCAGAAGTGCATTGCCTTGGATAATGCATTTTCAACGACAGGTAAGGAAGGCATTCTTGTCAGAACAACCTAAGACAGATGCAGTGTTGTTTATACAGTAAAAAAAAGCGGAGATGTGGAGAGTTCTTGGGGCCATTTTTACAAACTTGGCAAGAATATTTGACACTGGGCTAGGACAAGGAAGTAAGCTCAAGAAAAACACAGCTGAGGAATGTGTTCCTTGTATCCCGATCATCTTGATAGGTCCCTAGAAACAGTGACCATGGGACTTTTGTTTATGCCTTGTTTGATCCTTGACTACTGTGTTTATGTCTTAGAACTGACCCTAATCTTTGCATGTATCTAGAATGATATATACAGACTGAGAGAAATTAAACCTGCTTTAGCATTTGCTGGATTCATACTATGATGTTGTCTAATTGTCTTTTTTTCTTTAATCCTCACTCCCTCACTTGAGACTGCTGACTAAGTGAGCTTGGACAGTAATGCTAAATGCGGACCTCCCAAGACATGGAGTCTGCACACAACCCCTGTGACCCTGCCACCAGTAATTTCTGATTGCTAAATAAAGATGCCAACAGCCAATAGCTGGACAGAAGAATCATAGGTGGTGTACTGGCTATTTTTGTGTCAACTTGACACAGCTGAGTTATCACAGAGAAAGGAGCTTCAGTTGAGGAAATGCCTCCATGAGATCCAACTGTAAGGCATTTTCTCAATTAGTGATCAAGGGGGAAAGGCCTCTTGTGGTGGGGACCATCCCTGGGCTGGTAGTCTTGGGTTCTATAAGAGAGTAGGCTGAGCACACCAGGGGAGGCAAGCCAGTAAAGAACATCTCTCCATGGCCTCTGTATACCAGCTCCTGCTCCCTGACCTGTCTGAGTTCCAGTCCTGACTTCCTTTGGTGATGAACAGCAGCATGGAAGTGTAAGCCGAATAAACCCTTTCCTCCCCAACTTGTTTCTTGGTCATGATGTTTGTGCAGGAATAGAAATCCTGACTAAGACAAATTGGTACCAGCAGAGTGGGGTATTCCTGTGACAACCTGACCATGTTTTGGGGAGGACTGTGGAAGGACTTTGGAACTTTGGGCTTGAAGATCCATTCGTTGTTAAGAGCTCTGTCAGATGTTGTGTAGGAGCTTGGAAGATAATATTGAGAACAGTGCAGAAGATGGAGGTCTGGTTTGTGAAATTTCAGAGGGAAAATTAAAGACTCTTTTCAGGGCCATTGCTGTTTTGATTGTGAAGATTTTGTAGTTTTGGTTAGCTGGGGCTGAAGAATCAGCTGTGATTAACAAGATACCAGAACTACTAAAGCAAAAACTTTGCATTACTGGGACTATTGATGCTGGTTAGCTGGAGCTAAGAAATTAGCGGTGATTAAGAAGAGACCAGCATCGTTGAGGTGACATCTTCTGGGAAGTGTTTTCTGAAAGCACAAAGAAGCTGTGTTCCAGAGATAGGCAAGGTTGTACTCCTTCTGCAGCGGGACTTGGTAATGTGTAAGGGTCACCCAGGTGGTACTGGTTTTGAAGGCATGAAGGGGTCATGCAGAGCAGCTGAGGCTCAGCACTGTGAGAGGCCATGGAAGGCCATTGGTGAAGGTGCAGCCTCAGTTGTAATTGAAGGCCCAGGACTGAAGGGGTCATGCAGTGTTTTGGAGATGCCAGTACCATGAGATGACCACCAAGAGCAGCAGCAGCAGTGGAGTACAGGCATCTGGAGCCCAGAGGATGACGTGTGTGCTACAAAGGGCATGGCTGGAGAAGTGAACCAAGTCCTTGGAGGAGCCCAGAAGATCGTGAGTTGGATCCCAGACGTTGGACAGTTGGAGATTGATTTTTGCTTTGATTGTGACTGTGCCCTGATATTTTCCCTCTTGAAGGAAGAAACTGTTTTAGTGGAGCCCACAGTTAAGAGATTTTTAATTGTAAAAAGACTTTGGATTTTAAAAGAGATGGATATTTTAAAGAGATTGAAATTTTAAGAATATGTAAAGACTGTGGGACTTTTAAAGTTATTTAGATCTTGGGGATGAATAAGAATGTAAGGGTTGAGGCTTACTAGTGATGTGTTTGTGTGTCAAGTTGACAAGGGGTCATTTGTACTGGCTATTTTTGTGTCAACTTGACACAGCTGAGTTATCACAGAGAAAGGAGCTTCAGTTGAGGAAATGCCTCCATGAGATCCAACTGTAAGGCATTTTCTCAATTAGTGATCAAGGAGGAAAGGCCCCTTGTGGGTGGGACCATCCCTGGGCTGGTAGTCTTGGGTTCTATAAGAGTAGGCTGAGCACACCAGGGGAGGCAAGCCAGTAAAGAACATCCCTCCATGGCCTCTCTATCAGCTCCTGCTCCCTGACCTGTCTGAGTTCCAGTCCTGACTTCCTTTGGTGATGAACAGCAGCATGGAAGTGTAAGCCGAATAAACCCTTTCCTCCCCAACTTGCTTCTTGGTCATGATGTTTGTGCAAGAATAGAAATCCTGACTAAGACAGGTGGGGTTGAGGTTTCCCACACTTGGGATTGGAGGAGAAGCAGAAGAATGTGCAGGAAGGAGAAGGAGAGGCCATCATGGGAGAAGCGTCAAGATACCATGATCCTAGGGCTGCCCAACTGGAGTTAAGAGATGGAACAGTAAGTGAATAGTAAGTAATAACTCAGGGTTATCAATAGGAAAGTAGATTCTAACAGTGTGGAGGCTAGGCAGCTGCCTAGCTCTTGTGCTGCTTAAAGCATATTATAAATATAAATAAGGCCATGGGTGTGTTTTTCATCCAGGAACTCAATAACCAAAGGTGGGGTAGAAGGCCTGGGCTGGGACTTATTAATAATTTCTACTACACCATCATGCTGCCCCAGATTTTTCTTTTATAATGATCAAACACAATGCATTGGGGAAACATTGCTAACGTCAATGGCTGACACATCTAATCATTTGCCCTTTGGCTTCCAGGCTACAACCTTGGTATTGGACATCTCTAGTCACTCCTTACAGAATGAGTCCCTTTACCTAAGCCCATGTATGTCTAATTCTTTAGTCACTACAGGCCAGATGCAGACACCACTGACATTTCAAATGTCAGATTCTTCTATCACTACTGAGGCTTCCCCACACCTAAGCATCACCTGACATGGCGGAGTGAAAAATCAAAATCACTACAACACAAAGGAGACAAAAACTGTGGATTACTTTTGGCTAAACTGGAATGAACCTACCTAAGCCAATATAGACTTTAATGGACCAAATGCTCTAAGAAGAGAATATTATAAATACAAAACCGAACTCATCAAATTCCTAGTTCAGGTCTACTAAGTTAAAAATACCCAGGATAGTTGTGAATGAGCAGAAAGAACAGACAACAGTATTGTAAAGAGAAACCAGGGTTCATTTTCCAGTTTTATTCCAAGTGAGGTACTCTGTAAGTCATTTGTCCTTTATGAACCTCAGATAACAGGTATATAACTGGCATAAACTGTAACACTGAAACCAAGACAGAAAGCTATCATTCATCACACTTGTTTTGTCAATTACTTACCACCTGTGGAGCTTTCTCTGAAGCAGAATGCCCTAAATGGAACAAAGGTCACATTTACTACAAATATTTCATCTTAGATCATGACATAGTTTTGTTGCCAGCAAAGCTGCACGTTTTACACTCAGGCCACCTTATTGTACTGAGTTTCCATTTAACTACAGGCTAAATGGTCACCAAGAATTATATGGCTACTCCAATCAGCGGCAACATTTTGCAGCATTCTTGAATTTCTGTGGCATTCTAACAGGGAAGCAAAACCCCGAGCCTTTTTCATTTGGACCAGAAAGCACATTGTTTCTCTTATCTGGAATGGGCAATTCAAAAATAGATGCTCTGCAATTTGCAACAAGCCATTCAACTTCCAAACCTTGCATGAGAAACTGGCTAACTCAGACAAATGATTATAGGACTTGATTGTTTTAGGTTTCCTCGTCAATCCTCCCAACATAGGGTGGCACAGATGACTTTCTGCCCTTTATTGACTGATATGTATAAATATATTAAAAATTGCATTCTGGCCGGGCGAGGTGGCGCACGCCTTTGATCTCAGCACTTGGGAGGCAGAGGCAGGCAGATTTCTGAGTTTGAGGCCAGCCTGGTCTACAGAGTGAGTTCCAGGACAGCCAGGGCTATACAGAGAAACCATCTTGAAAACACCAAAAAAAAAAAAACAAAAACAAAAAAAAAAACCCCAAAAAACAAAACAAAAAATTGCATTCTGTTAAATACATTTTCTGAAAACAAGAAAATATATGGAAATTCACTTAGATTTAAGGGAAAAAAAGTAGCACACACAGATCACCTGATGGTGTCTTACCTTTGCTTTTTTGAGCAATGTTTTTTGTGATTTCAGGATTATTTGAGTCAAGTGGATCCTTTTTTCCTGATGTTTTTGCTAGTTCTAAAGCTGTAATCGAGAAAAAAAAAAAAAAAAAAAACACTTTTGTGATCAACAGAGAGCAAAGTAGCTTTCATTTATATGAACTCCTTAAAACAAACACCTGTATTACTTTTATCAGAAAGGTATATAAACCTACCTATATTAAGAGTACGACTTTTAAAAAAGCTGTAAGGATGTCTTCCCAGAATGTTTTTATCTTTTTTGTTTGTTTGTTTGTTTGTTTTGAGACAGGGTTTCTCTGTGTAGCCCTGGCTGTCCTGGCACTCACTCTGTAGACCAGGCTGGCCTCGAACACAGAAATTCGCCTGCCTCTGCCTCCCGAGTGCTGGGATTAAAGGCG
The DNA here is from genome assembly GCF_978045245.1 of Mus caroli. Taxonomy (NCBI): domain Eukaryota; kingdom Metazoa; phylum Chordata; class Mammalia; order Rodentia; family Muridae; genus Mus; species Mus caroli. The sequence goes on from NW_028227256.1 coordinate 55,401,755, forward strand.
TGTGCCACCACGCCAGGCTTGTTTTTATCTTTAAAGACAGTACATTCACTCATTTGTATTTCTGTTTGTGGGTGAGTGGGTGGTGGGATGTATGTATGCCACAGTGTGTACATGAAGTCAGGAAAGTTAAGTCTTCTCTTTCCAAAATGAGAGTCTTAGAGATACAAATTCAGTTGGTCATGGTTTATGGCAAATGCCTTTACCTGCTGAGCCATCTAACTCCTTCCTAGCATCTAAATCTCCCAAGGATATACAAATTTCTAAAACAGCAAAACAGAAAGACTTACTTGAAGCTCTACCAGCAGCTTATGCACCTCCTACTCCTTTCTCCTTTGACATGTTTATCCTTTTCTCTCTTATTGCTTTATTTGTTTGAGACAGGGTTTCTCTCTGTGTAGCCCTGGCTGTCCTGGAACTCACTCTGCAGATCAGGCTGGCCTCCAACTCAAGAGATCTGCCTGCCTCTGCCTCGAGTGTTGGGGTTATAGGCTTGCACTACACCCAGCCCTCCTTCCTTTTCTGATCATGTATATTACAGCCATAACCTCCTTAGGTGATACATGGGTAACAAGTTGGGATCTAAATACCAAGTAAAAACTGTATGTTGTTAAAGTTATGTTTTAAAATTCTTAAACTTTCTATGAAGAGTGGTGTTCCTGTGTTTAAAACTGTACATAGGAATGATGCATAAAATATAATATGGTGTTGAACAGATGGCTGCTTCTTTGGGTAAGCACCAGATGAAATGTTGGACTTTTAGGTGATATTTTAAATAAAACATCTAATCTTTGTTTCAATGATACTTACACTCTTACACTGTGACAAGCATGTGGAGCCTACATGAGGGGACAGATTTACATCCCAGATGCATGACTCATACAATGGGTATGCCTGCCTCAGCCTCCTGAGTAGCTGGAATTACAGGGACGTGCCACCACTTCCAGCTTTCTATCTGATATTAAGTGCAAAGGGAACACTGAGAAGGGAAGTAAAGCAACTGCTATTGATTTTCAAGGATTGGCATCACCACCTTCAATGATTCAACCCCACACCATAGGCTCCTCTAGACAGACAGGCAAACAGACATATATATTACACAATGCGTTGACCCTGGCCTATAGTACTTGGTCAGTAATAACTTCTACTGGTATCATATATATGACTATCTTTTTAAGTGACAGCAGCTCAGGATGTCTCTGAACTTGTGATACTCCCATCTCTATGTCTAGAGTGTTGGAATTCTAGGTGTATGACATCAAACCAGCGAATGGCATTATTCTGTAAGGAAATGTCTCACTCTTTAAATTCTAAGAACCGCTGATTTCATCATTCTTTTAAGAAGACAGTAAGATGATAATCACGAGATTGTGGTGTTAGTCTACAGTGACTATAGAAGAAAGACAGTAACATACCCAATTTAGTCATCTCTTCAGGGTGCTTTCTTTGTTGAAAAGAATAAACTTTATTCCTACCATCTTTAGCAGAGCCGTTTCCCAAGGATTCTGAAAAAGAAAATGTAGCATGCACTGAGGAAAAAGGTTAAGAAAAAGATAAAACTTTAAACAGCTAAAAATCTGAAAGTTACCCCCCTTACTACCTTTCATAAAAGCTTACCATAAGATATTTATATACAAAATATTTTCATACACACACAAGGAAAACTGACCTTATTTATTTAAACATCACCACAAGAAACATGTTATTTATAGATTTTTCTCTAGACTGGAGAGATTAATATGAGAATTAAATCACGCAGGCAAAACCATAGCTGTAAAAGAACCAACAGTGGATGTAAAGTCTATCTGCACTAGTTCTGTTATCCAAGCAAACAAAACCTGACTCGGAGAAATGGGTCAGTTGTTAAAAATGCTTCCCCTCTTCCAGAGAATCTGACTTGGACTCCCAACACCCACATCTGGTAGCCCACAGCAGATCCAATGCTCTCTGCACACCCACATGTCCATAAATAAAATAGAATCTGAGAAAAGAAAAAAGAAAATCTCTGAAGTGAGGAACTTTATAAATACAAGGTGCTCTTTTTTTCCTGGACATGGAGCTAGCATGAGATCCTTGATAAAGTTCCCTTGGTTGTGCCATATAGAAAGTGAAGAAGTTTAAGAGTCACCCAGGGGACATACATTTTTTATAACCTCCTTTTGCAAGAACAATCTTAATTCCTTCTAATGGTATAGTATTTAAGTATAGCACTGTTCAGTCTATTAAGAGCCACTTCAGTGCTGTTTCCCTTAGGGTAGCATGCCTCAGGAGACTTAACTCGTTCCTATTAGACCTTGTCAGTTCCCAACATCACCATCCTGGGTACCACACTTGTAATGCATAAACCCTTGGGGACATACCACAGCAAAGGTTCTTAGGGAACAGACCTTTTCTTTTCTTACTCATCATAAAAATTCCGTGTTAGAGCCAGATGTGGTGGTCTATGCCTGCAATTCTAACACTTATGAGGAGGAGACAAGATGATCACTAGTTCAAAACCAGCCTAGGCTACACGATACGAAGACTCAAAATGGCAATGCAGGAAAGCAAGGATCCTTTGTTAAATGTCTCTTTGTGTTTTAAAACTCAGGCCAGCAAGATGGTTCAGTGGGCAAAGGCACCTGCTACTACAAAGCCTGACAACCTAACCTTGATTATAGGAACCAACATGGTGAAGGGGGAGAATCACCTCCTACCCCAAGCTGTTCTCTGACCTCCACATTGAACACACGAAATAAACAAATTAAATATAACTTTTAAACTGCCGGGTTTGCTTGTTTGTTTTTTAAGTCAAAAAAAAAAAAAAAAAAAAAGAATCCAAACCCAAAACACTAGTGTGTTTTCTGTTATGACAATAGAGAGCTGGAGTGTAAGTTTCACAGTTAAGAATGTTTCCTAGGGTCTTGGAGAGATGGCTCAGTGATTAAGAGCTCTGACTGCTCTTCCAGAAGTTCTGAGTTCAATTCCCAGCAACCACATGGTGGCTCACAACCATCTGTAATGGGATCTAGTGCCCCCTTCTGGCATGCAAGCATACATGCAAGCAAAACAATGTATACATAATTAATTAATTAATTAATTAAAAAAGAGAATGTTTTCTATGTAGTCATGAAGATCGAAATTCAAATCTCAGCAACCATGTAAGACAAGCAAGGCTTCAGCCAGGATGTACTGGCACATTCCTTTAATCCCAGGGACTTTGGAGGCAGAGGCAGGAGGACCTCTGTGAGTTCCAGGCCAGTCTGGTCCACAAACTGAGTTCCAGACTAGCCAGAGATACAGGGAGAAACCCCATAAATAAAGAAATAGATAGATAGGTAGATAACAAAAGAAAGGTAATTTAAAAATTCTCAAATCAGGTTTTTTAAAAAAAGGTCTGAGATAAATGCAGAAAATGCTATTTTCTACGTATTACCTGGAACACCACTCTCTACCTCTAAACATGTGTTGACAAATAATAGGAAGAAAAAAATTCATGCCGGGCATGGTTGTGTCATCTTTTAATCTCAGAACTAGGGAGCCAGAAGCAGGTGAATCTTTTTGAGTTCCAGGTCAGTGGGGTGGAGGGAAAGAGTAAGATATAAGAGGGCAGTGGTCTACATCAACAGAAAAGCATCTGCCCGGCATATACAAGAGCTGGTGATCTATACCCAATACTGCAAAAAAGATGTTCTGCCTAAGAACACCAGACCAAGCAACCAGAGACTAAATCCTGCCCAAGAGCACGGCCCCAGGAAACCATGGTGGAATCTTCTGAATCTATGAACTGAAATCGATCTTTTCTCCTCTAGAAGCAGTACTATGCCTATCTGTGGCATGACAGAACATGTCTATAGTCACCACTGCTCAGAGGCTGGGCTGCAGAGGGTCACAGGACTAGTTAGTTCTCTCTTTTTTTTTTAATCTAAAAAAATTTGCTGGGGTGAAGAGATGGTTCAGTAGTTAAGCATATGTACTAACCTTGTAGAAGAGCTGAGTTCAGTTCCCAGAACCATTTTGGGAGACTCACAACCACCTATAACCCAGCTGATGCCCTTTTTTTGGCCTCCAGTGGCACCGGCACATTTGCACACACATAATTTAAAAATCAGACCTTAAAAAATGCAGCAAAACAAACAAACAAACAAACAACTTGAAAGAAATGCCTTTAGATTCGACACACAACTATATTATATGACTTTGCAATATACCGAGCTATTTTTGTGCATTCTGAAAGCAGTTCACATTACTAGCCAAAAGCTGGGTGTGTGTCACCCCAACTGGATACCTTGAATATTTCTTCCCAAGACTTTTACGTAGTTCTGATCCTCTAAAACTTCCAGGTCACTTTTCTCCAACTCACAGTCTGCCTTCTTTATTATTTTCTGGGGATTGACCAAAAGCTGAGCTTTCTCCTTCTTTAATTTGGTTCCTGTAAAAATACACAAAACATTAGGACACGGGGATGTGAATTCTAAGTATTACATTGGAGTGATCCAGATGGCTGCTTGGTGGGTGGTTGGTGCACCACACCAGCCTAATGAAAGAACAGTGGAAGGAGAGAACCAATTCCAGAGAGTTGTCCTCTGACCACCATGTGCATATTACATATATGTCAGCAGACAAACCACACTAAACGCAGGGTCAGTTCATAAAGCTGTGGGGGGAGTCAATGCTTTCTCTTTCATTAGAAGTACTAAGTCATGGGCTACAGAGATGGCTCAGCAAGTGCTTAAGAGTGCTTGATGCTCTAGCAGAGGTCCAGTTGTTAGCATCCACATGGTGGCTCATAAGTGTCTAAAATTCTAGCCCTAGGGTATTCATTGCAATATGTTGTTCTGGCCTCCGTGGGCACCAGGCACATATGTGGTATATGGACATATAGGCAGGCAAAAACCCCATAAACATTAAGAAAAAAAAAATGGAACTAAATTAAATACCCCTTGAACTCAGAGTTAATGGGTAGTTATTTTCTGCTACTACTAAGCATTTCATATTCGTTATGGTTTTATACTGACTTACAGTTAAATTTGTACAAGCGTGCGTACCTCCTTCTCTATCCAGAATGTGGCTAAGAACACCATCATCTCCCACAAACCGCACGCTTGGCACCTTGGTCTCCTTTAACTGCAGAGTGCTCATTGTGGCCAACCTAAACAAAGCCAGTAAGTCAGTGAGACGAATAGTTAAACTTATTTGGGAAATGAACACACAAATGTAAACAGTTTTTAAAGGTAGGATCATACTATGCATTACTCCATTTGTATGTCTCTCAATGATGGCCTGAGACTGGGACATGTAAGCCAAGCCCTTTCCTCCCCAGCTTGCTTTTGGTCAGAGTCTTTACCACAGCATCAGAAAACCAAACTGGGACATGCTCTCAGAAATCCCATTTTTACCTTTCCTTCAGAAAAACAGAACAAAAACAAACAAATAACCCCCCAAAACAAACACCAAAACCCTAATGGTTATCTCTTACAACTTACTTATTACACAGATCATATTGCTAAATTTTTGTTTAATAACCAGCGTAATTAAATGGCTTTTTCTTTTACCTTGTAAGGTGCTATGCATTCTGCAGCTTGAACATCCGGTCACCTGTAACTAGAAGTCAGTCAAGATCAGCTAGTAGGTGAAGGAAAGCACCCCTCCCAAAGTGAAGAGTTTTAACTAACAGCATGATGTGTAGATAATTATCCTCAAAGCTAAACCTGCTATGGTGGCAAGAAGAGAAGAGAAAAGTAATAGGCTAAAGAACGTAAGACTGAGAAAACTGTCTAGACTGGTAAGAAGCAGGTTAGAAGAGAAAGCTAAAGCACTCACTATGAATTTTGTTTTCTGCTGTAGTGTTGTTATGTAGCCAAGGCTAGCTCTGAGTTCAAGCTTCTGCTTTTGCCTCTCAAGTGCTGGAATTAAAAGTGCCACCAAACCTAGCTCTTTACATGTATTCTAATTTAACCTTGGGAGCTCTAAGAGGTTATATTTTGTGGGGAAAAATAATAACTATTTCACTCACAGAGTCAGAACCATATCTAGCAAACCATACCCTTCTTGGGTCATTTGATAAATAATTTGAGTATATTAGACAAAATGTGTAATATATCTATATGATACCGGTCTATATGATGAAGAAACTAACAATTTACACTTGAATAAACAGAGTTTTTGTTGTTTTGATACATTATGTAAGATACTATACCAGGCACCTTTAGATACCCAAGAAACCAAGTATGATTCAAGTACATTTTTGTGTATGTGTGCTATTATTCTACTTTATAAATAAGTAAACTTGTTGGTTAAATATTGAATGATTAACTAAAACTCATACAATTTAAAGACCCAGTTTTGACTGATTCTTAAATTCCTGACCAGTCGATTATATAGCTTGTTCCTTTTACATTTACCTTGTAAAGTACTTCCTGCCACTGGATAAGAATCCTACCCTCTCTGAAAACTACTTATGTCATCACAAAACAAAACATAGCTTTAAACTTCCAGGCAACGAGAGGAGAGAAAGTGTGGGGGAGGGTCAGACTACAGAGAATATTATCTAATTTTCATTAGCAAAAGATAAATAATTCTTGAGAGTGAGTTTTCAAGGACTCATAAAAATATTCTAGGTAACTAAATATTATCACAGGCCATTTCCCTATGGGGGTTTATTGTGTACTTGTAAGTGCAGAGGTCAGAGGACAACCTCAGGAGTCATTTGTCTTATTTTTTGAGACAGGGTCTCTCAATAGCCTTGGACTTGTTGACTAGGTTGGTTGACCAGCAAGCCCTGGGAACCACCTGTCTCTGCCTCCCTAAGATGGCAAGCTCCCTGCCACCATTTTTTTTTTTTTTTTTAATGTAGGTTCTAGGGATAGAACTCAGGTTCTCATGCTTGCAAGGCAAGCACTTTACCAACTGAGCCATCTCTCTAATACCTCTTACATTTTCTTTTACTTTGTTTTTATGTGTCTGTGTGTCTGTGTGTGTGTGTGTGTGTATGTGTGTAACAATTATCTCATGAGTCCCAGACTGGTCTCCAACTATGTAGCCAAAGATAACTTTGAACTTCTGATTATGCTCCCACCTCCCATGTGCTAGGAAGGTTACAGGCCTGTATCACTATCACTAGCATATGCAGTGCTGGGGTGGAACTGTGGGCTTCCAGTGTGCTAAACCAAGCATTTCATCAACTGTATTACACCCCTAGTCCCTTAGTTTACTATCCGTGAAGGTCTTACTTTATAATACAAGCCAGCTTTGAACTCATGTCTTGGCAGCCCCGGTTTTAAGAGTAGTGGGATCATAGCTATGCCCCATTCCCAGATCTAGTATTTTAATCACTAGGTGAGCATCCCTATGTAGTCAAGGATAGCCATGAATCCTTCTGTAACTGTACTGTGATATTCTCAGCCACGAACTTTGTAAATGACAGCAACAAGGTATCGAAATGTCAAAAAGGCAGGTTATGCCTGTTCAGCCTCACATGCATTTATACAACATCTCCGATTTTTAAGATATTTTATGTAATACAAACAAAATCACCTCAACTGAAATTTCTACCAAGACCTCCTAAGAGAATGTCCCCTTCTTTTCTGCAATCCCTCAGAAAAACACTACCTAACAGATACACAAGAAAACAGCAATCTGGGAGGCTGACTAGACAGCTCGGTGGATAAAAGCACTTGTCCTGCAAGCGTCAGAATGGGAGCTGAGATCCTTGTAGTCATTTCAAAGTTGAGGAGCACTCAGAACTGGGGAGAATGGGGATCCCTGAGGCAAGCTGGCTAAGCAACAAGGACCCGGTTTCAGTAAGACCCCGCCTCAGTTAAGAGCGATCCAAAAAAGACATCTAAAATTAACACACACTGCCGGCACATATGCACCAACATCCACACGAATGCACATGCCCACAGTCAACCAATGAAATGCAGATATCTACAGGGAGCATCTATAACGGATAGTGATTATCTATAGGGTTAAAGGGTCAATTGTCTTCACAGTCAACTACAAGGCAGCACCAAGTGTTGGCAGCCATGCACTTTCCTCTGGGAGTAAACACATTTTTAAAACCAAGCATTGCCCCAAGGAGACCTTTAGGGACACCGGGCCGGAACGACAGAACAGACTTCAGCAGTCGTTCCATCCCGCGATCCCTTGGACCACATCCCTCTGAGTTCCCTCTCCTCTGGCAGAACACTGCCATTTTTGTTACAGTTCCTTTTCATTCTCTTCTCAAATAAAGGGCCGGGTTAGCCGGAAAGCAGGCACGGTCCGTGCAGGAGACTTCTCGCCACAGGACAGCCTTGGCTTTCGCAGACAGCGCCTCTCACCCAGAGGGGGCTGCTCCCCAGCACCCCCCAGCCTGCGCCCGGCGGCCTCGTCATCTCCCGCCATGGTGGGCGAGCGGCGAGGCCACGGGTGTCGCGGGAAGCGCGCAGTGAGCCGCGGCTGTAGCAGGGCGCACTGGGACTCACCTCTCGAGTCGGAGCCGGCGGGAGGGAGAACGGCCGCGAGGCTCACCTGAGCCGCCAGCCAGGACTCCCGCCGCCGCAGACCACCCCAGAACGGCCCGGGGAGGCCGGCGTCTAGGGAAAGAGACAGCCGGTCCAAGCCGAACCTCCGAGCCCAGCAGGGGAAGGGAGCTGCGCGCAGCACACTGAATCAATCCCCGGCCGCCGGTGGGCGGTGCCCTAAGAGACCAATGGGGAGCCGAGCCGCCAAGAGCGACGGCGCCACAAGCCCATGACTCGGGCCATAGGCCCTCGCTCAGCCGGAAAACAGATTCTCCAACCAATAGTGGGTTCCCGGGCTTTCCTCGTCTCTCCAGTTTGTTTCCGGGGGAAGGGGCCGTGCGCGGAGCACGCCAGATCTCTGGAGAGACAGGTGTGTGCGAATACCTGCTCGCATTTGATGCAAAGGGATCTCAAGGGTTTGAGGGAGGGCGGAGCCAGAGCGTGAATGAGAAAATAGGACCATACAGCTAATGAAATAAAGACACGGAAAGGGGGGCTTATACAGAGAAAATGAGAAGGAAAACGAGTGAATCTGGCTGGGATACATGAAAATATTTGTTCACTAACAGGACTACGTCATTTGGATTCGCTTATTCCGAACAAAGTATCATACTTAGAACCAACAGTAAGAATACAATACTCAAGTAGAGGCACCTCTGAATAACTGAGCTTCTGGGTAATTGAACGAGAAGAAACTGAACATACAGTCTTGGGGAAAGTGCTAGAATGAGGCAGCTGAATACTTACTCATTCTTGCCAATGGATATAAACGCACTGGCTAGAAATGCTCCAATGGATATAAACACACTGGGTAGTAATGTGATGCCTAGGGAGCACAAATCCCAAAGTTCCAACCTTTGTATCATTTCATTGGGCTCTGAAAATCAAGCACACAACTTGGGTTTGGTTCACTATCTTAACACCACCTTGTGGTTAGGTTTTTTTTTTTTTTTTTTAACCATATCAAGGCCCATCCAGGGCTAGGCTGGTAACTGGGCTTCCAGGTGACCTGCTGGTGGTTTGCTTCTAGGTCTCATCAGAGCTACCTGGTGGGAAACTTCTATTGCACATGCATTGTGTTATTTCAAGTCATACAAAATGGTTTCCTAGTTACAGAGAATGATTTTTAAGTTATATTCCTAACAGCAGGGCACAGGATTATATAATTATAAGACCAGAAGGAATCAGGAACACTTTTCCTTAAAGGAAGAAATCTGAAAACTAAGGCCTGAATTTATTTGAGTTTTCTAGGAAGAAAGGCAAAATGAAAATAGATGAGTAAAGTGTCAAAGTGTCTGATATTATGAATTACAAGTTGGTACTTAAGGCACCAGCCACATTTGTATTGAAAGATTATCTGTGGAATAGTGGGAAGGGAGAAATGGAGTCAGACTTTTTGGGAGCTGTTTAGAACAGTGGTTCTCAATCTTCTAATGCTGGACCCTTTAACACTTCCTCATGTTGTGGTAACCCCTGATCATAACGTTTTTGTTTGTTTGTTTTTGCTACTTCATAACTGTAATTTTACTACTGTTATGAATCATAAATGTAAATATTTCTGGTTAGCCAAAGGGGTTATACTTCACAGGTTGAGAACCACTGGTTTAGAGATTCCAATTGAGAAATGTGAGGATACTTTACATACATCAGTATTTCACTTTTGTTGGACAAATTATTTAATCCAGACCCAGATTACTACCCACCTTTGATCATTTAGTTTCCGGATAAAACATACATACAACCTTTATAAACCTTAAACAGCACAAGAGCTGGGCAGATACCTACCCTCTATGCTATTAGAATCTATTTTCCAATAGATAACCCAAGTTATTACTTACTGTGTTTCATCAATAGGAGGGAATTCATGCCAGGTACTGCTGAAGGGCCACAGCTTGACAAGACAGACTCCATCTTGTAACCAGGCCTTCATTTTATACACTAGGCCCTGTTCTTGGTTAAACTCTAATTTATTTAAAAAAAAAAAACAAAAAAACAAAAAACAGCTGGGCATGGTGGTGCACACCTTTGATCCCAGGACTTGGGGGGCAGAGGCAGGCGGATTTCTGAGTTCGAGGCCAGCCTGGTCTACAAAGTGAGTTCCAGGACAGCCAGGGCTAAACAGAGAAACCCTGTCTCAAAAAACAAAACAAAAAAACCAAAAACCAAACCAAAACAAAACAAACCAAAACAAAACCGAAAACATACAAATAAATAAAAAAACCTTTCCAGGAAGGAACCATCCTTGACATGAGCCACCTGCAAGAAAATACCTAATGCTCTATATCTGTGTAGATAGATATAGATAAACTGCTTACGCCAACTGAAATCATTGTTAGCCAGTCATATAATTGTTAGCCAGTCATATAACTGCTAAGTTGATAAGTCCCTCACCTTGCTGTAACTGAAATAAAAAGGTTGAACCTTAGGTGCTTGAGGCCTTCTGTGCTACCTCACATTGACAGAGGAGCCGGAAGTTCCAAGCCTGAGCTTGAATAAAGACTCTTTGCTTTTGCATATAAGTTTTATTCCTGGTTGTCTTTGGGGACCCTTGGATCTGGGCATAACATTTGGGGGCTCGTCCGGGATTCCCATCCCCCCAGGACTCCTTGAACTGTTGAGTCAAAACCTGACTGGTAGGTGTCTGAATGTTTGTCCTCTGTCTCGGTGTCTTGGCTCTCTACTCTTGATATGAGTAGCCTGTAGGCAGTCTAGATGGACTCGTTGGATGATCCTAGGGCCAAGGGACTTGGGAGATGTCCTGGACCAGCATGGAGGGGATTGGATCCCCCTTATAGACTTGAGATGAATTGGGCTGCTCCTGCAACACTGTATAAGGCTGTTGTCTCACTTACATTTTTGCCTCCAATCACCAGGAGGACTGAGTGCCTTATTGTCTTTCATTCTTCTGTTTGCTCTCTGTGACTGATGCCATGGGATAGGCTCAGACCACACCTTTAACTTTGTTCTTAGACCATTTCAAGGACTATAAAATTATGGCTAGAAGTCTAGGCTTAGTTGTTAAGGACAGACTAATCACTTTTTGCATGAATGAATGGCCAATTTTCAATGTTGACTGGCCCCTAGAGGGAACTTGGCACATGCTCATGATTTTTAGGACCAAGGACATTATTTTTGATGACCAAGTCCTCTACATCATCACCAGCAGGATGTGGTCCAGGAGCCACCAGAATGGTTCAAATCACTGCTGCTGCCACAGCAGCTCTCTTAGTCAGGGTTTCTATTCCCGCATAAACATGACTAAGAAACAAGTTGGGGAGGAAAGGGTTTATTCAGCTACACTTTCCACACCCACCTTACACTTGAGGGAAAGCCCAATGAAAGCTGCCTTGACTGCCCACGGCCAAGCTGGTCTTCTCTCCTTGAGGGAAATAGGCCCCCCACCAACTGATACAATATTGTCCCTTTGCTACTAGTGATCTATATAACTGGAAAATCCAGAACACTGAGTTTTCAGAGAAACCAGCTGCCTTAGTTAATAGATTCTGTCATTTTTACTCACCAGCCTACCTGGGATGACTGCCAACAGCTCGTGTAGATCCTCTTCACTACCGAGGACCAAAAGAGGATTTTAAATGAGGTCCAGAAATTGGTTCTGGGAGCAAATGAGACTCCCGACTACTAACTAAGCATGGCTGATGCAGACTTTCCCTTGACTAGACCAGACTGGAATTTTAACTTGGCAAAAGGTAAGGAGAGGTTTCAGGTCTACCACCAGACTCTAATGGGAGATCTCAGGGCAGCAGTGTGTTAACCACTAATTTGGCCAAGATACATAATGTTCAGCAGGAAAAGACAGAATCACCTGCAGCCTTTTAGAAGGGATTAAGGAGGCCTATTTCACCTACACATCCCTAGACTCAGAGATACCTGAGAATAAATCAGCAGTCGTTATGGCCTTTGTATATCAGGCCACCCCTGAAATCAGGCACAAATTGCAGGGAATAGACAGGCTAGGGGATAAGAGTTTGTAGGAGTTGCTGGTGGTAGTCAAAAAAGTGTACAACAACAGAGAAACACTTATGAACTATGACCACTGCCAATGAGAGACAAGCTCACAACTTGGCCAAGATACTTCTGGCCACATTAGCAAATTCCCTGGGAGAGAAAAACTACCAACTGAGCCATCTCATGGCCATAAAGGATAAATAATAAAAAAACAACTGACACATTCTTGCACTTGTGTGAGGCACCTCGCCTGCCTGGGCCATGCACTGGTGGGCAATGGCCTACCTGTTCTTATCTTGTGGAGACTCTCTGACTCAGAGCTCCAAACTCTCACTAGTTCAGCTTGCTAAGTTCTCACTGGCAGGTCACTACTATGCCCACACCATACTTCAAATCCCCCACAGCCTTTCTGGTGCACATCTGGCAAACCCACACTTTGCCACCATACTTTTCTCTCCTGAACACAGTTGAACCGCTGCATGAAGGAAAATGCCACACAGACTTATTCAGAAACAATGGTAACTAAATCACTGGGAGCAACAACTAAAATCCTAATTTGTAAACCTTATTAAATCTAAATCCTCCAGTGGTGAATCGTGACAGATCTGCCATTGAAACTGGGAGACACTAGTAATTACATCTTGTCCTTACACTATCCCTGTCCAAAAAGGACCTAATCCTCTCCTGCTTCCTCTCTTCCTCTGTCCACCCTGGAAGTCCCTCCTACTTGCCTAGTGATTGGCTCCTTTATTCCTTAGGGGATTGGTTCACAAGAAGTCACCTGAGTATGTGACTCAGTCCTTGTCCTCAACCCCTCCCAGGAGAACGGAATTAGCATCAAAATATAAACAGCCCCAGGCTTATCTACAACAGACCCTTACTAAATTAACCATGGAGACTGGCGGGGACTGGGTAGCTCTCCTCCCACTTGCCATTTATAGGATTTTCAACACACCCCATATGTTGGGTTTAACCTCTTATGAAATCATGTTTGGAAGAACCCCTCCCATTTTACCTAACCTAAAATCTGAAATGTTAGCTGAAATTGATGATTGTCACTCTCTTGAACATTAGCCTACACCTGAAAGTAGCTCTGGCCTCACCCAAAGGCTATTTATGAGACTGCACCACCTCCTGCTCCCCATTACTATTGCCCTGGAGACTGGGTCTTCCTGTGAAGATACCAGAAGCAAACCCTAGAGCCCCGCTGGAAAGGACCCTATGTCATGGTCCTAACAACACCTACCTTTGTCAAGGTTGACAGGATTGCTACCTGGATATATCACATACCACATATCACATATTACTGCCCCTTTTGCAGACCCACATCCAGACTGGGCATGTACCCATGATGGTGTGTCACTAGAGACCAAGGAAACCCATTAAAACCCAAAATCCAGTATTCCTAAGCCTATTGACACAGGCTGTCAGAATGTATCTTGCTTCCAGGAGTTTCTGGCTCTCTCCCTGGTTTTAGCCCTCTCCAGCTTTGGAACCTAGCCTGGACTCTGAGCGATGCATCCACAGGTGACATTCTCCACCAGCAGAGCAAGACTATGTCCCTTGGCACCTGGTTCCCCGACCTCCACTTTAGACTCAGCTAATCTACACGGACTCTCCTGAACTGATCGATTGCTCAGCACACATCACTTCTATGTTTGCCCCAGGTGCAAAAACCACAAGACCTTGAGTCAACAATGTGGTGGGAGCTGAATCCTCCTTTTGCTCCTCCTGGGATTGTGTGAGTATGGGACACATTTGGTGGGATCCCCCATTCAAGATGGACTTTGAGTAAGTTGAAAGTCTGATGACCAAATCAACTCTATGGGCATTCAACCCTCTTGCGACTGAACCACAGACACTGGACAGTACAAACCCATCCTCTTTAGGTTTACAGACTTGGGGGGAAAGGCTAATGGATTGGACTGGTTCAGCTGGTGTGAAGGTGAACAGTCCTCTGAGGGGGAGTGAGTATGGATATAGGAAAGACAAAAGACTCAGAAACGAAGGTTAGAAATTAGGAGGACTGTAGGTCTATACCACACTAACCCTGAATGTATTTCTGATAGCCTTTATATATTTTACAGTATCGTGGGAGACAAAGTCACAAGGTAGAAGAGAAAATGGCTGATGTACATAGGATATTTATTCCCATCTAGAGGCCTCCCTGTTCCTTCCACCAAGATTAATAGAATATTCAGCCACTCACCTCGGGCTTCAAGTGTATCCCCTCTTATTGATTCAAGAGTCAGCAGACAGGGAAACCTGCTAGCAGACTCTGATCTGCCTTGACTCTACCTGACAGGAAAGCTTTTACAGAAGCAGGTCAAAATGTCTCCTGACATCTCCCCCTTTTTTATTTTATAAAAGCCAAAGCTGTCTCAGTGATTGGTGCAGAAAGAGTGTGCCTGTCTTAGATGTCTCAAAAACTGCGAATCTTACCCATCTGGAACATGAATTGGAACATGAATCCTGGCACTCATGTCCTGTCTTAAGTTGATCCACCTCTGAGGCAATCTTACCCATATTTTACTAGCAGCCTCTGCAATGGGGGATGTTACCTATTAGGTTACAGTTTTGAGACAAATAAGATGGAGACCTGCATGGATGTTCAAAAAGGAACGGAGGGCAAACTTAATCACAAGTGGTAACAAGCGTAATCCTATAACCATTAGAGTACCTAAGGCAAGTACTGAGAAGGCCAAATGAGTAAAAGAAGTCAGAAAGTATTGCCCTTCCCAGCCTTGAGCAGGCCGAATAGACCTTGAGCATTTGCCATATTGGACGATAAAGACCTAGGTGGAGTCATCTGCCTTGGTTGCTTATGCAACTTCCTACAGGCACTTTGAATAGACTGCCTGCTGACCTTGCTTTGCTCTGCTCTGAAACAAAGGATGGGTCTGTGGGCTCTCCCTATATAAATGAAGTGCAGAATATTAAACTTGGAGCCTTGATCAGAACCTTGTCTTGGCTTGATTCTTCTCACTGCCCCCTTCCCCATCTCTTTCATTTCCAGTGCCACCTTTCAGGTAAACCCAGTTTGTCCATGGTCACTGGACAGCTATAGGTGGCATCCTATAATAAAATGAGGGGCCTAAAAATGTGTGTGTGTGGGGGAACCCCTCTGAGAAATGCTGTCTTGGGTGGAGCTCCACAGAAAACAGAAAAAAAGTAACAGTATCCTGCACAGTAAGCAATGAACAGCATTAATGCTAGCGCTAATTATATTTTTTGGAGGCTGTTGTTGCAGGAGGTGCATTTGAGAGGGATACAGGCTAGACCAAAGAGGTGTTGACCCAACGCCAACTTCACCTATGGGCGACAGCACAATTGCATTTTTCCATAGCCAAAAAGAGCTGCATCAGGTGAGAGAAGCAGGGTTTAAAAAACAGATGTTAGGAAAATTCTTAGCTCAAGTAAATTTATGCTGTCCATGGTTTCCAGAAGTAGGAATGATAAAAGCTATTGCAGAGCTCTCCTTGGAACAGGAAGAAATCGGGAGACATCCTACTTCCGCTCTGGCTCCTACTGGAGATATCCTTAGTTCTGGTTCTGGGTCTCTTAGGGAGGATATCTAGGTCTCTTTGGGACATCAAGTTTTCTTCCCTCTCTGTCTATTGTCTGTCCTTGGTGCAACAATCTGTCCATGTCTGTGAATTTATGTCTGTTTTTGTTTGTTTGAATGATTGTTGTTCTGTGCTTCATGTTCAAAAGAAAAAATGGTTAAAACTTTATCTGCTGTCTGTCTACTCCTTGATTTAGTTGTTTGAAAGGCAGTCTCAATTTGCACAGCAGAAACTGGTAAGTTACCCTGCAAAAAATCTCTGTGACTGTATTTATTGGGTTCAGCAATGACTAGGTGCTCCCTTCTTGAAATTATAGCTAGAAAAAGTAAGAATTTTGTCCAGTCTAAATATATAAGATGTGTGTAGCCACTTCATTTTTGTTTCTGACTAGTTTTAAGAGTATAAATATGTTCTGCATGTCTTGGTTATAGAGTATTGGCCTATAAGTTATTGGGTATGATTAGAAACTTGTAACATTGGTAACATAAAGTCACCTTAAAACTGGTAACTCAGAGTAAACAGTAACATGTGGCATGAGCCAACCCAGGAAAACAGATCTCTCAAGATACTTCTAAATTGGGATAAAATTTTATGTAATTCTTATTCTGGAAACTAGATTTATAAAGGATAGGATTTAAAACAATGTCTCCTTAATGATGTATTAAAAGCTGCACTGGCATGCATTCATATATAAGAACTAGCAGCCAAACTTTGTAACATGAAAGTAATGTTCTTGGTATTGATTTTAAAGAGAATTGATTGTTTAAAACTGGGTTTTGTTTTCCAAAATTATGGGTATGCTCTAATATTGCAAAAGAAACTTAGAAATATAGTTAAGCTGCCAGTGTTCCATTGGCTGCAGTTTGCAGCTTGATCACAGGCTCAGGATTCTAACTCACACATAGTTGTAATTAAGAAAAAAAATCCGGCAGGTAGAGACTGTTGAAGGGTTTGAGAAGGGTTGTTGAGCTATGGAACTTGTGAGGCATTGCAGCCTGGCTTGCCTACTCTACCTGCCATTCCAGGAAATGCATGTAGAATTATTATGGATTTGGAGGATCGTTTTTATACTGTTTCTTTGCAGTCTGGTGACGGGGAGGTTTACATTAAGTGAGCTTGCTTGTAATTTTGAAGAGCCCATGGAGTGATAACATTGAAAATTTTCAAAGAATGGCTAATAGCCCTATATTATGTTAAAAAAAAATGTCTCTGCTTCAATACAAGAAGTTAGGACTATTATTCATTATATGGATGGTATTTTATTAGCTGATCCCTCTGATGAAGTTTTACTACAAGCCTTTGCTCTTCTTATACAACAAACTTTAAAATTTTGGAGTAGTTGTTGCTCCAGAAACGATTCAAAGGCAATATCTTTTTCAATATTTGGGACATCAGCTATATCCTAAACAAATTTTAGCACAGAAAATTCAAATAAGAAAAGATAGTTTGCTTTAAATTCTTTTGAAAGATTGGTAGGAGATATTAATTGGCTAAGACCTCACCTTAAGCTTACCACAGAACTTAAACCTCTGTTTGATATTCTCAAGGGGGATGCAAATCCTAGTTCCCCTGGACAATTAACCAATGAGGGACAAATAGCTTTGCAGAAAGTAGAGGAAGCTGTTAGCCAACAACATATACATTATATAGACTATGACCCATCGTTGGCTGTTTCACAGCAGTCCTTTGATGTGGATTCATCTTTCTTCATTTCTATGTAAAGTTTGAATACCCTATTATAAAGCTGTTGCTGTGTTAATACAGAATTGTAGGATAGAATCTTGAAAGTATTTTGGGAAAGAACTTGATGAAGCATTTATGATTTCAAACAGCAATTAAATTGGTTATTGCAGAATTTGATAATCATTATCTAAAAGACAAGTTGTTAGAATTTGCCTCTCTATATATGTTTTTATTTCCTGTAAATTTATACATGCAGCCCATAAAGAATGCATTTACTGTATTTATAAACAGCTCATCTAATGGGAAAGAAGCATATATAATTTGATCACATGTTTCTTCTCTTGAGTTTTCCCCCTGCTTCACAAATAATTGAATTACGCTGTAGCCATTGTTTTTGAAATGTTGAAAAATCAAGTTTTAATTTGTATACTGATAGCCAATATATAGCTCATGGTTTACAATTTCTTGAAATTGTTCCTTTTTTGATACTGCTAATTCTCAAATTTTATAGTTATTTATACAAATACAGCTTAATTTAAGAAACAGGTACTGTTACTTACTTTATAGGACATTTAAGAGCTCATACTGGATTGCCTGGACCCCTGCACAATGCCATAGCAGATTTGTATACTAGGAAGATTATAGGCCTTATTGGAACAATTAGCCAAACAATCTCATTCTTTTTTTTTTTTTTGGTTTTTCGAGACAGGGTTTCTCTGTATAGCCCTGGCTGTCCTGGAACTCACTTTGTAGACCAGGCTGGCCTCGAACTCAGAAATCCGCCTGCCTCTGCCTCCCAAGTGCTGGGATTAAAGGCGTGTGCCACCACCGCCCGGCAATCTCATTCTTTACATCATCAAAATAGTAATAGTTTGAGACAACAAGTTGGTATTTCTAGAAAATATGCATGCCAGAATGTAAAGACTTGTTCTCAGTGTCCTCAGTTTCTTCATGTACCACATAATGGTGTTAATCCTTAAGGACTCGTACCTAATCAATTATGACAAATGGATATTACTCTTATTTCCTTATTATCCTAAAGGACAACGTATTGTGGAACAGTCCCATAGAACTTAAAAACAGTATCTTCATAAAAAACCACAAAATTTGGACACCATGAAACTCTCTGAGTGTGAGGAACAGCTACTGGTGCTTCTACCCTGATTTTGCAAGGAAAAAATTATGAGCTCCTTAGTATGGCAATAGATACAGATATAGAAAGGATAGAAACCTCTATTTCCCATTTGCAAGAATCTCTAACCTCCTTGTCTGAGGTGGTCCTTCAATATAGGAGAGGACTTGATCTTTTATTCCTTCAACATGGAGGACTATGTGCATGCCTTAATTGAAGAATATTACTTTACATCGATCATCAGGAATAGTAAAGGATTCTATGGCTAAAGTTCGAGAAGGAGTAGATAAAAGGAAAAGAGAAAAAGGACAGAATCAGGGATGGTTTGAATCCTGATTTTCCACTTCCCCATGGCTTACAACTTTAATTTCTACACTGCTTGGACCATTAATTATAATCTTATTGCTTTTAACTTTTGGACCTTGTATCTCAAACAGATTGGTTGCCTTCATACGGGATCACTTTCAGCAAGCTCAGCTATTCACCATGGCAGTTATTCATCAGTATGAAGAAATGCATTAAGTGCATATTCATATGTTCTATGTGGCTTTGGTCTGAATAGGAAAGAGTATGATATAGAAAACCGGTAGTCAGACTTGGGTAAGAGTGTTCTTGAGCTCCTATTGACCTAGGACAGAGACATACATCAATGCTATGTTTGTCCTCTATGATGGGTAAGAAGGAGCAATATAGACACTGACCTAAGACAGGTACAGTCACCTGGCCACTATTTACCCAGTCTTAAACAGACTGAATAGACCTTGCCAAATTGGACGTTAACGACCTAGGTGGAGCCATCTGCCTTGGTTGCACATGCAACTTCCTGCAGAAACTTAGAAAAACAGACTGCTCACTGACCTTGCTTTACAACATAATCCATCTGAAACAAAGGATGGGGTCTGTGAGCTCTCCCTATACAAACGCAGTGCTGAATATTAAACTTGGAGCCTTGATCAGAACCTTGTCTTGGCTTCATTCTTCTCTCGCTGCTCCTGCCCCCCCCCCCCAGTCTCTTTCATTTTCAGCTCCCCTTTCAGGTAAACCCAGTTTGTCCATGGCTGCTGGGCAGCTACAAAAAGGCATGCTTTTTCTTAATTTCTCTAACCATTCAGAGGCAACTTTTGTAGCATCAAATTTCAGGGGTTTAGCATCTTTTAGATTCAGATTTCTTGATGTAATTGAATTCGATCCAACACTTGCAAAACTCTATCTCCATACCAAGGTTCTGAAACACTGACTGAAAGCATAATAAATGAAGGTTGATGAAGTATCATAGCAATGTCAGATGCACAATTAGTTATGTTACAGTCATAGCAACTTACATTGAATCTAAACCCATACACAATGATGTTAATATTCTCTATCAACAATGCATATGGCAGGGAAATGCAGGCAAGTACATTTTCCACTGTTGTCAGTCTGAACCCAACCCAGTGTTCATCTCTGTTTAGTAGTTGTGTTAGTTGCTTTAATCTCCCCCAAAGCCACGGCAAGTTTCCAGACATAAGTCTGTGATGATCCAGTGTTTGTCCACCAGAGTCCTGCATGCAGTCCTTTTTGCCAGTCATCTGAGTTTGCTTGGGGACTCTGCTCAAGTTGGCATCAGGAAGTGGCCCATCAGCATCAGCATCATGTGTCTGGTCAATTGCTTTCTCCACATAGTGAACCAAATGCTCTGGAATCTACCTGTCACTTTCAGCATCCTGTGGAAAACACAAACATGCCCTCTTCCCCATATGCGGGTAAGTGGGTCCTTCCATTTCACCTGGGCATAAGTATACCTAGTTGTGCCGTGCCATAGATGCTTAGCAGCAACATTTTATTTTATTTTTTGTAACTGATTTTTTTTAGAGCTCCATGGGATTGTTCCACAATTCCCTGTCTTTGTGGATTAAAAAATATATTACTATATATCTAACTATATATTACTATATATCCAACTATATATCCAATATTTTTATTATTTAAGATATAAATGGTTTATAACATAAGTCTGAACTTTCATTAATTATTGTTATAAATATAAGATATAAAACTTGATATAAATGTTAAAACAAATTATTTTTAAAATAAATTATATATTTTAAAATATTTAAATGTTTGATTAAAATAATTAGACTTTATCCATCTTATGAAATACTGCCTCAGTATCCCCCATAAATCTGCTTGCTGTCTGCAGCAACCTGGCCACAAAATCCTGGAACAACTCAATCTGGACCTTGCCCAATTCCAGAAAAATCCTCAGTCTGCCTCTCCGTAGAAGATAGTTTATACCAGGCTTTCTTAGTTTAACCTAATCATTAACTTGTGCATAAACAGGTGGATCTAAATTTAATTGTTGAGCAGTCTCATGATACTCTCCCTTTCCTGCTAACCTAATATGTATCTTTTATGTTTGATTGATCTCAGCAGTACTTTGACACCGCTCAGCAAATTCTGACTTCCATAATAAAAAAAATATCCAGGGATCCATCCCATAATCAGCTTCCAAACGCTGACACCATTGCATACACTAGCAAGATTTTGCTGAAAGGACCCAGATATAGCTGTCTCTTGTGAGACTATGCCGGGGGGCCTAGCAAACACAGAAGTGGATGCTCACAGTCAGCTATTGGATGGATCACAGGGCTCCCAATGGAGGAGCTAGAGAAAGTACCCAAGGAGTTAAAGGGATCTGCAACCCTATAGGGGGAACAACATGATGAACTAACCAGTACCCCAGAGCTCTTGTCTCTAGCTGCATATGTATCAAAAGATGGCCTAGTCGGCCATCACTGGAAAGAGAGGCCCATTGGACTTGCAAACTTTATATGCCCCAATACAGGGGAATGCCAGGGCCAAAAGAATGGGAATGGGTGGGTAGGGAAGTGGGGGGGGGGTTATGGGGGACTTTTGGGATAGCATTGGAAATGTAATTGAGGAAAATACGTAATAAAAAATATTAAAAATTAAAAAAAAAATCTCCTGACAACTAGGCCCTTACCAGTTGTTTCTAGTCCCAAGGAGGGAGGGCTTCTGTGGACAATGGCTCAAGCATAGCCAGAGTACATGGGGCTGTTGACCCATAATGTGCATAAGCAGACTTTAATTCCTTAGCAGTTTAAACAGAAGAGGTTGATAAACTCTGACTATTGCTTTGAGGACTGACCTGTTCTATAACTGGAAATGTAAAATGAAATCCCTGGACATTCTCTCTTCTCTTAGCAGCCTCTTTCAAGATCACTTACTTGTAAGGGAAATAAAAGCCTCTGTGAAGGCCATCTCCCAGATGGCTTTCTCATTAACTGCTACAACTGGTGGCTCTGCCTCCATCTCTGGAGGAGGGTCCAGTCCAGCTCCAACACTTGGGGTTTTACTGGCTCTCAGCTTAGGAATCCATCTAATGGTCCCAAGATCTCCCCTTGTTCGTGTTGAGCCTGTAAGTTTTGCATTTGCATAGATAGTGAAGTAAAAGTAGTTAGCAGCTGTTGTATCTTCTCTGTAACTAACCTGTCCTTGGAAAGAACTTCAAATTCTTCCATGGCAGCAAGCAGCAAAGAATTCTCCTATGATATCTAGCAGTTTCCTCTTGCAGCTGCTTGTCTTTCCCGAATCTAGGGTCTCCTCTTCCTCTTCCTCCTCCTCCTCTTTCTCCTCCTCCTCTTCCTCTTCCTCCTCCTCTTTCTCGCCTTCCTCTTCCTCCTCCTCAAAAACAAACAAACAAACAAACCCAAAAAAGAAAAACCTGACACCTCAAACACTGGTTCTGTGTACACAGGCTTGACTGCATTTCTCCCTCCTTTATCAAAGTGTCCCCAGATGGGGGCTGCCTTCCCGAAACCCATTTGTCTCTCTCATGTCTAGGATCTAAGATATCTCAAGGTCCAGAGACTAAAAAGTATCTACAGACATTTTACCTGGTCTACGTGAACGACCCACAACGTGAGGACTCCCCCACGTTCTGACTCGGGAGAGGTGACACCCCAAATCACTCACAAGAAATGGTCTTGATGCAAGCCACAGGAGGACTTTTATTCCAGGCACGCTCTGGGGCCCACAGTTGTACACCACGCAGGGTCAGAGGACTGTGGGCCCCGAGTAGCTGGGTAAGGGGGTATTTAAAGGAAGAAATCACAACTCAAGGGGGTGGGGAGTGCGTTGTTAGAAAATACCAAAAATAACAGTTAAGAGTCACCAGGGAGTGGAAGTCACAAGAGTCACAAGGAATACCTGGTAATTGTGCAGGTTATTTCTCAAGACAGTTCCTATGAGCCTCTAACAATAGCACATTTGCATAGCAGGTTTCATGAAACGGGTCAGGGTTACCTTCTTTTGAACAAACACTCCCTGAACCCAGGAAGCAGGTGGGTGAAGGAATGTCGCTATCTGTTTTATGATTAGCATGCCTTGGAGCATTGAGTTACAAAGGTCACATTCTCAAGCCTGAGCCTAAAGGCCTAGTTTTTTGTTTGTTTGTTTGTTTGTTTGTTTGTGTTTTTGTTATACTTTTTCATATGCACATCATAATAGTTTTGAAGGCTTTCCCCAATCTTTTTCCAGGTCGCTAAATTTACTGTTCCTTTCTCAGGGAACCAAGGACAAAACTTCTCTTCAAAATATAAGAAGTTCTTATGCATTTGTACAAAGAGCACATGGCCATTTCCATTTGCCATTTTTGTTTCTTTTTTCTTTTTCTTGTGTCTTTACTTTTTCTGCACTCCCTTACCTTTTTCTGAGCTCTCTTACTTTTCCTGAGCTCCCTTATCTATGATTTTCTATGTTTTAACTCTTAAGGGGGGCAGTGAGGATGATTATAGGAAAGAGAACACTCAAAGACAAAAGTTAGAAATCAGGAGGGCTGTGGGTCTATACTACCCCAGCCCCAAATTTATTCCTCATAGCCATTATATAATTTATAGTATCATGGGAAACAAAGTTACAAGCTAGCAGAGACAATGGTTGATGTACATTGAATATCTGTGCCCATCCAGAGATCTCTCTGTTCCTTCCTCCAACATTAACAGAACATTCAGCCCCTTGCCTTGAGCTTCAAGTGTATCCCCTCTTTTTGTTCCAATTGTAAGCTGGCCAGGAAATCTGCCAGCAGACTCTGACCTACCTTGACTCTGCCTGACAGGCAGGTGTTCACAGAAGCAGGCAAAATGGCTCCTGACAATGGATGGGAATTAGGAAAACACTGAAACCTGGGACTCTGAATTTATGATAAAGATAGATTGGGCAGAAGGGCCTATGGCAGACTCTTTACAATCAAATTAGATAAGCAAATACCTACACAATCTGCACCTATAACTCTATAGCTCTAGGCCATAATAACATACTGGCACCCTCTCTGCTGCCCAAACAATCCAATCCCTTGAAACCACCACAAGGCATGGATGGGCAAGCCCATGTCCAAACCTCCTACAGAGAATAGCCCAATAGACCCTGTCCTATTACATCTTCTTGAAGCCACCTGCCAAGTGCGTAATCAGTCTCCCACAGATCTGAGGACTCTTGACTATGCTTGAATGCCTCCTTTCTCTACCCCACCCCCATATTATTATGTAAGGGTCAATGGTTCACCAAAGAATGATACTCTGGACTCAAACAGTATGTAAATACAGTGCTTTATTCTGCAGAAGTCCAGCATGCTGGGGTCTGCCATTACCAAGATAAAGAGATCCCAAAGTGAGCTTTCAGGCTCAGTTTAAAGAACATTAGGGAAATTATGGGGTAGGTGAACTCTATCTTAATTTGTTGAGTCTATCTCAAAGGAAATTCCAGAACCATGGGGTCATGGGGCTGGAAACTGTTGCTGGAGAAGTCTGGAAACTATTGCTGAGGAAGTCTGGAAGCTGCTGCTGGCCCTTGCCTTAGGCCAGGTGGCAGGGCAGCTTCTGACTAGCTACCTGAAACCTGTAGGGTTTTTGTTGTTGTTGTTGTTGTTATTTTCAGTAACTGACTTGCCTGAGCTTGCCTGGACTTGTCCATTTCTTGGAAACAGAGATTTAGGCCTAGTCTCCTTAACTGCTAATTTGAAGCCTATCTCATCCCTCTCAATGATGGAATAGCCCCTACTTCTTCTGTAACAGAATGTCAAGAACCTCAGTATTGCAGATGGCAGCAAGAGGGCTCCAGATGAATCACTCTGGGGACAGGGGCTCTGTGCCCCTGAGATACTCCAGTTATGTGACACCAAAGTATCTTGGACAGGTTCAGGGAACTTGGTTCCTTCTGATAACATGTGGTAGGTATGTTCTACTGGTCTAACTCCATGTATTCACCCTGGAGTCTTAAATGCCTCCTCTGATCTCTGTGTCCTGGTACAAATCATCCCAAGGATAATGCATTGTCTTAGTCAGGGTTTCTATTCCTGCACAAACATCATAACCAAGAAGCAAGTTGGGGAGAAAAGGGTTTATTTAGTTTACACTTCCAAACTGCTGTTCATCACCAAAGGAAGTCAGGACTGGAACTCAAGCAGATCAGAAAGCAGGAGCTGATGCAGATGCCATGGAGGGATGTTACTTACTGGCTTGCTTCCACTGGCTTGCTCGGCTTGCTTTCTTATAGAACCCAAGACTACCAGCCCAGAGATGGCACCACTCACAAGGGGCCCTCCTCCCTGGATTGATAATTGAGAAAATGCCTTACAGCTGGATCTCATGGAGGCATTTACTCAGCTGAAGCTCCTTTCTCTGTGATAACTCCAGCTTGTGTCCAGTTGACACAAAACCAGCCAGTACATGTATCATTGAGGAGATGTCCAAAATTATTCACTCCTGGGCTTCATAAATGTTTCAAAATTGAACCCATAACTACCATTGTTTTGTCCACCCACTTAGGCATAGGTATTTCAGGGGCCATTAGCCACTGGAACCTCTGTTCCGGTACTGCAAGGTGATCATGACAGGTCATTGAGGCTGGCTATTGATCTGATGGATGTTCAGAGGCTAGAAAAATCAATGTCTGCCTTAGAAAAATCACTCTCTTTCCTAGCTGAAGTTGTGTTGCGGAATAGAAGAGGATTAGGCCTATTGTTCTTATAGCAAAGTGGGCTGTGTGTTGTATTAGGAGAAGAATGCTGTATCTATGCAGACCATACTGCCATAGTTGGCTTCAAAATGGCAGAACTAAGAATGAGAATACAGGACAGAAAATTAGACGTGGAACAATATCAAGGATAGTATGAAAGCATGTTTAATGCATCCCCTTGACTGACTACCTTTGCTGGATCACTCCTTAGTTATTCTCTTACTAATACTCACCTTTGGGCCTTGTGTACTAAACAGGTTAATCAACTGTGTTAGAGAACAAATTAGTGCACCTCAATTGATGGTCTTCAGGTTCCAATATCAGCCCTTGCATCCAAAAATAATGGACACCATTTTTCCATGATTGGGCCTTTCTTAGATACTTGTGAAGGGCAGAAATGAAGGGCCCCAACTTGACAAGACAGACTCCATCTTGTAACGAGGCCTCCATTTTATACACTAGGTCCTGTCCTAAGGTTAAACTTTAATTACTGAAAAAACTTAAAAACTGTTTCAGGAAGGATCCACTCTAGACACAGGCCACCAGCAGGAAAATACAGTGTTCTAAGAGGCTATAGATAGATAGATACAGATTACTTAAGCCAACTGAAATCATTGTTAGCCCATCATGTAACTGCCGAGTTGATAAACCCCTCACCCTGACCACAATAAAAAGGCTGAATCTTAGGTGCTCAAAGGCCTTCTACGTTACTTCACTGTGTTGGAAGAGCCTGAGGGTCCCAAGTGTGAGCCTGAATAAAGACTCTTTGCTTGCACACTAGTTTGACTTCTGGTGTAAATCTAGCCCACTACCCTAGAGTACTGGGGTGAAACCATGAACTTCTTACTGCCATTTCCCTAAACCAGTATAATTTGTAATTGATTATAAATAATTGTATACACATAGAGTGCTGCTCTCAGCCATTTTTCTTAGTTACTAAAGCACCATGGCTAAGGCAGCTTACGAAATAAAGCATTTAATGTGGGGCTCATGATGGTACCAGAAGGCTAGAGTTAATACATGTCAATATGGTGGGGAGCATGGTGGCAAGCAGGGACTGATACTTGGTAGCTAAAAACCAAGGACAGTGGGGGTGGGTGTCCAACTCCAGTTGAAACAACATTGTTACAACCCTTATATCTAAAGCTCAGGAAACATCAAAGAAGAGCAGGCAGAAATATTTAAGCACTAGAGGACCAGGACATCTACTTTGAGTGTTATCTGTCATATATGGCAAGTAAGTTGCAACCTGGAAATCTCAACAGTACTGTTGCATAAACAAGACATGAAAAATGACACCATCAATTGACATGCTAATGTGCATGGGGGAAGTCTCACAGGGCCCCACCCCTGAATGGAGTGTGCAGGTACTTAATGGCTTCTAAGAAGGAGACTCAGTCCTCTCTAATTCTAATATCAAAGGGTCTCTCTCTCTCTCTCTCTCTCTCACACACACACACACACATGTGCAACACTAAATGAATCCAATTATAAGTATATAATTTATAAGTATACATGTATATAAATGCAGTAAGAAGGGGGAAAAAGCAAAAGAGGGCTGGGGAAAGTCAATAGACATTCTGGGTAGGACATATTGTTCTAAAGGGAAAAGCAGAAGATCAAATTAAGAGTGTCCTTTTGAATGTGGTGCACATTCAGGACTTCCTATATGCTAAGCAAGTGCTTTACCACTGACCTACACCCTCAACACAGGTGTGTCTTAAAAGATTTCAGACACAAACTGCTAATAAGATTTTATTTTAAAATTTAGTAGCAGCCTCAACCCTCCCCCTCCAGTGTAATCATATTTAAAATGGTAAATTGAACCCTCTCTTGAAATGTCACTAAATTACCAGAACCAGACTTCTCAAAAAGTATGTAAGGAGGGTAGGCAAACTGGATTAAATTGGCAGGTAAATGTACTTGCCTTCAAACTTGGTGTCCTGAGTTCAATTCTTGGAACTCATGGTAGAAGAAGAGAACCAAAAAAAAAAAAAAAAAAAAAATTGTCCTCTGACTTCTACATAGGAACCACAACACACTCAAGCATGTACTTGTGAAGAGGACACACCCCCAACACACACACACACACACACACACACAAATATTTTTAAAAGCATATGAACACACACCATAACATAAAAGGAGGTGAGTTGACAAAATTTTAAAAGATGGAAAAACCAAAAGAACCTTATTTCTAGAGCTGAGAGGTTGGTCAGCAGTTAAGAACACTAACTGCTTTTCCAGAGGACCTAGGTTCAATTCCTAGTGCCTATATAGTGACTCACAACCACCTATAACTGCAGTCCCAGGGGACCCAATGCCTTCTTTTAACTTCCATGTACACTAGGCACCCACATGGTGCACAGACATATATGCAGGCAAAACACTTGCACACATACAATTTTCAAAAATTAAAAAAAAAATGTTATTCCTGTTGCAGCACTCCAGGCAGTCTCAGGATTCGTTAGAGCAGTGTGGGTCTCAACTTTCCTAATGCCTCTACACTTTAATAGAGTTCCTTATGTTATAGTTACCCCCAGCCAAAAAAGAATTTTCTTTGCTAATTCACATTGCGATTTTGCTGTTATTAATTATAATTAAATATCTGATATGTGACCCCAGAGGTGTCATGGCCCACAGGTTGAGAATCACTGCTTTACAGTCACACAAGTTTGAGACCTGGGAAACAGGTTAGACATGTGAAACTGCTGGGTCCTGGGGCTCCTGTCCTACTTAGCTGAGATACTGGAGCATGGAGATAGACTCTAGATTCCTACCATCACACTGGAACTGGATTGGCTGGGGAAGAGTATATGTGGAAGAGCCTTTTATTTGACTCCCACTGGCAACTAACCAGAGATGCCCTTGGGATTACATTTTAAAACATTTTCTTCAGGCTTCTTGAAGTACTGGGGATTGAATTCAGGGGCTTTGTTCATGCTATGCAAGCATTCTATCAACTGAGTTACATTCCCAGCCATGATCACCACACCAAACTTTGAATAGAAAGTGTTGCTCTGAAAAAGAAAAATGCAGCAGGACCAAGTATACTACTTACAACCTGGAAGAAACTACACACCAAAGTATGCAATAAGCTCAGATTAAAAAGTCATATTATCAATCTACGTGTTCCAAGTATTAAGTTGATCTTATGGACAAGATACATTCATAGTCGTACTGAAATTTGGGAAGCTCAATTTTTGTCTTTGTAAATAAATTTCATGGAAAGCCTTATACAAATCTGCTGGTCTTAAAAAAAAATACTTTTAAAAAATCTGAGCCCCGGAGCAGTGTGAGGAAGCAGCGAGGACGACCCCCGGACGGAGCAAACCGCTGTATCCCCGTGCTCAGCACCAACGTCCCCTGCCGCCACCATGCCCAAAAGAAAGGCTGAAGGGGATGCTAAAGGAGACAAAACCAAGGTGAAGGACGAGCTACAGAGAAGATCTGCAAGGTTGTCTGCTAAACCTGCTCCTCCAAAGCCAGAGCCCAAGCCTAAAAAGGCCCCTGTGAAGAAGGGAGAGAAGGTACCCAAGGGGAAGAAGGGGAAAGCTGATGCCGGAAGGATGCGAATAATCCTGCAGAAAATGGAGATGCCAAAACAGACCAGGCACAGAAAGCTGAAGGTGCTGAAGATGCTAAGTGACGTGTGTGCATTTTTGATAACTGTGTACTTCTGGTGACTGTACAGTTTGAAATACTATTTTTTATCAAGTTTTATAAAAATGCAGAATTTCGTTTTACTTTTTTTTTTTTAAGCTATATTGTTAGCACACAGAACACTTCATTACTGGGTGGGGGAAGGATCATGTGTCAGTAACAAAATCTCTCCCAAGCTGGATTGAGGACAGAAAACCTCTTTCCCTGATAATTTTGGAAGGCTCCTGTTGGCTCACAGGAGAGATATCCTGGTCTTGACCTAGGTGGCCACCAAGGCACAACAATGCCTTGTGGTCTGGGAAAACTATAAATTCACTTTTATATCCTCTTCCCCCTGTACTATCAACATAGACTTAATTCCCTTAAAAACCAGAGACCTGTTGGAACCTGGCCCCCAAATTGGTTTCCCAGTCCATTGAGCGATGTGGACTTTGCAGTGACTTCATCCAGTGTTCTCAGAAGAACGCTGGTTCCTTTTATAAAAGATTGTGGATCTTCAGATTGATAATTCTGCCTGAAAGTCAGGGTCAGCTTGTGAAAAGTTGTTAAAACAACATCCTTAATGTGAGATGTCAACCCTCACTCTAAGCTACTTCCCCCTTTTCAAAGCATTGAATGAAGACTTCATTGGGCTTTATAGTGGCTTTCTGATTTTGGTAGTCTATACAAGAAGGGAATTTGGAAGTTCTTGTATACTGTTGATTGTCTGCCCATGTCCTGCCTGAAATACCATGGATGTTTATGAAAAGTATCTTTAATAAAGCTGGTTACAGTTAGGAAAAAAAAATCCTGAGCCCCTCAAAACAACATAGGCAATTGTCACTGCTTTGACACAATAACTAGAGGGCAAGACTTTGTTGCTGAAAATAGCATATATTTTCATTGCAGGACATAAGAGAAATGCATCTGAAACGGAGTTGGAAGCGTCCCCTCTGCCGCCTAGCTTTTACAGGCCTGGAAGGTGCTACACAGGTTGCTGGGGTGAACTGTCATCAACAGATGCTATTGGCTTCAGGATGCTACCCTCCTGACCTGGCTGGCACACAAGCTGTGGCTACTGGTGTAACAGTGGCATGACTGCTACAGAGGTAACCAACAACTTTCTGATTGTATTTGTGCCAGTTCCATGGAAGAAAACTCACATCCTGACAATGAACCTGGTCAAAAGCTTGTGGCTGGAGAGGTTTGCAGGGCTATGTAAGGTAAGGTCTTTTTATTCTGTCAAATTGCCTTCTATCTAAATGTTTTTAAGCTCAGAGATTAGTGCTCTTGTGCTTTGATCAGAGCAGCTTTTCTTTAGTATTTATTACATATACTTAGAACTGAACTAAGAATAAATGATTTGAATCATCAGTCACAAATGATTATCATAGCACCTTCCAATGACTGTGACATCCTCTATGCTTTGCAGCCAAAGTATATGGTATTTTTAGGAACAGTGTCTTGCCCTCTAGTTCTTCTATCAAAGCAGAAACAATTGCCTATGTTGTTTTTGGGCCTCAGAGATTAAAAAAAAAAATCCAAAATTTCAAAGGTCAGCAGATTGGCATGAAGCTAGACTTTTCCCTTCCAAGGGTCAGAAAATAAGAGGAATCGAGTAAATTATTTTTATTTCCCTCCATATTTGTTTAACATCCATTACTAATTAATATATATTTCCTGTAGTTTCTCTAGATGCTCATTTCTAGTTTTAGTCCATAAGGTCAAATAGGTTACATACATTTTACTGTGGTTGATTTCAGAGAAAGTCTCATGGATTACTGAGAATAGGTATTCCATGCTGTTGAACAGAATATTCTGGGTATCTGTTATGTACATTTGATCTAAGATGTTTCTTTGACAACTCTTTGTCTGGATGACCTTGCCACTGTTGAGAATTGTATAGTAGTTATCCACTATTATTTTTTTTTTAAAGGTGAAG
Organism: Mus caroli; assembly: GCF_978045245.1. NCBI lineage: Eukaryota > Metazoa > Chordata > Mammalia > Rodentia > Muridae > Mus > Mus caroli. Next base: position 55,433,183 of record NW_028227256.1, read on the forward strand.
TGTTTGTGGAATGCTTCCTTCTTGGCATGGCCTGGCCATTGTACTCTTGGACTCGGAGCTGTGACCACCTATACATCAAGACTAGACTAATCAACATATAACGAAGGGATGAGGGACACCCAGCAGGCTCCCCCCCATCCCCTGGACATCTATCTACAGGCAATTAGTGGTTGCAAGGGAAGAGTTCACAAGTCCCCAACCCCCCTCGGCATTTTATTGCCAGTTAACAGCTCCTGAGGAGTCTTATGTTTGCTGTATAAGCATAAAGACCCCAGAGCACACATAAAAAATGGCCAACTATGGCTTTATTCTTAGTAGCCCAGGCTGGCCTTAAACTCAACTCATGATCTTCCTGTATACGCGTTGTTCTGGTATTGTGGAGGCAGAGACTGGAGGATTCCTGGGACTTCTGGTCAGCCAGCCTAGTTTTAACTGCTGAGCATCAGGCCATTGACACTTGTCTCAAAGAGGCTGTCATTCTCGAGGATGGAATCCCAGGTTTTCTTCTGGCCTCTGCACACACGTGAACCCTGCCACTCACAGATGCATTAAAAAGAAATTAGCAGTGCTGGAGTACGGGAGAGGGGCAAAAGAAAATTCTGAGCCTTCTCATTAATAAAGCTGGCTCCTCTATAAACAAGAATTTGGCTGCTTTAGTGTTAAATGTGTATCTCTACAATTAGCATATCAAAATGTAGAGCTGCTCTTTATATTATATGAATCAATTTCACTTACGATTTTATAATTGTAAAATTTACTTATTCATTTGTATGTGTGGAGGTCACAGGAAACTTTGTGGAGTTGTTCTCCTTACATCATGCAGGTCCCAGGGGTTAGTCTCAGGTCATCAGGCTTAGACACAAACATCTTTACCAGATAATACTTCTTAAGGGCCCTAGTCCTCTTTTGAAACACATTTTCTCATTCTGTTAGCCCAGGATGACTACAGCAATCCTCCTGCCTTAGCCTCCGAGTGCTGGGATTACAGCTGTGTGCCATCACAGCAGAGTTTTTGGTTTTTGTGTTATTTCCTGGTGTCATATAAGTTTAATGTAATGTAAATGTGCAGATATACCTAGGAAGGTGTGATGGTGGGAGGCAGACACACAGCTGGATCTCTAGGAGTTATATGCTAGCCTTGTCTACATGGCAAGTTCTAGGCCAGCCAGGGCTACTCAGTGAGATTCTGCTTCAAAATGAAATAAAAACAGACACATAAGTAAAATCACATTTGAAAATACAATGAAAGGACTATGGTAAAGTATAAAACTAAGGTAAGATATAATCAACTCAAGGAAATCCAGTTAAAAGCCAAATAAAGCTGTATTTTTATACTGTACAAAAGAAAATTTACATTCTTAATGTAGCTAGATACATCAAGGGGGAAATGACACATCCCTCAGGAGACACGATATTTAACATCTGAGATGTTATATTTCTGCATTGCAGACGGATACTCAATTTTATACATCTTTATTTACAATAAATTAAAATATTTTTCATCTCTGGCAGATATTTACAAGTTCAACAGTGACACATTTCACATTTCAACAATCAACAGCATTGATCCGTTCAATAAGACAAGATAATGGCTCACATGCACCAGTACATATGATCTTAAATGTGCATTTTGGTTTTTTTTTCTTCAGCTCTGAAACAAACAAACAAAAAAAGATTTTTCACTAGTCCTAAGTTGAAAGGACATCTCTTAATAAAGATCATACTTCTTACATGCCTACCCATAATGTTCACCAGCAGAATCCTCTCAATACTTGGGAAGTTTATACCAAGCTATAAATTGATACAGGTTAACAATAACAACAATAGGCTGATCAAATATATCTATCCTTTTACAGAAACAAATAATGAAAATGGGATATTCCATTTGCCTGTTACAGAAACCACATTACATAAAGCCAAGGCAGTAAAATCTGTACACTGCTAAAACAGTTTCATTTAACCAGTTTTAAACTGAATGTTAGCCAGCCCAGTTTTTAATACCAAAAAGATTCTGTGTAAAACACATGATAAACCTCATACTAATATTTTTAACATCACATAGAATATTATCTTTGCACTGTATTCAGATAATAAAATTAAAAGAAATACAAACCGTTATCAGTCACTATTTGAAGGCCAATCTTCTCTTCCCAAGAACAGTACATTTTTGTTTGTTGTTTTGAGACAGGCCTTGGCAGTCCTGGAACTTACTCTATAGACCAGCCTGGCCTTGAACTCAGAGATCTGCCTCCCTCTGCCTCCGAGTGCTGGGATTAAAGGCATGTACTACCACACCACTTAAATATTTATTAACTATAATGTGGTATTAAAAAATTAAAGAACTTGTTTAAAATAGCAGTTAAAAAACAACTATAATTCGTTATTTAAGAAATCATTAAACAACTTAAACCCTGTAGATCTTTTTGGCCTACATATTTTAGAAGCGGTTATTTTATCTTCTTTTAACCCAACCATGTTTTAATGCAAAGACAAAAAGCAGTCAAGAGTGAACACAGACATAAATGTAAACTAACCTAAACATATCAGTATAGCTAGTATTATACTAGAAATAGATGACACTGTCCATTGAAGGGTACCTTTCAATAATTTTTCCTATAATTTTACCTAAACAACCCATAATATACACTATACCAACTTCAGGAGTTTCCCCCATTTATTCCAATACTGATATGCAAAATCCTTAATTTAATAAAAATATGTCATAAGGAATAAAATTAAGACTTATTCTTTAATTGGTACTTTCAGTGGAGTACTGACATCTTATTGATGTAGGGAAAAATAGGATATTATCTACTTACTGTATGTGTTTTCTAGTTCACATAATGTATTAATATTTGTTTCTTTCAGGGTTAGAAAGAAGTCACTACATTAAAGGGGGGTACATTCCTTATTAGATGCCTTAAAAATGATTTGTCAGCAGAAACATTTTCTTTGGTAAATTTTGTAAATCGATGAAGATGTAAGATGTCTTCTGATATGAGTGACACTGAGCTGTTTACACCGAAATACAGCAAGCTGCATAGCAAACTTGTAGATGGGGGCAGATTATCTGATTAAGTTCATTTTTCTTTGTCAATAAAAAGACCTTCTACTTCCAGATATGCAAGTTTAAAAAAAAATTGACTTATACCTTAAAATACACCTAATTCTACTTTTTTTTGTTTTTGGTAAAACCATATTAAATGTAGTAATATAATTACTATCAGACATACGAATATGCCTTAATTTGTAAACATTAAGAACCCATCTTCTCAAAATTCAGAAGCAAAACACAGAAACTCTCCTGTGCTATTCCGCCAGTTATTTCACACGACCCCTACATTTCTGTGAAACTGTATCCTGAATTATTTGGTCTTGATTATATTTTTCATAGGACAAATGGCTAACATTACAAAAATACTGGAGGAAAAAAAGAGAAATGTTGTCATTATGTTGTCAGGATTAAACGAAATGCATCGCCAAGGACAAGAGGCTGGGTTGTGCCTCCTATGTAGTAGTTTCATACCAGTGTGATGCATCCATTAGATTCACACAATATAAACAACACTAGGATTTGGCTCATCTCCTTTGCATGGAAAATTGGACTAACCTGATGACTCATTATTTTATTTTTACACTATATTCCATGTTTATATAATCAGGTAAATATTCTATTTTTAAGAGGTTAAGCTGCCAGCAGCTAGTCTTCAATCACTTATTTTTGGAAACCACTTTAAGAAAATTAAAAGTATTACAGTAAGTATCTCACCAACTTCGTGGTGAAGCAACAACAGTGGTCATTCTGCTTGAGAGAGAAAAGCCTCCTGTTCCAATGCTTGATAGAACCACAGTGCAGAAAAGTTGCTCTAAGTTCTAATGTTGTAGAATTTCTGACCACTAGCATGACATATTAATCTTTTTAAATTGAAAAACTATGTAATTGGAATGCTAAATTTTTTCATTAAATTAAAAAAAAAAAACCCTTACTTTATAATGTAATTCAAGTTCAGAAATGGAGTGGTCCCACTTGCCAGTGTTTATACAGTATGTTACCCTACCCATAAAGACAGAAACTAGTATTTTTATTTATAAATAAACATATAGTGAATTAAATGAGACACTGATTGTCAACAACTTAAGTACTAAACAATGGACCCAAAGAAGCCTCCTAAGTGAGGTAGGAAAAACGCACCACTGCATTAAGGTATTCACAAAAGCAGTGCAGACAAATGCAACGGGAAGAAGCTCTTTACCAAATGTAAAAGCTACTAAATGGAATTGAGACTACCAGCTGGAGATACTGAGCTTATGTAGCTAAGACTACCACACTTGAGTTGTTTTTATACGGTCTATATGTGATAAATGACACAGAGACCACTGTGCGTGGATTCAAAGTTTCACACTCACTAATATTCTTTTTCAGTAACATAGAGGAATATTGCTCTTAGCTACTCTAAGCCGAGTAAGGAACAGTTTCTCTCTAGATGGAAAATGAATGGAATTGAGTTTATCTTTACTCTGCAATCTTCTAAAGTGTACCTTTGATGACTGAAAACTGGCTGATTAAAGATCACTTTCAAATAGTTAGAAACACTGATCAAGGAAATTTCATTGGGTTTATTTTGCATTTAAACAAATCCCCCAAAATACAAATAACATGGCAGCATATAACTGTTATGTGGTAGAAAATTCACAAGGCATAAATTAGAAAAGAATAATGTGCTATACAGACACCTACATTTTGAACACATCCCCATCTGTATTAATTATTTTACTTTTTTTTCCTTCTGGAATTAATACTTTTCTTAATGTGTTCACCAGCTACTAGACCAGAAAAATAAAGAAATAGCAGAAATGGAAGTGTTTCATATCACATTTACCAAAGTATGGATAACCAGAGGCAATGAGGCATCAATATGCACGTGACTAGAGACAAGGTTTGATTATGGCCCTGCTTCTTAGTCATGGGCCTTATTTCACAACCTCTTTTGAGCCTCAGTGTCCTGAGGATGAAATGTGTGTGTATGGCAGAGAGAAGAGCCAAATTGTCTCTAGGGTCTCTTCTAGCACAGAAACCTGATCTGCAACAAACAGGCACACAACAGTGGGCTGCGAAAAAAGGGGTATTGGCAAAGGACCAAGATTTTAAATGACAAATCTTCCCTCCCTGGCTTGTAAGTTAACTTTTTACTTTATATTTTAGTTTTCTTACCAGTAAAAGTAACTGAAAGTCATATAGAAGAACGCCTAAAACCTTCAGATACTGTAGTCCTTAATCTAGCCTAGTACAGATGGCATCAACATAAAACAAATATTTTCCCCTAAATGTTTTTTTTTTTTCTATTAGGCGATGAAGCTTCATGAAAGCTGAGAAATATTAAAGGGAAGTTATCAATGGTTAAATTATGGACATTTCTAACTTTCTATGACATTTTTAACAGCTGCTGTATAACTGAACAAAAACCATTTTAAAGTCAATGCTGGTAACATAAAGTGGTTGAAATGATCATTAGAAAACTTGGTAGTTTGTCTAATTTTAATTCATTTCATTTTAACTGTTATCTTACACAGAAAATGTATCCTAAGACCCTTGCTATAAAGTGTAAATGAAGAACTTCTTCATTGAGACCAAATTATTACCCAAAGAATAGGAAGCAAATGTTTCAGGGTTGTGAAATATTACTTGGGATGTATATACAAAGTCTACACATGCCAATAAAAAGATGATGAAAAAAAACCTTTTTTTTTTTTTTTTTTTTTTTTTCTTTTCTGAGACAGGCCTTCTCTGTGTAACCCTGGTTGTCCTAGAACTCCATCTGTAGACCAGGCCAGCCTTGAACTCAGAGATTCACCTGCTTCTGCCTCTGGAGTGCTGGGATTCAAAGTATGTGCCACCATTCCTGATTCTTAAAACCAACTCTTCAGTTATGATGTTTCTAATCAAAAGATGTTTTCTTATATTTACAACAGTTTATGCTATACTTTCAAATTATTTGGTATTCTTTTGTGCTTTATTTAAAATGCTTGGTTTAAATGCCAATCTGTTACATTTGAGCCTGTTGAGCTCCAGCATGAAGTGGGCATGCTTTGCTGTCTAAGACTGATACCTTCCTTTATGCACCACAGAGCCTTTCTGTTCAGTAGGTTACAAAAACATTTTATTTTACTATTTTTTACTGTTTTACAATTCTATTTTCTTTTATGTTTACTTGATATCTCTTAGTTAAATTAGTAGAAATAGGGCTAAAATGTGTCTGTGATAAATGGATACACATATCATACGCATATTATAAACAATCAATAGATCACATTTCAGCTTTTAGTTTTACTCCAAAGTTTGGCAATGATGTGGATAATAGCTGAGGTTCTAGTTCCCTATTTGTTGGGAGCTGAAAAAATGTTATAAACTATCAAATCTAATTAAGGATTATTCTAACACAATGCCCCCTAAACAGACAGACAGATGGACAGATAGACAACTCCTCCAAAAATGGTGCTTTATGTATGAAAAAAATGAGAGGCGTTTTCCTGGTTATTTAATTTATCAAATTTTATGGTAAATAGAGATAAAACAACTTTGTCAATTAAGAGGACACTTGCTTCCTATAAAGGCAGTGTAATTTTCATTCACAATAACATAAAATGTCTACATGTACAAGGGTGTGTGTAACTGATGTTCTTGAGATGGGTAATTCATAGCAATTGAAGTCACACAATACTGATTTTTAAAATCCTAATATATTCCCTTCTTTTTCAAACAAAGCCTGAGACCCAGAAGAGATTATAAGAAAGTCTTAGCCAACCAAATCACAACAAAAATCCTTTAAACTAATAATGCATTTTTGTAGCCTCTTAGCAGTTACCAAATGCTACTCATTTACATTCAACATCAAGTTTACTGGCATGATTTCAAAGTTTTATAAAAATGAGAAACTTTGCAGATAATCAGAAGATACACAAACTGCAATAAACACAAAGGCAGTGTGGTCCTTGTGGAGAAATCAAGTCAGTACCCTCTGGTAGAAATGTTCTATACAAATGTGTCACATAGAAGCATCAGTGTTTTCAACCAATCATCTGTCCCTGATGTATTTCCTTGGAGTATAGATCTCAGGACTTTAGGTTTCTGTATCCCATATCTGACTGAATCTAGGTACATCTAGGAAGCAGCTGAAAGGGTTTCTCTAGTCTGATATCTCAGAGAGTGGACTGAGAAATCCCTCTCTTTACCTGAAGACGTACAGTGTCTACTTCAGTCATCACCAACTCACAAAGGAAAGGAAGAAAGAAAACAATTATAACTTCACCTCATATACAATCGCACACAAACTAAACAACAACACCCTTCCCCCAACAAAGCCCCAGCACCATAATCTCAATCATTCCTGGGAAATAGAACATGCCCCATTGAGTCTCTGATTTGTTAGTTCAAACTTTAAGGGCAGAAATGTCCTTAAGTCCTTGTGGGAAGAGGGAAGACCTGTTGTTAATGACTAGAGAGCCATTGAGAAAGTGCATTATCAATCACACAATCAACTTAGAGCACTACCCTCCAATGGAGGTGGTCACAAATTGATTTAAATGCCTCAATAATTAAACATTTGTGTCCTTGGGATAAAGTAAGGGGGGCAGTTAGCCTCATTTTAATAAAAAAATTGCAGTAGTCTACCACCTTCCCCCATGCTTCCCAAGAATATAAAATTGCACAGACTCAGAGAAGCCCAAAGTCATAGCAGAATCTCTGAGGCACTCCTGGTTAAGAGAGAAAAAATATGATCCAGTTATCTTCATAGTTCCATAGATTATGTGAACAAACCCGTTTTGTTTTTAAACAAAAGCCAAAGAATCATTTCATAGGGATCTTATACACCATTTCCTCGACACCTCCTCAGTCTCACAGTGTTGAAATGGGACCGATCAGCCTACGATGGATTGCACATCACCCAAGGAGAAAGGAAGGCATGGAAAAGGCAAACGTTTTACACTGCTTCACAAACACATTTAAGGGAATAGGTAGAGAGGTTAAAAGAAAGGAAAGGAAAACCTTATTGCTGTTTCCATACAAAATACAGTATGAGATACCTAAGCTAAGTCAAATCTGATGATAGTGACATCTTTTCACAATGCGGGATGATGTGTCTTGCACAATGAAATGTTCAGTGTAGAAGGTTAGCAGAACAAGGGGCATCAGAACTACACCTGGGATATTAGCTGCATATTGAAACTTGGGGATCGAGACTGCTTGGTTAAGGGGGCTCCTGGGCTGAGGAGCTCTTTACCTTCACCAGCGTGACCTAGCCGGTCTTCTTGTAGACTGATAGTTGAATATCGATTAGCATTTGTAGCTGCTAGATTAGTAACTCCCTCAGTGCCAACCCCAATGCTGGTACTTGCTTGACCGCCATTTACATAGTCAAAAGATTTACTTGAGGAAGCACTGGCTGTCCGGATTAGACTTAGACTATTGGTTTTTGGCACCACCTGGCCTGCAGGCAGGCTCAAGTGTTTCTTCATCGGTGTCAGCTCAACTGAATCTATGCTGAGATCTGCTTGTTGTTGTACAAACTGCTTTCCAACTACTGAATCTCGAGGGCTCTCATTGGATTTGATGGCTGATGCTGTTTCTTTGTCTTTGGCAGAACGCCCAGTTGCTACTTTCCGTAAGCTTCCCCGCTGAGAAGAGGAGGGCGGTTTGGTCCCATGTGGTTGGCTGCTAAGAGAAGCCCCTGATGAAAATCCTTCATCTGCATCATTCATGTTTAAGGACTCCTCTCCGCCATTTAGACCCTCAGCACCTAAAAAATAAATCAGACAGATTATAGCTACATTAAATAAAAAAGCAGCTGTGAATACACTGACCTAATCTCATGTTAAATGTTTGTTATGATCTCAGTACTTTAATTTAGGGGAATAAACCTCTACACAGAATTGTAACACACTATTCCTTGCTTTCACCTGGCTTTATTTGCCCTGGTTTTGTAAAAACTGTCCATAAATATTAACTAGTACACTATCAACATCTAAGGCACAGAAAACTAAAATATAACACTTTAAAACCACACTATATCCATTGAAAGTCACCATATCTATGTATTTTAAACAAAACCCCTTCCTTGTTTTTTCTTTAACCTATTATACAAAATATATTGTATAAAGGGGTTCTCTTCTAATCTCAGTTACCCAGAATTATACCAAGTCATTTAGGCATACAGGCCAGACCCTTTTTAAATTATGCATTATTTATTTGACAGCTAACTGCATTTATATAGCTTTGTACTATATTTCTTTTTAACATCTACCAAATTTGCCAACTAACTGCCTAATAACTTCACAATCACATTCTGTCTTATGGATACACCCCTCTCATAGATTTCCGTGACATTTGTACTGATTGTGAGGCAGCAAAGGTAGGTGTCTATACTCCGTATCTCTAACAGTTCTGTCCTTAGTAGGAGACAAAAGCACTGCACGCTGTAGTGCATCTCACACAGTAACTGCACTTAGTCAAAGGACCTTCTCATCTTGAGGTTTTGTGGGATGAGAATCACATGATACAAATGAGCTTGCAGTTTCCAGACAGCCCAATTCTCTTACTGAAAAGTGTGATCAAACAGTCTCAACATTAATGCTTTCTTCTTTCAAAAACTGAAAATAATTTTCCCAGAATGAAAGAAAGTAAGAATCTATAAAACAGATATTAACGTGATAGTTAAGGTAAAATGTTAGAGAACAATGTAAATACTAATTTGAGATACAGGTTACCTAATAAAAATGTACATATTCAAACACAATCTTTTACTTAACATAGCACCTGAAAAGTAAAAATATTTCTTAGCAATATTTCTTTACATGGATTAGTTATTTTACTTCTAAAAAAGAATCAAATTAGGCTATTCTTAAAGCAAAAGGCAACTTGTTACATATACATATAAATATCTACAGCAATTTAATATTTAATCATCATGCAAAGCCATGTGGAAATATATTTACTAAAAATAATAGCAACTGACACTACTTCTCTCAATCCTGTCAAAAGAACTGAGTATGTGTACCTTGAATATAAACATTTTAGATCATATTCATTTACCTCTTAATAATTGACCTATAATTAGTATAAAGATTCTAAATATTCAGAACTATTTGTATGAAATGGGTTCATCTAAGTAGTTAGGACAGGAGACCGAGAGACTTAGTGCTAGCTTTGAGTGCTGCTTCATGCACAGCTGATGCCAAGCAGTATGGCCATAGACGGTGATAACATAAAAAGCCACCATGCAAGTGAAATCTACTGCTACTGTATATACTGAAATGTTGTTTCAATGTAATGAACAATGATTACACAGAAATCACGGGCACTATCTTAAAGCTTAGAGTCTTCCTTTAATTTAAAAATATAACAAGCAAGCTCACTTAGATTTTTATTAGTGTTACTGTGTGTGTCTGCTGTGTATGTGTGTAGAGGGTAGAGGACAATTTTGTGGAATTGGTTTTCTTTATCCACCTTTACTTGGGTTCAGATCACCAGGCTTGCAGGGCAAGCACCTTTAATAACTGAACAATTTTATCTGCCCTAATAAATACATTTTTATTATTAAACTATTTAAAAACATTATTACAAACTTGTTTTATTTTAAAGTAAGTTATATATGTAATATAAAAGTTCCAGCATTCTTGAGAATTACCAAAATTCTTGTACATTTTAATCAATTTCTTTTTCTCTGTCTTAAAAACCCTCAAAGAAAGCCAGGTGTGGTGATGCACACTCTTAATCCTAGCAAAAAGGTAGAAGCAGGAAGATCTCTCTGAGTTTAAGGCCAGCCTGGTTTGCAGAGTAAGTTCTAGGACAGCCAGGGCTACACAGAGAAACCCTGACTCAAAACAAAACAAAACAAAAACAAAACAAAACACAACAAAAACCAAAAAAAACCCAAAAAACCACCATTACCTCTAAAACCAAAACAAAATAACAACAAAAAACCCAGGAAGTGAAAATGCAATTGAGTCTCAAAACATATTTCCTTTTATAGTTTTTCTGTAGGTGACAACATCCATGACTCAAAGACAGGACTGAAAGGGATTTATTTCATTGACTTTTTTATTAATAGTTGATTTTCCTATAAATTTTGCATCTACTAATAATTATTTTAAACCACGATTAATTTAGGATAAAAGATAAACCAATTTTTTATATTTTTTTATTTTATTTTTTTGAGACCGGGTCTCACTATGTAACTCTGACTAGTCTGGAACTTACTATGTAGACCAGGCTGGCCCTAAGCTCAAAGACTGTCTCTGTCTCCTGAGTGATAAAATTAAAGGCTTGTACTATCACACCTAGCTTCAAACACACTAAAGAAATGTATTGATTTTCCATAAAATCTACCCCAAACTAACAGTTGAATACTAACAGGAAACTCAATAGAAGTAACACAGATAATCAAGAGGAATTACTACTTGAGTTTTGTTTTCAAGTATAGGACTGATGAACTAAGAGCAGTGCTTCGGCCAGTGTCGTTCTGTAAGAGCTGCATCAACTGCTAATGTATGGCATTACTTTTAGTGCAGATACTTGCGACACACTAACACTCATTAGTTACAATCATCAAATGGGTTACTTAGTTATCAAGAACGAGAAATGACTCTAGTTCAGTTTGGATCCACTTGGGTTCCAAATCTATTCCTTTTCTCAATTTCCTCCCTTCCTCCCTTTTCTTGCATTTAAACAAGATGCATCTAATTGCTAGGGGTAAGATAAAGAGATACAAAAAGACAAAAGGGAAGGGCACATCTCCCACAGCCACATCAAGAAGGATCTCTAAAACAGTACCAATTTTGGGGTCATTAGGCCATGCACATGCAATACTGTTAAAGTAAAGTCAATTTGGTCAAATAGGTGAGGAACTGAGGGTACATTTAGATTCTTACTGAGCATGCTCAAATTTCTAATACACCGAAGAGAAAGATACTTCCTTAAAATAGAAGGTAAATATTTTATATGTATGTTTGATCTTTAAAATAAACAGAAATCATTGATCTCTTTTAAAGCTACTTACAGGTTTATTAGGATAAAGTTTTATAGTGGTACTCCAGGGCAATATAAACTAAACAATGAAACCATTTGGCTACACTTCTCTTTTCTACAAAGCTCGCTCATATGCCATTTCATAGAAAGCAGCAGGCAAATACCTTCCCGTCAGAGAGATGCGTTCTTTTTTACAGGTAGTGATGGAGCACAGAGTTCTTATGTGCGAATAATTACATTGTAGAAACAAGGATCATTGATTTGTAACACATTTCATTTCCATCTGGGAGCTTTAACCACTGTGTGTGTGTGTGTGTGTGTGTGTAAAAGTAAAGTGTAGTACGCTCAGGATAACACATTTACAGAGAAAAGATGTCAGTAATTTAACTTAATTAACACAACTTAATCCAGCTAATGAGAAGCCAATCAATACCTGCATTCTCTGTTCGAGACTGGAAATACTTATTAACTGGACACCCTAGGAAAACAGATAAGTGCCAGCTCCACTTCAATTTCTTAAATGTGCTTATATTTTAAAATTCTCTTCACAGACTTTTAAAGAATAAACCTTAATACCGACTAAGAAGGCTCATGACCACTGGGTGCATTTTTCTAATGTTAAGAGTAAACATGCTCAGTAATGAAAGTTTTGAAGCATTTGCAGACCTTTCCATCCAGGCCCCTGCCTTGTTAGTAGCCATGCCAAGCTGCTGTTTGATGACACAGGGATGCAGACTCCGGGCCAGCACAAATGGCAACTGAAGATTGTACCTAACCTGGTGCTAGGCATATGGGGAGGAGGGCTGCTTTGCAAAGAGGAGCTAGCACACCCAGGGGTAGTGGAGACACACACTAGAATGGAAAGGTGCTCTGCTTGGGGACAGAGAGCCAGGATCCTTCTCCAGCAACTGCCTCACTGACTTCTGCCTCCTCATCTCTGTCCTACCCTCTGTTGTGGCTGCTGCTGAGGTGGGCTCCGGCGAGCCATGCTCAGGGGTCCTGCGCACCAGCACCTCCCCCTCTTGCACACGTTTGATCCCTAGGTCAGTGGAGCCGTGTTGGATCGGGGAGCCAGGAATACTCGAGTCAGCCTCGTTTGAGAAGTCAAAGCCATCTGGGATTCAACATATAAAATTTTAGTACTTTTTGTGCTGCTCTGTTCTTTTCTGAGCATTCTGACCCAGGCAGATAAGAGAATGTATATATGGATATGATATTAACACAAACACTGTCTATATAGTTACATGTGTGTGCACAGCCTGCACACACATAAGGCAGCAGATGAACAATGTGAGGTTTGCAAATGAATGGGACAGAAAAATCAGGATCATTAAAATGACAATTTCTCTTAGGCAAGACAGCTTGACTGCTTAGTACCATATGTCGATAAAATATTGCTGGGTTTAGCTCTTAGAATAAAAAAAGGAAATCCAAAAAATGAGAACCAATTCTTTGATGGATAGTTTGAATTATACTATTAGTTGGACCAGGCATATAGTTTTCTCCCACAGTGCTCATACATGTACCTTTTTTCCAGCTAATAGGCTTAAAGCAACTTTCTCCCTGTTTTTATTACTAGTTATAAAAAAAGACAAATTTTGGCTAAGTCTTATTTTACATTTTATCATTAATTGAACAGTCTAACATCTTCCTACTTTATAAACAGATATATATTTACATTAAAATAACTAAGCATTACCACATTTCTAGTACCATTTTTAAATGAAAATATTTTACATTAATTCATGAGCATTAATTGCTATCAAGCAGTTGTACATTCTATATAAACAGTGGTAAGTTTACTTGAATCCAAAAGTAAACTATAGAAAATTTATACTTACCTTCTCTTCTCCATCTATGACGACGAATTGAAGCTGTTGTAATTGCAGTCCGAGAAATTCTCGGCACTGTTGGAGTGACTTCCACTTTAAGTACTTTCTGGCCTTCTTGTGAAGAATCGGGTGCATCAAATGGTAATGAGTTTTTCATGGCATTTGCCACCTAAAATGATAATATAAGTCTATAAATTTACAACCAACACAGACTTTTAACCTGTACTATAATATATGTTTCCATTATTATACAACTTCATATGTTACACATATGTGTACTTCATATAACATATGAAGTTGTATAATATAAAAGGACAACTGTGTCAAATGTTTATTTTTATTATTATGAATTTTTCAGTAGGCTTTTCAAATAAAAAACTATTACTAAAATATGAGTTCTATACCCTACTGGATTCCTGAAGTTGTTGAGTTTCAAAAGGAAAGAGCATTCCAAAGAAAAATGTTTAATATTTGTAACCAAGATATAAAACAAGTTAGAATAAGTTCCTGCTTTCTCATATGATAAATAGCAGAAAACTTAATCTGTGATAAGACGGTAATACTTTTCTGTACTCTTGTGTATTATTCATGAGAGATTTTTTCCCTAAATACATGCTGGCAGTATGTGTCCTGTGCCTCAAGGAGAAGACTGGGAAACCTGATTGGTAAACAATTGCTATCTGACTGGTTTGTCTCTCGACCAGTAAGTAGCAATCCAGCAAAGCCACTTTGAGCTAGAGGAAATGAATGTCTGTCTTTCTTTCTTTCCCTTTGCACATGACAAGCACATGTAGGATACAGCAACCTGGATGAGAATGTCTGATCTACCCACACAGGCCTACAGGAGGAAGCTGTCTCAAGGTTTGAGGAATGTAAGCAAGGTTAAGTGTTTACACTAAGCCCGGCCAGTAATATAGAGGACGCTGGTTTCTACATTTTGTTTGGAATATAGATCTAGATATGAGAAAAATGCTATATATCAGTAAATTTATCTTGATCTTAAAGTTAAAAATGGTACAAATAAATAAAATACCTTTAAAAAACTATCCCAGGTAGAAAATGCATAAACATTTTAAATATCACAGAATCACTACAGAAAGCTTAATAACTGGTAGGAAACAAAAGTCAGTCAGGTATGGTGGCACTCATAATCACAGCACCTCCAAGACCAAGACAGAATTACAAATTCAAACCAAGACTAGGAAGCATAAGAAAGGAAAAGAAAGAAGGCAGAAGAGAAAGGGCCCACATACAGTTAAACCACCTAAAATTACTAATATTTTGCTATCTCTTTCATATGTAGATTTAAAATACACATATTTTCCTAAGCTATTATTTTTTCTTTATTGTAAGTTCTCAAATATACAATTTCATTAAGAAAATACCAAATTTCAATTGTTCTCTGTTATGAGAACACTTAGACAACTTTTATTTCTTTGCAATTAGAACAACACTGTAGGCCAGGTGTGCGCGGCGGCAGCAGCAGCGCAGGCCTTTAATTCCATCACTTGGGAGTCACAGGGGTTCCTCTGAGTTCAAGGTCAGCTTGGTTTTACAGAGTGAGTTCCAGAATTGTTAGAGCTACACAGCCTGTCTCAAAAATTCAAAAACAGAAAAATAAAAGTAACAGTACAGTTAAACTTCTAGTACTTTTAATTTAATTTTATTTGTGTGGGTGTTTTGTCTACACACACACACACACACATGCATGCATGCATGCATCATGTGCATGCCTGGTGCTCACAAAGGCCAGAAGACTGTATCATATCTCCTGGAGCTGGATTTACAGATGGTTGGGAGCCACTATGCTGGGAATCAAATCCAATGTCCTTTGTCACTGAGCCACCTCTTCAGCTCTTTATAGTACACTTTTAAGGTCTTAGTTTCCATAGACACAAAGCTACATGTGGAATAAAGAATCTAAGAGAATAAGCACTCATTACAAAATTACTTCTGCAAAGGAATGGTTAGAGTCATATTATCATCAAAGCATAACAAAGCTTCATCTTCCCCTAACTTGTCTTTCATACTTTGTTATTATATATCTGTACACATGCATAATATGTATGTGGAGGGCTGTCATTATGCTTATATGGAGGTCAGAGAACAATTTTATAGAGTTGGTTCTCTCCTACACCTTTATGTAGGTTCTGGGGATAGAATTCAAGTTGACAGATTTGCATAGCAAATATGACCCCACTGAGTCATACTGCTGGCTCAGCATTTGCATTTGTATTTGATTAAAAAAAATACTTAGTGTGTGCATGTGACTAACATAGCATGAGTGTGGATATCATAGGGCAACTTAACATAGGAGTCAAGTTCTCTCCTTCTACCATGAGGGTTCTGGGATTGAACTCAGGCTATCAGACTTGGCAGCAAGTGCCTTTATCTCAAGCCATCTCACAAGTCTCCTACATGTTGGGAAGTATGAAATCTTTAAAGTTAAGTAAGATTATAAGTGCACTTTTCTTATGTCTACAGAGAATATTTTTCCTTTTGTGTACTGCATATTAATTTTCTTTTTTGTTTGTTTTTTGAGACAGGGTTTCTTTGTGTAGTCCTGGCTGTCCTGGAACTTACTCTGTAGACCAGGTGGGCCTCTGTCTTAAGTGTTGGGATTAAAGGCAGGAGCCACCATCGCCTGGCTCTAATTTTACTTTATTAAAGGAAATGATTTAGAATTTATGTTTATGTGGAGAAAAAAATAAGCTCTTATAGTGATTACTTCATTTCTAAACTGTGCTAGTTTTGATTATAATAATAAAATGAAGATTTTACTTGAGCTTGATATCCTTTCTTTTTTCTATACATCTGAATAAAACTGATCAGGTATGGGGAGGGACAGAAGAGATGGCCAGATGGCCATAAGAATGAATGAAAATCTGCAAGTGACAGGGGTGGGGAGGTGGAGGGCATCTCCGGGACGAGACAGAGACCTGGGATAAGGGAGGCACCCAAGAATCAATGGGCGTGACCTTAGCTGTGACTCGAAGCACTGGGGATATGGAACCTGAATAAGCCTGTAACCAGGTAGGAATCCAGAGGACTGATAGAGACTCCAACCCACCCACAAAATTTCAACCCAAAATTCATCCTGTCTATAAGAAACTCAGGCATGGCATGGGTGGGTGGGTGGATGGGGGTGAAGCAGAGACTGAGGGAATAGCCAACCAATAACTGGTCCAACCAGAGACCCACCCCATGGCCAAACACCAATCCATGACACTATTAATGATATTCTGTTACACTTGCAGACAGAATCCTACCATATCTGTCCTCTGAGAGGCTCCACCCAAGCAGCTGACTCAGACAGATGCAGACATTCACAGCCACACAGTGGATGGAGCTGGGGACTCTTATGGAAGAACAGGAGGAAGGAATGCAGTCCCCAAAGGGGATAGGAATTCCACAAGATGACCAGCAAAGTCAATTAGCCTGGACCCTTGGGGCTCTCAGAGACTGAACCACCAACCAAAAAACATACATGGGTTGGACCTAGGCCTTCCTGCGTATATGTAGCACACGTGCAGCTTGGTCTTCATGTGGGTCCCAAACAACTGGAGTGGGGGCTATCCCAAAAAGCCATTGCCTGTATGTGGGATATGTTCTACTAGCTGGGTTGCCTTGTCTGGCCAGTGGGAGAGGAAGAGCCCACCCTCACAGAGACTTGAAGTGCCGGGGTGGGGGGACACTCAGTGGGGTCTGACCCACTCAGAGAAGGGGAGGAGGATGGGGAAGGATTGTGGGAAGGGGTGACAAGGAAAGGGGCAGTGAGCAGGATGTAAAGTGAGTAAGTAAAAATAAATCAATTACAACAATAACAAACCTCTGTGGTTGTCCTCTCTTTAACAGGGCTTTACTATCTAGTTAAGAATAGCCAGGAACTTACTGAGTAGCTGAGGACCATTTCCACCTTGTGGCAATCTGCCTGCTTCCATGTGCTTCCATGTGCTAGTTAGTACTTGGTTTTCTCTTTTCTTACGGATTTCAAACCATGCCTCCCTGACCCCCCCAGTTCTTCAAGACAAGTGTCTCTCTGTAACTTTGGCTGTCATGGAACTCACTCTGTAGACCAAGCTGGCTTTGAACTCAGAGATATGTCTGAGATATGTGGTAGATATGTCTACCATCATTGTCTGGAGAAACATTTCATTTTTCAATTTACCTCAATACCCACTTTCCATTTGCCCCATAGTAACATTTTGACCACATATATGCTTTAAGAAGAGTCAGCATGCCTCCAGAATAGGACCTAAATCAATAAGACTTCCATTCTCCATGGAAAAAAAGTGGACATATGTTAAAACAAACAAACAAACAAACAAACAAACTTACCAAGAGTGGCTGAGAAAAGAGTTCTAGCTGAGCTCTATAAATGATGTCATCAAGTACTTCCTGGCCAAGGTCCCACTGTCCATTATACCTATGGGATGGATTACTTAGTACTTCCAGTAGATATCTCTGATCTTTAGAACTTTAAACAAAAACAAAAACCAAAAAAACCTACCCCAAGTTCTATTGCTTTAGTTATAAACAAAGCTGTCACTGCCAAGTCCTCATTTCTGAATCACCCTAACTATGTTTACAGTAGCTAACAGAAGCCTCTTTATACAGATGGGCTTTTACCATGCTGCTATTCAGAATGATCTAGTTAAAGTATTCATGACAATCATGATAATGAACTATAACGAAACAACAGTTTTCCATATAGAGAATCTAAAATTTCTAAGATGGTTCTAATTTTGTGGCTAGTCATGTTATTAATTGGCTATTTATAAAGTGCTGAAAAGAGACCACATTAGAAAACAGGGTAACAGGCCTACATGAAACAAAAGATTGTATAAAGAAGATACAAGGATATTAAATGTTCCCATGTGCAGAAGAATTCATCTCCTTCCTACTTACATGGCATAGTAAACTCCTGTGAGAAGTTGCACCATAAATTCAGGATCTAATACAATTCGACCACAGAGCTCCTTCCACTGTTTCTCATGTTGTCGTGGAAACCCACTCACACAAACCCTAAAAAAATACAGCAATTAACATTTGACTTCCTGATTGACTACATTTACAAATTACTCATCCCTCAGCCACTGACACCTGCTATATGCCAGAGTCATGACCAGGTGGAGGATGTTGGTTTTTAAATTTTTTAAGCATGCCTTTATTCATAAAATATGGATTCCTTTAACTCCTTGGGTACTTTCTCTAGCTCCTCCATTGGGGGCCCTGTGATCCATCCAATAGCTGACTGTGAACATCCACTCCTGTGTTTGCTAGGCCCCGGCGTAGTCTCACTAGAGACAGCTATTATCAGGGTCCTTTCAGCACAATCTTGCTAGTGTATGCAATGGTGTCAGCGTTTGGAGGCTGATTATGGGATGGATCCCTGGATATGGCAGTCTCTAGATGGTCCATCCTTTTGTCCCTATGGATTCTAGTGGAGTCCATAAAAAGTAGTAAGTTTCCTCAAATACCCAATAGCCTCTTTCACAGACATCCTTTTCCTGCTTCTCCCTCTCTCTCTAAAACATAAATGCATAGCTTTTTCTCTATCCTAAATTGTACTGGGGAATTCCTGGATAGTACATAAATCTTAAAACAACATTTCAAAATGCTGTTGTTGGTGAGGCCACTATTATTTATTTGATGTTTTATTTAAGCAAAATTAAATGTGCACAATTGTTACTCATTCGTTTTCTTCCTTGTGCAGCCTAGTACTGGGACCGGAGACTCTCATAGGCAGTGGGGTACTGCTCCTTCCATAGTGGAAACAGCAAAGTGTGTTGCCTAGACATCAGCAGCACCACTGCTCCTAGACACTGGAGACCAAGGGCTCTGAGAGCCACTGAGCAGCATGAACTTGGTTTTCTTTCTTTTTGAGGCAGTTTCATTGTGTAATCTGGGTTGGTTTGGAACTGTATGTAGCATAGGCTAGCCCCAAACCCAGAGAGATCCACTCTGTCACTTGAGTGCTAGGATTAAAGACTGGGATTATTGTTCTTATAACCAAGCTTGCTCTTGAATCTCTTCTGCACTGTGTTGTATATGCCAGTATGGTCTTCTAAATTATACTCCATTTTAACACATTAGCCTGATGCTAAATGAACTTCTTGGCCCTCTTTTGAGGATCTTATTTGTTGCAGGATATTTGATCACACTGCAAACCCAGAGGTTGTATTATTTACTGAAAAAAAAAAGTTTCTAGTTGTGGTGTGACTCATTCCTTAGCACACACCTTTAACCCCTCTGCTGGAATACAAACATGCACTTAGTACCCACCATCAACCCCAGACAATGAAGGTAAAGTTAGTTTGTAGAAGAATGGACCCATGTTTGACAGTGAAATAGACAAATTGACAAATCAGAGAAATATCTGACAAAATAGGATATGCTCAACTCTCATGAGAAGAAAGGAAAGGGAAGGTACTTGAGGGAGCCTTGGAGTGAGAGAAAAAAAGGAGGCTATTTTTACTGGGACTTTTATAGAGACAGGTTGAGACAGAGAGAGAACAAGCTAGACACAGGTGATGACAGAGAATGAGAAAGAGCCAGAAGATTAGAACAGATTGCCAAAGTTAGTATGAGGTCAAGAAGAACAATGAGGTCAGCCAGAGGCCCAGAGAGGAGTCTGAATCAGTCAGCTTGGAGAGGAGTTTGAGACAGAACAGCTGAGTTGAATTAGCCATTCAGAGCTCAGAAAGATCTAGGATGAGGTGAGCTTATTCAGCAGCAAGTCTGTGAGGCTGAAAACATTCTAGGCCTAGATTAGATTGCACCAGGCTAGAAGCTTCCAAGACTAGGCCCAGGTTAGCCAACTGAGACAGTCAGCCTCTGAGACAACAATTACATCAGGAGAAGAAAAGTTACAGTCACATCTTAATGATATACAAGAGGTGTAAGAGTGGCCATGATGCCCAATAGGAGATGCTAGCACCTCTGTAGGTAGTAACAACAGAGATCACTAAAGCCACTATCAGTCAAAATGAACATCATGAACAACTGCCTCTTATTTCACTGAGATGCTTCCAGAAGTTGTATCTTAATAGTTATAGTGTTATAACACTGGTAGAAAGTTATAGTGTGCTTGTGTTCATAACTTTATCAAGTTAATTATAATAGTAGGTTCAGAAGAACAATTTTAGTGCCTTATAGTCTCAATCAATTAAAAATTATATACATATATAGAATATAGTAAAGTAATAAAACTACTACAAGTTGAAAATAGCATTATATTGATAAAATTGGCACATGCCTATAATCCCAGCACTCAAGAAACATAAAAGAAGCCAGTCTGACCCACACAACTAATGTGAGTCCAGCTTCACCTATAGAGAAGTCTATTACTAAACCCAAAACCAGATTATTAAAGATGAAGCTTGCTCATTCATTCTCTAATGGACAATAGTAGATACCAAATTACTGTGGTACTTAGATACCAAGACTGTGCTCTTCTCAGTAAAAGAACAGCAATGTGAACTTGAGCGTTTCTCAAAATGATTTTGATTTTTGATGCCTAGGAGCCTTCCTTTCTGGTATTTATGTTATGTCTCTCTCTATCCACTCAGGGTGGAACATGTAACTTGCTTCTACTCAACACAATGTGGCAAAGGCGAAAAGATTCCACACACTCTATCTGTACATTATGTGTGTAACTATTACTAAAGTTACAGATCATGCTGGATACTCTCAATTTACTCTAGCTTTGAAGAAGCAAGCTATGAGGTCTTAAGCTGTGTAAGAGGCCCATGTGTCATCAACATGAGGATGGAGTCCAGCAGACAGCCAACTAGATAAAGAAACATGTAATCCTACAACTGTAGGAACAGAATTCAAGTCATGTGCTAAGTCTTGGGAGACTACAATTCCTTATGTATTTCTATAGCCTTAAAAGACCTCTAAGTTGCCAGGTGTGATAGCACCTGCTGCTAATTCTAGCACTCATGAGGTGCACATAGGCTCATCTTTGTGAGTTAGCCTAGTTGGATCTACATAGGGAGGGAGGTCCAGGCTAGCCAAAACCATGTAGTGAGACCCTTGTCTTTAAAAAAAAAAAGATCCTAAGTAAAGGCAAGCCATGCCTACATTTCTGCCTCATAAAAACTATGAAATAATAAATGTGGGATGTTCTAAGCTGGTAAACTTGTAGAAACTGGTTTTTCTTTTTAAAAATTGTTTAGTGTGTACTTGTATCTCACATTTTGTCCGTGGAGGTCAGAAGTTAACTTCTGGGGACACAGTTCTCTTCTCCCACTGTGCAGTCATTTCTGCCACTGCACTTCATCCAACAAGAACATTCTGAGTTTTGCTGCGGCAGCACTGGGTTATAGATGAAAGCTACTGCATCCAGCTTTGTAATTTGACTTTTAGAAAGCAAATTCACATTTTAAGGATTTCTTTTTTTTTTCCATTCTGCATTTCTTTATTTGACAGTTCATCCAGTTAAACTGAAATGACACACTGACTCTGATATCGGCAAGAGACCTTGCTAATACTGATAGCTGCTAGCCAGTCACACACACACAACTCTATCTCACGTCAGAGAAATATCAATGAGTCGCCGCACAACCCTATTGCACTTCGTGTGGCTTTTTTTTACTTCAGGAAAAAAAAAAAAGTATTTTTAGAAGATCAGCAAAGATTGCCAATTGTCGTTCATTTGTTCTTTTTTTTTTCTTTTAAATAAATCATGATTAAACCACACAGTGAGTATTCCTATAAAAAGCATTAAGAGGCTGAAACTTCACAAAATAAACTCATTTACCTATTAGGCCATCTTTCTGGTCCAAGAATTTGTTACATAGCAAAAGAAAGGAACTGCATATGAATTTTTTTCTTTTCCTGAGGCAGGGTCTGTCTTGCTCTGTAGTCCACCTTAACCCTGAAGATCAGCCTGCCTCTGCTTCCTGAGTGCTAGGATTGTATGTGATTGAACTCTGAGGGCTGGGAGTAGCAGGTGGGGAGACTCAGCTTCTGTAGTGAAAAGTCACTTGGAATGCATAAGCTCAGAACTGAAAGTCCATGACCCTAACCCAACTTATATTACTTATATATTTTTTCTATAGTAGATATGTAAGTTTCAGCCAAGCCTAATTTCTTAAGAAATAATATAGACTATAATCTGTAGCACACAGAGAATGTTCCTTGGCCATCACACATATAATTGGCACAGAACAGATAATAGTTTACAAAATATAAAAAGGAGCATGTCTATAATCCCAATAGAAGATCAGGAGTTCAAGGTCAGCTAGCACTATGTGAGGGCCTTGTTTTAAACAAATAAAAATGTATAGGGGAAAGAGACACATTATTTCTAAAACATAATTTATTACTTTTTAAAACGTGCATTGGTGTTTTGTCTGCATACATGTCTGTGTGAAGGTGTCAGGTCTGCTGGAACTGTAGTCACAGACAGTTGTGAGCTGCCAAGTAGGTGATGGGAACTGAACCTGAGTCCTCTGGAAAGGCAGTCAGTGCTCTTAACTGCTAAGCCACCTCTCCAGTCCCAAGATTTGCATTCTTAAGGTTTTTTCCCATACACAATTTCATTATTCAAAATTCTTACTATGATTTATTTTTAAAAAAATACATCTAGAAAAATACATCTAGAAAACAATTTTATATATTGATAAATAATTCTAAACTTAGTGGACTTGACCTAACTCATTGATCTAAGAAATATTTTGTTGAATGCTAAAATAATTTTCTTTCTTTCCTTTTTTATTATTTATTTATGTGAGTGCAGTACTCTCGGAGGTCTGAAGAGGATTTGGAACACCTGGAACTGGAGCTAAGCAGAGTTGTGGGTTACCAGGTAGAAGATGGGAATCCTGTGCGAGTGCAGTCAGTGCTCTTAACTGCTGAGCCATCTCTCCAGGCCCTTAAAATAACTTTCATTCTTATAGGAATGTAAGCTCCATGAAGTTTATTTACTACTATACCAGAAGTTACAATAGCCTAGCATATATAATGCTTTTCAAGTAACTATATTAATATGAAGAATAATAAATACTCTCTCACCTGGAACCCATCCGACAAAGAGATTGGTAAGATGATGCAGGCATATACACAATAGCTGAATTATAGCACAGCATGAGAAAACTTAGGACTTCAAACCTAGAAAAATAAAAAATGATCATAATTATTTATTTCTATCACATACAAGAGTAAATTATTTACTTAGTAAATGGTTATTAACAATGCCTTAATGTAAATCTTCATGATTTCTTAATCAGGTTTCTACAGTATCCTCCTCAATAGTCTGTTTCAATTCTTACTATTATGAGCCATAGCCAGTGCTGTATTTTCTTATTTAAAGGGCTGGAGAGATGGCTCAGAGGTTAAGAGCACTGGCTGTTCTTCCAGAGGTCCTGAGTTCAATTCCCAGCAACTACATTGTGTGGCTCACAACCACCTATAATCAGATCTGGTGTCCTCTTCTGGCCTGCTGTATACATAACAAATAAATAAATAAATAAATAAATAAATACATCTTTAAAAAAAAAAAAGACATGAATTAAGGCTGGGCATGGTGGCACATGCTTTTAATCCCAGAATTCAAGAGGCAGAGGCCAAGTAGATCTCTGTGAGTTCAAGGCCAGCCTGGTCTGCAGAGTGAGTTCAAAGATAGCTAGGGCTATGTAGAGAAAGCCTGCCTCAAAAACCAAAAAAAAAAGGAAAATAAAATTAAGGCTGGGTATAGTGGAGATCACCTTCAATCCTAGCATTCAGGGCTCAGTGACAGTGTATGTGGTAAGTTGCAGGCCAGTCACAGCTATAAAAGTGAGACTCTTTCACAACAAAACAAAAACAAAAACCCAACCACCAACCAACCAACCAACCCAACCCAAACCAAACCTGCAAAACCAACTAATCAAAGGGCTGGAGAAATGGCTCAGTAAATAATACCACTTGCTAGTCTTATGGGTTTAGTTCCCAGCACCCACATGACAATTCACCTGCAACTCCAGTTCCAGGCATTTGATATCTTGCAGGAACTGAACAGCATTCCTACCCTCTGTCCACCAGATGCACAACAGCCCTCTCTCCACCCAGCTATATCAATCAAATCAATCTTCCATATAGTTTGCTAAGTGGTATATGTAGGAGACAATGAACACCCAGTTGAGAACCACTGACGAAGTCTTTTTTTTTTTTTTTTAAGATTTATTTATTTATTTTACTTATGTGAGTACATTGTAGCTGTTTTCAGACACACCAGAAGAGGGCATCAGATCCCATTACAGATGGTTGTGAACCACCATGTGGTTGCTGGGAATTGAACTCAGGACCTTTGGAAGAGCAGTCAGTGCTCTTAACCACTGAGCCATCTCTCCAGCCCTGGCTTGGAAGTCTTGAAAAGGGGAAATGGAAGGCAGGGGGAAGAGAAAACAGCAATTTTCATTAATAAACTGTGTGGAAGTAATGCAGACTTAATTTGGGGGCAAAACTATGTATATTTGTAAACTACTTCACAGTCAAAATTATACTGCAATAAACTCCCCCAACATCACAGTGCGATCATTCATAATCACTAAGATCAGACAATGAGAATCAGGGGCTGCTGAGGATAAGGAGGAGTTTTCATTACGTATTATTTTATTCTATGGGCACTTTGCTAGTATGTGTGCCTGTGTACCACATGCACGCGTGGTGCTTACAGAGGCACTGATGCCCTGAAACTGGAGGGAGAGGTTGAGAACTTCCATGTGGGTGCTGGGAATTGAATCCTGGTTTTCTGCTCTTAACTGCTGAGTAACCTTTCCAGCACTGTGACATACATATTTGATTGGGTATATTAACCTTGTTTAATAGTTAATAGAATTTGCTGAACTTCTCCTGCCCCATAAGCAGAAAATTTCCCTCAAGCAGCCAACACCATTTACAGTGAGAGGGGAGGAATTTGGTTATAGACAAGACATAGTTAATAGAACAGGATGCTGAAGGCCTGCTACACCAATCCTAGTCCAATCCCAAGTGGTTGGTCAGCCTTGGACACATGTATATGCAAACAAATAGATTCAGTTGATTATATATACACATGCGCATGTATGTACATATACACACAAGTAACAATAATTAAAGAAGAGATTACTAGTGTGGGAGGTGGGACACTGGAAGAGTTGGAGAGGGGAGGAGTGGAGTAGATGCGGTGTTCATGTACAAAGTTCAAAACATTTTTTTGAGTAGTTATTAGCATGCCAAAGACCAGAAATGTTTCAGATTTTGTAATGTGTGCCTTCTTGGGAGGTAAGACCCAAGTATATATACCAGAAACTCATCTATGTTTCACAGGTACCATACACACAGCCAGAAGATAATTTTACATAATACTTTAGCGCACTGGCATTTTACCTGAGTCCCAGTCACACAGACTGTGTGTAGACTGTCTACTTGCACTACCATGCTGGTGCCCATCAGATTTCAGACTTTGCTTGTGATTTTCCAGGCAAGGATGCTCAGCCTGTACTATAATATATCTTACCAGTATGATGCATTTTACTTTTGGACACCACTCATATCAAGCTTGAAATGTAGTAATTATACTTAGCCATTAGGCAAAAATTCACCATTGTTGCTGTGTATTTAAAAAAAATTTAGGTTTATTTTATGTATTTGAGTGTTTTGCTGGCATGTATGTATGTGCATAACATACATGCCTTGTGCCCTTGGAGGCAGGAAGAGGGTATCAGGTCATCTGGAGCCAGAGTTACAAATGGTTACCAAACATCACGGGATTCTTGTTATAGAACCCGAGTCTTCTGGAAAAGCAGCCATTGTTTATCCACCAAGCCATCTCTCTAGCCCTACTATGTAGTGTTGACCATTACCGGTTCTGTGCAGTGAATGTTTCTCTCTGAGGATGAAGATCACTGTAAACAACCCTGATGAGATCATGCTGACATAATGCCCCTTCTGTCAAAGCCATGGATCCAATTGTTGAGGGCTAGAAAAAAAAATATATATAGCATATGATAATGTCCTAAAAATAGAGTAAAAGAATCTATATTATGTAGTCATATTTAATTTTGTTTAAATAAAATATAATTTGAAGTAAGTTTTCTCTGTTTTTCAATAACATTTTATGCCTTTTTTTTTTTAGAAATTATGTGTAGAAGTCACATAAAATTTGAAATAAATCACCTCATTTTTTAAAACATTGGATTACTCTGTATTTAGGAAAAATAAAAACTGCTGAAAACACTAAGGTTTGAAAGAAACCCATTTATGTTTGTATTCTAGAACAAAGAATATAACTATTATATAAAATAAACAGTATTGAAGGCTGTTTATTTTAACTAAAAAACCTTTTTACCATTTACACAATTGATTTCATGTTTTCTAAGTTAGAACAATCATCTATTAATGTTACTACCATCTATTTTATTTCATATCACAATACAAATAACTTAATTAAAATGCATTATTCAGAAAAAGTCTATGTTAAAGTGAATCCAGGCTAAATAGGAGACATGTTATTTCTAATGCAAAACAAAGTCTCAGGGAATTAATTTTAAAAATTTTAATAGCTGCATTGAGCTAAAAGCAAACAGGATAATGTGTGTTGCTCACAATCTGACACATCAAAGGCCATGAAAAACTATAAATTTGACTCTTTTTTTAAAAAGATATATTTATTTATTATATATAAATATACTGTAGCGCATTATAGATCTCATTGCAGATAGTTGTGAGCCACCATGTGGTTGCTGGAACTCAGAACCTCTGGAAGAGCAGTCAGTGCTCTTAATCACTGAGCCATCTCTCCAGTTCTATAAATTTGACTCTTAACACATTTCTTACTGGATTTTACTAAATCACCTCAAAAGCAACTTTCACCTATATAATCACAAATACTCTCACATTCTTCAATGGAATAAACATAAGAAAAACAAATATACTAGTGAAAAGATAGACTGTGCAATCAGACTTATTTATACTGAAACATAATGCGCTAACATCCTTCGGAGTAATTACTTTCCTAAAGAGTAATACAAATGAATCAGTCTAACAAGATAATCACTATACCCATGAAAGGAGTTACAAAGTTTGGAGCTAAGACCAAAGGATGGACCATCCAGAGACTACCCCACCTGGGGATCCATCCCATAATCAGCCACCAAACCCAGACATTATTTTGCATATGCCAGCAAGATTTTACTAAAGGGACCCTGATATAGCTGTCTCGTATGAGGCTATGCCAGTGCCTGGTAAATACAGAAGTGGCTGCTCACAGTCATCTATTGGATGGAACACAGGGCCCCCAATGGAGGAGCTAGAGAAAGCACCCAAGGAGCTGAAGAGATATGCAACCCTATGGGTGGAACAACAATATGAACTAACCAGTAACCCCAGAGCTCATGTCTCTAGATGCATATGTAGCGGAAGATGGCCTAGTTGGCCATCATTGGGAAGAGAGGCCCCTTGGTCTTACAAACTTTATATGCCCCAGTACAGGGGAATGTCAGGGCCAAGAAGTGGGAGTGGGTGGGTAGGGGAGCAGGGCAGGGGGTGGGGGAGGGTATAGGGAACTTTTGGGATAGCATTTGAAATGTAAATAAAGAAAATATCCTTCTTCCCTCCCCCCTCTTCTCTCTCTCTCCTCTTTCCCTCTCTCTCTCTCCTCTTTCCCTCTCTCTCTCTCTCTCCTCTTTCTCTCTCTTTCTCCACCTCTTTCTTTCTTCCTTTCTTTTACTAGATGTATATAAGTGTAGACCAGGTGCGTATCTGGTGCCCATGGAGGCAATAAGAGGATGTCAGATCCCCTGGAACTGGATATACAGGTATGGTCTACATGTGGGTGCTGAAAATTGAACCTGGATCCCCTGGAGGAACAGTCAGTGCTCTTAACCACTGAGCCATGTCAGCTCACAACCAAAAGGAGAAGACTATGTATTGGGGCCCTTGCATGGTGGTGTAATCCTTTCACTTGGAAGGTAGAAGCCAATTCAGGAATGCAAGGTCATCCTTAACCACCTGGTGAATTTGAAACCTACTTGGGCTACAAAAAAATCATGCTTCAAAAACAGAAACAAGAAAGTATTTGCAATATTTACCTCTGGCAAAAACTAATTTTTTATGTCTTTCTCAACATAATTTGAAACATTCCATGTTCCAAACATTACTTACTTCATGGTATATTGAAGGCTTAGATAAGGAAGGGATAGTAAAAGACAGCACTTTATTGTTTCCATCTTTATCGGCAATTTCCTATAGTAAAAAATGTACAAAACCAATGTAATATTAAGTCTATAGCAAAATAAATAATAATTACTTCCTTAATTTATAGACTATATCTTTACAAATTGAGGGAGAGTTTTAGAAACAATAGTACCTAAAATACTATTACTCTAGCATACTCTTCCAAATCTGTCAGCAAATGGGTCCACATTTGTGGCATGACTGTTGCTCACAGATATTGAACACAATTACACTACTCCAAATCCAACATTTGCAAAGGCAAAGAATGGGTGACACAGAAGATTAGACCTTAGAGGGAAAAAATTGATCATGTCTTTAGTAGAAACATGGCTAAGCAAAACATAACTAAAACCAAGAGACCTACATTTACCAAAATAAGAAAGCACTTTATTATAATAGAAATGAAGCGCTTTCCAGTCTTACTGAGCCATAACTGACAGAATTTACATATCTTTCTAGCGTATATGTGAAGTTTTGATACATTTTCTTTGTGAAATGATTACCATAAACAAACTTATTTAAATGTCCAGTACTATAGTTCACATTTTTTTGGTGAGAACATTTCGAGAGTAAATCTTGATAAAAAAAATTTATAATCCCTCAGCAATCAACTGCTGAAACATAAGAAGTTATGTGTGGACAGTATTAGTGTAAGTAATCAAGAAATAGACATGTTTAAGTAATTTTAAAAGAACTGTAAGAAAATTCTTATGTGTTCTTGTTTTCTCAAGACAAGGTCTGACTTGGTAGCCCTGGGTGCCCTGGAATCACTGTGTAGCACTGTGTAGTCCTGACAGGCTTCATATTTGCACCTCGGGTCACTGAGTAATAAGATTAGAAATGTGTGTCACGACACCTAGCTCCTCCTCCTCCTTTTTGTTTTTGAGACGTGGTCTCACATATGACTGCAGCCTGACTTGTTATGTAGTTCAGGCTGACCTGGAATGAAAAATTCTGCATCAGACTCCTGAAGCTGAGATTAAATGTATGAGTCACCACATCCAGGTCTTGGCTATTTTAAAAGGTTTTTGAGACAGGGTCTTCCTATGTCTATCCCTGTCTATTCTGATCAGTTTGGCCTTGAACTCAAGATAGACATGCCTGCCTCTGCCTCCCAAGTGCTGGGACTCAACATGTATGTTATCACACTTGGCTACAAGTTTTTAAAAGTGTTTGTGCTCTGAAAAAAAAAAAAAAAAAAAAAAAACCAAACCAGAAGGAATATTGGTGTCCTTCATTTCTCTCCTGAGTGACCTCTAATCTTTAGGTATCGGTAATTACTGCCTCTAGATAGCAGCACACCCGGTGAAATGGTGCTGCATCTCATTCTCCACTGCCTCTGCTTCCCTTAGTAACATAGGACTAGCAGGAAATCCATGCAGAGAAAACGGTTCCAATAGACTCTGTATATTGAGTCAGAGATAGCTACATCGCATTAAAAAAAAAAAAAAAAAAAAAAAAAGCCACACATGATGCTGCAAACCTGGCCCTAAGGTGGTAGCAGAAGGGAAGCTTAAAAATTAAAAGTCAGAAGTTAAAAGGCCAGACTCAGCTACACAATGTTTGAAGCCAGTCTAGAATCCTTGAGATTCTGCCTCAAAAAGAAAAACAAAACAAATCCCAAACAAAACACCACCACCTAGGCATGGTAGCATACTCCTTGAATCTTAGCACTTTAATGAGGCAGGTGGATCTCTGAATTTGAGATCATCCTGGTCTAGATAGTGAGTTCAAGACCAGCCAGAGACACATGGTAAGAGCTTGTCTCCAAAACAATCAAGGATGTTAAAATCAGGTTAGCTTTTCACTTAGAACAAAACAAAAACGTTTAAATTTTATGAGTTCCCACTTTAAAAAAAATCTATAAGATCCAGGCACACTTGTCAGCACATACAGAAGATATTCTACATCTTTCTACAGAGATATTTGCTCATTCTCATTCATTACTGCTCTATTTATAATATCTAGAAATTGGAAACAGCCTAGACATCAATCAACTGAGGGAAGGACAGTGAAAATTGGGTACATTTACCCAACTGTTAAGAAAATGAAATTATGAAATTTGCAATACCACTACATCCATCCTTTTAGCATATAATTCTCAAAACTCTCTCCTTTGCTTTCCCAGTGAATACCTATTAAAGAAAATCTGAGCTCTTCACATTAAAAAGATTTTCTTGCTGGATGTGGTGGCACACACCTTTAATCCCAGCACTCAAGAGGCAGAGACAGGACGATCTTTGTGGGTTAAAGGTCAGAGTCATCAACATACTGAGTTCCAAGGCAGCCAGAACTACATAATGAGACCCTGTCTCCAAAACCAGAAAAGGTTCTAGACGAACAGTGGTACTTGTTTGCAATTTTCGCCTTTGAGGTTAAGGCAAGAAGATCAAGAATAGGCCTTTTGGAGCCTGCACTACATACTATGTCTGAGGGCCTCCTAAGCTACACAGGGAGAATAAAAACAAAAGCCCAACACTAATGGACCAGAATGGAGTCATCTCTAAGCTTGCATATATTATATCCTTGCTTTTCATTTGCATTGACACAACTGATCTTCCCTTTTGTCTTGCTCATGTGACACTGGGCTGGCTGGTTTTATGCCAACTTGACACAAGCTAGAGTCATTTGGGAAGAAGGAACCTTAGTTGAAAAAAAAATATCTTCATTAGATTGGCCTGTGAGCACACCTGTGGAACATTTTCTTGATCAATGATTGATGTCCTAGGTTGTGCGACCCTTGAGCAAGTGGTCCTTACTTATATAAGAAAGCAGCCTGGGCAAGCCTTGAGGAGCAAGCCAGTAAGCAGTTCTCCTGCATGGCTTCTGCTTTAGTGCCTGCCTCCAGGTTCCAACCTTGAGTTCCTGCCCTGACTTCCCTAGATGATAGACCAAAAAAATACTGTAAGGTGAAATAAACCCTTTTCTCCAGAAGTTGCTTTTGGTCATGGTGTTTTTATCACAGCAATAGACACACTAAGACACTTCTTCCTAAAATCTCATTTATTCCTAATCTCAGGTGATCTAAAGTATACTTTTTCAGGAACCATTTCCTCTGGGAAGTTGTAGTAACTTTGACTCAAATTTCAATTTCTCATATCCTTTTCTATACATACTCTGTGTTATTAGTCATCTATGAGTATGACTTCTGAGCTAGAGAAGTTGCTCTAAAAGCATGTAGCTAATTTCAATATCCAACTTGTTTCTTATATAAATGCATTCATGAACATCGGTTAAATAAAGCTATCTGAAGGGCATCTGATATAACAATGTTATCAATTATATCTTCAACAACCTTACAAAACACTTAGAATGGTTATTTTGTATCTAGCTTTATTGTATTCAGCTCAAAAATTATTCAATAGACATTTCAATTTGTTTTTCTTTAAACAATCTTCAAATATTTCAGAGGGTTTAAAAATATTTTAACATTTCTAAACGATCCCTTTCAACTCACCAAATTATAAATTCCTAGGAGAAGTGCTTCAATGCAGCCATTGCTCTGCCTGTCTCTACTAACTGTAAGTCGCAAATAAACCCAAATCAATTCAGGCAGGAACTGCAGTGTGAACCTCTTAAGTCGAACTTCAGAGCTACGATAGAGCTCAAATAGTTGGTGGCAGACAGGCTCCAGGAGCTAAAAGAAAAATAGAGCAATATTATTTCCATTGCTTGAGCTGTAATGTAATTCTTAAAAGGTAAATGCATCTTTATAATATTTTTTAAAACTTTTCAATATTAACCCCTTCATATATGAGTTAACTCAACAAAGCCGTTTAATATATACTGTATATTAAACTGACCAAGCCACTAATTGTAAGTAATTTAGTACCATATACTATCACTACACTTTCTGATACACTATAATACTAAATTTATTAGATAATTAGTCTGCTTGCCAATGCACTATATTTATACTTATTGAGTTTGGCTTTCTGTTCTTACCAAAACTTTTTAGTCTCTATTTAAATTTTTTAAATTACTTTAATGCCATGGTACATGTATATAAGTCAAAGAACAACTTTGTGGGATCTAGTTCTTTCATTTCATCATATGGGTTCTAGGCATCCAACTTAGATTGTAGCAAGTGCCTTTATCCATGGAGCAATCTCACTGACCCATCTTTCATTTTAAGAAATCTCTTCTTAGTCAAAAACCCCTCAAATTTCAGGTAAAGCCATAGCTTAGACAAATTACATACCACTCACTAGATAAAGAAACTTTATAAAACACATGATATGGGCATCCAAAATTCTAGGTAATATTTTAATACACACAGGGGAATAAAAGCAGATTTAAGGTCTCAGTAACTATATTACTGAGAAAGAGTAATAAAAAGACTTGGGGCCTAGGAAGATGGATCAGTGGGTAAAGTTCTGTTGAACAATGATGACCCAAGTTCAGATGCTCTGCACCCACACACACAAAGGCAGAGCACAGCAGGGCACAGGGGAGGGGAGGTTGTGGACTCCCCAGGGCGTACTGGTACAAATATGCTGTTCAATTCTCAAGTCACCACATGAAATGAAATGAGGGGCCTTCAGGATGTTGAAAACTGAAGACAGTGAGTTCTACACATTGCTGACTTATGATGGTCTTGTTCCTATTAACTGTAGACTATGCAAGCCCAACTAACTTTTAACTGTACATGAAGACTGATAAGAAACCAAACTTCACAAAAAATTTAATTACAAAAAAAACCCCAGCTTAGTAATTTCATATGTTTACTCTAGTCTAAGTGGCATATTTACATTCACATCTACTTAAATATAGTTGTTTTTAATAATTCAGTATTATGGAATGGTCACTATTTTTTTTTAACTCTAAAGCTGTCAACAGATCTATTGCCAACTATATAGTTAATATTTACAGAAGTTGACTTCTGTTCTTGAAGAACAACTTTAAAACCTAGAAAATGCACATACACATCCTAGCCTAGTAAATACTCCATGCTCTAAGAAAAATAAAAATCAGGGCAAATTTTAAAAATATTTTTAAAAATGAAAAAAAATTAAATTATCTCCTATACTGATGTTTAGAACAAGCATACAGTTTGTTGAAGATTATAGAAATTAGTGGTAAAGATGATTTTAGATGAAGGTTTTCTAACATCAAGCTGATTTTTCCACTTTTAATAGGTTTCTTAAAGTATTAGTAAAGATTGTTTCATTACAAATACTATACTATACTATACTATACTATACTATACTATACTATACATAGTACCAATACTTTTGAAAATAGTGAACCACTGCCATATGTCTTCAATGATGACAGCACTGTTCTGAGCAATTAAAGACTGTGCAAACTTAGAAACTTGCTAAAAATCTATACTTTTTCAGATTCACTCTTCTCTTTAGTAAAAAACTCTCCAAAGATTGCTTTCTCTAAATTTTTATAGCCTGAGATATAATCACAATAAACTTGTAATGAAGATATTAACTTTCAGTTTTTTTAGTTGAAAGTATTTGGCAGATAAGTCATTCTAAGCATACAAATAAAATAGATGCTCCAAAAGTATGACTCTGTCTTTTTTGTTTTGTTTTGCTTTGTTTTTCTGTGTATAGCCCTAGCTGTCCTGGAACTTGGTCTATAGACCAAGTTGGCTTGGACTCAGATCCAACTGCCCCTGCCTTCTGGGTGTTAGGATTAAAGGCTTGACCCTGTTATTTTGAAGGTGGGAGGTGCTGGTGATGCAGCAGCTTTTAATCAAATACAACTACAAAGTGAGAGCACTAAAAGCCTGCCACTGTGATGTGCCTTTAATTCTAAGCATTTGTACCATACTACTGTTTCTGAAGTTCTCAATGGAAATCAGAAATGGTGGCACACACTTGTAATCCTATCACTTGGTAGACAGAAGCACGAGGATCAAAGTTCAAAGGTAGTCTCAGCTACATAGCTCCATGAGTCCTTGTCCCAAACAAACCATCAACAAAAACCAAACCCCACTAAACGGTACTGTCATTTACATCAAAAGTGATAAAAATCATCATCTTTGGCTTAAAAAGTTATGGAATAACTGACAGCTTTCCTAAACTAAGCATACAGGGCTGACCATAATTACTGAGACATACTGTCTGATGAAAACATCAGAAAGCATTTTGGGGGAAACAGAATCCTAATTCTAACTTGATTAGAAGAAATAAAGAGAGATCAAGAAATGGACACAATAAGACAGACAATAAGCAACAAAATTATTTATAAGTCCATTTTCGAATGATGACAGAGAAATGAGCTAGATAATAGAAGGTAGACTGGAAAAAGTTCATGTTTTGTTTTAAAGAAATGAAGTGAGCAGGCATGGGTCAGTGGGTAAAGTGCTTGGCACTGCAGTCCGGGACCTGACTTAGATCTCAGGACTTGTGCATCTTAACCCCTGCACACTGGCAGGCAGACGGGAAGGGAGACAGTACAACACTCAGACACTTGCACACCTGTCTCAGAAAAGTGGAAGGCTAGAGATGAAATCAAAGAAAATATAAAATGGACAAAGGGGACTCACAGAGTGGAGGGCTCAAAATGGAAGAATCATTAGAGTGATTTAGATCTGTTAAGATTAAAAAAAGGAAAAAAAAGCAGTATCATTGGTGTAGAGTTTAAAAGTCAAATTGTAATAAAGGTAGCCATGACATGTAAAATTAAACCTGTAGAATGTATATCGAAGACTTTTATGTCTTTAAAGCAACATTGATTTTAAGACTATCCTGAGCTCAATTCATATTAAATAAAGTGTGTGGCCATTTTCTGAAATAACATCTTGGTAGCACACTTGATGATACTTCAGAATATAACAAACTCAGGCCTTAACATGCACCTGTCTATGACTGCAGGAGAGTTCTGGGTTCTTCAGAATTTATTATCTTAGATTTCTCAAAGACTGAATGCATGATTACAAGCTTCTGATTTGACAGTAAAAATCAACTTCATAACTATGATGAATGCTAAAGTCTTGAGCTTGGATTTCTCAGACTACCATTTCCATTTTGCACCATGACTCCATACCTCATGTGTTGTTATAAAGCAGAACAAGAAGAGTCTGCATAACTGTTTTTAAAATTTTATTTTCAGTTTTCAAGACAGATTTCTCTGTGTAGCTTTGGCTGTCCTGGAACTCACTCTCTAGACCAGGCTGCCCTAAAACTCACAGAGAGTCTGCCTCTACCTCCCAAGTGCTCAGATTAAAGGTGTGTGTCACCACTGCCTGGTGGAGTCTGAATAACTTTTTTTAAAAAAGCCTATCTTAAAAGTTTTCTTAAAAAGTGAGAACACGTTTCATACTGACTAGAATAGTCTAGAATATTTTTTATTTCATTATTTAATTATTTTCTAATCAGAATTTACTTGCTTATTTATTTACATTTAACCCCAGAGCCACATACCAAGCATACATTTATTATTAAATATTCATTATATATATGATGGAATACTATATTCTAGGGAAGTAACAATCATAAAAAAAATATGACCACTGCCCATGAAGAGCTTACAATCTAAAAGGAAAAGCATAAAACAAATAATTTTTAATAAGCAAAGCTTAAATGTTAAGACAGTGCAAAATCAGGGGTAGAGTATATAACATTTATTATTTAGAAAATTTCATATACTCCTGACTAAAGATATGTATGTGTGTGCACGTGAGCATGTAGTAAAAAGATATCTACACACACACACACACACACACACACACACACACACACACACACACAGAGCCCTTGTCTTAAGTTTTAAAAATTCAGCAATACACCATAGGAGAAAAAGCAGCAAATGAATCTTGCAGTAGCTGCTAGAAATAACAGCAGCTGCAAGTCTGAGAGCCGATCCAGACAAAGAGACATAGAGGAGGAGTCAATAAGAAGCTTTTGGGGAGAAGACAACAGTGAAGATGCACTAAGCTAGGCTGCTGGCTAGGGCTGGTTCCCGGAACGTCCTCAAGAGCACTGCAGCACACAGCAGAGGCTCTCGCAGGCTGCATCGGGAAGATCAGAGGCTACTTTCCCGTGTGCTCCTCTCACTTCCATGTTAAAGCAGACATGAATCCAGTGGGAGAAAGCTATGTCACACCAGTGTGTTTGTGGACAAATACTGTGTGCACTTGATGTAAGTTTACATATAGATTCAGTTGCTGCATTTTCTATCTTCTCTCAAAGGTTGAATAACAGTTGATTGTTATTCTAAATTCATTGGTCTTTGCTATTTAGATTTTTAAAAGCATGTCCTCTGAAAATTTTCAGTTAAACTTAATAAATAGCATAATTTTGTGATATCAGCTTACAATTGATCAGAGTTGCTTATAAACATCAGTACAGTACTAAGAAGTAAGAGTAAATGATATTTAAAAAAGAAGGCTGAACCAGTATACCATAAAAATTTGGTTTTCAGAGAAGGAGCATTATAGAACATGAAGAAAAAAATACATTAAGTAAATAATCCATTGAGATGAAGATAACTGAAGTTGAGAATCAAAGCATACCACCTTCATCAGGAAAAAAGATCATAACACTTTCAAATGTAAAGGTGGGGGTGGGGAAGCCAAAGAAACTATCAGGATGAAAAATAGAAGGAAGAGGCTTTCCAGCTCCACAAGTCAGACAAAACTACAACTTACATGTATGTGATTTTGGTACACAGATTTCATCTTGCTATTTAGAACTTACTTTTCTTATAAGCTTTCCTACCTCATTGTTTGAATCCTGAATAACTTTATAGAGAGCTGGTACAAGGGCTTTTTTCCGGTGCAAGGTTGCTGCATAACTGGTAATCTGAGTGTCAGGTAATGCCTACGATAAAACCACCAAAGGACAGTAAAATGAATCTAATATTTAGGAAACAAATTTATTTTACATGAGTGCCAACTGAGTAAGAGTCAAATAAGAACATTTAAAACAATTAATATAATTAACATGAAATAACTAACGTGCAATTTTTCTAGCTGTTTATCCATGAAAAATAATCACAAGTTACATATTATAACTGATTTCACAAAAACATGTCATCTTAAAGCTACCCAGCCTGAGAGAGCAGGATGTATCCAGTTCCTCTACTGATGCTTTCACAACACACCTCCTAAGTGTTCATACATTACACAGTTTTCCTTCAAATCTATTTAACTTAGGAAATCAAGCAGGGAACAAATACTATTATTAAAACTTGAAGATGCCAGTCTTCTATTGAATATACCTTAGTCTTAACAATTATTTTTACTTCTACATAATTCCTTTGACCCTTATTTATACTAGGTCTACTTGAAAGGACCACAACCAGAGAAGCATTAATCCATATTCCAAAACTTCTATTTAAAAGTGTATTTGTAGGGCTCTTTATAGAACATACTAGCACCATTAAACTTCTGACATATAATTCACAGTCTTATCTCAATCCCATTTACCTTGAATTCTGATAACCATTCTTCCACAACAGCTCGTTCCGATCCCAGCATCTTCCTTTACCTTCTATTCTTCTTTTATCTCTAAAATACATTTTTTAAGAAATTAATCCGAAGATAACATTACCTACATAAATTACCAAAGGTACATAAATGAATACATTTCACTAACCAAGAAAGTTATCTCGTTTATATTTTCAATAGTGTCTTGCCCTCAGTTAAGAGTACAAATAAAACTTATTAAAAATAAATTCTACTTTTGAATGATATAGCAGAAACCCATTGTCTTCATCCATGCACATTTTTTCCCACTTCAAGGTGTCCCATAAGGCATCCTCGGATTAAGGTGCCTATAACTCAGTACTGGGGAGGCTGAGGCAAGAGGACTGTGAAGGGGAGGTTACTTTGGGCTATGCAGTAAGCACTAAGACAAGCCTGGACTACACAGCAACACCCTGGATCAACAACAACAACAAAGCTGAAAAATGATGTCAAATCTAAAAAAAGCAAGGGTCATATAGGGAGCAAGCTGATTAAGTAGCAAAATCAAACTGAATAATAGTCTGTAAATTGTAATTCCAATTAAAGCTTACTTTTTAAAAAAAGTCTGGAAAAAATACATTCTCAATTGTTAAATGCTTGCTCTTGAGGGTAGTCTTATCTATTTAATTTTGGATTAAAAATAAGATACACTGTATTTCAATCTTTCTTTGTCATTCAAAAGGAAAGAATAAGGAAAAAAACCAAGACAAATGAAAATAGAACCTGAAGAAGCAGGATTGTCTATGAAATAACTGAAACACTCTCTTACCAAAAAGATGCTGTTTCTATGTTTGTTGAATTCCGCACTAGATTTTAAAAGTAGGAATGTGTATTACTTGTACAAACAATGGTTCTATTACGACATTTCCGTATATGAATATGATGAACCTTGATCCTAGTTCCCCATGCTGCACTCTCTTATTACCACCCCCAACTAAATTTCTAATTTAAAATTCCACAAAAAAACCTCTAACTTAGAATTCCACAAAACTTCAGGGGCACTATAAAGTGCTAATGTAATAAAGAATAAGAAAAAGAGTAAGATATGTCGTTATTTTCTAACAAGACCTCTTAATATATACTGAAGGATTTGCTCAAGTAAAATCTAAAATTAAGATAGATGAGGGAAACCAGGTGGTGGAGGCCAACAAACAACTTTAATCCCAGCACTTGGGAGGCAGAGGCAGGAGGATCTCTGAGTTTGAGGCTACCATCATCTACAGAGTAAATTACAGAACAGACAGGGCTACACAGAGAAACCCTGTTTCAGAAAAAAACAAAAACAAAAACAAAAAAAGAAAAGAAAGACGAGAGAATCACAAATTATGAGATTTTAAATAAATACTAATATAAAAAATTAAGGGTCAAACGTAGTGACAGAGACCTAACCATGTTAGCACTCAGGAGGAAAAGGCAGGAGAATCATGAGTTTAAAAAATAAAAATAACTACATCAAAGGTACTGCTCCTTTTCTTTTCTTTTTAAAATTTAAAACAGGGTCTCACTGTGTATCTCTGCCTAGCAGCCTGGAACTTGTGACTTAGACCAGACTAGACTCAAAATCATAGAGATCCTGGAAAGCAAAATCCAGTACTACCAGGGCTAAATAGAGAAACCATGGCTCAAAATAAACAGACAAACACACACCCCAAAACAAACAAATCCCAGAAACCTGGCATCATCGACCTCCCAAGTGCTGGGATTATAAATGGGATTATAAAGGTTGGTCACCAAGTCTAACAAAAGATATGACTCTTTTTCTTTTTTTGAGACAAGATATTTCTGTGTAGAAAACTTGTCTTGGAATTTGGCTGTCTTGGAACTCTGTAGGCCAGGGTGGCCTCAAACTTAGAAATCCTCCTGCCTCTGCCTCCAGAGTACTGGGGTTAAAAATGTATGCCACTACGCCTAGCTCAAAGTTTGTTTTTATGTTTGATAGTGGCAAAATGATTTTTTAAAAAGTCCTTAGAGACACATACTACATGCTTGGTGGTGAAATGCTTGGGGTTTGCCTTAAAGCAATGGGGGATCCTCTAGTGGTTCAGTCACTAACTGGGTGGTAAAGACATTGGGTATGCTATATCTCATACTGTCAACTAGATTCATACAGAAGGAACCTCAATTGAAGAATAGCCTCAGACTAAATGGCCTGTGGCTGTACCTTTGTGTATGTGTGTGTGTATATATACATATATATATATATATATATATGTATATATATATATATATATATATATATATATATATATATATATATAAGCTAAATGGAGACTTCAAGCAAGCACTCCTCTGTGGGCTTCTGCTTCAAGCTCCTTCCTTGAATTCCTACCTTGTTTTCCTCAGTGGT
The DNA here is from genome assembly GCF_978045245.1 of Mus caroli. Lineage (NCBI taxonomy): Eukaryota > Metazoa > Chordata > Mammalia > Rodentia > Muridae > Mus > Mus caroli. Next base: position 55,474,015 of record NW_028227256.1, read on the forward strand.
GGAACTGTAAAGTGTACGATGAAGAAAACCTTTCTTTTCCAAGTTGGTTTTAATCATGGTGTTTATTAATGTAATTCAAAATAAACAAGAACAGCCTCACTCAAACCATGTTTCAGTAATGACATATAAAAGAGGGGCAGAGGCCATCCAGGCAATGACACGGGTCTCAACCTGAACCAGTCATTGCATGACCACTCCCGCAAGTTCTACACCACCATCAGCCCAGCACATCTTACGGGTGGGATGGATTGTGTAGGTTGAAGGTTTTGTGGCTGGTTTGATGCCCCAGTCAGACTGCTGGGAGCCTTGCTTGGTTATGGAAAATAGCCAGTTTGCCTCTATTACCAGGGGATTTTTTTTTTCAATTTTTTATTAGATATTTTCTTCATTTACATTTCAAATGCTATCCCAAAAGTCCCCTATACCCTCCTCCCCCCTGCCCTGCTCCCCTACCCACTCACTCCCACTTCTTGGCCCTGGCGTTCTACTGTACTGGGGCATATAAAGTTTGCAAGACCAAGGGGCCTCTCTTCCCAATGATGGCCAACTAGTCCATCTTTCGATACATATGCAGCTAGAGTCAAGAGCTCCTGGGTTCTGGTTAGTACATCATGTTGTTCCAACAATAGGGTTGTAGATCCCTTTAGCTCCTTGGGTACTTTCTCTAGCTCCTCCATTGGGGGCCCTGTGTTCCATCCTATAGCTGACTGTGAGCATCCACTTTTGTATTTCCCAGGCACTGGCATAGCCTCACTTGAGACAGCTATATCAGGGTCCTTTCCGTAAAATCTTGCTGGCATATGCAATAGTGTCTGCGTTTGGTGGCTGATTATGGATGGATCCCTGGGTGGGGCAGTCTCTGGATGGTCCATCCTTTCGTCTCAGCTCCAAACTTTGTCTCTGTAACTCCTTCCATGGGTATTTTGTTCCCTATTCTAAGGAGGAATGAAGTATCCACGTTGGTCTTCCTTCTTCTTGATTTTCTTGTGTTTTGCAAATTGTATCTTGGGTATTCTAAGTTTCTGGACTAATATCCACTTATCAGTGAGTGCATATCAAGTGAATTCTTTTGTGATTGGGTTACCTCACTCAGGATGATATCCTCCAGATACATCCATTTGACCAGGGGACTTCTAGAGAGTCACTCTCATAGAGTCTGGGAGTTCCAACTGCAGTAAGTTCCTACATCTCACCCCCAATGCTAGCATTCTCTCTTAGTACTCTCTTTCTCTGTTCCCCATTCCCCACCCTCTCCCACTCCACCCAAAAAAATCTTTAATTTCCCCTTCCCAGGGAGATTCATGGGTCTGCTCTTGAACCCTCCAGAGACAAGACATATCCAAAGATCCAGGATAGAACCAAAAAAGGGGGGCAGGGGCAGGGGGCAATGAAATGATTCCTAATGATATTTTGCTATACTCATAGACTGGAGCCAAGCCAAACTGTCATTAGAGAAACATCATCCAGCAAATGATAGGAGTAGATGCAGAGACCCAGAGTCAAACATTAGGTGGGACCTAGAAAACACAGGAGAGCGGGAAGGGTTGTAGGAACCAGAGGGGTGGAGGACACCCCTGAAGAACATGGCCTCACAGAATCAACTAAGCAGTGCTCATAAGGGCTCACAGAGACTGAATTGACAAACATGGACCCTGTATGGGTCTGAGCTTGGGCCTCTGCATATTTGTTATGGTTGTGTAGCTTGTTTTGTGGACTCCTACAGGAGTAGGGGTTATCTCTGACTCTTGCCTGAGCTTGAGACAACTTTATTCCTCCTGGGTTGCCTTAGCCAGCTGTGATGTGAAGGTTTGTGCCTACTCTCCTGGGAGGCCTACTTTTTTGTTTTGTTTTGAAGGGAAATGGAGGAGGAGAGGATCTGGAAGAGGGGAGGTGGAGGGAGGGACTGGGAGAAATGGAGAGAGGGAAAATTTTGGAGATGTAATATATAAGAGAAGAATAAAAAATGGGGCAGAGGCTAAGAAAGGAGTGAATTAGATACAAATATTTATAAACATGTGTATACATGTCTCTTTGTGAATATGTGCAGTGAGTATAAGTACCTGCAGAGGCCACAAGGGGGCATCAGATTCCCTTGAACTAGAGTTACAGGTAGTTCTGAGCCACACCAGATGTGGGTGTTAGGAATCAGACTCAGCACGCCTTTAATCCCAGCACTCCGGAGGCAGAGGCAGGCAGATTTCTGAGTTTGAGGCCAGCCTGGTCTACAAATCTACAAAGTGAGTTCCAGGACAGCCAGGGCTATACAGAGAAACCCTGTCTCGAAAAACCAAAAAAAAAAAAAAAAAAAAGGAATCAGACTCAGGTCCTCTGCAAGAGCAGTATGCACTCTTAACCACTGAGCTATCTCTTCAGCCCCTTGCACTGGAAATAAAATGCAACTGACCTTAAGCTGATAGCCATTTTAGTAATCTGTACACAAACTTAATTATATTATTTTATCTACTTTGTTACAGCTTGAAATGTCTTATGACAATAAAAACTAAATATTTGAATATGCAAATCCTGGTATAAGAGATATAAAACAAGGGTCTTACATTTATTCACTTACTTATGTTTGTAGGTAGGCTATGGAGAGTAGAGTGTACATGTATCGACTGCTCTGAGATCTAAGCAAAACTATGAGTCCTTACTTCAGAAAAAGGAAACTAGGGCTAGGGGTGTGGCTCAGTTGGTAGAATGCCTGCCTAGTTTGTTCCCAGCATACAATGGGTTAAAGAGAATTTTGGTCTATAAAATATGTGTTTTTGGAAGCGTTGTTTCTCTGTCATCTCAAACTCCTTGTTTATAAAATGAGGACAATAGAAATATCTATGACAAAAGTTTTTTAGTTTTTGTCTGTGTTGGTTTTTTGAGACAAAGGCTCACTGGGAAGCCCTAGCCGGCTTGAAACTCGAAACTCAGTGTGTAGACCAGGCTGATCTCTAACTCATGGCGATCCTCCTGCCTCTGCTTCTACAGTGCTAGGGTGAAAGTCATATGCCGCATACCTAGCTGACAAGAGAGGTTTATTTATTTATTTATTTATTTATTTAAAGAACAAATAGCTCAGGGCTGGAGTGATGGCTCAGCAGGTAAGAGCACTGACTGTTCTTCCAAAGGTCATGAGTTCAAATCCCAGCAACCACATGGGGGCCTCACAACCATCCGTAATGAGATCTGATGCCCTCTTCTGGGGTGTCTGAAGACAGCTACAGTCTACTTATATATAATAATAAATAAACCTTAAAAAAAAAAAAGAGCAAATATCACACAAAGTCTTAAAATAGCAATTGGCATATATCCTTCACATTAGCTGTTATTACTAGTAGTAGTTCTAAAATAATAATAATGTAATTATTTAGGTGTTTGAAAATTCAAGATGCATTTTTTTTAAAGATTTATTTATTTATTATATGTAAGTACACTGTAGCTGTCTTCAGACACTCCAGAAGAGGGTGTCAGATCTTGTTACATATGGTTGTGAGCCACCATGTGGTTGCTGGGATTTGAACTCTGGACCTTCGGAAGAGCAGTCGGGTGCTCTTACCCACTGAGCCATCTCATCAGCCCCTCGAGACGCATTTTTATTGTAGGGGAAATAATTGGTAATTATTATCTATATTAGAAATATTGTTGAATTATGTCTAAAACTTAGATTATGGCAGCTGTTATTGTGTGTGTATAAGGGGAGCTGAAGGAGAAAAACAGTCTCCAAACAAAGGAGATTCTCTGACTTTTCTAGGCTGTGAAGGGAAGGCCAGAAGTTTTAGTGTAATTTAAACTGGCATAGCCTATGTGCCAAGAAGCCAAGTACTGGGTAAATTTACCTTCTAACTTCCGTGTGTGTGTGTGGGGGGGGGGGGGGTGGGCCGGCGCTGAGCTTACTTATCTCCTCCCTTGCTTCCCAAGACCTACACCCTCTAGACTCCATAGCATGGTGCCTGTAAGCTATAAGGAGCCATGGCTGGATTTTTGAGAGACATGAGACAGAGGGGTCTGTGATCTAACAGAATGTACTTTGGGTAGCATTAGTATCCTAACAAGTCTTTACTGATAACATCACTTCATGAGGCAATCTATCCTGTACTTCAAATTCATCTCTAGTATTTTCTCTAATGCTGGAGAGCCTAATGTTGGTTATCTCGCTCTCCTAATGTGGACTCATACAGTTATAGACTCTTTAGGACACCATCCCAGCCAAATTCATTACTCCTCATGGGGCAGGGGAGATAGTAAAGGAATGCATACATATACAACCATAGTGTCAGACCTCAATTAGGTTGAAAAGTCTGTGACATGTGGTTGTACGTTCTATGATGGTGAATTTATATAATGTCTACTCCTTAGCTGGTATGGGTATAAGGCTGATGGCACTGAGCCCCCTTCCCCTTAGCCATTCTGGAGACTTCATAAAACATACCAGTTTTTTGTCAGGATGCTGGATCTGGTCGTCAGACTCCATGTAACAGGAGCACTGCCTTTGCAAGTTTTCTTGCTCTTTGCCCCTATTTTGAACTTTGTTAGTATAAGGCTTTCATTAACATGGCCCTATCAGCCATTTCTGAATTCTAACCAACTGTTTTCCTGGGTAGATTCAACTCAGTGATTCTGCTTACTCCCCATTCTCCTCTTGACCTGCCCTGGCATGTGTTTTCTATGAAAACAGTGGGAGTGTCGGGGTGTGCCAAGACCTTGCGCTAAAGCAAAATAGAATTGGGAAGGAGCATTTATATGGGGTCTCTTTCTCTTCTAGTCCCTCTTGCTAAGGATGACCTTGAATTGAACTCCTCATCATCCTGTTTCTACCTCCTAGGTAGTAGGATTACAGGCATAAAACAATACCTGGCTTTGACTTTGCATATTTGTACATTATTAATAAACATTAGAAAGAGCAGTTTATTTGCCATATCTCAAATAATCAGAATCTACAAGTGATTATTTTCCTGTATCAGACAGAACAGAAAGAGAACACCGTTGTCAGTCACAAAAGTTGCTTTGGCCAACAGTTATCCAGATGTACCCCGATATCACAATCATGCTGAATAAATGAACTAAATCAAAGTAAAATTCAGATAACATATTTCTTAAATGCAATTATTAAAATAATTCAAACTGAATTCAAAGACAGAAAGAGGTGATCACATAAGATAAAACTGTTTAATAAATAAAGCTACTTACCAAAGACTACCAAAAATTCTTAACATGTTTAATCATATGGGAAATGTATTCTTCATCTTTTTTTTTTTAAGTTAAGGTCATAATTTTACCTGTCTTAGTTTTCTAAAGGAGGAGGTGGCACAGGAATGCGGCAGAGTTCAAGTGTGGAATTCATTTGTTGAGAGTTAAATATTCTCCAACTCTATAAAAAATTTAAAAAAACCAAATAGTAAGAAAATATTCTCAAAAACAGACACACAAAAAAATTTAAGTGGCAAATTCATAAAACAGTTCTTTTGTGTGTGTGTGTGCGCGCGCGCAGTATGTGTGGGTGTGTGCAAGAGCTGATGGTGCATGTGTGCGTATGTGTAAGGCTGCACACACCTGCAAACAATCATGTGGAAAACATTGAGCAGCATCCACCTCTATTGCTCCCTGCCTGATCCCCATCACATGGTACTGAATATGGAGCTCTACCATTTTTGGGCTAGGCTGGAGCAAGTCCCAGAGATCTACCCATCTCTATATCATGCCCCCAGCACTGGGGTTACAGACACAGGCAGAAACACCTGGCTTTTTACATTCAACTCAGGTCCTTGACACTTGGTCAGTAAGCACATTTACTTACTCACTGTAGCTCATCTAACATTAAAGAATAATTATAGACCCTAAAACATTCTATAATAACTAGTGTACTTGTGTATCTTCACCATATCTAAGAAAAAAAAATTGGGAGATGAAAGCCTCAATTTTAGCTTCAAGTATCTATTAATTATCTTTAAGACACTAGGTAGATTATATAATTTGCAGGAGATTCAGCTGAAAAAGAATTTATAAAGTTAAATCTTTTCCATATAAAAAACTACTGACTTTAAGTTTTGAAACATATAGTGATGCATTCTTTCTCTCACAAGAGTTTTCTTTAGGCCTCCACAGCCTCACCTACCCACCCATTTCCCACTCCTAAACTAAATAATTAAGTAACAAATGGAAAAGAGATTCTATAAACAGTCATGTTTACTTGTTTATAACAAAGATAATAGTGCAATGCACTTGGAAGAGTTTTAAATAAAAAGATGTTAGAGGTCAGTTGGCTATCTCTGTGGAAAACAATGTACTGTGATCCTTAACCTAACACTGTTCACAAAAGTAAATTCCAGACACCAGCAAGATGGTTCACTGGGTTAAAGCACTTGCTGCCAAGTCTAATGACTGGTGTTTGATCCTGGAAACTCTCAAGGCATAGGGTAAGAACTGACTCACAAAAGCTGTGCTCAGACCTATCCATGCATGTATGTTTGCATGAACATCTCCTGACTCCCACCTCTAATTAAATGTTTAAAAAGAAGAAAATTCCAATTAGAATGCAGATCTAAATATGTGGGGCATGTACAGCAAAATATTTGTGTAAATAACCAAATTTAAATTCTATCCTCTCCTTCCTTTTTTTTTTTTTTAAAGACAGGATCTTACTATGTAAACAAGGTGGCCTTGAACTTATAACCTTCCTTGCCTCAAACTTCCCAAGTGCTGAAATTACAGATATGCACAATCAAGCCCAACTTGGGCAAACATTTTTTTAAATAAGCAAAAAGCATTTACCATGGCAACTGGACTCTTTTAAATCTGCACACACACACCCCAACAAAGAAAAAGAAAAAGAAAAAGAAAAGGAAAGGAAAGATCAACCCAAAAACCTTCAACTCAACATCTGTCTACCTACAAGAACTACAGGGATAAAGATGGAGCTGAGACTGAGGGAATGGCTAAACAATAATTGATCCAACTTGAGACCCATCCCATGAGAGAGAGTAACTAACGTTGCTCTGCTATGCTTGCAGACAGAAGCCTAGCAATAACTGTACTCTGAGAGGTTTCATTCAGCAGCGGATAGAAAAGGATGCAGAGACCCACAACCAAACGTTGCTGCTGGAGGGGTCAAGGACACCACAAGAAGACCTACAGAATTAGCTAATCTGGGCCCGTGACTCTCAGAGACTTAACCATGAACCAAGGAGCAATGCAGGGGCTGGACCTAGGCCTCCCTCACATTTGTAACAGATGTGCAGCTTGGTCTCCATGTGAGTCCTTTAACAACTGGATTGAGAGCTGTTTCTGTCTCTGTCCCCTGCCACTGGATCCCCTTCCCCTACTGGGACTGCCTAGTTGGGCCTCCAGTGAGAGAGGAGGTACATAGTCCTGCTAGGAGAAGATGTCCCAGGGTGGGAATGGTACCAAGGCGGGGGCTTCCCCTTCTCTGGGGAAGAAGAAGGGGAAGGGATAATTGCAGGAGGAATTTTTAAGGGTGAAAATGGGGAGGTGGGGGAGAGGGCACTGTGATGAGATGTAATATGAATTAAAAATATTATGAAAAAAGAAGATTATGGTCCAGATTGTTGAGTTCACATTCCTGAGTTGGCAGAATTAATATTATGAAAATGTTTATACTACTTAATTTATAGAATCAATGAAATAGCTATCAAAATTTCTATGTCCTATTTCATCGTTTAAGAGAAAACACAAGAATTCATATGGAACCAAGAACATTACTGACAGTGTTATAAAACCCAACCTCAAATCCTACTATAGAGCTACAATGATAAAGAAAACTGGTACTGACATAAGAATAGACAAGTAGACCGAAACTAGAATAGAAGACCTGGAAATAAAACAGCAAAGCTAAATCCAGTTAATTTTTGACAAAGAAGGTAAAATTATACTCTTGAAAAAAAGAACCTATTCAACAAATGGTGCTGATAAAACTGGATTTATACCTACAGAAGATAAAATTAGATTTGTATAATTCACTTTGTACACAAATCAATTAAAAATTGGTCAGAGATCTTAATTTAAGACCAGAAACACTGGAACTTTTGAAGAAAACATGGAGATACCCTTCAAGATACTGGGTTAGCTAGGAGTTTTCAAAAGAACACCAACCATACAGGAACTAACTAACCCCGAGTATCAACAGATGGGACTGCTCAACAATAAAAGGTTCCTCCATAGCAAAGAACGCAATCAGCAGAGTTAACAGACAGCCCACGCAATGGGGGGAAATCTTCCCCAGCTACACTTCAGCAAGGCGCTGACAGCCAGAACTTACAAAGAATTACAGATATTGAGCACCATGGGGGAAAAAAACCCTGCCAATCAACAAATGGGTAACTTAACTGAATAGTTTTTTAAAAAAATACAAATGTCCAACAACTATTTTTAAAAAGTATTCAATATCCCTAGCCATCAGGGAAATGCAAATTAAACTACACTGAGACAGCCCCTCATCCCAGCTGCCATCAATGAACTTGATAGCACTTACTGCAGTGGAGGTGCAAACTAACACAGCCATTGTGGAAATCAGTTTGCATATTTCTCAAAAAATTCAAAATAGAACTACCACATGATCCAGCTCTCTCATTCCTAGGCATATACCCAGAGAATGCCATAATCTCCCATGGAGATACTGGCACTCCCAAATTTGCTGGTTCATTTACTATAGCAAAGAATTTAAATCAACCTATTTACCCATCAACAAACAAATGAATAAATGTAAAATCTGGAAAAATATATGAGTACAATTCAGCTCTAAAAAAAGATAAAAGTTTAAAAATTTGCAGAAAAATTGACAGGCTTACAATATTTAAAGAAAGTGTGATGGTTTGTATATGCTTGTCCCAGGGAGTGGCACTATTAGAAGGTGTGGCCCTGTTGGAGTAGGTGTGGCGTTGATGGAGTAAGTGTGTCACTGTGGGTGTGGGCTTTAAGACCCCCATCCTAACTTCCTGGAAGTCAGTATTCTGCTAGCAGCCTTCAGATGAAGGTGTGGAACTCTCAGCTTCTCCTGCATGCAACATGCCTGCCTGGATGCTGCCATGTTCCTGCCTTAATGATGATGGACTGAGCCTCTGAACCTGTAAGTTAGCCCCAATTAAATGTTGTCCTTATAAGAGTTGCCTTGGTCATGCTGTCTGTTCACAGCAGTAAAACCCTAATGAAGACAGCAAGGTCACACAATCTCTAGAAAAAACAAACAAACCAAAAAACATAAAACAAACACTCTAGAGAAATGCAGAGGATCCATCGCTAATGGCCACAACAAAACTAGTTAGTACTTAGGGTATGTTAAGAAACTACCAGAATCCAGAAAAAGAACTACCAAATTATTAGAGTTAGGAGTGTTCATAACTCACATTGCCTTTAAAAGTGCTCCTTTCCACCAATCAGATTAAAGATTGGTTAAAGACTACAGACTCCATCCTAAGTATGGAGTAGTAGTAGGAAGGAGAGAGCAGTAAAAAGAGAGGTGAGGAAAGGACAGTTTTACTAAGACAGTGGTGCAGAGACAGGTAGTAGAGGGAGAACAAGCTAGACACAGGCAAAGACAGAATAGGCCAGAGAATGAGAAGAAGCCAGAAGATCAGAACAGATTGCCGAAATTAGTATGAGCCAAGCAGAGAAACTGAGGGAAAAAAAAAGAGAAACCAGATTGAATCCATCAGCATGGAGAGGAGTTCTGAGCCAGAACCGCTGAGCTGACCAGCCAGAGTTCAGAAAGAGCTAAAAAGGGTGAGTTTATCCAGCAGTAAATTTCACAGGCTGAAACCATTCTAGGCCTAGATAAGATTGTACAGGGGCTAGAAGCTTCCAAGATGACAGCTAGAGCAGGAGAATAAAAGTTATTTTTACAATTATTTACTACCTATTTTGTCCCACTAGAATATAAGCACAAGCTACATGTGGGAAGAAGTATTTACTCACCATTATATCCACAATGTCTACAGAGAGTAATAGTCATTTTGTATACAAGCAAGGAAAGAAAAGATTATGTAAATGGTACTGAGGCAAGAAATAGGGCAGAATAAGGTCCAGTAAAACCTCAGTCAAAGGCTGAGATTAGTACATCAAAGACACCAGTCAAGAGAGGAAGATGGAAAGCTCCCCAACCAAGACTGCCAGATAACAGATAAAAAGCTAAACAAGCCTATTATCATGCAAATGCAAGAAAAAGTGGGTGCTCTGCAAACAGCTAAGGAAGGGTCACAGTCCTCTTACTACAGAGTTTCTAATCTAACGTCAGCCCGATGTCTGGATTACTATCAATCTACACACCCCGACCTATTCCTTGTTCTAGAATACATGAACATGGAAATCATAGGTGATGGTGGTGAGAACAACAGAGCAATGCTTCAAAGACCTGGCCTCCATAAAAGCAATGAAGTGTTAGAAACATTGTCAGACTAAGGTTTTTCACAATTGTGGAAATTAATCAAAGGCCTAAGGCAAACTTTGAAGTATATATTCTAAAAGAGTAGCTGTGGAGATGGCTAGGGCGCTTGCCATGCAAGTCTGAAGGCTGCAGTTCACAGTCAGAATCTGCAAACTCAAATAGAGTAAATAGAAGTGTGTTTATAATCTTAACATTCCTAAAAGGAGATAGATGGGTGTTGGAGACAAGAAAGTCCCAGGAAACTAAAGGGCCAGCTTGAATAGAAACTATCAACAGCAAGAGACCCTGCTTCAAATAAGGGAGAAGGTTAAGGACCAATAGTCTCACAAATCGTACACGTTATATACACATATACCATATCCATATCACACATGGGGGTGTGAATCTTAGTCAAAACCAGAGAGCTAGGTGGAATTTATATGTACCCCATCTGCCTTTACCATAATAGCTCTGAAATCAAAACAGCCACAATTACAGTGAAAACCACAGGGGGCAGCCACTGAAGGACACATGGGGTTAAAGTGTCTTTAAGGCTTCATTCCCAGAAAATGTAATCAGCTGGCAATTTTCTGGAAGATCCCACCTACAAAGCTATCATTGCCTAGTACTGAGCTGGAGTGTAGCCAATGTCAAAAGCCATCTTCTAGAGGCAGTTGTTGAAAATGGGAACTTTTTTTCCCCTTAGAAACATCATGGCTCCTTAAGTACTGAGAAAACAAATGGAACAAATGTTTTGACAAACAAAAAGATTAAAAAGAAAATCTAGAGACCAAGCTGTGTTTAGAAGATTGAGGCAGGAGAATCAAGAGTTCAAGGTCATTCTCAGGGATGAGAGACCCTAGCTCAATGAAACAGAGAAGAATCCTAGAGATAAGATGGCCACAGGAATTCCCAAGAATCTAGAAGGTAATATCCAATTCTGAAGGACCTATATAAACATGCCAAGTATATTGTATATTTAAGTAATATAGACACAGAAATAATCAAAGTGTAAAAAATGAATGCCAAGAAAATATGCTGAATTTCAGAATAAATATTTGAACAATAAACAAACATTTAAAGAAGCTGGTATTCAAAGAATGGAATCAAAAAAGGTAATCTCTCGATTTAATACCATTTTAACCTCTATAAAAATTCCCATTCTTATTTAGTTAACAGACACAATTCAAAACAAGCTTTTAAGGTCAAAATATGTAAGCTAAATTGATATTTTCCCTTTTGTGTTTTTCTCTCCATTTTTATTGCAGTATATCAAAATTTACTCCCTTATCTAAGGGTACAGTTAGGTGATGTTAACATGCATTCATAAGGTTGTATAATCACCACCATCTATCCTCATAGTCTTTTCATTTTGTGAAACTTCAATTCTATACCCACTAAACAATATTCCCATGTTGTCTCTGGCCTCACTCATTCCCTAGTAGCCACCATTCTATTGTGTGTCTACTTGGTTTTTGAGCACTCTAAGTACAAGAAGAACCAGTATTCTGTGTGACCAGTTAATGTCTCAATATAAAAGCTTCAAAATTAATACCTGTTATAGAATACTGCAAAATGTCCTTCCTTGTTAAGGCTAGATAATATTCCAGTGCATGTATAGGACATTTTATATCTTGCTAATCAATTCATCTGTTAATGGGTACTTGAATTGCTTCCAAGTTTTAGGTATTGTGAATGATGTCGCTATGAACATGAGTATATAAATATTTTAAGACCCTGCCCTTAATTACTTTGGTATTATACATAATGCAATCTCTAAACGAGAAAGCAGGAAACTTTAATGGAGCATGTGGGTGCTGGGATTGAACCTAGTCCTCTGGAAGAGCAGTCAGTGCTCCTAACCCTGAGCTATCCCTCTAGCCTCTAAGGCTTTATATATGCTCAGCCTAAATTTTCTCCTTACAGATTTGTACATTAGCCTGATGGTGGCGGTGGTCTTTAATCCCAGCACTCTGGAGGCAGAGGCTAATGGATATCTGTGAATTTGAGGCCAGCCTGGTATACATAGTTAGTTCTAGGGCAGCCAGGGCTACACAGAGAAACCCTGTTTCAAATAACCAAGGGAAAAAATTGTGTATTATTATAGGGCTTATTTTTATATTTAGTATTTTATGTATGTTTATATATATTTATACATTTAGTTTAATATCTTATAACATGTGCTATACTGGTGTCTTAATTAGGGCTACTATTGTTATAATGAAACACTATGACCAAAGGTTGGGGAGGAAAGGGTTTGTTTGGCTTATGCTTTATATATCACTCTTCATCACTAAAGGAAGGCAAGACAGGAACTCAAACAAGGTAGGAACCTAGAGGCAGGAGCTGATGCAGAAACCAAGGATGGTGCTGTTTACTGGCTTGCTCCCCATGGCTTACTCAGCCTACTTATAACCCCAGGACTACTTGTTGAGGGGTGGCCCCACCCATAATGGGGCAGGCCCTCCTACATCAATCATTAATTTTAAAAAATGCCCTACAGGTTTACCTACAGTCCAGTCTCTCCCCCTCCCCCCCAGACAGGGTTTCTCTGTGTAGCTCTAGCTGTCCTGGAACTCACTCAGTAGACCAGGCTGGCCTCGAACTCAGAAATTTGCCTGCCTCTGCCTCCCAAGTGCTGGGATTAAAGGCATGCACCACCACGCCCGGCCCTATGGAGGCATTTTCTTAATTGAGGGTCACTCCTCACCATGACTCTAGCTTATGTGAAGCTGACATAAAACTAGCCAGCACACCGGTGCTATTTCAGACATTTTACATAATCTACCTATTACCCCAATTTTACAGACAAGGAAACAAGCACTGAGAGATTCAATTGTTTTCCCAAAGTCACATAATTAGTAAATAGTAAAGCCAACAAATTAGCTTGACTCTAAGAACTGTTCTTCCTCCGGAGACAGGGTCTTGCACTATCTAGTTTAAGCTGGTCTCAAACTTGCAATTCTGCTTTAAAGGTAATTAAATTACAGCCACACCTGGCAAGACTACCCAAACTTTGAAGATCTCATCCATAGAATATCACACATGTTGATTATGCTGAGAACATCATGTTTATTCCACTTCGTCAGCAAGGTCCTTTAGTAAAAGTTACATTTATGACACATATTAGAATAACTGTATGAAAATTTAGCAGTTTTCCATATTAATGATACTCTTGGAGTATACCAAAATATGCCCTTCAAATGAATGGCTCAACTAGCCTTTAACACTGAGAAAGAAGCTGTTCTGGTTAGTCGTAATTAATTGTCAATTTGACTGGATTTAGAATCACTATGGAAACACACCTTTGCATGTGTCTTTTGAGAGTATTTCCAGAAAGGTTTAACTGAAAAGGGAAGAATCCCTGAATGTGGGAGGTACCCTGAGCTGGGGTTCTGGACTGAAGTGAGGGCAATGAGCTGACCAGCATTTTCTCTTTTTGTTGGGAGTGAAATGTGACCAGCTGCATGACATTCCTGCTGCCAAGATCTGCCCACCATGTCGGACTCTGCCTTAAACCATGAGCCAAAATAAACCCTTCCTTCCTTCTCTTGTTCTTGTCAGGCATTTTGTCACAATAATGAAAAAAAAAATACACAAGTTATCTGAAAGGCTATCTTAAATTCTAGAATTAATATTAATCATGTTAGAATGTTGCTTTGTCACATTCCCACATAACCCAGAAGGCTGTTAGTTTTAAAAGAGGCCCAAGACAAGAACAAGCAACAAATCAAGATGGCAGTACAACTATGTTATCATTTGGCCTTTAAATGCAGCAAACTTAATGGTATTCAAACATCTATGACAGATAAGGTAGTTAGATAAAGCTACCAGTAGGCCCCTATAGAGAAGTCACAACATGAGACTATAGGTTAAGAACTCCACATAAAGCAAGGGTTCTCAGCCTTGGCAGAGCCTGCATTTTGGTCATCTCTGACACTGTGAGAGACTGTTCCATGCATACAAGGTAGGATGTTTGGAGCATCCCAAGCCACTACTCACTAGAGGCCACTCACATTTTCTCTAAATTTGACAAAATATCTCCAAATACCATCAAATATCCCCTTGGGAGCAAAACTGCCCGAGCTGAGAACCACTACGGTAAAGAAAGGAACTATGCCTCATGAGGATGATCATTCTCCTTTCAAGAAAAAACAGCCTCATGCCTGGCTTTTGGACCCTGTAGGAAAGTAAGCTCCCAACGTGACCAACTGAGTGTCTGCTCCACCAAGCCACAAGGTTGATGTGCCTGCAGCATTTCCTCATTAATGGAAATGACAGACACACATTGGTTCTTTTCTCCTCTTCAGTGCACAAAAGAGGACTTGATTTCTCTATTTTCCAGTTAGATGTGAATTGATGACTTGTTTTAATCAAAAGGTAAAAACAACTTTATAAAGGCATTTCACTGCCAGAAAGCAATATTTAGCATATCAGTCCCTTGCTGTTCTGATAACCAACAGAGTCAAGAGGATGCACTGCTGACCCAACAAGTGAAGACAGCTAGCTGCCTGTAACCACCCAAGCCTGCAGCAGATTTCACAAAGCAATAAATACACCTTTTTCTTTAAAATCAATCAATCAAACAACCAATCAAACCAAAGCTATTATTTGAAGATTGTTTGTTACTGTGACATTATCAGGTAACCCTGACTACAGCAGTTATACAACAAAATTACAGCAAAACACAAGAGAAAACAAATCGCTCTAGAATCTATGGCTTTTTACTGATACTACATGTCACCCCACCTTATTCTATGGCCTTGTAAACTTCCCTACTTTGGTTTGTGTGTGGTTTCATAAAATAAAATGGAATTACTACAACAAAGTAGCCGACTAGGAAGAAGAAAAGGAAATAGCCCCCAGCAGGCTCAGCTTCACATGATATATAAAGATATAAAAAGAAAGAAGTGAAAAAGAGAGGTGACCAGGGATATGGATATAAAGCCATTTTGGCTAAATGGTTTTTTTAATTAATACTTCCCTTCCTTACTAGGCTTATGAACAAATGGCCCCATTAGCAGGGCTAGGATATAAATTAAACAATCCTTTAAAAACAAAACGAGGGGGCTGGTGAGATGGCTCAGCGGGTAAGAGCACTGACTGCTCTTCCGAAGGTCCTGAGTTCAAATCCCAGCAACCACATGGTGGGTCACAACCATCCATAATGAGATCTGATGCCCTCTTCTGGTGTGTCTGAAGTCAGCTACAGTGTACTCACATATAATAATAGATAAATCTTTAAAAACAAAACAAAACCAGTCTTGCTAAGCAACCCAATTTGTAATCCTGCCTAAGCCTCTTGAGTACTAGAATAACACGTGAGTACCCTCATCAATGTAGATCAACAATTCCATGAGAAACTAGGCTGTCTCACTTCTCCAAGCATTGTCTGTACTCCTCTCCTCTTGGGGATCCCTTTAACCATGTGCTTACTATGCTACCCCCTTTTCAACTCTCAAATGAAGAATCACTTCCTCTTACACAGCGTCCCCCTTCATCAATGCAGCCTTCCTCTCCCACCCCAAGTTGTCAGCCCAGGGTCCAGAGCTGTGAAAAGAACTCATAATACTTCAAAAAGAACAAAGTTATAATTTTTATCAACCTATATCTAAGATTTATGTTTTCATTAGATTATGAATGTACAAAGTTTTTTGTGATTTGAATTCTAATAGAAATTACTGGTATTTTCATTGTCAAATTAATAGTTATTAGAGACATTAAAATGTCATTTGTGTTTATTACCATTTCATGATATATTTCTGCCCCAACCTTGGCTAAAAATATTGCCAATCTCACTTAGCCAGTGTCTTAGTCAGGGTTTCTATTCCTGCAAAACATCATGACCAAGAAGCAAGTTGGGGAGGAAAGGGTTTATCTGGCTTACACTCCATGCTGCTGTTTATCACCAAGGAAGTCAGGACTGGAACTCAAGCAGGTTGGAAGCAGAAGCTGATGCAGAGGCCATGGAGGGATGTTCTTTACTGGCTTGCTTTCTCTGGCTTGCTCAGCCTGCTCTCTTTTTTTTTTTTTTTAAAGTTTTTTTTTTTTAAGATTTATTTATTTATTTATTATATGTAAGTACACTGTAGCTGTCTTCAGACACACCAGAAGAGGGCATCAGATCTCATTACGGGTGGTTGTGAGCCACCATGTGGTTGCTGGGATTTGAACTTCGGACCTTTGGAAGAGCAGTCGGGTGCTCTTACCCACTGAGCCATCTCACCAGCCCCAGCCTGCTCTCTTATAGAACCCAAGACTACCAGCCCAGAGATGGTCCCACCCACAAGGGGCCTTTCCCCCTTGATCACTAACTGAGAAAATGCCTTACAGCTGGATCTCATGGAGGTATTTCCTCAACTGAAGCTCCTTTCTCTGTGATAACTCCAGCTGTGTCAAGTTGACACAAAACTAGCCAGTACAGCCAGATATATAGTTAAACATTATCTTAGGCGTTTCTTTGAAGTGCCTGTGGATGGCAGTTAACTATCTGTAAACTAAATGAAACACAGTTCCTTTGCTTGAGGTGCTCCATTCAATTGGAGGCCCACGGAGAACAAAAAATGCAAAACCTCCCCCAGGTAAAAGTGTGTTCTTCCTGCCTGAATATGTCTTTTCCCTAGGACATCACCATTTTCTTGTCCTTGGGGTCAAATTTTTTCCCTTTCTGCGTCTCAAGCCAGACAGTTTTGGTTTAGAGTAACTACATCATCTCTGGCTCTTAGGCATTTGGGCACTGACAGGAACTACACTATCAGCTCTGTTGAGCTGCTTGACAATTATCTTGCAGTTCTTGAGACTGGTTAACTTAGTCACATGAGTCAATTTCTAACCAGTTTCATAATGAATCACACAGAAGCATCCTTTATTGGTGGCTGTTTTTCTGGAAAAGACTGATTAAAGTTCCTTAAAGGTGAAAATATATGTTAGAACCATCTCCTGAGCCTTTGGAACAGAGAATGCTTATATGGGGTGTTATATCAGTATGCATTCTTTAGAATAGTAACATCGAAGATTAATGAACACACAGATATTAAATCAGAGGACAAATGCTAGTGGCATATAGACTACAAGAGAGTGACTCTTAGGACTCCGTTCTCTTGGGATTAGGAAACAGCCTTGTCCTTCTACCTCAGAACACGAAAAGTTAATTTCTTTCCATTTAATAATACCCTCCAAAAAGGTCACCTCTTACACCTTGTAAAACTGCTGTGGTAAGCAAAGGCAGAGTGCTAGCTATTTCCAATATACCTACAAATATAAATCTCCCCCCCCAAAAAACTTGCATAGACGTTTTTAACTACAACTGTTCTAGAACAGAGAGTATGTCTATTTGGTTTGCATTTCTAGTTCTTTCTTTCTTTTTCTTTCTTTCTTTTTTTTCTCTGTATAGCCCTGGCTGTCCTGGAACTCACTTTGTAGACCAGGCTGGCCTCGAACTCAGAAATCCGCCTGCCTCTGCATCCCAAGTCCTGGGATTAAAGGTGTGCGCCACCACCGCCCGGCACATTTCTAGTTCTTAATAAGATCAAGTACACAGAAGTTAATTCATATTAAGTGAAGAGTTTAGCAACAACAGGCAATCAACAGCAGACACAATAAAGAGGAAAAGAAGCAAATATGAAAAAGATTACTGGCTTATATACAACATAGAGCCCTACCCCTGAGCCCTGATCTAGTCTCTACACTCAACTAAGCAATTTCTAAACTTTATTTGCAATCATGTGTAATGAAAGACTAAGTTCTACTCATTAAAATCAAAGAAGTTCTGCATAGGGTTTCTAAAAGATTTTTCTTAGAAGAGGAGTATGCCCATTTTGTGTTTCTTTCTTCTGCCTAGAACTGGTCAGCTGGTATTACTAGGTGACCTTGAGACTGGAAGACACAGAGTATAAACCAGGCAAAAGGAAACAAGGGAGGAGCCTGGATCCCTAACAACTCTTAAGTCTATCAGTCCTACACTTATTTCTGATTTTAAAAAATTTAAACAAAGAAGCGAACTATATTTTTAGAGCAGAGGTTACTTGTTTCTTATCTGATTTTTATCTTTTATTTATTTTTTTGGTTTTGCTTGTTTGTTTGTTTTTTGAGACAGAATTTCTCTGAATAGCCCTGACTGTCCTGAAATTCACTCTGTAGACTAGGGCTGGCCTCAAACTCACAGAGATCTGCTTGCCTCTGCCTCCAGAGTGCTGAGATTAAAGGTGTGCAACACCACTGCCAGGCTTTCTTATTTGTTTTTAGCAGCCAAATACAATTACCAACTGGTAAGGAAGAAAGCTGGCTTTAGCAATAAATCTGTGGTACTAGGCACCTTGAGCCACTTCAGCTATGCCTCAATTGAATGCAGATAAAGTGTCAGTTATTTCTACTATCATGGAAAGGGCAGGAAGAAAGCAAGACTGGCTGAAGAGTCACTATTCTCTGAGGGCACACCACAATTACAATTCAGCTGAAGGGTTAAAGGAATCCAGTACACTGACAACTGTCATACTACAGCACTGCTCTCTCTCTCACTGACACTAAAGGTTCTGGTGAAAAGCTCACTACAATGACAGCTGTCATACTACATAGAGTACTTCACTCTGGCACTCAGTACTGACATTGCAGGTTATAGTACAGAAAAGAGATGCAGCTTGCAAAACTTACCAGAAAAACAAAACTGCAAGAAAATCAGAATTATAAATTTTTTATTGAAAAGATGTTTAAAAGTTGTTTAAGGAGCTAAAGACATGGGTCAGAAGTTAAGAAAACCGGTTGTTCTTTCAGGGGGTCCAGGTTCAATTCCCCTCTCATATGGCAACTCACAACTGCCTGTAAAACCAATTCCAGGGACTCTGATGCCCTCTGCTGGCCACCATAGGCACCACATGCACACAGTACACAGACATGCAAGTATAGCACCTAGGCACATATATAAAAATTTCAACTGACTCTGATTTAAACTTGAAGAAACACTGATATAGCAGAAGTTAAGGCTGATTTTCATTATCACATTTTTCTAATTCATAAAAATTCAACAAATCTTTCATGATTTTCATTTAATTCTTCTGCACTTGTATTTTAAACTTTAGGCTATTTTTGCAATTCTTTATTTTTGCATGTGGTATGTGTATGGGTCACAATGTCACTATGTATGTTGGTGATAAGAGAACAACTTTTAGGAGCAGTTTCCTCCTTTCACCTTGATGTGTGTTTGGGGACTGAGCTCAGGTCATCAGGCTTGGAGTTGAGAGCCTTCATCCACAGGGTCATCTTGCCAGCCCCATGTTTTTAAGTTCTTATTTGATGTCTTAGCAAAACTTTTCATAAATTCTTACAGAGATTACATCATTAATGGATATTTTCTGTTCACATTGTTCACACTGACCTAGGGCTCTGCAGCACACATGTCTATAATGCACTATTAACAAACTACATCCCTAGCCTCTAGACTGTTTTATATTCTTAAAGAAAATGGAACATAACCTGGTCCCTCTGTGGCTCACTCCAGACCTACAAAAAGGATTGCATAACCCAAAAGTATAAAACACAAATATGTAGTGTTTCATTGTCTTTAATCATAAAAGAAGACATCTGACAATCTAATAAGTTCAATACTGGGTATAGATCCAAAGGAATAGAAATCAGTATTAAGAGACACTGATATCCTGTGTTCATTGCAGTACAATTCACAATAGCTAAAAAATAACTGTCCACTAACTGATGAATGAGTAAAGCTCGTGATATCACTCACACTCACTCACACACACACACACACACACACACAGACCAAGAATCATTGTTATTGTGTTCAAGGATGGAATCTTATCATCAATGACAACACGGACAAACCTGTAGTACATCATTGTAAATGTTAGTATCAGAAAGACAAATATCACATGATCCCACTCATATATACAATCTCTAAAAATCTCATTGAAGTAAAGAGTAAAGCAGTGGTTACAAGAGGTTGGGAATGTAGGAGGAAGGGATAGGAGTAAGTTAGTTAATAGATACTGTTAATAAAGTGCAAAAATTCTGATGTTCTGTTCATAGTGAGATGAGCACAGATAACTGCAATTATCCATACTTCAAAAAGAAGCTAGGGTTTTGAATGTTCTCACCTTTTTTTTTTTTTTTTTTTTTGGTTTTTCAAGACAGGGTTTCTCTGTGTAGCCCTGACTGTCCTGGAACTCACTTTGTAGACCAGGCTGGCCTCAAACTCAGAAATTCGCCTGCCTCTTGTTCTCACCATTTTATACAAAAGACAAATATCTGAGGAGTTGAAAAAGGTCACCCTGATTTGAATGTTATATATGTGTAGTGTGTGTGTATGTATGTGTGTATATATATATATATATATATACATATATATATATATATATGTATATATATCACATAGTACCCCATAAATTCATATAACTATGTGTTGATTGAAAAATGAAAATGGGGCAGGTGAGATAGTTCAGTAGGTGAAGGTACTAACTATTATGTCTAACAAACTGAGTTCAATCCTCAGAACCCACATGGTAAAAGGAGAGAGCCAACTTGCCAAAATTGGCCCTTCACCTCTACACATGTGCTATATGTGAGCCCACATGTATAAATATACAAATACACACTAAATAAATGAAATACTTGGGCCAGTATTCAGGACATGAGATCCTTACACCAAACAAAACTAAGTAAATGATAAAACAGAAGAAAAGGCCAATAGAACCAATTACTTCTGACCAATGAAATGGCTCAGAGGATAAAAAGTGCTTTCCATGCAAGCTTGAGTTTAATCCCCTAGAGCCCACAATAGAAGAAAAGAACTTCAAAGTTGTCCTACAACCATACACTTCCCCAATAAAAAGCACACGTGCAGACAAAGTAGTAAATCAGGTTTGTTTGTTGTTGTTGTTGTTTTTGTTTTGTTTTTCTGTTTTTGTTTGACATGGTTTCTCTTTGTTTAGTCCTGCCTGTCCTGAAACTCACTCTGTAGACCAGAACTCAGAAATCCACCTGTCTCTGCCTCCTGAGTGCTGGGATCAAAGGCCTGCACCATCACTGTCCAGCACAAATCATTTTTAAAAAGAACCAAGGATTTCTTCAATAAGAGGTAACCTAGGATGGCTTCAAGCCTATGTAACTAAACTCTGGGCTCATAGGTGTATGCAACCATGTCTGGTTTATGATGTACTAGGAATTGAACCCAGTCAAACATTCTATTGGCTAGGCTACATTTCCAGTCCCATTAATAAAACGTTAAAGGAAACATTACAAAGCTAGATAGAAGCACACTTGCAATCCCATCATTCAGAAAGCAGAGATAAATCCAGCTTGGACTACTAGTGAAGCTAACCCAAAAGCAAAAGCAAACAAGAAAGATAACATCAGGAGTTTAGCTTTAATAAGATGATAAGAGAGAAAATATAGCCATGTATGGCAATGACACCTGTTATGCCAACTTTGGAAAGGGCAGGATATTTATGAATTCATAAGCCAGCCAGAGCCACACAGTGATACATATCAAAAAATAAAATAAAATAAAATAAAATAAAATAAAATAAAAAAGGAAAAGGGAAAAAAGAAGAGAGAGAGAGAGAAATGAAGAAGTCAGCCACTCATGTGATGGACAATGGCATACATTTCTTGATGGTTACAGTACTCTACAGCAAAATGACTACCTGGTGACCCATCTTTACCATTCTATATCAGTGCCTTTTACCACAATATATAACTATTATTTTGGCAGCTAATCCTCAAATCTAAATATTTAGCTTTATAAATAATTAAATCATACCATTTAAAATATTACACATTTGAATTTATACTCCTTCCTATTTAGTTTTTCTAATATATGTCTCCAAATCTCTAAACATTAGTCTTAAAGTACTTAAGTTTCTAAACTTGACCTAGGTCAAGGTCAAAAGATTTGCAATTCTAAGTTTACTACATATCATTGAGTAAATACCTATATAATTATATCAATGTCTTATTGAAAATTATTTAATCAAGACAGCGTTTCTCTGTATAGCCCTAGCTGTCCTAGAATTCAGAAAGATCAGCCTGCTTCTGCCTCCCAAGTGCTGGGATTAAATGTGTGTGCCACCATCAGCCAGCTAAACTTGAAATTCTTATTTCTAAATTTTCATTTAATTCTAAGACAATATAGCTTTCTGACACATGAGGAAAATAAGATGAATAAATATCTTTTAATTAATTAGTATAGGACTACTTTGTAAAAAGAAATTGCTTGACTTATAGAAAGTGGTTAACTGCCAAGTAGAAACTAATTCAACCCAAAACATTCAGCACATTTTTATTTTTGGCAACTTCAATTCTGGCTAGAGAACTACTCTAGCTATGACATTAAATACAAACAGTTTATTGAGCTATAAAATTCTGATAGATTTGGCAGCTGGTTCACTCAGCTAAAGCTGCTGTTACTGGTTCACACCCTCAAGTGACAGGAGCTGAATGAGATTAAAGGCTCTAAAGTGAAGTTCAGATGTAAAGCAAATCATTCAGGGATTCCCCCTCCAAATGCATCTACCTCCTTCACATTCTATCTTTAAGATCTAAAGGGAAGTTCAGATAGAAAAAATATCTCTGTGTGTGCTTTTTTACGAACTAAAAAGCTTCCTGGACTATTTTAAAATCTCTCTCTTCATAGAGGAATCTCAAAATTAGGTCCAACTCTTTCATCAGTAGTGTGCATGTGTGGTTGTGTGCATGTGGTATGGCTGCTGTGTAGGGGTGAACATATGTGCAGGTATATATTATATAAAGGCCAGAGGTTGATTCGGTGCCTTCCTCATGCACTCTGCACCTTTATATACACTGAGGCATATTCAGCTGAATCCAAAGCTTGCCAATGTGATTAGGCCAACTAGTCAGCTTGCACCGGTGGGTCCCCAACTCTGCCTCGACAGGTGTTGGGATTATGGAATGGCCATCAATGCCCATCTGGCATATATGTTGGTCCTGGGGATACAAATTCTTGCATAGCAGGTACTATACCTGCTAAGCCATCTCCCTAACCCCTCAAAGCCCCCTCCTTTTAAAAACAATTATATTATGGCAAGCATAAGGAACAGACCTAGGAAGAGGAAAAGCTCATCAGAAGACTGTGGCAGCAAAGAGCTCTATTACAGTAGGTGTAAACCACCTTCATAGATTTCCGTGCCAGTACTCACTGGAATCCTCGTTGTTCTGGCATTAAAAGAACAACAAAATATTATTTTTGTTGACAGTACAACTTGGTTGAGGTTTCTGCCCATATCATTTAAAAAATGTTTGATGGAAAGCAGTTAACTTTAACTATGTAGTACTATTTTTTCTATAATAAAGCTCAGTCAGGCTGAAAATCATTCTAGATCTTAATTATTACAATAAGAAGTAAAAGCTGTGAGTTACCAGCAATGAAACAAATCAATACTAGCTATTAAGATAGACTTTAAGGACTGGCTGTGGTGGTGCATGCCTTTAATCCCAGTACTCAGGAGGCAAGGTGCATGGATATCTATGAATTCAAGGCCAGCCTACTCTACATAGTGACTGTCTGGAAAGAAAGAGGAGGGGGGCGGAGGGGAGGAGAGAAGAGAGAAGAGACATTAAAGATTATATTAAGAAGCAAAACGTTCAAGAACCATTTTGAAACAAGTAAAAATATTTCCTTACAATCAGTGTGTCAAATCACTTACAAATAGTTTTGACACTGAAATCTTTTAAAAGATGGAATCCCTATGATTTATAAATAATCATCCAGATCCTATTAGAAGCCAATTTGGGGCTGTTTTTTAAACTCTTTGGTAATTCCCTACTCAAGTGTTCAATTTATGGCATTCTACAATGACACCTACTGGCCACTGAAAATCAACCATTAGTTCTCTCAGAGTGGGCTGGTTACATAAGAGAGACACAGAAACACACATGCTCTCTCTTAAATCAACCTACCTAAAGGCAAATATTTGTTTACAATATGTAAACACCATATTTTTTTGTATGTAAAGCACTATAGAATTTCACCTAAAGCAAAATGTAAGTTTTCTTTGTGACCAAAATACCATTATTCTTGTAAAAAGATAAAAGACAAGCAATAAAACACCAGTATCATTTAAAATTTTTTTATTTAAAGCACTGACAAATACCTCAGTGTGCTGGACATTTCAAAACAAATACTAATGACCCATTTCTACTCAAACAATATTTTGAGAGAAAAAAATTCTAACTTTATATGTATATGTATAAATGTTTGTTTATGTGTGTTATGTATATGTATATATGTTTATGTATAAATGATTAATAGTAGAAAGAGATTACATCTTAGAAAGTTTTTCTAACATGTAGTTAAATAACAAGCCCAGAAAGACAATATACTTCCTGGATACATTTGTCCTCATCGTCTAACTTGACGGCAGCATCTCAGGCCTCTTACATTTTAATAATTTATAGTGCTACTTTTTAAAGAGTTTTCCAGTCTTTAAAGATATTTTTTCCAATGAGTTATAAAAGTAAGTGCCCTTCCACAATATTCGCCGACAGGGATTTGTTTTAGGACTGTATTTCACCATTCAAACCGTGGATTTAAAAGACTTTTCAAAACAAAATAGTCTTAAACTTGTACATAAATTTTATCTATGTCCATGACATTCAACGAGCTTATTTTTTTAAACCTAAGGTATAACTCACAACTAGCTTCCTAGACTTAACAAGGGAAATCACTTAAAAGTTGACACTCCTCTGCTAAGATTCCCACCTTATTTTCACAGTCCTTAACGTCCAAACATTGGGGGCGAGTAGTCTACCAATTTACTGTTCATTTTCTAATCTACGTTTACCTTCTTCTATAGATTTAAAAGGCTCTCCACTTTTCTGAAGGTTAAAGCCGCAAAGCAAATTCGTGTACTACAAAACACGAATCTGACAACATTCCTCTAAAGCTAACATCGTGCTGTCTCGCAACCCAAGTCCATATTTGGGATAAGCGCTTCGTGACTACTCTTGCCTTCACGCTGTCCTCCTCCTACAGACCCTGCCTCGGTAGAGAGAACGCTGGAGCCAACAAGAACAAAGTGCTCAGATACATCAATGGGTTGCAAGAGCTCTTCATCTACCAGGGTCAGTCGAGTTACTTGGAAAAATAACTGCCATGGGTTACATAATGTACAGCCACCAATTTCTAGAGCTGACCACCAATAAATATCTTTCTTCTCCGCACCGCTCCCCATCCCAGCAAACGGCCCTAAGAACCCCTAGGATTTCACTCAGGTGTCTGCAATACCGCGTCCTTCTCTTACCTGAGGCTTCTTGCAAGACATTCCTTCAGCCCTCACTACCTGTGTCTTGCTCCCGCCTCCTTCCCGCCTCAGCCCGTGCCACCGACACCCTAACGCCCTTGCTAGGGCCCCAAGTTGCCCCACAACATTCATCCCCAAGCCGCCTCGGCAGACGCCTTCTTCTCACGACCCTCCCGAGCTTGCTCTCAGGTCTGCAGGGCTTCGGATCCGCCAACAGTCCTGCTGCCGCCTCCCCACCTCACCTTCGTCAGCTCCCGACTACGGCGTCCGAAGCCGGAGGAGAAATTCCTCTTCACCCAGCACTGTGCGTGTCTCTCCCCCCCCCCCCCCCCCCCAAGACAGCACCGCCGCCTACCTGTCACCCCGCAGCCTCAGGCTTCCTACCGCCACCGCCACCGCCTCCCGCAGCAGCCTGCCAACTGCAGCATAACAACCAGCCTTCTCATTGAGTGGGCCCACGCGCTTAATAACAGCCGCTCTCATTGGCTGCGCTATGACTTTGGCCCGCCTCTTGGTGCTCCGCCTAAAGATTCCGTCCCGGAGCAAGAAAAACACGGCTTTATCGTCCTTCTCCTCAATATCTTCTACCTCAAGCAGACTCCAGCTGCAAAGTGTGGGAAACAATCTCTACTTCCAGGCTCCTTCATGTCATCTCTACGTTGTCTGGGAGCCTTGCGCCAGTACCGGAACGTTTACCATCCTCCCCCATTTTCCTGTCGTAAGAAACTAGAGGAAACAACGTCCGTTTCCGGTTGGCTCCGGCTGTAAGGTTGAATATTGAGTGTCCCGGGAGGTCAGATTGCTGTCAGGTAATTTAGGGAGTTGGTGGGAGACTTCTGGATTACTCATAATCTAAACTTTATCCAGGGGAATGCAGAAGTGGAGAGGGCTGAAGGGATCAGATAAGACCGGGAGAAGATCCCGAACCTAGATAGGGAGCGCCGCTGCCAGGTTCAGCTGGGCTGAATTGAGGTGGATGAAGGATGCCTTGAGAATTATGATGGTTGTTAAATCCCAGAGATGTTTTAAACCGCCGCTACCAGATGCAATTTACTCCTCGCCTCCTGGCTTTTTAGGTTGTGTTTGAATTGGGTAAAGAACAACTCAGACCCGAAAATACTTAAAACTAGAAGAAATAATTGCAACGGTTGCTTCACAAGCTTATATTTTAAGTACGGTTTCCCTAATATAAGTGTTTACGACACAGTGCTTAAGTGAAAAAGAGCAAGTCACAAAATCAAGACTACTACATAATCCTAGGATTAAGGATTGGGTACTAAAGTAATAGCATTTCATTTGTATTTTCTCATATTTTTATGGTCATCTCAGTTTTTAAATGAGGGAAATTTGAGATACACCCTTGAAAACCCCTGATAAACTGTAAAATTATATGTAATGGATGTAACATTCTTCTTCCTTAGGGAAAGCAAGTCAACATTTCCCCAGTGCTAGTACAAGCCATCGTTAGTGAAGGTTGATCATCACCAAACTTTTGAGTTTACTTCTGACATAGGCAGATAGCATTTAAATTTTCCATAATTATGTGTTCATTCATGGTTGAATCTTTTTTTTTTTTCTGTTCTTAAACGGACAGTTCTAAAGGTGAAATAATTTCCTGTCGTTGAGCCCTCAGTGCAGTAGAACTCACTCATTCTGTGGAAGAGGAGAGAACCAGTTGGATTAGGTTGTCCTCTGACCTCTGCTTGAACACACACACACACACACCACATGACTTTAAAGAAATACTCTTAAAAAATAGGAGCCCAACATGATGCACAGGCTTGTACTCCTGGCAGTTGGGAGACAGAGACAGAAGGAGTAAGAGTTCAAAGCTTCCCTGGCTGCATACCAAGTTTGAGGTGAGACTGAGCTTTGTGAGACTGTCTCAAGTAAATAAACAATATTCTTGTAAGATAGGGGTGACTCCTACCCCAGTGATACAGTAATGTGTATAAACATATTCGTTGTCATGCACATTCAGGAATTTCTCTTAAGAGATAACATCCAATAGAAATGCAATGGAAGCCATATATGTAAAATTAAAATTTCTAGTAGACACTAAAAGTAAAAAACAAATTCATCTAACCCAGTATGTTAAACATATTTAAGCCTGAAGCCTGGTGTGGTTGCCTTTAATCCTAGCACTTGGGAGGTAGAGGCAGGTGAGTCTCAGAGTTCAACACTAGTTTAGAATACAGAGCAAGTTCCAGGACAGCCAGGGCTACACAGAGAAACCTTCTCTTGAATAAATATATATATTTATATATACTATTAATGAATTTTTCTACATTTCATGCGGTCCATAATGTATGTACTTTATATATGCAATATATATGTGTGTCTATCTATACACACACACATATATTGTTTTCATAAATATAAATACTTGGTCTGTATTTGTATTTTTAGGTTGAAAAAATACACTTGAAAAAAGTACTCATACACCCAGATAAGTCCAAATACACTTTAGTATTTTCTTATAATTGATTTAAGAGTTTGCTTTGATACTTGCTACTCTTCCAGAGGACCTTAATTGGGCTCCTAGCACCCACACCAAATGGCTCACAATCACCAACTATTTATTACTTCAGCTTCCAGGAATCTAATACCCCTCTTCTGGCATCCAAGGACACTCCCATGCACATCACACACACATACCACAAATAAAATCTTTTTAAAAAGAATTTATTTTGAAATTTAAATTAATTAAAATTCCCAGTTCCTTAGCTCTTTAGCCACATTTTAAATGTTAAAAGCTACCAAATGAGACAGCACAGATCCAGGAGAGGACTTGGTGGCCATACATATCTGAATGTCCTTTCACCCACCACCCTTACCCCCCGCACCCACCCACCCACCCCCACCTTGATGTTTGAGACAGGGTTTTTCTGTGTAGCTCTGACAGTCCTGGAAGTTGCTCTGTAGACCAGGCTGCCCTCCAGCTCAGAGATCCTCTTGCCTCTGCCTCCTGAGTGCTGGGACTAAAGGTGTGCGCCACCACTCCCAGTAAATGCTCCATTTTCTAGGTCATGCCAGTTTCTTGAGAACATTTGTGCTCAGTTAGTCTTACCACTTAGATATGAAAATGGAAGGCACACCACAGGGTGTTCTCTGCATTCTCCATCTTGCAAGATAGATTTTCGTTCTTGTTATATGAAAGAATAGAAGTCCAGAAGGACTGAGTGATTTCCCTGCATTTCTTAGCTACTAGTATTCATAAAAAGGTAAATTTAAACTCTTCTATCGAACATTCGAGATTTTATTTTTGATTTATACCTATTTTGAAATAATAGTAATTTTTGTTTTACATTTTGAGATGGGTTCACATGATGGTGCCCATTATCCGCCTTAAACTCGTGTGAAGTGGGCCTCCTGCCTTAGCCTCTCAGGTGGCTCTAACTACATGCATGCGTGCCTTCCTTCAGCTAAGGTATAATGTTTAAAAGAAAACAAAGACTCCTTAGATAGATGTTTATTCAACTTCATCTTTTGGAAATAACTATAGAAGAATTTTTTCTAAAATGTTGTAATTAGTTAGATAAAATATATTGGCTTTATTAAAGAAATTTGTGCAAGAGAAATGGGTATAGAGTTTCATGTTTTCCTTCAAAAACTTATATTGCAAATTAATATTTTGAGTGTTGTCTTAACTTGTATTTAGTGGCTACATTTTAATTTTTCAAATATGGAGATCTTTAACATAATGTTCTGTGATTTAACTTTTGGAGTCGGGGGCGGGCAGTGTTTGATACAGGGTTTCCTCTGTGTAACAGAGCCCTGGAATTCCACCTGTAGACCAGGCTGACAAAGAACTCACAGAGATTCACCTGCCTCTGCCCCTCAACCGCTGGAGTTCAAGGCATGTATCACTATGCCCAGCTGATTTCTTTACATTTTTATAAATTTTAAGGTTTGGTTAATTCATTAGTTATTGTGTTCATTTTTTTCCCTTATCCTACTATTACTGTTTAATGAAATAAGCATTTCATATAGTGTCTTCAGCATATACTAATAATTCTTATTTTTTTCTGTTTTGTAAAATCCCATTTTGAAAGATCCTGTCCTACTGTTGGACTCCTCCTCCTATTAAGTGGAGATATAATGGTAGAATTTTTTTGGGTTTGTTTTTACTTCTGGAGAGCAATGATTATAGAAATCCAACTGCTACCCTTATATGAGTACTACTATAGCACTGTTCATACCCTGGAATTTTAAATTCATAGCAACTTAAATGAGGACTAAGATAAAGTTTATTTTTACACTAGCAAAACAAGCTGCAAAATAACAACCATTCATACTCTATTTACAAAGGTAATTTATTAAGAAGGTGTCTGCAAAGAAAATTTAAAAAAGGGAAAAAAAAAAAAAAAAGGTGTCCTCAGGTGGAATTGGTCAGTACTTGAGCTAGTACACTCCAGCACGGCGCCTGTTTTTTGAGGCCCGTGAGCTAATAGTGTTTGTGCAGTTGAACTTGAACAGCCATTTCCATGCTGTGTACAGAATAGTGGCCTTGAGTTCCAGGTAGGCAAACTGCTAACCTCTAAAAAGAAATTTCATTTTTCATCAAAAGACCTATATCATAACTATTTTAGTTATTTAGTATACTTTAGATTTTACCAGTAAATCTTGCTGAAAACACCCCTCCTATCCTCAATTTTACCTCTTTTGTCCACAAGAACCAAAATATTTATTCTCTGGTTCTTTATAGAAAATGTTCATGTACTCTTGTATATCTAAAATGATTAATATATATTTTTGAAGAACTAGCTAAAGAAAGATAACAAAACCTCATGTACTCTTTTCTGCATATACTTGCAGTAAGACTAAGGAGAGGAGACGTAACCGTTCTAGGCATTACTAGGAGGGACTGCAGAAGCCAAGCACGAGGGGAAAGTACTAAGTGTGCTGTCCAGTAGCTGTCTTCTGACCTTCAGAAGGGACTGCCTGGAGTCTCATGGTCTTCATCTATAAAAGGGTTTTTTATTTACTTTTATAAAATTTTGTAAAGTTTTTACTTTTTGTAAAAGCTTTCTAGTCAGATTTTCAAGAATGTATCTTTTCAAAACATTTCACTTGAAACATAGACATCAAACTTGGCTCTTGGGTATCTATAGTCTCTCATTCTCCCTCCCCCTCCCCCTCCCTCTCCCCCTCCACTTCCCCCTCCCCCTACCCCTCCCCCGTCCCTCTTCTGTAGACATGGCTGCTGGACACGGACATGAACATGGACATGAACACGGACACGGACATGGCCATGGTAAAATGGAACTTCCAGATTACAGACAGTGGAAAATTGAAGGGACGCCATTAGAAACGGTGCAGAAGAAGCTTGCTGCCCGAGGGCTGAGGGATCCATGGGCTCGGTAAGATGAGTCTAGAAATGTCTTCTCTCTTTTAAATGACTTTTATTTATTTGTGTACTGGGGCAGGCAGGAGGGTAGGCATGTATCTGCCACAGTACAAGTGTGAAGATAGAGACTACTCAAGGAAGGGAGTCCTGTCCTACCACAGGGGTCCTGTTGCAGGCTTGGCAGCCAGGACCTTTGCCTACTGAGTCTTCTCCCTGGTCCAAATCTAGTTACTTAGACTATAGAGTATAGAGAATGTGCCCCACCTTGTATCCTGGAAAGTGGCTTCTCTGTTTCCCGGGTGGTTTCTTTCCTGGAGCTTTCTGCATTAGAATCCTGTGGGATATGTCTTTTGTCCTTGCTTTTCACTTGATGATGTTGTTTTGCGCAGGCAAGGGGAGCTGAGTTTTCTCATTTATTGGGTTTGGTTTTAAGTGCCGAGGGATGAAACCCATTCTAGAAAGCCTGTCTTCTGCAGCCTTTTTACTTTTTACACATGTTGCTGTTTTTCATATCTAAATATAGATACCACATTTTGTTTACCACAGTAGCCATTCAAATTATTTCTAGCATTTGTGTTTTATTATTAGTAAAGTTGCTACAACCATTCATAAGTCTGTATGGATATATCTTTTCTTTTCTCTTGGTTAAATACTTAAGAATGGGATTTCTGGCCAGGCAGTGGTGGTACATGACTTTAGTCTCAGCACTTGGGAGGCAGAGGCAAGAGGATCTCTGTAAGTTGAGGCCAGTCTGGTCTACAAAGTAAGTCCTAGGAAAACCAGAGCTACACAGAGAAACCTTGTCTTAAAAAAAAGAATGGGATTTTTGGATTATATGATAAATCTATGGGTCTTTTTAAAAGAACTGCCAAACCATTTTCTAAAGAGATAGTAGTACCATTATTACCCATTCCTACCAGCAGAATTTCAGCTGCTGAAATTCAGCTGCTTAATGGTCTCTTCAGTACTTAGTGTTTTTAGTCTTTTAACTTCAGCCATTCTAACACCAAACCTGGTTGTGCATGCCAGTAATCTCAGTCATTGAAAGGTAGAAGTTGGAGGATTAGAATTACAGCCTTGTATCAAACTGGAGGCCACTGTGGGCAATATAAGAGCTAATCTCAGAACCTGAAAGAAGCCTTCTAGTAAATATGGTGGCAGAACCCTGGTGTGGCTTTCCTACCCATTGCCGTGACTCCAGTGCTTGCGTTGGTCATTCTGTGCACACATCTGTGAGGTGTTTGGTTGGGTTTGGTGCAGTATATCCTTGAACCTTTTGACCTCTTGTTATGAGTTTTAATAGTTCTTTATATATTTTGAAAATAAGCCCTTCATCATATATAAATTTTGTAAATGTTCATTCCCAGAATATATGACCATATATAACCTGCCTTTTCATTTTCTTAATGTTTTAAATTTCAATAAATTCCCA